>NC_142354.1:30119483-31358483 GCF_059441175.1 Urocampus carinirostris | reverse complement strand
GAAGATATAGGTATAGGTATAAATATAAAAAGGCTGCATTCAGTACTAATAACAGGTACCATTTGGTAATTTCAAATACTTTTATTATTAGAAATGTGTGTGCATTGGGTTAATAATTTTTATCCGTTACATCCTTTAGCATTTATTAAAAGACACACGTTTACATTAGCTTTCTTTTAATTGGAAAAAGAGGAAAAAAAATTGACGCAAGATGGGAGGCGTAACTCAGGCATAAACAGCTACCACAGTGACCCATTAGCTTCTACTGATTGCAGTACTTTTTTTTTTTACTAACACTAGTTTTGAATTGTCTTGCATTGAGCTGTAAAAGCAAGTCGAAGTAGCTAAGAATGTTAAACTCAGGGATAATACTGTAAGCTGAGATTAATAAAAAATAAGAAATATTAAAAAGAAAATTTGTGACTGTCGTACACCATGCGTACGATAGTAACATACCCTATTACTCAGTAAAAATAAGCTCTTCTCACATTACACAATATCATAATAGAAAGGGCAAAGGTTAAAATGACTCATTCAATAATGATTAAATGCCATTCCATAAATTTAATTCTCTGGATCTTGGTACATAGTTAGCATTAGCATCTGTTTTATGCCAACAACAATGAAAGTATAAATTATATTTGAAATCTATATTTGAATACAGTTATCTCATAGAAGGCAAAGACGTAGAATGATAGTTTGTTTTTGAGGCCATAAATGCAGCACCCAGACAGGGAACTAGAATTCAAAGCTAGAGCGAAAAAAGACAAAGTTCAGTTGACATGAAATTAGAATAAAGCCGTGCCAGCCCTTCACGCGACTGCAGTTAATGACTTGGCCCAGCGAGTAATTATTGCCAGAAATGTCAACATTATGTCATTTAATGGACTAAAAACAATACAGCTGAGAAATCAGAGTGACTAAAAATCGAAGAGTAACCTTTTTGAGGTGTTTAAACGAAAATGGAGTTGGGCAAATAATGGAATTAATTTAATTTAATCCGTCAATCTGAAAATTTGATTGATGGTGAAATAAAGGGCAGTAATTCAAGACGTTTCTTTAAAATGACTAAAAGATGGTGCTTGTTTGTTTGCTCATTGCTGCATGCCTTCTAATTAAAAGTTGTGCTTGTACGTGGTCAGCCTTAGACATTGACTTAAACTACATATGGATGGTTACTACGCTGGCATTTTTGCCAAGGGGGCAAAAAATAAAAGGGGAATTGGCCGAAGAAATCAACCAATACACATGAGGCTTTTTAGTGAGTAAGTCGTGCATCTTTTGTTTGTGTACTACCAGTCCCACAGTGCTCTAGGCCATAAAAATATCACAGATGAGGGCAACTCTGCTTGCACACAAGCAATCAGATTACTTGAATGTGTAATCCATGCACGAGTAAAAGGAAAATGAAAGGACTAAACAAGGGCCAGCAACCCAAAAAGTTGTAAGAGCCATTTAAAAAACGTATTAAAGAAAGAACAAAAAAAACCCACATTAAGCCGGAAAAGCATGTAAACCCTTGAATAAAACTATTTTTTAAATGAAACCCAAAAGCGGATACAAACATAAAAGTTCACCATTTAATATTTATCAAAAATCATTTGAAAGCATAGGAAAACATTAAGACTGTTTGTGTAGTAATGGTCCTGTCTAAAGACAACCACAAAAATGATAAAAAATATGCAATCTTTTTCCACTTTCAAACATTTCTGTAAAATCCAGGGAGCCAATAGGGCAGCACTAAAGAGCTAGTGCCACAAGCGGCTCTAGACCGAAAAGGTAGCCGACACCTCGACTAACCCAATCGATTAAATCGGAATAATTCTAACAGTCACACTAAAATCTTACCCCAGGGTTTGTTCATCTTTTTCATGGCCAAATTCAATGACTTTTTAAGGACTTCCAAAGCCAATTTTCCAATTTCTTTAGTATGATTAAAAGAACAAAATCCTGAGTGAAACATGCATTTTGCAGAGCCATAAATGTATCTGCAATTTACACATGCAATTTTAAATCTTGCATGCACATTTATCAATATATTATTTTTAGAGCTTGAGTAAATCGCAAATACATTTTATTTTTGAGACAAATCTCTCCCTACAGAGGTGGATGGGTAAAAATGAAATATGTAGAAGTTCTTCCCATTACAATTTACCACTGAGAAATCTATTTTTTTGCTTGGCACATTGAAATGTCCATAATTAATATGTAATGATTGCACTTATACACATTTTGTAGTGCCCGGTTCAGATGTAGCATGCACCTGTCCTTTTGAGCGCGACCCGTAAGGGGCGATGACATATCAAAAGGCAATGCCATACAAACTAATTCCAGCTGCAGGTAATATGAGGGGAAAAAATGCAATGGCAAAGCAAAGCCACAAGAGAGCAGTTTTGGCGTCACTTTGAAGCAGACCTCAAGCATTTACAAGCACTTCACCCAAAAGTGAAGCGACTTTCAACCCTTGAAAACACAACATTAAAAAGATAGCATGAAAAGATAGTATTGTCAAGGATTTCAAGCAACCGTGCGAACCCTATTAATCAGATTTTTGTATGCATTTACCTGGCTTTACACCATTCAAATACAGGCATACAACCTGCATGTAACAGTCAGAAAAAAAGGGCATCTACAAACTTTGTTTCTAGTGCCACAAAACACAGTATTTTTTTTAGTACCATTTTGTTTCACATATATTTAATACTCAGTAGATGTGTTCTCTTTTTGTACATCAAGTCTTTTTTAGCTGCAGCATAGAGGCATATACCACACACTAATAACTAGGAACAAAGAGTTCTTTAATGAATTCTGGAAGAGAGCTGCTTGACAGAATCAAAGCCTGACCTTCGTAAGCAAGATTAACGTCCACCTTGCCCCTGGGAAACACGTGAGGTCAACAATATTAAACTTAGCTTACTGCAACATTTTTTTCCATTGGTGCCACAATGCTGACGTACCATTGAATGTAATCTTAACTTCAGGAAGCAAGTCATTATAAATAGCTGTCACGTACCAGTATAAATACTGTCCTGCATTCTACTTCTATACACGGATTATCTTTTTGACTACTGTCATCGGCTCTTGTTCTAAAAGCTATCAAACTTGCTATACCAGTAAAACAGGAATCCTACAAAAAGCAGCATCTTTCCAGTAAACCTTTTATCAGCACATCGGAGCTTTTGTCAAGCATGTGCTCGAAGCACAACAATGTATCCCAGAATCAGTTTCTGGAGTACAACTTTTGATTCCTAAAACTGGAGACGACTTGCTGAAATGCTACTTTCTAAACAAATGTCCAGCGAGCATCCTCAAAGCCATGTAGGATACCAAAAGCTAATATTGACAGGGCGCTGCCTGCAGGAAAATAGTATTACTTGTCCGTCCAAACATTGCGCTGCCTTCGAAAGCATACAATGACAAGAAAAATTGATCAGCGAGGTGGTACTATGCCCAGTAACTATTTAAGATATAGTTGAATATAACATTAATGCCTTCTGAGGTGGGGATTGCAAAGAAAAATTGCTGTATAGCAGGAGGATAGAAGCCAATGACTTCCGAATTCCCAGTGCCCCAAATATAAACATATAAATAAAAAAATTAGTGTAAGAGTAAGAATTAAATTATTTATTTAATATACACGTAGGAGATTATATATTGTAAATAAATATACTGGTAAAAGGAAATTGTATTTGCCGAATGTATGTCGTCACATCAGCTGGTACAGTGGAGTTAATGGGTGGATGCAGACAGGGGAGGAGAGAGCGAATTCAAATCAAAACTGATTATAAAACTTCTACATGTGAGTATTGTCATGACCTTCGATGAGTTCATTGCTTAAAAAACCTTATGTTTAATAATTGTTCAGATTAACGATTGGTAATGGTCATATTCCTTAGCAGGGCTGACAATGCGCAAGTGGCCTTAATATATCTTTATTATAGTTATCAAGGTTTTGCTTCTCTCTTTAGCATGAACAACAACATACCTGATACGAAAGTTAATATTGAAACGATCCACTAGACTTTACATATGAACACAGCGACAACACACAACACGAATGGACGCCACATGACATAGTCAAACTACACATCGAAATAATTTTAGCGCTCGTCTAGTGGAACATTATTTTATACTACTTCATAATTTTGGTACACTGAAACTGTAGTAATATTGAAATATATATCACTGCCCGTATTTAGTCATTATAGAGTCCTTTCTCGGGATATATAACTTCTTCATATATTAAGTAGTAATTATGAAACTTCAGTTGTGTTTTGTTTTATAGCCAGAAGGGTCCTTGAGCTCCATTGTTAGGTCTATTACCGTATATCCGTATACACAATGAGACACAGCATACATCAATTTCAGCTTATGAGGAGATGTGATTAAGTCTTGAATGCTACCGCGGGGATTAAAAAAATAAAAATGTTTAACAAAAAAAAAATGATTTCCTCAGGCAAAAGTTAAGCGACTTAGGCAAGACTCCCACGAGGAAGACATGGCTATGGTCAGTTGGGTAGTTCTCTATCAGAGTATTGAAACCCTTTAATGTTTACCTATATAATAGATTGGCAATCAGCTTGTCGACTGCCCTTTTTTATAGGACTTGTGTATAAGCCACCTCTGTCTTGCATTATTTTGTAGCTCAGTTGTGCCCGGAGCATTCTGTAATATAAACTTTGAAGGAACTACACTTCCTTTTCCAGCCTCTATTTTGAAAACCTAACTTTTTGCTACCCAGAATCAAACAACACGTGGTTGGGAAAAAAATTCTTAAACAAAACCAAATAAAAACAGCCTTTTTACGGGTTCAAGCAGTTGTTGAACAATTATAGGTATTATGTATAAAGGGTTACTGTTATTATTATTTTTACAAAATAAAAGTACTGTACTATCGAACAATAATTGTAACCAGAAATGTGATCTGAAAGTAGAGAGTCAGTTTGGCCAATCACAATGCAGAACACAAAGCACGCTGCAAATGAGTGAAGTGGCAAGGCCGCGAAAAGAGAACCGCGTTATAGCGAGGGTTATTCTCTGAAGTGGAAAGCGGTGACTCGAAAACAAAGACAACCGAAATGAGTTTGGTTTTCTGTTGTATTTCTGCCGAACAAAACGAAACAAAATGTATTTAATTGCGTAGCTGTACATTGTGAATACAAAACAACGAACATACACCGATATAAACATTAACAACGTACCGCTTCCTCTTCGGTGAATCTCGTCAGCTGAGAGCAGCTCCTACGGGACAATTTTTTATTTTGTCCCCCGGAAAAGTCAACGAAGTTTTTTCCTCGTCTTGTAGTTGTCGAATGGAGGCTGAACGTTTTGGAATTTGGGTTTTATGCGGGAAAGGTTCTTTAATTGTGGTTTGCCGCCGCTGGCGTTGAGTGAGTGCTGCCACTCACGGCGCCACTTCTCATGTAGTCAGGCCACGTGATGACGTCACGCAGGTGTTTTCCGCGTACACGTTATTCGAAGCCACTCGTCCAAATAAAGCCCTGTACTAAAAATAAAAAATGCCTCACGGACAGAAAATTAATAGTTATTTTTATTTTTTCAAGTTGAACCAAGTTGATATTTCTGTGAACATATTCTGTCTGTTTATATAAGTCTCCTTGTTTGTTGAAGGTTTTTATCTCCGGTTTTCTGAATATTTTTTTTGTTTTTGTATTTTTAGTAGTTTTAGGTTGTTTTCATTATTTTTTGATTTTATAATACTTTACAATAAGAAAAAAATACAAACAAGAATTTTTTTGTCTGGGAAAAATCCCCATTGGAAACTGATTATTTTTATTATTATTTTTTTAGGAGGTACAGTATTAAGGTTTTTTTCTCTATCACTTTTATTCATTTTAAAGAGTGTTTCATTAGATTAAAAAAACATTTTAGTGATGCAAATAATACAGAAAAAAAAATCAAACACAAAATAAAATGTTTTATGAAACAAACTCTTCTTTGTTCGTTTTTTACTCTAAAGGTATTTTGATGTTTTTATCTGAAGTTTTTTCTGGTCTGAAATAAAATGTCCTATTATTCCAATTATTTTTGTCATTTTTATTGTAAATTTAGGTACAGATTACAAATATTTTGTTGTTGTATTTTTCATTTGTTTTTCTGAATATATTCTAATAATATGTTTTAAGATCAAACAAGAAGGCAAACACCTTGGAAAATATTTTAATGAATCAATCTTTTTTTTTAAATATGAATATTCTGTTGAGGATTTTTTAGTCTGAATGTTTTTAATTACGTTTTGTCTGGAAAAAATGGTGGGAAAATTCTCATACTTTTAACATTTTTCATAGTATACATTTTTACTGTACAGTTTTTTCATATTTTAAATTGCACCCCCACCAACACTGTGCAGAAAATGAATAGCTGGATAAATAGCATTGGTTGTGTGTTTATTTTAAAAACAATTCTTCAGTTTTTAACAATTTTTTCCTCCATGTTTCTGAATAAAAATTAAAAAAATCACCCCCAAAGTATTTAACTTATCAAATGTTTTCTTTAAGAATATAACAAGTCAAGTCACATTTGTATGTATATGCCTTCATCACAAAATGTCTCAAAGTGAAGTCAAGTCATGTTTTTTTGTATGGACCTGAATCACAAGGACACTCGAAAGGCTGCACAAACCACAAATGACTGCACAGGCCACAATTACACCATCCCTTGATCTGAAACCGACATGTGGGCAAGGAAAAACCCAAAAGCCTGAGCATGAGGAAAATAAGAAACCTTTAGAAGAGGCCACACAAGAGGTAATCCCCCTTCCCGGATGACCAGGCTTCAATAGATTTTGCAATGGGTAAGAAAACACAAAATGTAGACAAAAATAAAAAAAACAAAAACGAAAAAAATCGCATAGGTAATATCGTAAATTGGTTCAGAAGTCGGCAGCACGGCAGCGCAGTAGTTAGCGGTTTGTTGCACAGTTCTAAGGTCATGAGATCGAACCTTCCTGTGTGGAGTTTGCATGTTCTATCCAAGCTTGCATGGGATTCCTCTGGGCACTCCGGTTTCCTCCCACATTCCAAAAACATGCATGTCAATTGGCTGGTCCAAATTGTCCCTAGGTGTGAATGTGCGAGAGAATTGTCTGTCCCTGTGTGCTCTGCGACTGGCTGGCAACCAGTTCAGGGTGTCCCCCTGTCCACTGCCCGAAGATAGCTAGGATGGGCTCCAGCAGCCCCGCGACCCTACTGAGTATGAGCGGTGCAGATAATGGATGGATGGATGGTTCAGGAGTCTCAGCCGACTGCTTTATAAAGGTGATGACATGCTTCAAAAAGAACAACAAATAGATATACTGTTTTAAAAAAACCTTCTTGGAAATTACCAAAACAAGTTATAACACAATAATGTCAAAATGTAAATATTTTGATGAAATATAATAATACATCAAATGAACATACCTAGTAAATCCATCCATTATCTGTACAGCTTATGCTCAGTCGGGTCGCGGGGGGTGCTGGAGCCCATCCCAGCTATCTTTGGGCAGTGGGCAGGGGACACCATGAACTGGTTGCCAGCCAGTCGCAGGGCACATAGAGACAGACAACTCACTCGCCCATTCATACCTAGGGACAACTTGGACGGGCCAATTAACCTGACATGCATGTTTTTGGAATGTCGAAGGAAACCGGAGCTCCCGGAGGAAACCCACGCAAGCACGGGGAGAACATGCAAACTCCACACAGGAGGTTCGATCTCATGACCTCAGAACTGTGCCGCACACGCGCTAACCACTGCGCCACTGTACTGCCCATAATTAGTAAATAATATTTATAATTGATAATTATTATCATCATTTTGCCGTGTAGCTGATGCTAAAGTTGAAATATTTTCGTGTCAAAAAAAATCTCGACCTGCATTGAAGAACATGTAAGCCTTGTTGCTTTATCCAAATCATTTCTTAGCATCTGCGCTCAAAAGAAAGGAATGCATTCTTGTTTTTGATGAGTCCTAGATGCTCTGCTTTGCTAGTTTACACAACGACCTGTCGTGACTTCGGTAATTCCAGCGTTAGGTTCAACCAGTTTGTTTTCCTCATCACTGAAAATCCACAGTGATAAATAATTTCCACTCGGGTTTTTTTGGAAAGTTTAGTATATGTGTTAACCTCAGTCAGAAAATACAGTAATAATAAGAAGACTGCTAATGCTAATTATATGGGATGGGTGAGTTTTGACACAAGATATCAGTGCCAACATTAGCCTTACTTTAAGTTAGCAGCTTTCTCCACTTCAGCCTTCAGTCTAGTGACTAGAGAAGGAAACAATGGATAAAAAGTTGAAAAAGCCGGAATCATGGGACTTGGTGACCATCACATGCAGGGCAACTGTGAAAGATATGTGGCTGTTATGTGCTTAAAGTACCACCAGGACAAGCTACCTTCACAAAATAGTCATTCGGGCTTCGGTAGCAGTAAGATGGTGGCTAAAAATGTCAGCTTCTTCAATGGGTGTCTGAAATTGTGTAATAGAATTACAAATTTCTAAAGCTAAGTATCTTAAAATATGATTTAAGAAGACAGGAAATGGTATACGTAAAATGAGCAATGTTTGCTGAAAATGTGGTAAGAATTCATTAATTTATATTTTTAAAATATATTTTTGTGTTTTTACGTTAAACTAGCATTGAATACTTACCTTTGTCAAGCCTGGTGGTTCTTTTTTTGCCATCACTGTATTTGTGCCTTAAATGAACTGCACTCTATTTTTCCTAATTCCATGTTCCTGTGTGCTCTGCGATTGGCCGGCCACCAGTTCAGGGTGTCCCCTGCCCACTACCCGATAATTCCTGAGATGGGCTCCAGCACCCCCGCGACCCTACTCAGGATAAGCGGTGCAGCTAATGAGATGAGATGAGATATGTGCGGGACCTTGCAGAGCCCATTTTGTCAGGCCCAGTGGATTTTTTTCCACTTTTTCCACCAAAAAGATATCCGCACTTTATCCCATATTGCTCCCCGCAAGGACCAGAAGACATTGTTTTTACATAAAAGGAACTGCACTCGTGCAGCTGTGATCTGTTTTCCCTAATCCCATATTCCTCAGAGCACGACTGGAAAAAGGCACTTTTGTCGTTAGGTGTGCCATTCCGGCTCTCCAAAAATGAAATGCACTAATTTTCCCGCAATCCATTCTCCTAGGTTGACTTTTTTTTAGAGAAGGGGCCCACAGAGTTTATTTGCTTCCGGTTATGGTGGGTGAGGTGCGCCATTGTGGACCGCCTACAATGAACTGCACTGTTTTGGCCGCAATCCATTATCCCCCGTCTGAGAAAAGGTGTCAAGAGTGCATATTTGTATCATGCCATGCAGCTCCTTTTTCCCGTTCCTTCTTTATCCATGCCGCCGCAATCCGTTATCCCCATTTGAATTTTACTGAGAGCAGGTGCACAGAAAACAAATTTGTGTTATGCGTGGTGGCATTTTTTAGTTATTTCCTCCTTAAACATAAAGCAACCGTGCTGCTGCAATTCATTATCCCCTGTTAACAATAACTGCGACAGGGGCCTGCAAAGGCAGGGAGGAGAAACTCAAAAATCTCAGCATGAGAAAATAAGAAACGTTGAGAAGAGAACACACAAGTGGTAATCCCCCTTCCTGGATGACCAGGTGGCAATATGAAAAACAGTAGATACGAACATTTTTTTAAGGATGTCAAAAAATATCTAGACATTGCTGTGAGTTAGATTTTGTATTGTGTACACCTTTTTCCGAGTACAGGACATTACTGTAGTGCTTCTTTCCGCTGCTACCGGCGTGTGGTGGCGCTGTGATCGCATCCACGCAAAGAAGAAATCCGCTTCCTCTTCCTGGTTCGTGCGTAAACATACTGCACTGAATCTCCAGCGTGTTAAGAACTTCGACATTTTTATTGTTTAAACTCTCGTGCATCCATTCAATATGGTTGATGTAACGTGTAAAGAATAGGTGAGCTGTTTCTTTTAAAATTAAAGTGGAATAAGAAAGCCTGATGCGGTTGAGAAAATGGTTGGATCGCTTTTTTCACCCGCTCTCTACCACGGAGGAGGACTTTTGAATCTCATCTTCCAAAAATAAGTTAAACATAACTTTGTTTATCTTTATAGAGCATATTATTTTATGAAATGTTCATCTTTAGTACAAAGCAATACAGGTTACTTAAACATTCTTATATAAACCTTAAACATACAAAAAGTAGCACTGAAGCAACTTACGAACAAATTAAACTTACAAACGATCGTCCGGAACCTCGTTTGTAAATAGGGCAGTGTATATATATATATATATATATATATATATATATATATATATATATATATATATATATATATATATATATATATATATATATATATAGAGAGAGAGAGAGAGAGAGAGAGAGAGAGAGAGAGAGAGAGAGAGAGAGAGATAGTAAATATGTTTTTGCTCATCATTTGAATCAAATTTGTTTTATTTGAATTAAGTATTTTTTCACCACTAAGGGACACTACATAATGCACACTGGGGCTTTAAATTACCCTCAAACCACTTTAAAATAAAGAAGGTCTGAATAATGTCCACATATACAACATGAGCTTTCATTAAACATTCACTTTTGCATCTGACTTCTGACAGATCAACCAGTAACCCAACACAGGAGCCTGAATAAGGCGCCATAAATAATTATAATCGATAGCAAATCCGCTTTTGTGCAAATGCAATTAAGAACCGCTGCATTGAAGGATAAGAAAGAGCAGGCGAGTCCTTCTTGAAAAGTCACTTTTCTCAGGTGTGCCCGCAAGATTTGGAGATTACGGGCATGGAAACTTTCCAACAGCTTTCTGTTCCCCGTTAAGAAGAAAGGACTCTTTCTCCCTGCAGAGTTAAACTGATCCCAAAGGCTCAGTCAAACATTAATAAGGCTTCCCCCTCACTTTCCATAACACTTTTTAAAATGTAACATTTTCTCTGTATTTAGCACATTTTACCCTTCTTATCCAAGGGACAGTGTGAATTATTTGACCACTAGATTGCCCCTAAAACAATGTTTAGGATTCCTAATTTAGCACATTCTCTGGACAAATTACAGAAAATGATCTTATTTGAGAAGGTTTTCTTTAAAGGAACAGTGTGTTTTTCACCACTAGATGTCACTGTATGGAGTAGTTCAACTGAAAAAGCACACCAGAGAATAGAAACTAAGGAGACTCAAAACGACCAAATGGCCTAATTTTACCTCTCATTTCTTTGCCCAGTCTTTTTGAGGTACCTGTAGCAGCAAGATGGCAGACAATTATTTCAGCTCCTTTCAGGAGAGGGTCGTATTATGTAAATTAAAATTGTATACCTAAATTAATAAATTTTTCATCTCGTTAAATAACACACACTGTCCCTTTAAGGTGTGATAAAGCATAACTAATCTTAAAAATTCCTTCATGTGCTTTAAACAACGTTTGAATCTGATATCTAATTATTTTGAGGTCCCAAATGGGAAAAATGTTTTCATATGAAAACATCCTCTTCCAAAAACAAATAAACAAATAAACAATTAAAAGATAATAATAATAGCAACACATTTGACACAGGTCAGAAAAGAAATACAATGTCCCCTAGTGGTGGGATGTATAATAAATTCCACCCTCCAAAATAATGTATCATCTCACAATATACCTGTACATCAGGGGTCAACAACGTTTTTGACGCTGAGAGCTACTTATTGTTACTGAATGGCTACCATTTGATATGCTATCTTTAAAATAATATGTTAGCATTTTATTACCATGTTTGTTAGGATTCCACAACTGTTCCTCATTACCCACACCTGGTTGTAGTCTGCAATCTAGTATTTAAGGACTGTGCCGACAGCAAAAGCTTTTAGATTGTTGTTTGCCCTTGAAGTTCCTAAACTGGTGCACTCAGGTGCTCTTTGGGGGCTGCCAGTCACCCGTGGGAACCACCCTGGTGACCCCTGATATACATAAATAATGTTTCAACGGTTTTTCAAACAGTCTTAATTTTAACAAAAATAAAACAAAAGCTAATTTATAGATATTAAATTAATAATCGGACTCATAAAATCCACGATTTGAATACGTTTGTAGTATAGTGATAATTTCATGACAAAGTGTAATCTTCGTTTTATCAGATTTGTTTCTTGATTTAATTTTTTTCTCCTGTTTTTCTGCTCTTTTGTTATTTTCTGAATAGTTCTTTCTGTTTTTCTTCTGCAAATGTCTAATTATTTTTGTGCTTGTTTCTGAATAACTTAAATTCATTATTAGATTTTTTAAATAAAGTTTTCTGAAAGTATCTGTATAGTTTTTCAGCAAATTAACCAAAAACTCCCTAAAACTGAAAAGAAATAGTCCCGAAAACTAGTTTAAAAAAAACTAAAAGCAGGCAAACATCTGGAAAATAAAAAAATAGGAGCTCCACAGAATAATGAAATGTTTTTCTTGCTCCATCATCATATTTGACAATTTAAAGTTGAGGAAAAGTGTTTTATAAAAAACAAATCATTACTGTACTTTTAATGTATACGCCATTTTCTACAAGGTGTCTGGTCTTGGAACGCTGTCGTCCTCTATCTGTCAGTATGAGAAATGATTTTCCATTGTTATAACATACTGTTATTTTTTTTTTAAATCCAAAACATAATCCAGTTGGCTTTTCCATTCCACAAATCGTTTTATTTTTTCAATACAGTCACTGAGCACTCTTGAAAACAATAATTTGCTTTTGGAAATACCATGCCTCAGACTACAAAGCGTATTAGCATGACAATACGGAAAATTCCATAACGTCAGCTATCTTGAGTGCATGTCATTGTGATGAACTGATTACTAAGTTTACCGTCTTGGAAAATGCCCACCAAAATGGAAAATATTTTGAAATTGTGTCCCTCAAAACTATCTAAGGCATAGAGTTAGTTACCAGTACTGTAATCCCTCACCACTTCACACTTAAAAGCGTCAGTGCATTGTGTGCTGAAAAATAATCTGCCATCTATTAGGCCTGTGCCTATATTACTGTGAGCAAGACCAGCAGAGCGCAGTCTTGATGGCCCTGGCGGTTCCTTTTTTTGCCATTAATGTTATTTAAATAAACTAAACTTGTGTGGCTGCAATCCATTATCCCCAATCCCATATTGCTGCAAACAGGAACAGGCAAAAAGTACTTTAGTCAGGGAGACGTGTCATTATGACTCATCCAAAATGAAGTGGACATTAGTTGCCGTGATCTATTATCCCCACTCGACTATTGCTGAGAACAGGGGCTTGCAGATTGCTTTTTTCCTGGTTCGCCCTGCTGAAACATACCATTATAGCCCGCCTTTAATAAACTGCACTGTTTTAGTTACGATCCGTTATCCCTGGTTGACTATAGCTGAGAGCGGAGGCCGAGAGAGTAAACTCGTGTCATGTTTTTTATTTTTGCCATTCTATCCGCTTAAAATGAACAGCACCAGTGCGGCCCTGATCCATTGTACCCAGTCGACGATTGGCCGAGTGGCAGTGTGCGTGTTATAAACAGGGGTTCAGGGGTCCTGGTCCCCATTAACTGCGATAAACAAGGAATTACTATAATATATTTAAAAAAATGCTGAAAACTGCGTCAAATTTTGTTTCCTACTACTTTGAATGCACCATGTTACTTGTAGTTGGACAATATTTTTTTTTTGCTGTCCCATTTTTAAAACTATTCCATAAACTCAAATAACCATACAGTTTCTTCCAATCTTTGGAAAATAAGCTATTTAATTACGTCTAGTGACAACGATACTTCAGTCTTCAGACTGCATTTAGGTCTTCACTATTCATGCGTTTAAGCTTTCACTATCAGAACCGGAGTGCTGTGTAACCAGAGCCAACTCAGATAAACGTTTGTTCTCCGTGTTAAGTAGCACCAAAACTATTAAAAATGCCTATAAATATTTAAAGGGATTGAAAAAACACATTGGTCTTTTTTCGTGTGTGGAAGATCTGCAATATTAATGATCATGAACACTGTATTTAATTGGGGCGTCATATATTTTTCAAAGGTAAGCAAGCCATTATTGGATTACTAAAAAGATGAAAACTGAGAGGGATGGGTGCCACCAGACTGTACTTGCCCAAGACACACCACAGCAAATGGTTCCCCTACGACCCTAGTGGTTAAGCGATCCAACCGACCAACTTAACAAACAACCAACCAATTAACCAACCAACCAATCTTCCTACTGTCTTCGCTCTTCCAACTTAAATTCCAAACTATATTATTTATTCATGTTCAGCATTACATGTATTTATTGGTGTCTATGGCAAAACGTGTAAACAATGTACACTGCGTTGTAATCAATGGCAATAAATATTCTATTGTAATAATTGAGTTTGTCACACATTTTTTATTTTCTATTCTTTCTTCTTTCTAATACTATAAGTAGACTAAAATCAAGATCAAAGCTTTACTGTTAAGATCCAGCACGCCACCCTACTCCAAAGGGTGCCACCTGTCAGATCAATTGGAGGACCCCACACCATTTCCTCATCACCCACACCTGAATCTAACTAGAAATCCACTATTTAAGGACTTTGCCAACAGCAAAAGCTGCTGGATTGTTGTTTGCCCTTCATGTTCCGTTTCTCCTGCCAAGGTATTGTTTTATATATATATATATATATATATATATATATATATATATATATATATATATATATATATATATATATATATATATATATATATATATATATATATATATATATATATATATGTATATACATTTATCTCATCTCATTAACTGCACCGCTTATCCTCAGTAGGGTCGCGGGGGTGCTGGAGCCCATCCCAACAATCATCGGGCAGTGGACACCCTGAACTGGTTGCCAGCCAATCGCAGGACACACACCTAGGGACAATTTGGACCAGCCAATCCACCTGAAAATGCATGTCTTTGGAATGTGGGAGGAAACCGGAGTGCCCGAAGAAAACCCACGAAAGCACGGGGAGAACATACAAACTCCGCACAGGAAGTCCGGTAGCTGGATTTGAACCGGTAGCTGGATTTGAACCCACACAGGTTCCCAAGAATATATATATATATATATATATATATATATATATATATATATATATATATATATATATATATATATATATATATCCATACATATATATATCCTGTGTCTGCCCCTAAAAAAACTGTTGTTATTAAACTTGTGTGTCTGCACTTGGGTCCACCTAACCAAAACATTATACTTCATCGTTTTGTTTCCAATAATGGGCATGAATAAAATGTGCAGAGACAAGTAGAAAAATAAGAAGTGTTACATACATTTCAGATTTTATTTAATATGCATCTATATACATAAACATTTACATATACAATGCACTTTATGCAGGAGGTACAGTCTCATTCTATGGTTTAGATAGATTGCAAAGGAGACACAGAGAGAGAATGAGATAGAGAGAGGTGAGAGAGCAAGAGAGAGAGAGAGAGGGGGGGGGAGAGAGAGAGAGAGAGAGAGAGAGAGAGAGAGAGAGAGATAATGACTTTTGCTCAAACACCCAAAAAAGTGAGTGTTGCTTTTTACAATTTCAATAACTGAAATGAACTATTGAATGTAGAGTTTAGGATATAATCATAATAATTAGCCTGAATTTCAGTCTTCTTTCTTTTAAACCGTTTTCTCATAGACAATAAATAGCTTAGATGTGTTCTTGAAAACGTATGTCATTGAATGCAAAGAAAAAAACATAAAGATGATGGCTGATTAGAAGCTTTTTAATACAGAGACCACTATATGTTTTTTGAAAAAGCTTGAAAATTTTGTATTTATTGCTGGTGTCAAGTCAAAACCAATTTGGTCACACTTGCAATTTCCTTTAGATTTTATATATTTGTTTCATATATTATTACTCAGATTTTGTGACAAATTGTGTGGTCCTTTTGTTCAGGCAACATTAATAAAAAAATAAATGTGCACCTTTGAAAGTCTTAATAGAAGTGGCAATTTTGATTATACACCAGCTAGAGTATATACAATAGACCCCCGGGTTACAGCGACCCCATCTTTAAAAGGTTTTGGAATACGATAATTTCTCCTTCATTGTTACAGTATTTTCCCCACCATACGATATCAACAACAAATTATTTTGCATACTTAAAAACGAAATTCAAACTTTGCTGTGCTCTTGCAAATCACGTGCCTTACATGTCTTAAAATACCTGTCTGCTCTTGGTCATATAACATGCTGCTAGGCTGTTGGTTTGAGTCACAGCCTCATAAAGATGCCAAATTGCTATTGGCTGAACTCTCTCCCCACAATGACTTTCTTTTAGTTCACTTCATAATCTTAACAAAGTTTAATTGGTTTAGCTATGGATCCCATAACCTACAGTGGTGCTAGTGGGAAAAGAAAGAAGATGACTACAATGAAAATGGGGCCTGAGGTAATAAAGAAATACAAAGTATATGGCCCTAAGAAATCAAAGATCCGGAAAATTATAAGAATAACGGGGGATTAACGTAACAAAGGCTTCTAAGGGCATGACAATGCTCGCGGGTAGAAGTTTCAAAATCAGTTTTAATTTCAATACACTGTTTCCTCCCCCCCCTGCATCCATCCACTAACTCTGCTGTACCAGCCTAAATTATTTCACACAAAACGGTAAATAATATTGATTTTTTTTCCCTTACATGTATATTTATTTGTAACATTATTTAATTACATACACTTTTATTACTTATAAGTAATACTGCCTACATACTTTTTTGTTATTGTATTGGTTTTATCTTGGGTAACATGGCATTAGCTAAATACCATATGTTTCTATCCCCCTGCTATACGGCAAATTCATATCATGACCCCCACCTCACAGGGGGTTAAATTCGTATCCCGGTGGTCTAGTGTACAAATAGTCTGAATTCACTATTATAAAAATTTAAGTTAAGAGACATCATTTAGCATGAAAAGTAAGAATATTGCGATTTTGAGGGACATTGCCTTTTTCACTCAATTAAATGATGATCCAAAATAAACCAGCAGTATATTTACAGCACTTAAATGGCACAGTAATAAATTCAGTTTAATATCTTGATGATATCAACTGTACTAACTATAAAAGCTTATAAGAAAAGCACAATCATTATTGACACAAGAGTAGTACAATATACTTTAACATTGTAACAGTATCAGGCACATTCATCGTTAAATGCAAACAGGAGAAAATAAACTGCCACTTCAGAGTCATTTTTTCTTTAAATTTAAAAAAAACCTACAAAGTATGTTCATTATTACAGAACACAACAGTAATATGTATAGCTTACCTTACAATACATACTCGGATTAATCCAATGGCACATCACTTACCAAAGTAAAAAAATAGAATCTAAATAGTTGGACAGCGAAAGCCTTTGTTGCTCTCTTTTTAGATTTGATGTTTTCATAGCTGCTCCTAAAGAGTGGGAATGAGAGTCGAGGATCATATTTACCTCCTAAAACGTTTTTTTCTGATGAGATACATTTTTTTGCCATATTCCAGTTATGGATGAAATTAGGAAAGACAGATAATTACATCCAGTGGACTGTTCATAAGAAAGATGGTGCTATAAAACTGTAGCCTCCTCAATGGCGTTGATCCACCTGTAACACACAAGAGTGGACGATTCAGAATGATTTGTGAATGTTTTCGTTTTAGGAATAATGAGCGAGTTTATGCGTTATTTTTAACTGGCCACCTTGGTGAAACATTTTGTCTCACTGACTACCTTTTAAATGCTATGGAGCAATATGAATGACTTATTTATATGCTTTGTGACAAATAACCCCGGATACATGCCGTATTCCACAAGAGCGGGAGTGATGTCAAAACGCAAATGTACATCGTTTCCATATTTAAATTTTACAATTAAATAAAGGATAAATTTTTCATGTTATGCATCAAAATCTGGACTTGTTTGCTCTAAAAGTAAGGTCCATTGCTGGTTTCTAAAACTAACCCTGTTTGTAGGAGTCCTGCCAAAAGCATAGGGACGTACACTATATTTGGATGGATACAACTGTGGCATCCACTATATATAGATGGATACATATACGGCATTTTTGCCGCCCATTTCCATTTTCAGTGCCGCGTATCCCCAATAGAGTTGTGGGGGTACTAGAGTCCATCCCAGCCATCTCCTGGCAGTGGGCAGGGGACACCCTGGACCAGTTTCCAGCCAGTTGCAAGCATTTTTCGCCATAAGGGGAGAAATAAAATGGAAATATCCCGGAGAAATCAACCAATATTAAAGATACATTTAGGGAGTAAGCGTGAGTTTGCGTGTATTATCTGTCTGTGTACCACAAGTCCTCCAGTGGTTTGCATCCAAAAATATCCTGAATATGAAAAACTGCACATACATGCATGGAACATGAACATGAAAGGAACATGAAAGGACTAACCCAACTTGCAATCAGAAAACTTGAAGTAGAACTACAACTTTAAGTGGATATCTGTGGACGTTAACATGACTTTACATTATCACAACACTGGCAATAGTTTATTTCGAATTGAATTATAGCCTGCTTGTAAACTTACCCATTGTAAGATATATTATATTGAAGCAGGCCTTCTCTTTTTTTTTAAACTTGCTTTTTTACATTTATACAGTCTCCTTTCATATTTAAGAATCGCATCTGAGTTGACCAAAGCTCAGCTAACAACCAATCACGGGTGTGCATCACTTCTGAAGTCATAATGCACAATGAGGTCCCTGGTTTAAGACCGGAGGGAAATATTTGGCCTGGAAAGAAATGGGCTCCACCAGGCTGTACTTGCCCAAGATACACCATAGGAAATGGTGCCCCTTGGCGCTGCAGGATAAGGAATGACCCCATCCACCATATATGTGTAACACAACTAAAATAAAGCAAATCTGGATCACAATCGGTTCTGAGCACCTGTGATGTCATTATCACTTGACTCAGTCTCAAAAATGGCCGCCCCCATTGATGGATAAGAAACAGGTAAATTATGCTGCTAGAGTCATTTTCCTCAATTTAAATAATGATCATGTTAGTTTATGCCTCTTTGATGTTAGATATAAGACTTCAGCTGCCTGCTAGGTTGCTGTGACCTATCTTGTTTGGCGTATTCCTATATAAAAGCCTGCGGGGGTGTGCAGCTAAGTATAAGAGGCACTACCTAAGATAAGAAAATTTTCTTCTGTGTCATGCTGGAAAAGACTCCTCAACTGTGTATTTAATCTTTCTGGCATTCAGTCAATAGTTAAATGAGAATATGCAGTCTACTGTTTATTCATTTCTGTGTGATGAGCATTTAAGATGAAAGAACTGGGCTGAGGTTCAAGCTGAACTTTACAATTGGTGCCATGATCCAGAAAGCTACATTTCCTAAGCAACTGTAATGTCATCATCACTGAAAAGACTCAAAATGTCACTTCAAAGATGGATACAAGTGAATTTTGCTGCTAGATTTATTTTTCTCAAACGAAATAATGATCAGAATACTACACTAAGACGCTTGGACAAGAATAGAACATAATTTTTGAAAACATATGACATTGAGCATTTGAAAAGAAGTTAATTCAGACATTGTGTCAATATTTGTCTATTTATGGACCTTCCCATTGCCTAAGATGATAAATAATTGATTAGTCCTTGGGTCGGGTTTTAAAAATTGAGCATAACATTAGGCGACCAAATTTAGAAATCAGGTGAGCCGTAATGGTAAACCGTTGGGAACTTTGATGCTATTTTCATCAACAGTATGTAACGAAATGGCGCCCCGCCCCGCCCCCCTAAGATGGATGAAATTGGGTTAAAGACGCCGACCTGCGTGCTGTGTGGTGATCCTCAGCCCTGAAGGTGTAGTATAGGGTTTTCTTATGGTAGAGATGGAACACGTTGCTACCCTCGTCCCCCTCGGGCCTTTCCGTCAGCTTGACGGTGAAGCCTTGTAGAGGTAGACTCTCCGAAGCCACTTTATCCTAAAGGAATGTCGCAGAGTGTAAGCGCAATCTCTTTTTAGACGTATTCATCAAAGTAGAGAGAACAGTGAGGGCAAAGAGTCCCTTGAAAAGTCACAGGAAGTGTTGAGGAGGAAATCTAGAAAGGTGAAATGCAAAGATGTGTGTGTGTGCGTGTAGTTTGGGCCGGTTTGGGAGACTCTGTGCCCCCTCACCTCACAGGATGTGAAGGTGTAGAGCACCTTGTCTTTGAGGAGGAACCAAAGTCGTTTCCATTTCCTCTTGCTCTTCTTACGCCGCTGTAGGACACCACTTATGGTGGAGCCCTCCACTCCGAGAGGCAACTGATAAAACACACAAAAGGCAAGAATAAAAAGTGGGGAAAATTTAAATTGGGAGAAGAAGTCGGGTCAGCTAGGAAACTGGGTGACTGGATAATAATGGTGTACTTTTGTGTTTCGGCCTCAAAGATTAGATGGAGTAAGTGGATCCTGGATTCCAGGCAACTTGGGCCTGCAATGTGGAACATTTTGAACAACTGGAGCAGCAAGTAAGTGGAGCCATTAAAAATACTGTCTATAGAAAATCTGGAGGAGGGAGGACAAAACTACGAGTAGGTAACAGGAGCAGCGCTACTTTCACGTCAGCAAAGCCAGCGATAGAAGGATTGAAAACTTATCAAACAAAAACAAACCTGGATAATCTAGTGATGCTTAAAATAAAAACAGTTCCCATTAAATAAAACTGATTATATAGTCCAAAGATTTTGAAAAAATATATATAAAAGCATCAAGTCAGGGTGCACTTCTCCCCGCCAAACGTAAGTTGTGCAACCACGTTCACAAAAATAAAAAAAATCCAAATAATATTGTTTGAATCAAATGTTAGTCTAAATAAACACATTTTTTTTCATAGTTGGAAACAGCATGGTGAGTAGAATGTATTCACATTGCTTGGTAGAGCAATGTTATTATTTGATATTTTGAAAGTAGCTAAAGAAATAAAATGGAATTAGAAACACTTGTGTCCAAAAATCAAACTGAGGCGGCGGCGGCAGTGGCTCAGGAGATCAAGTCTTGGGATCAAGAGATCGCAGTTCGTATCCTGGCTCCTCCTTGTTACATGTCGAAGCGTCCTTGGGTAAGACACTGAACCCCTAATGCAGGTTAGCGCCTTACGTGGCTGCACGGCCGCTATTGGGAAATGTAAAGCGCTTTGGGAAGTCATTGACCTGAAAAGCGCTATATAACGGCAGATCATTTAATTTCATTTCATTAAAAACCAAAACATTTTCAACATTTCATGAATGAGTAAATGGTTTCAATCAAATATAAAGGTAAACAGAACAATTTGAATATATTAAAATACATTTCTATACCCCCTAGCTTTTGCAATAGAATCTTATTTGTCTTTTATACTTGTAGTGTTAAGTGTTTGTGCTTGTGTTTGTTATCATTTCAGTCCAGTACATCAGTGACCCCTAACGGTCAAACTGGACACGCCACCGACGTGGCTGCCATAAATATCTTGACATCGTCCACATCTCCCAAGTCCCTGGTGGTCTAGTGGTTAGGATTCGGCGCTCTCACCGCCGCGGCCAGGGTCCGATTCCCGGTCAGGGAACACATTTTGATTGATAAGCCTAGAAATACTTCACTTGACTTTTGTGTAAACCTGTGCTAAAACTTTACCAGGTTGACTTCAACAATACCTACATAATCTTACCTGATTGACAGATGATATACTTTTCCTGCTCTTCCAAAGATTTGGCGTGTGTAGGCTTTGGAAAACAGCAGATAGGGGACGATTGGCTCGCTGAGTCGGTGGACTTGAGTTGCTGCATGCCCCTGATACACTGCCGCCTATCATCAAATGCAATACATTTAAAAAAACAAATAAACAAAAAAAAAAACCCCACATTTCTAATCCAGAATGAGACCAGTATGTAAGCATTACCTCGTTTCCTGAGTTCGACATAGCAGTGGTCACACACTTTGGCCACTCGGTCTTTGAGGTACTTGAGAGGGTATCGATTTCTGGAACAAGTGCGGCACACCACCTGTGAGAACAGAATGCAAACTATTCAAAATTGAATGTATAAATAAATAATTCCTTATTGGTTAGAGTCACAGTGCTGGTAAGCGAACCTTGCCACAAGCATTGCAGTGGTGTCGTCGAAGAGTGAGGCTGAAGTCAGAAGTGCAGTTCATGCACATCATCACTTGAGCAACAGGGACCAGAACTGGAGCAGCTTCACCCAAGGCCATCCATAGCTTCTCACGGACCTGTGAAAATAAAATAACACAAGAATTGAATGTTTTTTTTGGGAATACGGAGCAGTGTCTTCACTAATCAAAAAGTAATATGTTGGAATAAATAGAAATATAATGGATAATTTATAGAAATAGAAGCAAAATAAATTGAGAATATGCAATATTGGGAGGCTTTGGTGCACCCACAATAAGTCGTAACTAGCTCAAGCAGGATGCAACTCTCGGACACTTGCAGACTTTAGTTTTATAGCAGGCGCTGTATTACTTAGATTATATAAATTATATAAATTACCTGTTGTATCCATGATACTTCAATAGGTATTGATACAATAGGTCATACATTTCAGCAACACCAATAAAACAAAAATAATACTTTTATCTTGCTTTACAATATTCCTTTGAATATATTTGCCCATTTGATATAAAAAACATCCTTAATAGCTATTATTTGTTTAGAAAAAAACATGGCATAGATATTTTCAACCCATTGGCATAAACATGAGCGAATTTGAACTTTAAATTAATTATATTTTTTGTAATAAAATTTGAAAAAGTCAAAATAACCAAGCATACATTTTTTTACTTTTTTTCTTAAATTCTTATAACCAACCAAGTACAACTTATTTGGTCTCACCTCATAACTAGGTCCTCCAAAAGTGCAGAGGCCTGCAGCATTGTCCGCAATGGCTCGACTCAGTGTATGGAACCAGTCTTCCCTCTCTCCGACCGAGCTGTCAAATATCCAAAAACAATTGAACACAAAGAATATCCAAACACAGGGAAAACAACAAGATTTTAGTTATAGATGATGAAATTAATTTACCTGGCAGAAAGTGTAATAGTGATATCAGACACTTCGATCTTAAGGCAGTTCAGCACGTTGTCAAGAACTGGTTTGCTCACCTGAATGCACGTTTTGTGGAAATATTTTAGTCAACAATCATAACCAAATAAAGTTGACAAGTCTGGCATGAGTGTACCTTCATTCCAGACAGCGATAATGTGTTCTTCAGTCTGTATTTCCCATCTTGTTGTGGGTAGGTGTATAACATGATATCATTCATCTGATGAAGGACACAGATAAGATCACATAAAATACATTAATTTAAAGTGACATTGTGTAATAGTTCACCAATAAAGGCCTTGGTGGATTAGAATTAAGCTTGTGCGTTCAAAGAAGACACAATAAGGAAGCCCGACATATACCACTTTGCTGAATTCTGAAGCCTACATTTCATGGTTTCTAGCATGAGCAAGGATGCATTTTAGCCAAGCACAGGATATAAAAGCTGCTGCTAATCCCCACGAGTGATAACAAAAGACCGAGCCCCGGATACATTTATAAACTAGCAGATAAGATACTAAAAAGGCCAGTAAAATATTATAAGAGCAAACCATAATTTGCAAGTGTCGAGACCCTGAATCAAGAAATTTAGTGACATCTGCTTGCATTATTCGGCCCCTTGGCTATTATGATTTGACCGATAACGGATAATTGATAAAGAATATAGAACAATAAACCTTACAAAATCCCCCCCTACCTGCTGCGGAAGCCAAGTAACTGAAAGGCAGAGCAGGAGCAGCTAACAATAACAATAGCCAAACAACAAACACACAAATCATGGCCTGGAGCCAATTGGTTAACGTGATTGGCTAGAGAAGGAAACCGTGGAAAGAAGTGCCAGATATATATATCACGGGACTCAGCGTAAGCAGCAAACAATATAAATAAAGGGATACAACGAGTGGCAAGCGAAGGAAACAGTAGGGAAAAAACTAGAAGATGACAAGTGCCAGATAATGGTAACCTCAGCTGATGTAAGTGGCCGTTAAGCAACATTGGAAAATATGTACTTCAATGGAAGCCAAAAGTCTCAGCTTTTTCAAAGGAAGGGTCACAAGTTTTGTACTACAATTACAAATTTCTTGAACAATGAGTCTTTTTAAAAATATTTTGATGTAATAACACGTGTTTTTTGCTTATAAATTGAATCAATCATGTTATATTTAAATTAATGAATTATTGTTCACACCAAGTGTCGGTATACTGTTTATTGTAATACACACTGGGAGTTTAAAAACCTGTTCAAGTGTCACCATGCTGTTTTCCAACTTGCAGTATTCCAAAATAACCACTAGATGGGAGTAACACTATTCAGCTCAATTTACAAGCCTTTATAGATAACCCGAAACAAAGCATCATTTTGTGGGTCAAGCATTTTTGGGCGATTGCTGAATTCAAATGGATTTAGTCATTTCCTTTCCCAGCATTCACACAACTTTGCACAACACGCATCAGCCGGCTCCCATGTACACCGAGCGCACAGCAAAATAAGGCAATAAAGGCGTTTATTTGCACGGAAGAGCAGTGTATTGTTATTCCCCGAGCACACCAAGGCTCCATTGTGTTGTGCATGAGAGGTATTTCATTTCTCTCCCCCCTCCTGAAAAAAAGATGACATAATTGGTCACACCTAATGTGCGTTCTAAACATCCGCTGGGGCCATAAAGACCGCATCCAGGAATTCTCCACCCTGTGCAGGGTTCCTGGGCCTCCCTTTTCTATCCCAGATTTCTGTCAAGGAGGGTTATGGGTGGGACAGCCACCTTCCACATCCCACAACAAACAAACACTCCAGGGGAAATGTTTGCCCTGGCTTATGGCCTTTCCAGCAAAACAATGCCTGATGGCAAATCTGTACTTAAGTCTGTGAACTGCTTGCAGCAGCTTAGCTGACGATTTAGTGAAATGAAGTCGGACCTGTGCAGATTCATTGATCTTTTACATTCCATCCACCCATCCATCAATCCATTATCTGCACCGCTTATCCTCAGCAGGGTCGCGGAGGTGCTGGAGCCCATCCCAGCTATCTTTGGGCAGTGGGCAGGGGATACCCTGAACTGGTTTCCGGCCAGCCGCAGGGCACACAGGGACAGACAATTCGCTAGCTCATTCACACCTAGGGACAATTTGGACCGGCCAATTAACCTGACATGCAAGTTTTTGGAATGTGGGAGGAAACCGGAGTGCCCGGAGGAAACCCACGCAAGCACAGGGAGAACATGCAAACTCCACACAGGAGGTTCGATCTCATGATCTCAGAACTGTGCCGCAGACGCGCTAACCACTGCGCCGCCGTGCTGCCCTATTTACATTCCTTACCCCTCAAATCAGTTTTGCACCAGATCAGATATCCCTCTAGTGGCCAATAAAAAACTAGAAATAAGTGGAATAGTAAATTGCTAAAAATAAAAGGTATTGATGGCATTACCTAAAATATATCTGTCTGGATCTGGAAGGTGGCATCTTCCTTAAGGGGGCACCAAACGGGGGGAGTGGCGCAACTGCACATGCCTGCATGCAATTTTACCCACCCGACTAATCCTCTCAAACCTTTACATTGTCTGTATTGTCATCACCATTGTTATGTTCACAGAAAGTTTGTTTCTTATTTCTTGTTTCGACATGTTGGTTTTTACTCTACACTAGGGTTTTATTGATAAACGACTTTTTTTGAGCAAGCCATTCTCTTTTCCTGCTATACTGCATGTGACTCTGCCACCAGATCACAACAATATCAGTCACTTTTTTTGCTGAGAGAACAGAATTTCTGGATAGTCATAGTATTGTGCCTGGTATCAGGATGTGTTTACTGGATCAGTTTAGGGAAACATGTGATATTGACCATCCCTCGCGAAAAATACCCATTTCGTTCAGAGCATTTTAAAACAAAATAATTCAAATTAGCACGGTAGTTAATATAAAATAATCTTCCGACTTCTTTGGCCATTATTATTATTGGCCAGAGCTGGACAGCCTGACAACAGTAGCTGAGAGACGGGCACTGAAAAAGCTGCGGTTAATCTATCTATCTATCTATCTATCTATCTATCTATCTATCTATCTATCTATCTATCTATCTATCTATCTATCTATCTATCTATTAACGTGTCAGAAAATGAGCAAAAATATACATAATTCGTTTCCAACGTAAAATCAATTCGGAATTGTTAGGTTGGCGGTAACTTGTAAAATACTGCACAGGGACTGACCATATTTCAGGTGTGCATTTAAAAAAGAAATATAATAATATGAATTTGGTATAGTGATTGAGTGAATATATTTTCTTATTTTGACACAAAACAGTTGACGATAAGAAATGCCAACAGAAACTAGTGCATCGAAGAGAGACAGACTCATACGTGGATGCACCAGACAGGCAGCTTGACAGAGGCTGCAATGATGATTTCAGCCAGAAGATGGCATTAGCAAGTAGAATATTTTTTCAAGTTTTGGACACCACCTTGAAGAAAAAAATTGTGCACATTGCAAGTCGTATGGATAGACTGTCATAGAGAGAAAATTATATTGAGGTAACCTGTTTCAATTTTTTTAAAAAGCCTTGCATCTTGGCATTAGACAGACCAAATTGCTTATCAAACAATAGAGCGAGTGTCTCTATTTGGTGTGATGTGTTTGTCTAATGCCCCACGCCCCTTCCAACCTTCCCCCCGTGCATTCTACAGGCTGTCTGGCCTTCACTTTGCTGTCAGTCCACTCCCAATACACAGGAAACCAGCATCCAGTGACCCACACCAAACATCCTGTAAGGAAGTGGGGCCCTGAAAACAAATCCTGAGAGGGGAGGAGATTGGAGAAGGTGGCCCTTTCTGGTGGGTGGGGTGCCCGGGTGGAGATTTTACAACCCTGGCCGTAAGCCCTTTCAATGTGGCCACTTTGCTTCTTCTCTACAGTTAGTTCATATTATGCAAGCTAAAATGACTTTCAAAATGAAAACTTCACAGACCTGAGAACCTCAAAGAGTCTTCAACACGGCCCAGAAGATCATCAGCCTCTCTCTGCTCAGGCTTGAGGACATTGCCTGCTCTAATGTGGTAACGATAACATTATGAAGTACTTCTCTCGCCCCTTCAACCACCTCTTTGACCTGCTGCCCCCTGGCAGACGCTGCAGCATTACAATTTTATTTAAATACAAACTTTGACCCCAGAACCTTCTTTTTTCTTTCTTTTTTGGGGGAATAATTCAAAGGTGGACTTGCTGGTGTGTTTCGGATCGTTGTCCTGCTGCATGATTCAAAAGCGTTTGAGTTACTGTTTCACATTGGTCTAGATTTTTTTTTGCCTTAATAAATGAAACCAACATTTCAAAACTGCATTTTGTATTCCTTTGTTATTAAATTAAAATTGGTTTCATGATATTCCTGCAAAAACACAGAAATCAGGAAGAGGGCAAATACTTTTTCACTGTATGTATGGAAAATATATATATTCCGAAAATATTTGTGTTTTTTTTTCTCAATTTTTCACGATGTTGCTGCTAATCTCCTCATACAATTTGTAATGTCCAAACAATTTAAGTGAGCCTAAAACTTACTTGTCAAACTCCGCCAAATTCTCCACTTATTAATGATTGCCATTCCCCTTATTAAAAGACAATTAACATTACAAACGCAATGCACCTGTTTACTCACAGCACGACAAACGTTGTGGAATAAATACTACGACAATATTACCTACAATGATGTTGTCGTCTACTAACAGTGACCGGGATGAGGAATATG
Source organism: Urocampus carinirostris (assembly GCF_059441175.1). Classification (NCBI taxonomy): domain Eukaryota; kingdom Metazoa; phylum Chordata; class Actinopteri; order Syngnathiformes; family Syngnathidae; genus Urocampus; species Urocampus carinirostris. Next base: position 31,330,693 of record NC_142354.1, on the reverse strand, counting down.
AGATAAAAATACCATGCTTTTTATTTAAATTGCCATACGTCATACAAAATTTTCAATAATCAAAAAACATAAAATACGGGGGAAACGTATAGGCTGACAGATATGTTCTGACACCACAACCGCTATTGGCTATCGATCTTAATGTTTTTTGTGTTTGTTTTTATTGTTTAGGTCCTTACAACATGTTTATATGTGAATACCATGTCAAATCTCACTGTAAACAATGTACACTACATTGTAATCAATGACTATAAAGATAATTCTAGTCAATTCTAAGCTACTGACTGTGTTCACACCTTCAACAGAACAAAATTCTCTTTAAAAATACCTTGCTTGCATGTGTTTGTGAAAACCCCAGAAATGAATCAAGACCTCTCAAACGCATATTTTCACGACACTCATGCCTGAAAATTGGGCCCTAAGTTTTGCGACTCTTGGATTAAAGGACGAAAATATAACATAATACAATGGAATTCTTTGTAGAGCTTACAAAGGAATTCTAAGTGACTGTTTGAGGCACAATGTTAACAATGAAAATAAGCACAACTGGTATTTTCCATAACAATTTAAACAAACAATGCCAATTAAAAAAACAGCTCAATATTTGTGCTGTTAACCTCATTTACCACAACAATAACTTGAATCCAAACTGAGGAGAAGCGCCAGCTCCGCTTGGCCTGATCGCAGGACCACTTAATCTTACTAATTAACACACTGCATCTTGTTAAAAGCTGCTGTGTGTACTGGTTGCCAAGCAACCGACAACGAACGGAAACACATACCCATGCAACTACTATAGCTCCTTATAAAAGTACAAGTGGCAGGTTTGCATGATCAAGAGGTGTTAATAAGCAATATTTCTGTAGAACTAAGCTAGGACCCCAATGAATGGTACAGTATTTTCCGGACTATAAGGCGCACCTAAAAACCTCAAATTGGTCGGAAACTTGAAAGTCCGCCTCATAACTCGGTACACCTTTATACACAGATAAAATTGGAAATGGACATAGTATTTATTCAAGTGTGATATTACACGAGGTTTACAGTATACCACTGTATATGTGCAATGATTGCTCAATTGAAAAACTTTGCTTACCAAAATCAATGGGTATTAAACCAGGGTAGCGGCAGAGAGAGCACCAAAAGGTATCCGCTAGACCACAAGTGATACATGCGACATTCAAAAGGCATTCAATATTACGTCATTATCACACTCATTACAGTGCCAGAAATGAATGGTAGAGAACGGGGAAATCAGAAATTAGTCCTGAAAGATATAAATGAATGCAAAGTCTGATTCATCATCAGAAACATCAAAGAGTTGTTTCCCAAGGTGTGCTCTTTTGTGTTTATTAATATCTCGCTTTTCTAACATTAGTTTGTGGCACCATGAGTAAAATAGCATGATAATCAGACAAACTCTGCCCTGTAATACATGATCTGTACCACTTAATCTCACTAATTAACACACTACATATTGCTAAAAGGTGTTTTTTAATGCTTAGGTTTCAGCACTCTCGCCGCTGTGACCTGGGTTTGAATCCTGTTACATATAATGTTTTGGATCTTAGTCAGAGACATTTTTGACTGATTAATCATTGCATTAATTTATACTCTAGGTATATAACATGTGGTTATACAAGAATAACTACAGTAGCTCTTACTGTAGTTTTAAATCCATCTGCCTTATAGTTCAGTACCCCATATATATGAAAAATGTAAGATAAAAGACCATTTTTGGAGGTGCGCCTCATAATTTAGTGCGCTTATAGTTCAGAAAATTTGGTAATTAGAAATCCTAAGTTGAACTTTGTCATGTCCTGCACGGTTGTCATGGCGCCCAGCTGGCACCGCCCCTTGACACCGGCTTACCTGCATTTTCCTGATTACTCTGGGTACTTAAACGTGCCTTTTGGAACTGCCCTTTGCCAGATCGTTGTTTACCCTTGTTGAAAACCTGTTCATGCCTGTTTGACACCTGTTTATTCTTGTTGTGCTTGTTGGACTTTGTTGCACTTCGGTGTAACTTTCTGAGAGATTCCTGCAAATTCTGTTTAATCCCGTTAAATGCCTAGTCTGTAGTTTTGCCTGAATTTGAGCCTGCTTTGTTTTGTTTTTGGTCCGTTTGTGTGTTGGACAACGTTTCTTTCTCAATTAAAGTGACAGATCGTCTACGCAAATGAGTTCCTACTTCCTGCTTCCCGACCCGTTTCAAGACATTCCCGACCCGCTACGTGACAAACTTAAGCTTTTGAATGGTTCCATGAGGTGAAGTTAGACAAGCATTACCAGAAAAAGATGTCTGGGCTGTCTGCATTTCCTCGAGACCTTCATGAGTGTTCCCTCTTTGACAAACATCTGCCAAGAGAGTCACTGTCAACACATGAGGCACTTTTCGAAACAAACTGCCTTCGTGTTTTGCTGCTTCACATCTAGATTTGCTCACCCTGCCAGCCTTCAAGAGGTCCTTCTTGCCTTTGATGCTGTATTCTATGTGGACCATTCGCAGCAAGTTCTCCTAGAAACAAGAAAAGAGATGAGTACGTGAGTATCCATGTGGGAGAAATAGTATGAAACTGCCCCTGTTTGTTTGTGAATGAAAGGGAGGCTGGCGGAAAGGGATGTGATATGGAGGACTGAATAGGGGGGTACAGAGATAGAGGGGGCCTGTGTTTACCCAGCCTGTGTGTGTGTGTAAGTAAATGTGCAGTATGACAAACAGAGAAGGAGAGCCAACACATGAGGAACACGGCGATCTTAACACTGAGAAGCCAGAAAGACACGACAGGGGGAGGATTTTGATTTATCTCTATAAAAAAGCTCATGATTGAGCCAGGCGGTAAATCCTGTCTAATTTAACAAAGCTCCTCTTTGTAAAGACACACCTGGGACTTCAAGAAATAGAACAACTCCTTCCCCAGCACTGTTTTTACTACTTTATTTGCTTTACGTCCATAAAATTATTACTTTTTCAATGAATGTATAACTAACGAGAACAAATACAACTTTTTGTTTATTTTTTCAGTTATTTAGAATGTACGGACTGTGACAATAGCAATAGTAAAATTATATGAAATAAATAAAAATATAAAAATAGCATAAAAATAAATCAATGAATATCAACAGCAGCTAAACATCTCATCTTATTAGCTGCACCGCTTATCCTCAGTAGGGTCGCGGGAGTGCTGGAGCCCATCCCAGCAATCATCGGGCAGTGGGCAGGGGACACCCTGAACTGGTTTCCAGCCAATCGCAGGGCACACGGGGACAGACAACTCACTCGCTTATTCACACCTAGGGACAATTTGGACCGGCCAATTCACCTGAAATGCATGTCTTTGGAATGTGGGAGGAAACCGGAGTGCCTGGAGGAAACCCACGCAGGCACAGGGAGAACATACAAACTCCGCACAGGTAGCTGGATTTGAACCCACACAGGAGGTTCCTAATACCTTAGAACTGTGCCGCACACGCGCTAACCACTGCGCCGCCGTGCTGCCCATCTAAACATCTACACCTACGAAATACTTTCCTATATAATACAGTAGCCGTGATACAGTGACCCCGGCTTACAATGTTTCGACTTAAAGTTATTGTTTTTGGTCCCTCGTGACAGCATTTTCCCCACTATAAAACATATATAAAGACTCTCATTAATTTCTGGAGAAGGTGTGTTTTTTCAGTCCACAGTGTTCCCTAATTTTGCCTAAGATAAACAAAAAAAAAATTGTTGAGTTTGATTTTTTTCATTTTTAATAAAAAAAAATCCCTCCTTTTGTAAACCTTTTTCAACCTTTTACATAAGAATCCTACAGTTGTAAACACTTGTTTCTCTCAATAGATCTTAGAATTTTGTCTTAAAGCCTTTTTCCGGAGGGCGCTAAACCTAAGGGAAGTGGCTGCAATGCGCACACCTGCATCTAATAACCCCACACTTGACTTTCATCACATTAACCCTTTATAGTGGCTGTCGAATCATTGTCAAGTTCGCACCAGGTTTGTTTTTTGTCCAACCGTTTGGACATTTTGTTTGTTGTTTTGTGACTACTGGTGAGTTTTGTTATTTGATTTTTGCTTTGTTCCAGGGTCTTATCATAAAATACTATCCTTATTTGAGCATGACTGCCTCGGCCCCTGCTTCCATGCATTTGGTCTACCCGCAGTTTGTGATAAAAATAGCGTACCTCAACAAGAAACTTGGTTAAATCCGCATGTGTCACAAAAAATCTGCAATGTGGTGTAAAAAACTGCTGACAGTAAGGTTCAACAAGGTTCTATAGTTTTTTTTGTATTAACACATTCTTTACATTCAACATACATTTGTTACATCTTACCCCGTGTTTGAGATTATCATTTGCCAGGTCTGAAACCTCTGACACTATCACCAAGGCAGCTGAGAAAAAAGAAAGAAAAAAAGGCTGAATTCATATAATTTGCAACTCACGTAAAAAGTCTTGTACCATATATTTAGAAACTGCATCATCAGGCTTACCTTGTGTGTCCTCATATTCTTTAGAATCAGGTGAGAGGTTGTTTAGGTAATCTGTAAAGGTAGAAAAACAGAGGGCCCAAGATAAAACCGTGCTCCAGTACAATCTCATCTTCCCCTTTTTTGCCTGCTGCCTAGCTGTTTGTTTCTTACCTGTAAGAAGCATGCGATACTGCAGTACTCTCACTATGACCTGCAGCAGTTGGTGCTTCAGTAGGACTTCAGCATCCTCTGGACTTTTCTTCTGCAAAATTAGAAAATAAAAAAATATGTCTATTAAAGCTTGTCATTTTGGATGATAGAAAGAATGAAATCATTGAAATTAAAGATACTGTTGGTTAATTGTTTACTGTATAAAATGGTTAAATAAAGAGTCTATCAAACAAAACATTTTGTCTTGGATGATACTGAAACTCTTGCAAACACACTACCTCATACAGATGTAAAATTATATTCATGCCTATGCTCACTTTGAACAATGTTTACTATTTTTGCACTAACGCATATTGCACTAATACGATCCCAAAACTGTGTGTAACATCCTACATGCCCACATTTCTTGTCTAAATATTGTGTAAATTATAACCTTATCTTCTTTGTCCCTTTATCTTCTTTATTTTCTTTTATCCTCACTGTTAATTGTGAAACTGGAGTGCCACGTCCAATTTCGTTGTCACTAATATGTTCAACCCATTTTGTAACAATGACAATAAAAGTATATTCTATTCTATTCTATTCTATTCTATTCTATTCTATTCTATTCTATTCTACGTTACTTGGGAACAAAAATAGAAAGTAGACTACAGTGGGGGGCCCAGATGGTGCTAGAACTCCTGCATCACTCCTTAAATGAGTCTTTATGGAGATTTGTCTTCTTTATATTATTTTATTAAGATTAAACAATTATCTGAGGTCTTCTTACCAACGTTGGAAAATTAAAGGAATAAATTATAATGCTTGTCGTATGTCTTTACTGAAAGTTAGCTCTTGCGTTGGGTTTTGAATATTAGAAGCAGATTATAAAAACAATTTAAGGACTTATTTCAAGAATTTTAGAAATAAGGCAAATAGCATTTACCAAATGTGAATACAACTGTTTTTTTCAAAAATCTTTTATACTTTATAAGAAAATGTACCTTTTGGATATATTTTTTTAAAATATGTTGGCTGAATAGTTCAAGCAACAAGATAATTATCGCATGAACCAACATTTGGCGCTACTTCTACAAGATGTGAGAGAATTGACTGGATATATTCTCTATGTTTGCTTGCTTTTTATTATTGTTATGATAATTTCTATTTTTATTATTCATTCACCTTTTTATTGTCTTTTAAGTTTTTGATTATTGCCTTTTTGCATTGTTGCCCCAGGTTATACAACTCTTTGTCATGTTAAGTGGCTTTGTAGATGTAATTTCTTACTTTGACCATTGTGTTTATTATAAACATATTTTTTATGATTACGATTATTATTATGATGCTTATGATCATTATTTTTTTCTATAGAGCACTTTCCCCCCTAAAATGTATCTGTGCATCACTGGTTGCATTATGCAAAATTTAAATATTGTTAAATTGTTTTTCCGATAAATACCTGTAGCAAATATTGAGTTGAGATTTGAGTTTTATATAGTAAGATAATAAAGAAGAAATACAGATAAAATGCCGACAAAAGCATAAAGGTTTTCAGTGTAAAACAAGGCAAGGTCAGAATTAATCGGGGATATTGTGTCAACCAAGGTGACCTTCACATCTTTCCGAGAGACAGAAACCTTGGGGGGGGAAATTCCTATTCTTTTTTGTCTGATGAGTCATTTGCAGAAGAAAGGTTGAGAACAAAGCACCCAATCAAGCCAGTATTGGAAAATCAATCAAATTGTCTCTGACAGGTATTTACACCCTAAAGGATAGATACACACTTGCACACATGGGAATGATTCTTTTGTATGGATCATCAATGTAAAAGTAAAAAAAAATCCATCTCAGTTTTTTTTCTCAGTTTTTACCAATGGGAATAAAATAACAAATATTTAACCTAGTTTCCACTAAGCATCTGCTCACCTCAAAAGTCTTTTTATGTAAATTGTTGTCCAATTGACACTTCTTCAGAGGAAGTAATTCGCTTTTGCGTGCCAGAGATGATAATTAGCGCTTGGCTTGTTTGGGCTAGTGAGCCACTGAGGAAGAAAAAGAGTGATGCTCCACGCCCGGATGCCGACACACAGACACCAATGCCAAACAAGCACACCTTTCACTCTTTCATGGCCAGGCGATTTGCTGTCTGCACACACAAAACTGATCTAATTGGGGAGTTGTAAAGGGGTCTGCTGCTCTAATTACTTTTTATTCGCCTCATTGCCCAGCTACATTGACTACTGGAGGGGACACACTCCATCGCTCATCTGCCCTGCTCTCAGTTGTTACCTTGACCTTCTTGGACATGTCAAAACAGGCAGTCGTGGTGCAAACCGAATGGCTTGGTCATCTAAAAATAGATTGGTTAAAAAAAACTGCACCAGATCCATTACAACAGCGCTTGGCCCGAGGTGGCCAATGTTTATAGATGGCACGACAAACAAGGAGCAAGCTGTGAAGAAGGGGCTTTAATCCTGTGAGGGCTAACTCTGATCTGATCAGGGTCTCAGGCTACTTCATCATTGTCACCACATCCACAATGAGATTACTTTTACTTTTCAGCTTTGCCTTGCAACAAAACAATGAACCGCTGAACACACTTTAAATTGAGATCAAAATGCATTAAAACAACAACATTTAGCGAATAGATAGTTGAATGACTTCACCTTACTCTTTGCTATGGTAGGTTAATTGTTATGGAGACCCAAATCTGACCAAGTTAAAAAACATCAGCGAAAAATTAAGCAAAACCACAACCAAATAAAAAACACAAAAAACAGGGTTTAAAACATAAAGATGTATACAAATATAAAAAAGAAATAAATACTTCAAAAAATAACAAGACTACCCATTGAGTGAATTATTTTCTTCTACCGTTTTGAAAATAGTCCAACCCAAGACACTTTAAAACCCCTTACTGTTTTGAGAGCCTGCCGGCGGGCGGCTGGACTTTTGATATCCTTTTTACGATATCCCAAATCACTGAAATACATCATGCCAATATCATAAAGCTTAAACTTTTGGAATTCAAGATATGCTAACCATTTAAAAAATGTACTCATCACAGAAACATCACTATCAGTCTGAAAAAAGATACCCGAAAACTATAAAGCCGGCAAAGCTCTCCAATTTCATCCCCTGGCAGTCATCAAATGAGTTGAATGCCCACAAAAATGGCTTCATTGCATCCAGGATAGTCCAAAGTATCCAAACGTGTAAAATATTTACTCCAAAACACAGGAGAATGCCAGCATATTTAAAAAATCCTCCTAAAAGCATTTCTGCATCATTGGACGTCCCTTGTTGTGATCTGTTCGTTTTACCACAAAACTTCTGCTTGCAAATAAACAGACAATCAAGATTGTTCCCAATATAGCTGTTCGTCTCTCTCCTTTTGATTGACAACACTCTCGGCAAATAGCAGGCTTTTTTTCACGGTCCACAGCCCGCATTAGCTTGTAACCAAGATCACCTTTTTTAGCTTTGAAAATCTTAAGCCAGTAGTAACCCGTTGAAATGATGATTGACACATTAGTATGTTAATGAAATTCACGGGACGTTTTCAAATCAGAGCCATGAATAAACGGATCTCGGGTTGCGTTTACTCATGACCATCATGCGCAAGTGTGCACAATCATTGATTGACTTTTGGAAAGAAACGGCAATCATTTACAACTCTTTCAAAATGTCTAAAAAATTGGCCAGAGGTAAAATACACTGTTGCAGACTTTTAATGACTGTAAACGTGTTGTCTCCAAATGGCCACCTTTGGAAACGCCCAGAACTACCCTTAGAAAAATGTATAAAATACAATGTTTAGTTTTTCAGATTGTGATCAAATTTGAGAAGCTACCAGGTAAGGCTTAAAGCTATTGTCTCACCTGTTTTCAGGCCAAGATGCCCATATTACTGAATAAAAACTTTCTATTTACTGTATGTGTGTTCCAACTCAGATTTTTCAATGTTGGTAGCAGTTGCAGTGGTTGTTTCAGTTTGGAACAAAACTTCAGAGTCTTACCTTTCAACCATCGGTATTCTCAAGAACAACATTAAATTTACTTTGAGTACATCTTTGATTGAGATTTAAGCGTATTGTACAGTAACCTTGAGGGACATCCCCCAATCTGAATACTATTTCATTATACAATGAATGCTGTCTCCTTATGCAGCATGAAATTAATTATGAGTTTTTTAATTGATTACATTTAATTTATATTATTTTTTTATTGTATTTATTGCATTTGTGACACACAGAGACAGACAACTCACTCGCTCATTCACACCTACGGACAATTTGGACCGGCCAATCAACCTGAAAATCACGTTTTCGGAATATGGGAGGAGACCCATGTAAACCCCGCACAGGAAGGCTGGTAGCTGGAATTGATCCCATGACCTCAGAACTACTCATCCGTTATGCCGCTTATATTATCATATATTTTTAAAAATTTTGATATATTTATCTTTCTATATCCAAGCATATCATTTTTCATTTTTATTTTTATTTTTAAGTGTCAAATTGTTATCATTTTTTAAAATTAAATGTTTATTTTTTTTATGTTCATGAATACATTTAATTATTTAGCTATATATTTATCTATCCCCTTTTTTATTTACATAAGCATTCCTTTATTCATTAATTTATTTGTTTTGTTTTTTCATTACATTTTTGAAAGTTGGCTTTTATTATTTGTATCCATGTATTTAATAATTTAATTTCATAAGCCTTCATTCATTTAGTTATTTATTTATTTGTACATTACTTTATTTTTTTATGTTAGCATTATTGGTCTTGTGAGTCTATACATGGTACCCAATAACCCATATTGCTCCTTGGTCCTCCTCAGTGCTCCTTCACCCTCATTATAGAAGAGTCCCACTCTCAACGCTAGTCCCAAGGCGGTGCTGTGACACAAGCCTGCATCAATCATTTTCTTCCTCTAAAGAACACAGTTTCACAACGCAGTGTCCCACGACTTAGATACATTGAAGGAAAATGCAATAAGTGTGAGCGGGCAATAAAACATGCCTTCGCCCCCGCACAGATCATTTCTCACCGCGATAAAAATAAACTGTCCTTTGATAAGACAATATCTGTTCATGCATTCACCCTTCACTGGGGATCACTTCATTTACTGCAGTTGCCAATTAGTGTAACTCAACTTCATGAAGCAAAAATGAAGTGGGCCATTAGGCCCGGATTTTACGGAGATTATCGAGAGACGAGTTCCCGACCAGGTGTTGAAAACATGCTGGAAGACTCCGTGGATCAATGCCTGACTTTTTTTCCACATCTCTAACTGTTCATGTTACTCTTCATATTATGTCAATTAGATTACCTAGCATCCATGTGTAGGTTTACATGTATGCAATAAACTGATTGGAAATGGACAATTGAGACTTGTTCCGATTATGTAAAGCCACATGAACAAGCACAATAATTTGATAAGTCTTAGACGGACCATCAGATTTACGATTGCAATGGTTGAGTTAGTCCTTTCATTTTCCATTTACTCGTAAATGTATTCAAGTAATCCCAATGCGTGGGTGCACAGCAGTTTCCGTCACCCAGTCTATTTCTATGCCCCAAAGCACTGTGGGACATGTAGTACAGAGATACACGCAAACTCAAAAAGCCTCATGTGTATTGGTTAATTTTTTTAAGACATTTCAATTTTATTTTCTGCTCCTATGGCAAAAATGACAAAATTGTATCCGTCTACATGCAGAGGATCTCACAGCTGTATCCACCCATACCTAGTGTTAAGTCTACGCTTCTGGCAAGCCACATACGAGCACACCTTGTAAACTGACGGGATGCAGCAGTGGAGAGAAAAAACACAGTACTTGGTTGATTTTTTGGTTGAGTGACATGAATGAATATATCCTTTATTCATGGACGGTGTATTATTAAAGGCCTCCTAGTTGTCATAACAACTTCATTCATATACTGTATATATATATGTATATGTATATATATATGTATGTGTATATTCATTTGGAAGTCAAGGCGCCAGAGTCTGGAGAAAGGCTGGAGAGGAGCAAAATCCAAGTTGCTTGAAATCCAGTGTGAAGTTCCCACAGTCAGCAATGGTTTGGGGAGCCATGTCAGCTGCTGGTGTTGGTCCACTGTGTTTCATCAAGTCCAGAGTAAATGCAACTGTGTACCAAGAGATTTTAGAGCACTACATGCTTCCATCTGCTGAAAAGCTCTATGGAGATGAGGATTTCATTTTCCAGCATGATCTGGCACCTGCCCACAGTGCCAAAACCACCAGTAACTGGTGCATTGACCATGGCATCACTGTCTTTGATTGGCCTGCTAATTCCCCTGACCTGAACACCATCGAGAATTTGTGGGGTATAGTTAAGAAGAAGATGAAAGACACCAGACCTACAAATGCAAATGAGCTGAAGGCCGCTATCGAAGCATCCTGGGCATCAATAACACCTCAGCAATGCCACAGGCTGATTGCCTCCATGCCACGCCGGATTGATGCAGTAATCCGTGCAAAAGGATTCCCAACCAAGTACTGAGTGCATCAATGGACATTTTCAAATGTTTGATTTACTTTTGCTGTTATAAAATTATTTTTTTACTTGGTCTGAGGAAGTATTCTAATATTTTGAGATAGGATTTTTGAGTTTTTTTCAGCTGTAAGCCAAAATCAGCAATATTCAAATAATAAAAGGCTTGAAATAGTTCAGTTGATGTGTAATGAATCCAGAATGTATGACATTTTTGTTTTTTTAATTGCATTACAGAAAATAAAGAACTTTATCACAATATTCTAATTTTCTGAGACAGTCCAGTATATCATAGAAATATTGAAATGATAAGCAAATGCATTAACTATTATTTGAATTATGCATTTTTTAAATTACTCATACATCAAGACATTTTTATGTATTCTATATGTCATGAGCCTAACCAAAGGTCAGGTGACATGATTGCCATCTTGATGCAAAGCCACCAGAAAAAACAAAAACCTTGGCAAAGGTTGGACAAAACATTTTAAAGTGTATGTAGTTTTTTTCCCCCTTATGCTTTTAAGCACTTGTTTTCGGTTGCACTTTGCACTACAGCGGCATCTATCCATTCATCCATTATCTGCATTGCTTATCCACAGTAGAGTCGCGGGGGTGCTGGAGCCCATCGCAGCTATCTTTGGACAGTGAGCAGGGGACACCCTGAACTGGTTGCCAGCCAGTCACAGGGCCTACAGGGACAGACAATTCACTCGCTCATTCACACCTTGGGACAATTTGGTCCAGCCAATTAACCTGACATGCATGTCTTTGGAATGTGGGAGGAAACCGGAGTGCCCGGAGGAAACCCACGCAGGCACGGGGAGAACATGCAAACTCCACACAGGAGGTTCAATCTCATGACCTCAGAACTGTGACGCACACGGGCTAACCACTGCCCCGCCGTGCTAGTCGTTAAATAATACACGTTGTCTCGTTTGTGTCAAAAGTTAATTGCAGAAATATCTATTTGCAAATTATGTCGCTTTCCCTTCGTAATTCGAACACTCCCAAACCGGTGTATACGTAGTTATTCCTTTCTGTAACCACGAAAGCGATTCATTCAGATTGCTCCGAAAATCCGACTTTTGCTCCCAGTCGGACTATTGCCTGCATGTAAACGTAGTAAATGAGGTACAAGTTGTTTTTTCGTCAAGGGGCAGCTGCTGTTAAATTATTCATGGGTTCAAACAGTTGGCGCTTTGTCCACTTTCGAACCAAACTACAAAAACTTGCAAACACTGTCAACTGACATCCAGTAAATCAAAATACAAGGAACTAACGTTAACGGCCGAAGGCAGTTGGCTCATTTGAAACAGTGAATCTATTCTGCAGAGCACTGCACAGCTGCATGGAAATGAACCTGATGCGGCTCGCTATCTTAATATCCTGTCTTTTTATTAAATGCTGTCAATGTTTCCATTAACAGTAGCGAGCACATTTATATTCACAATGTGTTTAAGAAATGAGTCAGGAAAATATTTACAATACAATGGACTGGGAACAAATGACCAATTATTCAATCTACCGAAACCTTTTTGTCCCATTCTTTATCAAATGACCATACAGATAACAGACAAAAAAAATGATTCATAGATAATGGACTGAAAAAATAGCATTGTTGAGTAGATATAGAAAATGAGCGAGACAGAAGAAATGTCAGTCCCATAGAGAGGAGACAAAGACTGTTAAGGTCAATTCTGTCAGAAGAATGTAAAGGAAGATAGCAGACTGACAGATCCAAAGCAAGGTGTCCTTTTACAAACATGGAAAATTGCATATGAGCTTTGACAAAAAGGTGTTTGGAAAATTGTATGATCTAAAGTTGTGGGTTTTTGCTCGAACTATTCTTTGTATTTGAACTTAGTTGAAGACTCCACTTACAATGTGATTGACTGGTGACCATTTCGAGGTGTACCTCGGATAAATCACCTGCTATTAGTCTGCTATTAGTTTGAAAATTCCGATATGCAATTGGCTAAAATACTTCCAACGATGCCTTTATCATTTTATTCAGTTCAGAAGCTTGTGCGCCTCCTAAGGTCTTTGCAAGTCTGTGATGGAATACTGTTTTTTGTACTGTATTGTTCACTACAGGTCAGAAGGCTTGCAGTAATGCTAAAGGGAGAAATAAAAACATAATAACCATGGAAACAGGCTGGACATTATAAAAAAAATACAAAAAAGACACACGATGACTACCCTCGCTAAGTTGCATAGCTGTGATGTATCAACGTTCATGGGGGATTAAAGCAAGAACATCTTCTAAGCCAATTTTTGCAAGTGAAAGTGTTAAAATCTGATTTGTAATCCACTGACCCTGTCTCCTCTTCCTCTCTGCATCCACCCTTTACTCAATTCAACCAGCTTAATCGCACCAAGATTAAGTAAATATTATTTTTTCCATTACATGTAGTACTTTATAATAGATTGGTATTTTAATGTTTTTTTTAATCTAGGTTACAGGGGTTGGAACACATTTGCTATCTATTACATAGGTTTTTATCCCCCCATATGGCAATTTCACTTTGCGATCTGAAGGGATTAATGTCATATACTGGGGTCTTATATACAACCAATGAGCACTAAAACATGACATCGTTTTTTCATTTAATTTTACCCCAATTTTCTTGACAATGCTGGAAAAGGCTGGGTTGACCTTGCAGCTCTCCTCCAGTAAAGACATGCTGCGATCATATTCGGAGATAAAGGTATCAAACACCTTGAAGTCCTCGCGATGTGACAAAATAACGTCCACCACTCTTTGGCCTTCCTCCCTAAACACGAGAGGATATTACAACCACCCTAAAAAACGAAATTATTGCACTTGTCAATAAAAACAGCACAATGTACCAGTGATCAATGCGCTCTTCCAGCTCGGTGAGTATGTTGCTGTGGAGAATTAAGACCTGAGGGAGAACACCCAATATCTCCTGCAGCCTCTGATGGTCCAGAATGGGACTCCCGTCTTCGGCCATGGCCTCAGCCACTGCGGGCCGGAATTCCTTAAAAGTACAAAAAGGCACATGAAAAAATGACTGGAAAAAATGACAAAAACAATAACAAAATGCAAAGAAGAGGGAGAGAAAAATGACAAAATATGCCGTCCATTCATCAAAAGAATTATACATCGATAAAAAATGTGTATATATATATATATATATATATATATATATATATATATATATATATATATATATATATATATATAATAGTGTATATAATAATAATACATTTTGTTTCAATGTTTGTGTTAAAAACATAAAACTCTTTAATATTCACGGAGAAAACCACAAGTAATATCATTAAAATAGTTGTGATCATATGTGCCTGTATATACCCCAGAATCTTTAATTATTTTACAAATTCCAGGTCAAGTCATGTCTAGTTACATTTATTTGTATAGCCCTATTGCTCAATTTTGATGAAAAACAAAATATGTCCTGTTTGTTCAACTAACACTGCATTTTCACCCTTAAGCTTGGTTATTAACAATGTCTGAAACAACGCCTGCCCGGACGCCCGGGGCGTGCATCTTTTACGTCGGGCGTACAACTTACAAAAACGTCTCTGCCCGGGTGGCCGACAACTTTTTCAAGAAAAAAAAAATCTTTCTTTTTTTTCCTTTCTTTTTTTTAGACAGGATGGAATCGTAGCTTGTTCCGATTTTGAAATCTTCGTTCGGTTTGGAAATTTCGGTTTGTTGGGCAATTTGCATACTCTGCAGCCAATAAAAAGTCTGCATCGAATAACTTTGCGATTCCGGCCTTTCCTGAGCCTTATAAGGTCGCACATTTGCATATCATTTTCCAAGTAGACGCACAGAGAACACAAGAAAAAGTGGTGAGTAATCAAGCCAAAACCTCAGCCCCAAAAGAAACATTCAAAAGAAGCTAACAAAATGTATGACGCTACAAAACGTAAACGTACATATAAAAGCATCGTGGAAAGAGGAGTTCACGTGGCTTGTAGCAGACAACGCAACACAAACATTGCATGAATGAAGAGGAGTAAATACAGGTACATACTGATGGCAGATGGAAAACAGTGATGTCTTATACATGCATTGAATGTTATAAGTAGATTTATAATAAACTTAATTTTAATGTGTTGTTCTGTTATATATTTTGATTATCAATCCTTAATACTTTGCAACAATGTTTTTTTTTTTTTTTTGCGATTAGTCGTCTTATTGTGTTTGAAGTTGTGAAAAATGGGGCAGGCAACTTCATGGCTGGTGTCCACTAACTTTTTGTCATGAGTTTCAGACGCTGTTATTAATCTAGACATTACAGTATATGAGGTGTGTAGGATAAACCAATGATGGAGAGAGCCACCAAAGTCGTGCTCCCAGGCAACAGGGAGCTCCCCAGAATCAGAATAGTGCGCAGATTCTGAAAAAAGCTTACCAGTCACGGGTCAATGTGATTCTCTAGGAAATGGGATTTCTAAAGGGCATGCAGTTTTAGTGGGTAACTAACCCCACTTCTAATAATTACAACCTGGTATTAAGCTAATAACAGGATATTAACAAGATAGTAACAACATGATAACTTGTCATTTTAAAAATATACTAAAACTGGTAACACTTTGTGCTAATCAGTAACAAAAAAGTAGCTCAAGCTTCAAAAATGTTGGTGACTCTTGTTAATTTGATAAATTATGAAATGTAAAAAAAAAAGTGTATTTGTTTTGATGTTAGCACTCATGTTTTTGAATATACACAAAATGTGTTTGTCATCCGTCCTGAATATTTTAGATAATCATTAGTTATCCATTAATCGATTTGTTTTTGCACCTCTAGAAGTAAAGTCTCGACCTCGACTTTTTAGAAAAGTGCAATATAAATCTGGAAAATGTTACTATTATCATCATTGCTGTCTTTTCCTTTTTAGAAATGCCATATACTACAGAACAGTTTGACTGAGAACAGCTACCAAAAGTTATGTCCAATAAACAAGGGTGGAAAGGGAACTGGGTAGGAAGAAGCACAGGTCTTGCTAAACATCCTTCCTGCTGCCCTATCTTCACTTTGGGCTTTGTCCAGGAATTCAGGAATTCAGGAAAAGGAGGAACCGTCTGCATAAAACATACCACCAGGTGTTGTTGCATAATGGCCTTGGTGCCACAAAATGTTTTCGCACTGATACGTACGTTTAGTTTCTCAGTGGAAAGGAACATAACGTTCCCTGGTTGTTTGGGAATAATATCCAATTGCTTACTTTTATATAAAGAACTATGAGAATTTGATGACAATAAATGGGCATGGTCTAAAACTAGCGACAAATCTGAATCAAATATTGGTAAAATGAAAGCTTTTGCAAACGGAGCTTATCAATTGCAGTTTTCTGTAAAGTCAAACCATAAACCATGTGAAAATGTTCACATTGACTGCAAGATAATGAGTTTACACTCTGCACTACATGCTGTTCATCTCACTCAATGGATCACATCGTATAACGTTTCTCACGTCTCTTAGAGACAAGATCAGCTACGTACTCAGAGCTCAGGCCGATTCTTTCTCCTCGGTTTCAAAGTCACACACTTTCCTTTTCATGGCGCATACCATGGATGGGCAAACTAAGGCCCACGGGCCACATTGCTGATTATGGCAAAGACTCAAATATCATATCTCAAGATATTAGAATACTGGACCACGAACAAGTATACTAGTATGCTTTAAGCAATAATTAGTCATATTTAAATAATAAAAGGCTGGCTGTGTCCTGAACCAGGACAGGAAACAGGAACGGAGAACCCAATCGCGTAAGGTACTCACAGTTTATTAGGGAAAGGTGGAATACACGCACACTCGATCCGGGGATCGATGGTCGCGGAATTTGATTGAAATCCGAACAAAAGAGTTGTCAAAATCAAACAGATCAGGCCAAAAATAAAACAGGATCAAACACAGGCAAATTCACAGAACTAGGCATTTCACACAGAGTTTAACAGGAGTCTTGCAGGCGCTCTGACAACTAACGGCTCAAAGGACTTCGTTTAAGTACTCCCAGTGAGCAATCTGTCAACGCGTTTCAGCTGTTGTCCATGGGCGGGGCCAATTGGGCGCCGTGGCAACCGTGACAGAACATGGCGCCACACGGCTGGGACTGATTGGGCGCCATTGCAATCGTGACATGCTGTTAGGATCTGGTATACCTCCTACCACCAGAGGGCTCTAACTGGCGTTTTGAACTGGGCACAGGTGTGTCCAATTATTGCACACCTATGCCCATTAATCCTGAACCCTTTAAGGGGCATTTGCAGTTCTCTAGTTATCTTCCTTGTGTCATTTTGAGCACTAGGATGGAGACTTTGTTATTGCAGATATAAAAAAATAAAATCAATCGATACATATTTTTTTTCCGTCTGGTCTGTTATACCATTTATTTTACTCAATGTAGCCCATGAATCCAAAATGTTGCCCCTTACCACACCCCCAACCGACCCCCGCCCAGTCTGTCCCCAGTTTCATCGCATAAAACAACAAACATTAGCACAGAAAGTAGCAACACTCAGCCACAATTTAGCATGAATAGCCTCCGATTTTAAAATTGCTGTGCGAAAAGTCTTTTAAAAGAGGAGCATGGCCTCCCTTCCTTTGCGGAGACAGGCCCTGGAAATTCTTTGTGTTCTTGTTATTCCTTATCAGACAATGGAACAATAGCTCATATAGGTCTCAAGCTTCCACCAAAAAACAAGCCACCAGAATGCTTCAAGCGACTCCATTCTCCATACTAAACAACCCTAACATTTTAAGAGAACTTTTTTCTTTAATCACAACTTTAACAATATTAGAGACAAATGCAGCTTTTAATGGGGCTTCACTTTTGTCTTGTAAACGTAATAACAACAGATAAGAACCATGTTGAAATTTTTAAACTGAAAATTGAGAGCAAAGGTGTTTTTAACCTATAGGGTCCTATTCCCTGCACACTTGTCACTAGTGAGATCCTTTGAATAATATTAGCATTTTTTGAATAATGATTTTCATAAATATCTGCAAAGGGTCATATGTGAGAGATTCGAGGTAACCTTGTTCAAGGTTAAATGGTACATGCTGACTGATGGCCTCCCCCAAGTTCAATGTCCAAGTGTCAGACCTTTACTAAAAGTCATCCATTGTGATTCCTACACAGTTTTGCTGAAAACCTTTTTCTTCTGCCAGCAATCAAAACTAATTTGCTGAAGTAATTGTTTACCAGTCCAACATTTGGTGAGGGAGCAATTGAGTTTGCACTCTCCGTGACAGCAGTTGGCTGTGATGCATGGCCGTCTTACTCTTAGCTAGCTTTCAAATCCCTGGCCAAACATTGCATTAAAATTAATTTAAATACAACGTGACAAATGTGATGTATACTGTGCGCAGTTTGTTAAGTTATAAACGAAGCTTTTAAGATCATTGTGTGATTAAAAGTAGAGCTGGGCAATAGAGCCAAAAATTAAAGCCTTGATTTTATCAGTCATCCTAGTAAACCAATCAAGTAAGGGATGTTTCTTTGGGCAAAGAAGTGGAGGAAGTCAATTGAGGCTACATCAAATCTTGCTAGACTCTCCCAGTTCCACCCAAATGACACAATTTCTTCTAGGGATGCACTAGGATGAACATATGGGGCTGAAACATAATATGTGAAACAATTGGCTGAGAACTGAAATTGAAATATAGAAAACAAGTTGAAAATTTAAATTAAATGCTTATTTTTCCCTGACTCCTAAAAAGGTAAAATATAATATAGGAGATAAATTACAAGCACATTAATAGATACTAATTTTCGTTGTACCAAAAAATAAAGGAATTTAAGTGCTTAAAAATCCTGTCAGACAACAACGTGATCGAAAGTACACCTGTGGAGAAATCCAAAACGCAAATACCACATGCAAGTTAATTGTACTTTGATTAAAGTGGCTGATTATAATCAAAAATAAATAGCTTTTAGCTACAAACGCACTCTCTCATTTTTTTTTACTACATATTGATGGTGATGGTACAACAGTCGAAGCAGTCGAATGCAACAACCAAGACACACTTTTACACTTCCACATAAAATATTACCAAATACCAAATTAAACTCTTGCTGTACATAGCTTGGAGGCAGCCAATGAACTTAAGGAACGAACGGACTGAATGTCACACACAACGTATGTGTTTACGGATTAAAACACCTCAACTTAGTAAGAGCAGTAGTTTTAGCCAACGTCCAGCTAGCTGCTGACAAAAACTTGGAAACAGAGAGAAAGATAAAGACAAATCTAGACATAACTGTTTTAAACTTCATCTCCTTCTTTCTCGTATGCAAAATCAAAAATACACAGCCGCATCGTGTACAGACTCTCACACGAATAAAAGCCAGCTTCACACTGCCCACCAAACTTTAGACATGATATCTTCACAAAATCGCTCCTTGAAAAGCCTTTTTTCGTTTTATTTTTCCGAAAAAAACCCCCACTTTTGTTTATTTTCGGCAGAAAGAAATTTGGTGCCTAACGTTCTGTGCATCCCCGATTACTACACTCAGTATTATCAAACACTGTTCTCGAGTAAGCAAATCTACAACGACGCTATCAGAGGGTGCCTGTAAACATACTGCATCACTTTACAACCGACCACACCAGAGCACAATTTTGTCAAGACCAGGAAGTTGATACCACTGCAACAACATTGATAAACTTCAGCAAAACCTTGCAGAATGGGGAGGGGGAGACTCAGACATGAGGCTGGGAAATAGAAGCACATGCTTTGAATTGCTATCGGTGGATTTTCAAGAAGGAGGGATGGAAATACACACAACTTCTTACCTCTTGAAGGTACTTGAGGGAAGTGACATGCCTGAAAAAGAGAGAAAGTAAAAAAAATGAAAGTAGGAAAAACTCCCCTGGGAAATTGAATATGCTCGTTGAAAGATGAAATCAATCACCAACCTTTTTGAAGCTGGGATAAGCACTAAAGGCTACCAGTTTTATATGCCTTTGTCAAATAACAACTTATCGTGTTATTACGATGTAATTATTATGTTATTACCAGGTTAAAATGATTAGAAGTAGAATTTAAAATAATCTCAGTCAACCACTAAAACATATGTCTCGTATAAGGACACTGTCAGAGAATTATTGGCTAATTTTAAAATTAATTCCGCAATTTTAATACAGGTGGTTATGGTACAGATTAAACCTAAAAACCAAGGCAATACTGCTTTGGTTGATTGATGGTACTACTATAACACCTGATAAAAATTAATAGAGATATTACAATAATGATTTGAAACATACTAGGTCAACAAAGCCATGTAGGTGCAAAATCTGTGCATTATGGATGAAGGCAAACCTGCATCAGATAATTAGTTTGATAGAAAGTAGAGTGAGGATGAGCAGGATGAGATTGTTTCTCTGCATGTAGCCTGATGGATTAGTTTACACACAAAACCTTTGGCATGCATTCATTTGGGCGTGATGTGATAACACCACAGAGATACTCACAATCTTTCCGAATCGACGATCTCCTTGGCCACGTAGAACGCTCGGGATCGTCCGTCAATCTGGGTGAAAAGGAGAGACAGATGAACGACCGCGGCTAATGTTCAAAGTGCACTTACAACTCTCGAGAATTGTACAGCAACAAAGAGGAATGATTAAAACAAAAGCGTAGTTTTTTTAGGTCGCTGTCAGAATGAGAGTGATTATTTCATTAAAGTGCTGCATACTGTAGACATGAGGGCCCTTTCACTTTTAAATACTGATGCATTATGTATGAGTGTGTGTGCGTATGTAATGATAACAATGATTTAGAGGCTAATCAAATGGCCTCAACACATCACATACAAACCATTTAGGAGGTTTCTGGCAAGGATACCGTGCTCTATGTGTGTTCAGGGTTGCATTTCCCAAACAATTTCAAGCACATTTCAATTAAATATAATTGTGCCTTGTGGCAGGTTATGTCTCTGAGGCCATCTTCCAGACTGCCTATTGGTTTCTGAGTGTTTAAAAACGCAAAATTAAATGGTGGTCTGATTTGTTTATGGAGCAGTAACTCACTTGTCGATCATAGGTTTGCTCAGGAGCTCCTTCTTCCTCTTCTGAGGTACGTCCGTGGTCATCCTCGGCTGACCCTGCAGAGACTGAGCTAAGTGGGAAAGGTTCTGTGTAGGCACTGGAAAACAAGTACAACATATTTGTCAGGTTCTTTAAAATCTCTCAGTTCTCCTTAAGGGTCAAAGTGGGTAATAATTCACAACTAAAGGTCGTTGTAGCTTAGAATGCACCTAAGGCAGCCGATGGGCTGTGTTGATTACTGGTCCTACGATGTTAACTGGTTATTTAAGGTGTTCTCAGTACTAGTATTATTTTGACAGGTAAATAGCAAACTTTTAACACTACCTCAGTGAACAAAATGAATGGTTCTTATGGTAAATGCTCTGCATTTATATAGCGCTTTTCAAGTCCCTGAAAACCTCCTTGAAGCGCTTTACAATGTTATTTACACTTACCCATTCACACAATCACACACCGATGGCCAGAGGAAGTCATTCAACTAGGAAGAGCCAGGAATCAAACTTGTGATTTCTCCATGGCTCTACCTCTATAGCTACTGCCTTTTTATCTACAAGTGTTAAATTAACACTGGTTGTTTTACTCTGAAACTGATGAAGCTGATCGACACTGAAGGAAGAACCAAGTCTTTTTTACAGAGCCGCTAACAATAACAATAGCAGCAACCATATTGGCTAGAGAAGGGAACAGTGGGAAAAAAAGTGAAAGATGCCTGGATCAACGGACTAAGTGACCCTGATATATGCAGGGCTCAAAAGTGGCGTTAAGGGCTAAAACCACCTTCGTAGCAAGGTACATTCATTCACAAAATGGTCCTTTGGGCTTACATACTAACTAGATTGAGACCAAACATGCCAGCTTCTTCTGAGTGTGTCTCAAGTTGCATCGCAAAACAGAAATCGTGTTAATGAGGTAATAGTAAAGTCATGTCACTGTCATGATTGCCGATTGAACGCAGCTGCGGCGGCGTAATTGGGGCCAACAGCCAGGACAGCTGATTGGTGGACACTCCCTTTTTAAACCCCCGGCTTCCTCTTGGAAGCTGTCAGATCGTTGCAAACTGTTGCCTTCTGCTCAGTTAGCCTTCTCGTCCGACCCCGTTTTTGCTAAGCCTTTTCCTGCCTGATCTTTGTTACTGACCTGTTTCTGGACCTGATTACGCCCCATTCTGCCTGCCTCCTGTTACCGATCTTGATTACGAACTCGATATCGCCTTTAATCTCCAGTCCCGGCCAACGACTTGCTATACCCGCCTGTCTCTGTTCCCCCTCTTCCGACACGGAAGTGTCACTCCCGCCCCGCTGTTGTCCGTCAGCCATCGGATCGTGCAAGCAAGCCTTACTCTCCCTCTTATTTTCAAATAAAAACTCAGAAAGCGAGCGCTATTGAGTCCTGTGTCCTTTTCTGGTCTGTGACAGTCACATTTATTTGTATAGCCCTTTACCACAGAGAGTCTCTGGTGGCTACACAGGCCACAATTACAACATCCCTGATCTTAAACCCACATGTGTTTTTACCTATTACTTGAATCAATATTGTCATATTGAAATGAATTCGGTAGTTTTACACAAAAAGTGTCCCTAAATAATACACACTGGGGCTTTAAGTGTGATTGTGATTTGTCATCTGTCTGTATGCAAAGCCATTGACTACTCAACTATGGTGTACACCTCTCACCATCGGTCAGCTGGGAAAAACCCCAGTACACCTGCGCCACGAGTGAGGATAAGTGGAACAGAAGATAGATATAGTGGCTAAGCCTTTCCATTTCTCATATTCATCATGGTGCAAAGTATAATCCCCTTTTCAATGACAGGGTTGTGTACGCCCTACAGTGATAATCCTTCAGTGTAGTAGAGAAAGGCTCTAGGGGGTCGTGCTATAGGTCAGTTGTCTTGTAATCCTTTAAATGCTTCCTAGGGTAATTCTTAAAATCCTCCAAACCATTAACACCCACTTAGTAGGCGACAATATTCCCCTAATAGGAATAATGATCTAAAAGCAGCAATAAGGGGGTTCAACAGAAACTAATTGTAACATACCAGATACACTTTTACTACACTTGTATCATTTTTGCTTGTGCAACAAAACATTAGTTATAATCTAAATGTCAGGACATTTTTCAATAATTTTTTTTCCTATTTTAAGATCATACATGTTGTTTTTTACCGGCCTTAAAATAAGGTATTTTTAATATTTCTACACTCATTAGAAGAAAACTTAAACTGAGCATAATCATCGACCATAATTCATCACACAAATAACATGTACCTTACTCAATTTTTTCCAATTAAAGTTTTTGCCTAAATAAACTTCCCATAGAAAGCTACACAATCTGCACGTGCACCCAAGTTGGTAAACTATCAGTATTGAAAATAACAGCTTTTCTTTCTAACTTGACTTAGGGAATTTTTCTCATGGACATTTTTGGTGCCATTTTTGATGGTTAACAAAAAAGCAAACAAAACCAAGAAAATGATTCTCACAGACTGGGGGTAGAAGAATTATTGGGAAATATGATCGCTTTTCTCATTACAAAGGCTAACAATATCTCATCTCGGGGTGCTGGAGCCCATCCCAGCAATCATCGGGCAGTGGGCAGGGGGACACCCTGAATTGGTTGCCAGCCAATCGCAGGGCACACAGGGACAGACAACTCGCTCGCTCATTCACACCTAGGGACAATTTGGACCGGCCAATCCACCTGAAATGCATGTCTTTGGAATGTGGGAGGAAACCGGAGTGCCCGGAAGAAACCCACGCAAGCACGGGGAGAACATGCAAACTCCGCACAGGAAGTCCGGTAGCTGGATTTGAACCTGCACAGGAGGTTCCCAAGACCTTAGAAATGTGCCGCACATGCGCTAACCACTGCGCTGCCGTGCTGCCCGGCTAACAATATATATTGTTAAAAAGAAAAAAAAGTTCAAAATCACTTCAACAGTATTAATCCGGAAAACACATGATATTCTTTGCAATTTACAAGATAAAATTTTAGTATTCAAGGCAGGATTAGATTTTGTGATGGCTTGGATTCAGACTGTAAAATTGAAACTTTTCTCCCCAATTCTAATTGTTCTATTGCAAGAAAGAGGTAATAGTGAATCATTTTTTTCTGCCACTATAAACCACAAAACGAATACAGATGGGGGAATTGCGAAAATGGAATGCTTTAGTCTTAAATTGCTTTGCTGCTTTTTGTAATGGGGATGTGTTGCCTGTGGCAATTGCGTTTCGAATATCATATTACATTTCAGGCTACCTGTAAAGCTGACAGGTAAAAGGTTGTAAAAAGTTCATTAATGTGGCAAATATTAAAAAGTACGTGCTGTGTGCATTGTTGTATGTAACCTGGCAGTTTATAACTTGGGTTTTGTTGAGTGTGTCCCTACAAAAAATGACTGAAAATATAACAACAACAAACAAACAAACATAATAATAAAAAAGAGTCTATTATCATTGGGGTTTGGGAAGATGACTACATCACGGATTCTGCAAACATGTACGCCAGGGATGACCAACTTTTTACAGCCTTTTTGTTACTGATTTTCACAAAGGGCTACCAGTTTGATGATCATTTTAAAATAACAATTTATTATCTCATTACTATTTATTTACCAGATTGTAATTATATAGGGTTGAAATAGGTTCGGTCACTTTGCGTTTTTGTTTTCAGTTGTTTGGGTTATTCAGTGTTCGCTAACCTTGTAGCAGGCATGTGTCGCAGAGCCCACCTTGATGTAACTCTGACTTCTTTGATGTTTGAAAATTAAGGAACTCTGTCAGTCTTCTTCTACCTACTTCTTTGTAAATAAATCATTTTCTAAATCGTATTTTGTGTCTACTTTTGTTGGATCCACTTCTTTGGTCACACCAAAATGTAACAGAATAATCCTGTAGAGCAGTGAAGATTGCAAGGGCTCTTCTATACTCCCTAGACCTCTTGACTGGTGCCAACTTTGCCCAGGCCCAAAGGCAGGCCAGGAACGGTCAGCAGGGGAAAAAGCTGTCCAGATTTGCGTCCTCAATGGTGCCCTGACGACCCAGGCGTTTAAATGATCTGTGAACCATGAGACCTCTCTGCTTTGTACTCGTTAAACCATTCTCAGAACCGATCCCCAGACTACTCAGGTACTCTTAGGGGGCTACCTGGTCATCCCTAATCCATGCCAACAAGCCACCAATACATTTATATTTTACAGATTCATTCCATCTCCAGCCGCATTGTCCTTTCCCTGTCTTCTGCCACAATATGACCCTTGTCCTGCATTTCCTGTAAACAGCCTTCAGGCTGGACATTTCCTCCCCAGGGATGACCTGGCAATGACCTAGGAATGCCTGGCATAGTGCCTGCCAGAGACACACCCTGTCCGCCACCTCACCAGAGAGCCTCCACCCAGTACAACAATACAATCAAGGGAACTCCTTAAACCCGTAGCAAAACACAGTCCAAGACAGCCACAGTGTGAATCTGCACACTAAAAAAGATGTGTTTACGCAGATAATGCCATTACAAAATTAACAGTGCATAACAGTGTAAAGGTGCAACTTCACATTTACTTTGTTAAGTAGAACTGACTAAAACTGTCATCCAGGGACAATGAATGGTCGCAAAGTTGATAGAAATCACATATTGTGCACTTTCTTTGCCAAAATGTTGTCTGCTGTTCATTTGTCGCCACGCTGCTAATTGGCTATAGGAGACTGCATACTCAGCATGGGTGCCATCTTTGAGAAAGAGCTGGCCGACTCTACACACACATTTGCATCATTAGACTTATGTTTAAATAGCTTGCAAATAAACATAGCTTATTAAATAACCTGATAAAGTCACAGCAGTATAATTCATTATGATGTAAAGATTTGCTGTTCAGCACATTTGAAGCTATGCTGGAGACACTTTGCGGCTCTTGCCGCAAGATTGCAATGTCTTTAGTTTTGGGAGAACTTTTGGTCATTCTCAAAAGCCGAATGTATCATTTGTTCTTTGTGAGCATACAAACACAATGTCAACACTGTCTATATTCTCAATCAATCACTCCCACTGTAAGATGATTAAAGTTTAACCACAATGGATGCCACATCAAAGATAGTGTGACCAACCCCTCAAGACTCAATGAATATAGCGCCCCTGCCTTATGATGTTTTTTACTTTACGAGTTTTTTGGGCCTCTTGTTAAAGCTTTTTCCCCACTAACTGACATCAACGACAAATAATTTGGCGTGCCCCAGAACATACAAAATGCAATCCTTGCAGTGTTCGTGCCTACGACTGAACGAGTCACGGACCTCATACCTCTTTAAGATGTCCGTCTGTTATTGTTTTTTTTTACTTCAGAATTTTGTGGAACATACTTTAATATGCAGTGATGCGAAAGGGAAAAGCAAGAAAATGATGACCATGAAAACAAAGCTTGAGATACTAAAGAAAAACAAAGGAGACACATGAATCCTTACCTTTGGGAAGGAATATGACTCTTACCTTAACAAGAATAAGTAGGCAACAAAGTCTTCTAAAGGCATGACAATCCTCACAAGTATAAGTTTTAAAATCAATTGTAATCAGCTGTCTCATCCCACCTTCTGCATCCACCCACTAACTCCACTGTACCAGCTCAGGTCACATCATAATAAAGGTAAATAGAAATGCATTTCAATTCACTTCATAACAATGGTAAATAATATTGCGTTTTTTATTTATTATTTCATTAATTTTATTTATTCATCCAACCATATACACATATATTACAAATAAGAAGTAGTTACTAGATAATATTTTGCTTTTTATTTATAGAAGAATAGAATTCACTTTTAGCTTCATTCTTTGTAACCATGCACACAGAACAAAATGTCACACTGTAACGAGCCGATGCAGCCGCAGCCAAACAGGGCCCCGCCATTTTAAACCCAACTGCTGTGTTGAGAGTCATTAGGTGACCAAACCCCTCAATTCCAACCCTTAATGCCGAGTGGGGGTTTTGGGGTTTTTAAGGGTTATTGTTCTATCTTCGTTATTCATTATCCATTATCCGTTATCGGTCAGTTCATAATACGCTACAAAGCCAAGGAGCCGGGACTCTTACTCTCAGCCAAAAGGCCAAGCAGGGAGGCAATGAGTACCAATGTTGTAAGTCTTAGGTATGACTCGGCCGAGGCTTGAACCAGCGACCTCCCAGTCTTGGAGTGGGCGCCCTACCATCTAGGCTACCGAGCTGGTAATCTGTGGTACTGGGATTTAGCAGTAGGTATTTACTATATGTTTCTATAACCCTCCCTAAATGGAAATTACACTTAACGACCCCCACCTCAGAACGAATTAATGTTTTATCCCAGGGGTCTACTGTAGCGACTTTCCCAAAACCAAGCTTTCCAGATGTGTGTGAAGTTGAAGGGAGGGAAACGATAGGCTGTTTGCACTACAGTGAATGAATACTATGATCTCTTTACCTCGCAAGAGGTACTTGATAAAATCAATAAGTGAGTATAAGTGAATGTATAAAAGTTGGTTGGTTGGTTGGATCCATGAACCACTAGGGTCGAGCGGGTACAATTTTCTGTTGTGTGTCCTGGGCAAGTACAGCCTGGTGGCACCAATCCCTCTCCAGGCCAACATACAGTATGTCTGTACCCGGTCTCGAACCGGGGATCTTTGGCGTGTTTGGGGAATGTGCTAACCAATGCACTAGCCCTTTTAAATAAAATAGTGGACCTTGTATGAACAGCAGAAAAAGGATGAATAAAGGGATGAGGCCAAACAATGAATTAATAAATGATTGTCTCATATGAGGCAACAGAAATGCTCCAACTTTTCAATTTGTACTCAAATTAAAAACAATTACCATATTTCAAATTTCCCTTCGTTGAAGAAGAATATTTCCTAATTCTGCCCATTGCTTTTCAGTCTCTAAGCAATATATAGAGTACTTAAGATAGCATTAGTTGCAAAATCAAAAAATCGAAGACGATGATGAGAAAGTGCATCCAGTTCGTAAAGTCTTTTGGAACAAATGCAATAATTGACCATGTTTTTACTGCCCACAAGAGATCAAACACTATTTAATTAAGCACTGGAAACATTGCGGCCACATAGCTATCGAAGCTGCTGGTCAGGCAGAGGTAATTTTGGCACAGTCGGACCACGGTGATATCTTAGTCCATCGCACACGGCAGTAAAGCCTGTGGTCCCCCGAGGGCCCAATGAACGAGAGAGCGGCACCCGCGAGAGTGCTACTTTAATAAAAGCACTTCTAAACTTAAACATAACTGTCGGTTGCAGGAGAGCAATTACAGCCAAACTGCTTTCTCCCGTTTCTCTTGTTTTGGCTGCCTGTTCGTTTACTTTGTATTGTCTTTGTTTTCTCACACTTGTGCTCTTTTTCTCAGCCCTTCTACTGATCATCTAATTTATTCTGTGAAATGTGTTCTTCTACTGTTAATACCATGCCCCCACTTCCCTCCCACTCACTTTTAATTGCAGCTAATAATATGAAATTCTCTGCACAGTGAGATATTGCATACGTTCTATAATTTCAAAGCTTTGCAGGAGGCAGACACGCAAACACTGACCTTTAAATCCACAAAACATTGTAATGTTCCTCGCAAGAGTTATCTCAAGAACCGTGTGATAAAAATAGGCATTGTAATATGTTACCGCCTGCCTTTTTATGCTGATAAACAGAGCAGGGGTTATCAGCAGAATGTATTTGTATATTTGAATTTTCTATCTCTGAAATTAAGTAGCCGTGCAGGGGTCTAATGATTGTGTAAAGTCACTCTGTTTATTACTGTAAGCATCTTAATAATTACAATAAAGTGATTCAATTGGCTTGGTTTGGCAAATAGAGTAGACCCCCGGGTACAGCGTCACGGCCCCACAAAGTTTTCCATTTTAAGTGCTGAATAACATCTTTGTTGGACCCATCTTTATGGCGTTTTCCTCAATATACGACGTCAACAAAATATTATTTTGAGTGCCCAAAAACATACAAAATTCAAAATTTGTCGCTCTGTGAGTTATGTCTCTCAGATGCAAGTTGGTTAAGGTCAAAGTTTTACAAAATGGTGGTCCGCCATGGGTTTGTGTTACGCTATCATGAAAATATACTTTTGACTGAAAAACCTTCCACAATGCCTTTCTCTTTATTCGGTTCTGAATCTTTAAGTTAAGATTATCAAGAAATACATAGAAAGATCACAAATGACATCCCTTGTTAAGCTGCATGGATGTAACAAACCGACAATAGGGACAATTATTAAAAAGAAGACGAAAAATAGTGAGAAGATTAAACCAAACGACAAATTCTTAAAATCAATTTTACCTTTCAGCGTCTCCTTTTGCAGATTTGCTTTCAATCCCAGGAAAACTATTCATGTCCACATATCCATCATTTTCGTTGCAGGGAGCCACTGCGCGACTCTGATCCTCAAAAAACTCTGTCACAGTATGTGATCTGGTCGGTCTGCCTGGAATTTGGATGTTCTCATAGTCTGAACTCATAGCGGGAATGTTTTCATAGTCAGAGGTGTCTGCACTGGGGAACGAAATCGAGCGAGGCTTAGTTAAAGGCAGCACTCTGGCAGAGCGATGTGACCGTTCCTCAAAAGACTCAACCCTGGATACACCTCTACCATATCCTTTGTGGTCCCCTTTTCTCCTCTGGTGATCTTTGTAAAATACAAACGAAGATGGCATTTCCACGGGCGGCGACTGCTTGTTTACAATATGAGAATGGAGCTGAGGTGAGCTGGAGGTGCTTCTACGGTCAATGTCAATGACTCTTGCGGGTCCATGATGACTGGACTCGGAAGAAGATCGAGATGATCGAACTGAACCGTCACTAAATCCTTTTGAATCCGTCTTCCTTTTGAACTTGAGAGCCAAAAAGCGTTTGAAAGAGATCTTTTTCTTTTTGAGCTTGTCGTCAGGTTCGTGCTGGATCAAAAGGGAAGGGGAGCTTTTGGTTACTGGTCTCTTAGTTATGTATGCTAGCTCAAAAGGTGGAGGTATGTCAGCTACAGAGGTTGGCGTAGAAACACCACTGGATGATTGATGACTACGTTGAGAGAAACTTCCAGAAGAAGTCATAACACATGGAAGTGAAAGTGTATCATCTTTCCTTTTGATCTTCAGCTCTTCGAGGAGAGTGTGTTCAGCCAAGGACAATTCTGGACTCCCTGAAGAGTGCGAGTACAAAAGGAATTGGCGGGACTTTGCAGATGGACGCGTGCTTTGGTCCACAGGGCTTTGGGACTTCATGACTGGTTCACTGTTCTGATCCAAGGACACTGTGCAGTAGTCGTGCGTTTGGTACTCAGTCCCTGTTTCTTCAGGCACAGTTTCTGGGACGTATCCTGTAATTTTACCAGAATAAGAACGAGAACGTGTCACCATATTTTTCCTCTCTAAATTCAGAAAATTCTCCCCCTCAGAATCAAACCCTGCCTCCTCGTAAATATGCTCTTCGCTGTCTGAGTCGCTGTCATCAAAGAAAGGCACAATATGGCAATCCAGTTCCTCTATGTCTTCTTCGAATGCCTCAGTGGTGTGGGCAAATACCACCCTGTTGGTGAGCTCCGGGGTACGGCCCAGGTCTAAGTCTTTCGGCACGGTGATGTTGCATAACCGGAGCCGAGGCTGGCAACTTCTTCTTTGATTCAGCAGAGCCTGTTCTCGTTGAGCTGTTCTCTCTTTTATACTTTTTCCTTTGACTTGCTTCTTTTCTGGCTCCTCTTCCTCATCCTCGTCGCCTATTTCCACATAATCTTCTGACGAGACACATTCCAACTGCTCAAATTCATCACCTACTGGACAGGAAGATTCCTCAATGTCTGCATACTCGTCTGCTGACTCCTTTGCTTTGTCTTCATGCTGAACCCAGTTTTCAGCTTCTGCCTCGTTAGAGAGGGCTTGCTTATCTTCCAGTTGGTCCACATCTTCTGATGACACATAAAAAGGCTCTGAATCTGGAGCCACGGTTGTTTCTTGAACATTTGGATGATTTTCATCAGTGTCATCCTCCCCCCATTCAGGGTCGGCAGTGCACGTTTTACTTGATGGAAGAGATTCAATCACGGAATAAGGGCCAAACACATCTTCAGTGCTGGAAGTGAAACGGAAGCAGCCCGACACATCTTTGGTAGCCCGTTCTGGCTGCCATACTTCTCCACTTTCAGCCGCGTCAAAAGATTCACCTGTGTCACTGGCGTCATCTTTCGGGCCAATCACATCATATGGATACTCTTCAGTTACGGTTGGAAGTGTGCGGAATCCAAATATAAATCTTCCAGTCTCAGGCTCATTGTAATCCTCGTGCAAAATGCAGTCATTAAAGCTTGTCTCATCTAGACTTAATGAATGCATTTGATCAAGATTTTGATCTACAAAGTTATTTTTTCCACTTGACGCTTGATTGTTTCTTTCTTTCTCTTCATTTTCATTGCTCTGGCAGTTATAGGATTGAGTCATGTCATTATCAGGATTCTCATCATCGGTGCCGTCTGCAGTCGAACCCTCCTCTGCTATAATTGTGCCTTCGGATCCAATGCTCTCCATGTCATCATCGGGATTATTATTAATTGTATCCCCATTTTCTGTTTGACCCTTAACTTCTCCTTTTATATCATTGACCACATCCTCATTGTCCAGATTTTTGTCAGTCTTCTCTATAAAATCTGTTTGCTCACTAGAGTGCAGCAGGTCTCCATTAGTGAGGCACCTTCGGGAGCATTGCTCCAGCTGCGGCAAAAACACATAAATGCCTTTGGGTTTAGGGGCAACAGGAGGTTTCAACCCAGGTGCCGGGTCACAAGGCATCAGTTTCGACTGCACTTTGATGGCCAAATGACTTCGGACCTTTGGTCGAGGGCCTTGCAGCGGATTCTGGAAATCTGTAAAAGAGTAAAAATCATGCCAAATAAAGTCAATAAAAATAATTCTTGGGCCTAATGCAGACTAACGCAAACTAGTTTGTTTCTTTGGAAAATGTAAAAGGGAAGCCATCCACTAGTCACTGACATGCAGAATAGTGCAGGGAACATTATCAGCAGGAAAAACAATAGAACCACAGCATACCTAGAGGAGAAACAATAACATCTCGCTCTCTGGTAAATAACAAATGCCTGACATAGATATTTAACCTCATAGTTGTAAATACGAGAACTTATGATATAACATGTAAATTCATCTTCAAGAATATGTACAGAATTAGATACTAACAATGAAGGTTTCTGTTTATGAAGCTTACAGTTGCATGAGATACACCCGTTACCAAAAAAGTGTGCACGCCCCTTGACGCTTCCTGTTATTGAGCACCTGCCCTGACGCACATCCTATTAGACACTGGGTCTTGATGTGTCCATCAATATTTGTGAATTATTGTACCATCAACCCTAAGGATAAGAAAACACGGCCTTATGAGGTTTTTACTATGATGTGGAATAAGATGTTTTTCCCCCACTATCCGACATCAAATGCAAATGATTTTGTGTTCCCAAAAACATCAAATTCTAACTTTTCAGCCCTCGTACGTAGGACGAGTTAAGTCTCTAAGATGGCTGTCTGCTTTCTGTCAACATCAAAAAAAGCCTGCCATTGGTCTGCTTCGCAGAATCATGAAGATATCAATATGCTATTGGCTAAACTCCCTCACAAAAAGGCCTTTTTTTTGCTCAGTTAAGACTTTGCAAGATAGTGTGATACAATACTGTATTTTTTTTTGTACATTTCTTTATTAGATATGGGTCCCAAGACATGCAGTCATGCTAAAGGGAGAAGGAAAAAACATAATAACAATAAAAACAATAATAATCAAGAAATATATTTGTTAGCCTTGCTAAAGAATATGGCCAAAACAAATTAACGATCGGGACTATTATTAGAAATAGGTGGGCAATAAAAACAAGCATATCTTCTAAAGGCAGGTCAATTGCAGAAAGTACAAGTTTTAAAATCAGTGTCATTTTTATCTCCTGTACTCCTTCACCATCTGCATCCACCCACTTCTCCACACGACCAGCTCGAGTTACGTCACACAAAAGGGCAATACGATTTCATTTTTTTATTTCCATGTATGGTTATAAAGTTATTTTATTTTATTATTAAAAAGTTGTTATTAATAATATATTTATAATGTGCACATAAGTATTTCTTAGAATAAACTATTTTGGAATGTTAAGGTTTTTACCTGGGGTAGCAATCGCTAAATACCATATGTTTCTAACTCCCGCTATATGGCAATTTCACTTTGCGATCCTGACCTTGGAACGGATTAATGTTGTATCCCAGGGGTCTACTGCACCTAATAGCTATTTGAGACACTTATTATTTTATTGGAATTTAGTCTTTGCCTTTTTTTTAGGTTCACACAGGATTTCCACAGGAAGGACATAAGCAGCCATTCCCCATTAATGTCTAGGAGTACACATTTTCACAACACAAATGGACTTCCTTCTTGTGATTCTTCCACTGAAAGTACATAAACATGCTCACGTAAGGACACAACACACACATACACACAAAGTTGCTGAAAAGGCTCTTTGAGTGTGTCAAAGAACAATAAAACAAAAGAAAACAAGGGTCCCAGGCTGACAAAGCACCAAACTGCAAACAACAGGATATGAATTATGCAACAAGAATTCAAGTAAAGCTAATGGTCTAAAATCAAAAGAGGTGTCAGACTCTAAGACCTTGGCAATTCTAACACAGGATATGGAATAAGAAATAGTTGCACATCACGAAGCCCGACCTCAACAATCATAACAACACAAGAACATTTAAAACCATTCTACAACAAATTGTACCTGCTAGTGAAGTCAACCATTTTTGCACAATTTTTCTGCTAATGACATTCCACTATTTTCTCATGCACAAACTCTAACCCACTAAGGCCAGCCTACAAGCGCCATGTAAATAATGGCCACTAGAATTTATTTATTTCCTTTTTTTATTTGGATAAAGTCAAGTTACATTTATTTAATCACAGAGAGTTTCAAAGGGCTGCACAGACCACCATTAAAACATCCCCTGATCTACAACCTACATGACGACAAGGAAAAACATAATTAAGAATTCTTGAAAAGGAGTCGCACATGAGGTAATCTCTTTGATTTCCCTTTATGTTCTGGTCCGGAACCTTCGCTCCTAAAATGCTGGTCTACCAGTTATCCCAAGGGCCAAGAAGAGATCCGCAGGTTTGAGAGCGTTCTCCATTCGGGCCCCGGTGCTGTGGAATGCTCTGCCCCCTGAGATTTGATCTGCAACCTCAGTGGAGCTGTTTAACTCTAAGCTTTAAACACACTTAAATTCTATAGCTTATGAATGACTTATATTTTGATGACAATATCAGTGTATTATTTGTTATTCCAACAACCGTTGCAGCCTGGTCATCCTGGAAGGGGGATTACCTCATGTGCAGCCCCTTCTAGAGGTTTCTTCATTTTTCTTAGGTTTTGAGTTTTTCCTTTCCCTCATGTAGGTTTTAGATCAGGGGATGGTGTAATATTAGTCCGTAGTTTGCAGCCCTTTGAGACTCCTTGTGATTTAGGGCTATTCATACAAACATGACTTGACTTAATTACATGTTTATCCTGACGTACCAGGTCTAATCTAATCAATCAATTATATTTCATTCGATTCTAAAACTCACTTTCTTGAACAGTGAATGTGCTCTGAATGAAGAAAAACTGTTACTAAAAGACTTAAAATCGTTTTTATTAGAATAAGAATAGTCTTTATTATAAATGACTTCACCATAGTGCACGTTGCTCTGAATAAGATTAGCGGTGTCACTCTACATTTTTCAAAACACTCCAAAGAAAGAAAAAAGAGATCAAAAAGGAATATTGGGAAAAGTATGCATTATATCTAAGGTAATGCTTGTAGACTGGCCTTAATTGTAAGCGCATCAGAAAATACAGTAGTGCTATGAAAATAGTGCAATAACATTAGATTTAACATTTAATGTTAATTTGTTTATTTTTAGTCAAAATGCATCACTTTTTGCAGTGTTGGTGTACGATTCGCTTTTTTAAAAAAATAAAAAAATCAATTTAATTAGTTGAATTTTCTCTGCACTTGGGGCGGGGAATACTGGTTTCTGTGTTTCAGTAATCAATCTGAAAATGGATGTATCCATCCATTGGGGCTACACTCTTACAACCACGAGCACTGCACACATTTGGAAATTTTTCGACAGCAAAACATGTAGACAAACTATTAAAATGTATGTTAAAAAGCGACCAACCTGTATTCATTCTGGGGCATCATCATCCACGGCAACCTCGAGTTACGCTCATGTTTAGCCACACTGATTGCATCCTCCGAGAAAGTTAATCCTCATGCACAAGGGAACGGGGGAAAAATCAAGTCTCAAAGGCAGTTTTTGATCACATCGTCTCTTTTTGGGTAATGGCAGATGATGATGATTCGCCTGGGTGCGCAGAGATGTGCGTTGAGCTGGTGCGCCTCTTCTGCTGCTCCACTCAAATGAGCTCCTGTGTGCGCGATCGGGAGGTGCTCCTTAGCTTCCTGACTGACTGAAGCTGTGACTTCACGAAATGCTAAGCGATCGCAACACTGTGCGTATTTTAAGTTTTTGTTTTTTTATCAGCACACAAATCGACTACGTGTGTTAAGAACGAATATACGGGAACACTTATCATCTAATGTTTTGCGTGTTCAACGCACCATCCTCCCTAGCATGTAGAATTAATTGTACTTTTAAGCATAAGAATATTAAAGGAAAATACAACTACCGTGGGGGTGTTCTCCATATTTCATACACGTTAACTCTGAAAACTCGGTTGATGTAGCTCACCAGAAAAGTTCTTGAGTCGAACCTGAGATAAAAATGAAGTTCCTCTGATATAAATAAGAAGGCTAAAAGTATAATAATAGGCAGGGTTGGGTAGGGTTACTTTAACTTGATTACTTTCAATTACTTCTGGATTACTCCAATACCAAATATGCTAATAAAAAACAAAATAAACTACCGGTAAATATGAATAAAATTATGACTCACAACACGTGGTAAGCTTTCTCTCCTGGCTTTGATCTCTTTGATCTCCGGCAAAACACAAAATGCGACAGAAACTAAATGAAAATAAATTCAAACAGCTTGCCAACATCATTTTTGCCATTCCATGTATTCCGTTACTCCCCAAGCCTGCACAAAATTTAGTCATTTTATTAATATTTAGTTTCTTTAGTCTTTTATTAGCATATTTGGTATTGGAGTAATCTAAAAGTAATTGAAAGTAATCAAGTTAAAGTAACCCTACCCAACCCCGATAATAGGTTTAGTATGTGTTATTTTACATCATCTTCATAACACTTAATACTATAGAAGGCAGCTAGCAGCTTACTAGCTAATACCCAAATTTTGCCGCTCTTGTGCATGGAGTGCCTATCAGTGCGCCTGAAAATTTTAAAAAGTCAATCAAATTTTGATGAAATTATGTATCCCAAGTGTTAATATTTTTGTTAGATAGATAGATAGATAGATAGATAGATAGATAGATAGATAGATAGATAGATAGATAGATAGATAGATAGATAGATAGATAGATAGATAGATAGATAGATAGATAGATAACCGTGATAAACTCCCAGGCAAAATGGTGGCTGTTATAGTAATAATTTGTAGATCCATGGATGGATGAATGGGATGGATGGATGGATGGACGTACGGATGGATAAAAACAGCTTTGACATGTAAGATACACAAAATAACACGAACAGCAACATCTTATTATTCATTTAATCATTTATTGTCAAACTGTTTATCACCATTCTCTTTGTTTGGACCCCCCACTTCCCATTAGTTCTGGATAAAAACGTTCTTAAAAACTGTTTCTAAAACAGTTTTTCTCAGATGCCAAAGTTTTCACCATTGGCCAGGCTTCCTGGCGCGGCATCTGTTGCCTGATTGAATGAGTGCGAGCCATTAAAAGCCTCTCTCCATAACAGGAAATCGCTCTCCCTGTTTCCGGCACAACAGGCTACACTTTCTTGGCAACAGCTGTGAAAGGTGAGCGATGTTAACCTCTTAAGTCACCTGTCTCAGAGAAGACTG
The DNA here is from genome assembly GCF_059441175.1 of Urocampus carinirostris. NCBI lineage: Eukaryota > Metazoa > Chordata > Actinopteri > Syngnathiformes > Syngnathidae > Urocampus > Urocampus carinirostris. The sequence goes on along the minus strand of NC_142354.1, from coordinate 31,293,424 downwards.
ACTGAGGCCCAAGGAACAAAGTACAATAACTGGCTTTACCTGAAGACTCACAATCAGGCTTCAAGGTCAACGTATGTTACTCAGGTAGGCCAGTCGACCGCTTGGGATGATTTGATGGTCCGCAGATCTAGTTTAATTCCCACATACTGGGAATGGGAATATCTCTCCTCTTTCGTCTTCTTCTTCAACATACTTGAAGGTCAGTGCGCGTATTCGAACTGCTACATGGGAGATGAGGTGTACAGCTTTTGAGCAGCGGGGTGCAATCAAAGAATTAGCTTGGCCAAACTGGGATTTGAAACACTGCTGGAAAGGGCACGACCCATGCAATACATCCTAGTCGAAACTCCCATTCCAGATGGTTTGTTGCAAAGGGATTAAGTAAAGCGCAAACATAAATGTGGGATAGTTGTGAAGGGTGCACAGTGTAATCACTACATTGTGTGTCTTTATTATTTCTCCACTTGCATAGAATTTGTACGATGGAAATATTAGGGACTGTTGAGATATTGACATAAGCCACTACCTGCTGTATATTCTGTCATGATAGTATGATTTATTCATTTATAGCATCTTCATCTATTTAGTCTTAGCTAATTTACTTCAGTCTTGTTTTATTTTGTAGCTAGAAGTGGCCTTAAGTGCCAACGTTAGGTCTATCACCTTACTTCTTTGAGTGAAATGCACAATGAAAGACAGCAAACATACATTTTGAGAAGAGGAGTCACAGGGGTAAAAGATAACATCAGGCAAACTAAAATTTCTGTCGACAAAATATAGTTGATTTCCTCAGGTAAAGGTTGAACAGCTTGACCAAAACTTCCCCCAAGGTTGACAGGCTATCGACCGTAGCACAGTGCTCTAGTAAAGAGTGGGATCCATTCAATGTTTAGTTTGTAACATTGTAATAGATTTATGATCATGGAACGTCCTTTTTGTATCAGTATGATGGTAAGCCACCTTACTCTGTGCATTTGTGAACTGCTACAGCCATTGTCTTTGGCTCATTATGCCCAGAATATTCTGTAAATAAAACCTTCAAAGGTGTTGCTCATCATTATTCAGTGTTTTTTTATAACTAAACCTGGAATTATTTACATACAGTATATAAATTATAGGATGATTTTAAAACTATTTTTTGAAGGATGATAACATATTTGAATGCAATGATCAGGTCAACGATTTCTCATGCCAATTAGAAATCAAATTTGCTAAAAATCACAATGACCCGTCACTGGGGCAATCTATTGCCCACGAGCTTCACATTGGTGACCCCCTTATATGAAGCAACGTGTTGCATCAGAAAAACCTCAATATGCAGTGTTTTTTATCAGGGATTCATTTTATTATTATCTAATTTTTTGTTTTTGACTCACACACAACAGGTGTTCAAGGGAGAATGGTCTCCCCATGCTTGCTTTATATAGCAAGAAAAATACAGAGGCATTGGTTATATTAAGTTATAGAGAACATAAAAAATGTGAATATTTCCGACGTCAGTTGCTCTATTCATTCCATAGATTTCCATGATTTCTCCGCTCAATATGCTGTCTTATTCACAAGGGTATATGAAATAATACAGTAGCCTTGTAAAACATGATATAAAGTTTGAATCAGTCAGTCATGAAAAGTGCTCACCTAAAATGCATAAAAGAAACACACTGTGCTTGACTTTGAGTGCTCAAAGTCATATGATGGGTAAAGGTTTGAGGTTCAGGGACAAGGTTTTGTTATGAAATAAAAAGACAGGACTAAGATATACATGGATGAGGTTAAAGAAACAACAAGCCTTGTATGACAATATCCAAAACGTGTAGATTAACATATGAAACGATATTCTCATTTTTAAACACTAAATTGAATGACAGTTTAATAAAATAAGTTATGTCTACTTGTAAGAATTTATTTTATTCGCGATTTATGATTTATAGTCAATAAAAAGAAACAAAACAGCGGTATAATGCAAACACAATCCCCATTCAAATTCTATTTATACGTAGAAATGGTTAAAAAATGTAGAAAATATGTAAATTGTTGCTTTATTTTAGAATATAAGAGAATAGAATTGTCTTTATTGTCATTTTACAACCTTTCTTGCATTGTTTACTACTAGTTTGGACACGGCAGTCCAGAATTCACTTGTAATAAGAAAACATAAATAAAAACCGCTAAATCGAGACTTATGAGCGATGGGATGAGTTTGTTAACTTTTTATTCCAACCAGAATCTGTAATGCCTCTGTATTCATAGTGGATTTAGCATGCTCTTAGTTAATCACCGTGCCTTATATTTTCCCAAATATGTTGTTGAACTACTCAAAACTGTCTGTTTTAAGTTTGTTTGGAGTGGGATTTTATTTTGTTTAGTATGAAAAATGGTTGAAAAGTCAATAAAAACTGTGAGTTAAAAATATATACTTAAATTGAGAGGCAGTATTTACGTTGTATTGCTTGTAGACTGCCTCAGTTATAAGGCATCATAAAATAAAGCACTAAAAATAGTGCAATAACGTTAGCAGCAACTTTTTGATGTTTGCTATTCATTAATTTCGCAACTTTTCAATGTGATAAAATCAATTAAAAGTCAGTTACAATAATCTAAATAATTGATAATTAACACAATGAATATTACAGGATTTGTTTTAAAAATGTAAATGTTCAGTGGGCTTAATCAAAACGACACGTGGGCCGCAAGCCACACTTTTCCCACCATCTGCTCTGCGTTGTTTTACGCATGACACAGTTGTTTTGTTTCCACTTACTACATTGTGTTACTGTTATGAACTGGCCTGCAGAATTAGCAAAACACTCATGTCACATTTACGACTACAAAATGAAAAAATATCTTTTGTTTTTTTTTAATGGAAGACTAAAGATAGCCCTTATCTGTTTTTCTGTTCTTGTTTTCTATTCACACCGGCCACAGTTGACCCTTTTTCCCCTCATTTGTCCAAAATCTCTTTTTGCTTTTGCAGGGTGTGCCAATAGATCTTGTCAAGCGTATTGTGTCATACAGCTGCTAAAAAGAATGGAGTAAATATCCCTCCAGATGTGGGACATTCGGTGCAAAAACATGTTTTTTAGACTGAGAGCACCGTTCTCCTGAACCACTCCATGTCTGTGCTCCGTCACTCCACCTGGAACATGACATGACTGAAATAAAGGAGAGTTGCGAAAAGGGTGAAAACATGCTGCCGTGGCACTAAACAAACTTCTAGGCTTCGTGGCTTGCTCTTTCAAACAGGAAAGGAATGAGGGGAAAGGGTCAGCAACTTCCTGAGACAAAGCATACACCTGCTTTGCCGAAATGAATGTACAGGGAGTGCAGAATTATTAGGCAAATGAGTATTTTGACCACATCATCCTCTTTATGCATGTTGTCTTACTCCAAGCTGTATAGGCTCGAAAGCCTACTACCAATTAAGCATATCAGGTGATGTGCATCTCTCTAATGAGAAGGGGTGTGGTCTAATGACATCAACACCCTATATCAGGTGTGCATAATTATTAGGCAACTTCCTTTCCTTTGGCAAAATGGGTCAGAAGAGGGACTTGACAGGCTCTGAAAAGTCAAAAATAGTGAGATATCTTGCAGAGGGATGCAGCACTCTTAAAATTGCCAAGCTTCTGAAGCGTGATCATCGAACAATCAAGCGTTACATTCAAAATAGTCAACAGGGTCGCAAGAAGCGTGTAGAAAAACCAAGGCGCAAAATAACTGCCCGTGAACTGAGAAAAGTCAAGCGTACAGCTGCCAAGATGCCACTTGCCACCAGTTTTGCCATATTTCAGAGCTGCAACATCACTGGAGTGCCCAAAAGCACAAGGTGTGCAATACTCAGAGACATGGCCAAGGTAAGAAAGGCTGAAAAACGACCACCACTGAACAAGACACACAAGCTGAAACGTCAAGACTGGGCCAAGAAAAATCTCAAGACGGATTTTTCTAAGGTTTTATGGACTGATGAAATGAGAGTGAGTCTTGATGGGCCAGATGGATGGGCCCGTGGCTGGATCGGTAAAGGGCAGAGAGCTCCAGTCCGCCTCAGATGCCAGCAAGGTGGAGGTGGGGTACTGGTATGGGCTGGTATCATCAAAGATGAGCTTGTGGGGCCTTTTCGGGTTGAGGATGGACTCAAGCTCAACTCCCAGTCCTACTGCCAGTTTCTGGAAGACACCTTCTTCAAGCAGTGGTACAGGAAGAAGTCCGCATCCTTCAAGAAAAACATGATTTTCATGCAGGACAACGCTCCATCACACGCATCCAAGTACTCCACAGCGTGGATGGCAAGAAAGGGTCTAAAAGAAGAAAAACTAATGACATGGCCTCCTTGTTCACCTGATCTGAACCCCATAGAGAACCTGTGGTCCCTCATCAAATGTGAGATTTACAAGGAGGGAAAACAGTACACCTCTCTGAACAGTGTCTGGGAGGCTGTGGTTGCTGCTGCACGCAATGTTGATCGTGAACAGATCAAAGCACTGACAGAATCCATGGATGGCAGGCTTTTGAGTGTCCTTGCAAAGAAAGGTGGCTATATTGGTCACTGATTTGTTTTTGTTTTGTTTTTGAATGTCAGAAATGTATATTTGTGAATGTTGAACTGTTATATTGGTTTCCCTGACGAAAATAAATAATTGAAATGGGTATACATTTGTTTTTGTTAAGTTGCCTAATAATTATGCACAGTAATAGTCACCTGCACACACAGATATCCTCCTAAAATAGCTAAAACTAAAAAAGCCCCACTCCAACTTCCAAAATATTCAGCTTTGATATAAATGAGACTTTTGGGTTCATTAAGAACATGGTTGTTGTTCAATAATAAAATTAATCCTCAAAAATACAACTTGCCTAATAATTCTGCACTCCCTGTACACTGTCGTTCAAAAGTTTGGTGCCACCCAGACAATTTTGTGTTTTCCATGAAAAAGACACTTTTAATTATGAATCGAGTTGTCCAATGTTTGTGTTCTTTTCCCCACATGCATCTCTTCCTCTCTTTGGCCTATAAGGCCAGCATCTCGGAGTCACGTCTTTACTGTAGATGTTGACATGGGTGTTTTGTGGGTTCTATTTAACAAAGCTTCTCGTTTAGGACCTGGCATCTATTTTCTCAGAGTACAGATTCTAATGTACTTGTCCTTTTGCTTAGTTGTGCCTCCCACTTATCTTTCTACTCCGGTTAGGACCTGTTTGAGCTTTTCTTTAAAAGGAGTAGTACACACCATTGGAGGAGTTCTACACTTTCTTGGCACTTTTTCCCATGGAATAGCCTTCATTTCGTAGAACAAGAATAGAATATAGAGTTTCACTTGAAAGTTCTCTTTTTCTGGCCATTCTGAAAGTTTAATCACACCCATAAATTTGATTCTCCAGATGCTCCACTAGCTCAAAGGAAGGTCCGTTTTTATAGCTTTTCTAACCAGCTTAACTGTTTTTATCTGTGCTAAGATCATTGCAGAAGGGTTTTTGAATCATCCATTAGCCTTCTAGTTTAATTAGCAAACACAATTTACTAGTACAAAACTGGAGAGCTGCTTGCTGAAAATGAGGATGTATCCATTGATGTAGATGTTGCATCAAAACCAGACAGCTAAAATAGTCATTACCCACGTGAACAATGTATGGAGCATTTTTCTAATGGTAAATGATCTGAATTTATGTAGTGCTTTTCAAGTCACTGTAGACCTCCCAAAGCACTTTATAATGTGCTGTGATTAGTTTAATATAATCTTCATTGAAAAAAAACTATTGTTTTTCCTTCAAATATGAGGACATTTCTAAGCGACCCCAAACCTATGAGCAGTAGTATATATGCTGAGTGTTTTTATTACCCTTCAGAGACCGAGCGAGTGTGTCATCACACTTGAGTACAACTAGAAAGCGCTTTCTCGCCTTTGCTAGGCATTGTAGTATCTTTTTGTCTGGTTCTGAATTCTAATTAATATCCAAGACGGGGGGTAGTTAATCAACCCCTCATGCAAACTAGCTGGAGTGCATTAAGCTCAGTGAATGATATATGTGATAGAGCAATTAGGCTGACTCTTTAAAGTGACCCCGCCGCCTTTGTAATTGCCTGGCGAAGCCTTTGACTGCTGTAATGGATCGGCTCATTATTGACATGTATTATTGATTTTCAACCAGGAGAGGTGTGCGCTTGTCCGGAGCTTTGTATTCCGATCAAGGAATCCTCTACCCAAGGTGATGTATACTGTAAATCCACGGGAGACTTCAATTTGAGTGCAAATAAACTGTATTTTTTTTGTAGTGTGCCTGTGAAATTCATATTTTTACTCATCCTCAACCAAATACCAATAAAGATCATCACATGTTATTATTGATTTCCCTGATTTAAAAGGAAAACTGTTTACGACATCGCTACAAACGTCTGTTTTTGAAAAGTCTCATTTGAGACGATGAGCTAAAGGATTTTATTGTCGGAAATAAATCCGGAAATAAAAAAGTCGTTCTTCAATATAAAGCTGGTGTCCGGTCGTTTCAAGACTCCCACAGCAGCCTTTGCATTTATGCACACACATGCACAACCTGCAGAGTATTGAGCTCAGCGTTTTGTCACAACAGAAGAAATAAAGGTGGTGTTCCCCACGGAATTCTTCGCAGATAATCAATGACGCCTGGGGGATTGTCATTTTTTGGGGGAGAAACATGCATTATAGAGTAAAACTAGTGCTGTTTACGTTCTAGCTTAATTTGACTTAAAACGTGAGAGTTAAATCTTTAAAAATGATTTGAAACAGCTTTGAAGCTTTAACTCAAGTTGTTTGCGAGAATTAAAGCCGTAAGAAAATTATAGCAGATTTAAAGCAGCTTTAGAGCTTTAATTCGAGTTAGTCGTGAGAATTAAAGCTTCAAAGGAAATTAAAGCATATTTAATTCTTTAAGAGTTAAAGAAAATAAAAACAACCCTAAAGAAGCTTTAAAGCAATTTTAAAGCTTTAATGTGAGATAGTAGTGTGAGTTTATTCTTTTATCTGGTGTTAGTAATGGGAATTAAAGCTTTAAAGGTTTAACTCACTATTAACTTGAGTTAAAGATTAACCTCATGTTATCAACACAAATCAAGCTTAAGGAAACTGATTAAATGGCAAGACCAGAACAGAGACAGGACCCACTTGCGTTGCATTTCTCACAAGATTTATTGGAAGAAAGAGAAAGGGTTGCGCCCACGATCCGGTGATTGCTGGATGCGGGAAGCAGGTCGCTCTGATATTCGGATTGTGCTCCAAACAAAGAAGTGGATCTTCCGTGGCGAGCGATGACGGTGATGGAAAAACGGGACAGGAGAGCAGAAACACACTCAGAGATGAAGGTAAGACAAAGATAAAACGAATATGATCACACTTTTACCAAGTAGAAAACATTATTTAAAGGAGACATTGAAATATACTTCTTCACATTTGTGAACCAAACATTCTTACACCAAATAGATCGATAGATCAATCATGCTAGAGCGCTTCAATTGAAATCATCTTTTTCACAGATGCTCTGCTTCCAATATTGTGACATGATGGCGATTTATTAACACAAATAAAATATCATGATATACATATGCCAGAATCTGGAGGGAGTGGGAGTGGCTTGAGCGTCGCCTTCCACGCCTAATTTGTCTACACTGTTATTACTCCAGCTCTTTGAAATGACTGCAGTCGAACAGCAACGGTTGTCCGGTTATTGCCACGTCAGTTTTGTTTCTTGTTTGGACACGTTCTTTTGAGACCAATTATTTGTTTGGGTTTGTTTATCAAACATCTTTTTTGGAGCACACTTGCTAAAGTTGCTGCTTCCCCGCTTATTGGGTCCACCTCCGAATCGGTACAATATTACAGCTATTGTAACATCCCTGTTATATACATTGAAAAAGAACATATACATACCTGTCAACCTGTACATTTTAGCCGTACAAAATAAGAGTATTATGCATTCTAAGATGTGTACGACGTACAAGAAAATCTGTACGGAAAAACGCAAATTTGTCAATTATGGGTACCATCCGGTTTACACCGACTATCACGAAACGGCAAATCAATCAAGTCAAACGAGTTCGCCGCGGTAGCCTCTATCTCAGTATCGTTTTTTCATTGCAAACAAAGCGAGCGATTTGATGCTACTGTGTGCATGCATCCATGTGATAGTTGTGTATTTAAAGAAAGTCCGTCTCTTTTTAGAGAACCGGCTTTTTCGGCTCAACTCATTAAAGAGAGCCGGCTCTCAAACAGCTCACTTGCTTTGATGCATTATATTACGAATTATTATGTTGTATAAAGAAGTTAAGAAAAAAAGGAAGTATAAAAGGAGAAAATGAAAAAAAAAGACAGGTTTGTGGTGATCCCTTTAATAAGTATATTACCAACAATAATTTAATGCAGAAAATGAATTAATACTTTGAATAAGAAAATGTATTATTCTACTTCATTATATTTGCATGTGTTTTTTTGTTTCTACAGTGAACCACCAAACTACTTAATTTTTGAACTTTTTCTATAATAAACCTCATTCATGTCAAGCAAAAAAATGGTGTAAGATTATTTTGTATTTTGTTAGGGAAAATACTACAGTTTGTAAGGGCATGGAGCCGTGGAAGTTGACAGGTATGCATATATTATATTTGGGTTATAGGACGGTAGGTTGGTAATTATAAAGGGGGGAGAGACAAGCAGTTATTTTTCAGTTTTTATTACAGAATATTACGGGCACGCATGAGCAAGTGAAAAGATTAAGATGGCTGACAATCACTCTTGTATTGGAAAGGCGGTCCAGATAACCGAAACCTGATAAAATTTCTACTACTTTTTTACCGTAGAATAATTTGTCCTAACTGGATCAAAAAGGTTTGAAACAATTACATTCAAGGCCACATTTGACTACAAAACACAAAGCAAAAAAACAAAAGCAAAATCATGTCAGATTTAAATTAATTGATAATATTCCTGCTTAAAATCTCAAATGATAATTGTGGTTAAATAAGAACAATAGCATAATTTAATATTTCAACATCACATACTGTCAAGGTTGCCATGGCGCCCAATTGGTCCCTGCCGTGTGGCGCCAGGTTCTGTCACGGTTGCCACGGCGCTCAATTGGCCCTGCCCATGGACACCAGCTGAAACGCGTTGACAGATTGCTGCCGGACTACTTAAACGCTGTCTTGTGAGTCGCCTGGTGTCAGAGCGTCCGCAAAACTCCTGCTAGACACTGTTGTGATATGCCAAGTCCTGTGAATCTCCGTTTTTGCCTGTGTTTGATTTTGACCACTCCTTGTTTTTGATTTCAATCTACTTCGGCGACCATCGATCACCTGATCGAGTGTGCGCTCATTCCTCCTTTTCCCAATAAACTGTGAGTAACGTTACGCGATTGGGTTCTCATTCCTGTTTCCTGTCCTGGTTTGTGACACATACTGTACAGTTTGTATTTTAGCAGGGCTGTTTATGTACAAAAAATAGGTCAGGGAGCACAAAAAGTAGCAATGTTGCACTACCACACACAAAAAAATATCTCGGTGGTAAAAGGCCACATCTGCAACACAATAGCTGCCACCCTGCCATTAATTAGCCCGAAGCCCCTGGAGTAGGTCACACTCTGATAACAGACACATTTGTTTTTTTCTTTCACAAATAGTGCAAAGACAATCCGTGAGCTTGACTGTAAAAACAATGATTTTTTGGCTGCAGATAAAAATCCTCAAGATGCCATGCATGAAAAGGAGAATAAAAAAATCTCCAAATAAAGGAAAAGAAATCCCTTGTTTGTCATAGGGGTTAAATTCCCAAAATAACCTTTATATCTGTGATGTATTAACATTTCTTTTTTAATACAGTTATTTTACAATGACATATTCAATACATTGAAATCAAAGAACAAAATGTTTTTACAAGCCTGAGTATTATATTTTATTTAAAAGTACTGTATAATGTTGCTGTGAACATTCATCTATTTATTTTTTTGCCAATATCTACTGTCTTCGAGACTGTTTAGACCAGGGGTCTCATCTCATCTCATCTCATCTCATTTGCTGCACCGCTTATCCTCAGTAGGGTCGCGGGGGTGCTGGAGCCCATCCCAGCAATAATCGGGCAGTGGGCAGGGGACACCCTGAACTGGTTGCCAGCCAATCGCAGGGCTAGACCAGGGGTGTCAAACTAATTTTAACTCGGGGGCCACACGATAGAACAAACATTCTGTCGGGGGCCGGACTAGTAGATTAAAGAGAAAGAAAAAGAGAGATAAAGAAATAATAGAAAGAGGGAGGGAATAGGAGAGAGGGTGGGGCAAAGAAAAAAAGAGAGGGAGAGAGCGTGAGAAACAAAAGAGATAAAAAGAGAAGTCGTGAGAGAGGGGTAAAGAAAGGGAGCGGAAGAAAGAAATCCAAAGAGAAATAGAAAGACAGAAGGAGAGAAAAGAGAAAAGAAAGCGCGAAGGGTAGGAAGAGAGAGAGAGAAAAGGAAAAAAGGAAGTTCGAGCAAAGGAAGTTAAAAAGACACAAAGAGAGAAAGAGACAAAGAGCAACAAGGGAAGAGAAAAAGAGAGACACAGACAGTGAAAGAGACAGAAACAGAGAGTGGGAGAAAAGGGGTGGAAAAGAGGGAGGGAGAAAAAAAAAAAGAGAGAGAGAGAGAGAGAGAGAGAGAGAGAGAGAGAGAAAGAAATACAAGTACGGTGTCTTTGTTCGAGGCAGCTTTCTTTGGCAACATCAGGTTGACATATTTCAAACTGCAGCTTGTTTTTCTCTTGCGCTTCTCTAAGTGTTGTCTCGCGGGCCAGATTCAATCCCTTAGCGGGCCTGATCTTGCCCGCGGGCTGGCTGTTTGACACCTGTGGTTTAGACCAACCTGAATGCAGAATACAATCCGTGATAAAAAATACCCGAAGCAGTGTAAAAAGTAAACCGGGTTATAACGAGGGATCACTGTAATTTGTGACCACTAATGTTATTTTAAAAAAAAAGTCAGAATTCACAATTCTTGAAATTCTTCTTGAAATTTCAGAGCCAAAGACAGCAAAAAACTACAAATCTTTCACCTAAATTCAAGGCAATTAAAATATCAAGTCGCCTAAATGACGGCAAACTAAAGAAGTCATTCAGCTACGACAAGGTTTTTATGATGCAGCGATCACACTTCATTACTATCAAATTAATTGTCCTTGAGAATGTCTCACAAGTGCAGAAAATCCTGTCATTTCTCGACTTTATCAAAGTCTGTGATAAAGCTTGCTCCATTCAGCGGTAAACCATGTTCATAAATTGTGTCAGAAACTAAAACAATGATCCTTGTAAGCACAAGAAAGAAAATATCTGGGGGCTTTCCAACTTTTTTTTTTCTGACAATGCGTCTTTTATCATGCTGCCTGTGTGAGCAGATATCAGTGAATGATGTGATGGTGACTTGCGCGTTCACATATTGTGTATTATGTATTTATATATAGTCAGCTGCCTGTTCTCATTGGCTGAGAGGCACCACCTGATTTTTAGTCCTCTTTTAGGACCGTGAGACTCTGGGCTTACATTGATCCCTGGCTATAAAGCGGTTTACTCAACACGGTCTTAGTCTGATTTGCATCGTGCATTGTGTTCTGCATTCTGATAAATAGTCTATTTGCTTTTTCCATACCTGATGATTAAATTATTTGACAGTAAAGTGGTTATTTGCATGGAAATTGCATTTGTTGAAAAAAAGCACAAGCCTATAAGATTATTATTTTTGAGTTTGGTTTAAATGTATAATATTGCAGGGCACACAGAGACAGACAAGTCACTCGCTCATTCACACCTAGGGACAATTTGAACCGGCCAGTTCAGGGTGTCCCCTGCCCACTGCCCGAGGATGGCTGGGATAGGCTCCAGCTCCCCCGCGACCCTACTGAGGATAAGCGGTGCGGATAATGGATGGATGGATGTATAATATTGACTAGTGGTTAATGTTAAACTTTTTTAAGGACACCTCAAACAATGCACCTCACCTTGAGGGTCCTCCCACAACCCCTCTCTATTCTTATTTAAATCTCCTAGGTTCAAAATAACAATAGCAGGGTGCAATACTAGCAGGGTTGGGTAGGGTTACTTGAACTGGATTACTTTCAATTACTTTTGGATTACTCCAATACCAAATATGCTAATAAAAGACAAAAGAAACTAAATATGAATAAAATTACATAATTTTGTACAGGCGGAATACATGGAACGGCAAAAATGATGTTGGCAAGCTATTTGGATTTATTTTCATTTTGTTTCTGTCGCATTTTATGTTAGTTTTGCTGGAGATCAAAGAGATCAAAGCCAGGAGAGAAAGCTTACCACGTGTTGTGAGTCATAATTTTATTCATATTTAGTTTCTTTTGTATCTTATTAGCATATTTGGTATTGGAGTAATCCAAAAGTAATTGAAAGTAATCCAGTTAAAGTAACCCTACCCAACCCTGAATACTAGTAAATTTGTCTTCTGGAGTTTCCCAAGGAAGGACGATTCTCACATTTGCTCCGGAATTTTTTTTCTTCTTCACCCTCTTCATTCACGGAAAAATCCCTTTTGTCTTAGGTTTTTCATATTATACTGTTGTTAGAGGGCAAGGAGGTGAAGGATATGAAAAGAAACAGAAATGCTGCTTTTATCGTAATTTCCAAAATTTGATCATTAATAAATGCTTGTTATAATGATGTAAAATATGATCATTTGTATGATTATTTTTTATTATTATTCAGCCCGTATCAACCATCAACATGATATCCACGGGAAATCATTTTGTAACGCGAAGCTATCGACGTGACTCGTCGCCTTCGATCGGCGCCGGGTTTTTAGACCCAACTGCCGTGTTTTTAGACCCAACTGCCGTGTTGGGAGTCATTAGGTGACGGTGATTTGTATGATTGAGTAAAGAAACGTCCAAAGTTATTTTGGGGACAGGTCCCTTATAAGCCTTTGACCTTAACCTGTCATCCCTTTTATTTTTTCAGGTGATTTGTTCATTCTGTGATGTGATGTTTGTTGCAACATGGTTAGTTGGTTGGTTGGTTGGTTGGTTGGTTGGTTGGTTGGTTGGATAGTTGGTTGGATTGTGTCTTGGGCAAGTACATCCTGTGGCGCTCATCCCTCTTCAGGTCAACATATGTTTCCAACATGACTGAAAGGAAAAAATAAACGAGAAATACATAGACAAAATAACCTACTCTAGGACAAGTAGAGTTACAAGACAAGAAGTTAACAGTCTTAGATAAGTACTACATGTTCACTGAGGTAGTGTTAAAAGTTTATGATGGGGTCGGGTGTGCCTGCGACCACCAGATGGTGCCTGACGGATTTGGAATCGGGACGAGTATGTCCAATCGCCACACTACGGCTGCAACTAACAATTACTTTAATAACCGATCAATCTGTCGATTATTTTTTTGATTGTTTGATGAAATTGATTTAAGAAAAAAAACACTTTCTATTGATTCAAATATTGAAGTTTGGGACAACTAGGAAATAGTGTTCAAAACAGAATATTCTACAATATTGAACAATCGAGTATGTCCAATTGCCACACTACGGCTGCAACTAACAATTACTTTAATAACCGATCAACCTGTCGATTATTTTTTTGATTATTTGATGAAATTGATTTAAGAAAAAACCCCACTTTCTATTGATTCAAATATTGAAGTTTGGGACAATTAGAAAAATAGTGTTCAAAACAGAATATTCTACAATATTGAACAATAAAAAATCCAACTGTTTGTCAAATAAAAATAAACACAAATACATAAAAATATATTGTATATTGTACACCTGCAAATGTATATACTGTTTATATACATTTTTTTACAAATCGCAAAAAAAGAGACATGTTTGTTGATTAACACATCTGAGCTTTTGGAACAAGAAATACATTTAAATCTTAAAACTCAGTAACATTTTTATAAAGTCCAAAAATGGGGATTTTTGCTGTTTGAGGGACACATGAAGGTGAAGAAACATTTATTTTAAGTACTATTTATTTTACATTATTATTTAACACAGCTTTTGAACAAAAGAAATAATAAATGCCAATCTGAAAACCCAGACAAATGATTCTCCAACATTCACAATTTTTATCTATCTACCCTGGTCATATCCCACGAGAGGGCTGACCAACAGACAGCAAGACAAACACATACACGAAAACAAAGAAAAGAAAAAAGGAAAAAATAGCAAAAAACAAAAAAAAAATGACCATGGCCAACACAAATGCCCAAACACCCAAACAAGTTAAGCACCTCAGCATTCAAGCTGTTCATGCTTTCGTACCTACAGATGAAACGGGACACAAGAAAGCGGCCATGTCAGTCGGGTCAGGGTGTCACAACACACTCTTCTGTTCAACAGCAGGGCCCGACAGCTTTCACTGGTTTACCCCTGCCGCATCATACAGGTGCACTGCCCATCCCTTAGAACGTGTCTAAACATCCCCCTATCCTTTCACATCACCTCTCCACTCATTCGTATCACCAACAAGAGCTCTAGCTTCCATTACATTTAGACCTCTTTCCTGCAGTGCACTCATAACACCATCCATCCACGTCAATCGCGGCCTTCCTCTTGGTCTCCTTCCATTTACTTCTGCTCTGTAGATCCTCTTCAACATTCGCTCCTCATCCATCCTCTCCATGTGTCCAAACCAACCGAGTACTCTCTTATCCACACGCTTGCTCAGTTCCACTACTACTCCAGTTCTGTCTCTCACAATTTCATTTCTCAATCTAGCCAATCTTGGTACACCTAACATACTCCTCAAACACTTCATCTCAAAAACATTTAATTTCCTTTTCAAATCTGCATTCAGGCTCCAAGTCTCTGCACCGTACGACACAGTCGGCACAATGACACTCTCATACAGTCCTCTCTTAACATCCATACTCATACTCTTGTTGCCCATCACTCTCCTCAGAGCACCCAAAACCTTGCTTCCTTCATTCACTCTGTGCAATACCTCGCACTCCATTCCACCAACTGCAGCCACATCACAACCCAAGTACCTAAAGCTTTCAACTTCTTCCAGCAGCTGTCCATGCAACCTTATTTCTAACGCCATGCCGACTCCATCACGTGAACACTTCATTACCTTATTCTTGCTAACACACACCTGAGTTACGCCTATCACACACTCTTCCAAACTCCACTGCCAACCTTCTCAATTTTTCCTTAGAATCCGCCACAAGCGCTGTGTCATCTGCAAACAACAACTGACTTACCTGCCACACCGTTCCACTGTTATCCATCACCTGTACAACTCTGCCAAATACTCTTGCAGTATATTAACAAGGAAAGAGTAAATATTACCACGGTCATACTTGCTCACTAACTCACTCACTATTCCTTCTTTAAGAACTTTGCAATGCAAAAATATGAGCATATCAATGAGGAGCATGTTGAGAATGCTCTCAGTGATGACAGCTGCTTGCTGTGGCGTGCATGATGTATTTCTAATCATAAAGCTTGTCGTTGTTTCCTGTTTTCTTATGAGATGAGAAAGTATAGTTAGTATGAGTATGTATTATGGCACAATTTACAGGGACACAATAATCACTCCAGAAAATTAAAACTGGATGCTTAATTTTGAATTTATTACCACCATAGTGTGCAAGTGGGTTATTTTTTTTGAAGCAAATTTAGTAAATGGTTAAGATGATAATTGTAACAGGGGTGGGAACTTAAAAACCTCGGCTTCAACGTACAAACTTTGGGCACGTGTTTGTTAATATTATTGTATTGTTCTGTTGCTTTTTGTTTTGTGCAAATATTGTAATTTGTTGTTCCCCTTTGATAAACAGTGGTTGATACAGTTTTTTGTGTGTGCTGCGCTCAAATGAACGTTATCAATTAATTTAACTGAAATAAAAAAGTATCTCTCAGACACACACACACCCACACACAGTCATTAATTGGCTAACAAGCAAACGCTAGCATCAAGCAAGCTACCAGACACTAACGTTACGTTTTCTCACTCAATCACTCAAACTTGGCAAAAAAGGAAAACTTGATGCTTAATCTTACCATCATTGTGTGAAAATGTAGTTTTTTAATAAAGCACAATTAAACATTGCTTGAGATTATTTAACTGAAATAAAAAATACCTCATGCACGCAGTCATTCATCAGAAAACAGGCAAACGTAGCATCAGCGAACTACCAGAGACTAATGTTACGTTTCCTTACTTATAAAAAAACAAAACGCGAACAACAAACGAATAAAAACCAATAATGTAGTAGCTTAGCCTGCTACTGACACACTTTTTTGTTTTGTGAAGTATAGAGTGCTTTTGAGGACTTTTGTCAAACTTTTTTCTTCGTGTCTGTCTTGTTTCTTGAGTTTAATTTACCTTAGCCTTTGAAAATGCTGCCTTAGTTCGCAGTCCACCTTGCTCTGTTATGTTCACCGACTCGCGTGACTTGTGTGACGTCACTGGCTCCGCGAAGTGCTGAGCTACGGCTAAGTCGTGCGACACAACGCATCAATGAACATATTTGTTACTGACGTTTTTAATCAACGACTTTAATGGATTTTATCGATTTGTTGTTGCAGCCCGACACCACACACCTGTCCCTAATTATTCTGACCCATCATAAGGACATTTTGGACAGCACATAATCTAGGGTTATTTTAATTTCCTCTGCCATGCCAGGGGTGTTTTATTTTTTTTCTGGTTTCTTGTTTGTATATTTTGAAAATACCGTGGAAGCAAACTTCTTTGCAGGTGTTTTAAGCGTCAAAAAGAACCACACTATCCATTGGAAGCAACTAGGATAAAAACAAATGTCTGATTAAACAATAAATCATTTTCTTCCATCTGCAAAAAGTTGGCACTGATGTCACTTTATTCATAGAACAGACTTTTACCACTGAAGAAACCCCATACAACATTTTTGCAGTGGGCCCCATCAGTATAATGGCTGTCCTTTAAGGGCCTGATGCAACTCATAAATGTAACAAATGTAAAATAAATAGTACTTAAAATAAATGTGCCTTCTCCTTCATGTGAAATTAATAATTTATTCAAGTCAAAAACATTACTGTTGCATTGGATAAAATGTCACTAATATATAAGTTATGAACTAAATATAACAAATTAATATATGGTCAGGCAGCACGGCGGCGCAGTGGTTAGCGCGTGTGCGGCACAGGTTCTAAGGTCTTGAACTCCTGTGTGGGTTCAAATCCAGCTACCAGACTTACTGAGCGGAGTTTGTATGTTCTCCCCGTGCCTGAGTGGGTTTCCTCCGGGCACTCCGGTTTCCTCCCACATTCCAAAGACATGCATTTCAGGTCGATTGGCTGGTCCAAATTGTCCCTAGGTGTGAATGAGCAAGCGAGTTGTCTGTCCTTGTGTGCCCTGCGATTGGCTGGCAACCAGTTCAGGGTGTCCCCTGCCCACTGCCCGATGATTGCTGGGATGGGCTCCAGCACCCCCGCGACCCTACTGAGGATAAGCGGTGCAGCTAATGAGATGAGATGAGATAAGATGAGAATATATGATCATTTGTTTGTATGATTGATTGAAGAAGCGTCCAAATTTATTTTGGGAAGGGTCTCTAATAAGTCTTTGGGTTTAACCTGCTATATCCCCAAAATCTTCTTTTTCAACCCATTGGCATTTATATGAGACTACCGGCATGTTGGGGCAACTTGCATACAGTATGTATATTGTAGTCGATGACATTAATCAAATCACTTTTTTTGACACTCAGACATTTTAAGCTCTCACTTGAAGACGTGGGGGGGCCGTATTTTCCCCCCGGGCTATGCGTTTGACACATGTGCCATACAAGAAGGCCCAAGGTGGGTCTCACAACTAGAATTCACCGATGTTATTCAGACAACCCTAAGAAATAACATTTACTTTGTACAGTAATTACAAAATCATTACCTATGACCCAACATCAGGGCAGCTGGTGTAAACATTACATGCTTTCTATTAAACGCTAACCATTCCGTGTTCACTCGTGCATTAAAGTAACAGTAGAGCCCGACTTGCAGTATTGCCGATGTCATGTAGTGTGAGAAGGGCGACGATAAAATAGACGCGGACCTGCCGTGCTTGCTCATGTGCTGAATGAAAGCCAGAGGTGCAAGAGGACACTTACAATAACATTATCTGGCCGCAGGTCTTGAAACGAGTGTCATTCTAAGCTGATGTCAATCAGTAGCTATCGGTCCCCTGAAGGGACAATGTGTTTCCATGGAAACCTGAAGGTCAGAAAGGTCACTTTTGATAAAATGAAGCTCAACCGATCGTTACTGTCACCTCAACCCATTGGCCGTTTTATATTGCTTGCGCTGTCGTTATATGTTGAAGCCAAAAATCCGTCCCGGTCCACCTCGTGGGACTCGTTCTCTCGCTTCACCTCTCTCTGACCCAGCGGACATTGTCTGCAGACTGCCGCCGTGCCGTATTAATTCTCCATTGTGGCGCCAGTGCAATATGTGAGAAGTACCATCTTTTACGGACTGTAAGACTCACCTAAAAACCCCAAACTGGCTCAAAATCTGAAATTGCTCCTTAAATCCGGTGAGTCTTATTTAACGGATAATCGGTGGGTGGGTGGATCCCTTAACCACCTGAATTGTAGGGACACAATTTCCTGTGGTGTGTCTTGGGCAAGTACACCCTGCTGGCGGCCACCCCTCTCCACGCCATCAAATGTTTCTACCCGGTAATACGGTGGAAGAAAATGGAAATGCAGAGTAACAAATAAATAATATCGCATACGGTAACTGTTCCGCCTTTGAGAAACATATATAGTGGTTTTCGAGTGCCTTCTTGTTAGCTGCTAAAGAGAAACAGAAGACAAGCACAAATCTTTGATGGCAGATCAGACGTCAACTTTTGAACGCTCAATGCAAATACTCTTTTGTTGTTGCTTTTAACAATAACTATCCGTGACTATGAAATGTGTTGTGATCTGTTGAATCAACATTTTTGTTTATGGTTGTCTTGTTCAAAATGTTGTACTCTTGTTTGAATTTTTCTTAGCATGTCTTAGCTTGGAATTTATCTGTATATTTAGCAGCTAACAGGACTTTTTCTACTTTGTTTTCTGTTTTACGTCGGTCTCATAAGGGTAATAAACATATAAATATTGTTATTTGGTACGCCATTCACAAGTTGTCTATATGGTAAAAAAGGGGATACTTCACAGTAGAGGTAAGATCTTGGGCCCGGACTCGAACCCGGCCCGTTTCGGTCATAAAATTTCAATCATTAAATCTTACGTTTTTATTTTTCCAGATGTATTTATTTATTTCTTAGTATTTAATTACTGAAGCAATTATTTGGATGACTACCTTTTATTTCTATTTGAGTAATATAATTCTGAAGTTACTGAACTTGTACTTGAGTGACACACTTTGGCGCTCAACCTCTGCGCCATGCGTGCTTCAGGGCCGAAGTGCGTGCTTCAGGGCCCAAGTGCGTGCTTCAGGGCCCAAGTGCGTGCTTCGTGATCGAAGTCCGTGCTTCGGGGCCGAAGGGCGTGCTTCTGGGCCGAAGGGCTTGCTTCTGGGCCGAAATGCTCACTAGATTTAATGGACCAACCTCGAAGTAAACCCGAAGCTTCCCACTGACGCCGCACATACTTGAGCTAAAGAAGGCACTTCACTGCTGAAATGCAGCTTTGGGTTTACTACGGTCTCATCCCTCAAATCAACTTAAGCGGTCGGGTTTGGGCTGATTTGGGCTTTTATACTCGCTGGTCAGGTTGGGTCGGGCTGAATTTTTAGGCCCTATCTTACATCTACTTCATATTTACCATGCATTTATGGATGAATTAATTATTGTTAACGATGAAACCTTATGTCATAATGTTAATCTATATTCTAAGAAATACATTATTTTAATTTAAACGTTTTTTTCTTTGCAACACTAGCTCTTAGTTTTCGTTACTCACTACTTCTTACAAAAAGTAACTGAGTTAGTTACTTTATCACTCAATAGTAGAAGTAACTAGTTACCAGGGAAAGTAACTATTTCAGTTACTTATAAAAAAATGTTATATAAAATAGAATTTGAAATTTTCTGATCAGTATTTGAGTCAGTTGTATAGGGAACAACAGACAGGCAGTTTTGTTATAGAACCTTACCAGCTCAGTAGCCTAGATGGTAAGGCGCCCGCTTTGAGACTGGGAGGTTCGGGTTCGCGCCCCGGCCGAGTCATTCCTAAGACTTAAAAAGTGGTCGGCGGCGCCCTCTCTTGGCTGCGGCTGCATCGGGTCAGATGCAATCGACATTTCGTTCTGTGTACATTGTTACACAGAATGACAATACAAGGAAATTATTATTATTATTATTATTATTATTTTAATATTTATTGCATTTCAACAGCAACAGATTTATCCTACAGCTGAAGTGCAACAAAAAGAAACAGTCAACTATGAAATAAAATCAGAAGTAAACAATGTAAAGTAAGTTTAATAAATTAAATGGAAAAAGTGGAAAAAAAGAAACCAAAGGAAAAAAATACAATGACAAAAGGAAGAAATAGAGATCAAAGAAGAAGAAAAAAGAATAAACCTTGCATTATATGTAAATACATTAACACTGAAAAATACAGGGAAAAAATATGTTTATAAATCTATACACAAAAAAAAACAGTAAAACACAAAACAATTTTAAACTTTTTAAGGCGCAACAATTGTGAAGTCACCAACTAGTATCCCCCAAAAATGCATATTGACCAATCATATGATAAAAAAAGCATCTCGGAATGAACCAGCTGTTAAATAGTGGAGAGCATGCTCTATTCGTTCCAAAAGCCAGTATACCGAGACGTTTCGTTTGTGAACGCCATGATTTGGTTGCCGCGGCATTCATTAATGACGGAATGACAACAAGCATTGGCGCTTTTAAATATCAGGCTCACATTTTTTGCGACCAAGCCCTGTTCTGCCTTTTCTTTCGGCACATTGATAAACACTGTATTGGTAATCGCTATCTAACTACATGGTAATCGCTATTTTCACATGATTCCCAAAAATGGTGCGAAACCGTGCCGCTCAAAACGACTTCAGGTTTGCGGTGGCACGCCGCCGTTGCCATTCCACGGCCAAAGTAATGCAGTGCTTTTGACCGTCAGGAACGTTAACGGTGTTGTAATGGCAGAAAAAATACTGAGTTTGATTACTCAGTTACTGAAAAAAATAACGCTGTTAAGTAATGGCGTTACTCCCAACATTGCTAGCAACACTATTATAAATTTGAAATGTAATTTTGTTTTGTAAGTTTCTTTTGTGGGATAAAAATCTGTTTTCTCGCTTTGAAAAAAATGTAACATATTTATGTGTAGCATTATTGAATTGTTCTGCTGTGGGGCAGCACGACGGCGCAGTGGTTAGCGCGTGTGCGGCACAGTTCTGAGGTCATGAGATCAAACCTCCTGTGTGGAGTTTGCATGTTCTCCCAGTGCCTGCGTGGGTTTTCTCCGGGCACTCCGGTTTCCTCCCACATTCCAAAAACATGCATGTCAGGTTAATTGGCCGGTCCAAATTGTCCCTAGGTGTGAATGAACGAGGGAGTTGTCTGTCTTAGAGTGCCCTGCCTGAAGATAGCTGGGATGGGCTCCGGCACCCCCATGACCCTACTGAGGATAAGGGGTCCAGATGATGGATGGATGGATGTTCTGCTGTGTTTGTTTTGAGCAAATATTTGTTATTCCCTTTTTAATTAGTAGTTGATGCTGGTTTTTGTGCTCTGCCCGAATAAACTTCATTCATTCATTCATTCACAATTATATCGATTTGGTATGTATCAAGCTTTACAACAGGTGTGTCCCCACCATGGCTCAGTGTAATCGTAAATTGATGTCATGTGGAAAAATAAACATATCACCTTTTTTTTGTTTTTAATTTGTGCTTTTCTGGAATGTTTAGAATATTGTGAAAAGTAAACAGAAAATGGAAATAGGTTTTTAGATGACAGCAACAATATACATTGCGTATACTAAAAAAAGTTAACACCTCCTGTAAAAAAAGATTTAGATTTTTAAGGATGCAAATTGATGATTTAAAATATTGAAAGAAACCACATAAGTAATCAAACGTTACCTTTTAGTTTTTAGGACCATTAGCTGAATTTTTTAAAAGCTACACACACACACACACACACACACACACACACACACACACACACACACAAACACGCATATATACAAACAAAAGTAGCAGAAATTTTTTGGGGAAACATTTATTATTTTCTTCTTTTTTTCTAATTGTTAACTCTCCTAAGTTTTTTCCCCCAAGGAACAGTGCGTTTGATCCATCATCACTTCTCATTGGATCGTTGCCTTCTTTGTTTTTTTTTGAGTGTGCGTGTTTTCAAAATGAGCAAAATAAAATGAGACTGCCCACTTAAAAAAGTCAAAAACAAACAAACAAAAAAAAACATATTCAAGTAAATTAGCATTTTGCCACCAACATTACACTCATAAAGAACCCAATCATGCGCTTTAAAATTATAGTATATTACATATTGAAGAAAACCTGGCCATTACAGCCGCGTTCAAATCTTCTTTAAGAGGCTTTCAGGGGAAAATGTCTGGACACTTTTTCTTTACGACAACTAATGGTCTCCTCCGACATGTCATCACACCCTTGAGCAAGCGACAGAAAAACAAAAGACGACAAAAATAACTGCTGTTTTCAGTGTAACTCCAGAAGTTGCCCACTGTGAGAAGATCTGCACCTTCAAGCCGTTTTATGGGCTCCATTACAAAGTTTGTGCTAACTCAGGCATAAACAAGACATAAAATTGAACCGATCCTCCTCGGGGCAAAGCCCACTGTTGGATCCGCTTCTTTGTTTTTTTTTTGGGTGGGCATTTGTTTATTACGTGATGCAAAACTTCACTTTGACTGGTTACATCACTTTGAAGTATCACGCACTCAACATCTATTTTAGAGAGGTTGACACTGCAGGTCTTAATGTTCAATTTGAATTTTTGGGGCGAAATCACATTTGGTAGGTGGTTGATACGTTTAGAAATGAAACACTCGGTATAAGGACAGAAGACATCAAAGAAGTTTTATTTTTTTCTCGTAGCATTAGCTCGTCTTGGAACCGAGAGGTCGCAGTTCCGATTTCTGTCTGGACTTAAATGTCGAAGTGTCCTTGGGCAAGACACTAAACCTTAATGTTCTCAATGAGCAGCTTTGCATGGCTGACACTGCTATCCGTGTGTGGATGTGTGTTTGTATGAAAGGGTAGGTGCGGAACACATTGTAAATCGTTTTGGGAGGTTTTCAATAAATTGAAAAGCAATATAAATGCAGACCATTTCACTAACTTGCAAGAACAGGTGAGAGAGCACAGACCTCAGATACTAAATTCTAACCTGTTCCGAGCCCTTTGTTCTCATTAAATCTCCTCGGTTACAAAAAGCAGATCAGCTCTAAGGGGTGTGGTTATCAAAGAACTGTAACATGATTGGCTTATAGTGACAATGATGTAGCATAAAAGTCAAAATAATGAAAAACAGTGCGAAATAACAGTCAAAACGACAAACACTAATGCATTGGTCAGATAGTAAAAACAAAACAAATTATTGACTTGGGGCGGCAGTAGCTCGGGAGGTAGAGCGCTCGTCTTGGGATCAAGAGATCCCAGTTCGAATCCCGGCTCGCCCGTGTTACATGTCGAAGTGTCCTTGGGTAAGACACTGAACCCCTAATACCCCCAATAAGCAGGTTAGCGCCTTAGATGGCTGCAAGGCCGCTATAGGGAAATGTGGAGCACATTGTAAAGCGCTTTGGGAAGTCATTGACTTGAAAAGCGCTATATAAATGCAGATCATTTCATTTCATTTCATTTCATTTCATTTCATTTCACTTAACTGAAGTAATTGTTACACCCCAAATTCTACCTCTCTGAATGCAGTGTGAATGACCTGCAGTACAATACATCCCTGGTATGTTTTCTTTTTAACCCCTTTTTACAGTAATGTCCTCACTATACAGCATCAGAAACGAATTCTTTGGCATGCCCTACAACGTACAAAATTCGAAAGGGGCGGGGCCTCTGTGTAGGAGGAATTACATCTCTAAGCTTCCTGTCTGCAATTGGTTGACGTCATACAAAATGCTTGTCTGCTATTGGTCAGCACCATCATAAATACAGATGATATTGGCTGAACTCCCTCCCAAAATACTTTTCTTCCTCAGTTCAAAATTAGGACATAGTTGCATTACAGAGGGGAGTAAGGGAGTAAAGGAAATCATATGTAATATTATATATTAAAATTGTTTCAGTGTAAATTTGTGTGCGATTATGTTTAATCAAATTGTATGATGGGAAATTGTGATCTTTACATTTTTCTTTTGGCTTCATATTAAGCCATACATTGAGTTTTTTTGAAATATTTTCTCATAAAATGATAGTGTGTGACTGTGTTAAGCTGATTTTTAAATATTTAACAAAGTGATTTTTATTATATAATCATTTTTAAGAATTGTTTTTTTGAATTATTTTTTGTGAAAAGTGTTTAAACCTTTCAAGGGACAAGACAAGATAAATTCATTCTTTTTCCTTCAGCCCTCTTTTTCTTCCTGTATTTTTATTCTTTTCATAAAGTTGCCGGTTTTAAATTAATTGTAACCTTGTATTTTGGTAAACAGTGGGAAATGAGAAGCCAATAAATTAAACATTAATCAATCATGTGTCTGCTTTGTAAATTTGCGATACAATATTTTATGTACCTGTATTGTTTATTCACAATGGGCCCTAGGGTTACAGTGGTGCTAAATGATAACCATGGAAACAAAGCTGGCGATTATTAGGAGGCACACAAATAGCCAGCCTCGCTTAATTGGCTGGCCAAAACCAATCAAAAATTGGGACTATAATTAAGAACAAGGAGGTGATTAAAGCAAAAAAAAGTATTCTAAAGACATAACAATCCTCGCGGGTGGAGGATTAAGGATCAGTTACATTTTCAATCCAAAATTGTTGTCTCCTCCGTCCTATTGCATGAACCGGCTACTCCACTTGACCAGTTCCAGTCACATCACACCAAAGGTAAATAAGACAAAAATTGAAATGAAAATGTATTTATGTTAGTTAATTACATGGATGTATATTACACATAAGTAGTCTTATTACAGTTTATACTTTTTTTGGAACACATTTGCTAATTACCATTTGTTTCTATCCCCCACTTTCGGAAAGTGAGGGAAAAAGTAAAACTTTTTGATGCAACTTTCAGAAAAGCTTTTGTGCTTGCAGCTGACAGCAAAGATGTACGGGAATATAAAACTTCAGATGGAAAAACAAAGAAAGGTTTTCACTCACTGCAATGCAAACTATAAAATATAACCGACTGCAGGCAGAAGTCGGTTCAAGTGTGAGATCCTTGGAAACAAAAGATTTGGCATTTTAAATTGATTCGCAGGTTCGAGAGCGTTCTCCATTCGGGCCCCGGTGCTGTGCAATGCTTTTTCCCCTGAGCTACGATCTGCAACCTCAGTGGAAATGTTTAAATGTAACCTTAAAACATACTTCTATTCTATAGCATATGAATAACTTATATTTTATGTTGACAATATATGTGTATTATTTGCCCTCATGTAGGTTTTAGATCAGGGGATGGTGTCATAATAGTCTGTGGTTTGCAATAATCTGTGGTCTGTGCAGCCCTTTGAGACTCCTTGTGATTAAGGGCTATATGAATAAACATGACATGATGACTTGAATTTAGCAAATAGTGAAATTGTTGCGATCCTGATCTTCGAATCCTGCTTTTCTGAATGTTCTCCCTCTCCCACTCTCTTGCCCGCTTGCTCTCACCTGCTTGACCTTACCTTATCTGGTACTAATTTCCTCCTCACAACTGTGGTCACTTGTCCCGATTACCCTCCAATCACACTCCTCCCTATTCACTGATAAAACACTCTGTCCCGTTGGCTGTGTGCGAGTTTGTTGCCTTCATGTCAAGTCCCAAAAGCTATTGTCCCAGAGTTTTGTCATTCAAGTGTACCCAACCCTTGCCTGCCCATCCGGATCACGAGTACTGCCAAACAAACTCTTGAGATGTCACCCTCAGTATCTGAACTACCTGGAACAATGACCCCTGGCCTGCATCCTGGACCATGATTATCGCCTTGCTACCTAAGAACTCTGTTTGCCGTACTAACCAGTGTTTTTGCAATTTGTTTATGCACCTCCCTGAAGGTAAATTCCTGCCAGAAATAATCCACGGAGCTGCACCTGAAAAAGAACCAGCAGAGGACGAGGCTGTCGTCATCTCATCACAGAGGTGCATTCATTACAGTTCAGAATGACAACCCAAGGGCACACCCAGACGCTAACAGGATTATGCTAATGAAGGCCAGCAGCGACTCCAGCAAGACTACGCTTGCGAGAGACAATTGCCAACAATTAATCAAAACTCATAAACAGCAATAATGTTGTTGGCTTTCACTGCCGGCAGACAGGAGCCAGGCCAGCTTTGTTTTTGTCATTCCGTCTATTCAATAATGCGGCGGGAGGTTGACACGATCGTGCATCAGGCCGACGCCGTGTCAGCAAATCTAATTAGCCAAAATGACAAGCACACATGTGTTACCTTTCGACTTTAAATAGACAGCAAACTATATTAAAATGTTGTGATGGTGTCAACTCCCTGACACGGATATGAATTGATAATGGAATTTATGAATAGATTTTGCAGGTAGCGCACCTGTCGTAGCTTCCTGTTGGAAATGTTCAGTGTCTTCCTGCGCTTTTTATTTCACTTATAGTAGCATTTACCTCAGCCCCCAAAAATGTTTCTTCCATTAAAAGTATTATTATCGTTATGAGTTATATTTTTAGACTCCTACAAATATTTTTTTATTATTAATTTTTTTCTGCGCAGAAGTGTCTGGCATAGCACTAACAACAATATCTTAATTAAACCCGTCGCAGTATGATCCTCACCGTGTTATGGTATTACAAGCAGCTCTTTTGATAAAAAGACTAGGTTGTTTTCTCTTTGTGTAGTTAGTATGGGTGGGCTATACTAAGAATACGGGGTTTTTCAGTTACGAGTAAATACATGGTAGTATTGATCAATACTGATAATTTTTGCTTACAAATGTCATGATCATTGAATAATTGAACTTTTCTCCCTTGGAGTAGTTTATCATTCCGATAAACACAGCAATAGAACCAAAACACGAATACTGTATAAAAATGTAAGTTAGAGAACACACAGAATACATGCCATCTATTTTCAAATTAAAGATAGTAATGGCAAAAAAGTGTCCAATGCCTCTCATAGTCTCTACTTACATGGTTGCAACAGATTTATGGGTTTTTGTTCAGGAACAGTAACATGTTTACATACTGCATGCCGCTTCCTGTTTTCATGCAGTTTCAGAGCGAAGGCTCCGGACCGGAACATAGGGGGAAATTACATCTGAAAGATATGAGGGAGCAAGTCCATGCATGAGTTTGTGTACTACCAACAGAACCTTAAAATAACATCTTGAGCTAACAGGGAGCCATTGCAGGTTGGCTAAAATCAGGGTAATGTGATCAAACTTTCTTTTCTTAGTTAAAAGCCTTGCTGCAGCATTTTGTACCAGCTGCAGGCTCTTGATTTTGGACTTCGAGAGACCGGAGAGTAGTGCATTACAGTAATCGAGACGGGATGTAACAAACGAATGAATTATAATCTCCGCATCAGTCTGGGACAGCATAGTGCAAATTTTAGCAATGTTGCGAGGATGGAAAAGAGCTGTTCTAGTAATATTCTTACCGTGGGTTTGGAAGGACAGATTGGGGTCAAACGTGACACGTAAATTTTTGACTGAGTGACTTTGGGTGCTAAAGAAAAAAGATGCAATTAGTGCACCAGTTTTTTTTTTCTAAACTATTGCAGCAAGCAACATTTTTTCAGGTGCCATTGACTTCATATTGTCAATTATCATTCATGATTTTCCATTTAATGTAAACTTTGTTTGTATAATAGAGAAAATCTTTTAGGGAAGAATTTCACAAATTAATGTGGAATTGTGCTTAGATTGTATTCATATAATATTTTTTTTTATTTTTATGTTTAAAGTACAAGAACTAATGTTCCCCAAAATGCCTTTGCACTCATCTAGTGCCTAATTTTGTGGCCAATGAGTGTATAATTGCTCAGTTAGTCGTTTCAACACTCCATGTGATTAACACGTCTGATTGGAGCTTTCGCCACTGAGAAAATCTACTCGTCTACATATGCTTCTTTATGATGTGGAAGTGTGATTTCACAGAAATTAATCACACACACAGTGCCACACCCTTCTCACATTTTTGTTTTACAAGAAAGGTGTTTGGCAGTGTTTAACATTCGGGTTCTTTTGTGATTCTGGAGCAAAGAAATCGAAATTGGTTTCACAAAGACTTCCTTATTTGTCGGTGTAGCTGCAAAAAAAAAACTGTTGGTAGGTTGAAATATGTCTGAGCAAAACCTCCTTTTGTGCTGATCCGCTTTAGCCAAGACCCTCGAGGCTGTGTTGGTTCTTCCGAGGTGATCTTTTTTTTATGTTTCCTATAAAATGCCCACAAGGGACATCTTTGTTTATGTTACTTCTTCCGCACAATATGAACGCTTTGCTTCCTTTATGCTTTTATCTCTTTGACATTTATCAACATCAGCGATACTATGGGAAAAATATAGCTACGGCAAATATATGGCTTTTATCAAAAAAATGGCTGAAGGCTAAAATTGTTGCGAGATCTTTTATGATCATCCCTGTAAAATATGGATGGCATTGGAGCACTCTTATTATTAAAGGTTTACGTTTTTCAAGCACTCACTGACTTCATGCTATGATAGCATTAGCCATGATAGCGTGAGCCAGGCTTCATATAATATGAAAAGGGAGGAGCCGATTGAGCGGAAAATACAACATCATCAAAAGTGTAGAAGCTCTTCTTATGGTTTAATGTTTTGGCTCATAGTTGTGTGTCTTGGTGAGTGTCATAAAGTGCTGAAAGGTTCCAGGAAAATAATACCAAGGTGTGATGGAGCTGTATTGATCTCAAAGCAATATCCTGCACACTAAATCCTCCTCTTGACAAGAGCGATTGACAGCTTCAAGAATGGCTTCAATGGATTGTTGGAGAAAATAATGAGACTCCCTTCAGATTTTGTGAATTTCAGCAAAATTAACATTCACGATTAAAAAAAAAAAAAAAACACTACTCTTTTTTGGCTGTTTATTAAGCAGAAAAAATGTGTATCATTTCTAATTGTATAAATCACTAATTATATGTTTATAATGGACTAAAATAGATAAGGATGAATGGATGAATGGAATGATGGATGGATGGATGGATGGATGGATGGATGTCTGGGTGGATGGCTGGATGGATGTCTGGATGGATGTATGGATGCATGTATGGATGGGTGGATAGATGGATGCGTTACTTGGTAGGGTGGTGGATAGACGGATGGATTAATTGGTGGGTTGGTGGATAGATGGATGGATGGGATTATTTAGTGCGTGGGTGGATGGATAGATGAGGTGGATGAGAGCACGGAGTGATGGATGGATGGATGGATGTGTTACTTGGTCGGGTGGGGGATGGACCAATGGATTAATTGGTGGGTTGGTGGATAGATGGATGGAGGGATTATTTATTGCGTGGGTGGATAGATAGATCAGGTGGATGAGGTCACGGAGTGATGGATGGATGGATGGATGGATGGATGGATGGTGGGATTCAGGGTTGGATGATGGAAGGGCATCATAATTGTATATTCCTAGTGGAAAACATGGCAACCACTTGAAAGAGACCAAAAAAAGCACCAACAATTGAGACTGGTTCCACTCATTATGCAGTTTAGCTAATGAAGTGCCATCATTGTGTCCCGATAAAGGTTACCAAACCGAACAAGTACATCAAAAGCGTGAAATATTTTAGAGATTTCATCTCAGATGCAACCTTTTTTGTGTCCTGGCTTTCGTTCAACAGCAGGCCTATTATCGGTTCCTACGGAGAGCAGTAAACTTAATGAGTCAGCGTAATTTCATTTTCTCCTCCATTATTAATCTGTTGCTTGGCAGCTGTTATCAGAGGATGAATTCTTTTGTCAGAATGACTGATTTTTATCAGGTTTGCTGTTTGGACCCTTTCACCTACAGAAGCTCAAGGTTGCAATGTGACAATTGAAGTATTTAGACAAAGGTACACTTTCAGAGGGTGATTTAACTGATTTTTTTTTTAATTAGAAGAAGGGGCTTACTCCAAATAACCTACCGTTAGTTTATCACTCTTAAAAATATCTCGTAAGGCTCATGAGCTAGGTTAAAATGATTATCTTCCAAGCCAGGACCTATTTTTTATTACTTTGGGTGGCTGCTTTAATTTTAAAGGCATTTGGGTGTTCTGTTGGAACCTGGAATTGGCCCCTGGACTTGATGCTGTTAAACAGATCTTGGGAGACAAATTGGAATCCTTCCTTTAATCAGAAGAAGGGAAATGAAAAAGAGACGCGACCAGAGTGGCTTTGGTGATGATGATGCTTGCATATTTGGTACCCTAATTAGTATATATTCGCTGACATTTGTCGTGTGGTTCTATTAAATTATAACATTTCTCAGTACAGACGATCATATCCATTCTTTCATTTTTCTGTATAAGGAATATTCTCGACCAGACAACAGTGACTGAAGAGTTTGTTTCATTACAGATATCGCAATACTAATAATCTATTATCTGTGGTAATTTTACAGAGGAAGTCAATTAAAAGGATTTCTTAAAACTGTATTTTATATTATGATATGATTATGATTACAATGATAATAATAAATTTCACACACACACACACACACACACACACACACACACACACACACACACACACACACACATATATATACAAACAAAAGTAGCAGAAATTTTTTGGGGAAACATTTATTATTTTCTTCTTTTTTTCTAATTGTTAACTCTCCTTCTAAAAAGTTTTTTCCCCCAAGGAACAGTGCGTTTGATCCATCATCACTTCTCATTGGATCGTTGCCTTCTTTGTTTTTTTTTGAGTGTGCGTGTTTTCAAAATGAACACACACTGATATGGGGCATATTGCATGTAATTAAATAATGTTTTACTTGGGTATATACCATGACTTTCGGGGATGACTATAACTCAATATAAACACAAACACAGTGTAACTTTATGGTGCAAAATGCCAACACACAGCAAGTATTTTAATAAATTAATGTTGTATATGTCGACATAATGAGACCCTGCTGATAAAATTATAACCTTGCCTTTGTACAGCCATTTGTTAAGTATAACGATATGTGCACGAGGACGAGTCATTACTACACGCGCTGAAGCAATATAGAGGTATGACCTATGGGGGGTACATATGCAAACATATTTCTGCAATGAAAACGCGATAACAGTTTAAATGTCACTGGAACAATTCAAATTTCACAGACCATTAAACTCAAAGGGACTCAATTTGCATTTTAACGTGGATACAAACTTACGTCGAAATTTATTATCCCCTGTGAATCTGTTTGAATAGACCTTGAGCTGTCAGAAAGAGCGGGGCACTAAGAGAGAGAGAGAAAGAGAGAAGGAGAGAGTGAGACAGGGGGAGAGAGTCAGAGAGAGAGAGAATGAAATTAAATGATCTGCATTTATATAGCGCTTTTCAAGTCAAGACTTCCCAAAGCGCTTTACAGTGTGCTTCACATTTCCCATCATCTAAGGCGCTAACCTGCTTATTGGGGGCATTAGGGGTTCAGTGTCTTACCCAAGGACACTTCGACATGTAACACAGAGGAGCCGGGATTCGACCTGCAATCTCTTGATCCCAAGACAGTGCTCTACCTCCTGAGCCACTGCCGCCCCGAATAGAGGGGGTAGTGGAAGGGAGAGAGAGAGACAGATGGGGGAGTGGAAGGGAGAGAGACACAGAGAGAGAGGGGGGTGGAAGGGAGAGAGAGAGAGAGAGAGAGAGAGAGAGGTAGGAGAAAGAATCATTTAAGTTCCTCACCTGGTTAAGCATCAATAAACAAACAAGGTGGAGATGAGTTTGTGTTTAGAAAATTCTGTGTGATTGTGGTTGAAGTGGATATGGTCCCTACAGGAAACAGAGGACAGGAAATAGGAAGCTCAGACCGGAATAAACGCAGTCGAAAAAGCTGGAGAGGGAATTTCCTATCCTACGACTTAAGATTCTGCAGCTCCGAACGCTTCCAAAAAAAGGACCAGATGAATGCTAGCCATCAGAATGGAATTGTGTTTTTCCATCTTTTTGGGAAAGTAACAATTAAAAAAATAATTACAACATGTTTTTACAAATATAATCTGGAGTATTGTTCTTTGTTTTTCAATTTTGGGTTTAAAATAAAAAAAAAACCTTATTTGATCGCTAATCGCCAGAATAATTGACACATGATAAGTTTATTCTCATTATAATATTGGAAGCTTGCAAAGAGGATTGCATAAGATGCCAGTCCGTTATTATGACTAGTATACCTTACTATTGTTGGTTGTTTTGACTATTTTGCACTTTTAATATCATTGTCCCTATTAGTCAATCATGTTGTTCCTCTTCAATTCCTGCAGCTTTTAAGCCCGATCTGCTTTAAAACCTATGAGATTTAATGAAAAGAAAGTGTTCGATAGAACAGTTTAGAATATTTTATCTGATGTTGAGACTCTCTCCTTCTCTCCTTGCAAGTTTAAAATCAATTGTTGTGTTCTCTCATTATTTTGAATGTCTACTAAATTATAAACTCATCAACGCATTGAACTAATCTTTTCAAATAAATGTTGCAGCTACAGAAACATCCTAATCATGCATGGTTTTAATTCATGATCAATATTAAAAGAAAAAGACGACTTTGCGAAGTATAAAAAGAAATACTATTGTGAGCAGTGTTAATAAATCATCAGCATCTTAATCAAAGCGCCACAGAAGTGATTCATTGCCCATTTTACTACAGACAAATTCAGCCACCCAATTTGGGACATGTGATCATTAGCGCAATCAAAACATCAAAATCTTTTCAGACAGGCTGACACAAGATGGAAAATTATTATAAAGATGAGACTGCTCAAAGTTGACAAATGAGAAAACATGTCAGTGGGAGACAATTTCAAGCTCGTTTTCTATGAATTGTTTGGCGAGACGCTGAGAAGTAAACATCAACCCAGAAGATTTTCCCTCATTTCTTGGGTGACACATTACTCAAGTGGATAAAAAAAATCCTCATTCGTTGTAGTCTGTTGGATGGCAAGGTCATCTCAAAGGCACGGCGGTGACATTCCCGAATTCCCTGTTATTGGGTAGGATGACGGATGGCATTTCGATGGAATCTATAAAATTGTGTCACAGCTGAGGGATGCTTGGACTTGTATTTCTTGACTGCCCTATTTCAAAAAGCTGTGTTCATTCAACATCTTGACACCGCTGTTGGTATATAATGTCACATATAAGAGATACAAGTAGGAAACTACAAGAATTATCTCTGGTTAAGTGCTCTCTAGCGCTTCCTGTCTTCGGCTGTCTGCCATCACAAGTTTATCATGGAGTGCCACGTCTAATCTCCTTGTTATAGATATACGTTATGTTGTTATCAATAACAATTAAAAACTCTCCTCTCCTGCCCCCTTTGCCCCCCCATTCCTTCACCCTCCCCTGTCCTCTTCTCTTCTCTTCTTTTCTCTCCTTAGAGAAGATTTCTAATGACAAAGCCCAGGTATTAAGTCACAACCAACTACATGTCCAATCAAGAAATAATAAAAAAAGAATCAAATCGACTGTGGCTATGACCCAACACCAGAAACTGTTGGTACCGACTGAATAAAGGCTTGTAAGTCAGTATGGAGATTAAATGCAGGTGTGCACAGTTCTTCCACTCCCCCCAGTTGGCAGATGTTGCCAAAAATGTCACTTAGTACACAATTTTACTACATTGTCCCAACTTTTTCTAGGGTTTGGATTTTAGTTTCGGACAACACTTATGACATTGGAAAACCTGCACATCTTTGCATGCAGTCCTCCACATTTCCCAAAACAGTTGAGAGTCCAGGCCGAATGAACAATTATGTTTGCATGCCTATTAAAATGCAAGGAAGTTCCTTTCGGGTTCATTAATCATTGCGGAATGAGAAATTAAACACACAGGTTCATTAACTCAGTGCTGTTGCAGTGAATCACCCACTTGTGGGAGCCATCCTCCCTGCTAAAGCCATTAGGCTTAATCACAGGTTCTCAATTTTATGTTTTCTATTCAGACTAAATGCCTCATGCAATTCTACAGTCTGATAGTGGTCTAAGGCAGTAAATCTGCATTATTGTTGCTTTTTATGATTTTTGAACATCTGTTTTATTTCAATATTTGCTACAAATATACTACTGCAGTAATAAGTACTGTAATGTTATATCAAGTAGTTGGGACAATATGACAAATGTCTGTCTCATGATGGGGACATTAATGGTCCCCCTCACATTAATCGTGATTAATTGTTTAACTGTCTGCACCAAACAAAAATATCGACTTGTAGCGTAAAACCAATGTCTGAAATTAAAATTATAATATACGGTGGATGAGTGGTTTGTGCATCAGCCTTACTGTGCAGAAGTCCATGGTTCAAGTCGAGCCAGGGCTGTTGTGGGCCCCTTTTTCCAGCCCGGGAGTTTTATACCTAAAGCCGGACCACTTAGCTATTGAGGAGGACTTAAAATGAACGGAACAGCAGAAAGCTGTCATGATTACTGATGTGATTCACCTGTGCCCGCTCATTTGGCGCCAACCGCTGCGGGCTCTGATTGGCTCCCTGTCACTATTTAAACCTAGTCCCGTGAATCCCCAGTTGTCAGTCCGTCTGCGAACCTCTGTTTTTCAAAGGCAAGCCTTTTTTCGACCCTGACCCCTGCCTATCCCCTTTTTTGCTCCCGTTTGTCTCCGGCTACGACCCGTTTTGATCCCAACCACGTCTGCTCTCCCGTGCCGACTTACGACCCATTTTTGATCCCGACCACGTCTGCTCCCCCGTCCTGGCTTACAACCTGTTTCTGTCCCCGACCACGTTTTTGCTCTCTCTCCCGGTAATCAACCAGTTTTTCCGTCCCTGACACCGCCATCTCCCGTTACGGAAGATCCATTTCCGTATTCGGATCACGATCCGATTGCGAGAGCGACTTGCTCCCCGCGGCGAGCGAGCACCGGATCGCGGGTGCTGCTCTTACTCTCTCTATCTATATAAACCTGTGAGAAACATGACGCGATTGGGTCTACCCTTTGTTCTGGACGTAACAAAAGCTCTTATGATGCATTTTTATTTTAAACAAATTCAGGTATATGCTGATAAGTTAAGAGAAAACACTTTACCAGTTTTCAGTGTAAATCAGCATAAAGATCGTGAGCTTCTTTGCCTAGTTTTCACATATTTCAAAGCAGAGAAGCTCCACTCACTTGCAACCTGAGTGCAGGAAGGGATCAACAGGAACTTAAGTTCCAGCCCAGTGACATGGTAGGCTTCTGTGAGGAAGTTATACAGTGAGATTACCTGCTTTTTTCTTCTTTTTCATTTTTTTGCCCCAAGATTGTTTGTTGATTTTTTTTCCTGGCATTTGTTCTCTTTTTACTTTTTCCTTCTTTCCCTTCCTTTTTCTCATTTCCTTGTATTATTTTGACTCTTGCAGCCTTTTACTCATTTTTCTTCCCTTATTATATTTTGTATTTTTTCTCTCTTTTTGCCTGTATTTTATTTTTTTCTTCTGTTGTTTCTCTGTTCACGGTTGTCATTTTTTATCTTAATTTCTCCCCAAAAATTAATTTTGTGCAAGATAATATTACATAATATTTATCATATATGAATCAAAGAAACAAAAACAATCTGAAGAGGCTTTTAGGAGCTAAAAGAATGAGCTCTTTTTAGTAAGGCGAGCCGAAAGAGCCCCTTCTCGAAAAGGAGACGCAATTTACATCACTATGAGCTTATTTGAGTGTGAGGACCTAACTGGAGAAGACATTTAACTGCTCAATCCTACAAACACGTAGCACAGCACATATATTCTATTCTATTCTATTCTATACCCAGGGACACAAAGATGAAAAAAATTGAAAGATGAATGAAATGAATGATAACGGTCCTCGTTTTAACGTGTTTTTCTTTTCCTAGCTTTTCAATCAGCATCCTTCTGCCCTCCATTGTACCTGCCTCGTAACATTTGGGCTGTTCTGTGCTAACTTTACCGATAGAGAAAGGAAGAGTGGTGGCGGGCCAAACCAACTTCAAATTTGGGAGCCTAGAATTACCCCAGGTGGTAAAACTCACCTAATCTGTCGCGCTGAATGTGGCCGAACAGCTGATTAAAATTATTTTTGTGTTGCAGCCAGCCCAAACTCCACCTTTACATGAGCTGGCCCTTCGGGAAATCTCCCGTTCTTCCTGATAAGCAACTCCGGCATTGAATCCACCTACTTGCCTCCCTGAGCAGAGTTTGCATGTTCTCCTCATGCCCGTGTGGATTAGGTCTGGGCACTCCAAAATCATACATGGCAGGTTAGTTGGTGGTTCCAAATTGTCCCTAGGTATGAATGAATATGTGTGAATGGTTGTCTATTTCACTGTTCCCTGCCCAAGGAGGCATGGGATGGGCTAAAGCACGCCCCCTCCAAAAAAAAGAGTGCAGAAAATGGATGGATGGATGGATGGATGGATGGATGGATGGTATACTACGGGAAAAACCTGGTCCACGTTCTGTTAATGACGGGTGAAAATAGAAATATGCTGCCTCCTATTGGTCATTATATACAAACACTATAGTCAATTGACCTTGAGAGTTTCTAAAGACCTAGAAGTGGACGAAGAATGAAAACAGAAAAACTAATTAAATAATAACCATATAAAACTAAAAACCTTCTCAAACCGAAATACATGTGCATTTTTCTTCTTGTGTTTGTCAAACGTTTTGTGTAACTTTTCGCTGTTAGATGTTTGTTCTACGTTCTGTTTTGTTCTTGCTTTTTGTGCATTTAAATCTGTGTTTTCGATTTTTTTTTGGCTTAGTCTTATTTTTTAAAAGTGCTTAAGTTAAGTGGCAGGGAAGTAATTTGTCGGCATACCTAGCAATTACCTGCCTTTATTTATTAAAGTCTCCTCAATCACGTGCAAATGCGCAAATCCAGACTCAAACTAATCTGAAAAAAATATTCGCTCCAAACAGAATTTCTTGCATGTTTGAACCTAGAAATAATTAAATGGGCATGTGGGTCCCTGCATGAATTTCAACCGGTGTGTTGTTGGGTGTAAATAGTGGAAATATTTACACCCAAGCTAGGTTGATGTAACGTGAAAATAAGAAAATTAAAACATTGTTTTCGAAAAATGTCATAGAAAATGAAACGTGTAGTCCAAATAATCTAATGAAGAAACATTCGTTATACCTTTGCCTTGGGCGCTCATTTTGTATCCTCTCTGCTTCAGTTACACATTTTGTGCCTCTCGGTACGGGTTAATATGCGATTAAAGGTAAACAGTGCTCTCTTGAAGTTAATAATCAAACGCTCCCGTAGACGCCAGACCAGCCGACCAAACCCAGACTGTGACGTCATGCTGCTACGTGGGCCGGAAGTAACGATCGTGAAGACGTCCGGATCACCAGTTTAGAGGGACCAAAACAAACCAAAATTTTAGCCGGTTATCATCATACGTTTGCGTAATGACTTTGGTAGGCGTATTCTCATGTACATTCCACTGACGACATCCGAATTTACGTCAGTACTGACAGCGATCTTGGGACGAAGGCTAATGCTAGCATGCTAGCTGTGTGGAGTGTTCTGTAAACAAATCGAATTGTTGACGTAGTGTTACATAGTCAAGTTAAGCAAAAAAACTGAGCAAAAATGCTGATCACGTTAACCTTTCCATTTTTCGTTCGCTGATTTAATTTGTCAACCTTCCGAGCAACTTGGAACTAAATCTGTGGTCGAGATGAGTTGGTTCAACGCCACTCACCTGTCCACTTTTGCCAAACAAGCGTTGACAACAGCCCAGAAATCAATCGATCGGGTTCTGGACATTCAAGAAGACGGGGAATGGGGTGACACAACTGTGATGCCTTTTGACGGTAAGCTACTGATTTTAAGCTACTGTTTTTCTTTTTGTAAGTACAATTGTCTTTATTGTTATTGCTTATAATATAGAGTAGTGGTGACACTCCAGGATAAGCATGCAAAAAGAGATTAGGATATTATTATAATATTTGCCAGGTATGTGATTGTATTATGGTCTAAATTGCAAGTGCATCAGAAAAAGATTGCATTAAAAATAGGGCAATTACATTAACAGGAACATTGTGCAAATTTCTTCACAGTCTTGTGTGCTTGTTAAGTCTTTTGGGTCGCTGAGCCTGCCAGTCCTTCTTTTAAGGAACCTGTAGCATTTGCCTTCGGGGTGCAGGTTAAAGAAGTGCTAAGAGGTGGAGTGAAAAGAGTCCTTGTTAATGCAGTGGCTCTGCTGTGGTAGCACAATCCTGGAATGTCATCCAGAGATGATAGAAGGCAGAATATGATTTTTTGATTATTTGTGAAGTTCTCCTGTCTACTGCCATGCACCTAGCAAACTAGCTTGTGATACCGTATGCCAGTATGCTCTCCACTGTGTCCCTGTGGAATCAGCTTCTGTTTAATGTTAACAAATTGTTTACATGAACTTTTTCTTTTCAGGTGTGACTTTGCCTGAAAAATTGTCATTAAGTGGTGGATGGGGAATGACCCAATGGGAACCACCGCCCGAAGAAGAGATTCCAATTCCCCCTTCATCTGAAGCCATAACTACACCCGTCACCCGCACTGTTGTGGATGAACCTGAAAGCTTTTTTAGTGCCTTCCCTCCACCAGATGGACAATGTGTCACCACATTGCAGGTGGTGTCCGTCCCCCCATCTAAATCTCAGAGGCAGCCTCAGGAAAAAGAAAATAATAGCAAAAATACTTCGAAGGTCGAATCAGAAATTGAAATCACAGTGTCTCCTGATTTGACTACCAATAGAGGTGATGACCAATTGGTGGACATGGAACTCTCGCATCAGGACTCTATTCTCCTACTGCCAGTTTCTCAAGTTGAAAATTGTGATGACACGACCTGTAGCCCTGATGGCACAAAAACTTACACAAGCCAAGGAGAATGTACCTCTATCACCAAAGATTCTGTTGACTCCAGCACAGAGTGGTCACAGATTCAGACTGAATACCTGGTCGGGAAAAATCCGCCAGATCCTAAATCTTGTATAGGTTCTTCAGACTCTAATAAATCTGATCATTCAGATGCACCGGCCTCCCAATGTTCCAAGGACGTACATTCACAGCAGAAAGATGTTAAGACAGAAGACCGTCAGAGTGACACCCCCTCACCTCCAGTTAGTGCCTTCTCTTCAGGAACATCTACAACCAGTGACATTGAAGTTCTGGACCATGAAAGTGTGTTGAGTGAAAGCTCAGCAAGCTCGAGACAAGAGACAGGAGAGGCTAAAGCGAACTTGCACCTGATGCATGGCTCATTTCAACTTCTTTCAGCCTCTGCTTGTGGAGATTTTTCCCGCCTGGAAGACTATCCAAAACTCACAGAGAGTTCTGGTTCCTCCTCAGATGCATTTGAGCGAATCGATTCGTTCAGTGTACAATCGCTGGATAGTAGAAGTGTAAGTGAGATTAACTCAGACGATGACACACCTGCAAATCGGACGCTCGCTTCTGTGACTTCAGGCACTGCTCCTCCATTAGATAATCCACTAGATGTATGTGAGCAACAGGAAGGCTTTGCTGTGGAAATTACAAATGAGCCAGTAGTAGAGAAAGAAGAGTGTTTAAACAAAACCTCGAGGGAGCAGTCAGTGGACGATATGGAAGAAAGTGGACGGAGTTTGACGCCTGTGAATTGCGAACAGCCGGAATTGCTTTTTGAGCAGAAACCAGATTCGGGGGTGAAAGTTGCTCAGTCCATTTCCACCACAAATGCTGAAAAGTTCATTACACCAATCACAGAAGAAATGAAAGGTGCCTCCACTGCTCAGATTTTTGAGCTTCAAAAGGTCAATGCATGCATTTTTCTTAAAAGAGTTTATTGAAAAAATATTCTTGGTGTCAACACAAAAATCGTGCTTTTGTAGGTTATTAATGAGCTGACGAGCCGCCTTGAAAAGCGAGAGTCGCAACTGCTTGTTGTCAGCAAGGACAAGGCTACCCTGGAAGAGCAATGTGACAATTTTAAAGAGTGAGTAAAAGGCATTTTGCAAGGAATTTGTGCGTCAGAAGGGTCTAACGTTAGCGTTGCTATCAGAGTTTCTAGTTGAACATCGGTGTAGTATTTTGATTTTATTGCTCATAATGTAATTTTTATGGTATGTCATTTTTTTGCAGTTTCTTAAGTCACCGTTTCTTTTTTACCATAAAGCACTCGCCATTACCTTTGAATTCACCACCACTCCATACACTAAAAGTATTTTTGTTCTACTGGTATATAATTGTTCTTCTTCTAATTGCCAGTATTATTAAGCTTATTTGACTATGTTTTTCACTTTTTAAAAAAAAAATTAAAATTAGAACAATAATAGTTAAGATCAAAACATTTTAAACGAAATATGGATACACCTGTGCTTACTTAAATTAGTTATATAGTACAGCATTTGCCATTTTTAATGGCTACAAATTATATTGTAGTCTGAAATAAGTAAAGTATATTTTAAAATTGGCAAAATTATCTGACAGTGCATGAAGATTTTTTGGCAATTCAAATGTATAAGAAAATACGTTTTTTTTTGTAGTTTTTTTCATATTTTAGTACAAAACCGTTATTAAAATAAAATTGTAACATATTATATAAGGTTTAGTAAGAGTAAACTTAACTCCCATTGGAGTGGAACATTGATAATTGTCTTTTTTTTTTACAAAAAATATTTTCCTAGATTTTTTTTCTAATGCTTATTGTGGTAGTGATCTTTTACACTGAAAGTTGTATTGTCCTTACAGTGAAATTTTGACCCTGAAAGAGGAGAGTTCTACAGTTCAGTCCTTGAAGGATGAATTTACTCAGCGCATAGCAGAGACTGAGAGGAAAGCTCAGGTGGCGTGCAAAGAGAGAGATATAGCAAAGAAGGTACTTTTTGTTTGATAAATGTATTAGTGATGTTTAAACTATTTTTTTAATGAATTTTAGAGAGCATACAAAAAGCTAGGCAGGTTCTTTCTAAGTTTGTGTTTCAAAGTTTTCCTATCTCCACAGGAAATAAAAGGTCTTCGAGAGGAACTTTCTTCAAGACTTCACTCCAGTGTTTCATTGGAGCTTATTAAAGAGAAGGAGGAACAGATCAGAGGCCTGCTGGAAGAGGGTAAGAATCACCATAAATGCTCTATAAACACTGACTTTGTATACAACTCCATTAGTGTGATTCACTGGGCATTACCGAATGTGATTGTAAATAACATTATTGGCTTGTCATAGGCATTTTAATGTAATTAGCCCGGCTAGAAAGTTTGGGAACATCGCCCTCTCATTCCTTCAGTCTGTCCTCAACAATTTATTGCTGAATCGTGTATTGAGTGCTTTACAATGTCAGACAAGGGCTTAGCAGCACTTTAGTAGGCTTCAAAACTTTTTGCATTGCTTACCTTTGTCATAGAATTGACATACAAACAGGGGTCGAATGAGTCGAAACTGAGCAATAGCAGAGAAAGGCGAACTGCTG
Source organism: Urocampus carinirostris (assembly GCF_059441175.1). Classification (NCBI taxonomy): domain Eukaryota; kingdom Metazoa; phylum Chordata; class Actinopteri; order Syngnathiformes; family Syngnathidae; genus Urocampus; species Urocampus carinirostris. Next base: position 31,251,718 of record NC_142354.1, on the reverse strand, counting down.
GGCCGTTGTCCTTGGGGTTTGTTTCATCCGAAACAACAAAGACAACCGATACTCTACTTGATTTACACACTCAGGAGGAGCGGCATCTTGAACACAACACTCCAACATGCCATTTTTTACTGACATTTTACAGATAAAGTATGTAGCACCTAGACATGATGGGCCGTAGTTTAACCCACCTTGGATGACTTGACTTATTATAAATTGCATGCCTTTATCAAGGTGGTTGGAGCGAGTGTAGGTGCAGGAATAGTAGAACTCTGTAATAAGGCAGACCACATAGTAACAACACAGCATTCGAAGCATACATCTGTCTTTTTCTCGTGCTTATGACTCAATTTAAGTGTTTTCCTGTCTTATTTACACTTGTAGGTGAGAAGTTATCGAAGCAACAACTTCAACACAGTAACGTCATTAAAAAACTGCGTGCCAAAGAGAAGGACAGTGACTCAAGACTCACCAAGCAACAGAAGAAAATAAAGGAACTTGAGGAGGAGCTTGAGCATCTGCAGCAGGTGTGTTAGTTCAGTGCATTCTGAAAAAACAAGAAAAGCTGCATGTTACTTGCAAGTAAACATCTTAACAATGGAAGACAATAAAAACACAAAATACTTCATGTGCTGCTTAGCCTTTCCGACACAGGATTTTTTTTCTATTGCAAAATATTTTCCTCTCTTGTGCTATCTTGTCCCCAAGGAATTATTTTACTATGCCAATTATAATAAGCTCCACCAAATGGTTGAGGTTAAGATTAAAGAATCAATGTGTATATTTTGAGGAAGTACACATAGAAGGAATTAAAATATCTAGTGTTTTTTAATGATTTTGCCGCCATATTGTTGCATTTAGGGTGTCAGAAAAAAGCCAAAGAGCGGAATGTTCCACAAATAATGAAGCAAAAGTTCCATGAGAATATCTGAGTAGGTGACTGACTCAATTATGGCTACTGGAAGTGAAAGTGCTTAATCATCATTTTAATGTGATGTATATTTTCAACTGATGGCACAATTTACACTTCTGCAAAGTAAACAACATGACCTTGTTACCTTAAACAAATACAACAATAAATACCATTATAAACACACGTTAGTAATAAACATTGTGCTGTATTTATTTTTACCCATTACACAACTGTTGTATACAATATATTTGAAGATGAATTAAAATATGTAACATTTGCATATCCTTTAACAAATTGCATTCCTGAAACTAAAAAGGAATTATAGAAGAGTATTGTTGTGTTTTTCTAATAATTGAAAGACCATTCTTGTATCAATTAAGGTTTTGGAAGATAAGGAAGGAGTGGAGAAGCAGCATAGGGAAAACATTAAGAAGCTGAACTCCGCTGTAGAGCGCCAGGAGAAGGAGATGAGCAGGCTGCAGGAAGTCTCTGAGGAGATGCTGGAGAACAACAGAAGTCTTCAGGCCGCTCTGGATAATAGTTACAAGTAAATATCTATTCTAATACTGATGGTGACTTTTGAACCGGATTTCTTAACTTCACAGGTTTAGCTTTAAGTGAAATGTTTCGTCAATTTAAACGTTTTGTGTTTTTAGAGAGCTAGCAGAACTTCACAAAGCTAACGCCAGCCGAGTGAGTGAGGCTGAAGAGGCAGCTCTGAACCGCGAGATTCAGGCCAAGGAGCTGCAAACCTTAGCCTTTGAAAAGGCCCAAGGGGAATCTCGGATACAGCAAGAGGTTCTAGCCAATCAGGTAATACTAGATTTTTCTTTATAGACACAAAAAAGCATCCATTTGCTGGAAGGATGCTAATCCTGAAAGGAACCGGACAAGTCATCGTTAACTGTTTAAGGGGGTAATACTCAATAACATGTAATGTAATGTGCAGGTTGGTGACCTGAGGTTGGCACTTCAGAGGGCGGAGCAACAGCATGCCAGGAAAGAAGATTATTTAAGGGAAGAGATTAGTGTGTTACAGCAGGTAATGTTCGGTTGTAATGCTGTTTCTACTTTCTTTCTTTCTTCAAAAAACAGATTCAGTGCCAATTTCAAAAAGGTTGCCTGGCTCCTGATGTTTATTAACTTCTTCCACAGAGGCTCCAGGAGGCGGAGTCAAGGAACCAGGAGCTCAGTGAAAGTGTTACTTCAGCAACAAGACCCTTGCTGCGCCAAATTGAGAACCTGCAGGCTTCACTGGGAGGACAAACTGCAACTTGGGAAAAATTAGAGAAGAGCATCTCTGATAGGCTTGGTGAGAGTTACTAATGGAACAGTACAGTTTCACACTGGCTATTCTTTCATCTTAATAATAACTGGAGTTCTGTTTGAAGAAATTATAAAAAATAAAAATAAAACTTCTCAACACCTCCTTTTCTCCTTTCAGTTGAAGCTCAGGCACAATTAGCTGTCGCAGTTGAGAAGGAACGTGCTGCAGCAGAAGATTTGCTCTCCATTAAGTGCCAGTTGGCCTCACTGGAGTCACAAAATTCCATTCTTCGCCAGGAGAAAGTCAAATACCAGGCACTTGTAGAGACTGAGAAGAGCAGAAGAGAACAAGTGGAAGATGAAAGCAGCAGGTAGCAAAGTGCAGATTAAAAAGCAGGCTCTGAGATTGAGACATTCCCCCATCATCCTAACTAACTTTGGATTATTTTTTATGTGTGGTTTAGTGACAAGTTTGATGAATCTTGCATTAATGACCTTTAAACTATTTCAATATAGGGAGCATATTGAGTTGGCAAACCTACGAGTAGAACACTGCCGCGTCCTTGAAGAAGCAAAGAAAGAAAAGGTATGGTTTGGCTCCCTCCACTTTTTCTCAAGATTTCTTCCTCACCCCAAGTATGTGTGGATTTCTCCCCTACCAGCTGCTGCTCACCAATCAGCTAGAGATGGAGAAAATGAAAGTGGAACAGGAGAAGAAAAAGTCCTACTTGGCACTAGAGGCGCTCAAAGAAAAGGTGTGTAGTCTTCATTATGATTTGTGTATTTTGTGCTGTCTGTTTTTAAAATGATGATTTTTTTTTGTTTAGCAGCAGAAGAACATTGCCCATGATCCACCAGCATCGTCCACGCCCTCACTGTCTCGCTCTAGCTCCATCAGTGGGATTGACAATGCTGGTTTGCACTCCTCTATATTTTCACAGGTAAACAAGTTATTCAGTTTTATATGCTGCCTCCCCTTGCATAGATGGAAAAAATAAATGTGTATATATACAGGACTGTCTCAGGAAATTTGAATATTGCGATAAAGTTCTTTTTAATTTCTGTATTGCAAATAAAGATGTGTCATTCATCCTGGATTTATGACAAATTAACTAAAATATGTATTGTTTTAATATAGCTAATTATGGCATAAATTTAAATATCCTATTTCAAAGTATTAGAATATCATGAAAAAGAATATTAGTATGGCCAGCATCAGCAATATAAAAATAACAAAAGTGTTGCAATATTTAAGTTTATTTTGTAATGAATCTAGAACTTTGACATTTTTTTAAATAATATGACAAAATAAAGAATTTCATCACAATTTTCGATTTTTCTGGGACGTTCCTGTAAAAAAAGAGCATATTATTCACTTAGACTGATACTGATATTTTAATTTTAATCTTTTCATTCAAAAATGGAACATTAATTCACAGTAATTTTGTGGAAAAACATATTGAATATAATTTAGTTACTGATGTAGCCTATGACGTGCTAGAAAATGGGTAAAATTTATTATTTTATTGCTACGACTCAAACTTACTACATAAATTATTGCACCAATTAGGTCGCAAACATGTCTTGTTTCTCCTAACAGTGCTAAAAAAATATGAACATTTTCATAAACTGACCCATGAAGTCAATTTCCAATATTAAAAAAAATGTCGCTTTTTAATTCCAAAATCCAAATAAGCAGCCCTAAGAACTATACCAGGAAATATCTACTCTTAACGAACTACTATTCAAATCAAAAAGGCATGTAACAATAATCATATTATAATCATATTAGAATAGCTTCCAATTAATCATATTATGATTGTCGATTGATTGATTAGTGGTTACAGTTCTTAAAAGGTGTTTAGCGCTCAACAAATGCAACATGGAGGAATACATCAGACTAGTTCTTTGCAACAGCTTTAAATAAAATCACTTGTTTGTATGCGAATTGTAAATAACATTGGGTATTGTATGGTATTTTTTATTTTGTGGCATTTGTAGACTCATTTCTCCTTTTTCCCCAAAGGACGATTTGTTAGACCATACAATGAGAAGCGGCATCATGTCCTCGTCGATGAGCGGGTCCAACTTGTACGAAGCGGCCCGGCTTTCTGGCGGCTCTACCGTCATAGAGAATATGCAGTCTCAACTGAAACTGAGGGAAGGAGAGATAGCACAGTTACAGGTAGAAATTAATACGGTTTAGACACATGGAGAATGAATGCCAGCAGCGTTGTTACATTTTTTTCCTTTACTGCCTTAGGTGGAAATTTCGGGTCTGGAGAGGAGTCGTTCGGTGATGGCGGAGGAACTAGTGCGGCTTACCAATCAAAATGAGGAAATGGAAGAGCAGGTTGCGGAGATACCCAAGTTGAAGGTTCAACTCAAGGTGAGGACTAATCACTGATCCACAATATGTATTGTACTGGTTTCCACAAATCAAATAAATTATTTGTAAAGCACTTTCCATACAAGAAATGCAACACAAGGGCTGTATAAAATCATTCAATATACAAAAAAATGTTGCAATGTCCTCCAAACTAGGCAAAACAGAGCCTTAGATTTTCTGGACTGTGTTGAAGACACTTTTTCCCTCTTTAGTCAAAAATAAATAAAGTCAATCAATTAAAAGCCACACCAAAAATGCCTTCTCTTGAAAATAGGAAGGGTCCCGGGAGACCTTCTGTCCACCAGAAGACTGTCGCATATATAAGGACCAAAATGGTTGAGTTCTGCTGGTCCTCACCCTGGCAATAGTTGAAAAAAAGGGTTAAACATCGATGCAGGGGGACTTCAAGGCCCACTAGGGCTGATAAAAGCAGGTCAGACAGGCGGTTAAGGTATTTGAAAAATGGTAAAAGCGCTTTAAAATTGATTCTACGAACATGGAGCCAATGCAGCGACTTTTAGACTAGTCTAACGGAATCCTCCGCCGGCTTCTTTTAGCACACGTGCTTCAGAATTTTGAAAAAGCTTAATGCTTGTGATATTGTTTTTGGGGGAGTCCAGAGACCAAGAGTTTACAAGAATCTATACAAAAGGAATTAAAGCATGCATGAGCTGTGAGCCCCTCAGTGTTTGTCTGAGAGAGAAATTGATCTCCTTGGCTCGATGTGTTTTTCTTTAGGATCTGGAGCAGAGGCACAACACCATCTTGCAGATGTACGGAGAAAAAGCCGAGGAGGCAGAGGAGCTGAGGCTGGACCTTGAGGATGTCAAGAGCATGTTCAAAACCCAAATTGATGAACTGCTGAAGAACCAGAAATAAATCTATTGCACTTTATTTGTTGTTGGGGCGTTTACAGAGTGAGAAATTACAGGTTATAAAGGAAATGGTCTGTATTATAAAATGATTTTATTTTAGTTGATAATACAATATTTATGCAAGTATGGTTTGGGGCAACTGTGTGTACTTTGCAGTTTGTAGTTTACACTAAATCCGTATGAAGGATAGCCGAGAAGTCAGAGGAAGGTGCAAAAACTAAAAAGTTATGAAAAAAGGCCATTATTTCTTCTGATGTTGAGATCTTACTGCAGTCGAGCAACTGTTTGAAAGAAAATTATCTCAGAAATTCAAGGACTGCATCAGGGAATTTGCTTTGTCAACATTGTTGCTTTCACAATATTTAATGCTCACACACTCCACACGTTCTTATTGGCCTTTCCCTCCTTTAATTTCATGGTCTACATTTTGTTTACTTCAAATGAATTTTTGGTAAATGCTTTTAAACTGCACAAATTCTTCCACGGTTTCCTGATTTAAATATCGAAAACATGTACAGAGCATTGATATTGTATTAGTATTTACAGCGTAGCCGTGTGCTGTGTTGTTCAGATCCAAATGTAAATTGTGTAATATATTTGAATAATGGGGAAATAAAAATACTTGTTTTATTGCTGAAAGTCATTCTTGATTTTGCAGTGCATCTGAGAGACGGGGGAAAGGATGTTATGAAATTCTAAGGTAAGGTTATTTTTTACACAACGGTAACCAGTTTATGTTTGAAGTTCTTAAGGAATCTCATCTCATTAGCCGTACCGCTTATCCTCATTAGGGTCGCGGGGGGCTGGAGCCCATCCCAGCCATCTGTGGGCAGGGGACACCCTGAACTGGTTGCCAGCCAATCGCAGGGCACACAGGGACAGACAACTCATTCGCTCATTCACACCTAGGGACAATTTGGACCGGCCAATTCACCTGAAATGCATGTTTTTGGAACGTGGGAGGAAACCGGAGTGCCCGGAGGAAACCCACGCAAGCACGGGGAGAACATACAAACTCCGCACAGGAAGTCTGGAGCTGGATTTGAACCCACGACAAGTTCCCATGACATGAACTGTGCCGCACAAGCGCTAACCACTGCGTAGGATTGATGATTTCACCGATTCAACCACAAATGACAGGAGCGTACACAGTGACACCTGTTACTTTCTATTAAGAACCCGTGATAGACAAAATCCAGGAAGTAGAAATCTTTATTTTGTTACTTTTATACAATTAAATACTCTATTTTACATTGAAACCAAAAAACAAACCATTTTACAGGCTCAATCATTTGTTTAACCAAAGTATTGTAATATGAACGTTTTTAAGGATAACTCTTGCAAAGTTAAACTAAATATTTTAATGAATCAATGTGAACCGAAAGCGGATATACTGTTTAATAAAAAAAAATGATGAGCAGTATCCACGATGCAAATCAGTGAAGTAGCGAGACCGTGAAAAAAAAACTGCCTTATAGCAAGGGTTCCATGTAAAGTTAAAATAAACATTTTAATCAATCAATGAGAACCGAAAGCGGATATTCTGTTTAATCAAAAAAATGATGAGCAGTATCCACGATGCAAATCAGTGAAGTCCCGAGACCGTGAAAAAAAAAACCGCCTTGTAGCAAGGGTTCCATGTATCGAGGACGTGCGCCCCTTGCGGCAACAGTGACTCACTGCACCATGGTTTCCGGTGTCATGGCGACCACCGGCGCCAGTACTGATTTACTTCGGTGACAATTAAGTTGCTGTTTCAGGTAAACTTTTTGCATCACAAAGCAACCAACACTTATTTTTAAATTTTGTATATTCTATATTTTGGTGCATGCTCTAAATTACGACGCTAAGGCTCATTTCCAACGTGATGCTTAGCGTCCTGATAACTTCTGAATTTTCTGGTGAGTATCCGTATATCTCAACTTGGAATACTATGGATACGTCCAAACTAGAATCCCGAATTAGGATAAAATCGTTTTCTTTCAAAATGAAAACACTCTTCGTTTGGAAATTATCCCACCTTGCACTGAACGTCTTTTGAACGTAGGAATTTGGGCGAAACCTGGAATGGTCTGTTTTCACGTCCCAAAATAGACTTCTAAAACGTGGGCTTTATTCGGTCCCAAAAGTGTCTTTGTTGTGTTTACCCCCTAAAGTGGTCCAAATGTAGCACCAAAACTCGCCTTTTCAACGGTAAATTATTTAACGAAATCAAATTTTTGGACGCAACCATGGCGTCTTTTTAACGTCTTTTCATTGTCTTGTCAATGCGTTTTTCCTTGTTCGGATTGTTTTGTTCAACTTTCATGTGTGATTATTAACTGTATAATTCATTTCTCTAACCACTACCTTGTAAATATTTGCTTATTTATACTTACCTTATTTTTATCTTATTTTCATCTTTTAAGTCTTTTATTACATGTTTTTTTCATAAGTCTCTTTTAGTCTTCTAAACAATATACAGTATGTTGTAATCATTTGCAACAACATAATCTGATTATGATTTTAAAACAACACCTTTAAATCCCAACCAAATAATTGTCCTTGAAACTGCTGTTATTTAGATGGAAATTTACTATACCTTTTAAATTAGGGTTAGCAATTGTTAAATGGCAACCAAAAGACACTGGTATCAACTACCATTGAGAGTACCGATTCATAAAAAAGTCTGGCATAAGCACCGTTGCTATTAATATCAGTACGTGTCCGTCTCTATTTTTTTAATTCATTAAAAAATGCATTCATGAAATATAAATTTAGCACTAGTTAAATTTGGCTGGGAAAATGTTGTTTTAGAATGTCAAATGCAATGATGGAGTGGCTGCACATGTTTGCTCAATTTCTGGATCCCATCGATTTACAAGGTGTGGTTGTACATGGGTTGTCAGAAGCATGGACTTACACAATGGATGATATGATACAACTGTGGCAATCACAACATATATATAGAAGAAGAAGAAGAATTTACTTTTATTGTCATTCTTACAAAGAATTGTTGTTACAAACAATGCACACAGAACGAAATGTCGATACACCTGACCCGTACAGTTAAACTGTAGTGAGCCGATGCAGCCGCAGCCAAACAGGGTGCAGCCATTTTAGTCATTAGGTGGCCAAACCCCAATTCCAACCCTTAATGCTGTGCGCCTAACAGGGAGGCAATGAGTACCGAGGCTTGAACCAGCGGCCTCCCAGTCTCAGAGCGGGCGCCCTACCATCTAGGCTACCGAGCTGGTAGATACATCTGTGGTATTTTTGCAGCAGGTTCAGAAAACCAATACAGATGAGGGTTTTAGCTAGTTAGCAGTGGTCCGTAGGTATTATTTCTCCTTGTACCACAAGTCCCAATGCTTTGCCGCATAAAATATTGTGGATGAAGAAAATAGCACATGCACTGTAATGTGCACTAGTAAACTGATTTATGAAAAACTTACATGTGTACAGTATGCATAATTTATGGTTCCCAATTGGTGGAAATCCACTTCACATGGGTAGTTAAGAAATTGATTAACTGTGATGATCTGGGAAATACTGTAATATATTTTAGAGTGTCAAATACAAAGATGCAATGGCTGCCCTTTTTTCTTCTACTCAGCAAAGTCATGACTACTCAAACAAAAGTCGGAAAGCGTTCACAAGTATTTCCTGCAGCAGTAATGGACAGTAGCTTGACATGCCCGCAAATTGACCCATTGTGATGTGGGTGTCATGCTTCTAACCAACTTTTACAGCCTTTGTTTTCTTTTCTGTTTTAACCTCAGGTTTGGGCAGCCCACATGTACGACAGTGTGATTGTTGCTATGATGCTCTTGGTATTGTGGGATCTTCTCTTTTTTGCTGCTTTGGTCACTGGCCAGGACAGCAACCGCAAACCACCGGCACCGATTTTCAACTATGAGAGCATTTCTCTGGCGCCGGAACACGTTCCTTATTTCCTGCAAAACAACAAAAAGATCTCTAAGCAGTGCAGGCTTGATCCTGCCTGTCCTTTTCATGTAAGCTTTTTTTTCTTTTTTTGTCTTAAAATGAACCTTAATAAATATTATCAAGTAGAATTATTTTTTGGGGTCATTAATAGCAACATCCTGTACATTGTTAACAACGAGATTAGTCGGGTCACTCATGGATAAACATGTAATAAAAGAAACAAAACAAAGTTAAAGAGTCTTCTATCATTATGGACAATGAAAAATTCTCAATATATACTATTGGGAATACTCAACTGATTAGGATTTGAAGGATTTCTTATCAAAGTGGTTAAACAAAGAATCCACTCTGATAGTAATAGACATATTTTTTGTTTTCTTAATCTCTCTTTTTTTGTTTTCTTGTCCCTATTAGATTTAAGTGTTTCAATTGACAATATCAAGCACAAACACCTTAAATTCTGTGTAAATGTCCTCTTCATAAATTTTAAGTTGTATTAGGCAACTCTAACTGGACTTAATTTATCCTGTAAATCAAAACTGCTCCAATGTTAACAACGAGGAGCTTTAAATGCTTTCCTTTTGTTTATTTTTATCTTTGTGAAGTTATTGTTTTTATTATTGTTGTTTTTCATTTTTGTATTTCTTTCATTATATTCAACCTTGAGTTTATTGACCTTTGACTTAGTTATCCTGTAAAAAAAATATTGTTACCAATCAGTAGCTCATTGTGTTTCATTTTAATATTTTCTTTTTTGAAATGTTTATTTCTTATTGTTGTTATAGTTGCATTTTATTTTTTATTATTATTAAAAAACGCAAGATAATCAACCTGTGACTTATATTAACCTGGAAAGAAAATGTCTTGAATGTTAAAGGTACATTGTGTAATATTTGACCACTAGATGGTACTGCATTGTTTAATGAGAACAAAAACCAAAGCCAAATGAGCACAGTGTAGCGGCAATATACCAGACAAACATGGCAGCTAAAAGAAATGAAACATTTTCAAACTATGAATATTTATAAAGATTAATCTTTATATGACAGTTCATGTTTTTCTGCCCAGTATTCAAATCAATGCTTTTTTTTTTACTGAATAAAGGTTATTCGGGTACCACTAACAGGTACTAAATATTATACACTTTTCCTTTAACAATGAGTTGTGTTCATACTTTACTTTTTCTTTTTGAGATTTTTATTATTATTATTGTTGTATATATATTTTTAAGTATTTTATTATATTCAAACTAGAATTTATATATCTGTGGCTTAAATAATCTTGTAAAACATGCTTTCATGTTAACAACTCATTGTGCTATACATGTTTCTCATCTCATCTCATCAGCTGCACCGCTTATCCTCAGTAGGGTCGCGGGGATGCTGGAGCCCATCCCAGCAATCATCGGGCAGTGGGCAGGGGACACCCTGGACTGGTTGCCAGCCAATTGCAGGGCACACGGGGACAGACAACTCACTCGCTCAGTCACACCTAGGGACAATTTGGACCGGCCAATTCACCTGAAATGCATGTTTTTGGAATGTGGGAGGAAACCGGAGTGCCCAGAGGAAACCCACGCAAGCACGGGGAGAACATACAATCTCCGCACAGTAAGGCCGGGAGCTGGATTCGAACCCACTCAGGAGGTTCCCACGACCTCAGAACTGTGCCGCACACGCGCTAACCACTGCCCCTCCGTGCTGCCCGCTATACATGTTTTTACTTTTTAATTTTTTTCTTGTTGAAATTATTATTGTATTTTAAATAATGATTTCATATATTTATTTTACAGGAGTCGGCCCTCTTAAATTCGTCATCATGTTGGGGTTATGAGAAGAACTGCGATCCAGTAAACCGCTTCAGCTATCCCATTTGTGACAAAGTTGACTCCGGCTGGTACTCATTTCATATTTAGAAAATATTTTCCTCGAAAAAATCCATCGTTATATATTCACAATGTACTTGCTGTTAGGGTAGATTCCCTGGAGGCAGCCAGAGAGATTTTCTGGAAGCAAGCCGATTTTGGCTACGTGAAGGAGCGCCGCTCTGAGCTCAAAACACTTTGCAAGGCCAGCAAACATGTGAGTCTTGCTTATTTCCTTAGTTCCCACCAGGCCAATGAGTCAACAGGAAAGAAAAGGCAAATATGACGTCACAGTCATTGTTATGAAAAAACCCCCACAGATAATTAATTGACACTATAATATTCAATCAGCCAACAGTACTTGTTTGAAAGAGTTTAAGTACAGACGCTCCCCTTCTTACGACCATTCAACTTAAGAACAATCGTCCGCATCCTATTTCGTTCGTAAGTAGGGCACCATCGGTATTTAGGTTTCTCATTAGAATGTATTTCGATTTTTCTATAGAAGTAGTTGCACAACTTGGTCGTGTTTCCTCCTAATCTTTATGTGATATGCGCAAGACACCGTTTGCATGGCTCAGGATTTTCTTCAGAAAAGTTTTCATAACTTTTTTCCAGGGCGACTCCTCTTTGAGATGCACGAGCCATGCGAGGTTCTGTAAAGCAACCAACCTTTACCTGGATTTGCGGAACCCGCAGAGGAGTCATGAAAGGTGGCTATTTTTTACATGATCTGACTAAAACAAACCTTTTAAAATGTGTGCAGTGGCTCAATTATATATATTCTCCAGGTACAAAGAAGACTTCATCCAGAAAGGCGAAATCGGTGGTCATTGTAGACTCAACACAAAAGCGCTAGCTTCTGCAGGAAAGCACAAGAGCCCGTTGCAGTCTTGGTGAGAAATTTGCAGATGCCCATTTTCAAATATTCATGACTATAGTATTTATATAGAGAAGATATTTTTCAAATGGCGCTACCGTGCAATAAATGCATCAACTCAAATCTCTTGATTTTTTTTTCTTTTTAAAAACGTTTGCACCTATCCAATATTTTGCAGTTATGATTTAAAATTATAAGTCAGACAGCTTCCTCCCAAAAAACACTTAAAACCGGCGATAATGAGCATTATATCATTTTTGGTACTCAAAATAATTTACAAATGTGTGCATTTCTGCACTTCATACTGATTGAAATGTGTTCATGCTAGTAACCGCATCAGCAATGCTTGCTGCTAATGCTGGTATCTGGTTCCCAAAAAAACATAAAAATGCAAAAGACTTGGGACTGGCAATACATTTTTTTCCATTAACAACCGATGACTTACCGCGGCTCCACACTGATGCTAACACGGATTATTATTATTATTATTATTATTTTTGATTATTAATTTATACATTCATTCATTCATATTTTTGGCAAGGTAACAACAAATCTATCTAGTGATATATTTAGTGTTGTAGCTCAAAGAAATAAAACGTATTTCATTCATTCATTTCAAATAAATAAAACCCAATTTTCTATTTGCTTTAACATGTAACACAAAGATATATTTTGTTGTGATTGCTGCAGCAAGGCACAACTACATTGCCAAGTGCTGTAAGCACAGGGCAATGTAGGTCTGTCTGGTAATGGCTATATTTTAACGACTTCATATTCACACATTATGCTAGTGGCCTCATGTTGGAGTCCCCCCAGAGAACCAAGTAAAAAATGACAAGTACATCTTTCTGAGTTAATAACTTTATGCTAACTCATAATGCTAACAACTCAACGCTACCGGTTCTCTATCAACATCTTCCAGATCAATCACAACTCTTACAATTGCCGCAGGAATTGTCTAGTTGTAGTTACTTCCGTCCAAAACTAAAAATGAAGTAATGGATACAAATATTCCAAATCAAAATAAACAAATAACTTTTATTTATTCATTTTAATAATTTTTATTTCTTCAAATATAATCTATTTGATTTAAAATAGGCTTGATTTATTTAATAAATAGTCTTTGAGATTATACTATGCATGAATGTTTTTGTAGGTATGCAGAGCTCCAAACATATACAGAGTTGGACTTTCATCCCTTTCACACTGGCTCCTGTGACATAGTCATAGAAAAACCAACAGTTTTCATGAAACTGGATGCCGGTAAGACAAAAAGAGAAACACCTTATTATTTTGTTATTATAGCTTTTAAACATCAACAAAAATGATAATGAATGTACCGTTCCGTAAATACCGTACAGTACTGTTTTAACATCTCATGAATTATAGAATTGAATTTGATGTCATGTGACAATAAATGTCCCTTTTTTTCTATTAGGGGTGAACATGTACCATCATTTCTGTGACTTTGTCAACTTGTACATATCTCAGCATATTAACAACTCCTTCAGCTCTGACATCAACATCGTAATGTGGGACACGGTGGGTTTCACCAAAAATGTTAATATCAGTTATAAGATATTTACAGGCATCTTTAAAAATATATATTATTATTCAGTTACAAAAAAGTGTTGAATATGTTCTTTACTGCATTGAACAGAGCTTCTATGAATATGGAGATTTGTTCAGTGAAACATGGAAGGCATTTACACAATCTGATATTATTCCCCTGAAGACCTTTGATTCAAAAAGAGTAAGTGAGAGTTTATTGAACATCAATACTTTCATAGGTTGCAGTTTTGAATTTTCTTTCTTTCAATGAATTAGACATAAAAATATGGTCCTTAGTGCAAAAACAAATTCTTACCCCTCTAGCAGAAACATTTGCTCATATTAAGTTTGTTTTCTTAATTTAAAATATTTTATTTTTTTCTAGTAAAACAAAAAGGAATATACGCAAATTAAGCCAAATGGTCTTGTCCAGCAAATGGTAGATTATTTTGCTCATTTTAAGTATTTTTTTCTAACTCTGGTAAATATATTTCTTAAAATGAGCAGAACAATCTGCTATTTTCGGCACAATACAATTTTTGATTTTTTTTAAACAAAATTGATCACATAAACAAAAACTATGTAAATTATTTTTTATTTTTTTCAATTTTATGCTTTTTACATTGCTGTGCGCACTGTATATGCCATATTTTCAGGACTATAAGGCTCACTGGATTATAAATTGCAGCCTCAAAAACTGTATTCTGTGAGATATTCTTCATGTATAAGGTTTTAAAAACCTTATTTGATATAACATGATTATTATGAACTCTCCCCGCGACCCTACTGAGCATAAGCGGTGCAGATAATGGATGGATGGATTATGAACTCTATTATCACCACTAAAATGAATTGATTTACATTAAATGGTTACTGTTTGTAGTGTAGCATTTCACTGTAAATTATACATATGTAATTGTATGTATCGTATTTAATAGTGAATGAGGTGCATTTCTCATTTTTCTTTTCGAGATTATTATTTTTATTATTGTTGTATATATTTAAAAAATATATTTTATTATACTCAAACTAGAATTGTAATATTTGTGGCTTAAATAATCTTGTAAAAATGTTTTAATGTTAACAATGTTAACACCTCATTGTGCTATCCTGTAATGGATTATAAGTCTCACTTCAGAATTTTTCGCAAATATTTGGTTTTGAGTGCGCCGTATAATTTGAAAAATATGTCTGTTTTCTTAATAAAATGTAATTTATATTTTTTAGGTATGTTTCAAAAATGCTTTTTTCTCCCTCCTCCCAAGAATGAGATACGGTCTTTTCTACAACACACCACTCGTAAGTTGATCCATAAAATAGGGTGTGTATTTGTGTGAATTATGAGCGTCTCCCTCTTCATTGAATTAGTTTGACCAAAATTATGATTTGTGAGTCTGTACCCTGTAAATTGTGATCTGATTACCCTTTTGCAGTCCTGTATTTTGGGGAAAAAAACAAAAAAAACCCATGGAAAATAGTTTAATCATGTCAGTGGGATGTTAAAATTGATGATTTGTGGATGTAGGTGTCACTTATTGCCAGATTTTTACGATTTACAACCCTTTTCTCCACCCAAATATTCATACTTTGTATATGAAAGAACTTAATGATAAATTGTATAACCTGCTCTGTTTGACGGCAGATCTCGCATTGCTACAGTGAAGGAATGTTTCGAGCGTTCTCTCAACATGTTCTCCATCGTCTCAACGTCTTGCAGAATGGGCCCCTGGTAAGAAGATAGGAAATATTCAAACCAGATAATAAAAATCATGTTGATTTATCTGGTGGAAACACCATAAAAGAGATAAGATACAAAGTCCCTTCACAACTTTTGAAATCCATGTGCTATATAAATGATTAGGGATGCACGGTAACTGTTTTTTTCCTACTGTTAACCAATGAAATCCTGCTTTCCGAGACCAATATTAATACAGATAACTGAGTTTTTTACGTGACTCTTGTTGTTTACTTATACAATATCATTGTGCAGCTTAGGTCTGGGGTTGGCAACCCGCGGTTCAGGAACTGCATTAAGCTCTTTAGCACTGCAGAGTGGCTCTCAAGTAAAATGTTTACAGGTTGAAAAAAAATCAAACTCAAATCGTATTAATTCAATTTTTTTTTAGCTTTTCAAAAGGGTCACCAACCTTTTTAAAAGGCTGCGTTTTTTTTTTTTTTTAATAAATGCAAGCTGTGATTTATTGTACTCTCTTTATTTGGTCCAATATGGCTCTTTCAACGTTTTGGCTTGCCGACCCCTGGCTTAGTTAAACATTCTTTCAAAAAATTATGTTGAGACTAGAGCTTGACTTATCAATCGATCAATAATTATTTTGTTTGTCATTATTAACTATAATTGAAAGATACTGTTATGAGCAAGATATCACCTACGTATTGATATTGCAGTAAGTGCCATGGTGTGTTCATTATGTGGAAAAAACATTATTGAAGTCTTGGCTAAAAAAAATCAGCACTCGCTTTTTATCAAACGTCATTATCTTAGCTGTACACATTAGTACCTATTTTATATCTCATCTCATCTCGATAGCTGCACCGCTTATCCTCAGTAGGGTCGCGGGGATGCTGGAGCCCATCCTAGCAATCATCGGGCAGTGGGCAGGGGACACCCTGAACTGGTTGCCAGCCAATCGCAGGGCACACAGGGACAGACAAGTCGCTCGCCCATTCACACCTAGGGACAATTTGGACCGGCCAATCCACCTGAAATGCATGTCTTTGGAATGTGGGAGGAAACCGGAGTGCCTGGAGGAAACCCACGCAAGCACGGTGAGAACATACAAACTCCGCACAGGAAGTCCGGTAGCTGGATTATAACCCACACAGGAGGTTCCCAAGACCTTAGAACTGTGCCGCACACGCGTTAATGATGGCAAATAACTAACGCCATATTTGGATATTTTCAGGTAACTATCAGCTCAATAGTTATCATGCGTCCCTATAAAGTATTTTGCAAATGTCCATTTTTAAAATAACAATAATAATTATCATTTTTTACTGAGCAATGTCTTCTACCTTTCTTTGTGATTTACTGCATCTTTCAACATGCACATTTTTCTTAAGGCAGGACGCGTTCGCGTTACCTTGCTGGCGCGCAGCACAGAATACAGAAGAATAATCAATAAAAATGAGGTGATTTCAGCTTTTACTTCATTTTCTCTGATGTTTTTCATTTGTGAGAAATACACTATTTGACGAGGGGACTGGCCTCCTAATAGCAAAATAATGTAATCGTCTCAAAGCATGAATTTGTTGATGTTTTTATTTTGAATTATGTTAATGCCAAACTTTATCAGGTCATTAACAAAATACAATATATTTTTAACAACAGTATATTGAAAATCAAATTAATATCATTAATATAGATATATAATATATAACCCTAACCCTATATATGATTTAACACTATTGGTAACATATTGCATTTATTACATTTAAAATTTAATTTAGAAAAAAACTTTGATCGATAAATGTACAAAAACATGTCAAATCAAGCATTTCAATCTAGATTTAGGGTCACCAACCTTTTTGAAGCAAAGAGCTACTTTTTTTGTGTTTGACTAGCACAAAGGGCTACCAGTTAGATATTTATTTTTAGAATTACTTATGTTCTTACTATGTAGTTATTACGTTATTATAATATTAGTACCCAGTTGGAATTATTCGATCTAAGGTTAAAATAGTCAGTCAACCACTAAAATAACTCCCTTTGATAAGGGCACTGACTGATTTACATACATCAGTTATAGGCTAATTATAAAACAAATTTTGGAATAATTTATTGCAAATTTAAAGACACTAATCATGTCAATGATTTTTCATATCATTTATAAGAAAAATAGAAAATGACAATGAACCATCACTGGTGAGCTATTTTCAGAACTAGTCTGCGGTCTACTCATCTAATTTTAGTAGGTACCACATTTATAGCCCCGTTCGAGATTAATGCCAGAATTGAAGTGAGATTAATCTAGAATAAACCTTTTAATCTTTACCCAGAACTACCAGTTACATTTTGAAGAATAAATAGAAATTAGGATATCTTAATTTATTAGATTTATTTGTTTTCATTTCAGCTTGTAAAGGCTCTGAAATCCCAGCCTCAGATGGAGGTCAGTGTGGTTGACTACAAATACAAGTGAGTAATTTTTTTCTATGTTTTTCAACTTCGAGACTGGTTTTAATACAATTTTCTTGCCGAAACAATCATGTCACCAACCTATTTCATTAGCATACAGAAAAAGTCAAACATTTACATTATTTTGAGGTGTTGCTTTTGAAATCCTAGTGATGTTCCGTTCCTGGAGCAATTGACCATCACCCACAACTCGGACATCTTCATCGGAATGCACGGGGCAGGACTTACACATCTGCTTTTCCTGCCTGATTGGGCTGTTGTCTTTGAGCTGTGAGTCCGACAAAAAAACTCCAGAGACATGTTAGTTTATGACTCAAATAACAGCCCTCATGTGAGTTTAGTGCAGGAGCGATTGTAGCTAGAAGAAAATGACACAGATGAGGAGGACAGTAAGGTCTAAAATTTGTACTTTATCACCCGCAGGTATCATTGCCAGGATGAGGACTGCTATCGAGATTTGGCGCGGCTGCGGGGTATTCGATATATGACTTGGACAAAAAAGGACAAAGTGTACCCCAAGGACAAAGTAAGGGAAACTTTTGTTCCTATCTCACAGACCGACATTTCTTTGTAGGTATGGACGGATGTTCCTCCAGAACCCATGAAATTACACGTGGGGTTCCCCAAGATTATATTTTAGGCCCAGCACTTTTTAATCTGTATATGCTTTCCCTTGGGGTCACGTAGTCAACTTCCATAGTTACGCTGATGACACTGGGTGTCTACATTGCAATGTCCCCTAATGACATAAGGCCTATAGATACCTTATTGAAATGCATTTCAGATGTCAAGTCATGGATGGCAGAAGACTTCCTACAGCTCAACAACAACAAACAGAGGTTTACTCATTGGTCCTGAAAGTCAGAAAGAAAAACATTTACCAAGACCACAAGATTTTAGACCTTGAGATTAGAAAAAAACGTGTGTGTTATTTTTGACTATGAGCTCAATTTTGTTTCACATATCAAAACATAACTAACACTATGTATACATGCATGCTTTTATATATTCTCGTTTAGTTAGTTTTAGTTTAGTTTTACTGGAATACCCTGCTATCTTGCCTGTGTAACTATTTTTTTAATATTGTAAATGAAGAATAATAGTTATAAATTATGTATAATTGGAATGAAAGTACATGCTGCTGTTTTTGACACACAAGAAAATCACAGCCAAATCCATTCTTTTATGATTCTCAGGTTTTTAGCCATTATCTCTGACTTTTTTTTAAAGGGACAGTGTGTAATATTGAGTACCTCCTAGTGGTACATAAAACTTTCATTTAGTTAAAAAAAAACATTGATTTGAATATCAGGCAAAAATACGTAAACTATTATACCAATGTTCATTTTTAGAAATGACAATCGGTCGAGAAATTTATATTTCTTTTACGTAGTGGAATCCACACCTAGTAGTCGCCGCAATGTTTGTCTATCTTGTTTTTTGCTGTGGCACTGGTTTTTGTTGGTTTTAATTATAAGAGATAAAAATAATTTAACTCATGCTACATCTCCCTAGCTATATTTTACCCCTGATTCCTCCCACAGGGTCACCATCCGACTCTCGGAGACCACCCCAAGTTCACCAACTACTTATTCGACGTGGAGGAATTCGTTTCCCTCGTCCAGCAAGCGGCACTCTACGTCACGCAACATCCAAAATGGCGACGGCGTATGCCGCGTGATGAGCTTTAGACCTTGGTATTTCAATATAAAGTTAAATGTCTGTGTGATGAAGGTGCTCATTCAAAGGATTTGGCATGCCCTGCTGTTTTGGTTCAATAAGTCATGATAAGTGAAATCTTGACAGGAAGCTCAGGTGAGTTATGCGCAATGGAGAAAAACAAAGTGGGATTTATTTATATATATTTTTTTACTTTTCTTGCTGCTTCTTCTTTCCCACCGATAAAGTAGGGTAATGAGCATCTGTTTCTGTTTCCCTGTGACATGTTTCCTGTCGCTACATTTGATTCATGTCATCTGGATTTCAGCCTATACGTGCATCACTGGGTTTCGATTTTGTGGTTGCAGTTACCATTATATGTCAGCAGATAGCGACATTTGCCTAAGATTCAAAAGGCCAATTTGATACATTGTCGCGGTTGTTGCCGCTTGTTAAAATACCTATTTGTGTACTCAAATATGTGCCAAATGAGGGCAGCTAAATGTGGATACAAAAAAAAAAAAAAAAAAAATCATTTTGAAAAAATAAAAAGATCAAAAACAACGTCATGACTCAAGATGGCCAAAATGTGTTTTTTGTTGGTTTGTGGTTCACAGATCCCTTATTCACCTGGGGCCCCACTTCCTGTGGTGTGTCTTGGTCTGCAAATGAAATAAACCAACTACTAGAGAATGCAATACTTGTTTTAGGTATGTTTCTTATTCGACTTATGAGATATAAAACTTCACATTTAATTAATGTAAAAATAGATTTGTGTTATGCCTATCTAGATGTTTAGTTCTCTAGTCAACTGTAATTAATACCTAGTATTATTATGGTAACAAAATAGTAATAAAACAATAAGTATTTTTTGGTAAAATCATATCAATCTGGTAGCCCTTTGCAAAGTAGAGATTATAGTGGTTGACTGGTCCTATTTTAATCTAATAACAATTGCAACCTAGTAAAAACCTGTTATTTTATAAATGCATATCAAATTGGTAGCACTTTGTGCTAATTACTAATAAGAAAAATAGCTCCTGGCTTCAAAAGGTTGTAATGTATTCATTGTAATTGTGTCTTCAACCAATTCTCAAACAACCCTTACCTTATAAGCAGACTTATCACAAGACCTCTAAAATGGTCAAAATAAGTGAATCATGGCCTCATCTTTGCAAGTGTTCTATAGCCAAAATAAATTTCATCTGGAATTAAAAGCAGTATTCGTTGCTAGTGTCCAATAGTCAAAATAAGCCAACTCTAGCATTACAAGCATTCGTCTTTGCAAGTGTTTCAATGGCTCTAGTCAAGCAATCTTGGTATTACTAGCATTCTTCATTGCAAGTATCCAATAGTGAAAAAATAATACAACCTTGGTGATGTATGGATTCTTCTTTTCAATAGTCCAATTGTCAAAATAAACCAACAGTTGAATGTTAAGCGTTATATTTGCAAGTGTTCAATAGTCAACATAAACCAGCCCTAGCCCCATAAGCATTCTTTGCAAGTGTTCAATGGCAAAATAGACCAGACGCGGCATTGTAACCATTCTTGTTTACAAACATCCACTATTCAAAACAAATGAACCCCGGCAAAATAGGCAGTCTTCTTTGCAAGTTTATGATAGCCAAAATGAATCAACATTAGAATGATAATTATTCTACTTTGCAAGCGTCTAATAAGCAATATAAATCAACCCTGAGATAAACATTCTTTTTTGTGAGTGCTCAATAGCCACATTAAACCAACACTGGCATATTCAAATTATTTTTTACGTGTGTCCAATCGTCCAAATAAACCAACAATGGCATCATAAGCATCCCCATTTGCAAGTGCCTTATAGGAAAAGTAAACAAAACTTGTATTTATAAGCATTCTTCTTTACAAGTGTCCAATAGCTGAAAACAACCCTGCCATTGTAAGCATTCCTCTTTGCTTGTGTCCTATTGACAACATAAACCAACCCTACCTTTATAAGCATTCTTTGCAAGTGTTCCATAGCCGAACCATGGTATTATAAGATGTTTTCTTGGCAAGCATCCAATAGTTAAAATAAGCCATCCCTGTTTTTATAAACATTCTTCTTTGCAAGTTTTCGAAAGCCAAACCCAGGTTTCAAAAGCATTCTTCTTTGTAAGTATCCAATAGTAAAAATAAACCAACCCTGGCGCTATAAACATTCTTCTTTGCAATCTTTTAATGTCTAAGCATCATACCTAATTGGTAAAATGGCGGCGCCCTCTGTTGGCTGCGGCTGCATCGGCTCGCTACAACGGGTAAGGTGTATCGACATTTCGTTCTGTGTACATTGTTACAAAGAATGACAATACTAAGGGAATTATTATTATTATTATTATTATTTCCTATTGCAGGCAAAATAAAAACAAATGCCTAAACCAATTTTGATAAATGTATAATAAACATTTATTTTCGTTTATTATTTACTCTGTGGTCAAATAAAGTTATTTAGATTGTTTTATTGTGGGTCTTATTTTTGGTGCCATTGCGACTACCATAAATCAATTGCACCATTTTATAATTTGAAATACTTGATGTCATTGTTTTTATACACAGGAGTTTTATAAATTAAACATTTGATTATTTTTTTCTTAATAAAACATTTTTTTAAATCCCCATTGTGTCCCAAGCATCAAAGATTTCCCTCCTCATTAAATTATCTTTTTGAAGCCTGACCTTAGCCGAACTTCTCTGAGTTTTTATTCAATGTTTTTAGCTGATGTCAGGCTTCCATTTCGCCGCTTTCATTATTTTACCGAGTGCCACTTTAAGTAGCGGAGGACTTTTTCGCAAAAGGGCACCAGTTCACTTTTTTACTGCCACCCTAATAAATCTGCATGACCTCAAAATCAAGGGGGGAAATGTATAGCAGTGATGCCTGCTCGCCACGTGAGGGCAGTAGAACTCCACGCATAAATCGCGTCTGTGCTCGTGACCTTTGTGATTGCTGCAAATCGATCACTGAAGTTTTTTATTTGCGATTTTCTGAGGTGGGGATCACATAGTATTAAATATTTTAAATAATTGTCCCAATCATTGAGAGTGCCTCCTTTGTACTTCTTGATAAGCATTAACTTCATTTCCATGGCGATATGTTTTTGATTTTCCCTTCAGCATTATTGCACGCAAGCCTCATTTTCATGCTTATAATGTTTTGTTTTAATTTTTAGTATTATTGCACACAAGCTTCACATCATTTTTGCCATTTCCTTTAGCATAGCTGCATGCAAACTATTTCCATAGTCGTAATGGTTTTTACTCCTCATTTGAACATCATTGGAATTAAACCTTTTATTGTTTTTGTGTTTCGCTTCATCCTCTAGCATCATTGCACGCAAGCTTTGTTTCCATGGTGATTATGTTTTTGCTTCTCCCTTAAACATCACTGAATGCAAGCTTCATTTCAATGGTTATCATGTTTTTTCTTTTCCCTTTAGCATCACTGAAACGACTTTTGTTTTCCTGGTTATTTTTTTCATTCTCTATTAAGGATCATTGAACACAATTTCCATTTCCATGGTTATCATGTGTTTGCTTCTCCCCTTAACATCACTGCTCGAAAGTTTTATTTTGATGGTTATTATGTGTTTGCTTCTCTCTTGAGCACCATTGCACGGACACATTGTTTTCATGTTTATCATGTTTTTGCTTCTCTCTTTAGCATCACTGCTAGCCTTGGGAACCAATAACTAAACAAATTATATTCTTTTGAATGATATTTCAACAGAGAGAAAAATAAGTATTGTGGGAGGGAGTTCAACCAATAGCATATCGGCATTTTCATGATGATTTCGACATAAGCAGACCAGCATCTTATTTGACGTCGGCCAATAATAGACAATCATTTCGGAGATGTATGAGTCAAGGGACTCGGCACAAAGTTTTGCCGTAACAAAGGGCCAAAATCATCTGGAAAGGCCATGACCTGGGGGTGCACTGTACTCTATTTGGAATTTGTAGTTTATTAGTATTCATAGTTGATGGTTCCCCGATTTCCCATCCATCCATCCATCCATCCATCCATCCATCCATCCATCCATCCATCCATCCATCCATCCATCCATTCATCATTAACCAGTTTTAACGATTTTTATTTTAAACACCTTCCAAAAGTCAATGAATCGTAATGAAGTACAAACCGCTGAGCACGCATCGATTTTCTCTCCGGGCGGCGCTGATGATAAAAAGAAAAGATGTATGCGCGTTTGAGGGTGATTAACGGACGACTATCGATTCAGGCCGGCTTGTATTCCTCCAGTCAACAGCCGTTAACCGGCGACCGCCCCCATCTCCCCCAGGTGAAAATTGTTCGATTGTGGCAGTGTAAGAATCGAGGCTGTACCCTTGATTCACTATACTTTTGGGGCCCCTCGGCATCCGCTCCTTCCTGGCTGACTTTGTTCACCGATTGAATTAATATTGAAGCATATATAGCGAGGTGATAATGGGATTTTAACTCATTTGCTACCGTTGATGGTTATATACGTCAAATCGATTTTTATTGAGATGGCTGTCAATGTTTTGTTTTTTTCTCATTCTTTTGGGGGAAATTTGATTATTGGGGGGGTCATGTTCAACCCAACTGTGTTGAAAATGTTCCTGTCTCCAAACAGCAATTAAGTGATTATTTAACAAATTATCGATTACTCTGCAACTCTAATTGATTGATTTCCTTTTTATTATAAATGTTCCTTATCTGAATTCCAAGATTCTCAACAATAAATATGATACCAAATGTTATTTTACATATCGATGGTGTTTTATTCAAAATTACGATTTTTTTGTGATATATTGTCATTCTTTAAAAATGAGTGATTTAATAATACTTAGCTATATTTTCACAGATTTTGAAATGGATTAAACAGCAACTATAATTGTGTGAATGCCGTGAACTCCAAGCTTCTCAACAGTAAATATTTTTCCATTTACAAATCGTCTTTGTTTCTCCTAATAATAATTAATTGGTCAATTAAGAAATAATCGATTAATCGATTACAGAGGAGGAGACACCCTGAACTGTTTGCCAGCCAGTAGCAGGGCACACAGGGACAGACAACTCGCCCGCTCATTCACGTCTATGGACAATTTGGACCGACCAATTAACCTGACATGCATGTTTTTGGAATGTGGGAGGAAACTGGAGTGCCCCAAGATAACCCACTCAAGCACGTGGAGAACATGCAAACTCCACACCGGGAGACTGTAGCAGCTTGACTTGAACCCTGGACCTCCGCACCGTAAGGTTGCGCGCTAAAAACTGCTGTGTTGCCTAAATATTATCCCATTGACCGATTATCTTATTTTCTCCCATCATTAATCAATTGATCAACCAACAAATAATGGATTAATCGATCAAAAAAAGAAACTATAATCGTTTGAATGCATTTTGGATTAGAAATTTTCTGAATCTGCTGAATGCAATATTTTTCTATTTACCTGCTATCTTTTTTTATAGGTTTCATTAAAAAACATGATTTTTGTGATCAGTTCATTATTTTCGAAGATAATGATTTTTAAAAAATATATACTCGATAAAACCGGTCTTTCCTTGAGCCAGTTTTCTGATATGATAAAGGCCAAACCAGTAACTTTGGTAAATCAGGGCTAGATGGAATACAATCAATTAATTTGTCATTTAAAAATAGGGAAATTTTAGTTGAATTTCAACTTATTATTTATGTTTTTTGCACAAGTTATAAGCATTTATTTTGCATGAAAACTGATTTGAATTTGAAACGTGAGTTGGGTGGAGCTCATAATCGATTAAAAATCGTAATTCTCGAGATTCACCGATAAAAGTGATAATCCATTTCCTGGCTCAAAACTAAATTATGGATTTCCCATTCCTACAATAATAATTAGAATTAATTTTATGTTTTAAAATACAGGGATTGCAATGAAAACATCTGTATCTATGATAAATTCATTGGCAGATAAATCGAATGTCACACAATAGGTCACTGTGTGGAGCTATCCTTGGTCCTGAAACTCAATTTTTCAGTTTCCAGTAAACACACAGATCGACATTTCTCAGTGAGTTTTTCTGTTTGTAATTTAAAAAAATTAACCCATTACCTCTTCTTACCCCCGCATTTATTAATCGAACGCTCTCGCCGACATGATTGTATGATATCGGATACGCATCACCTAGGCTGGTGAGCGTGCATCGACCTCAGCTCGCTCCTAAACGATCAATCGGCATCAACCCGTGGTGATAATTGTCCAACGGGTCTCTCGGCGCTGAAAGCGAGAGGCGGCCGTCATTAAATCTTGCTCGAGGGCGCTTGATATTTACACCGTTTGGGTATCGATAGCCATGGAATGTGATACAAGTTGGGACGGAAGCGAGGTGGTAAATAAAGTGGTGATGAGGACGAGGAGAAAGTCGCTCAATATGTTTAACAGAGGCACCCTCTAGTAGTACATTGAATAATTATTATTCATGCATGAGGTATTATCTTATTTTAAGTATCGTTCAGTATCGTTTTCCTGTCAAATGTAACCATTTTAACGTTATGTTTTTTAAATCTCAAATACTGGATCATGAAAGTACCACAAGAGAATTGGTTTTACTGTATCAAACAGTTTTCAATATTACTGAAATTACTAGTGTTTTTTTATACTTGACACTTGGTATCATTTTCTGTATCGTTAAGTACAGTTTTTCCACTAAAATTTTGTGAATTTAACGTTAGTTTTATTTTATCATTCTAAATTTGAGTGTTTGCGATACTGGGTATCATACGCTCAAATATCAGCCTGATATCAACACCAGGCACTGATACTCACCATTTCTAAAATGTAGAAGGAGTCTCAAACATTCATGGATTTTTCTGGGCGATAATGTAAGAGAGTTGGCAATACTGGGTATCAAACAGTTCTAAATAGTTTCATGATATTGCTATTGGGTATTAATACTGACCACTTTTAAAATTTAGATCAAGCCTAAAACAGTAATGGAATTTAAATATTTTTTTGTCACAAAAATTTCATAAGACAGTTGGCGATACTGAGTATCAAACAATTTGTAAATCCAGACATCGATACCAGGTATTGATGCTCATTTATTGCAAATTGTAGATGGAGTGTAAAACATTCATGGATTTATTTGTGTGTGTGTGTGTGTGTGTGGTTGAATCATGGACTTTTTATTATGTTTTGAATCGTGAAAGTGACACGAGAGTTGGCGATACTCGTTATCAAACATGTATCCCTTATCGATGCCGGGTAGCACGCACCGATTGGAACTTTTTTTCCCCGATGGAGCCTAAATATTCGTGGAAAGTGCAATAAAAGAGTTGGCGATACCGGGTATCTAACAATTTTGAATATCCGCATGATTTTGATACTGGGTGTCGATACATTTAGATGGCACCTAAAATATTCATAGATTTTTCAGAAGTTCTTTTTTTGTCATGAAAATGCCACAATATATTTGGCAATAAAACCATTTTACATATCAGCTCGATATCCATACCTGGTATTGATTTTCACCCGTTCCAAAATTGCGATGAAGCCTAAAACATTGATGTCTTTGTAGGGTTGTTATCATAGTGCCACAAAAGGGTTGGTAACACTGATTATCAAACACTTTTAATATCAGCCTCATATTGATATCGATATTCGGTGAGTGTAACCCTTTCCATAATTTAGATCACAGGTGTCAAACACTGGAATTGTATTTCTTTCTCTCTCTCTCTCTCTTTTCCACCCCTTTTCTCCCACTCTCTGTCTCTGACTCTTTCACTCTCTGTGTCTCTCTTTTTCTCTTCCTTTGTTGCTCTTTGTCTCTTTCTCTCTCTGTGTCCTTTTAAATTATTTTGCTCTAACTTCCTTTTTTCCTTTTCTCTCTTTTCTCTTTCTCTCTTTTTACCCTTTGTGCTTTCTTTTCTCTTTTCTCTCCTTCTGTCTTTCTATTTCTCTTTGGATTTCTTTCTTCCTCTCCCTTTCTTTTACCCCTCTCTCACGACTTTTTATCTCTTTTGTTTCTTACGCTCTCTCCCTCTCTCTCTTTTTCTTTCTATGACTCACCCTCTCTCCTTTTCCCTCCCTCTTTCTCTTATTTCTTTATCTCTTTTTCTTTCTCTTTAATCTACTAGTGCGGCCCCCGACAGAATGTTTGTTCTATTGTGTGGCCCCCGAGTTAAAATGAGTTTGACATCCCTGATTTAGATGGAGAATGGAAGATTCTTGGATTTTTTTAATAGTGATTTTTGTCCCCCACCCCCACCACACCCCCATTTCACCCGAGTAGTACTTCTCGCAAACTCTATGACATCAGCGGGCAAAAAAAGGAGGGGGGAGGGCGGCCCAGGCTTGTGTTGGAGGGAATAATTATTTGGCATCGGTGTTACTCTTGCAGTGAACTGGGCGGGCACTGTTGCTTTCCTTCCGAATGGGAAAAGGTGGGCGCGTTCGCGCGCGTTTCACTTCTCACGACCGATCGATCCGTGCGTGGCCGGGCGGAGCAAAGGGGAGCGAACCCCCCGCCACTGCACCACTGGACCGAACATCACTCTCCACCGAACTTGTGCGTAGAGTCGGACTGCCAGGAAATTACGCATAAGCGCTGCACGAGCGAGTCTAAAGCGGTTTCCCTCTTTCTTGGTGATGGGACATTGCCGGTTGCTGACATTTGGAGCGCATAGGTGTTACGAGAACTTGGGGCGATCCGAACCGGATCCGTTTTTTTGGTGCTGTGTGCGGGATCTCTTGCCTTCTGTTCTTTTGCGTTTGGGTGTTTCAGAAGCGGGAGATGATTCAACTAAGCGAGGATTTTGAGTGACAACCACTACGGAGATCCCTTCCGGATACTTTCCTACCACGATGGTTTTCTGTTTATGAATTTGGGTGAGTTTATTTTTTTATCACTTTTGTCTGTGACATGACTACATGGCTGATTTCAGTTTCTACTTTATCTCAGTGATACAATACGTTGGTCCTTATTGTATGATAATACATTCATATTACTATATCCGTGTAGATCCCGTGCGTAAAAGCGAAGTGGTGTTCTTTTACGCACAAAATCTACTTCAGATTAAAAGGCACGTGCGCAGCGCTGTGTCCACACAGAATAAGCCAGGAATGAGTTGGTCAGTTTTGATGAAGTGCCTGGGAATGTTCTGGCAGAAAGCAGAAATGGAGCGTGATTTTCGGGGAGAAGTTGTGTGAGGCGACCGAGCCTGTGTCGGAATGAAGGCAGCGATCAAATTCTATTGGAGGGGAATGCGCAGACTCTCTCAGCCTTCGCTCGCTCTATTTCTCTCTGGCCCTCACTCGCTTGACGCTCTCTCTAAATATTTCTTTCTTTCTTTCCCTCTTCCTCTAACCGTATCTTTCTGTTACTCTATATACCTCTATCTTCTCCTCTCACGTTTTATTTCTCTTTCTCCTATGTCTTGACGACTCTCTGGATCTTTGTCTTTATCTCCCCCTCTCTACTTCTACTTACCTCGTGCTCTCTTTCTCTCTCTGCCACTATCCTATCTCTATTCCTCTTTCTATTTCTCACGCTCTCTATCTCTCTCCCCATTTAAGTACCCCTCTTTTCACCACTTTTGCTCTTTTTCTCTCACTCTAAGTCAGCTATCTCTGTATATTTTCTGTCTACCTCTATATACCCCCTTTCTACTCTGTGCCTCTCTTTTTGTCTGTACATCTATGGCTTTCTCTCTTTCCCTTCACTGACTCTTTTTCTGTCTCTACCTCTAGCTAACTCTTTATTTTCAACCTCTGCCTATCTCTTAATCTCCCTTGATGTCTCTCTACCTCTTCCTCTCTAGCTCTGCTTATCTGTCTCTCTCTGTCTCTCTATCTCCTCTTCTCTACTATTTTCTTTCTTTTTCTTTCTTTCTTTCTTTCTTTCTTTCTTTCTTTCTTTCTTTCTTTCTTTCCCTTTCTTTCCCTTTCTTTCCCTTTCTTTCTCTTTCTTTCTTTCTTTCCCTTTCTTTCTTTCCCTTTCTTGTCCCTCCGTATCTCTCTTGTGCTCTCTCTTTCTCTCTCTCTCTCCCTCACCCTCTTCATTTCTCTCCCTCTTCTCTGCTGCATGCTAATGCGCGCTGTCTATATAATTCTGCTGCCCTTCAGCTCACTAGCCCACTTCAATTTGTACTGTATTGAAAGCGAGTAATTACACCCCTCCTTCTATTGTATCAACCTTGCAACACTTCACGGAGAGCCGGTATCATTACGGTGAGAGGTGTGAAGAGGGAATCCGTCCACGGACCTAATTCTCATCGACAGAAACATTAACACAGGAGATGCGCCTAATCCTGGGGAGATTAAGCTATCAAACCCTACCGCGAAGACGCATAAGTGCACTCACATTTATTTATTTTCTTACATTGTACTTTTCAATGGTGTACTTTGTTATTATTCTTTCCATAGAAGAAGAGAGTCTTTTTTATTTATATAATTTTGGGGGCTTGATTCTTTTCAAAGAGTAGACAATAGTGTTTTTAGAAACAACAACAATATTATTCAACTATTTTGAAGTTAATCCAAGATAAAATGAATGGTAAACTGTTTTAAGAATCAGTTTGAAAACGATTTTAATGCAGATGTTGAGTTTGATACCAGTATAGTCAGGCCTGGTTAGTACTCGGATGGAATACCACCTGGCAATACCAAGTGCAGTAAATACGTCATTTGGCGCATGCTTTGCTGCAACAGCACTTACTTTACCCCTCGCTACAATCGAGGACAATGAAATTCCCAAAGGGGACCAAATAAATTGAATTATTATTGTTGTTATCATGAGCACTGATGCCTCGAAACATGACTTGATATCTTTCCGGAATATTTTTACCAAAATAAAGTTGGATATCGGGGACCCCTCTCACCCCCATCATGGACTGTTCACTCTGCTAGCCTCTGGGAAGAGGTACTGCAGTGTGCGGTGCAGGACCACCAGGTTCCGCAGTAGTCTAGTCCCCCTGGCCATTAGACTGTTAAATGGTCAATCTAACATATAGTTAACCTAAATCTAAACGGCTGCTAATCTGACTTTTTGCACTACTGGCAGTTCTTTATAGCTTGCCACTCCTTGCACATTTGCTCTCTGCACTATTGTACTTACAGCGTTATTGTTACAGTGTTAATGTTACTGTTTACCTGACTTGTTAACCTGACTGCCCATTTTGCACATCTGGTTAGCTACTCCTCTTGCACTATCGGCACTATGGTAAAATACTATACGTAGCCATAATACAATACAACTTTTACTTATATATGTACATTCAAGGAAACTGTGCGGGTCAGATGTATCGACATTTCGTTCTGTATACACGTGTACTAGAATGACAATAAAGTAGATCTGAATCTGAATCTGAATCTGAATCTTAATTTAATGATAGCAATATCTCCTCAAGTACTAGCGTTGATAACAGTATCGAAATTAAACACAAGTACAGATTTTACAAAACTTGGCTTGCTTTCAGCCATATTGTTATCATGAGTACCAGGATTTTGGTACTCATGCCTGATACTGACACCTTGTATCAATACAATATACTGTAGAATTTTGTAAGGGCACTTCACTGATGTTCTTCAGCCTTGTGAACGAGAGGTGAGAGAAATGAGCTAGACAGAGATCAAAATAATCTTGGTGAGGTACAAGCCACGACATGAACGTCGCAGTGAGAAAAAAAAACACGATAAAGATGAAGAATCGAAATGGAACTCACACTTGGTCAGAGCATCATCCCGTCTTATTTCGGATCGAGTGAAACTGACTCCAGAAACATACTCTGCGAAATGCATAGAGGAAGAAACGACAGAGAATCGATGCTTGGGCTGGGGTGTGTTTTCTACCGCAACCGCAAAGATCTTAATCATACAGAGGTCGTGACTCCTGGTAGAGAAAGGTCAAAGTTCAGGCCTCTGCTTTGACAGGTAATAAAAACCGCACATCCGGCTTTGGGTGACGAGCTGGGGTTTATTTCCCAAAGCCATCGTGGGCCAGGCGACAAAAACGACACCTGTGCAATGAGGAATGCTTGTAATGCCAGGATTGTTCCATTTGTTGTCACTGTTCACATGATTGTGGTCGGTCTTCGCCCATGGTCGGGCTGTTCCTTGATACCCACTGTCAGAACCAGAATGGAATCAGGACCCAATCGCGTGACGTACTCACACAAGCCTTTTATTTTATGGGAAATGGGGAGTCATGCACGTTAGGAAGCCGGTCTGGCGTGGAAGGACAGGAATCCAGAGACTGACGAGACCGATTCCAATTGCCCGTGTTGATATCGGACAGATGGGGTCGATCCTGGACAGGAAGGGACAGACAGGAATGACAACAAATCAGGATATCGATAACTAACAGGAGAAACTAGACGGGAATGAAAACTGGAGAAAATAATAAACAGGACCAAAATAGTCGGAAACAAAACTGGAACCCGAAATTAAACAGGACAAAAATAAACGGGAACAATACCGGACTGAAGATAGCAACAGGAAACCAGGACCGGGTCAGAACCCACGTCTTGTGGGGCAGAAGTTCGTTTGACGGGCAGACCACTGAAGCATGAGAGCGCTGAGCTTCATATGAACAGAAAGTCAATCTCTCAACGAGCCGCAGCTGGCACCACACGAGCGGGGCCAATTGGGCACCATGGCAAGCGTGACACACACGGGCGGGGCCAATTGGGGACCATGGCAACCATGACACCAGACTCTTTACGGTTGATCTAATTTATGAATCTTAGGAGATTCTTAATAAAAAGAGGGGACTTTTTGAAGTCAAGTCAAGTCAAGTCATTTTTTTTTGTACAGCTCTAAATCACGAAGAGTCTCAAAGGGCTTCACAGATGCTGGTTTAAGATCAGGTAATTGTGTAATTTTGTAACTGTAATCCTGTGCAGTCCTTTGAGACATTTTTGTGATTAAGGGCTATATAAATAAATGTGACTTGACTTGACTTGACTTGACAGATTATTACACTATATTACAAAGACTATTTTTCAGCCGACGAGAAGAGTAGGTTATTCATATGCTATGGAGTAGAAGTGAGTTTTAAGCTTAGATTTAAACATTTCCACTGAGGTTGCAGATCGGATCTCAGTTGGAAGAGCATTCCACAGCACCGGTGCCCGGATGGAGAACGCTCTCGAACCAGCAGAACACTTCTTTGCTCTTGGGATCACCAGAAGACCGGCACTCTCAGATCGTAGGCTTCGGACCGGGACATAGGGGCAAATCAGATCTGAAAGATAAGAGGGAGCAAGTCCATGTATGATTTTGTATAATACTAAGAGAACCTTGAAATCACATCTAAGGCTAACTGGGAGCCAATGCAGGTTAGCCAAAATCGGTGTTATGTGATCGTACTTTTTTGTCCTAGTTAAAAGCCTCGCTGCGGCATTTTGTACCAGCTGAAGAGACTGTGTATTATATATTATGAGATTTTTGTATGATCCTCTCCTGTTCTCCTTGCAAGCTTAAAATTCATCAGTGTCTTCTCTACTTATCAAAAGTATCATTTAAACTATAAATTTAAATGTAAAAAAATATATGATGGGGCAAGTAATTGATAAATTGGCAACAGATAAAATATCAAATGCGTTTAATGATAAATGAGTAATTTTGTTGCCTTTTGGAGTCAAATTTGACCAAATCATCAGAATTTCAGGATTTTAACAGTAAATTTTTGGCCAATATCCTGTTTATCTTTGTCTAGTCTAAATTTGGCACTTGTTAAGATTTATTCAATTTTTATTGCCCCTCAAGATGAACAATCTTTGTAATGATTTAAAACATAATATCCTGACGTCAAAACAAATAATTTCAAAATTTGTTAAATGCGATATTTAAAAATTATAATATGATATTTTTACTTATTTCATGCATTAAGAAAATCTATTTTCTTCAAATACTTAAATCAACCAAAACTCATTTTCAACTTGTTCTTATTAGAAATCGTCAGGGTTAACAGTTATCAGAAAATTCTACTCAAGTATTACAAAATAGACACAAAACATTGAAATTGACCGGTTTCCTTGTGTAAAGTACTAATGGATATTCAAATAATAACTGTATTTCAGATTATATTCATTTGACGTATTTTTCACATGAGCAAAAATACATTTTAAAGGTTTTTTATTTATTCAATCGAAATTCTGATAATTGGGTGTTATCAGAACCCATTTTGTTCTATTTTAGATACAAAATTAGAAGTTATTTAAAAAAAATAATAAAATGACTAAAAATGGACATAGATTACTGATTTTTTTTTACTTATTAGAAATCCTAACATCTAGAAATTATGAGAAAAATGTGCTAATTTAAACATGATTTGCTTTAGACCATAATGGGAAATTCGTCTATTTAAGATATACAATTAAGAATGTTACATTTAATTTATTTTCTTTCTGGAAACATATATAGTAAAATATTCTTCAAATGAATAAAAACTGACTGTTGACAGACAATTTTGCCGGACGTCTAATCAAATAACAGCAACATGATTGGCTGATAGCGACAATGATATCCTATGAAATCTCATTTGCTGGTGTCGAACATTAAAAACAGAATAAACTTATCACATAATGATGGTGGGGGAAAAAAATGGCCAATTGATATTAACGGGGACATGTCCATTCCGTCCATGCTAAAACTATGTCCTTGCCAATACCATGAAATTCCGCCTTATTATTGACCTGGTACCGATACCGATATCAAGCACTGATACTCCCTCATCTCTTGTGTTATCTGTCCCCCAAGGGTAGCAAACTCCTTCTCACCTGCCTCAAGGTGAACCCCTCCCTCCACGGCGACCATGACAAATCTCCCTAAGTGATCGTAATGATTGCAATTGAACAGGCAGCGTCTCCATTTATCACCTTGCCCGCATATGCTGCATACCCCTCCTACACTTGCATGGACCCAGGTGACAATGCATCCCCCTTGTCCCCCCCCCCCCTTTCTCACTGGCAGCCAGATGTGTTCAAAACTGCGGGTGGAAAAACTCTCAGTACGTGGGAGAAAGGTGAGAAAAAAAACACAATTTAAAAACGAAATTCAAGTTAAAAATGACATGGATTTATGCTCGTCACCACATGGTATGAAAATGGTGACAAGTTAAGAAAGGGCCTGTTTCAAACGTCAAGCCAAACCCCCAAAAATATAAAGAAGAGGAGTTTAAATGAGCGCATGTGTAACATAAAGAGCTTGCCAGTGATGACAGTGGCCAGAAGATGGCATCAGCGAGTAAAAAAGTTCCAAATTCCATACAGTACCGTTAAAATTCAAATCCAGGTTTAATACCTTAATCTGGAATCCTAGACCACTTTTAAAACCCTGATCATGACGCTTATTTGGAAATTTTATTTTTAATCCAGTTAAAATCTTTCAGTATAAACCCTAACTTCCACTTAATATTACAATGTTAAACTTATATTGTAATTCAACCTTCTTAAATTCAAATTCAAATCCTGGTTCAAAACCTCAATCTTAAATCCTAAACCATAATTAAAACCCTGATCATGATTTGGCTTCTTAATTTGAATTGTAAAGTTTATTTTAATCCCAATTTAAAACTTTAAATAGAAAGCCTAACTGTGATTTGATATCACAACTTGAAACATCTGTCCAAATCTAACTTTAAATTCAAATTCAAATCCCGGTTTAAAATATTAATCTGAAATCCTACCATAAATTCAAAACCAATAATGATTCTAATCCTTAATCTAAAATAATAATTATATGTCAAAACTTGTAAAATTTGGAACCTTGATCCTCGTATTAAAAAAATCTGTACTTGGACCCTAATTGTAAATGATAATACAATTTTAAAACTCAAATTTTTAACATTATTCATATTTTAAAACCCAATCCCAATTTTGACCAATTTTACATACAATTTTACAACATATTTAATCAGCCAATATTATAATCAGCCAATAATTTGTCTCACATGGAAGCTTTTCTTTTTTTATAATTAATATTCCTCAAATTGAATAATTGGCACAATTAGTTAAGATTTATAACAGTTGCAAGAGTATGATTTTGGTTGTTGTGTAGAAATCCTGTCACCAAACAAATTACTACACCATGATTCTTCCCCCAATTAATTGAAGGTGGGGTGCATCGTTTGAGGTGTCTTTAAAAAAGTTGAAGGTCAAATATAATCTCTATTAAGGATGTGTTAACACTGAGTTCAAGGAGCCCTTTTGCTTCTTTTTCCGTTGAGCCTATCTGCTTTTATTTTACTTTTATCACGCCTGTTCAGGGCAGAACAAACCCCCAAAACGATGAAAAAAGAAGAGTTCCTTCAAGCTCTAAATAAATGCATTACTCTGCTGCCATCTCCTGGCTCAAAGTCATGATTGCTGGTTCAAGTTTTCAAATGACGCACCCCATCTTTAAGAAAATAATACTATTTTAAAATGGGAGGGGACTTTGGGAGCTTGAGGTGAGATTCGGATGGACGTGAGGGGAAAAATCTTCAACAGAGAGGAATATCAGACGGGGGAGGAGGGTGTCATGGGAAAGAGTGAGTTTGCGTAAAGAGGTGGGGAGAAGGTGATGGCTTTGTAATGAAAACAGCAGGCAAGCAGTGATGGAGGGTCCCTCTAGGTGGCTGACTGATGTCAGTCAGTGGTGGGAAGCCACATCCCTTGAGGGGTGGGGGTGCAAGTGTGTGTGTCCGCATGTGTGCGGTGAGGCCACATTCATCAACTTAACATAAATCTAAGCTTAAAATAACCTTTTAAGTAATCCTCCATCTGTTTATTTGTTATGGAGAGGTGGGGGCGTGTGAGACCTTGTAGGAGTGAGACTTGTTTTGTTGAGGGTCATCACAGTTAGAAAAAAATTCCTTTGCCACACAACTGCATTTTAAATGTTTTCATAAAAAAATAGCAATTACTCGTTTATCGCGGTTGATGGGTACCAGAACTCCCGCTATATGTGAAAATCCATAAAGTAGCCCCTCATTTTTCACATCCACTTTGCTTGTAGCAATAGTTGAATGGAGATAATGGATCAGGGCCATATAGCACACCCATCACCCTGGGCAGGCCATAGGAGGCTAGTCCCCCCCACATTATAGGCCTGTGCCCCCAACTGACAGCCTGATCACAGTTTTTTAGTGGATGATAATAATTTAAAAAACGACAAACGTGCAAAAGTGGACGATGATAGTCAAAATAAGAAAACGGCATCTTATTGAATTTTCCTGTGCATTTGTGCAATATTAAAACAGAATGAACGTATCAGCAGGCCACAATGGCACGCTTAAACTGATTTTATCCCGCAGTTTTTTTAACTTGTGTTTTTCAGTTTGGACCAGCAATTTCTAAGGAAAAAAGTATAGTAATATATTTATCAAAACATGAAAAAATTATCTGCTAACAGAAAAACCTTCTTTCCCATCTTTTAGGTTGGGATTTTACCCAAAAATATTTCCCTAAAATATTTAACACACCTTTATGCACTTTAATGCAGACTTGTTTAAGAAAACTATAAAGTAAAAGAAGAAAAAGGAAATAAGGTTTCACTTTAAATATAATTTATTTTTTATTTTGCAGTTTTTAAGGACAATATAGTTAAAAATTAAGTTAAAAAAATCATTACATAAGCAAAATTAGTTGAAAACAAATATATATTTTTTATGGAAATATTTTCCTGTTTTTTTCCATCTTTGTCAATTTTTTAACAGAATTGTTTTTAGTTTAGAATGTTAAGTATAAAGAAATAATGAAAATGTATACACTTAAAGGTGGGGGCGTAGTTTCAGGTGTCCTTAAGAAGTTGAAAGTTAAATATTTTTCTTTATTAAGGATGTGTCAACAATGCTCAACTGAGTTCAAAGAGCTTTTATGCTTTATTTTACATTGCGCTTCCATCCATTATATCCGCCGCTTATCCTCAGTAGGGTCGCTTATCCTCAGTAGGGTCGCGGGGGTGCTGGAGCCCATCCGAGCTATCTTCGGGCAGTGGGCAGAGGGACACCCTGATTTGGTTGCCAGCCAGTCGCAGGGCACACAGAAACAGACAACCATTCATTCGCTCATTTCACGCTTAGGGACCGGCGAATTAACCTGACATGCATGTTTTTGGAATGAGGGAGGAAACCCACACAAGCACCGGGGGAACATGCAAACTTTGCACAGGAAGGCCGTTAGCTGGAATTAAACCCATGATCCCATTCCACTTATCTGGTTCTATTTTACTTTTATCTGGCCTGTTCGGGGTGGAACAAACCCCCCAAAAGTTGAACAAACTAAGAAATGACTGCAAAACTTGTTACTCTGCTGCCATCTATTGGCTTAAAGTCATGAATGCAGGCTTACATTTTCAAAAGACGCACCCCACCTTTAAGAAAATAATACTATTTTAAAATGGGAGAGGACTTCAGGGGCTTGAGAGGAGATTACGATGGATGTGAGGGGAAAAATCTTCAACAGAGAGGAATATAGGAAACAATTACGCAAAATTATCTGCCAGCAGAAAAATACATTATTGATTTATCTGTGTATTATTTGTTATTGCAATATCCGTTGCAGTCTGGTCATTCTGGAAGGGCGATTACTTCATATGCGGTCCCTTCTCAAGGTTTCTTCATATTTTTTAGTTTTTCTTTGCCTTCATGTAGGTTTTAGATCAGGGGATGGTGTAATAATAGTCTGTGGTTTGCAATAATCTCTGGTCTGTGCAGCCCTTGAAGGCTCTTTGTGATTAAGGGCTATACAAATAAACATTACTTGACTTAACTAAAAAAAGTCCTTAGATTTTAAACTGGATTTGTTGCAGTTTAGGTTTGAAAGTATTTTGAGGGGAAACAATTAAAATGCTACTTTTGAATAATTACCAAAATCATTTGAAAAATAAATTTTTACTTTGAAATATACTTAAATTATGTGATAGTAGAATTTTTTGTTTATATCATTTTTTTTTCATTTTGTAATTAAAAAAAACACTCATAATTTTAACAGGACGGACAATATTAAGGTAAACAATATATTTAAAAAGAATATAAAAAATGTCATACTTTGAATGTGGTTTTTATATATACAGTATATATATATATATATATATTTTTTTTAATTTTTGTACTGTAGTACACCCCGAAAACAATTATAACCCTGGCGTACAAGATTGAGAGCAGGTTAGAGGTCTCAGCGGTCTCAAGAACAGAGTGTCACGCTCGGGAGAGCCCTGGACAAATGAATTCACTTATCGACACGCTACTGACACGTCTCAGTGACTTCGTAAAATGAACAATTGATCAGGCTTCCTTTCGCTATCTTATTCTCTCTCCATCATTCTGACCTCTTTCTCTTCACCGCTGTTCCAGCAAACTGACAACTGACTTGTCCTTTTCTCTTCCTCTTCCATGCCGTCTCCGTCAAGTTCGCATTTTCTTTCGGCCTTTGGGTTTGACAAGCGCGCCACATCCGGTCGTCGATACGGTTATGTGCATTCGTGCGAGCTCATCATTAGCAGCGCAGCGGATTGCTATAATTGAGTTGTGGAGGAGAAATAGAAATAATTGTTTTAGTATACATGCAGAATTATTTGATTTGATCTAATGTAATTATATTTTTTACAGGCAGCACGGCGGCGCAGTGGTTAGCGCGTGTGCGGCACAGTTCTGAGGTCGTGAGATCAAACCTCCTGAGTGGAGTTTGCATGTTCTTCCTGTGCTTGCGTGGGTTTCCTCCGGGCACTCCGGTTTCCACCCACATTCCAAAAACATGCATATTAGGTTAATTGGCCGGTCCAAATTGTCCCTAGGTGTGAATGAGCGAGCGAATTGTCTGTCCCTGTGTGCCCTGCTACTGGCTGGCAACCAGTTCAGAGTGTCCCCTGCCCATTGCCCGAAGATAGCTGGGATGGGCTCCAGCACCCCCGCGACCCTACTGAGGATAAGCGGTGCAGATAATGGATAGATAATGGATATTTTTTACAATGTCTTCTTCTAAAGCAGGGCTCACGTGGGACCAGGTAGCCCCCAAAGAACACTTCAGTAGCCTATGGACCGGTTCTGAAAATAGTGTAGCTCACTAGTGACAGGTCAATGTGGTTTTCTTGGAAATTGCTCTCTAATTAGCTTGAGAAATCATGACCTGATCATTTTCTTACGATACATGAGCAATTCATTCAAGGTTCTTTTTAAAATCAGCCTATAATTTATACATGTAAATCACCCAGTCCCCTTGTACAAGCGGATTTTTTAGTGGTTGAGAGACCCTATTTTAAGCCTACTTAGAATAATTACAACCTGTTAATAACTCAGTGACAAAATATTAATAACACGACAACAAAAAATGCTTGGGATAATAGGGGTTAATCACCAGACCTGTACCCAATAGAGCAGGTGTGGGGCAACTTTTTGACCCAAAGAGTAAAAAACAAAAATATTCAGAATTTGTTTTTTGAATGAGCCACATTGAACATTTTAAGACAAAATACAACAAAACCGCCAAACATGCTTGCAAAGGTTTAAACTTGAGACTGTATTAGGATAAAGAAAAGAGCACACTCTGAGTCAGAAATGAGCTTTTTGATAGCCCTTCCATCGGAAGCGTGTGCTTCCAAGATCTGTTTCCAAGTTTGGCTCAGGATGGAACCACACTCCCTAGAGATTCATTTATTAAAACATTCAGGCATAGAATAACACATCTGATTGGCTTAAGCAAGGTCACATGAATACAAGAAACAAATCTGATTGGTTTAGAGAGAAATCACACATTTAAATGACGTGAATAATGCATGTCGTGAGATGCTGTGTAAGCATTATAAATGAGCAGTACGAAAAGTGAAACTTACTAACACAAAAGTTACAAGTTG
The DNA here is from genome assembly GCF_059441175.1 of Urocampus carinirostris. NCBI lineage: Eukaryota > Metazoa > Chordata > Actinopteri > Syngnathiformes > Syngnathidae > Urocampus > Urocampus carinirostris. The sequence continues at coordinate 31,211,439 of NC_142354.1, read as the reverse complement.
TTGAGTTATTGTTTTTGTTCTGTTTTTTTATTTTGGTGTTCCAATAAAGTTTTCATTCATTCATTCATACAATGCGTCACTGTGAAAATAAAAGGAAGATGGGGAGGCAAGCTCTTGAGCAGACTTCCCGGCACTAAAGTGAAGGCCATCTTGAATAATAGTTGGAGGGCCCCAAGAGGATACATTTGTTGCAAAAATACAAAAAGCACCTGGATATAATCTTTGGCCTCGTTAAGATACTTTTAAGGATACAAGCATACAAAGGCATATATAAACTTTAATTAAACAATAATTTATTTTACACCGCTCTCTAGACAAAACCTTTTTTTTCAGCATGTTTTATTTCGTTCCGTGATGTTTGATGATTTGATCAAATCTATGATATAATAATAATGTCAGATCTTGTGTCCCAGATCAATATAAATATATCACTTATAATTTTTCTCCCTCCTCTAGAGTGTTGAGGCTCATTTTGGTCCAAAATAGTGGTTTCAAAACAAGGTGCAAGCAAAATTCGAGAAATTCCAAAAGCTTCATCTACCTTTTTGTAACATTGTCACGGCCAGAACAGAAGCAGCACCCAGATGCGTGACGTTACCCACAAGTTTATTTAAATATAGAGGAAAGGCAGCGCCAGCGATCCGGTGCTCGCTGGACGAGGGAAGAAAGCCGCTCACGGGATCGGAGCATGTTCTGAATGTGGAAGTGGATCTTCCGGGGCGGAAGATTGTAGCGTAGTTAGACCGAAAAACAGGTCGTTAGCCGGGACGGAAGATCAGAACGTGGTCGAAATAAAAAAAAACGGGTCGTTAGCCGGGACGGGAGATCAAAACATGATCGGGGTCAAAAAACGGGTCGTAGCAGGAGACAAACGGGGAAATCAGGAACGGATGAGTGGAAAACGGGTGGCAAAACGAGAGTCAAAAATGTTTGCCTTGTGAAAACAGAGGTTCGCTGACTGACTGACAAAGGGCTAGTGAGAGCCCTGAGCTTAAATAGGAGGGGGAACCAATCAGGTAACCAGCAGCAGCTGGCGCCAAACGAACGGGCACAGGTGAGTGCAATGACTAATCATGACACGCATTGTATATGTTGCATCCGTCATGGCACCGAATCGCCATCGGAAGTGAAATGCGACTCCTATCTCGTGTCGTTTCAGCGTTTTATTTTCATGTTGTCAAAATGGCCCGTTCCTCAGTCAGACGTGTACATCCCTCAGGGCTGGGCGTCGCCTCCTGAATCAATTCAGCGGTTAAGTTGAGGTGCTGAGGAGTTATTTAGGATCTGGTACCACTAATGTCACACACTGCTCCCTGTCAATGTTGAGGTTCAGCACGTCTCAGAAGATAATTTTTTACACCGAAAGACAACGGTGACGAGATTGTGAAGGTGCTGTATCTGAGTCAAATCCGGAGGCCTCTTCTTCTACTGGTAAATATGGAAACCAGTACTGTCTGTCTCACGTGAGGGAGCAAACCCTTACCTGAAATAAACGGCCAGGAGAGGGATGGCCACCACCAGGCTCTACTTGCCGCATCGTAGGAAGTGGTGCCCCTACGACTCTGGCAGTTAAGGGATCCCTGAACGGTGATATGTAGTACATGGCATGTCAAGAAATAAACACTAAATATGTGTCCTAAACCGCCCGTCCATCGAGGATTTGTGCTTGTCACGTTCACCCGAGCACGTATTACCCGTCTTTTAATAACCTCTCCATTGGGCCCCGGAGAGGACACAGATCAGATGTAAGCCGGTGTTTGTTTTACGGCTCGGGAAAGAAAAAAGAGAAAAAAATCGGACGCTCACCGGCTAATAAACGGCGGCGGGCAGACAACCACGAGGGCCGAGGCGGCCCGGTTCGAAGCTTTCCTCTTTACACGTTTGTCGATTAAAGCTCAGACGGGCGAAGTTGGTCCGCATATATCACAAGCAGCTCTTTTCCAACAGGCAGGGCGGACGCCTGCCTCGTAAATCCGCCGCACTCTAATAAAGCAATAAAGGCCCTTTAAATGTCAGTGTCCCTCTACGCTGCCTGATGGATGGAAAGGTGGCAAGCAGAAAAGAGACGTGATGAGGTGACGACGGCGTTTCTTCTCCATTTAAAGTTTGAAACGGGCTCCTGAAACTGCGACTCTTTTGTGAAAAAAAAAAAAATCCCCAAAATTCAACCCATTTTTGCAAACCCTAGCCCAAATTCTAAACAATCATTATTATTCCAAATCCTTGTTCGAAATTCAACATTTAAAACCAAAGCCAGGCTTAAAAAGGAAAACTCCAATTAAAAATAACTCAAATCAAACTGAATCAAAAAGTCTTTTTGAATTACTGTAAATATTACCCTACTTTTGAACGGAACTAAAAATCTAGATTTAAATTCTTAGCCCTGCCTAAAAACACTGATTTAACAATTGAACTCAGATCCCAGTACCCACCTAGAAATTATATTTAAGATTTTGAGAGCCACTCTTGAAACTGCAACTCTTTTATGAAGATAAAAAAGCAAAACCTGGATTATAGGCGCCCTGCGACTTGCTGGAAACCAGTTAAGGGTGTCCCCTACCCACTGCCCCAAGGACAGCTGAGATGGGCTCCAGCACCCCCCAAGGCCCTACTGAGGATAAACGGTGCAGATAATGGATGGATGGATGGATTACAGCCGCTTTTCAACCATAAGCCAAGTTTGAAAAACTCATTTGAATTCCAGATCCTGGTTAAAAAAAAAAAAATCTAAGAATGTACTCCAAGTCAAAAAACTCCAATTCAAACTTAATCAAAATTCGTTTTGAATTTAGTTGAAACCTTATTTTAAAATCCTGACATTATTCTAAAATGCAACTTTAGATTCTTAATCATAATTTAAAACTCATTTTTAAACCCAGATCACAATTTAAACACCTAGTTTGAGATTTAAATCCTGGTTTAGAACCCCAGTTAGTCAATTTAAAAACAGTTAGTGTTCATTTGAATTCCAAATCATGGATCAAAAGTTCCAATCCAAAACCCTATTTTAAAACCTTAACATTAATTCAAAATCATAATTCTAATCCCTAACCCCAAATAAAACACAAATTTGAAAATATTACAACCCAGATAATAGTGTAGCTTTCTAGTTTGAAATTCCAATCCTCATTGCTCCAGTATCCAGTATCGATCCCATCTGTTTCGTCTTGTCCGGTATCTGCTCGTGTATCCTGTATCTGCTATCAATCCTGTCTTTCCTGTCCGGTTTCAATCTTGTCTGCCTCTGGCTTCCTGTTTTCCCGCGCCTGACTTCTGTCTCATTTCTTCCACCCAGCGATCGCCGAATCACTGGCGTTTGTGTTCACGCGCATGACTGCCCCATTCCCGTAAAATAAAGCTTGTGTGAAAATGTTACGCGTTTGGGTCCTCTGGCTGTTCGGGTTCTGTCACCTAAATTAAACCCCTAATTTCAGATAATAAATGTATTTTCAAATGGTAATTTACAACCATAACTGTAATTCAAACCCAATCCTCTCAGACCAAAAATATTAATCTCACTTTAAGACTAAAACCCTAACAGTTGTTTGAAATCTAAATTTTAAAACCCAATTTAACCTCCCTAATTAAAATAGAAATCCCGGTTCAAAACCTTTATCTTGAATCCTAATCCAAATGTAAAACCCCGATCGTGATTTCGACCTTACATTTATTATCATTGAAAAAAAAAAGTATTCTTAATCTTACTCATAGTTTGACACATGAATCATAATTTGGACACCAATCTAAGATGCTAATCCCAATCTAAAATTTTTAAATCTAAAACTTTAAAAGTCCCAATTCAAAATACCAATCCTAATACAACCTCTCGTAATTAAAATACAAATCTCGGTATAAAACCGTAATCTAAGATCTTAATGAAGCATTTCAAACCCAATCATGACTTGGACCCTTAAATTGAGATGACAATTCTATTTGAAAACCTAAGCTTTTGACCTCAGACATAGTTTGAAACCCCGATCATAAATTTGATCATAATTTAAAGTACTATTCCCATTCTAAAACTTTTACTTTGTAACCTTGGTCACACTTTTAAACACCAATTACAATTTAGACTGTGATTCAAGATACTAATATGATTTCTAAACTGTAACATTAACTGTAATTTAAAATGTATTACTCTAGTGGTGATTTCTAAAGAGGCATAGAAAATGGGATTATACTATCAAATATCCCACAGATTGTTTTATGTTGTCAATTACTGTAACTATCCAATGAGTTGTGTTATATGAAAGCTTTTCCATGCAACAATATAATCGTTTTACTGCGTAGAAATTCCTCCACTGAAATTCACACATCAGTCCTTTGGGCTTTGTTCTCTAGCAGGTTTCATTTCTCGTTATATTTTAAGCTAAATTGAAAAACATGTTGTTTGACTGTGAGAAGCTTTTTTTTTTTTTGGCGGCTTAATCAGCGGTGTGAGAATCAGATGGCTGGTAAACTAACTTGTGAACAGCTGTCCTTCTTACCGAGTTATTATTTGTCTACAGATGTTGGTGTCCCGGAGCTCCAACAAAAACCTGTGAGCATAATCTTGTTTTTGTGGTTTTACTGCAGGGATGCATGTGCACAGAGGGAAAAGAAAGATGTTTTTGTGCATTCTGTAGGTGCATTTCCTAAAAAAAAGGATTTAATTGGTAAAAAAGTATTGTGGAGCGGTTTAAATCCAGGCTTAAAACACACTTCTATTCTATAAATTATGACTGACCTATATATCCTGTTGACAATATCTGTGTATTATTTGTTATTACAACATCCATTCCTGGTCATCCTGGAAGGGGGATTACCTCATGTGCGATCCCTTCTCAAGGTTTCGTAATTTTCCTCATGTTGAGGTTTTTGAGTGTTCCCTTGCCCTCATGTAGGTTTTAGATCAGGGGATGGTGTAATAACAGTCTGTGGTTAGCAAAAATCTGTGGTCTGTGCAGCCCTTTGAGACTCTTTGTAATTAAAAGCTATACAAATAAACATGACTTGGCTTGACATGTATTATTTTCTTCAAGTAAAAACGTTCCTTATTTTTTTATTATATGATCATTATTGTAATTAATAAACATGTATGTTTTATTTCAATTTGTATTTTCTTTCCGTTGTCATTTTTCGATAATACTTGTTGCATGTTTAAAAATGTTTTTTATGTTTATATATTAAAAAGATAAAATAACATTTTATGCATTTTATTTTTTTTAATTTTTAATTTAAAAAATGTCTTGTTTTTTGAGCAGTAGCTCAGGAGGTAGAGCGCTCATCTTGGGATCAAGAGATCGCAGTTCGAATCCTGGCTCCTCCGTGTTACATGTCAAAGTGTCCTTGGGTAAGACACTGAACCCTTAATACCCCCAATAAGCAGGTTAGCGCCTTACATGGCTGCAAGGCCGCTATTGGGAAATGTGAAGCACATTGTAAAGCGCTTTGGGAAGTCTTCCTTGACTTGAAAAGCGCTATATAAATGCAGATCATTTCATTTCATTTTCATTTCATTTATATCTAATTCAATGTTTGTTTCTTATTATTTTTTGTATACTTCAATATATTTTGTAATTAAAATAATACACTTTTTTATATTTAAAATTGTGTTCTTGTGTTTTTTATGTAATATATGATTTATTTGCACCTTCTTTTTTTTAACATTTAAATAAATGATTTTTGTAATCAAATATAAATGTTATTTTATTTTATATTTTTTGCTTTTGTGCACACCATCGATGGTCAAGATTTCTCTCTCTCTCTTTCTCTCTCTTTTATATATGTGTATATATATATACATATATATATATATATATATATATATATATATATATATATATATATATATATATATATATATATATATATATATATATATATATATATATATATATATATATATGAACTTGGGTTTAAATTTAATTGGTAAGTCAACTAGTGTCAGTTTCTAAAAAGCCAAAAGGGCAGGGCATGTTGCACCACCTTGTGTCTCATTATGCACAACATTGCTGTTCTAGATCCATTCTTTTCTTTTATTTGTTTGTATAAATGATAAGTTTGAACTTTAGTAGACACTCCAAATTATAAGTGAAAAAAATAAATGGATTTTGAAATACCCAGGAGAAGCCCTCAGATATGAAAATCCAACCTGTTCTAAAGGCCCTCCCCTGAGCCCCTTCTTTTTAGAACATACCCTAGGTTACAAAAACAGATCCACCCTTAAAGTGTGGAAAACGACGAACAGCAAACGTGATTGGCCAATCGCGACAACGATGTAATAGCCAAAACAAGAAACAACAGTGCACAGTTTTAGTCAAAATAAGGAACTCATTTCCAGGTATTCACAATAAATTTCTATTCACATTTCAAGTCACGTCTATTTTTACAAACCCTTAACCACAAAATGTCTTGAAGGACTGTACAGTTACAATTACACCCTCCCCTGATCTAAGACCAACAGGCGGGCAAGGAAAATCTCAAGACCTCAGCACGAGGAAAATAAAAAACCTTGAGAAGGGGCCTCTAAAGTGGGAATCCCCCTCCTCAATGCATTTTCTATGTCAAAGTCCATCAGTGGCAGATTGTAAAAGGACACAAGGCCGGGACATCTTGCACCACCTAGTGTCTCTTTGTGCACGTCAAGAATTGTTTTTTTTCCCTATATTTTTCTTTTTTAATTGACACAAGCGTTGGTTTGAATCCATTAATAAGATAAAGCTCTGTCAGTAGCAGTATAAGAATCCCAATTATTTGTAGGTAGCTTTTATTGGCGGATTAGCTCTCTCCAAGGTATGTTTGAATTCACACACGACACGCACGTTTTTAATGAGAGCATCAGAGAACAAACCTGATCAAAATTCACACCGGGGCCTCTCTTTGAAAAGAGAATAAGAAATTGGCTAGAGCGCTTCCATGCGGCATGCCTAATCACTCACACGAGCGCCTGGAATATTTGCTCAAAACGCACGACGTACAGTAGAAAACGTGCAAATTGAGAAAAACTGGGAAGCGAAAGACATGTCGATAGAGCGAAGCTTTGCAGCTTTTTCGAGGGGACAAAGTAGAGAAATTTTCTAGATTTTAAATTCAAACACATGGTGAATGCAAAGTGTGACCGTGTTTCGACTACAAGGCAAAGGTGAAAACGAAATAACTCTCTGCAAACAAGCAGATTGCTTTGGGTACTTACCTGCTCAGAAGGTATACAAATAAAATGTGTTTTGAAGATAATATTTATTATATACAGTATATATATATATATTATGTCAATTCATTAATCTGGCTTGTATGCAGGTTTGGCGGGTAACGGAATACATGTAACGGCGTTGTTTCTTTCGGATTCAGTAATGTTACTGTATTCCATTAAGGTTACAGAAAAATAGATGTACTCACATGACAGGTACATTAGTTAAGATAAGGATTACTTTGTAGGATTACAATTTTATTCAAAGCGTATTTATGTCAGGGGCCAATGATAAAATGTGGCATGCGTTAATTTACTTGTTCGCATTAGCTTTGTTTGCATGTTGTTTATTACATTCGATGTGAGGGTTCGCTAAATTCTCTCTCTCTCTCTCTCTCTCTCTCTCTCTCTCTCTCTCTCTCTCTCTCTCTCTCTCTCTCTCTCTCTCTCTCTCTCTCTCTCTCTCTCTCTCTGTATCCCTCTCACCCTCTGTGTATCTCTCTACATCTTTCTCTCTCTGCATCTCTCCCTCTCTGTATCTCTCTCGGTCTCTCTCTGTCTCTCTGTCTCTCTCTCTCTCTCTCTCTCTCTGTATCCCTTTCACCCTCTTTGTATCTCTCTCTCTACATCTCTCTCTCTCTCCCTTTCTCTCTGTATCTCTCTCTCTCTCTCTCTGCATCTGCCCCTCTCGTTGCGTATCTCTCTCTCTCTGTATATCTCTTCCTGTATCTCTCTCTCTCTCTCTCTCTCTCTCTCTCTCTCTCTCTCTCTCTCTCTCTCTCTCTCTGCATCTCTGTCTATCTGTATTTCTCTCTCTCACTCTCATTCTTCCTCTCTCTGTGTATATTTCTCTGTATCTTCCTTTCACTGTGTGTCTCTCTCATCATCTCTCTCTGTATCTTCCTCTTTCCCTCTTTCTGCGTATTCTCTTCTCTCTCTCTCTCTCTCTCTCTCCCTCTCTCTCTCCCCTCTCTCCCTTTTTATATATATACCGTATACGTTAGACCAGGGGTGGCCAACCTGGTACTCGAGACCTGCATATCCTCCATGTTTTTGGAGTTTCTCTGCTCAAACACTGGTAATTTAATCACCTGGATCATCATCAAGCTCCCACAAAGTTTGCTAATGAGCTGAAATTTTGGTTCACCTTAGTTGGAGAAGAAAACCCTCCAAAACATGCACAACATGCGGCTCTCGAGGACCAGGTTGGCCACCCCTGCGTTAGACTATATACAAATGTGAAATGATTATATTGTTGATAAAATAATACTTTATCTATCCTTACACCTATCTATCTATCTATCTATCTATCTATCTATCTATCTATCTATCTATCTATCTATCTATCTATCTATCTATCTATCTATCTATCTATCTATCTATCTATCTATCTATCTATCTATCTATCTATCTATCTATCTATCTATCTATCTATCTATCTATCTATCTATCTATCTATCTATCTATCTATCTATCTATCTATCTATCTATCTATCTTTCTGAGCAATTACAGTCTCCGACGTAGTTCTGTTTATGACCGCTAGAGGTCAGTGACGCAACGCGGACTGCACACGTTCGGCTCCTTTTGGAGTTGAATCTTAACGAGGCGTGTTGAATAATAAAGACTTAAAAGAAGAAAGGGGGAGTTTATTTCGTCATTAATGCAAATAAATTGTCTTTCATTTTCCGAGTTAGTCGCTTTGTAAAATGAGTTGTATTGACGAGAATTACTCCAATTTCTAGTCACCTTGCAAAAACACAGGTGCTTGCAACAGTGCGCCCACGCGTGTGCAAACAGCCCCAGATGTGTTCAAGTGATGAGAATTGCATCATCATCATCTGGAGTTTGGGTGGCCCACTGGGGGAATTTTTGCTGTTGTTTTTAATAAAGATTTAAATCAACGCATGGAAGATCGCTTGTCATGGGACCAAGAGGTTGCAGGTTTGATTCCCAGCTCCCCCGAGTCAAATGTTGGATTGTCCTTGGGCAAGACACTGAATCCCTCATAATCAGCTAGTTAGTTACCTTGCATGGCTGACACCGCTACTGGTGTGTGAGTGTGTGTGTGAATGGGTAAGTGTGAAGAACATTGTAAAGCGCTTTTGGAAATCTTCAGTGCCGAGAAAAGCGCTATGTAAACGCAGACCATTTATATTTACATTACATATCAATGATCGTGTAGTTGTGTAAGTGCTATCCATGTGTGTTTCTGGGACCGAGTGAAACCATTCTAATGGAGGGAGTGGGGATCACATTGAGCCGGGGGGTAGGCGAAACATTGTAAACAATGGATCTGACAGAATACAGACCTTCACATATCCACCCTAGTGGGAGTGTGTGTGTATTTTTTTTATTTTTCTATTGAAGGCGGCTGAGGGGGCTTTGGGCACAAGACCCCCCTGACCCTTTGTCTTTGTGTTCACTGGTTCTAGAGGTTTCTTCTGCTTGAGGGGGAACATTGAGAGGCCAGATCAAGCGTGAACGGATGCAGTCATGGCCCGCCACTCTTAGAGAGGCTACGCAGTCCCACTGACCAATAAAAAGGTATCAAAATTTGTTTCACTTTTTTTCCAGCTCAAACTGAGCATGGTACATGTAAAACACTTTGAAAACGTGCAGCCATGCGTTTTATTTTTATCTTTCAGGATAACCAAATTACTTCCCACCTTTTCATTCAGTTTAGAACTGAGGATAACTACCCACAATGCCTTTATCTTTATTCAGTAGAAAACAAGCAAATTACTTGCCACAATGCCTTTCTCTTGATTCTATTCAGAATAACAGAATTACTTCCCACTATGCCTTTCTATTGTTTCAGTTCAGAATCTCACGTGCTCCATATAGACTTTGCGAGTCGATGATACCGTACTGTATTTCAGCAATCACCAACCTTTTTTGTACCACGGACCGGCTTAATGTCTGACATTATTCTCGTGACATGGCCCAATAATAACATCAACAATTTGCACCAGTCACTAAAAATAGTTTGATGATGAGATAAACCTGGCGCCTTTTTTGTGTGTTGTCTGTATCCGAGTTAGGTTAGTAAATTGCATTCGATGTAACCCTAGTCAGGATCCAGGTTCGATTCCCATTGCGGAAAATGCCATGCAATTGTGACTAGTGACATATTCCAACAGATCAATCAATGCACAAACGTCCGGTGCGCCTTATATATGGAAATAAAAGATCAGCGCGCCTTATAATCAATTCTCTGCGCCCTATAGTATGGAAAATACAGTAGATTAAAAAAAGGGGTTACCTATGCTTTATGAGATATTGATTGTTTTAATCATTTATGATTTTAGTAAAATGTTGCAATCGACTGGCCAGAGATATATTTTGTCACTTTTTATATTTGCCATATGTACTGAAGATAATACGACCGATGAATTGGTTGCTGATTAATCAGCTTCTCTAAATATTGACCAAAAAACAGTCAGCCAAATGACAGAATGTTTCCCCTTTAAAGCAATAGTCTTCAACCTTCACACTGCGTATGGATAGATAAATACATAAGTAAACAAGTAGATAACAAACCAAAAATGTATTGTATATCCATAAAGACTCTGCAACTGTGTATTTTACTTCGGCCAATTTTGTAGACATTTTGAAAGAGTGACTTCTCTTTCGGGAAGACAATCAATAATCATGCTAAAAAATGTATCCCAGGTTGCATTTTAGCACTTTCTTTTTTGGCTCTGATATGAATACACCCTCGGAAAATGGCATACAATTACTTGGGGAATTTCATTGGCAAACCAATGTGTCAATCATCATTTGAATCGTTTACTACTGGCTAAACATACACAGAGCTAAAGGTGAAGATCTCTGTTTTATCAACAGGCCTGTATAGGCTAACGCAGGTTGTGGACCGTGAAAAAAAAGCCTGCTTTTGGTCTGGAGTCGTGTCAATTAAAAAGTCAGAGGCTAAACGGAAATTATTGGGTGAGACGAACCCGTTACAACAAGGAAGCAGAAATGCTTTTAGGCGTATTTTTTTTCTTGGAGTAAATATTTTAAATGGTTTGATTCTATGGACACTCGTGGATGTAATGAGTCCATACTTGCAGGGGATTTTATAATCAGCTGACTAAAAGGGAACATAATTGGTGAGTAATTACGGTTTTATAGTTTTTGGGTATCTTGTTTCAGACCGATCAGAATGTTTCTGTGATGAATATATTTTGAAATGGTCATCATATCTTGAATCCAGAGAGATTAAGCTTCCCAATAATATGTAGCGTGACATATTTCAGTAATTGGTGTCATAGTAGAGACACATTTTTGTGTTAAGGAGCAGTGAAGTAAATTGAAAATTGTTCTCTAATTTTGATCTCCAGTGTATATAAATTTTTTTACATTAAATTATTTTTTTTAATTTGATAGGGAAAGTAAAATGAGAAAAAAAATCACCTACCACCTAACATATTTTTAAATATGGACAAATATAAGCATTGTCCCTTATTTTACTGTCTTGAACCGTAACAGGGGGAGAACCCAAATGCGTGACGTTTCTCACACAAGCTTTTATTTTACGAAAAATGGGGCAATCATGTACGTTAACACAAAACGCCAGTGATTCGGTGATCGCTGGGCGAAAGAAGAAAGACAGAAGTCTGGCGTGGAACTACAGAAAGTAAGAGACCAACGAGATTGATACCAGTTACACGAGCCGATACCGGACAGATGGAGTCGATACCGGACAGAATGGGATTGAAAGGATTGATAACAGATATAGGAGACTGGAGACAGATTTTAGACAGGACGAGAATGACGGGCACGATACCAGACACTGGAGACCGGAGACTGAAATCAAAACAGGACAAAACAGACGGGATCGATACCGGACAGGATACACAAACGGGATACTGGACAGAGTCAAAACCCACGTCTTGCGGGTGCAAAGGTTCGTTGATGGACTGAAAAAAGGGTGAGTGAGAGTACTGAGCTTAGATAGGAGGGAAGCCAATTGGGCGCCATGGCAACCGTTACATTTTCTCGAAAATCATTTCAGAACAATATACATTTTAGGTGATTTGAAAAATATCAATATTAAAGGTGTAGTTTTACTAGAAAAGGTGGAAAAGACAGTATTCCTTTGAATTACATGGTAAAGTGTAGTTTTACCTAGTTGACTAAAAAAACACAAAAACTAAAATAAAAAATACAACTTTTCACCATTTGATTTGCATTACTGCACGTTACTCTCTTTCCTTTTAATGACCGTGTCGAGATCCCCACACATGTCTCTCTTTCTCCATCCTCGTCCCACTTCTTCCCCCTTTGCAGGATGAAGCTTCAGGGGAGGTCGTCCCGACCTTTACAGGTGGCCTACCTGGTTGCCGTGGCGATGCTGTGCGTGACCCCCGTTGCCGCCGGCAACCGCAACTCTCGAGGATCGACAGGTAAGCATCCGATCCCGCCCAGAGATGCTTTCACAAATACGGCGAAAGGTTAATTACACTGCCAGCGCCGAAGCTTGAAATGTTTCTTAACGCTGACGGGAAAGGACCGACCCAGCCAATCTCCTTGTCCGCCTCTCTTGACAGAAAGTAACTAGGACTGTTTTTTTCCCCCTCCAACTTTCAGTCAACCAAGCCACATTATTGACTTTTTTTTCAGTGCCCATCGCGAGTTTGTGGGTTGGAATGCAGCAGGCTCAAAGCCAATCGAAGCGGCTCCCCTCACTCATGATTAATCGAAATATTCATATTTTTATTCACATTCGTGCATTAAATACTGATAAAATACTCAAAAGAAAGTCTGAAAAGAAATACAACCACTGTTCACAAAATTTGTCAGTACAATAATTTCATCACCACTGTTTGGATTTGTCTTTTTGTGATTCTGGAATTAAATGTTTTTCGTTCCTTTGTTCCCCCCTCACACAGTTAAAATTCAACCTGCAAAAAAATGTCCACTGAAATAATCTCTCTCAATATTTATTATTTTCCTCATTTTTAAATATATTTTACAACCTTTTAACTATATTTTGTCTATGTGACTCATCGTAACTATATATCTTTCGCTCCTTTTTTAATTAAAATAACAAAAAACCTTTGAATAACAATATTTAATGAACAAAAATGATAATCCTTGTTCATCTTCTTCTGTAAACCTTAGTGTATTCCCTGTTTTTACCACACAAAAATGTTGAAAAATGTCAAAAGAAAAATCAAAAACAGATCCAAAATATCAATAGATGTAACTCATTCAAATGGTTTTATTTTACTAGAAAAAATAATAATAAAATAAAATAATATATAATGGAATAAGAAAGTTAATATTTTATTTTTTACTGATCTAAAAGAATATCTAAATTACAGCAAAACATAAAAAATTGAATATTAGAATATATATTCATATAAAATTAATCCTTAAATTGAGTGTACAGTAATTATCTTCCAATAGAAATAAACCTGTATTCTTTTGCAGTGTACTCGTTTTTATACCGAATAAATTTGCTCAAGCTAAACAAGTGAAAAGAAGAAAAATGGAAAAAGGTAATGGAAACGTAGATGATGAGATGTTATTGTTTTAAAAAATAGACCGATGAGGTTTATTTAATAAGGAATAAATAAATAAAATAAAATAATTGAAATCGGATTATTCTAGTTAATGTTTACTTTTCTGTTGTGTAGAGAAAACACAAAGCAGTTTAGTTCATTGTGAATCGGTTTCCATTTACAGTATATCCATTCATCTATTATCTGCAATGCTTATCCTCAATAGGGTCACGGGAATGCTGGAGCCCATCCAGCTAACATTGGGCAAAGTGCAGGGGTCTCCCTAAACTGGTTACCAGCCAATACTTGAAACAGACACTTGGAACTCAAGTGTTCTCATTATATAAGACAATATAAATAAGTAGAATTGAAAATAAATATTCTGAAAAATGATAACTATATATATATTTTAACAAATATGGTAATTTGATTATTTCCAAATAATGCAAATGCCGACACCTGTCTGTTTACATGCAAACGACACTCGAGCTGTCAGGATCTGTCATGGCAACTACACGGATGTAATCGTGATCCGATCTACAGCAAAGTGCTCTTGACGCTGTCACAATTTTTCAATCCTCCAGTCATGGACTCTCCTGATTGAGAATATGTCAACAGATATCACGCCTGATTTCTGAGAGGGTTCTCGTTATCGAGTACAGTAAACCCCCAGAATACGGCGTCCCCACCTTACTATGTTTAGCCTACGTTACGACATCAACAACAAATTATTGTACTGTAATTGGAAGATACGAATTTTGCGATTATCAAGTGTAGCAAATATGGGTGACGTGCAATGTTCCCTCTAATTTTCCACGGGTCTGAACGTTCACAAAAAGTCGGTGAGCAACACTTGAAACCACTGTGAGCAACCATAATCCCATGTGTGGCAAGATAATTAATCACCAAACATGTCCAAAACTTGACATCAAGTTACATTTTGCTGAGTTTCCGGCAATGCAACATTATTTTTCTCTTTTAAATGAATTGACTCATGTACTATTGCAAAGGTTGTACGGCCTACAAACGTCGTTTGTTCTTACAATTCTTTCACAAGATATCCATTTCTTTTTATTTTCTGATATATTTTGTCGCATAATATTAACATTTTTGGGGGCTTATTTAGTCGGTTGTAAGATACAGAACTGTACTTAATCACATTTTTTAGTGGAAGTACAATGTTGACAACAAGATTCACTTGATATAATTGGAAATCATTTGAATGCAACACAAACTTTTTTTTCCTTTTTCCGTTTTTTTTCTACTTTTTTAAAAATTCCTTTGAAAAAAATCTCATTGTGTTTATTTTTCCGAGCTGTTACTTTTTTCTCTTTGTTCTCTATTTGATTTTTTCCTACATTTCTTTCTTTTGTTTTTTTCTGTTTTTTTTCTAAATTTTTCTTTCTTTTTTTCTTTTCCTTTTGTTTCTTTTTTTCTCAGTTTTGGTATTTTTTTCTTTTTTGTTCTATTCCCCCCTTCCTTTAAGTCATCTTGTGCATAATATTTGGTCATGTTGGGATTAAAGAAGCAAAAACAACCTGAAGAGCCGTTTAGGACCCGAAAGAGCCGGTTCCTTTTAGTGGGCCGAGCCGAAGAAGCCGGTTCTCGACAAACTCTACTAACTTTACTCAACATCTTTTTACTTCGACTCGACTTCAAAATGCCGCTTTTAAGACACAACGTCAGGGGAACCCGTGTATTTTTACCTTCATGCACTGTAACTTTGACTTAAATCGCTTCTTAATTCGTAATTTTGAGCCCTCATTTTTGTGCGCTGGCTAGATTTTCTTGTGCGCTGAGAATGTGCGAGCAGTGCACAATTGTGCACGCGCGCAGCTTAGAGGGAACACTGGTGACGTGTACCAGCTCTCGGTTCCGGTTCCATACTTTTTTTGTTAGGGAGTATACTAGTGTTCATTCCCTCGCTATATGGCAATTTCACTTCCCGAACCTCACCTCAGAATGGATTGTTGTCATATGCTGGGGCAGTACTATATTCAGAAACTATGAAAAGTACCTACGGTGTGTCTATTTTGTTTTTAATAGTGGACACCTGCAAAGGAGATCGCATGGAACACCATTTCTTTTTTTTTTTACTATTATACCTCACAGCTGTTTGTTGTTTTAACTATTATAAACTGTTTACTATTGGTCGATCGTATTGATGTTCTTTGATTACCAGATTTTTCGTGAATATCTGCTTTTGTAACCTAGGTGACTTAATAAAAAGAAAGGACTTAGGGCTGCGTTTTTAGAACAGGTTGGAATTTCTTATCTGAGGTTTGGGCTCTCCCCTGTTCTCCTTGCAAGTTCAAAATTGATTGTCTTCTCTCTTTATTCGGAGTGTTTTCTACAATTATAAACCTATCAGGCAGGTATTGAAAAAAAATGTGGCACTGAATGATTTAACCGCAAAAGTTGCGTTTACTAATAAGTACAATGCTAATTGATGAAGCCTAATGATTTAATGGCTGCCGAGGGGGATAAAGGGGACAACCTCAAGGTTGACCTCTTCCTCGCACTTCGTTATGACAATTTCCCTAATTGTCTTGCTTTTTCTTTTTTGCTGTTTTGCAAGGTGACCTTTATTTGCGAGCGGCCTGGAGAATGGCCGCTGAGTGACGATATTAGTTTTTTTGTCTTTGATGGAGACGAGGCAGGATGCTTTCGGCAGGGACGCCACTAATTGCAAACCTCGTAGATTTTGAAGGTCACTCAGTTGTATGCGATCACTTGTTTCACACACCCCAGACCACTTTTTCCATTTTTTTGTAGTTGTTTGGGATTAAAAGTTTTGTTAGCAGTAAATATCAAGTTCCTGGAATTCAGCTTAAATCATGTTTTGGGTGAAAATTTGTTTACGTTTACATACATGCTAGCCTTTTAATGTTAGTACATTTTATTGCAGACTGTATTTTTACGCTTGAAACACAATCCGTCTCCAAAATAGTGATTTGTAGTTTCTGAACGTAAAGGATCTTTGAATTAAACGACGGGAGCCTGCTTCTCTCCATTCAGGAGTTGGCTGAAATCTGAAATGATACCGTTTTTTTTCCCGTCTCTCTTATTTTTATTGACGGCAGACATGATTGGTCAATATGCGTGGTGTTGTCTCAGTATCTGGAGGAGAGAGAGTTAAATATGGAGGACAAAAAGAAAGTAAGTCAAAAAGGAACGAGTCAAGGAAGGAAACAGAATAAAATTTTAATCTTTTGAATGATAATCACATATTTTAGTCAATTTAGTTGATTTTTTTGCACATTAATCAAGGATTCTGTGTATTTTCAGTCTAAATTCATTACAAGTTAAATTTATAGTTAATTTATAGCACTGAAGAGTGAATAATTTGATTTTTTTCAAGGATTTTGCATTGCTTGGTATAATAAAGGTTTAAACAAGTTGAGCTGTACAGTGAGAAAATATTTTATTCACAGAAAAATACTGAGTTTTGATTCAAAATAAAGAAGCTGTAGACTGAAATACTAGTCTTGAGTCAAGATTTGTGTTGTTTAAATGTGAAAAAGCAGTATACTTTGAAATAAAATCTGTTTTTAAGGGTAGAAAAGTGTTAGTCTAACGAGTTCTATATTATATCATATTATATTATATTATATTATATTATATTATATTATATCATATTATATTATATTATATTAATATTATATTATATTATATTATATTATATTATATTATATTATATCATATTATATTATATTATATTATATTATATTATATTATATTATATTATATTATATTATATTTACACGGAAAGGTTAGGATTAAATTGACAACAGGACTTAACATCAGAGCAGAAGTTCAAATTTTTTCCGCTAGGTGTCTCTATAGGTCAAAAAATGCCATGCCTGGCCCACTCTGTTTTTTCACCGTTCCTTTTTCTTAGAGTAAAAATGACTCAAGGCGTTTGTGAAGCAAAGTGAAAACAATGCAAGCTTGTCCTGAGTGTGAGTCACCTTCACTGAGTATCAATTACATGATGATGTTTTATTTTAATTTAATCTAAGGAGGCGCGTGCATTTAAAAAGACGGCTAGTGAAAAATTCCTAATCAGCAAATAATTTCGGTCACTTAAGGACAATTGGTCTTAATATTTGTTCATTTATTTTTTTATTTTTTTATTTAATTTACATTATTTTATCGATAGGGAGGTGAGTGCATTTAGAAAGCTAGTTAGTTTTTAATGGACCTTTTGGAAAAACAAAAAAAGTTTCCTAATCAGCAAAATATTTGCTCATTTTCTCTTATTTACCTTTTAAAACAAATATGCTCGTGACTATTATTACTTTTCTATTGGAAAGAATTATTTAAAAAAGATCATCTTCTAAAAAAAATAAAAACACAGAAAACACATTTTTCTTATCATTTCTATTATTCTTATTCTTGTTATTATTACTCTTAATAAAATACTTAATTTAAGCATAATTAACGGAGTTTTTCTAGAAAATAACTTTAAAATATGTTAAGGGTAAAATAATATTAAGAAAACTAGAATATTTTACGTCGTTATAAGAGATTTTCTTATTTTTCTTATTTGTTCCCATTTATCAATTCTCTTATTGATTTCTTTATTTTTTTTGGTCAAACATATATTTTTCTTCTTTCATTTTATTATCATTTTTTTTTTACCATGACTTTATTTATCTTTCTTTTTTGGCTGAAATAACCTGAAGATAACTTAATGATATTTTTCCCATTTAATTAATAAAGCCTTTTATGAATTATTGATATGCGTAAGTACATTTATTGATAAAATAAGTTACATTTTGAAATACCATAATAGAATACATCAAGTAAATTAAAATATATATGATTTATCTAATTAAAACACTAATTAAAAAGTATAAAATATAATGATTTACTGTATTAAATACAGGCATCGTGGCGGCGCAGTGGTTAGCGCGTGTGCGGCACAGTTCTGAGGACGTGAGATCAAACCTTCCTGTGTGGAGTTTGCATGTTCTCCCCGTGCTTGCGTGGCTTTTCTCCGGGCACTCCGGTTTCCTCCCACATTCCAAAAACATGCATGTCAGGTTAATTGTCCCGTCCAAATTGTCCCTAGGTGTGATTGAGCGAGTGTATTGTCCAGCTCTGTGTGCCCTTCGACTGGCTGGCAACCAGTTGAGGGTGTCCCCCGCCCACTGCCCGAAGATAGCTGGGATGGGCTCCAGCAACCCCGCAACCCTACTGAGGATAAGCAGCGCAAATAATGAATGAATGAATGTATTAAATATAAATATATGAAATAAATGTAAACTGAAATATTACACATGAAAAAAAACAACAAATTACAACAGTGAAATAATCAAATTAGAGAAGGATATTAATAAATACAATTAAAAGGGCAATAACGTATTATTTATAATTAGATAAATTGAGTATAAATTCAAACAATTACAAAATGTAATAATTGAAAACAAATATAAAATATGATAATTTACCATAGTAAATTGAATTAGATAAATATAATTCAAGTACTTTTAAAATAAAATAAAACATTGAATTATTATAAATAAAAACAAAATAATTAAAATGGTGTCACAGCCTCAGTGATGGAGAGGAAGGGAAGGCGAGTGCAACAAAAGTGCAGGTATGACAGCAGAGGGGCCCTCAGGAAGGGATCAATGACGGAAAAGAGAACAAACAAACTGGAAATCACAAAAGATGAGCGGGGCCACGGCCCCAAGGGAATCGCATCCTCCACCGTATTTCTGTTTTTCTGTTTGCGGCCAAAGTTGCACACTAGGTGTAAAGTCACGTTCCCGAATGACACTCGAGATCTCGGTTCGATCCCGCCCTGGCGCCGGCGTGGCCACAAAGGGGATTTGGGGTTTTCTGTGTTGGGGGGTCGAAACGAAAACCCCGGGGACCCTTTCGGAAACCATTAAGGAAGATTAGTTTTGACCAATCGTGTGAGGCCAAGGTGTCTGAAATAAGGACACCCTTCTTTAGAAAGGTCTTTAATTCCGTGTGATGTTTTATTGCAAAATCCTTTTCTAATCACCTTGGGTGCACTAACCCAGTATGATAAGATCATTTTATGTTATGTGAGGATGGCGTCACCGATGTGCTTTTTCATTTTTATGAGCTAAGGAAGCTAGGGCCTTCAGATTAGCAGTCTTGCAGAATTCTCTCGCCGTTATTTTTTAATTTTACATCCATCATCTTGTAAGATAAATATTATAATTTTATAAATTGTAATCATGAGAACATTTCAAGTTAAAGATGCTTTGTTACTCAACGACACCATCTTTTCTGCTCATTCATGATGCGCGTGCAAAAATGTACATTTCTTAGACACGCTCAACTAAACTCTTAAATCTTTTTGGGGGGTTGGTTTACATTTGGACTGTACTTGAAACAGGACTTTTCTTACTTTCACCATTTTCATACTAAAGTTACAAAAAACTGCGGGGACCAGCATAAAGTCACTCTCCACCCCCCACCCCCTTTCTGTGGCCTGAACACTGTTGCTAAAAGTAAGAAAAAAGCAGAATGGTGCAATGGAAAAAAAGGCCTTTAGAACTGAGTTGTGTATTGTTAAAACATAATTAATAGAGAAAATATTATACTTCGAGTGTTTTAAGGACACCTGAAACAATGCATCCCAGCTTCAAATAATTGAGGAAAAATCACTTAACATAAAAAAATGACCAAAACATGAAAGAACATATAAGAAAACTTGTAATCTTTTCAAATAAAATTAAAACCACAACTTCCACTTTTATTCTTAATGTCAATGTTTAATGTTGAATAAATCCAAAATTTTAACAGAAATGAATAAGCTGAGCTAAACCGAACTGAGCCAAAATAACTTGAGTATCAACTGTAGGTGTTCAATCACACATTTCTTTCAGAACAATACTCATCGAAACCGATACCAGGTACTAATATGCCCATATACAGTAAATTCCGAACTATAGAGCGCATCTGATTATAAGCTGCACCCACCGCATTTCGGGAGGAAAACAGATTTTGTACATACACAAGCCGCACCTGTACATTAGCCGCATGCGCCCACATTGGAAATACGCAATACAAACACGAAATTGGGGTTTTTGGGGTTTTTAAGGGTTATTTATCTATCTTCGTTATTCATTATTCATTATCCGTTATCGGTCAGTTCATAATACCCTACAAAGCCTAGGAGTCGGGACACTTACTCTCAGCCCAAAGACCAAGCTAAGGTCCTAGCCCTAAAGCCTTGTTGCGATCATTGCGAATGCACCGTTCCCGGAGGTACTGCAATACCGGGCCGATGCGTGGAGTGGACAGAGCAAGCTCTTATTCCATCCGATAAAGTCCATAAAAAACAGCCAGCAAAATGAATGGAAGATATTACCGGTACTTATGATTTAATGCAGCCCTGCAGAGTCCGGGTTCCTGTTGAAAGTAATCCAAGGAAAAAAGTGTATATTTCCAAAGGTAAGGGTGGGAAAAACATATATCCACTATTGTCAGCCGCGTCCACAAACACGTCTCACCTTTACTCCACTTCCCGTCAGCCCGCGTTTGCCCCGCCCCTTCTTTCTCATTTGCTCGTTCAAAACACATCAGAATAAGTGTCTCAAATAAATACATTACAAAAATATACAGTTGCAAATACATATTATACATGGTTAAACATATTTACAAAGAAAGACGGTACACCAAGAGAGTTTTCAAAGCTTTAATAATAATATTATAACTTTCATCCCAAACCGTGCCTGTGAAAGGTAGCAAAACGCTACTAGAAACACGCTTGCAACACAGTTATCAGTTCTGTTAAAAAAACATATCGTGCTTGTAGTGAGCACGGTAAATTGTCCTCATCTGCCACCTTATGACTGATGTCATCAAAGTCTTCTTCCCCAGTGTGGGAAAGAGACCTTGTCATATAGACGTCATCCCACGCTCTCCCTTTCATCAAAAACATGCTAACGTCACGCTCTCAAAGTAAAGTTTACGTGCGGTAGCTCTGTTTCCTTCTATATCGGACTGCTCGATTGCGTTTGGCTTGAAAGTTGCGTCATGTGCCTTTCTTTTTGCAATTTGCATGATGAGGATATGTCTACGCTAATTTAATTTGTGCACAAGCTAAGAAGTTGCAGTCTAAATCTTACCTTTTGTACTCGAGCGCCGCTGGCGGCCGTTCGAAATATTACATAAATTGGCCGCATCACTGAATAAGCTGCAGGGTTGAAAGTTTGGGAAAAAAGTAGCGGCTTATAGTCCGGAAATTACGGTACATACAATTCCCTTTTCTTTGATATTTTTAAAGAATTAACCATGAATACTTACATAATATTTCCCATATTTTTGGGGACTTTTATTTTTGTTTTTATAACACTGTTTCCTAATTATCCATCCATCCATTATCTGCACCGCTTATCCTCAATAGGGTTGCGGGAGTGCGAGAGCCCATCCCAGTTATCTTCGGGCAGTGGGTAGGGGACACCCTGATCTGGTTGCCAGCCAGTTGCAGGGCACACAGAGACGGACTCACTCATTCACACATTTTTGAACTGGCCAGTTAACCTTACATGCATGTTTTTGGAATGTGGGAGGAAACTTGAGTGCCCGGAGGAACCCACGCAAGCACGGGTAGAACATGCAAACTCCACACGGGGAGGTTGCGCTAGCTGGACCCTGAACCTCTGCATCGTGGTGCTGCACACTAACCACCCATCTGCCGTGCTGCCTTTCCTAATAATACAATTTCTTATTCGTAAAAAGGCCAATTTAAAAGACACATGGGCGATAGTAATTATATTAAAAATATACATCATGTGTGTATTTGGTGTTTTTTTTCGGTGGGGTGGAGTCGTGTTTTTTTACATTTTTTTAATGTGCATTAAATCTATTTCTACAGAAGTTGAGTTGTAATTCTTTGTCTGGAAATGTCACGACTGGTACTAGCAGGGGAACCAAATGCGTAACGTTTCACACAATGCTTTATTAAGGGATTGGGAAGTCAGGACGAGAGAAAAAAGCCAGCAATCTGGTGCTCGCTGGGCAAGAGGAGCGGGAAGCCCTCGCGAACGAAACATGGTCAGAGGTCGGAACAAGTCGGTCAGCCGAGACGGGATACGGAGAGTGTTTGGAGATCGGGACAAGTCGGGTAGCCGGGACGAGTGGGAAGCCAGGGATCGATACAGGAAACATGATCGTGCTGGATAGGGGTAGCCGGGACAGGAGAACGGAGCTTGGATTGAGGATCGATACAGGAAACAGAATCAGGACACGGGTAGCTGGGACAGGAGAATGGAGCTTGGATCGGGGAACGATACAGGAAACAGAATCAGGACACGGGTAGCTGGGACAGGAGAATGGAGCTTGGATCAGGGATCGATACAGGAAAGATGTCGGGTTCAAAACGGGAGCCAGAGTCAAAAGTGCTTGCCTTGCATGCGCTGAGGTTCGCAGACGGACTGACCAGGAGTGAATGAGAATGACGTGTTTAAACAAGAGGAGGACTAATTGGGGAACAAGTGGCAGATGGGGCTGGACGATTGAGCGCAGGTGAAGGCAATTGACAAATCATGGCAGGAAAGTGCTTTACAAATACATTTTGATTTGATTTAGTAGGTGTTGCAACCTCCAGTCCTCCAAAAACATGTACATGTCGTACAATCTCCTCACACTCAAAATCAGCAAATAAATGCAATCTCTCTGATGTAAATCAAACATAAATCTATTTAAACCACTTTATAATTCCCAGTTTGTGTGTGGTGATGTGTGTTTGTATGAGACTCGTCGGGCCCAAAATGGCTGAACCGATTTTCGTGAAAATGTATACAGTGTAATTACACTTTTTACTAGGCAAGTAAAAATCAAAAAAGGTCCCACTATTTAAGAACCAGTGGAGTAATCCATAAGTTATCAACTGAATCAAGTTACAATTAGATTTAGACAGGGTAATATAGTTTAGTTAATATAGCGGCGCAGTGGTTAGCGCGTGTGCACAGTTCTAAGGTCTTGTGAACCTCCTGTGTGGGTTCAAATCCAATCCTCAGGGCACTCCGGTTTCCTCCCACATTCCAAAGACATGCATTTTAGGTGGATTAGCCGGTCCAAATTGTCCCTAGGTGTGAATGAGCGAGCGAGTTGTCTGTCCCTGTGTGCCTTGCGACTGGCTGGCAACCAGTTCAGGGAGTCCCTTGCCCACTGCCCGAAGATTGCTGGGATGGGCTCCAGCACCCCCGCGACCCTACTGAGGAAAAGCGGTGCAGCTAATGAGAGATGAGATGATGAATATAGTTTTCACGTTAAGAGGAAATAAGCAATGAAATACATGAAGTCAAGTCAAGTCATGTTTATTTGTGACGCCCTTAATCACAAAGAGTTTCAAAGGGCTGCACAGATCAAAGGCTATTGTAAACTACAGACTATTATGACACCATCATCTAAAACCTACATGAGGGCAAATAATACACGGATATCCTCAACATAAAATATAGGTTATTCATATGCTATAAAATAAAAGTGTGTTATAAGCT
Source organism: Urocampus carinirostris (assembly GCF_059441175.1). Lineage (NCBI taxonomy): Eukaryota > Metazoa > Chordata > Actinopteri > Syngnathiformes > Syngnathidae > Urocampus > Urocampus carinirostris. The sequence goes on along the minus strand of NC_142354.1, from coordinate 31,187,268 downwards.
TTAAATTTAAACATTTTCACTGAGGTTGCAGATCGAATCTCAGAGGGAAGAGCATTCCACAACATTGATGCCCCAATGAAGAACGCTCTCGAACCTGTGGATCTCTTCTTGGCTCTTGGGATAACTAGTAGACCAGCATTTTCAGAGCGAAGGCTCCGGACTGGAACATAGGGGGAGATTATATCTGAAAGATATGAGGGAGCAAGTCCATGCATGATTTTGTATACTACCAACAGAACCTTAAAATCACATCTTAAGCTAACAGGGAGCCAATGCAGGTAATCTGATCGAACTTTCTTGTCTTAGTTAAAAGCCTCGCTGCAGCATTTTGTACTGGCTGAAGGCTCTTGATTTTGGACTTCGGGAGACCGGAGAGTAGTGCATTAAAAAAAAGAACTGGAAGGGGGATTACCTCATGTGCAGTCCCTTCTCAAGGTTTCTACATTTACCTCATGTTGACGTTTTTGAGTCTTTCCTTGCCATCATGTAGGTTTTAGATCAGGGGGTTGGTCTAATGATAGTCTGTAGTTTGCAACCATTTGCTGTGCAGCCCATTGAGACTCCTTGTGATAAAGGGCTTTACAAATGAACATGACTTGACTTGACTTCACTAGTTGTACTTTAGGCCTCCGTGAGTTTCTTTAACTAGCCAATAAATAAAGACACAATCAATAAACATCTCCTTTCGTGTGGACTTCTTTTGTTGAGTTTCTTACGCCCTCTGACGCCCAAATGTATAACTTCAGCTCCCGACCACCCATCACTGCAAGCAGCCAAATCCAATCTTCTATCGGCCAACCAATGCCGGGCCATTTTTCTAATAAATGAACCAATCTGACTGTCTTTCTGCCTCTCTTAATGTACGTTTTTTTAAGGGTTTGCTTATGTGTGTTGTTGCTTTCTGTGTGCAGTTTCGTATCATGTGAAGCAAGGGACATGCGAGGTGGTCGCCGTCCATCGCTGCTGCAATAAAAATAAAATCGAGGAGCGTTCCCAAACCGTCAAGTGTTCCTGTTTCCCTGGCCAAGTCGCTGGCACTACCAGAGCAAGGCCCTCGTGTGTGGAAGGTAAACTCAAAGAAATAGAATGACTTCAAAATGGGCCCCTTTTATGACTAAAGTAGAAAGATTGTGGCCTTGTTATCCTTGGCCAGAAACTGTCAGATGCTCAGTGCATTGTGGCTGCTTTTTTAGTAGGATCATACTAAAAGCTGTGCTAACCTAGCTCAATGACAGTCCTGGAACATCCCTGAGCCACCTTTGGACAACCGAAGACGGTTATATGATGATTGGTCTTTGTTTCAGGTATTTGAATTTAAATGTGAAAAATAAAAAGATCAAACACAAGTTAAATATCATCTTTTGTATCAAAATAGGTATTGCGGCCACTTCTTAAAAAAGTACTAATGTAAATCATGCAAAAGAAAAAAAATACATTTACAGTACATTCTTTTTCTATTGAAAAGATATTTTTCTAATTTTAATTATTTTCTTTATTTAGTATATCTTTTTACCTATTTTGTGAATGACAAATCATAAAAAAAATGTCAGTTGGAATATAATTTTACAAACTGAAAGTACTTCCTTTATATTTATGAAAAATAATTTCTATAATTAGTACAATTTCAACCTTTAAAATACAGATAGTTAATTCTGAGATCCCCCCCACCTTCTATGTCAAACATAGTTCATAATTTATATCCAAAATATTTTATATTGCTAATGTACTTTGTAATCAGAGTTTATTTTAACTGGTGCAATCTAATTTTTAATTCTATACCCAGTAGCTGCCAACCTTACAAGCACAAATCTTAACCCGAGGCCCAAAACACACAATTTGATTCCGCGAGTGTTGTGTAGAATTGCACAGATTATTAATTATAAATCATAAAAATCAGGAAAAGAATAAGAAGAATGTGAGATTCCATAACAGGACCAGTAGAAGGAGCTTTTCCCATAGAAATCCCCAAATGAGCACATCTGCTTGTTCATTTTCAACACTTTCCCCCTCAATAAACAGCTAAATTTGTCGCTTAACCTCTTTGATGAGATGTTAAATAGCAGCAAAGTTGACGGTGATAAAAGCGGGCAACCGAGGCAACAATGATTTGTTTTCAATTGGAAGCTAAACAGTTTTCAGTTTGGAAAAAGAAAGGAAGGACACGGATCAGACGGAAATTACCGAAAGTCTCTCATTGGAAAATAATTTCAGATAACTATGGATTGATCTTATTTTTTTCCTTGATCATCCATGGGAATGTGTGTATTGGTACTCTTCCTATAACTTTGGCCATTCCCATGTATTTTTGACTCCTAACTGACTCAAGTAGTCAGGAAACCAGCACAGGTGAAAAGATGCATAAAACGCACTGTAAACGATTTTGTTATTAAAACCATTAGTAGTTTGCTTGTTATTATTAATTTTTGAATATCATCATTATTATTATTATTATTATTATTATTTTTATGATCATATTTTTAGGATATTCTTTAAAACACATCTTAGCTAGATAATGAAAGTAATTCTTACATTTTTATTTTTGCTGAATAACATTATGTAAATCTTATATTTTTAAAAGAGTTTTTGTCAAATTAAATCATAAAATGACAAGCTTTCTTCACTATATTTATTCATTTTCTAGGAATAAAAAGCAATGTGCAACAATAAAAATAATCAACTATTTTGTAACTTTTAGCAACACATAAAAAACAACGTTAGGTTGGTAAATACATTGTCAGATTTAAAGTAGTTGTTTTTAATTTACTGTATATTTTTTTACTATATTGACTATATACTATTTTAAAAAGATAATTTTGCAATTCTTCTCACTTTACTAAAAATATTCATTTAAATAAAATGGAAAATAAACAATGTGATATTTAAAATGACTAACACATACCTTTGAATTGGATTATATTGTTTTGTGTTTTTACTAATTTCTTTAAGTTTTAAATAAAAAATTAATAGACAATTTGAACCATTTTAAGGACTCAATGACTTTATTTTATCTCTTGGCCCCAGCTCTTAGCAACAGTTGACTAGGGATAATGGATCACGGTAAAAACTGCACCATCACTTTAAGTGGGTCATAAAGGCGCACTTCAGCAACCCAAGCTGAAAAAAGCCCTCTGCATGCCCCTTCTCTCAGCAAAAGTCGACTGAGGATAATGGATCGCGGCCACAACTGTGCATTTTACTCTAAGTGGGCCGGAACAGCATGCCCTTTGACAAACGCGTCTTCTGAAAATGGGTAAATAAAGTAAACAGAACAATTAAAATAAAGTAAAGTAAAATAAAGTAAAAATACGTATTCTGCATAAGATATTTATACCATAAATACAATACTCGTACAGCACAAGTGTTTTAAAACCATGTCAAGAAAGATCTGAAGTAAAAAATGTACACAACCGGGTTGTTGCACTTAACTGGGATATTGCACTTAAAAAACGGGGTATTGCACTTACTACCTGGGTAGTTCACTAGGAAACAGGGACGTTGCACTTGGAAACAGTTTTAGGGCTGATGTTTAGTGTGCTGATATTTGTATCGATTCTTTGGGAAACAAACTATCTCTAAGTCTGTTTAAGGGATCTGAATCGTCGGCCCGATGGTAGCAGTTCGAAAAGACGGTTGCCATGGTGTGATGAGTCTTTCGGAATGTCTTTAGCTCTGCTGAGGTAGCGAGAGCTGGCAATGTCCTCCAGGCTGGGCAGGGGGCAGCTGGTGATCTTTTGGGCTGCGTTTATAATCCTTTGTAGGGCGTTCCTGTCTGCTGCAAAGCATCTTGCGTACCACGCTGTGATGCAATACATTAGGATGCTCTATATCGTGGCACTCTGGAATTCACGACCAACTCAGCCCTCAGGTTGTCATTCCTGAGCACTTTCAGGAAGTGGAGTCACTGCGGGGTCTTCTTCATCACCGCCACGTTGTTGGCGGACCAGGAGAGGTCCCCAAAGATCTGCAACTCAGCAGGGCTGGTTCTGCTCTGCCCTTCATGAAGTCCAGGATTATTTCCTTCATTTTTGTTTTTGTTGATGGTCACCGGTGTAGGTCATATTCTGCTCACTTGACTTGTTGAAGCCTCCCATGAGCCTTTAAGTGCGACCGTGCAATCTATTCCTTGTTGCGTTTTACTCTGCCCTAGCGGATTCTCGCAATCCACATCTGCTTCTTCCGTGTTACTGAATCATCTTAGGAAGCCCCAAGATTGCCGTGCGCCACACTTACCACCCCTGAGGGTCTTCCGCACACTTGCTTGCACATTTCGTGTACTGGCTGAAAAAGTATTTATTTCCAGAAGTGATACTAGATTCAGCTGTGCTTTGTGCAGGTCTTTGTCTACTTGCAGAATTTTCATTTGATAAAATCTGATTAAATGATGATAAGGGTGGAAGGTCATTCATATCCCATTCAATACATAAAATAAATGAATGTCCTACAGCATGACCTGAAATAACATCAATACACTCCTGCTATGATTCATCCCTCATTTATTAGTTATTTATATCGAGTGCTTCATACAAAATATTTTTTGCACTGAAAGAAAAAAGGATAATCACAGGATTTTATTTTTTTTATTTAGTTATCATTTTATTTTACTGAAAAACTCTCAAGATTTAAACTTGGAATAACAAAAATAATGTTTGAAATAAACCAAAGCTGGTTTCCAACAGAAGAACAAAAAGAATGCTAAGTGCTTTATTTAGTTATTGTTATTTATTTTATCTATTATTTTTGTGATTAAGGGGAAATACAAATACAAATAAACATCACTTGAAACGACTATTGTCACTTTTTTCAACTGCCCCAAAAAATTGTCACTTTGTTTATTTTGGTTCTTTGATTAAAAACCTCTCACAATCCTACTAGATGTCACAAATAATAAAACAAACTTGACAAGAAAAACACTGCAAGAAATGAACAGTTCCAATCATTGCTAGTCCCTTCCCAAATCTAAGAGAAGCGATGAAGTTGATTGACGTGTCGGCATCAGTCGGAGGGGAGCAAAAAGCTTCTGGCAGCCCCGTGGCCCGAAACGTCAATGGCAGAACTTTGAGGACGCCTGAGGAGGAATTGCGCTCGCAACCTCAAATCCCGTGGAACAATATGTGGTTGTATCCAACTTTTCACAGACTCTTTTGCTGCAAAAAGGTGTTGCGAGTATCGTGGGATGTCTGACTCAGGTGTGAGTTTTTCATAAATGTATTTATTTAATGAGGGGCTTTTAGAATAAATCATGCAGTTTGACGAAGTTCTGGGAAAACAAGTAGTTCAAAATACAGACGATAAATACTAATCACTGGCAACAAAAGTGAGCACTGTAAACCCTTGTTTACTGCGGTTAATTTGGACCAGAAACCCCTCACAATGTACAAAAATCTGGGTAGTAGCCCTCTTCCATTTTCAATATGCGTTCTTCTGGACCCGACCTACAGCAAAAGTATTAATGGAGCTCAGGTACACAGGTCCTGTTCATTTTAGGCAGAAATCCTAGAAAAAAGAAATGCCACAATTGACACAAATTTGCTCTATCTACCTCTCTCAGCAACATTTGCCTGGGGATAAATGATCGAGGCAAAAACCGTGCAATTCGTTTTATGGGGGCAACTATGACACGCTTCAGTGGCCCGAACCGGGTATGAAATGGGCTCCCCTCAGCTCTCAGAAATAGTCCATCACGGATAATAGATCACAGCCACAACTGTGCATTTCATTTTAGGCGGGCCAGAATGGTACTTATCTTGACAAAAGTGCTCTCTACTGGTCCCCAGTTGCAAGAAGTGCAGTTCATTTTGGGAGAAAATAACAGCAAAAAAAGTGCTGCCAGGCCTGACAAAAGTATGCTCTGTTGGTCCCCGCCTTTAGAAATAGTTGACTGGGGGTAATGGATCAGGGCAAAAACAGTGCAGTTCATTTTAGGTGATCTACCACGCCACGCTTCAGCGGGCCAAACTGAATTTAAAAAAGTGCGCAGCCGACACCTGCTATCAGCATTAGTAGACGAGAGATAACTGATTCGGCATTTCATTTTACGCAGTCCACAATGGTGCACCTACCGGCAGAAAACTATCAAGTCAATTTGTGATCAAGGATAATGTAACGGGGGCTCACGAGCCCAGTTCATTTCAGGCAGAAAATGAAAAAAAAAAGCTGCCAAAGGCGGACGACAGTACGAGCTGTTGTTCATCGTTCTCAGCGATATGCGATCCGGTGTAATGGATCTTATCCACATTAGTGCGATTCACTGTTGGTGGACAGTGGGGCAAAAGAGAGCAGCCAGGCCTGAAAAAAAGCTGTGTGGGACTACAATACAACCATAAAAGAAATGTGCCAAATGTCAATATTGGATACAGTAAGGTAAAAATGCAAGTATATTCAAATATTGATAAACTGTCCAATAACAAAGTCTAAATACACTTGTTCTTCTTTTGTCTGGAATCAATAATATACGTAGTCGGTCATTGTACATTACGGTTTATGAAAGCTAGTGCTAATTGAAAATTGAAAATCTTATTACGGAAAAAAGGCTTCTAACTTGACTGCAATGACTTTGCACTTTGTCTACCCCCCTCTGTCTGTTTCCCCAGCCTCTATCGTAGCCCAGAAATGGTGGTGCCAGATGCATCCGTGCATGGATGGCGAAGAATGTAAAGTCCTGCCCGACTTGACCGGCTGGTCCTGCAGCACTGGCAACAAAGTCAAAACCACAAAGGTGAGAGTCCCTATTGGCATTTGGTGCCAAATTTTAGGCTGTTAGTCGTCTGCTGGGATCAGAACCTCAAAAATCGGAGTTAATTAGTTTACAAACAGCAACCACCAAAGCAAAAAAAACAACAACAATTTTCTTTCAACTATTGTCATAGCTGCTCTAAAAAGCCACCTTCTTAACTTGCCTAACCTAACCTGACCTAACCTGACCTTACCTTAACTTACATTACCTTACTTTACCTCAAAAAACCATTCAATAATAGACTTATGAAGACACCCATTGGTCTTAACCAACATTTGATGCAGCTGAGATAAGGTCTTGAACTGAATGGATTTTTCTCTCTTTTCCTGTGGTCTGAATTAATGTTTGGTAAACAGAGGGTGTTCAAAATTTTACGACCTGCGCATCAAACATCATAAGCACTAGTCTTGTATCTTGAAAATCAAACGTGAACTGATTTTGGAGTCGCTCAGACGAGTCATAATTTAACAAAAATCATGAATTACACCTTGCTTTAAATCTTGTCAATGACAAAGTCTCTTGAGAATCATTTCAGATCTCATCATGGGGACTTCAGATTCTGTCATGAGGGCTATAAATCTTGTTATGGGGGCTTCAAATCCAGCCATGAGGGCTGTGAGTATCATCACAATAAATAAATTTCTTGTAGTTTACTTCAAAACATCCTCATGGGGGCTTGAAAATATCATCACGAGGGCTTCAAATCACCTACTAAGTGCTTCAAATTCAGCCACGAGGCTTCAAATCTTATCCCAGTCACCAAGCCTCTTATTGATGACTCAAAAATATCAGCATGGGGGCTTGAGAGCTCATCCACAGGGATACAAATCTCACCGTGTAGGCTTCAAACTTTGTCATAGGGTCCTTAAATCTTAGAATTAAGGTTGAAATTCATACCAGATACCACACGTTTTAAGGATTACTTGAAATACCATCACAAGGGCTTTAAATCCCATTGCATAGACCGAATATTTTGTAGTTAACCTCAAAATATCTTCATTCGGGCCCTAAATCTCATAATGAGAGCTGCAAACTTAGTCACAGGTGCTTCAAATCCAGCTACAAAGTTTCAACTCCTATCTCATCCACAAAGTGTCTGGTGGATGTCTCAAAAAACATAATTGTGAGGGCTTTAAATCTCTTCAATAGGGATTCAAATCTCACTTTGAGGGCTTTAGACTTTGTAAAATCTCATCCCTGAATCTATATATTCTCGTTGGGGCTTCAAATTGTGTCATTAAGGCTTCAAATCTCATCGTAATCACCCAAACTCTTGTAAATGACTTCAATACATCTTCATAGGGGCTTTAAATCAGATCATGAGTAGTTAAAATGTCATCAAAAGGGCTTTAAATCTCTTCACGAGGGCTGCAAATCTCATCACAACGACCACATCTCTTCAGGACCACTTCAAATCCTGTCTCGGGCTTCAAATCCACCCACAAAGCTTAAAATCTAATCACAACCAACCAAAATATTTTGTGAAAGGCACAAAATGGTTTCAAATCTCACCATGGGGCCATATAATTTGTGATATGTGTTTTTAATAAAATCTTGTTAGGGGATGAAAATGAATAAATACCAACTCTTTTAAGTCATTAGGGTTTCAAATCTCATCATTAAATCTATATGTTCTCATGAAGGCTTTTAATTTTGACATGGGGGCTTCAAATCCAGCAAAGAGGGCTTCAAATCTCATCATAGCCACACAATCTCTTGTGAATGATTTAAAAACATCGTCATCCGGGTTTCGAATTAAATCATGAGAAGAATAAATCTCAGCATGTGGCTGTCGATTCTTTCAAGATGGCTTTAAAGCTTTACATGAGAGCTCTCAATTTCATCACAATGACCAAATCTCTTCAGGACATCAAATCTTCTTGTGAGGGCTTCAGATCTTTTCCTACAAACTGCACTACTGAAGACCTAGATGTGAAATGCACGGCCCGTCTCTGATCTAAACTGAGCGACATGAGGACTGAATGGAGAAGGGTCTTTCAATAGTTCTAACTGAAATCCAACAACCACAAGAGATTAAAGAAAAAGGGGGTCGAAGGAGACAACGATCGAACTCTCGCAGTTCGAAACTTAATTGTGATTCTTTGCCAAACAGTAAGCGTTTTAAAAGAAAATATTTTTCGACATTGTCAAGAAAACCTTATGTAAAAAGCCTTGCAGGTTTTCTTTCCTCAGAAGCATTCTATACATCTTTTCACAACCCGCCGACGCTGCGTGGGAGCAGAACTATCTGGACAGGGACCGATAATCCCGCTGAATGCAATGTTGAGGTCATTGCTGAAGAAGAAACCCGATCGGACAATAACGAGAATCGGCAGGTGATGCGGTTGCTATGGAGACGACAGGTGACATATGCCTCCGAGTGGTGAGGGTGGCGATTAACTAATCCCGGATCGCCTCGGACAAACTTTTGGGTCCTCCCCCTTGCCTCTTCAACATAGACCGACGCAAAGAGGACAGGCAACAGTGTCGAGATAATTGTCCGATCGGTCCCAGAGTTGTTGTTTAGACTCGGGGTCATTAAATTCTCTGGCTGTGCCCGGCAGTACCTCCGTCTATCCTACTTACCGACTTAATTATGAGCCGTAATTGTAAAGCCTCGGCGGAAGGACCGCGGTCGTAATGCATTCTAATGAAGGCGACAGATGTTGTGCTGTTCCGCCATCTCTCGAGCAATTACTCTCGTGATGCCGACGTACCTCTTGCTACCCGCACCTGCGTAAATCAAGCGCACCTGCTCTCCTTTCTCCAGCACGCCGAGATAGCGCTAGCGCCCCAGACGCAAATTAACTTCCGCACGTCTGCGGCTTATAAGCGGCGGCGAAGGACCCGCTGTCGGAATTTTATTAAGTCCTTCAATTGCTTCTTCTCACGGGGTGTGCGGCGACACATCCGTCCTGGCACGAGAAGACGTAGTAAGTTATGCTGATAGTTGAGTGGAGTCTCAAACTTAAAAGTAAGTTCTTAGCCTTATAAAATTGCACCATTATTTACGAATATAGCCACATTTTACTTGCATAAAATTTCCTCAAGAAGATTTCAATTTCATAAAGTATTTTTGCGTTTCTATTCCATTTTTCTGTCACTATCGAAGCTAATGCTGAAAGTTGAGCCTGTCCTGTCGTATTTTGTGGCATGCGTTTTTAGGACTGGAAATCTCCATTCGACCGAAGCAGTGGATGCTGGGATTTATTTGTTCACGTTTTTGTTGTTATACATCCAATATTGCACCCTAGTCAATCATAGTTTTTGTAACCGGTGGCGCTTCCCAGGCCTGCTAGCAGGCGCTGACTCACCAACCCAGAATCTGATTGCCTAAATCAACAGCTTTAGTGAACACTGGTGTTATGCCCCAGGGCCTGCAGAGCTAATTGTGAAAGCCTCGCCACAAGTAATGGCTAAAATATGATTTGTTAAATGCTTGAATATGAAAACACACATCTAGAAGCAGCGTTGTTTTTTTTTTTAAGTTAGAAATAATTTGTATTTTTTCCAGAAGCAAAAAATTTTGTTGTCTTTTGCACTTCAAAATACGACTTACACTCCAGTGTCACTAATGTATGATTTATTTGTACATACCTGTGTGTGTAATGGCCTACAGCAACTTAGAGTGAGAAGCAATAGCTAAGTCAGCAAAATACACCTGTCCAACAAAAACTCCTCAAACATACTTATATAAACATTTAACACACAAAATATAACACTGAAGCAACTTACAAACAAATTCAACTTATCTCGTTCGTTGGTAGGGCAGTGTCTGCATTCTTATGTTGTGTTGGAGGAGGAAAACCCAATTTTAGACTTATACTTTTGGACAAATCATAACCAAAACCGACTGAAGCAGAATTAACCCAAAACATGTTTGGTGCTAGGTAGGATGGGAAATTTTAATGTAATAATATACAATGGTGTGTCCTGCATTTCACTCCTAGACCTTCAGTCATGTGTTGTCTGCATCCAGCCATCAATAAATATGTTATGGCTATAAAACATTTACTGCAGCTACAGCTGCGGTGCATATAGAACAACTTGCAATATTATTTAGGAGAAAAGATACATTTTACTCAACAACATTTTTTACATTTGTGCACAAAATTTATCCTCTACATTTAAATTACTCTGTCGCAGAGATTATCCGTGTGTTTCAGTCCCATCAAGAAGTTATTTTTATCGCCATCGAAGGTAATGCTGAAATGCGAGCCTGTCCTGTGGTATTTCTCGAATAAGTTATTATTTAAATTAGGGATGAAAATGTTACGATACGGGCCATTTTTCTTCAGCTTTTCGTTGTAGCCAATTTGTGAAACACCTGACGTTTCCTTAGGCCTTCTAGAAGGCCCTGGCTCTGCCAACTTAAAATCTGATTTGCTAAACCAATAGTTTTCTAGTCACTTATTTTATGCCCGATCTGCAAGGTTGACTGTGAAGGCCCTCTGGGTAGATTTCAGTAATGGCTGAAATATGATTGGTTAACTGCTTAAATATAAAAGCTCACATCAGAAAGCAATGAAAGAAGGCTGACAGACGATTTGGAATAATCTAATAAGTATTCTTGGACAAAATTTACTTAGCATCTCATCATTGCTATACTTATCGGCCAGCAGTGAAGGCCCAGAAGGCCCCGACAGCCTCTGCAGAAACATCACAAATTGCAAGATTATGAAATTATACAGGAATAATAAAACATTTAATCTATTTTTTTTTGTGTTTTACACGACTCTAAGGCAATTGTTTTAGGTAAAATGATTATATTTGACTGTCATTCACATTGACTAACTGTCTGGACTGTTATTATCAGATCTTGTGTTTCTCTTTTTAGGTTACACGATAACAGGAGAGCCACAGGAGCACAAGGAATATTTCTCCACGTGGAAAGAGTGAACGACTCACGGATCTGTAAAAAAAATTACAATAGGTATTTCCATGATAAAACAAGACAGTACACGTCACTTCCGGTGGCCACTATTCCACCGCGACTCCGGTTACGCAAGGACAACAAAATAACTATGATTGGACCAGCAGCTGGATGATGGAAACAACGAATAAGCATTTCAAAAGGTGTCTTTCAACAAAGCATTTCCGCTTATATAGCAGTGCAAAGAAATAGCGGCCCATAACTAGCATCATTAGAATCAAACGGCTCTCCGGGGTCAAGCCACCAACCACGAAGACCCTTGAGCGTGAGCCAATTTGCCGTTCTAATTAGAGATTGCAGTGTAGGAACATAACAACGTATTAAAAATTCATGTATGATATTTGCACTAGTCCTAACCTTTTGGGTAATGTTTGGTTGTTCCCGGTATTGTCCGTATCGTTCACGAGGAAGGAATTGTAAAACCTTTGAAGTAGGCAAATACACGAATGTGTACATTCCGCCTCATTACATTTAAGTGGTGGAAATTGCCCCGAGCGCAGTCGTCAATCGTCGCGATCGGAATTAGCAAGCCGGGAACATAGCGTATTTTTGGTAGCTCTAAATATTTGATCTGTGACTACTCCACTGTCGTCGTTTGGAACGAGATCCATAAAAGGTTCAAGCATTAGCCTGTGTTGTCTTTTTATTGCCGCTCGGATGCAAAACAACTTTTCTGGACGGCGGTCATTTGGAGAGTTATTCGAGGTGATTTCGTTCATTTCCCCCTAGAAAGCTTTTTCGCCATCAATATTTCAGCAAGATACGGGGAAATAATTGCTATGGGTAATGGCAGTTTTTCCGCCACCGCTGCTGGACGAGGACGAAAAATCGTCCCACGTCTCTGGTATTAATTCCCCTCTATAACTTTGCTTATTATCATCCCCTCGCTTGGGTACCGCCTTCCCAACTGAGTTTGTTTTTCTTCTCAGATTGTACAGCAAACCATCATTTATCGCGAAGTTATGTTAAAATTCCCCTTTATAGGCAAAATTGGTGACCTAGAAATTATTTTAAATCAACAACTAGCAGACAAGCATCTTAGAGATATAACTTGTCATAGGCACTAAATAATATGTTGTTGATGTTGTATACTGTGTAAATTCCATAATTAGGAACCAAAAACATCCACAACGTAAAGTGAAAATGGTTTTAGAGAAATCGCATTGGAATTTGCCCCTAATTAACGTAATTTGGTAAGTACACATTAAAAGGCAATGTTATTTACAAACAGGAAGCAAAGAGACTGTTTAGCAAATCAGAATTTATTAGTTTGTACTTTACAATTGAATAGTAGACACAGTGCAGGAGGAGAGAAGGCACCAAGAATTACCTTTTTACTTGCAAAAAGGAACAAGGACCGTAAAAATTTACATTGTTTTGAAAAAATAGAGCTTTTTCGCCACATATTCTAATCAACATATGGGTCACAAGACTAGACATGTAAATGGTTTTATTACTATTAAAACAAATACAACATAAATGAGTATATTTGTCCTCGTGTTTACAGACACAGCTGTGTGCTGTTCACAAAAAGCATTGACAAATTGGTGGAGAGAAGTTTTTATAGGTAATGGGCGCAGTTTGAAAGGAAAAGACATTGGTGGTCAAGTGGTAAATTCCCAAACTTGGTTCGGACTGGATCTTGCTGGAATTTTTCAGGGTGTCTGGCAAGACTCCAGCACTACACTTCAGCCAAACAAATATCACTTGGAGCAATGTAAAGAAGCCATGTTCAAACTCCAGACCGGGAGCCAGTTACAGTCCGTCATCAAATTTTTACTGTCCCGTGCCCTCTGTCATAAAATCATTAATATGTGGTGCACCAGTATTCTTGACTAAGGTATAAAATACATTTGTACAACAAACAAAATCACAATTTTACCGGATGATGGCATAAGCCCGTTGTCCATCTTTCCCCTGGCTTTCTGTGAGATTTTTAGCCTGTTTCTGACAATAAGACTGTAAATTAAAAAAGGAAAGTTGACACTGAGGGCCGCCGCTACTGGACTTTGGAGTATTCTTTCGCGAACTCCAAAACAACTGTGTTTGCCGGGTTTGCCAAGAGACTGTGGCTGTTTTCAAAGAGTACGATATTAAGAGGCACTGCTAGACGAAAACTGCCGACTGCAAAAAGCTAACAGGAAACGAAAGCTGTGAAAAGGTGTATCAACTGGAAGCTGTTTTAAAGGCACAGAAGTGCTTTTTCACGAGTCCCTGCGAGTCAAATGAAAATACTACAAAGGCAAGGTGCGAGCTCGCAACGCTGATTGCCAAGCACTGCAAACCTTTCACGGGGGTAAATTTGTAAAAGACTGTTTAAAGCACATGTGACAAACTCCCAGCCCGCGGGCCACGTCCGGCCCTCTGTGTAATCATATCCGGCCCGCAAGACCATTTTACATTGTTGTTATTAATGCCCCGTCAATGTGAACAACGCCGTCTCATCCCTGGACATCATATTCTGACGTTCTAGTCACTGTACCTATTCCTTCATACAGTATATAGGGCGTATACTATACTATAATACCAGGAGTCGGGAACCTATGTTTCTTTCTATGAGTACCTATGGCTCAGAGACAAATTTAATTGCATGCAAATGTTCTCCATCTCGTTCAAAATTTGAGCCATTGATCCTGTTCAGATACACGCAAAGCCAAACCTGAACTGAATTACAAAGCAGTACTTTTCAGAATATACAGTATAGGGCACGTTTTCACTACAATTTACAGTCAAGGTGTCACACAAAAAAAACTCGTTTTGGTTGTACAACGCTAAATAATCCTTTATATAAAAGCTCACTATATAATCTGTGTTCAGTGTTCAGATACTTTTTGATGAATCCAGGGAACAAATTGTAAATATGCCAAAACACCGGAAGATAACTTAAAGTTATTTGATTGGGTGAGTGGGAGGAATGGGTGGAGCTATGCAAAAAGTGCAAGCACTCCCTCCCATCTCTCGCCCTACTCCGTCTGCGCCAAAGGTAAGCACATCAGGCTCCCTGTTCTCAGAATGTTGTGACGTTTTTACAAAATAATTTGTGTAGCATTTTCATATTTCTACTTTTGACAGGAGATGAAATGAAATGATCTGCATTTGTATAGCGCTTTTAAAGTCAATGACTTCCCAAAGCGCTTTACAATGTGCTCCACATTTCCCAATAGCGGCCTTGCAGCCATGTAAGGCGCTAACCTGCTTATTGGGGGTATTAGGGGTTCAGTGTCTTACCCAAGGACACTTCGACATGTAACACGGACGAGCCGGGATTCGAACTGGGATCCTTTGATCCCAAGACGAGCGCTCTACCTCCTGATCTACTGCCGCCCCCGATATATATAAGGAGAGCAAAATCTTTTGGGATATTTTTTTAATGTATACATTGACATAGGAGCAAAGGAATTTGAATGTTATTTTAATGTTAAGTTCTTTAAGTTAAGTTCTAAATTGTATAATTTAACAAGATATTTTTATTTACAGCAAAATAATAAAAATACTGTATAAGTGATTTAAGTTTTAAATGTAATATTCTTGTCTGTTTTTATTCATATTAATGTTCCAAAAACATTCAGTTTAAGTGTGTTCAATAAATGTTTTTCCTGGTTGGCCGGCGACCTTAAGTGTGTTTTGAATTTTGGCCCCTTGTGCAATTGAGTTTGATTCTTTAATCTGGCCCGCTTTCTGAACAGTTTGGACACCCCTGATGTAGAGATTCCACCACAATCGAATGAGGTGTCAAGCAAATACACTAGGAAACATACTCAGCAGCACTGCCGCTGTAAGTGTTCCACATTTCTCCCCTTAAAAACACCAAACGATTTTTTTTTCGTTCAACAAAAAAAAAATGCTGACTTGAGACTAGTATTTTAGCCTACATCTGCTTATTTTAAAGAGAGGCCAAATCTTTGTGCATGGATAAACCACTCCAATGATCACATTAGAGTTCAGTTTTGCTAAAGGTTTGCCACATATGTTTTTTTAATCAAGCAGGTTTTTTTTTTCGCAAATTTATTTTGGAAAGGAATTGTGTTTAACACGTAAAAATATAGTGTGCGATAAATTCTACCACTCTTTAATGTCAAAATATTGGTTTTCTGAAGAAGTATGGAAGTAAGTTGTTATTAAAATAGTGATATAATAATTAAAATAAATAAGAGTGAAAGGGGGCAGCACGGCGGCGCAGTGGTTAGTGCTTGTGCGGCACAGTTCATGTCATGGGAACCTGTCGTGGGTTCAAATCCAGCTCCAGACTGTGCGGAGTTTGTATGTTCTCCCCGTGCTTGCGTGGGTTTCCTCCGGGCACTCCGGTTTCCTCCCACATTCCAAAGACATGCATTTCAGGTGAATTGGCTGGTCCAAATTGTCCCTAGGTGTGAATGAGCGATTGAGTTGTCTGTCCCTGTGTGCCCTGCGATTGGCTGGCAACCAGTTCAGGGTGTCCCCTGCCCACTGCCCGATGATTGCTGGGATGGGCTCGCTTATCCTCCAGCCCCCCGCGACCCTACTGAGGATAAGCGGTACGGCTAATGAGATGAGAGATGAGAAGAGTGAAAGGTAAACTCATACACTCATGTAAAGTTGGCCGTTTTGGGAATGTGCATTTCTCATAATTCAATGCAATGAAAATAACTTGTTTTTATATTCCTAAATATAAAAACAATCTTTCTCACACACTCACACATAAAGTAACGTTTCAATCATCAGTGTAATTACATCTTTTGTATGTTTATCAATCTTATATTCTTTTATTGTGAAGTCGTGCTCGTGTGTTCCCTTTCCTGTTTTCACTGACGAATAATAAACCACGCCTACCGTTTGGGAGGTCTGTTCGCCAACTGAGTCAGCCTCGTGAGGATGTGCAGCTGCTACCACGATGTAGTTTATAACTTAATATCTGTATTTTACTTGTGTAATACAGCCACCAAAGAGTCTTTATAATGATTAACTTTAACAACTTATATCTACATATGCTGTGACACATTTCAACAATGTGCCCCTATCCAACCTGTTCTAAAGGTCCCCTCGAGTGCTTTCTCTTAATTCAGAATCTCCTGTATTAAATAGAGGAGTACAACTCTTAAAGGGTGAGGAAATTATCTGCTTGATCCTGGGTGGAGATTTATTAACATAGTGGTGAAACAGTGATCAAAAACAACCTTTATGCTCGTGGCAGTTTTTCATTTGTCATCAGTTAAGTTGTCTATGTGTCAGAATTAAGTAGTTTTGTAACCGCCTGGGATTGTTTCCACTTTCATGATCGTGAAAAGTGAACCATGTTATAGCGAGGGTTTACTGTATTATTGTATTACTTGCTACACCACCAGCTTTGGGCACATTAGTGAAAAAAAGTAATACATCACTTTTGACAGATTATAGACACCCAAAAGTATCACATTACTCTTAAAGTAACTATCTGGTTACAAATAGCCACATAGGAAATTAAGTAGATGAAAATGTGTACGCCAACTTGTGGAAGCAATGACCCCTTCATATTTATTGGCTTGTGCAATCTTGAAAGCTTGCAAATGAACACTTGGCCGAGACATACCATATCCATTTTGTCTCCAGGGTTTAAAACCACTCTAAGATCTCTTACGTTTCTGGGAACTTAAAAAACATTTTCTTTTTTTTCTCCAGGCATGGTGAAGTGCAAAAATAATTTTACATAAATACCAAATTCCAGCACACTATAATTGTCAATTCTGTGTTCACATTTTCCCCATTGATTTTCCATTGCTTTGTTGCTCCTGTATAAGACACGCCAATTTCCCCACCCGTTTTTTCTTACATTCACTACTGGTGACACACATAAAAATACCATAAAATTCAGACTATAAGCCGCAACTATTCCCCCCAGCTTTCAACCCTATGCATTTTTTAACGACCGCCAGGGGCACCCGAGCATTAAAGGTAAGAGTGACACACGTGGAATATATGTGTTGAAGAAGACGTGGATTCAATGTAACTTCACGCTTTGTGCATAAATAAAACTAGCATTAACAAAGCCTCATCATGAAAAAGGTGTCAATCGAAAGAGGAGCGCTAACTACCATATTGGGAATCATTTTACAAGCCTGTTTATTAGTAAATGGAAATAATATGGCGCAACGAATGGATAACAAGAAGCAACATCCAACGAAGCAGAAATCTTCAAGGTGAAAACCCATTTATTGTTGGTATTATCGTGTATTTTGGAGTAAATAGTTGGATTCTATGGATTGTCCTTGATGTAACGAAGGCACTCAAGCGGACATTCAAAGGAGTTGAAGAAGGCCAAGGGACTTATTGGTGATTTACCTCAGCTTTATAGTTTTCGGGATTCTCATTTAAGACTGATCGTGATGTATCTCTGATGGGAATAATTTGAATCCCAAGAGTTCAAGTTTGCCAGTGATATATAGCATGACATATTTCAGTGACTGGTGACATCGTACAGAGACGTATTTGTATATCATAGAAGCTTATAGTCAGGTGTGGCTTACGTATGTACAAACTGTTTTTTCCCTAAAAATCGTACTTAGTGCACTTTACAATCAGGTGCGCTCTATAGTCCAAATTTTACAGTATGTGCAAATAAACTGACTTCCTGATTTCAGTATTTGATTTCATAGTTGTAAATGTATCTTATATGTGAGTAATTACGGTAGGGAGTATATGTATTTGAGGAGAAATTCAGCGCCTTAGTACTGCGTGCTTGAGATCACACCGCCATAACTGTATTCAGTTGTAATTTGTAGGAAAATATAATCCAACTCTAGAGAATGAGTTAAGCGAACTGAGGGATGGATGTGACAAGATAAGTGAAGCAAGAGTATTCGGAAATTAGAGGACGTTTTAATCCATGATCTGCATTCATAAAGTAGAGGAGTAACGCACCAACTAGTAAAAACGGTAGAGTTACAAAATGCAATTAATGACGCGTTGCAGTACTCGTTGCCGAGAAAAGTAATTGGGTTCCAGGAACACCTTTCTTTGCAAAAGGTCATTCCCAACATTGTTCATTAATAATGAGTTTAACACTTATTTTAAAAAATACATAATCAATATAATGCCTGATGTAAATCAATAAAGTACCAAACCACCTTAGAGCAATGGGTCATCGTATTCCTGGCTTCACCACAGGCTTTTCCCTTAAAGTGTCTCTCTGTCCCGATCTGATATGCGAGTGTGGTGGGTGGTTGGGTCCGCGGGTCGTCCCGCGGGGGAAAGATCCTCTCCGAACGAGCCTCTGCTTTCAGTCACGCTGCTTTATGAGCTATGATAAATCTGTAGGAGGCCAGTTGGTGCCTTTTTCTGCTCTGTGCCGGAGGGAGCAGGCCTTCCAGTGGCAGGCGCCTCCACTCTCTCATTACTGAGGGGCCAGCATTGCGCCTGGCTCCTCTTGGGACTGCTGACACCGAATATTTTTAGGCTGGTGTTGCTGCTTTGCAGCATTACTGCTGTGGCCTGGGTTCTGCTCTGCAACAATTGTCTGTTTAAGTGGCAGGGTGTAGTTGTTCACCACTAGAGGTTGTTGTTGCTTGGAAAGGAGCTAAAGCCTCTGTGTAGCAAGTGTTTTGTGAACAATATCCCTTGCTTCTTCTCACTTCGGTTATGGCTCGTTCACTGCTTTTCTTATAATCAATTGAATTGTCTTCATTGTCAGTAAATTAAATGTATCTGGCATTGTGTTCTGAGCAAACAGAGGACAGCAGATTTTATCACAGGGGCAGGTTAGGGAGGTATTTGTGTGTTGTGTGGACGTAACTGTCTGTGTGCACGACTGTCATAGGCTGGTGTATGCTGTCAGTCAAAATATACGAACAAGACAATGTGTCTGCCACCCAAAACAAACTTACACTGAAAATAAATTCATCAATTAAATTGGACTCTGAGGAAATTCAGAAGAGCCTGAAGAAATGATGCTCATTAGCAGGAGCTTTGTTAATTATTATCGGGTTTGGGAAGTGACAAAAGCGGTGTCACGAGATTAGGCGAGGCTGCAGGTCTGGCCTACTCATACGGCTAGGCTAACAACTCCCTTATGCCACCCCTGCCGAGACTGAATCTCACCAATGCCAGATCCATTAACCATAAAACGGATGACCTGGGGTTACAACTTATGGGAAACCATTACATTTGGTACGGTTGTATTTTATTCATCGCAAAAACCTGGCTTATTTCGACTATACACGATGCTTGCGTTCAGCTTGTTAAATTGCTTTCTTACAGTGAAAAGAGAAGCCCTCCAATTTTCCTGTACTTTTGTATAATGACAATAAAGACCATTTATTCAACTAAAATTCTGTGTTGTGATTTTATTTGAAGATCTATTGTTGCATTTTTGTTACACACGTATACTCTCAGTTAGTAAGGACATCATCTCGAGGTAAGTTTGACATTTGGGTTGTTATGAAGGTGCGACAATACTTTGTAGATTTTCATTTTTCGCAGGGGTTTCTGGTCCCCATTAATCATGATAACCGAGGGATTTCTGAATTACAAAATGTGAACCTGTTAAAGGTTGGCTAGTATGCAAAGATCAGGTCTGACTACTGGAGGGCAGTAATAGTATATAAAAAATTATCAGACAGAATAGCTAACTTGGGGCACAATTTATTAAAAAAGAAAATAAAACTATACAAAGATAGAAAACAGAAGACAAACATTTACAAACTGCAGTCATAGAACCGGATATCAGTGTTTACAATTCATTGCCAACAAAACTCCAAAATGGCTGTTCTCCCAGTTAGAGTTCATCTTCGATTTTTAGATTCAGATGGGTCATGTCCATATTACAATTGTCCAGAGTAGGCTTGTATATGGTAGCGCTTGAGTAGGAGGCAGAAGGAGTGACAGTATCTAGCGTTCTTAGGAGGTGGACAGAAAGGGACGTCCTTAGGCTCGAGGCCTAGATCTATAGCTCAGCATCCACAGGATTGGAGTATAAGGCAGGGTACCTGGCCAGTTCAGTTGGCCATAACGCACACACCAACAGGTCCTAAAGTAAATAAATGGTCTAGTTTTGCAGCTGCTACTCTACCACACAACTGAAGAGACTGCTTTGAGGGCACAAATCTCATAATGGGGCTTTAAATTTAGTTGTGGAGGGGCTTAAATCTCATCCTCAGTGCTTCTCATCACGATGGTTTCAAATCACTTAATGTTGATTATAAATCTTGTCTTGTTTATTTTCACTAAGGATGTGACCCTTGTATACTTTCACTAATTGATCAGAACTGTTTCCTGTTCTTGTGGTCCTACACGCACTCTGCAGCAAAATCAATATTTGAGAACAATTTGCAGCGCTCCCTCCCGCCTGCTGTATGGCCACGCAACCTCGGCTTCGGGCCTTTTAGACTCTCATCGTGTCAGAAAACGATTTTAGGCATCGACCCGAAGGTCGGGAAAATCTTGTCCATACATATGTTTAGGACATTTGTGAAGGGTTGTTGGCGCTACAGCCAAAGAAGAATATTAGTTTATGTTGTTGCAACCTTAAACACATGTACTGTTTATTTTTTGGGGGGTTGGGGTTTAAGTTAATTTTGTTTTGTTTTTTTACTTTTAATATGTTTTAATTAATAAGTTCCAAAACGGTGTTTTCTCTTTTTATCCAAATCATAATTATTATGATTATAACTTTTCTGAAATCTATATAATTTAGTAATATTATTTGCGTCATTTGTAGTACTTATGACATTGTACAATTATTTTTTTCCAAGGCTGTTAGAGTATGGGATTTTCAATTTTATTATGAATATTAATTTGTGTTGTATGGACTTTTTATGTAACTTATTTTTCTCGTTCATCAGTTTTACTTATTTTGAGAGGGGGCTTATTTCCTAATGGATTTTTATTTCTATAACATACTTTTTTGTTCGTTTCATTTATATTCTGTTTTTATTAGATGTAATTGTTTATTGGAAGAGCTTTATTTATTTTATTCAAACTACTTTTAGTTTTTCATTTTAACTTTTTTTTTAAGATGCATTGTTGCAATATTATGAAAAACGTATTATGTGGGACATACTTGAAAAGTATTTTTACTTTTCGTAGTACCACAGCTTGTATTGGTACTTGTGACTCCCCTGGACTTCACCAAGTGCCAGTTCTATTGGTTAATGTATATGTGTATTATAATAATATCTGTAGCAACTATATAAGTTGTAGTAGTTTACAGTAGTACTTGTAGTACTTATGCTTGAAGTAGCCTGTTTATCGTAAATTTAGTAAAACGTGAAGTAGTCATCATATTTTTTTTTGTTACTTTTAGTAGTTATACTTGTCCCTGAACTGGTACTCGCAGGACTTGTAGTTTTCATCAATAGTATGCTTAACAATTGTAGTGCTTGTAGTAGTATTTGTAGTACTTGGTCGTGCTTACAGTACTTGTAGTACTTCAAGGTGTATTTTAATAATTGCAATACATAATAAACCATGGTCATTTTATGACAATAGCCAGAAATTATTCACATCTGCAAGTTTTTCAAATTTGAATGATTCCTGTAACTCTAGTGATGTAGTATTTTTAATACTTGTACTCATGCTCGCAGTACCTTACACAATTTTAGAAGTAATTATAGTCCTCCTAATTGTACTTGGCAAACGATTAAAAGTAGTTGTATCACTCATTGTCACTGTAGTAGTATTTGTAGTAGATATAGTAGTACTCTTAACTGGTGTAATACTTATAGAGAACTTTTAGGTATTCCGTTGGTTTGTTTTGAGAAAAATAACCTAGCTGCTGATTTAAGAAAGCACTTTTACACATCTTACACTTATTTCGGTAACCTCTATAAAACGTACTAAAAATGAAATCACTGCTTGAAATATGGTATCAAGCATCGTAAAAAATAAAAAATAGAGTGATTTACTACAAACAACAGGCGGGTGGCTTTTATCTTCAAAGTAAGTTGGGCGTAATATTGCAACCCAGACGGCTGAACCCACAGAAGCAAAGGCGCAGCATGCTAATATTGACTGCGGGGAAACATGCTAATGAGTACGAATATGTCAAAATACGGTAACTGCGTCAACAAAATCAAAGGAGGCTTTTGAAAGAAAAGAGTGAGACAGGATTAGCTCGAGTAAGTCCTTAGGAGCAAATCCTCCTTGGAGAGCATTTGCATTGTCACACTTTGCAGCCTTGGGGACTCTATTAACTCTGCACAGACTTCATTATTTTGTCTTTTTTCCCCCGTTTATCTGTAAAAACGGTCATCTTGGAAACTGAAGTGTCAATGTTCAGTCCGCATCAATTGTAACTCTATGAAAGAGCCTTAATTGAATCCCCCTTGAGTCTTTTGAGTGATAGTATTTATCATAGTGTACATTTAAAACAGTAGTCAGATGTTGAATTATTTACATATGAATATACACATGAGAGAAAATGGCATTAAATATTTTTCCTTACGATAGGTGTTATTTTATTACCAAATCCTTAAAATGAGTAATAAAAATGTTTTTTTTTTATTTATCTAGAAAGCTAATTAAATATTTCAACCACGAGCTTCCTGGCATACTTGATTTACTAATGCTTCTGAAAGTCAAAACTTTAAGCTTTAATGTAAATCCTAAGGCCAAACATTCCAGTTAAAGCAAGCTTAAAGATGTAACTCAGAGTTAAAGCTTTGACTCAAAAATAACTAAACTTTAATCCATGAGTTAAAACAAATTTTAACGTATAATTCAGAGATGAATTTTGTACTCAAAAGAACTCAACTGTAATTACTTAGTTAAGACAAGTTTAAAGGCTCAATTCAGAGTTAAAGATTTGAATCAAAAGTAATACTTAAATACGTAACTCAGAGTTAAACTTTGCTCTGAAAGTAACACAATTGCAATTATTGAGTTAAAACAGGTATACAGGTTTAACTTGGAGTTAGATAGTTGACTCAAAGGTAACTCAATTGTAATCATTGGGTTATAGAATTCAGAGTTATATTTTTGAATCAGAATTAACTCAGCTGCAATTCTTGTTTTCCTTTCAAATATATGGATTTTAACTTGTTTCTCCATTAAAACATGTTTAATGAAGTGTTAATTTTCTTCAATTATTTTTAGATAAGTAAAATCTACTAATATGAAAAAAAATATTTTGTGAATATTGCAAATAAATGTAAAGCCTGGAAATGTATTTTTGTATCGATCGATCCATCCATCGATCCATCCATATAACCATTATTATTCGCTTATCTGGGGTTGGGTTGCGGTGGCAGCAGCCTCAGCAGGGAAGCCCAGACTTTCCCATCCCCAGCCACTTCTTCCAGCTCATCCAGTGGATTCCCGATACATTTCCAGGCCAGCCTCGAGACGTACTCTCTCCAGTATGTCCTAGCTCGTCCCCAGGGCCATCTGCCGGTGGGATATGCCCAGAACACCTACCGAGGGAGGCATCCAGGAGGCATCCTTATCCAAGCACCTCAACTAACTCCTCCAAATGCGGAAGAGCAGTGGCTCTACAAAGATTCCTTTCCGGATGACTGAGCTTCTTACATTATCTCTAAGGCAGAGCACAGCCACCCTGCGGAGGATAAGCATTTCAGCCCCCAGACCATGACCCACAGTTCATGACCAAATGTGAGAGTAAGAACAAAGATCGACCGGTACGGAGTCCAGATGACGGCAGACGATGCACTAATCCGTCTGTCAATCTCCGCTCCATCCTACCCACACTGGTAAATGAGACCCCTGAGAGACTTGAAGTCCTCCACTTGGGGCAGGATCTTATACCCAACCTGGAAGGGGCATACCACCCTTTTCCGGCTGAGTACCATGGTCTCA
Organism: Urocampus carinirostris; assembly: GCF_059441175.1. NCBI lineage: Eukaryota > Metazoa > Chordata > Actinopteri > Syngnathiformes > Syngnathidae > Urocampus > Urocampus carinirostris. The sequence continues at coordinate 31,162,840 of NC_142354.1, read as the reverse complement.
GACTTGGAGGTGCTGATTTTCATCCCGGCCACTTCACATTTGGCTGTGAATCGCTCCAGTGAGAGCTGACAATCATGGTCTGAGGACGCCAACAGCACCACATCATCCGCAAAAAGCAGAGAAGCGTTGCTAAAGCCCCTTTGCCCAATAAGACTGCACCCAGAAATCCTGTCCATAAAAGTTATGAACAGAACTGGTACCAAAGGGCTGCCCAGGTGGGGTCCAACTCCCGCTGGAAACGAATCCGACTCACTGCCGGCAATGCAGACCAGACTCTGGCACCGGGCATACAGGTACTCAATTCGATAAGCGATTTGATTTAATAAATAACAATCCTCTCCAGGAACCCCGAATAGACCTTACCAGGGAATTTGAGAAGTGTGATTCCCCTGTAGCTGGAACACACTTTCAGGGCCCCCTTCCTTAAACAAGTCCGGGCAGATCTTGTCAACCCCTGGGGACTTGCCACCTAGGAGCTTTTTGACCACTTCAGTGACTTCAACCCCAAAATATAAGAACACCACCTTTAGAGTCCCCTGGCTCTGCTTCCTCAGAGTAGTCTTGGTGGGATTGATGAAGTTTTCGAAGTAATCTGCCCACCGATTCACAATGTCTCGGGTCGAGTTCACCTGCACCCCATCTCCACTGTACACAGTGTTGATGGCACACCACTTCCCCTCCTAATTTGCCGGATGGTGGACCAAAATTTCCTTGAAGCCGTTGAAGCCGTTGAAGTCGACTTCCATGGTGTGAGAGATATACAAGATATAAACTCTCTGTTGGCAGAATTACTCAGATGAAATCACTCATATGAGGTTTTAAATCTACTTTGTGGAAACTCGAGCCCAACCTGCCGGCCATGCTGGCTGGCCGCCCAGGCTGAGACTGGAGACATCCAGTCAGTAGGTGTGGTTTATTGAGGTCTCACATTAACAGGAAATGAAGTCACACACAAGCACGACTTCGCAATAAAAGGAAATAAGATTGAAAAACGTATTTACAAACAATGAAATTAGACTGATCTTTGACACGTGACTATGTGTGTGATGATTGTTTTTATATTTAGGAATATAAAAACAGGTTAATTTTATAGAATGGAAGTCTGAGAAATACACAACCAAAAACAGTGAACTTTACACATGGCCTCGCCAAACTCTTCACCTGCCCAAGTTTTTGCTTCGGCAAATGCCGAAGCCACCTTCTGCTTGGCCAGCCGATACCTGCCAGCTGCTTCCTGAGTCCCACAGGCCAGGAGGGCCCAATAAGACTCCTTCTTCAGCTTGACGGCATCCCTTACGGCTGGTGACCACGAGCGGGTCTGTGATTTGCTGCCACCGCGAGCACCAACTACCTAATGGCCATAGCTTTGATCCCCCGCCTCAATGATGGAGACACGGAACATGGTCGACTCGGACTCAATGTCCCTCGCCTCCCCTGAGATATGGGCAAAGTTCTATTCTAAGGTGTAGTTGGAGGTGAGTCAGACTCCATCTAGTCGGGACTTCACAACCTCACATACCAACTCGGGCTCCTTCCTCGCCAGAGAGGTAACATTACATGTACCAAAAGCCGGTTTCTGTAGCCGGGGATCGGCGCGCCAAAGACCCCGACTGGCCGCTACCCAGCTTTCTATGCAACCCATCCCATTGGCCCCTCCCCAGGTGGTCAGCCCATGGGAAGAGGGACTCACGCCATCCCTTTGGGCCGCGCCTGGCTGGACCCCGTGAGCAGGGGTCCTGTCACCAGGTGCTCTCCCACAGACTCCACTTCCAGGCCTGGCTCCAGAGGGGGGCCCTGGTAACCCGCGTCCAAGCGAGGGAAATTGTGGACCAAAGTTTTTCTCTTCATAAGGGGTGTTTGATTGGCATTTTGTCTGGCCCCTCACCTATAACATGTTTGTCATGGGTTACCCTACCAGGGGCTTAATTCCCCCAGACAATGTAGCTTATACAATCATCGGGACACACAAACGCCTTCACCATGGTAGGGTAGCAGATCATGGATGAGTATGATGGTATTGTATGCATTATTCCTGTACTCCCGCCTCCTCCTCCAAACCATTCCAGTTCATTGGCGTTTTCACTCATACATGCAGCACTTCATCACCAAGCCGTTCCTTTGACCTTGTAAAAATTACATTTTTTTTTCCAGAAAGTGTGAGCAATATTTTTTTGTGATGAATTTCTTTATATTAACATAGTCATTGGGTGCTATTGTTCAGACTCACTATGAATCTGGGTGCACCATTTGTATATAAGATCTGCCCACTGGCGTATAACTTTTAAACTCTGCAAAAGTTTGGCACAGCAACAACACTCTCAATATTATTAGTTGTGTTTTTACTGAATCGAGCAATCAATCATGTAAGTGTGAACTGAGGTACAAATATTCGCACCTATCTGTCCAGACAATGAACGGAAGTATATTGCCAACCCGTTCACTCATCATTCAATTTTACAAAACAGGATTTTTTTGGCAAACATTTAATTTCCATCTTGAAAGGTCTTTGACACCACAAGTGGTTATTTCATCTTTTCCTTTATGTTTTTCTATATCTGGGTTTAACAGGGTTAAAGCAGTTTCATGATTTTGTTTTATTTCCAGCAGTTTTTTTAAACGGAATATAAAGACAAAAATAACTTGAGAGTCCTAAACTCGTATGAAGAACATGTCCATAGAAGGATCTGTAACCTTGCAACAAAAGTCCCAGATTATAACACCAATTATGCAGCAACAAAATTGTTACATAAAAGAGCAATTTCATATAATTTTGGCATTTATTTTCTCTTCCGCTAAGTATAATAACTCCTAACACTTTTGTTATTTATTTTCCGAACGTTTGGTTGCCCTTCTTATTATATGTACATTATTTCCCACTAAATTGCGCTCGCAATTAAAGCCCAAGCACTGTGACAAAATCGGATCGGTTCAGACAACCCTCCTGCTCCCCCACATTATCTAAATTCAATTGCATTCATAGCTTTCATCATCATTCTGCTCACTCGGAAGCGCCATTCAGTCTGCGTTCGAGTGCGACCCTCCTCTTGGAACAGTGCCCCAGCCGACCCGTCCGCCATCGGGCGAAACCAAGAGAATAATTGCATCAGCCGGTCTCGACACCACGAAAACAAAGCGTGTTAATATCCGACCGAACCCGAAAAAAAAATAACGGGGCAATACATTCGGAAGTGTCTTTAATTATATCATATTTTCCCGACTACACATACATAAAAACCTCAAACTGTCCAGATGTTTTAAAGTGCGTTGTTAGGTTTTTGAAGTGGACCCAAGTGAAGGGAACTGAGGCAGGGGTGCTCAAAGTAAAGATGGTATAAAATCACAAAACTAGCAACAAAGTAACAAAAAACAAAAGGTCACAAATCAACAAAATGTCAAAAAAAAAAAACCTGACATTAGCCAAACCAGAAAAAAAGATCAAACTTGAAATGGAAATACAAGGGACAAAGTAACACACAGAAAAAGGTTCACAAAACAAATAACACGCCCAAACAAAATCAACCTGACAATCTCCAAACCAGAAGCAAAGACCAAAATGGAAAAGCAAGCGACAACGTAAAAAACAAAGAAGGGGTCACAAAATAACAAAATGTTTAAACCAAACGAAACCTGACATGATTCAAACCAAAAAACAAAGACCAAACCGAAAATGGAAATGCAAGAAACAAAGTAAAAAACATACAGGGGGTCACAAAACAAAATACACATCCAAACTGAATCAATATCTGGACAAGAAACAAAAAAACAAACCCGAAATGAAGATGCCCGTTGCAGTCAATATGAAGTCTTTGTATTTGTATTGTATTTATTTATTCAGACAGTATAAACCATAAACATGATATATACAGGAAATTATTTGACACGTGAACCTCTCGACGTGACGCGTCGCCTTCGATCGGCGCCGGGTTTTTAGACCCAAGTGCTGTGTTGGGAGTCATTAGGTAAACCCTTAATGCCGAGCGCCAAGCAGGGAGGCAATGATAACCAATGTTGTAAGTCTTAGGTATGACTCGGCCGAGGCTTGAACCAGCGACCTCCTAGTCTCGGAGCGGGCGCCCTACCATCTAGGCTACCGAGCTGGTCAGATAATTAGAATAATTAGAATAATTAGGGAGATCAGGCTTAAGTGGATCTTGCTCCTCACTTGGTTGGCGCCCGCTGGGGTAAGGTGGCACGTCCGATATCTTTTAGGAAAAACACTGTGACACAATAATGTCGGCTAGGACCAGAGACTCAAAAAGAGTAACAAATCATTCAAACCATCTGAATTTAATTGCATTCACGGCTTTTATCATAATTCAGTTCGCTATGGAGTGAAACCCTACTCTTAGAACAGCTCCCTCGCCAGAATGTACGCCTTCTGACGAATCCGCCAGATTAATTGCATCATCCGTGCTCGACGCCACAAAACAAAGCTGGTTAAAATTCTACAAAACCGCATAAAAAACGATTCTAAACAATCGGAAGTGTCGTTAATATTAATTTAGTGGGGAGGCCTGCGAAGGGCTGATATTGATGGTGGGGAGAGAAGGGATTCATTAACGTCTTCCTTCCAGCGAGCTTCTTCAACCTCCCCGTCAAACTCACTTATCTCTCCCGAGCAATTAGCCACTGGAGGCTCTATTGACCGCCGTTCTTTTGTTGTACTAACCGACTCCATTAACGTGGCGGCGGCCAGGCAGTCTTGGCAACGCCCGTGTCAGTGCAAATGTGAAAGGCCCCGATAAAACAGAAACCCCGCAGAGCGAGAACCGCCGGCCGCACACCATGCATACTAACCAGTTCTTATCGTAGTTTGGAAGTCAGGAAGCGAATCTGCGAATTGTATCTCAAGTCGGAAACACCGCCAGCGATTCGTAGGAAAAAAACGATTGGAAAATTCACGGGAGATATTACATTATAATACGGGAGTGCTCCATCTCGCAGCCGACGGTAGGGAATGTATGCCGTGCTGAAGATTACGTGCATTCTCGCAACAATATGACAAATTGCTTGCGGCGATATACCACTTGCCTTTTGTGCCCGGTGTGCACGTGGACGCAGGGCTAGAAAGCTTGGACTAGCACAAAGGAAATAGGCGCAAAACACATTTTGAGAGCTCATATTAAATCTGGCGTTACCGTTTCCCAGCCCTTACAAACACATATTTACAATATCCTTTACTTCAAACTGTGTAAATGTCTGATTTGTTAATTAGTGATCAATGATTAAGATCCATAAGTCAATACGGCTTTCAAAAAATTCTGTGCGATGACTCCAACGTTTGCTGTGGAATAGAGATGATATCACGGAGGGAGCAGAGCAATTTGATTCAATTCACAAACTGTAACATTATCACCTCTGTTGGGTATGAAGGAGAAAAATGAGCCACTGGTATTCCCAAAAAAACATTATTATTGATGTCAACAGTCTTAAATGGCAATGAATGAATACACTGTTTTTTAGCTGCTTGTTATACTTGATTTACAAGTGCTGTAAAAGGTAAAGCTTTAAAAAAGCTATTACTCAAAAGTAACTCTAAAGGCAGGCTTAAATATGGAAATCAAAGTTAAATGTTGGACTTAAAAGAAACTGCATTTCTTGATTTAAAGTAAGCTTCAAGATGTAACTCAGTGTTAAATTTCGGACTCTAATGTAACTCAACTGTAAATCTTGGGTTATAGAGAGCCTAAAGATGTTACTCAGAGTTCCGTTTTTGACTCAAAAGTAATTCGACTGTAAATCTTGACTTAAAGCAGGTTTACACGTTTAACTCGGATTCAAAGATTTCACTCTAATGTAACTCAATTCTGAATGTGTATGATAAGCCAAATGTAACCCAGCTGGAATATTTGACCCTAGAATAACTCAACTGTAATTCCTGAGTTAAAATGAACGATAAGCTTGAACTCAGAGTTATATATTGGACTCCAAAGTAACCCAACCGTAATTAATGACTTAAAGCAAGTTTATTGGTTTAACCCGGGGGTCAAAAATGTGATTAAAAAATAATATGACTTTGGATTTGCGTGAAAGCAGGATTAATGTGATTCAGGGTTAAATAGTGGACTCAAAAGTAACTCAACTACAACTCTTGCATTAACACAAGTTCATAGGTTTAAGACAGAGTTAATTATTTAACTTAAAAGTAACTGAAACATTATCCTCACATTTAAGAAAGTTTGAAGGCTTATCTCATAAAGAAATATTTGACTCAACCGAAACTCATTCTTAATTTTCGAGTCAAAACAAGCTTACCGATGTAATACAGAGTTAAATATTGGGCCAAAGAGTAACTTAATTTTAACTCCTCACCCAAGGCAAGTTTATAGATTTAAATCAGATTTGAATATTTGACTCTAAATTTGAGTGAGAGCAAGGTTAATGCATCTCAGAGTTAAATATTGTACAGAATAGTTGATCAGACATAATATTCGAATTCATGAATGTTTAATAGTTTGTCTTAAAGGGAAATATTTGACTCCAAATTAACTAGACCGTGATACTTGAGTGAAAACAAGCTTTAATATGTAACACAGAGTTAAACATTGGACTCAAAAGTAATTCAACTCTTAATTTTGGTTAACGTATGCTTAACGATGTACTTGAGGTTTAAATATTGGACAGAAAAGTAACTCAACTGTAATTCTCGAGTTAAAGACAGCTTGACAATATAAATATTACATCTTCTCTCAAATGTAACTCAACTCTACGCCTTGAGTTAAAGTTTGAAGCTTTAAATCGCAAACCTGTGGGTATTCGGCAAAGGTATTACCATTAATAAAAATCTTAATCCATTTACATAAATGTTTGCTCGATTATGTAGTCATAGTGATATTTTTCCATATTTAATTTAACTAAGATACGTAATAAATAACACAGTATTTGAACAATTATATGCTGTCCACCATATTTATCAATTATTCCTATTCCAAGTGTTATTTTTTTAGATTTTCTTGAAGACATAGAAAAATGATTGAACAAAAATAAACCCAACATGTATCTTTAATCATATTTGAATTTTAATATTTAAAAAGGTTAAAATAAGGTGTAATTAAGATAAAAAATACATTCAAAATGAGTAAGTATTATTTTCATTTTACGATTACAGAAGAAAAAATTATTATTAACTACTGTAAGTATTACATTTCTTCTTTTAAATAAAATTTCGGAAAATAATACGAATTACACATGAAAGTAACTAAATTGCATAGTATTCTTTCAGTGTGGTAAAAATGTATTTTATTTGCAGTCTAGAGTCTGGTCAGTTTATATAAATTTGCATACAATACCATAAAAGCAAGTATATGTAAGTACTTTATTTCTTGTTTTACTGGAGAAAAAAAGCACAAATCTAATAAAGTAAGAAGAATTATGGATACAATAAACTAAATAGCCTATGATTTTGTTAATGTGGCAAAAATGAATTATTCTGCAGTTTAGAGTCTGGTGGGTTTCTATAAATCTGAATCGCAGCGGTTACTATGAAGCAATTTGCCATGGCTTTTCTTCACCATTGCCTTCTAACGAAAAGAAAAGTACTTTATGATATTTTTCCATTAGTAAAAAGTAGATTTTTTTACGTGCAACAAGTGGTTAGAAAGCATTAAAATGGAAGTGGGCGGGAGTACTTCACAGCCTTTCAAAAGTCCCCGATCGATAATTATCACGATGGGATACACGGGTATCGATTGGACCGAAATGGGCTCCCACTGTTCACCTATTTATGGGAGTGTGCCACGCTGTCGCCTCAATAACGGTCCACATGAGAAAAAAGACCGGCAGACAGGAAACGCCACATCATGGCTAGCCAAAGTGGGGCCATTCAAAAAAAAAGAAAAAACGGGGCCAAAAAGCCACTCTTTCTAAAGCCTCACTCCCACAGCACGTCCCCAATCGATGCCCCCCCCCATTGAAACCAGATCCTCTTACAGCCTATTCAATAATTCAGGCTGTCTCTTTTGTACAAGCATTCCTGTTTACAATCACAGCCTGGCCAATTGGAAGTGTTGGCGTGCCTGCTGAGCCTCCATCACAACACGTTGATTATAGAGCGATTTAGAGCTATTCTATCCCGTCGCCGCCTCCGCATTGTTCGTGTCTTGTCATGTTGGCGTCAACGACATTGGCTGAAATGAAGCCTGAAACGTTTGGGCTAGCGATGGCCCATTGCCCGCGGCAGATGTGCAATTTTCATTGTCTGACCTTAGTAAAATATTAAATGCTTTACATAACATCTTGGGAGCAGCTGAAAAGGCTTAACACAGGAGGGGGGAGACTTGGCGTTGTGCGCTACCTGGACACAAGTCGGGGGATTGATCACCCTTGGCTTGGTCGCCTGGGCGATTTTGTCTGACTAAAACCCGAAACACCCGATGATCCTGGGAGTGTCACTGACCATAACATGTATTATCTAATAAACAAAATGTAATTCCTTGTTTATCACGGTTACTGGGGACCAGAACCTGCCAAGTATTTCAAACGCATTCAGTGCCATTACGAATAAATACATTTTCAGAAGCATTGTCCTCAAGTGCCAAAATGGAAAAATGCATCTCGTGATAGTTAAAAAAAAAAAAAGAAGCTATTCTAAAGGCTTTGACACTGCTGATCATTAAGCATAGAACCTCTGGTAATAAATTCAGTAATAAAATCACCTCTAGATGGCAGGAATGGTGTTGATTAGATCTTTATCCACACACCAAAGAGCCCCCACTTGTTCGTGTTGCTTTGTTTTCTCGTCTAGTTCTTGCAAATTTCATGCATGGTTCATGCATTAGTTCAGTGTTTGTTCTTGCAATAACATGTTATTTTGATTGCAAGTGTCCCTGTGTTTATGGAAAGCATTGTTTAGATCATGGGTCCTGAAAGATTTTATACTTTTGACTATAACGGATATTATAAAATCAACTACAAATTAAGTACATGTACTCAGTTTGATGCAGTAGAGAGATTCACTGACTGTTTTTCTTCAAGGTACATTAGAAGGTTAGGCTGTCTGGAATGCATCAGACGTCTTTTGATAACAGAATTCCTGTGAATGCTGATGTGAGAACGCCAGACGCACAAGGACAAACATCCGCGAAGCCCTTTGGTGAGGCGGCGGCGCGCCCATGGGAGGAGGAGTCAGCACGCCCAGGGGAGGAGTCAGCACGCCCATAGGAGGTGTCAGCATGCCCCATGGGGTGGGGCCGATGCGCCGGCTTTTGAAAAGACGTGGACAGAAGACGGAAAGAGAGAGACGGAAGCAGAGACGAGAGATGGGAGGCTCGACAAAGACTACAGTAATTAGACTAATTAGATGGAATTCACTTACCTAAATACTTTAGGAAATAAAACTGCCCCCGTATGAAAATGCCGGCATTTTCCCATTAAGAAACGAGCATGTATTGTTAGGAGAATAATGTTTGTGTTTGGTTAATGGAGTCAGATAATTAATTCGATCAATTTGGTAAACGCTACATTTGTAATATAGTTTTTCCCCTAACGGTCCTCAAATACAAATCTTAAATGTCCACAATTGTTTTTTTCAAACAAGCATTGGCCCATTTATTATGACAGTCAAGCGCAATGCATGTCAACAGAGGTAAAGTTGGTCCTCCTTTGTCCAAACACAAAGTTCAGCATTTCTTATGCCAACACAAAGCTGGTTTGTCACATCATCTGCCAGCTCTTCAGTGTGTTTCGTGGTTGATGAATCTGAGAGTGGGAGATTTTTGTTGTCATTTCCTCCTTTTCCTTTCCTTCGAACATTGCTGCAATTATGATTTCAGCCGGAAGACGGTATCAGCAAGTAGAATAGTCTGAGATTACGCACACAATGTTTAAGGCTTTAATTGAGTTTTAAATTTAGTGTTAAACTCGTTAAAGAGTTAAAGAGTTGAAAGGTACTTTTGAGTTGAAAACCTTTTCTGTTAACTCACAACTCGTTGACTCATGAGTTAAATGATTTTTAAACGTTTATCTGAGTGTTCAACTCAGAGCTAAAGGGTAAATATTTGAGAGCTACTTTAAGTTGATGACACTCCTGCATACCTTGTAACACTTGAAAGGTAATTTTTGGTTGTAGCAACTATTCAGTAGCTCTTAACTTTTAAACTCATGAGTTAACGCATGTTTAAATCTTTAACTCTGTTTTTAAATCCGAGTTTAAGGGATAAAGAGTGTGGAGGTACTTTTCAGTTGATTCCACTCTTGAGTACCTTTAACTCTTGAAAGGTACTTTTAAATTGTAGCCACTCTTCAGAAGTTTTCAATTTTTTAACTCATGAGTTAAATCATATTAAAGTTTTAACTCTGAGTAACTTTTTGGACCCTTAACGTACAGTTAAACTTATTCACCAGCTTATAACCTGAGTTATTTTCTCGTAAGTAAAAGAGGTTTAAAGCCTCAAATCTGAATAAAGTGTTAACAAAAGTACTTTTGAGTTAAAACGTCAACTTGCGGTTAATCTCTGATTTATCAGTAACTCTCAACTCTGTAACTCTTTGTTTAAAACATTTTTCAACCTTTAACTCAGACGTTTCAAACCTAAGTAAATGAAGAATACAAGTAAACTCTGAATTTTATTTATTGTGTTGTAGCAGTTTTTGAGACTGTAAGCTTGACTCTGAGTTAAACCTTTAAACCTGCCATAACACAAGAGTGACTGAAGACATTTGAGTTGCACAAGTGTCAACATTCATCAACTAAGGCAGTACATCATCCAAGGAAACCCATCTTTATAGCTCTTGTGTTGATGCAGGTTTGAAGCAATAATCCAGAGGTAACTTTCCGAATATTTGTTAATGAAAGACTTAAAGCACACTTAATATTCTTTAAGTGTTATTTTTAAATGAAACTTTAACTTAGGTGTAACGTGTAATGCATGAGTTAAAAAGTTGAGTGACTGTCTGAGTAAAAGCTTTAAAGCTGAATACAACAACATTGTAACGTTTGGATAAATATGAGTTGAGGTAAAGAGAAGTTCATGGTCACAATTTTATTGATTGATTGAAGCCCTGCGTCTGGCTGGCAACCGATTCTGGGTGTCCCCTGCCCACAGCCCGAAGATAGCTACTCAAGATAAGTGGTGCAGATAATAGATGAAGGGATAGATGGACGATTGATTGGACTCAAAAATAACAACATAATAACAATCAATAAAAAAGGATTACAGAAGAAAATCCAACAAAGAGAAAAGCCACATGAACCAAACTGCAAAGAACAAAAACTCTTGTGCAATTAGTTTTAAGACACCTGAGAATTACTGTATAAATCATCAAAAGGATTGAAAATCCAGTTGTGGCCGTGCTCTGCGGCGAAAACACTGCCACCTTGTTATTTTGTTATTGTTTCTCTGCTTCTGAACGGCTGGCTATACAAATGCAAATTTTTCTTGAAGGAGATATCAGAAGCATGTCACCTACAGAAGAAAAAACAACAACAAAAAATAACCTGCTTCACTAGTTCCTCACTCCAAATGCGACCAACTCATTAGGGTTGGGGGATAATGGGATTTTTTTTGTATCAATCTGATCCAAGTAAACACAGGAGAGTATTGATCGATTTTTATCTGAAGTAGATACATTTTGCTAGGAAATCTCATGATCATTGCATAGTTGAGCCCCCAACAAACTCCCACCTTTGATTTACAGTGCGTAGCAAAAGTATTAAATAGTAAAACTAAAAAGTGGGTTTTAAGAAATATTGTCCCCCTGTTCTCTCATCTGGGCTAACAGACTCCAGAAGTTCCTTGATGGCATCTGAATGTTATTTTGTCGACCTAAACAATGACAAAGTGTCATTAAGTTTCAGTTTAAATGCACCTGCTCTGTCATGGGTTCAGGGGTCTGTGACTGGAGAACAGACAGCATTATGAAGATATAAGAACACGCCAGGAAGGTTTGATATGTGAAAAGGTTCAAAGCAGGAAGGAGGTACAAGAATATTTCGCAACATTTACACATGGAGAGAGTATAAAACTACTGCAAACCTACCAAGACCTAGCTGTCCCTCTAACAAGCAGAAAACTAATCAGAGAAGCACAATGTGCCACGCTGTCTTGTGGACATCACACTTGTTGACATGAGCTGATTTAATGGTTAGCATAACAATATGAAAGTATGTCTATTGCTACTATTTTTTGTACTGTAGAGTCTTCAGTAACAATGCACAAAATACAGTAAACATCAATAAAAAAGCATAGCTAATATGTAAAATTGTTCTAAAAGTAAATGACAGCAACGATGCATTAAGCCTGTAAAAATTTTCCAAAAGTCTGTGACAGCAACGACGCAGCTTTTCATCTCCGACGGCTGGTCGATGTAGACGTTGACATACTTCAGGTCCAGGTGCTGGTCCGCTGATATCTTGATACGTCCTTCTCGTTAATTTCACCACCAGACAGGCAGCTGGAAAGGATGGGAAAAGAAAGGTATGAAGTGGGCATCAATTATAAGCTATAGAATAGAAGTGTGTCTTAAGTCTAGATTTAAAAACTTCCACTGAAGTTGCAAAACTCATCTCCCAAAGCATAGGGTTCCACAGCACGGGCCCAAATGAAGCACGCTCTCGAGCCTGCAGATTTCTTCTTGGCTCTTAGAGTCACAAGTAGACCTGCATTCTCCGAGTGGAGGCTCCATCCAGGAACAAAGGGGAAATCAAATTAGAGAGATAAAACGGGGCAAGTCCATGCAAACATCTGTATGTTAATGAGATAAACCTTAAAGTCACATCTTAAGAGGATCGGGAGTTGGTGCAAATGAACTATTATAGGAGTGATATGGTCAAACTCTCTGCGTCAAAAGCCTCTCTGCCACATTTTGAACCAGCAGCAAAATTTTGGTGCCAGACATCGGGAGACCAGACAACAATACATTGCAGAGCCAACAGCATCGGGTGAATCTTCACAATATTATGAAGGTGAAATATAGCTATTCTAGTAATGTTTTTTACATGTGACTGAAACAACAAATTAGGTTAAATTTAAACACCTACATTTTTGACCGGGTCACTCTGAGTGTTATTACATTTGTCATGGTTCAGAGCAGTGTTTGAGAACAAATCACGACAATGAGCTGGACCAAGCATAAATATCTCAGTTTTTTCCGGGTTGAGGGGCAAAAGAATCGAGTGACATCCATCTTTGTTTCTCAGTAAGGCAGGCCTCCAAATTTTAACAACTTAACAGAGCAGATGTCTCCAGTGGCAGATGCAGTTGAGTGCCATCTGCATAGCAATGGCAACTAATATTATACTTGCAGATATTCTCACCAAGCAGGAGCATATAAATACTAAAACAAAGGGGGCAAGTAGAGAGCCCTGTGGAACCCCACAGGTGACATTAAAATGTTCAGAGGTCTGATAGCTGTAGTTAACACATTGCATCCTATCAGTTAGGAGCTAAACAAAGAGAGTACGGTTCAATTTTTTGTGACAATCGAGTAATATGTTATGGTCCACAGAATCAAAAGAAGCACTGAAATGCAGCAGCAGCATTGACGAGGCGCCGGAATCTATTGCTAAGAGGAGATAATTGGTTACTTTAACCAGGACTGTCTCAGTAGATTGATTTGCTCTGAATGTTGACCCGGACAGATTCAATTTTCAGACATACAGTCGTTCAGCTGCTGTTTAACCCTTTCAAGTAGTTTTGCAAAAACTGTTTTATAATATATATTAGATATTTTTGATAAAATATACCATAAAGTGAAAAAGGGACTAGCTATTCAGGTTAAGTTGATGTCTAGTAAGTGCCTCCATTAAATTACTTTTATGTACAACAATAAGGAACTTAATTTAAGGAACCTGAGCTATTTTGTAAGAAAGAATGGACAAACGATTTTCTTTCAAAATGTGCCAACCTTTTAGAAACATACTCATTGAGACTTGTAGCTCTTATCTCAGAAAAAGGAGGTTGTGCAAGGGTATTAACTCAAAGGAGGCAAATATTTTTGCAGCATCTACCTTTCAATTTTTTTTATATGTTGGCAAAAATATTGAAAAATATGTTACATTTTTTTTTTTATCTATAAATATGAAGCTTGAATTACGGCATTATGTCAAAAATATCTTGAAGGGCTAATACTTTTGCAAGGCACTGCATGTTTTAGACTTCAAATGCCTTCTTGGATGCCCAATCCAGTTTCTGTTTCTGCAACGAGCAACAAAGGGGGGGCGGTTACTTTATTGTTGGCCTTTGCCCGATAGGAGACATGTGCTTGTTTGGCATTGGGTGGGCGGTTTACATCACGCCGATGTGGCAAAAAAGTGTCATCAGACGAAATAAGCTCAGTGGCGTTGAAAGCGCTCGCTTCGCACAATAGCCAGTGGCCACGCTAAATCATTAGCCCGAAACGGCGACTGGGTTGACTCTAATTATTCTCTCCATCCGCCTCCCAACCAAATTGCATTATTACGATTATATCCATTTGTTGACATATTAACTATCGAAAGAGACGGGGCACCAAGTAGTGGGAATGTGTCGTACGTAAACGAGAGATTGGTACTTTAGTGAGACACAGAATGTGTTCTACTCTTCCTGTTTGTTGAAAAGAGCTTGTTGATTCCTGTTTTTGCCCGGAATAAATACTTTCTACCAGTGAGCACTTTATTTATTTGATTGATTTGAGCACGTCCGTCAAAGATTATTGGAGATCACCTGTCCATTTTCCTCATTGACTTTCTTTGTTAGTGGAGCCTTCACAAATTTGTTCTCATTTTTTTTATCAACATTTGTAATTTCTACAATTATAAAGCTGCAGCGCTAGCCCAAATCCCACAGTCTTGTGTTGCAATATTGAAATATGTCACTACACACATATTCATGATTGTAGGATTTCTTCATTTATAACCTCTTTATTATTTCAGTCATTCATAACTTCGCTAATTATTAAGTAATAATTAATTAATCTACCTAAACCCGAACAATAACTTCAAAACACTCTGACACTAACCTCAAACCATACCCCTTTGATACTTTACCCCTAAAACATAACACTAACTCTCTAATGCTAACGCTCTAATCCCTAATCCTAAAACAAAACCTTACCCTAACCTTCTTACCCTAACCTGATAACAGCAACCCTCTAACCCTAACCTGCTAACCCCAACCCTCTAACCCTAACCTGCAAACCCCAGCCCTTTGATCCTAACCCCTTATCCTACCCCCTAAATTTAACCCTAAACTCAAATCCTTCACACTGACATTCTCATCTTAACCCTACATTAACCCCCACTAACCGCCTAACACCCCACCCCTAACCCTCTACTTCAAACCCATAATCCTAATACTTAACCCCTTAACACCAACCCTTAATGTCAACCCTTTCACCTTAATCATACCCTGACCCCCTAACCTTCTAACCCTTAACTATATACTTAACGTTCACCCTCTAACCCTAACCTCCAAATTGTAACTCTAGATCCTAACATTAATTCTTAGCCTTAACCCCAAACCCCTTACCACAACCCTAACTTTTTAACCCTATCCCTGAAACGCAATCCCCAACCCTACCGTAACTCTTTAACCCCAAACCAAGCCCTACCCTAACCCTTTAACAATGTAATACTCCTACTATAAACCTTAATAACAACCCTCTAACCCTAATCCTTAACTCCAACCCTCTTACCTTAACCATACTCATAACCCCCTAACCCTCTAACCCTAACACCTAACCCTAACTTTCTAACGCTAACCCTTAAACGCCAGTCACGACCCTACCCTAACCCTTTAAACCTAAACCCTAACCCCGAAACCTAACTCTCATCCTTAAACCCTAAACCTAACCCTGTTACCGCTCACTCTAAGCTTATACCCTAACCCCTAGCCCCAACCCCAACCCTTAACCCTAAGATCAACACTCTAACACTAACGCTACCCTAACCTTCTAACCCATAGCCCTGTCTCTCTAACCCTTAATCCGTAATCATTACCCCATTTTGAATTGTAATTTTGCTGGCCATCTTTTTTTAAGTTGGCCAACAGTCATCTCAGTCCTGTGCAAGTGTCTTGACAGTATTTAGAGTGTGGCCTAAGTGGTGTCAACATGCTGTCAGTGCCGAAGCTGCCGATGAAGTCCGAGTTGCCGGGCGGCCGCCGGCTGTTTTTTCGTTTTGCCACCTGCTTAAAGTGACTGATCCGACTTCATGCCAAGAGAGTAAACGCCGCTGCTGGGATGCGAGAGCTTCACACTGAGATGTTCTAGAATCCCGCTAACAGACATCAAAGTGCCACGTGAAACCTGCTGCTTCGTCCGTGGTAGCGCTTTGAGGCATTTTGTGTCATTAAAAGACCTGTAGGGAATTTGGAACAGTTTTACTGTCGCCACCTCCTGGGTTGTGTCATCAATGCAGCCTTTGTCAGAATGTTCATGATGCATGTGCAAGTACATGCATTTCTTATATGCGCTCAAAAAAACAATTTTTCCATCTTTCTATGGGCTTGAGTTGAGTTTGGAAATTACTAGAAGATTGCCTTTTCTTAATGTCACACATTTCATGCAACACTAAAAATAGAAACAAAACAAAACTCATGGGGTCGTGCATACTGTCACTCTCCAGCAGTCCCCAACACACCGTATACCTCCTACCTAATGTGTTCTGCCCAAGAACAACTAAAAGTAAGATTAAGCAGATAGCTGTGTCTGAAGATAAAGCATAAGGGCTCTTTGAACTGAAAAGAAATATTCAACTTTTTTTTCCCAATGTTTTTAAAAACATCTCAAAGTACGCACCCGACCTATAATGAGACCCTGAATGTGCATCTCTTGAAATTAAATGATTTAAGAAATTCTTGAGTGGCCAACCTTTTCCAAGGTGTCTATTCAGACAGAAATTTAAAGATATTAACTGCGATTGGCAGTTACATTCTGTAGGTCACTGCGATTCCACATCTGGCTCCCTTTAGTCAAGTCAAGTCATTTTTATTTGTATAGCCCTTAATCACAAGGAGTCTCAAAGGACGGCAAACTACGGACTAATATGACACCATCCCCTGATCTAAAACCTACATGAGGGCAATGAAAAACTCAAAAACCTGAACATGAGGAACATTTAAAAAACACACATAAATTAATTACAGGATGGCTCCCTCTAGTTCTCTGGTCACTATCCTGCGGCTCAAGAGCTGTACGTGGCTCTTTAGTGCTGCCCTAGTGGCTCCATATGTAAAAGAACAAAACTCATACAAAATGTCTTTATTGCAATATGTCAAAAATGTTTTTAATGTTTTAAAAATGTTCATCAAATGACTAACTTTATGCATGAATCCCATTGTGGTCTGGTTTGGTCTACTATGGCTGTTTCAACATTTCGGGTTGCCAACTTTTGTGGTAGGTAAAATAATCACTCAATATTTAGTCAAATTAAAAACGAATCTGATTAAAGTTAGAATTCTGACTTTTTATCCCAAGTTTTGTCTCAAAAATCTCTCTTTGAAATCAGAATTCAGAGTTGTATTCATTTACTACTCTTTATGGGTATACTATTTTTACAACTATTAAGATAATGACTTTGATTGGAGTTATACAGACTATGTCTTTCATTTTAATCTCAGAATTCTTCGTTCAAAGCACTAGTGTGTTTTATATAGTGACCCCTAGTGATGCAAGATTAAGTCATTCATTGAAATTCAAATGATAAGCAAAACCCCAAGATTTTTTTTTCAAACATTCGTAAGTTACAGTTTTTGTCAATATATTTCACAATTTGAGATGTTCTGAAGACGCTGAAAATGCCAGAATGACACATTTGTCAAGGTAGTTTTAGCGTTTAAAACAATTTTAGCTTTTTGTCTCTAGTGTTTCCTTTTCTGGCCACTCATGTTACCAACTTGAACAATGTAATTCAAGTGAAATTAATGAATTGAATGTCAGAATTCTTATGTGGAAATGTCAATTTTATTCTTAGAATTTACATGTTAAAGTCAGTATTTCAGATTCAAGTCTTCACATTAAAGTAAGAATTGAAAAAAAAAAGAGTCAAAATTATCAAGAGGGAATTCTGAGCAACTAAATACAAACACAAACAAATATCAAATACTATTTTGAATTCATGAAAAATATACTTTAACCTTATCTCATTTTCATATAAATTTTCTTACATCACATATACTACTTTTCCTTAGAAAATATTTCATCAGAAGAAAAAACACGTAGTAGGTAAATATTTAATACCAGACGGCAGGTCATTTTTTTCATCTTAAGAAACATTTTTTTTCAAGATTAGAAAACAAATATATAAATTAGCAAAATAATCTACCACTACATAATACATTTATTTCTTATCTCAAGTATAATCTTCTTATTTTACTAGAACGATTACACAATAAATAAGACTGATCGTATGCCAAATGGGATAAATAAATCAATAAATAAGTGAACAGATAAATCAACACATAAACAAAATACTGTAACTAACTAACTAACTAACTAACTAACTAACTAACTAACTAACTAACTAACTAACTAACTAACTAACTAACTAACTAACTAACTAACAAAAACAATTCTGGGACGAAATGTAGCTTGTTTTAAGCATAGATCAAATACCGCGCATCAAATAGCTAATATGAAAAAAAATATATTAAAAATTAAAGTGTCAAGACACATTTCGTTTTATGGAGCACATTTTGATCCATACAGAGATAAACTTAATAATGTCAAAACATAATTGAAACTGGGTGTATGCATAAAACAGAATTATGCATGTTAATATTATCGTTTTTTTGGTACTGTTGCCTTTGCAAAATGTTAAGTGATTCTTTCAAATACCACCAGAGAGAGCCAAATTGATCTCCTCTAACACTTCTGTATTTTTTTTTTTAATAAGACAGCTAATATAAACCTATTTTTCACAATTTATAAAGACAAAACAGTATGAACTGTGGTAAATGATTTGGGTATGCGTTGTGATGAATATAATCAAATTTCTGCCCTATTAGCGGTCCTGAAAACAGTGTGTCCCTGTTTGTAAGGATGCCCTTGCGTATGTGCCGAAGCCTCTGTCTGAAGTGAGACCTTGGACCCAATTAGACTTGCTAATGATGCGGCCTGTTTACAGCTAAAGCCCTCGGCTAATGATGAATGTGCTCGACGGATGCGGACAAAAGCCGGAATTGCGATTTCAGGCCCGGATCCGCATGGGTTTGTCATTTCGGATGATGTAGCGTCCGCTATTTCGAACAAGTAATGGCTCAGAAGGCATCGCTTTAGTGAGGGAAACCGTCGAAATGATTTGGCGGCAGCAGATGTGTCGGCAGATGTTTGCTTTGTCGGAAAAATGATAGCCGACTTTGGCATTCATTTAAAATCTGAAATCTTGTTATTTTCTTGAGATATACAGTGCCTAGCGAGCGCTGTGACCCCCAAGAACTTTTTGTCATATTGCTATTTTTCAGGCCTTAAACTTTAAGCCAAAAAAACTTGATATGTTTTCCAAGAATAAACAGCACAATCTTGAAGTGAAACCATGTTACTTCAACACTTCATACTGTATTTACTACAAAAACTGAAAAGTTCCCTAATGACTTATGAATGAATATATGTCGACCCAAATGACTAAAGATGAGTGCACATGAGTGTCGTTAAGTCTAAGTTTTAATGAACCTGCACAGTGATGGCACAGGTTACATTATGAAAACCAAAAAACACCCCAGGCAGGTCCAGGATAACGTTCTGGAAAAGTTCAAAGCAGGGATGGGATACAAGAAGATTTTGCACATCCCCCGGTGCACTGTGCATGCAATAATCTCAAAATGGAGAGAGCAAAAAAAAAAAAAAACACAACAGACTACCAAGACCTGGCCATCCTTCTAAATTTTCGGAAAACTAATCAGATTGTGAACCAAGAGGCCCACGATTACATTGGACCTGCAGGCATACACAGCTGAGGTGGGACAACTATTAGTCCTGCTCTGCATACTTATGCCCTTTATGAAAGCTTGGCAAGAGGAAAGCCCTTTCCTGAAAGTATACCACACAAAAGCTCATTTGGCCTTTGCAAAAAGTCACTTGGGAGACTCAAATACCATGTGGAACAAGATGTTCTGGTCAGATGAGACCAAAATTGAACATTTTGGGCTGAAGTCAAAGCATCAAGTATGGCATAATAGTAATACTGCACATCACCCTAAAAACACTACCCTCACTGTAAAACATGGTGCTGGCAGCATCAATCTCTGGCATGCTGTTGGAGCATGCAAGAGACCACCTTCCAACAGGACAACAACCTTAAACATAAAGCAAATAATACAATGGAATCCTTCAAAACTAAAAATCATTAGGTGAAATGCCAAGCCAAAGTCCAGACCTTAAAGCTATCAAGTAATTGTGGAAGCATGTGAAATATACTGTGCACAAACAAACACCATTGAATCTTAAGTAAATTGAGCTAGTTTTTGAGGAAGAATGGGCAAATATTTTTGTTTCAGAATGTGCAAAGCTATATAGACATTCCCCAAAAGATTCGTGGATACAATCAATTTTGTATTTGTTAACACAAAATACAGTGTTGAATAAATGTGTTTTTTTTCCGTGATTGTGTTTGAAGTCTGACATATGGCAATATGTCAAAAAGTTCTTGGGGGACAGTTAATTTCGAATGGCACTGTAAAGGTCCCTAAATAACATAGTTAAAAAATATATTTTTCGGAGTCTCTTCTGCCTTCTTAATGATTGGATGGTGGAATCGGTTTCCATGGCACTCTGAGACAAGCTCGGAAACATCGACAAATAACCCCAAGGTATAACGAACCTGACCAGTTGTGAAGCAATAACGATGGAGAATCTTTTTCGCATTGTGTCCGTCGGATTTTAAAAGGTCGTTAGCAAGACAGACACGTTTGAAAGCGATCGGAAGAAGGCGATCTCTCGGGAAACCGACGATATCGGTAGGAGCATGTCGAGATGTTGGATACATTTATGTTAACAATACTTCTTGAAACCAATCAGTATTTCTAATAATTCGCTTTGTCTAATCCGTATTTGTGTGTTCACGTGTTTGATTTTTGATTGGTACAAAGTAGAGGAAAGTATAAATGGAAATTAGCAGTAGAAAAAGTAACCTTAGCAACCTTCAAGGTGCCAGTACTTTGTGCTTATTTTAAATTTCAGTTTTTTTTTTTTTATATATCCATTTTCTGTTTAAATCATAGCTCCTGCTATGTCTTTTGCTAGCTTTAGTCAATTATGCTCACGTGTATACCTATGTGGTAAAAAACACTTTATTCCAAAAGACAAAATAAGTGATTTTATCAATCGGATTATAAATCGAAAGTCCGAAAAGAGCCTCAATTGGAATGGGCTTTATCAAATCGCAATATTCTGATAACTGGAGCATGGTTTGGTGACATTAAGTCCTATTATTGGGATGGATATTCACATTTAAATATTGTGCGATTGAACACAACTCCAGTATTTTTATAAATAATGAATCTCATTTTTTTATTTGTTGGCTTTTTCTACAAAAAACGTATTTGTAATTACAAGATGTCAATATATAATGTCACAGATAGGAATATACACTGGAGCGATATATAGAAGCCTAAGAATGCCAACATGTATTAGATTAAAAAACAAAAAAACAAAAAAAACAAAAAACTTTTCATTTATAAAATGGACTTTGTGAAAATGTTTACAAAAATAGATCTAAATAAAAAAGTAACATTGTTAAAAAAAAGGATGTTGCTATTTGTGTTTCCGTAGTGCAGTGGTTAGCACGGCAGAGGTCCCTGGTTCGAGACTGGGTTAAAACATATGTTGGCCTGGAGAGGGATGGACGCTAGTGGTCAAGGGATCCAACCAACCATGATGGTCTTAAAGCAAAATATGATGAAAAAGTAAAAAAAAAAAGGTGTTCATTAAATCAGAAAATAAGTATAATACATAATTCATAATTGTAATTCTTAAATAAGGGCCTCTTGAAAGACAAAATTATTTTTATTTGAAAACGTTTTTATTAATTTTATCTGGTCACTTTAGGGGCAGGACGGCGGCACAGTGGTTAGCGTGTGTGCGGTCATGGGTTCAAATCCAGCTACCAACCTTCCTGTGCGGAGTTTGCAGGTTCTCCCCGTGCTTGCGTGGGTTTCCTCCGGGCACTCCCGGTTTCTCCCACATTCCAAAAACATGCATGTCAGGTTAATTGGCCGGTCCAAATTGTCCCTAGGTGTGAATGAGCGAGTGAATTGTCTGTCTCTGTGTGCCCTGCGACTGGCTGGCAACCAGTTCAGGGTGTTTCCCTGCCAACTGCCTGGAGATGGCTGGGATGGGCTCCAGCACCCCCGCGACCCTACTGAGGATAAGCGGTACGGATAATGGATGGATGGATGGATGGATGGTCACTTTGGGGCTTCCATAGAAATAAAGGTTCCCGTCTTGTTGTGAAATCGTATGTTTTCTTGTACTACTTTATTGTGTTTGGCTCTATAAGCGTACAATTTAGTCCGTAGTATGGCAAGGCGCCACTTTGTCCCAGTCAGCTGTTGACAACTGCAAAAAATACAACTAGAATTTTCTGTTAAGTATGTGTTATGGTATTATTCTATGCTGAAAACTAGCATTGCTTTTTTGGCCATTAAACATGCATGATATACATTTTATCCTTTGTGAGTCATGTGTGTTTTTTTTCTACCTAATATTGCATTTTGGCTTAGCACGGGGGTCAGAAACAAGTGGCA
Source organism: Urocampus carinirostris (assembly GCF_059441175.1). Taxonomy (NCBI): domain Eukaryota; kingdom Metazoa; phylum Chordata; class Actinopteri; order Syngnathiformes; family Syngnathidae; genus Urocampus; species Urocampus carinirostris. Next base: position 31,140,185 of record NC_142354.1, on the reverse strand, counting down.
CTGGTCGGATGTGGCTCTTTGGTGCTTCCTAGTGGTTTCCTGGCACTTTTTCAAAAATGTTCTGATAATGGAAAATTATATGGTTTCTGTAGGAGGAAAGAATGACACAAACACTCTTAGTGTTTTCAGATGTAAATATATATATAAAGTATAAAATATAGTATGTGTATGTATAAAGCTTTTTTTTTTGCGGCTCTTTTGACATTTTTGGTTGCCAACTCCTGACCTCCCATGTCTTATTCTCCAAAATGACGAATAGACCAGAAAAAAACATATTTATGTTTGATAGCGATCTATGTACTCACAAGAGCTAAGCATGAGTTCCCACCATGGAGTCTTAATGCATTTTTACGCTTGATCTTTCTTCCTTCATCAATTTTTCTCTTATATTACACATCGTCAGGTCCAATCAATACTGCAATGTCCCTAACCTTTTCATAACCTCATAACTTCACATCCACAGCAGAATGAAGCTAACTGAATTGACGTTCGCAGTCCTACTAAGATGGAAGAGGATGCAATATACAGATACTGTACTCGGACGTGTGCCAGCTTTTAAGACTCTTCATAGACATCTATCATTGCCCGCCTGGTAGGGGTGGATGATACTGGATATTTCGGTATCAATCCGATCCGAGTAAATGCGAGATAGTATCGTTCGATACCTATCCAAGGCCATTTTTTTTGGTGTAGAATTTCATGATCATTAAATAATTGAAGCCTATCCTCCTTAAGTTAGTTTATAAATTACTATATTGAAAACTTTAAATGTATAAAATACACACACACACACATATATATATATATATATATATATATATATATATATATATATATATATATATATATATATATATATATATATATATATTTCTATTACAACTGTTTCTGAACAAAAGCCAAGAGAGTCAAACCAAAAAAGCAGGATACTGTATTACAATGTCAACAAGACAACTAAAATACTGTAAGTGGTGCAGATAAAGTATCAATTGTCTCTCACTTGCTTTGTTGCCATAGTGGAAATGGTTTTAATGTTTTTTGTTCAGGAACAGTATCACGTTTACATTTTTGGTCGCAGCTTGTTGCTTTCTTCAGGGGGAAGTATTCCCAGGCGCTTATGTAAAATGTTGGAGTTGCCACAGTAGCAGAGCACTTTACCACACAAGTGAAACCTGGTATTGTCCTTTTTGTTGTTGGAAGAAAAGTCCACAATGTGCAGCATTTCTGGTAGGGGTTGTCACATTAATTTAGCCTTCTCTTCTCCCTGGCAGGAACAGGCAAGGTAGGGAGAGTTGCTAAAAGTGTGTTTGTCAGTCACTCACTCAGGCATAAATTTTGAGAGTGACCAAGGGTGCCGGGTGAGTGAGAGTAAAGGGCTGAGCTCATTACACAGAGAAGCTGTGCTTTGAGGAAATATGTGGAGAAGCGATGTATCGATCCCAGGACAACGATCTGATCCAATTACTTGCTTGTTATTGATAACAATGACATTTGGATCGATCCTCCCACAGCCACTTCTTATAGTAAGGCTTCCAAGTGAACGTTTGTTCATGTTATATTCAGGTTGTGGACTTGGGCACTCCTAACCGACTTAGCGAGTCATCCCTTTCCTTGCCGCAAATCAAATTAGCCCAGGCTGTGATTAATCATCAGTTGGGGCATCCTGTGAAAGGGGGGCCGATACCTTATTAATTTTCTTAATAACGTCTCGTATGAGGTCTCGGAATAGTCCCTTCTAATTATGCAGCCTTTGACTCCCGACTCTTTCAACCTAGCTACGCAAATTATTTGTGCGACCGGGAGGGGTGTTTAAATGGATTTCATTTCGTATCATCAAATGTGATTAAGGTAATGAAGCCCAAGGTGGGTTTTAAGGTTTAAGATCGGATTGAAGATTCAGCTCAAGGTGAGGCTCGGGAATCGGGGACAGAAATTAATCGGAGTATACTAAGGTTTTATTAATCTTGGTCAAGTGTCTTTAGATTTAAATAACTGCTAATGAGACAGTATCTAGTTACTGGGTGTAGTGATAGATTGCTGTGCCGACTGGTTACTAAAATTGGCGTACGTGTTACCGGGCTGCTACCTGCTGCCAAGCCGGACTTTGAATAATGAAAATGGGCATCTACAGAAAAAAAATTAAGCATCAGCTGGCTGTGGGCACAAGTAAAGGTGGACATTCTTTGAGCAGATATTACCTATATGTTATAACGATACATGGGATTTGACGGTTGTAATTATTTTATTATTGACTATTCTTTTATTGTCATGTTATTTTATTCCTGAATTGGCTGACTGTGGCTTTCAATCACCATCCATAAAATGTATAAAATATAAATGGGTAAAAAAACACAAAAAAACAATTGAAAACAATTCAAAAGTGATAAACCTCCTCTGTATTGTCACTGTCGTTTGCATAAAACATGTTAAAGTTTTAATTCAAGACCATATAAAGGAAAACTGTAAGTCACATAGATTAATGAATTACTGACTCAACACGAGTGAATTGTCGAGTCTCCGTGTGCTCTGTGACTGGCTGGCCACCAGTTCAGGGCGTCCCCTTCCCACTGCCCGAAGATGCTCTGGATGGGCTCCAGCACACCTGAGGCCCTAGTGAGGATAAGTGGCACAGCAAGTAAAAAAAAAAAAAAACAGCCAATAATTCATGTGCCGTACTTGATTTGTCATACGTTTTATTTTTGTATTTATTGTTTTTGATGATTAATAAATTACTAAAAAAGAAGCAAATGTGGGTCAATAACAGATTGGATTGGTCGTAGATTTTTGGATTTGTTTTACCCCAACGACTTCAAAAATGACATAATTTGTTGTTTTAAAACACCTAACAATCACTTGTTGCATATCTTGTTCAGAAAACTTAAATTTGGTCAACTCATTTATAAAACCAATACAAATACATTGCAATTTCAGCTCAAAAACAAAGCGTTAACAAAAACTATACAAAAAAACCCTCTTGACATTCGTTTGTAAGACCATTATTTATGGGCATATTTCAACCTACAACCTACAACAGAAGTACAATCTTTTTTTGCAAATTATTTTTCGACAAAACAACCCAGAAAGTTGGAAAAAATGGTGGCACACAAGTTTATTTTTGAACCAATATAGTATTTTTTGTTTGACCCACGGACAATGTTCCCTCTAACTTTCCACGGGTCTGAGCGTTCACACAAAGTCGGTGAGCAACGCTTGAAACAACAGTGAGCAACAGTAATCCCAAGTGTGGCAACTAAGTCATTATCAATCATGTCCAAAACTTGACATAATTTTGCTGAGTTTCTGGCAATGCAAAAAAAAAATTCATTTTTGAATTAATTGACTCAAGTACTATTGCAAAGGTCTTACGGCCTACAAACATTGTTTGTTCTTACAATTCTTTCACAAGATATCCATTTCTATTTATTTCCTGATATATTTTGTTGCATAATATTAACATTTTGGGGGGCTTATTTAGTCGGTTGTAACATACAGAACTGTACTTAATCACATTTCTTAGTGAAAGTACAATGTTGGCAACAAGATTCACTTGATATAATTGGAAATTATTTGAATGCAACACAAACTTTTTCTTCTTTTTTACGTGTTTTTTTTCTACTTTTTTAAAAATTCCTTTAAAAAAATCTCATTGTGTTTATTTTTTCCAAGTTGTTACTTTTTTCTTTTTGTTCTCTATTTACTTTTTTCCTACATTTTCTTTTCTTTTTTTCTGGCTTTTTTTTCTAAATTTTTCCTTCTTTTTTTTCTTCCCTTTTTTCTTTTTTTCTCAACTTTCACTACTTTTTCATTTTGGTATTTTTTTCTCTTTTCTTCTATTCCCCCCTTCCTTTAAGTCATTTTGTGCATAATTTTTTATAGTATTTGGTCATGTTGGGATTAAAGAAGCAGAAACAACCTGAAGAGCCGTTTGGGACCCGAAGAGCCGGTTCCTTTTAGTGAGCCAAGCCGAAGAAACCGTTTCTCGACAAACTAACTAACTTTACTCAACTCCGTTCTACTTCGATTGGACTTCAAAATACAGCATTTAGGACACAACGTCAGGGGAACCCGTGTATTTTTACCTTTATGCACTGTAACTTTGACTTAAATCGCTTCTTAATTCGTAATTGTGAGCCCTCATTTTTGTGCGCTGGCTAGATTTTCTTGTGCGCTGAGAATGTGCAAGCAGTGGGCAATTGCGCACGCACGCAGTTTAGAGGGAACACTGCCCACGGAGTACTGTAAATTCATCTAGAACTGCCAGATTTCAGCCTTCATATATCTATGTATTCCATTTAAATCAGAATGATCTGTGTGTTCATGTATATATATAAAAAACATACACATTTTGTTACTAAATGTGGCAAGTGTCTATCGCACTACAACCAGCTGTAAACGTATTCAATATTAGCTGTAAAAGCGACAAAAGTGGCTTAAACGATGGTAGCCACCAAAGTGATGCGATTTGCATTGCTAAACAGGTATTAAATGCTAATGGCACTAGGAGCTAATTCAAGTGACCCCTTCACAACGGCCACATTAGCTGGAAGGAACCTCACTCAATGCTAGTGGCGGCTAATGTCCTCAACATTAGGATTTAGCTGCTTAATCATTTAGTTTTAGCTGGTAAAGTGATGCCAGTCGCCAAATCGACAATATTTGCTAATGTGGCTAGCCTTTTTACCACGACGAAATTTTAATCAAAAAAAGAGTGGTTTGTTCAAGAAATTCAAAATAGAATCAAACAACCCCAAGGTAAGACATAACAATATAAAAGCAGTAACCCAAGTAGTATGTTACAGTTCCTAGCCTTTTGTTCATTATATAGATTTTTTTAAAATCGATTTATCGGAAAGTAAAAATGTGAATCAATGAACGTTTATTCAAAAAATATATGGCCAATTAATCTTTTATTTATATACTTTTTAAGAGGTTATTGCAAAGTAAAAAGTGAATAAATAATTAGGCCAATCACTACTGCCAAGCGATCATTATACCCCGTTTTTATAAGTAGGTGCTGAAATCAAAACGAAATATATCTTTTTCTCTCTTTTTCCGAGCGCACACACCCCCCACTTATAAATCATAAAAGAACCTGTGTGCACCACTTTAATCGATGACACAGTCTAGACATTCATTTACTAAGCTTTTCACACGGTGCCCGACTTTAAATAGTTTTGCTGTGAGCGGTGCAGAAAAATGCACTTGCAGTCATATGTGAAATGAGAGCAGTGGCGTGGGCCCTTGTCCCCTTTTCATGAGCCTGCAGCGTCGCGAATAAAAGCATCACAATTTCTCACCTGGAAAAGCTTTTCGGAAACATTCCTTTCAAAGTCCTTCAATAGAGAAAGCTTTCAAGGGTACTAAAGTGTGTTATTCAAATGCAGGTGTCTAATTTAGGGTTAAATTTGAGGGATATTTATATATAATCTCTACTTTTTTTCAGTCTGGGCTCACCTTTCTTCTTCATTAAAAAATCTCATGGAACATCAGTCTGTCGTAAAGTAGTTGGAACTAAGCACCAGTTTCATGTTCTTTTAACCGCCCACAGTCGGTGAAACTCGGTACCCACGTCTCTCCCACCCTAACACTGAACACTGGCTCCCCCAAAGGTTGTGCACTGAGCCCCCTGCTTTTCACCCTCTACAGCTCCGACTGCTCACCGACCCACCCCACAAACACTATCATTAAATTCGCTGACGATACCACCTTGATCGGCCTCATCTCTGAAGGGGACGAGGCGGCGTACAGGGATGAGGTTGAGTCACTTTCAACGTGGTGTTCGGAAAACCACCTCATATTGAACACCACAAAAACAAAAGAACTGATTCTGGATTTCAGAAGGAATGGCAGGAATCCAGCACCACTCATCATAAAGGGAGACTGTGTAGAGAGAGTCCACTCTTTCAAATTCCTGGGCGTGCACATCTCCGACGACCTCTCCTGGTCTGCAAACACCAGAGCGGTGGTAGGGAAGGCCCAGCAGCGACTGCACTTCCTGAGATTGCTCAGGAAAAATAACCTAAAACAGCAGCTGCAGGTGTCCTTCTACAAAGCCACAGTGGAGAGCATCCTAACATACTGCATCACGGTGTGGTATGCTGGGTGCACAGCAGCAGACAGGAAAAAGCTCCAGAGGATCATCAAAACAGCCCAGAGAATCGTCGGCTGCTCTCTGCCCAGTCTGGAGGACATTGCCTGCTCTCGCTACCTCAGCAGAGCAGAAAACATCATCAAGGACTTTTCTCACCCCGGCCACCATCTCTTCGACCTGCTGCCTTCCGGCAAGCGCTACAGGTCACACAAAGCAAAAACGAACAGACTCAGAGACAGTTTCTTCCCCACAGCCATTACCACCCTAAACAGACACCGCACAAAAAACTGAAAACTGTTGCAAAAAACTACCTCACACGTATGTAAAATGGTACTCACGTACATGCTGTCTGCACTATGTTTGTCCACTGCTCAAACAGACACCGCACAAAAAACTGAAAACTCGTGCCAACACTACCTCATACGAATATAATGTTACTCATGTCTTGTTCTTGCACATGTCGACTGCACTACGTTTAATGCTCAAATTGCACAATGTCTGACCATTTCCTGTTTCATGCTGACTATTTTTGCACTATGATGACTTTGCACCAAATGCAATATTGCACAACCGTTACGATACCGACGTTATCACGACAACCCTGTATGTAACATCCCACATGCCGACATTTCTTGTGTAAATACCATGTAAATTATAACTATAGCCTTATCCCCCTTGTCTTATAACATTATCTTCTCTGTTCCTTTATCTTCTTGCTCATACCTCACTATGAATGTGTAAAACTGGAGTGTCATGCCCAATTTCGTTGTCACAATATGTTAGCCCATTTGTAACAATGACAATAAAGGTATATTCTATTCTATTCTATTCTATTTTTTGCAGTACTGTGATCCTTCATTTATTGCAGTTATTCGGGACCATAAACCCCCGCGATATGCGAAAATCTGCAAAATAGACGGCCATTTTAAAATGGCTCTGCCTGCCCCCGGTCCATTGAAGCATAAAGAATGTAAAACAGAGCTGCCATTCATTACACAAATTTGCAATCTAGGCTCCCACTCTCAATAGTTGACTTAGGATAAATGATTTGGGGCTAAATACAGACGCTCCCCTACTTATGAACATTCGAGTTACGAAAAACGTTAGATACGAACATTTTTTTCGGGATGTCGAAAAAAATCCTAACACTGTTGTAAGTTAGATTTGGTATTGTGTGCACCTTTTTACGAGTACAGGACACCTTTCGGAATGCTTCTTTCCACGGCTACCACCGTATGGTGGCGCTGTGCGAGGTCACCCAGCATCCACCTTGAAAAAGAAATCCAGCTTCCCCTTCGTAGTTCGTGTGTTGACATACTATATTGTATCCCCAGTACGCTCAGAACTTTGACATTTTTATTGTTTAATATCTTGTGCCTCCATTCAATATGGTTGGTGTAAAGTGTACAGAAGAGTTGCTTTTGAATTGAAATTGGAATAAGAAATCTTGATGTACTTGAGAAAATGGTTGGATCGATTTTTTGGGGCATTTTTTACCACGGAGGAGGAAGTCGCCGAACCCTTGAAGCCCATCTTCCAAAAGTAAGTTAAACCTAACTTTATTCCTCTTTATAGAGCATATTATTTTACGCAATGTTTATTTTTTAGTACAAAACAATACAGGTCACTTGTGCAAGCTTTAAACATACTATACTATCAACCTTAAACATACGAAATATAGCACTTAAGCACAAGCACATTTAACTTAAGAGCGATTGTCTGGAAGTTGGGCAGCGTCTGTAGTTCTATTAATTTTACGTCAAAATCTCTTTTTTAAGATATTTTAAATTGCTCCAAGTTTTGTATATGAGAGAAAAGGGTGGGATTTAATAAGTTTTTTTCATACCACTCCCTTTCAGGCATTCTGTTCTGATCTTTACACCTGTACACAAAGAATATAACTGCCTGAAATGAATAGATACATTAATGAATGAAATGAACGAAGCAGGCCAGAACGGCCCGCGACCCTACTGAGGATAAGCGGTGTAGCTAATGAGATGAGATGAGGCCAGAACGCCACATGTAATTGGGGATAATATATTGTGGCCTCATGAGTGCCGTTCATTTGGGTAAAATATACAGCAACGCCCAAAAAAAGATGTGCCAGAACCGTCAAAAGTGCGCTCATTCGGCATTGCATGCAGCCATTTTCGATTGCTGGTAAATGGCTCTTGGTGGCACAAGTCCAGTTCACTTTTTGGTGAACAGAATGGCAAAAACGAGCCACATGGCCCGATAAAAGTGCACCCCGCTGTTCCCGACTGACAGAAATCTGTAAGAAAATAATAATTAAAATCGGGAACATTATTTTTAATATTTTTACTATATTTTATTTATTCCATTTTTTGCAAACAATACTAATCAATTTTCCTGTGCTAATTTTTTAGTTTTTGAAACGTTGCCCATGGTAAAAGGATAATTTTGTGTTCATTTTTTTTCTGTACCCTTTTGGAGTCTCGAAGTATCACATATGCCTTTCACTTCTGCAAGTTTCCTGACTACTTGAGTCATTTAGGAGTTGAAAATAACAAGGGACTTTCATTTAGACTGAAGAGCACGTACAAAAAAAATGATGCTATGACAAATGATAACATGATGCCAGAAAAAAAGAAAGCAAAAAAAAAAAAGAAAGAAAAAAACATGACCATAAACAGTTCAATATTAAGATGGCTAGTCGAGAGTCCAAAAGTGCAACCTGACCTTTACTAAAGTCAATGGTTTGCAAAATTGAAACGTAAAAGGCTACGCATACTAGATAGACTTCTACAGTGCATATAGAAGATATCTCTCAAATCGAAACAACCAAGCCTTTTAAAAAAGCAATTTTACATTAACTTTCATAAATGTTGTTTGTTTAAAAAGTCCACCACATTGTAGCTGTTCAATTATTATGAAAGTTGAAAACTCACAGGAAACGTTTCTTGACCAAAGCGCCTGAAGCTGTTCTTTTAAATAATAATGGAATTTTAAATCAGGACTGTTATTTTCGCCAAAGCATAAGAATGATTTGTAAAAAGTAATGACCACTGAAAACCGAATGTGCGAATCAAATAGAATATTCAAAGTTCACGTTTATAAGAGGGGCAGCACGGCGACACAGTGGTTAGCGGTTTCCTCCCACAATCCAAAAAAAACATGCATGTCAGGTTAATTGGCCGGTCAAAATTGTCCCTAGGTATGAATGAGCGAGCGGATTGTCTGTCCCTGTGTGCCCTGCGACTGGCTGGCAACCCGTTCAGGGTGTCCCCTGTCCACTGCCCGGAGATGGCTAGGATGGGCTCCAGCACCCCCGCGACCCTACTGAGGATAAGCGGTACAGATAATGGATGGATGGATGGATGGATGTTTATAAGAAATAAGACACTCAAAAGTACAGACAAGAGGTGGGGCAAAGTTATTACTATTTGTACAATGTTGACTGTGTTTTTTAATTTGGAATCTCTCATGATATTCTAATTTGTTAACCATCAAAATTCAAAAAAATTGTGATTTATCCAGTTCATTATGTTAATTGCTGTGGCTGCTCCAAAAATGGGGGAAACCAAACCAAACCTAGCACTCTCTCTTTTTTGTTTATCGATCTTTGTCTCCCTCCCTCCCTCTTCCTCTCTCTTTTTCTCCCCATCTTTTCCCCTTCTAACTGTTTCCTTAGCTCGCATTCTCTTATCCCACTTTCTCTTATCCCAGTCTTTTACATTTCTTTCTCTTTCTTTCTTTCTTTCTTTCTATCTTTCTTTCTTTCTTTCTTTCTTTCTTTCTTTCTTTCTTTCTTTCTTTCTTTCTTTCTTTCTTTCTTTCTTTATTTCTTTATTTCTTTATTTCTTTATTTATTTATTTATTTATTTCCTGCTTTCTTTCTTTCTTTCTTTCCTGCTTTCTTTCTTTCTTTCTTTCTTTCTTTCTTTCTTTCTTGCTTTCTTGCTTTCTTGCTTTCTTGCTTTCTTGCATTCTTGCTTTCTTGCTTTCTTGCTTTCTGGCTTTCTGGCTTTCTTCCTTTCTTCCTTTCTTGCTTCCTTTCTTGCTTTCTCTTTCTCTTTCGCCCTCTTTCTTTTATTTTTATCTTTCTATTTATTTCTCTCTCTCTCCCCCCCCCCCCCTCTTTCTCTTCACCACTCTCTCTTACTTTCTCTATAGTGTCACAGACTTTGGCTGCATGAGAAAATGTTGTCGCTTTAGCAGATAGGGTTGCTTTAGCTCCTACATTGCTTTACCAGTTAATTTTGTTCATTGGATGCTATCCAGTAATACAAGGCTCTCTAATGGGAGGCCTGCAGGAACAAAGTAGCCCTCTGAGTACATCTGATTAGCCTGTGGACAGGTTCTGAAAATTGCTCACCAGTGATGGGTTACAGTGATTTTCTAGGAAATTGTATTTTTAACCAATGCAATGTTTTAGTGCTTTTAACATATCCTCTAATAATTATGGTAATAACATAGTTACAAAATATTAATAACACGATAAGTTGTCATTTTAGGAATGCATTTAAAATACTTAGCTCTTTGTGCCAATTAGTAACAAAAAGTAGCGCTTAACTTCGGAAAGGTTAGGGATCACTGCACTAATGCTAGCACTAAAGTCATTAGACGCTAAGGCTAGTTCGGTGTAGTGGCCACTAACCTTAGCAGCTAGAAATTTTAGTATTAAAACTTGATGTTTACCGATACAAAAACATACCCTTTCTTGGCTAGCATCACTTTAGAGACGGGATAGAGTTGGCTCTGGGGCCCGAATTGTCTTTTTACTATTAATAATTTGTTCAGTCCACATTTACGACGTGAACTCCTTGGCATATTTACTGTTCTGTAGCAGCCAGATGGAGAACTTGGTATGCATTTATTAAAAAAAAAAAATCAAAACTTTTGACAGAATAATCTAGAAATTCATAGCGAGTCGGAATAAATTATCCAACGGGCCAGATCTGGCCTGTAGGCAGTAAGTTGACATGCCTTTTTCAGAGAAAATTTAGCAGCTAATGTAATTGTCGTAGACTTGAACTGCATAAGCAAATGGTGTCAATTTAGCGGCTAGTATTACTTGAGCTGCTAGCATTGCTTTACAACGTAAATCCTATCAATTCATCCGCTATTGATAGCATGTCGGTCATTTACAACAATTTCTCCTGTCCCAAAATAATCAGCTACGTAAGTGTTATTAGTATTATGATCCATCCAATTCTATCCAATCTTCAAAATATATTTCATCCTTTTATGCAAACACAAAAGGAAAACAGGCAGAAATGCTTATGAGACCCAATTTAAAAAGAAAAATATTCAGGATAAAATCATGGTTTTAGTTTGAACGAATATATAAAAAATGATGAGTACTGCCAACCAGATAAATAAATAGTGTCAGGCAGAAGTCATTCACAGGCAATGCAGATCAATGGCCAACATCTCGAGAAAGACACCATCGGATTCGGAGTAATAGCTTCCGGAAAAACAAGGCGAGTGCGGTAATACAAAACAGCAAAGCTTTGGACAGTCATACCATGGCGCTGTCGAGGGAATAACATCTAAATTGCTTTTTGCACAGTGCTCGTGTTGACATTACGCCGCGGCAACAGGGGTTGGCTCGCCCCCTCCTGAGATAAAGCACCCAATCTGCCCTTCTCTCTTTCCATGCTTGTCGCCACTCCGTATTGATTCGTGACTCCGATGTAATTGTATATTAGCACCTGTGAAGTAGATTATGGTAATCTGTAGGAAATGTCACAGGAAAAACCTTTTGCTCTGGGTTTTCTTGGCACTGTTGAGAGGTCAGTCAGATGTTGGATTCGTATTTCATCTGTTTTAATCTGAATCTGTGGGAGACTGACTTGACTCTGAATATTTTTTACATGCAAGCAAAAATATGATTGGAAGCGGACTATTGGATTTCCGAATGAATCGTTTACATCATGGGTGTCAAAGTCAAGTGAATGGAGTCGAAATAAAATATTTTCCTAAAAACTGAGCGCTGGATGGATGGAATGTTCATTGAACATTTTTAAAATGACAAGTAGAGTCTGGTGAACTTAATTGAAACTTCTGAAAAGCAAACAAATAGCAAGTTTCTTATGAAAAACATTGATTTAAGATATATTTGCAAATTCTATTAACAGCACACTTCTATGCGAGCTAAAATCTAAGAAAAAAGGTTTTTATATTTGTAGGAAGTAGCTAGTCAATCACATTAAAGGGCGGATGGTTTCATGTTTTTCCCTGTCTAGCGCCATTGCATTGTGGGACATGTAGTAATTGTTCTCGTAAAAGATCTGCCAGTTTTCTGCCATCTTTGATCATCTTAGGGGACGGTGACAACTTCCTCGTGGGCCAGATGTGGCCCGCAGGCCTTGAATTTTATTTCACATGCTGTTGTAATATTGGAATATGTCACTGCCTGCATTTAAACAGGGTTGGGTAGGGTTACTTTAACTTGATTACTTTCAATTACTTTTGGATTACTCGAATACCAAATATGCTAATAGAAGACAAAGGAAACTAAATATGAATAAAATTATGACTCAGAACACGTGGTAAGCTTTCTCTCCTGGTTTTGATCTCTTTGATCTCCGGCAAAACTAACATAAAATGCGACAGAAACAAAATGAAAATAAATCCAAACAGCTTGCCAACATCATTTTTGCCGTTCCAAGTATTCCATTACTCCCCAAGCATGCACAACATTTTGTAATTTTATTCATATTTAGTTTATTTTGTCTTTTATTAGCATATTTGGTATTGGAGTAATCCAAAAGTAATTGAAAGTAATCAAGTTATCAAGTAATCAAGTAACCCTACCCAACCCTGCATTTAAATCATGACGCTATAATTTCTTCTAAAGCGGTAAATGTTATCACGCACTCTGTTTTACATAGAGCAACATGATCTGTCCTCAGAAAACTAAAAAAAAGCAAACAATGTCTCCTTGTTTAAAAACTAGAAGTGGCAAACGTTTACCAAAATGAAAATTTAATGTGAATGTTGGAGCGGTTTATTCATGCACAAGGACTTCATCTCACTTCAAAATAAAGCAGCTGTAGACAAAAGTACTGGTATCAAATCAATATTTATTTATTATTTAAACATAATAGTTGTAGTTTGATGTACTGAATTTTTCTTTTTTTTTTCTGCCGTGTGTCGAGCAATCATTTGGCTGGGCAGGGAAGCTCTTTAATTGGGTGAAAAATCAGAAATATTTCCTCCCTTTGAAATAATGAGCTCAACCAAGGTAAGAGTTGGGTTCAGTAGTCTTTAGCGAGGGCAGACTCGAAAATGACTTCGTTTTAAAGGATAGTGCATTGATATTTGATGGGCATAAGATACTGTAATCGTTATTTTATCACGGCTAATTAGAGGTACACCACCCGGCGACTTGCAAAAATCCGCAATTCCATTTTTAACATTTGATCTGAAGGACACCTGTCACAGCAATAGTCGACCAGGAATAATGGATCGCGGCCGCACAGGTGCTGTTCATTTTAGGTTGAAAAAAAACGAAAGAAAAGAGTCAACACGAATGACGCAAATTTGTCCTCAGAAATAGTCGATTGGGGATAATGGATTGTGGCCAAACTAGTGCAGTACACCATGGCAGGCTTCAGTGACCTGAATCGAAAATAAAAAATGCTCCCTGCTATCAGCAACAGTCGACTATTTATAATGTATTGTGGCCACACAGATTCTGTTTGAGTGGAAAGAATGGAAAAAAGCAGGTGCCACCCAAATTTTCTCTTTCAATCCCCCTCTCAGCAGTAATCAACTGCGGACAATTGATCGCGGCTAAAACAGTGCAGTTCATTTTAGGCAGGCCTCAATGGCATGCCTCCAGACAAAAGTGCCCTCTGCTTGTCCCCACTTGTTACAATATGGGATTCAGAATAACGGATCCAGGCCGCACGATTTTCATTCATTTTTTGATGGACAGAAATAAAAAAAAAAAGAGGGCAATGCCTCAAAAATTGTGCTCTGAGTGTCCCTCTCACACAGTAATATGTGATTAGGGATACTGAAACAGTAGATGAAAAAAAAAGGGTTATTGATCTATCTTCGTTATTCATTATCCATTATCCGTTATCGGTCAGTTCATAATACGCTACAAAGCCTAGGAGCCGGGACACTTACTCTCAGCCAAAAGGCCAAGCTAAGGTCCTAGCCCTAAAGCCTTGCTGCGATCATTGCGAATGCACCGTTCCCGGAGGTACTGCAATACCGGGCCGATGCGTGGAGTGGACAGAGCAAGCTCATATTCCATCTCCGAAATGCAAAAATCAAAGGGCCAAATTAGCACTTCATGATCATGGTATCTCCCCTGCCAATTCTAAAACCACAGTGGCTCACATGCTCCCTGGCATTTAGTCCATACTCCCTGGGACGCGAGATGCTCTGATGTGGCTTGCCAAGAGCATAGACTTACACTATATATGGATAAATACATTTGTGGCATCCACTTTATATAGATGGATACACATGTGACATTTTAACCTTGGGAGGTGATAATAACAGAAATGCCTGAATAAACCAGACAATACACATGAGGCTTTTTCTACAACTAAGTTGCTATTTGCACGTATCCTATCTGTACTACAAGTCCCACAGTGCTTTGCGGCATAGAAATATCACAAATAAAGGAAACTGCTTCACAGTTGGACTAAGAACCAATTTCGGTGTCCGTTTACATGGATTCACATAATCAAAATACTGGCAATAGTCAGTTTCCGATGGGATTATTGCCCTCCTGTTAATGCAGCAATAATTTATTTATGACTTGTTGGAACTCATACATATTCGAGTTATATTTTTGTCTTCCTTTACCTCCCCAAATTAGCTAGCATTTATTTTACCCAGCATCTGTTATTTTATTGGCCAAAGTCCAGTTGTTCTTTCAGCTGAGTGCGTGGGAAGATTGTCTTTTCCCCATACTGTACTTTGTCAAAACTGAAGTGAACTTCAACATTCTTTCTGTGTGGGCTGTTTTGGATGGACAAGAGTTTTCAATCTGCCTGAAGCTCACTTTCTAATAAGAAATACGACATTCTGGCCTTTGCACGAAAAGTTAACTCAGTTTTTAAGGCACCAGATTCATAAAACTTCTTCGCGTTGAAGGTTTAATCTCGTCAATTTGGTCAAGTTTCAACCGTCAGCCTACCCAATCCTGTACTTCCAGGGTTGATAGGTTATAGATGTCTTCGTCCTCCAACACACCTGATTCTAAATACAACAAGTGTTGCCATTTGCCCTATCAAATATTTGTGTCTGTAAAAAAATCAAAGACTGTCAGGACCAGAATGGAAACAGGACCCAATTGCATTACGTTTCTCACAAGTTTTATTAGAGGAAGGAGAAAGGGCTGGTCTCACGATCCGGTTTTCGCTGGACGCGGGAAGCAAGTTGCTCTCGGACTCGGATTGTGCTTCGAACGTGGAAGTGGATCTTCCGTAGCGAGCGACGGTGGTGTCAGGGACGGAAAAAAATGGGTCAGTAGCCGGGACTGTGAGAGCAAGGCGTGGTCGGGGTCAGAAGCGAGTCGTAAGCCAGAACGGGAGAGTAGACGTAGTCGGGGGACAAAAAGAGATCGTAAGCCGGGCCATGGTCAGGAGCTAAAGAGGCGGGAGCAAAAACCGGAAAGGTCTGAGTCAGGGTCGAAAAAGGCTTGCCTAGTATTCACTGAGGTTCGCGGACGGACTGACCACAGGGGATTGACAGCACTGGGTTCAAATAGTAAATGGGAGCCAATCAGAACCCGCGGCGGTTAGGGCCAAATGAGGTGATTCCAATCGGTAATCATGACAAAGACAGTAAACATTGAAAAAGTATTTTGTTTGCTAACAAGGCAAACATGTCCTTGTTGTTAGATCTCATATATTAAACAATATATAAAAATAAATCCATAGAGCGAAACAAATACACAAAACTTGTATTTCAACTTTATCATCATTATTTCCAGAGACTTTTTGAAGTGTTTCCATCTGCTTTAAAAACAAATAGTTTGATGTACTGAATTTTTCATCTTTTTTTTCTGCCCTGTGTCAAGCAATCATTTAGCTGCGCAGGGAAGCTCTTTAATTGAGTGAAAAATCTGAAAGATTTCCTATGTTTGAAATAATGAGCTCAACCTAGGTAAGAGTTGTGTTCAGTACTTTTTTGGGAGCACTCTCTCAGAAATGACTTAGTTTTAAAGGATAGTGCATTGATGTTTGTTGGGCATGAGATACTGTAATCTTTTTTTTATCACGGCTAATGAGAAGTACACCACCCTGCGACATGCAAAAAATCCACGTTTCCATTTTCAACATAAGATCTGAAGGACACCAGTCAACGCAATAGTCGACCGGGATTAATATATCGCTGCCGCTCAGGTGCTGTTAATTTTAGGTCGATAAAAAACGGGGGAAAAGAGTCAACAACTCATGACACAAATTTGCCCTCAGAAATAGTCGACCAGGAATAATGGATCATGGCCGTAGAGGTGCTGTACACTTTCAGTTGAGAAAACAGGAAAAAAAGAGTCAACACACAGGACACACAATTCTCTTGGATCCTGGTCTCAGAAATAGTCGATTGGGGATAATGGATAGTTACCAAAATAGTGCAGGTTATTTTAAGTGGGCCACCATGGCACACTTCATTGACCGAAAAAAAAAATGCTCCCTGCTATCAGCAAATGTCAACTGGGCATAATGATTTGTGGCTGCACAGATGTGATTCATTTTAAGCGGAAAAAGAACAGAAAGGAAACAGCCGCTGTGACACAAATTCGCTCTTTTAATCCCGCTTACAGCAATAATCAACTTGGGATAATGGATCAAGGTCAAAACAGTGCAGTTCATTTTAGGCAGGCCCCAATGGCATGCCCTCTGACAAAAGTGCCCTCTGCTTGTCCCCACTTGTAGCAGTATGGGATTTAGAATAATGGATCGCGGTGGCACGATTCTAGTTCATTTTTTTGAAGGATATGAATGAAAAAAGAGCCGCCATGCCTAAAGAATTGCGCCCTGCTGTGTCCCCCCTTCACAGTCATATGTGATTACGGATAATGGATTGCGTCTACAAGAGTGCAGTTCACTTTATGATGGTCAGAACGGCAAATAAATCCGCCAGGCCTGGCCAAAAGTTGTTTTCCCGGCCCCTGCTTACAGCAATATGTGTTCAGGGATAACGGATCACGTCAACAACTGTGTATTTTATTTTTGACTGGCCAGAACGGCACACCTTGCGACAAAACTGCCCTTTGCTGTTCCCCGCTTGTAGCTAAAGTATATGGGACTTTAGGTGAAAATACAGTAATAGCGTTTAAGAGCCCCCAGGCCCGACAAAAATGCGCTCCGCCACCCTGCTTGTAGCAATCCAAGATCCTGGATAATGGATCCGGCTGCACGAGTGCAGACTACTTTATCGTGGACACAACGGCAAAAAAATCCCACTAGGCTCATGAAAAACGAGCCAGGGATTAAATAAGTACACTTCGGAAAAAGTGTGTTATGGCGCTAGATCTTATCCCTTTTTAATCTTTTTTTTAACTTTGAGAGAGAGTTTGATGAATAGGATCAAGAGTTAGGTAAGCAGCGGGATTAATCAAGGATAACACCATTGACTTGAACACAAGGCTGTTATTAGTTCTTATTTTCCTTACCACTTATCGTCATTATGGTCACGGGTAAGCTCTAGTAATTACTCAAAATACGGCACTGGAAATTAAATGTCGAGAAGGCCACAGGTGACGATCCAAACTGCCATGTTAAAAATAAGTTTATAAAGAGAGGCCGAATCCTGCCAATGTTCTTTGCAAAGTCACAATTCATAATCACCGTCATTATTATAATTACACAACAGAACATCTCTAATGACTGCTTCGCTCTGAATAACAGTGACATAGAACTGTTACCGACGAGCAGGGTTGGGTAGGGTTACTTTAACTTGATTACTTTCAATGACTTTTGGATTACTCCAATACCAAATATGCTAGTACAAGACAAAAGAAACTAAATATGAATACAATTACAAAATTTTGTGCAGGCTTGGGGAGTAACAGAATACATGGAACGGCAAAAATGATGTTGGCAAGCTGTTTGGATTTATTTTCATTTTGTTCCTGTCGCATTTTATGTTAGTTTTGCCGGAGATCAAAGAGATCAAAGCCAGGAGAGAAAGCTTACCACGTGTTGTGAGTCATAATTTTATGCATATTTAGTTTCTGTTGTCTTTTATTAGCATATTTGGTATTGGAGTAATCCAAAAGTCATTGAAAGTAATCAAGTTAAAGTAACCCTACCCAACCCTGCCGACGAGATAATGTCCCCAGATAGGAAGTTGGTCGAAAGGCAGGCCAGAAAACTAACCAAGCGATTCGTATCTTTACGGGATCAACAACGCCGTTCGGTGTTTACCCTCGCTGTCGGCCATTGATTGCCTTTTCAGTGGAGATGAGGACGTCTCACCTCGGAGATTGCACTTAAGTATGTGTTAGTAGCGTCTACTCTGCCTTGAGTGGAGCTGGGGCTTTCCTTCACAGCAAGACACTTATCTTTTACGCTACAAAGAGTCTTAAAAAAACACTTATTTTTTTGCCTCAGAGGAAATATTCTCTTCAAATTGTAAAGAAATATTCTGCCATTTTCGACATGGTGGGTAAACGTTAGCATAATCCTTACAGTCGGTTGCTGACCATGGATGAATTCATCTTTAATGGGAGGCCGTGAAGAATAAAGAAGGCATCATTTGTGAATGCCGAAAACTCTCGCTATACCTATCACCAATGTTCCCTGTAATTTTCCACGGGTCTGAGCGTTCACACAAAGTCGGTGAGCAACGCTTGAAACAACAGTGAGCAACAGCAATCCCAAGAGTGTCCTCTAAGTAATTATCAAACATGTCCAAAACTTGACATCACGTTACATTTTGCTGAGTTTCCGGCAATGCAATTTTTTTTTTTCATTTTTGAATGAATTGACTAATGTATTATTGCAAAGGTTGTACGGCCTACAAACGTCATTTGTTTTTACAACAATTCTTTCACAAGATTTCAATTTCTTTTTTTTCCTGGTATCTTTTGTCGCATTAGACTAACATTTTTGGGGGCTTATTTAGTCGGTTGCACGATACACAACTGTTTTTAATCACACTTTTGAGTGGAAGTACAATGTTGGCAAAAAGATTGACTTGGTATAATTGGAAATTATTTGAATGCAACACAAACGTGACAATGCTGAGGGGAACGCAAGAGAAAAACGAGCTGCAGGTTGAAATATGTCCAATTGATGTTGCCAAAGCCAGGTGCCTCTCACAAAGATGCTGTCGTTGTATTTCTTTCTCTTTCTCTCTTTCTCTCTTCTTCCCTTTTTCTTTCACTCTCCATCTCTCTCCCTTTCACTCTCTCTGTCTCTCTTTTTCTCTTTCTTTGTTCTTTATTTCTTTCTCTCTCTGTGTCTTTTTACCTGCTTTTGCTCTCTCTTCCTTTTTTCATTTTATTTCTCTTTTCACACTTTCTCTCTCTCTCTCTCTTGCTTTCCCCTTCTCTCTTTCTCTCCTTCTCTTTTTCTATTTCTCCTTGGATTTCTTTCTTTCTCTATTCCTTTCCCCCTCTCTCACTATTTCTCTTTCTATCCCTTTTGTTTTTCATGTTCTCTCTCTTTTTTTCTTCTCTCTCTGTCTCTCTTTCTCCCTTTCTTGTCCCACTCTCTCTCTTTGTCTCTCCCTCTCCTTCTCATATTTCTTTCTTTCTCTTTTCTGTCTATCTAATTAACTATTCCGGCCCCCGACATAATGTTTGTTCTGTCGTGTGGCCCTCGAGTTAAAATAGGTTTGACACCCTTGATATTCTTGAGATTCTCTTGCAATTTGTAGTTTTTAAATGTCAACAAAATGTTATGCACCGGCAAATGTATTTACCATATTTTCAGGACTGTAATGCACACTTTAAAATGAAAATTTGCCAGAAATGTAAACTGTGCTTTATAATGCAATGCGCCTTGAATACGAAAATACGGTCAACAAGATCAAAAATGCATAATTACAATGAAATGCTTCAACATACTGTGACCAGTTATATATAAATCAAGTGAAACTAGGTCTGAAACTATATTTTTTTATATATGTAATATATATAAGTTTTTTTTTTTCCTACTTCTTAATTTTTTTGTTTTAATTCGAGATCGCTCTTTCTGTAGACTAGGTTTAGTGTGCCTTTATTTATGGAACAAATACGTCACAGAGGAATATTTTGAGAGTGTGCCTTGTAGCCTGGAAAATTTGGTTATTGTATAATACAGTGCACCCACAAGTTACAGCCCCGGACATTTTAACTTTATGGTGTGGAATTCGAAGTTTTTCCGGCCACTCTTCATAGTATTTTCCCTACTACAAGTGTACGAAGTCAACCACAAATTTGTCCGATTATTTTTAACAAAAATATAATTTTTTTGCTGAATTGCTATCTACAAAACTACAAAACAATCCTAAAATGTTACACACATTTTGTGGATGTTGCTTCTGAAACATAACGCAGGACTTTGGGTGACTCAATCCAGGTATTGGGTTGATCTATTTTTGCCCAAAACATGTTTTTAAAGTCCTTTTTTCTTGTACTTTACCCATTTCCTATGGATCTTGGGTGTGATGCTAAACAGAGAAGAAAATACATGATAACCATGAAAACAAACTTCGGCATTATCGAGGCACAGAAATTGCTACCTTTGCTAGG
Organism: Urocampus carinirostris; assembly: GCF_059441175.1. Lineage (NCBI taxonomy): Eukaryota > Metazoa > Chordata > Actinopteri > Syngnathiformes > Syngnathidae > Urocampus > Urocampus carinirostris. Next base: position 31,119,417 of record NC_142354.1, on the reverse strand, counting down.
TTGCTTAGCCAATCAATGATCTGGACTATCAGAAAAAATAAGGAGGCGGTAAAAGGGCATGAGAAATCTCGTGAGTGAATGTTTTAAGTCAGCTTTTTATTTCAATCCGCCATCGAAAAACCAACACCCTACAAAGCCCTCTCCTACTCCACCCAACCAGCTATATCACACTAAAAAGTAACTATAATTTCAATCTATAATGTTATTTACGGTAATCATATACATGTATAATACTTACTATGTACTATTTTGTTATTTTTATGTTTTGATCTGGTGTAAAAGGAGGTTCAGGAGGCATTAGCCAATTTCTGTCCCCCGCTATACAGCAATTTACAGCAATCCCCACCTCTGAATGGATTAATGTCGTATTCCAGGGATCCACTGTACTTGTAAAGATTATTAAGTTTTTACTTCATACATTTCACCTGTCACAGATCATTTAAGGAACACAACTCCCACAAAAATGAGGATTCTCTGCAAAGTAAAACACAAAGCTGTCATCAGTACTCAGCAAAACCCGACATATTGCATTGAATCCCCCCGGAAGCTAACACCCTCAAATGAAGAGAGAGGCAGCTTGATATTGAAATCGTTTCAATGTTGATATTGGAAATCAGTATTGTAATTGCCCGAACGAGCCGTTATATAACCGAGTCGCCGGCGAATCGTTTGCGCGTTCGTTAGGTGTTTGTTAGCCCAGAAGCTAGCTTGAAAATTGGCCATGTGTTGTCGTTGATTGCTTGCTCGCCGGGGCGGAACCACGTTAATACATCGCATCAAAATCGAGACGTTACAACACATTTCACTCGTCATTTTCCTCATGTGTCGAGGGAACTGGAGACTGCGGATCAGTATAGAAAAGCATTTTTATTTCTCGAGAGGCCTTCCAGTAATGTACTCGTATCTACTAGGGGGATAACAGTATTTCTCTCGGCGGTTCTCAATATGATGCCTCCGTGTTTCTGGAATTTTTTTACCGCAATCGTTACAGTCTGGTGTGGGAAGTACATCGACACAGCAAATGTTCACAAGTTACTCATGAGCACACAAGCCAATTACGTTATCCCGCAGTGCTTGGTTGTTCAAAACTCGGTTATTTTTGGAACTTCTCAAGCTGAATAAAATGTGTGGTTCTACCGCGTTATTTTTTTATAGGTGAATAATCTAAAATGTGTCTGAAAAATCCGTATCTGACCTCTGGATTTTGGGCTAAATCTGTTGTGGTCCATTTTTGACATGATTTAGCCCACAGTATAAAACTGGGTTGTTTTCAGACCATCCGACTTAGGACAGAATTAGTCCCAAATTGTCCTTGTTGTGTTTACTTTCTATAATATGATCCAAATTCACCCCCAAAAATATTTTTGAATGGGACATTTATCAACATTAACAGTTCAACCAGAGATAGAATTCTTTTTAAAATTTGATCTTGGGCTAAATCTGGAGTGTCCCATTTTTAACACGATTCAGCCCAACAATCGACATTTAAAACTGGGTTGTGTTCAACACATCCAACATAGGACATAATTAGTCCCAAACTGTCTTTGTTGTGTTTAGCTTCTATAACAGGGGTGGCGAACAAGTTTGACACAAAGAGACGAAATTTTCAACAGAGAGAGTCAAAGAGCCACACCACGCACTGACCTTCCATGACAGACAGACACACACAAACACACACAATTAAAAACATATTATTTCCCATAATACACACTCCTCTCCTTACAATACAACAAGTATTGTTCTTTTTCCTCAATACACACAAAAAAACCTAAACATGAAACAAGGCAAAGAGCCACAGTATACAGAAAATATGATGAGGCAAAGAGCCGCATTCTTATTGGCCAAGAGCCGCATGCGGCTCTAAAGCCACGTGTTCGCCACCCCTGTTCTATAATATGATCCAAATTTACGCCAAAAGTAATTTTAGAATATTTCAACCAGAGGTAAATGTCGTTTTAGAATTGGATTTTGGGCTAAATCAACATGTCAACATGGTTTATGTTGAACATGGGACACTCCAGAATTAGCCCAACAATCGACATTAAAAACTGGGTTGTCTTAAATGTATCCAATATAGACCATATTTAGTCCCAAAATAGTCTTTGTTCTGTTTACCATGTTAAGTGTGGCCCAAATTTAGCCATTAAAAGTTATCTTCGATAGGACATTTTCTCAATATTTACTTTTTACCATTTTATAAATCTGTCCTCTAGACCTTATAGTTTGCACAAAATCCGGCGTTGTCTATTTTCGTTGTGAATTACTCCAAAAATCGACATCAAAAACATCTACGCTTATCAACGTTTACTTTCACTTAAAGAAATACATATTTTGGACATGAAAATTTTGTTTTTTTCTGCCGTGGTCACTTTTCAACATTTCTTATCTCAGAAATAGACATCTAAAATTGGGTTTTGCTCAGCCTATGCAACATGGACAAAATATAGCCATACAATTGTTGTACTTTTTCTAATGTGGTCCAAATTCACCCCCGAGTGTAATCTTTGATACAATGTTTTTAAAATTTCTCTTTTCAACTAAAGACAAATATCTTTTGGACATCTCATTTTGAGCAAAATCTGGTGTGGTCCATTTTCGACATTAATTAGCCCAAAAATCAAAAGGAATGCTTGATTTGAAAATAAAGATAATCGATTTGTTGTTGATTAATAGTTAAGATGTTGAACCTATAATTATGTTCACGGTATGGAGCCAGCATACATTTTTTGGTTCTGCTGAGCCATGTTGGTTGATTTTTGTATTTACCGACCCAGATATGCTCGATAGTAGAGTTCATATTCTTTACTCTCGTCCCAAAATCAGATTTTTACATTACTTGGTCTCTTCATTGGAGCGCTTTTCTGTTAGAATTGGAACATTAGTATTAGCATCAGAGTTAAGGATAGAATAAATTCAATTGTTTTTACAAACGTTTATTTTTTAAATACCTAAAGTAAACACAATGAGAACTTAAACAGTAGAGTTTGACTTATCTTGATTTTGACCACAGATATTCAGCTCACAGTGTTTGGCAGTGAACCAGTGGAAAAACAAGCGAGAATTGAACAACCGTTACTGTTGTTTTTTTTTTTTTTGCCAGTTGCCAAACGGAGTGGAAACCTCAGACCACGTTGGTAAGTGAGGCAGTCCTGTACATTATTTTCCTCCTCTTTACCAGTATGTCCTGGTTCGACTAGCAACACATTTTTACACTTATATCCCAGTACAAGTAAAGCAGTCCACAAGCATGAATTGCACTTTTACCTGAAAGGGGCGAGGCTAAAAAAAACAATATTTCACAGTCGGGGTTGAGCTCCTTTTCATAGAGTCTTAAATATACTTTGCCATTTTGTTGGATCTGCCATCCTATATGTCTTTTATTTATGTCATTATATACACGCTGACCCACGTTCTTACATAGAAAGAAAACTAGCGCTGTAGAATACATGCCTTCAAGGTCAAAAAATCAAATACTCGTCTTTGACCACAAAGGTGAGGACGGAAGGTCTCTGAGCCCGGGGGATCGAGGACAAATAGGAGAACGTCGGCTAATTCTCTCTCGTTCGTAGATCGTCCCCACAAAGCCGTTTTGTAAGCGGGTCGAACGCAAATGCGGCGAGAAAAAAGAAACAAATATCAGGGTCATTTTCCGCCTTTGTCACCACCTCAGAACGACCCCGGTGGAGTTTAGGGCCCGGCGAGTCGGCGGCGAAGGGGGGGCTCCTCTGTCAAACAACAGCGATTATCGCGCTTTGAAATCCTTGGCGAGAAAAGCCGTTTTATCGAGCCGGGTAACCAGACGTCCCAGGTAATCCAGTCACAAGTAATAGTTTCACACCAATCGTCAGGAGAGGAGTCGATGGGGGCGAAGGGCGGAGTCCTGCGACGGGAGCTCGGTATTAGGTCCTGGGATGAATCTGAAATGAGTACGATAAAACAAAAGTGCTTGAATTATAGATAAAAGGAGTAAAATCGTACATGGATCAGAACAGTCGATTTGTGTGTCCCACAAAACAAACGATGCTCCTTTGTGGAGCTTTACCTCATTCCCTGGATGAAGCTGTTGCTAAAAACAGACGGATTACACAATAGGAAGCAATCCAAATGATTCCCCTTTATACAGTCACGAAGACTGATTCAGGTTTGCACTAAAGATCATTAGTATAAAATGCCAATGACATTTTTTGTGTTTTATCTGGAACACCTGGACACATTGTGATGGGTGTTGTGAAAATGAAGGTTTAAGTTCCAATTTTTGACTTTCCAGCAGCTGGCTCAAACCACCGATTTGTACAAACTCCAGTTAGACCCCCAGGATATGGTCTTACGATCTTTTCACTTTATGGTGTGGAATGAAGATTTTTTTCAGCTTTATGGTATTTTCCCCAGAATACGACATCAACTACAAATTACTGCCTTTTTCAGACTGAAGATGAACCTCAAAATATCCCTTTAGGATTTTGTTTGTCCATATATAAGTTGCACCGGACTATAAGGAGCATGAAATCAAAAGTGCAGTAAGATCAAAGGGTGACTTTTAAAAAAAAAAAAACTCATGGGAAATGAATATTGAGAAATCTAGTTTCACAACAAATTAACTTCATTCATTCATAAATGCTTAACAAATGTAGAAGCATTCAACTGTAATTACGCATGTCCTATTTTATTTACTGTATTTCCAGTTTATAAGATTCAGCAGAATATGAGGCACACTTGCAAATTTCTGGCTAATTTGGTGTTTTTGGTTGCATTGTATAGTACTAACAATATTGTACTTTGTATGGCCATGTGCGTATGATGAGTTACGTCTCTAAGATACATGTCTGCTTTTGGTTGACATTATACAAAATAATGGATGCTATTGGTTTGTGTCACTACATCATGAAAATGCAAGTATGCTGTAGGTTGAACTACATCCCACAATGCCTCTCTCTTCATTCAGTTCTGAATTTTGCGTGCTTGGAAAATATTTTACTTATCTTTATATATTATGTGTACTGCATTTATATTCCATGTGTCTCAAGATGCGATGCTAAGAGGAGAAGCTAAAACATGATAACCCCGCTACATGGCAATTTCACTTTGTGTTCCTCACCTCAGAATGGATCCTAGGGGTCTACTGTATATGTTTAGATTTGAGGATGATAGGTTTTTAATTCGTATATTTTTTTTCACAATTTTTTATAATAACGAGGAACAAACAATAGGAGATAAAGAGTGAGAGCGAATGTGTTATGATTACTGTTTCGGGGCACCTGTGGCTGCCCCGTTGGCGCCAACAGCCCTGGTCGCTGATTGGCTCCCTACCACTTTTTAAACCCCCCGGCTCCCTGTTACCGGCGTCAGACCGTTCTGCGAACCTATGCTTTCAGCTAGGCAAACTCTGTACCTTTCGACATTCTCCTACTCTGTTTTCTCCTGCCTGATACCAGTTGCCGACCTGTTTCTGGACCCGTTTTTGCCCTGCTCTTCCGTCCCGGCCATCGACCTGTTTTGCCCTATTTCCTGCCTGATACCTGTTGCCGACCTTTTTTCTGGACTCGTTACCGCCCTTGCTCTCCCGTCCCGGCTATCGACCAGCTTTCCCGCTGCCTACGACTATCCTCGCTCGACACGGAAGTGCCACTTCCGCGTTCCTGCCATCAGCTACCCGTGTCTACGATCATCGGATCGTGGAAGCAAGCACTGCTCTCTTTCTCAATAAAACTGAGTAAAAACGAACGCTATTGGGTCTTGTCTCCGTTTCTGGCTTATGACAGAATGGACAAGAGGTGGCCGATTATCTGCACCGTTGTCTAGGAATTTGATGGATTGGTATCAACATATTATAAAGCCAATTAAGCCAATATTAAGCACCAAACTGAGCAACGGCCTAGCTGAGCCTTTTCTTTCCTCTTCTGCTTTCCATCTCTGACAACACCCGCCCTCCCTGGCCTTCTGATTGGATAAGCAACCCGGGGCGCAAAGCCTCTGAAGCGGGAAGACCCCACTCTGACTCGAGCGAATGCTAGAGCTTTCGTGAATACATTTCATATTTGTGACTACTTTTCACATTTGCAATTACTCTTTTATTCTCTCCACTCCCTTTGTGACACTCTCGATTGAAATGTCGAGTAAATGTCTTCAATGTGCAGCGAAGCATACACAGGAGCAGCCTAATTCCGACTACCCTGCAGAATCTGGCTCCCCGTCACATGAAGGCTAAATCTGAGTTTCACACGCTTCTCATCTCTGCGGCTATGATAGAACGAGTGTCGCGATCGTAGTCTGTGTAATTCGTTTATTAAGAAATATTGATTGGTGTAAAATGTGATCGTTGTTTATTAAGACATTCACGCGGTCCTCACGAACAGTGGAGTCATCCCAATGTAGATAAACGCTATAATGTTTAGGACCAGGCTTTAGGACCGACCTTAGGTTGACAGTGTCTTATCTCTCTCCCTTTACACCCAATATAAACATCTTTCAGTCATTTAACATATTAATTCAGCCATTTCAATCAGTATTGGCTAATTAAATGATAAATAGAAAATTTAACTCCATGTTCTCAAGCACAAGCTGTTTTATTACCAATTAGATACAAATTCCGAATCATAAAAATCTGTATGAATTAATATTTATTTTTAATAGTAAATGGTTGATGTATAATCCATCAACATATGATATTAATGTGGTCAACTAATGAGAAAATGCACAATTATCAGAATACCTCTTGATGCGGTGCCAGGAATTAAATACACTGAACCATTTAAAGGCAGTGAAGTGTTTCAGACACCGCTTTGCTCACATTTTTCTTTTGTTTTCCTTTTTTAATTTTCATCAAGCATTTTCATCATATTTAATCTCATCCTGACCTATATTCAGGAGAGTTTTAAAAATGCTATAATTTTAAGGGGTGCTTAAAATGAATTTGGGGGGTGCTTGAGCCCCCCAAACGGGACTGGCTACGCCCATGTTCACGAACACGACTAGTAGTACACAAGTAAGCTTTATATAGTGAACGATAGTAGCCATATTGTAATGCATGTTTATAGTGTGCTATAGTATCCTTATTGTAATGTACTGTATTTTCCGCACTACAAGGCGCACCTAAAAGTCTTAATTTTTTTCAAAAGCTGACCATGCGCCTTATAATACAGTGCGTCTTATTTATGGATCAAAATTAAATCACAAGGTCTCGTAACTTACGCAACAGCCGCCGACTCGATTTCCCCCCGAACGTGGAGTAGTCCGCGGTGTATGCTGGGATTTATATACCGGCGTTTCATTGGCTAACCAATGTGTCAATCATCATTTGAATCAATCACTATTGGCTAAAGTTATTCGGAGCCTCGGATAGGCTAGAGGGCCAAAACAAACCCTGCAATTGGCCGAAAAAGATGTGTCAATCATCCGTTAAATCGATCGCTATTGGCTGAAGTTATTCGGAGCCTCGGATTGGCTAGATGGCCAAAACAAACCCTGCAATTGGCCGAGTTTAGCAATGGTGTAGCAAGCTTAGCAAGCTTGCTAAAGTACACCATAAAGAAACATGTTTTTCTAGTCTGTATTTGCAAATAATTTACTCTCCTGGATTTACTTCACTCACGGTTGTAAGAAGACCATGATTGCGTATCATTATTGAACGTGAGAACTTAGGTGAGCTATGCGGCTTTATATTTTCCCGGTATCTTGTTTTAGAACGATCTTGATGTTGATGTGATGAGTTGAGTGAATTAAACTCAATTCCAAGTGTTTATTGTCATATGCACAGTAAAGTTGCGAGCGAAAAAGAAAATGGAAACATAGAAATGTTTGGCATTTCTTGAATCCCAAGACTTGAACCTTCCGAATGATATTTGAAATGATGCATTTGAGTGACATCGTACGGACACCGCATCCGCACGTGTCTACGACACGTATTTGCTTCTTTGCAAGCTTTGGGAATGTTAAGGGGTAATCAGTTGGACTGAATCATCTGACTGTTTTGTCGACGTTCCCATTGTAGCGCCTTATAATCCGGTGCGCCTTATCTATGGAAGATATAGGACCAAAACATCTTTTTTGGGGGTGCGCCCTATAACCCGGTGCGCCCTATAGTGCGGAAAATACGGTATGTTTATTTATTTATATAACTGTTCACCAATTGTTGTAACCTAGCTTTGTGAATAAGACACTGGTTTTATTGGATGTCCCCGTTTAAACCACCAAATTTATTAGTCACGTGAAAGCAAAAGACTAGTCGAGCTAGTTGTGTTGAAATTGTAATTTATTTACTTTAAATGTTTTAGGCGCGCTACTAATGTTTTATTTGAATTTATAAGAACTATTCTAGGTTTCTCTTGCAGTATTGCCATTTTTTATGCCAATTTTTAAGCTTTTACAGCAAATATATCGGCCTCTTTTTAAAATTAATAATCGTATCGCCCTTAGAGTTGGAGTTACCAAATTTTGAGGGTTCATTTAAATACAATGACTACATTTTTGTGGACATCTTTAAGAGAAAAAATATTATTGTAATTGAATGAAATAATTTAAATACAAATGACACTTTTTGATTTTGTTAAAATATGTTTGGTTCTTTTAAAACCCAATTTTATTTATCTATCGATTTATTTATTTACTTATTTATTTATTTTTAACTGAAAGAAATTGAGCCATTCTACCAAAATGCTTAAATTGTGGGGTACATAAAAACATTTTTTTTACTTGAATGACCTAATTTAAGTAACACAGACTCATTTTTGAAGTAAGGAATATTTCTTTGATTCTTTTCAATGCAAAGTTATCTCATGTTTCATTCTTTATTTTTAATTTTTTTTTAATTTTAGAAATTAATCTATCCCAATTTTCAAGGGTTGTTTCTAAACAATTTTATATATATATATATATATATATATATATATATATATATATATATATATATATATATATATACATATATATATATATATATATATATATATATATATATATATATATATATATATATATATATATATATATATATATATATATACATACAGTGAAGAAAATAAGTATTTGAACACCTGAGAATAGGAATGTTAATATTTGGTGAAGACATATATAAATCTTTATTTAGACATTGTTTTGCACCAATTTTGGAATTTTTTTCCAGGGGTCAACAACTACTGCCATATTTTTAGTTATTTCTACTTTGTTATAGGCTGCCAACTAAGCACTTATCCGTAGACACGTGCTCAATGCAATGCCGTAAAACAAATCCCTCATCTCACACCTAACTCACACAACGTGACTTAATAATCTAATATATTCATACAAATGACACGCTCCGTTATGTGTTCCATCTCCACGATGACCCATTTAATAAAGCCGTCTTGCGAGCTCTTGTAATGAGCGTTTGATTCGCTAAAGGACGGAAAGAGAAACGACCTCTGTCAGAACCCGAGTTGCCACGGGTCGGACATTATGACCCACGCGCTAGCTAACTTAGATACCGTCCACCGGAGATTTGTTAGCCCAGAAGAATTCTATGCAAATGCTGTCACTTCAAGCTACAAGCTTGTGGGTGGTATGTGTGACAAAGGTGCCCTTTGCCTGTGAAAATGATCCGTGTAGCGAGGGAACGTCCGTCAGATCCCATCCTTGCTAAGCGACGTTAGCGCTAAGCCGCACGAATGCTAATACGCTGGCCGCATTAAATCACAATTTACTTCGCCTCGTGAAAGGGAAGAAGACGAGAACAATTAAGGTCGAGGATTTATTGCAAACATTGCCGTCCCCTTTCCCACCGCTGACTAAACATTAGGTCGGCTGCCAGTTCTAACCTCACTTTTAACGATCGAAAAATGGCAATTTTTTTGCGGGAATACTAGGTTTGAACAAAAGCAGATATATTTTGTCTTTATTCAGGAACTAATATGTCCTTTGGTACATTTTAATCCAGTGTTATGTACATAACAGAAAATACAAGCGATTTTTGTCTTAGTTATTGTTGATTATCGTTTTCTGTTTGCTGTTTTGTTTTTTGGTCTGATGTGCAATACCCATTTTGGTAGATTTTTATTCACCGAATTAGCAGGATTTAACAGGCTATAACTTGAGGCACGGCAGCAGAGTGGTTAGTGCGTCTGCAGCACAGTTCTGAGGACATTGGTTCAAATCCAGCTACCAGCCTTCCGATGCGGGGTTTGCATTTTCTCCTTGTGCTCACGTGGGTTTCCTCCTGGCGCTGTGGTTTCCTCCCAGATTCCAAAAACTTGCATGTCAGGTTAATTGGCCAGTCTGAATTTTGTATAGGTGTATGAGCGGGTAAGTTGTCTGCCCCTGTGTGCCCTGCGACTGGCTCGACACAAGTTCAGAGTGTCCCCTGCCCACTGCCCAAACATTTCTTGGATGGGCTCCAGTAACCCCGCGACCCTACGGAGGATAAGCGGTGCAGATAATGGATTGATTTGAATTGATTCATCCGGCACTAATCGTTGACTCCATCTTACGGGGTAAAAAATATCAGTGTTACCACCTTTTTATTTAAGTCTCTTAAGATATATAATCTGTATAATACTGACGGATCAATTTAACCACTGAAGTGGAAAATTTTCATCTATGCTCGACTGTCTCGCTCTTACAAACACACAAATAAAGAGAGATGTCAGGTACCACTTCCAAAGCCAATTTACTGAAAAACATCTGAGGATGTTTTTTTTGGGGCCCTGTGAGGCTTTTTTGAGCAAAATGCAAACGCGCTGGTCAATTTTCTTGTGAAAGGAAACAAACGTTGGCTTTGGAGCTTACGGCAAACACAATTGGTAAAGCAGGAATTGGGATCAAAGAGTGCAGAATAAAAAGGCCTTTCATGCAGACCGTGGCCTATTCTGATAGCCGTTCCAACGAGACTTACATAAGGGGATGGTGGATCAAGTGGCCTTTAACCGCACACACAAAGCTAAAATAAAATATAACAGTGCAATGTGACCAACCAGAATATCTAAGGTTTTCGAATAGTTTTTGTACTTTTACATGCCAAACAAGTTACCAGTAGGTGCAGTAGATTCTCAGAAAACAAACAAGACCCGACATTCATCATAGACACGCTCCGAAGGCTGTGCAATTGGGCAGATGGCAAGTAACAGTAAAAAATATATACTTATAACCATGGACATTCTGGTCAGTCACATTGCACTGCTATTATTTTGAACAGCACTGAACATATATATATCATTCCATTTATCCATTATCTACACCTCTTATTATCAGTAGGGTCTCGGGGGTGCTGGAGCCCATCCCAAGTATCTTCAGGCAGTGGGCAGGGGACACCCTGAACTCGTTTTTAGCCAGTCGCAGGGCACACAGAGACATACAACTCACTCACTTGTTCACACCTAGGGATAATTAACCTGACAAGCCTGTTTTTGGGATGTGGGAGGAAACCGGGGTGCCCGGAGGAAACCCACACAAGCACAGGGAGAACATGCAAACTCCACACGGGGAGGCTGCCGTAGCTGGACTTGAACCCAGAGCCTCTGCACTATGGGGCTGTGTTCTAGCTACCCAGCTGCCGTGCCGCCACTGCTTTTTATAGTGACTATATTCATGTTTTAGCAAAATATCATTTTCAGTAGTTAGAGAAATATAAACTGTGCTAGCTTCTTTTGATTTGATAGTTATCACCACTTTCTAATAAATGCACGCACATGGGGTCTTCATATGTGGCTCATTTTAGTGAAGACAACAATAACGTTGTTGAAAACTCCCAAAATCACATCAAACGGGAGCAAAAACCCAACAATGGTAAAGCAGCACGTCGCAGATTAGCGCCAAATAGGATTGGCAAGGAACAGCTAGCAAAGCTGCACCGCGGCCAAAAAAACAGATCCGGAAGCGGGAACAAAAGGGAAACAAATGTGGTTACAGCACGGCCGCATCGTGCGCTCTTTTTACACCATTTTGTTTTCACAAAATGCACCACTGTTACTCGCTGATTACTACTGGCTGTGGGCGGCGAAACGTTTTGCATTCGCCTCAGGCCAGATTGATTACACTCGGCGTGTAAACACTCGATTATTTGATTATTTGGGTTAATAAGACCTCGTCAAACATAATTGGTTTTTGACAGAGAAGGGAATGGACTGAGAGGAGAACATTTTGAGAAGGCCTAACTTTAAATTATTGCCTGGTTTTGTACTTTTTTTATTGTTGCCTTATCTTCTTTTTTTTTCAGTTTGGACCTTTTATCCTTTTCTTAACTTTTTTTCTTCTTCTGCCTGTTTTATCTCTTTATTTTTTTTTATTTTTTCTTCTTTTCTTCCCTAACCTTTTACTTATTTTTCTTGCTTTGTCTTTGTTTCCTTTTTTTTGTTTTCCTTATGTTCTACTAGCAACTTATTTCCTTTTTTTGTTCTTTAGTTCTTTTCTATTCTTTCCTTTTTTGTTATTATTTTTATTCCTAGCTTTATACATTCTTTTTTCTATTTTTGTTTCCATTTTTTCTTGTCTTGTTTCTATTTTTCCTACATGTGTTCCTCTTTTTTCTTGCCTTAACTTTTTTCCTACTTTTTTCCTGTTTTATTCTCTTTTTCCTAGATTTTCTTTACTTATTCCTCCTTTTCCCTTTTTCTTCCTGTCTGTCTTTGTTATTTTTTCTTCTTCTTTCTTTGTTTTCTTGTTTTCTTTTTGTTTCTTTTCGTTCCCTTTTCCCCACTTTTTTATATGCCATTCTTTTCTTGTTTTTTTAAGCTTCATTCTTTTTTTCCATAGTGTTTTTCATCTAAAATGCACCACTAGTACTCTCCGATTAACACCCGTTACATTCGCCTCACGCCCGATTAATCACGCGTGGCTTGTAAACACTCGATGACTCGATTATTTGGGTTAATGGGACCTCATCGAACATGATCGGCTCGTGACAGGAAAGGGGAACGGAAAGGGAGGAGAACATCTTGAGAAGGACTAACCTTTACAGAAGCAAGAATGCAGCTCAATTTCGGTTGACGTTCCCTCTGCATTTTGCTTCCGGGAGCTAAAAAGGGGAGTATGGCTGGGTGTTCTGCAAAGAGAGGGTCAAAAGAAAAGGATAAATGTGGATTGGATAGAAAATAAGCCTTAAGCCTTACCCGTTTGGACCGTTTAATGGAGGTGATTGACAGGATTTTGGAGGAGGGGTCACGTCATAAAAGGAAACACATTACTGCAGATATTTGATGAAACACAGAAAATAAATGAAATGATGGATGCTACTTAGATTTTCACTGAAATTACTTTGAATTGCGGTTACTCAACCATTTTGGCCAAAACACAATAGCACATTCTTACCACTAGAGGCAGAAATGAAATGAAATGAAATGAAATGAAATGAAAATGAAATGAAATGATCTGCATTTCTATAGCGCTTTTCAAGTCAATGACTTCCCAAAGCGCTTTACAATGTGCTTCACATTTCCCAATAGCGGCCGTGCAGCCATGTAAGGCGCTAACCTGCTTATTGGGGGTCTTAGGGGTTCAGTGTCTTACCCAAGGACACTTCGGCATGTAACACGGACAAGCCGGGATTCGAACTGGGATCCCTTGATCCCAAGACGAGCGCTCTACCTCCTGAGCTACTGTTGTGCTTTTCTACCTTTGAAGCGGGGTAGAACATAAGTATCATTTTTGTGTTTTTGTTTTATTTTGGCGGGAGGGACGATTAGTTGTCTATATTAGTCTTTGTATCATATTTTTTCAAGCCCAATCAAATCCAATGCTGGAAAATACAATCTAGTATAATGTTGGTTATTATTTAAAAAACTATTTTAATATTTGGTTACTTTACCAGATACTTAGTATTATTTTTATTTTTAGTAAAGTAAAACTATTACTATGGAAATGTTTTTTTAAATTTATTTAGAGATGTGTCCAGTTTATTTTTACTCTATCTTTTAAAGTTTTTTGCGTATGTTTTATTAATCATTTTCAACAAATAGGAAAAATAATACTTTAACTGGACGTTTTATTTCCTTAAAAATTATATTTAATAAAAAGCAAACAAATAATCCTAAAACTAGGAAAGTTATATGATAATTGTACACATTTAATTGATATTTAAAAAAAAAATTCTAATGATAGATAATGCTTGTTAAAGGATTATTTTTCCAATTTTATATTATTTTAACTTATTATTTTCTCAAGAGGGCAGCACGGCAGCGCAGTGGTTAGCGCTTGTGCGGCACAGTTCATGTCATGGGAACCTGTCGTGGGTTCAAATCCAGCTCCAGACTTCCTGTGCGGAGTTTGTATGTTCTCCCCGTGCTTGCGTGGGTTTCCTCCGGGCACTCCGGTTTCCTCCCACGTACCAAAAACATGCATTTCAGGTGAATTGGCCGGTCCAAATTGTCCCTAGGTTTGAATGAGCGAATGAGTTGTCTGTCCCTGTGTGCCCTGCGATTGGCTGGCAACCAGTTCAGGGTGTCCCCTGCCCACTGCCCGGAGATGGCTGGGATGGGCTCCAGCCCCCCCGCGACCCTAATGAGGAAAAGCGGTACGGCTGATGAGATGAGATGAGATTTTCTCAAGACATAAGAAAAGTAACACAAAAACAATACAAACAGATGGCCCCAAAAAGAGAATTGTTATTTGATAATAGACTATTTATATTTTTTCTATTCTAAATTTACAAAATAAAGACTATAAAACAATATATTTTGTGGATATATTTTAGTTAGAAATGAAAAAAAAAATTAAAATTCTACTTTTTAAAGTTGCTTTTCTAATATTTACTGTTTCCAATGGATCTTTAAAGCGTATTTCGAGAACGATAATATTTTCACTATGCAGATTATTTTCTCATTTTATTTTATATTTATCTTTATGGAATACGAAACTAATATTTGAACTGGGTTTTATATTTATTTGCAAAATATGTGAAAAATATAAGAGAACAAAAAACAAAGGAAAATTGTTCGACAATTAAGAAGTTATTATTGTGCATGTAAATACATTTAAAAATATAGCCTTGTGTAAAAAAAATAATCATAATAAAAACCCTTTTTTGTAAGTAGCCCTTGTGTGGGTTAATATTTCCTTATTTATTACAGAAATAATTTGAAGCCAATACATTTTTTTAAATAATATAATAAATTAAAATAAATTATATAATAATATCTAAATTTCTGGCGACAAAACCAAGTTCACCCATGAGGATCTACCTTTGCAATTGGTGAGGAGTACAATGACAAACATCTGCAGAAATGTGATGGAAAAATCCCAAATAATACTGAATTTTGATTTATTTTATCTACATTGTTCTTACACTGGATCAAAAGCCAACACGGATATTAAGATGCATTCTTTGGAGGGAACAAAACACTGCACCTACTTCCCCGTGTCACAAAGCCCCCATTCCATCAAATGCATGCACAATATTTTTTATGCTAATGCTAACATGGTGCTACGTCGGCAGGACAACCTTGAGAAGAATCAGCATGTGGCGTAACCTTCGCCGGTTACGACCCACCTAGCATCACATTACACTATATGTCTATTCAAAGTCATTATCACCTAGAAAAAAAAAATACAGTGATAATCAAAACGATGCTGGTGCTTTGTGAGGCCCTTCCTGATTTTTACGGTACTTATATTCAGTATTCCAGTGCTGTCCATCATTGTTTTTTGGGTAGGAAAAGGTCAATACGTGTACTTAATCCATTGCGTACTATTGGCAATTCAAACGTTTGCAGTGATTTTTCCAATGTTCCTCTCTGCTAGTGGTCAACATCATATAAAATCCCTGCTCTGTTATTGGTTTGCTTCAAAATGCTGATAAGCTTTTGGCTGAAGTACTTGCCACAAATTAATAAACTATATTTTTATGTACTGTATTGATTCCTGATAGGTCCCAAGGCTTGCAGTGATGCTAAAGGGAGAGGCAAAAAATGATAACCATAGAAAAGAAGCTTGCTATTCTCAAAAAAGGCAAAAACTACCCCCGTTAAGAAATATGACTGTAACTAATTGCTAATTGGGACATGTTTAAGGAACAAGGAGGCAATTAAAGTGATTAAGTCTACTCCCCCCCTCTGCATCCACCCACTAACGCTCATGTAGCAGCTCAGGTCACCATACACCTAAGGTAAATAAAATGTACTTGTACATTTATGTATAATGTGACAAAATCCTTTACACAGACATTACATATTAGTACTTTTTATTTTAATGATTCTACCTTGGGATATGGGGCGTTTGGAACACATTAGCTCAATTTCACTTTGAGGCCCCACTTCAGAACATATTAATGCCATATCCTAGGGTCTGATGTATTCTAAAATATAAAAAACTCCCTTCAAATATCAAACGGGAGTGTAAACATATCAATATGTTTGGGTATGTTATTCACATGTTTGTGAAGAATACACATTAATGTCATCTATGTTATGTTTTTGGATCACGTATATGTCGGTCTTACCCTGGTGGTCTTGATTTTATTCCCGGAGGAGCACATCCATCCAGAGTTGTCGGGCAGCGTCTTGCACTCTTCTCCCTCCAGACACGGTTCCATCTCACACCACCATTTGCCAATTACAATGGATGCTGGGGAAAGTGAGAAAAAACAAACGGAATTTGTACAATACCAAAAAGGAAACATATTTGTGTGTCTTATTGTTTTGCATGTTTCTAGCTTTTACCATTGTGTAGTAAAAAGAAGTTGAACATTGCAGTTTCTTGAAAATACTGCACTTTCTTGAGAAAAACTTCTATTTGTGAAATGATTAATTTCAAGCAGAGCTCTCACTTTAAATAGGAAACCTATGGGTAGCAAGTCGTATATGGCTGTATTTATGAGCACGTATGGCTCAGAGACAAAATGTATAGCATGGTTTTTTTTTCCATATCGTTCCAAATTAAGTTAATCAAAACTTAATGACATGCATGACAAACCAAATAAACATTGAAAAAAAGAGCAGTGCTATCCAATATATACAAAAAAATAGATTATATATCGGGCATGATTTTAACTACAGTTTACAGTCAAGGTGTCAAACCAAAAAACTACTTTTGGCTGTACATCGCTAAGAAATCCTTTACTCTATATGGAAAGTCATTAAATAATCCGTGTTCAGTGTTGAAACATCTTATGATGAAAATCCACATAAATATTTTAAATACCCAGAAGCTATAGCAAAGCACCCTGAGCAATTTGATTGGGTGAGCGGTAGGGATGAGTGGAGCTATGCAAAGACCGCAAGCACTCCCTCCTATGTCTCGCCCTGCGACGTCTGCACCGAATGTAAATACGGTGGGATCCCCGTTTGCAAGAATTTGCCTCTTTTTTCACAAAGGTACTGCTTGCACCTTGTTTTGAAACCATTATTTATGAAAAACAAGTGAAAGTCAAAATGAGTCTGAATGATCTTAAGTAATTGAAGGAGGGAGACAAGTTTAAAGTGGCCTATCTGTTGACATTTGGGACACAGGCCCTGGCATTATTGTTTCATCAATTTTATCAACTCATCAATAAAATAAAATGAAATTAAATGAAAGTGCTAAATACGGCATAGCGGTTTTGTTGATTTTTGTCTCAACATATATGGTGCGGCTCGTTCCCAAAATAAAATGAAAATATTTTACTGTTATGGCTTTTTGAACAAGGCACTACTGCCATCAAGTGGTGATTTATCATCCTGATATAATTCCCAGAGGCTTGATACTAACGTAAGGGCTGCGCTTTCAAAGCCTTCAGAGTAGTTAAAACACTATTGAAACAAACATATTTTTATGTTTTGGCAATCAGGGACACGAGTTCTGAAAACGTATTTATCTGTTATGGTTCTGAATCTGTTAATATTCACATCCATTTTCTATTGCTCTATGTCTAAGTAGAACACAAACAAAAATGCCCTAAGCAGTATAAAAATAAGGTTCAACAAGGAAAATTGTGAACATGCCACTGGAGTCAATTTAAATGTCAGAACGAAATTTTCCATCGGTGGATTCTTAGTTACTCGCCAATTAGCACATGTCTCTTCATCATCTATTGTGTCCCTCTGGCTTGTTTTTCTCACTGTTTCAATTCTTGGGACAAATATACATTTGACAGCTGCGCTCATTCAGCTGTTTAGGAAGCACAAAACCCAGCGTGAGCAATACATCCTTGTTAGAAAAAAATACGGAAAAGTGTAACTATCTCAAGAAGTCTTTCATGATTGCATCAAATAACGCTGATGCCTTCGATGTTGCCACGGTTCCCAAGAGTACACGTCAAGTTACTTTGAGACATTTCTATTTAACATTTTGAATGCTAATTTGAGACAAAATTGGAAATAAGTATAGCAGCTGCAAACATTAGCACTTCTGATAAAAAGACAAAACGAGGGAGGGAAAACTAAGTTAGCAAATGACTGCACCAAAACCGAGCCTCGAAAAGAGAACAACTTTTGCTGAAAACTTTATTGTTTATGAAAATCGATCGGAGTTATATGAGGTGATGAGAAACTTCTGTTAAAGAAAGACAATTTTTCATTTGAATGCACAGTTTTTTAAATGGTTCCACAAAATTGTCAGACTCAATGAACCACAACAATTCATTTGCATAATTAAACATTTTCTACTTTGTCAAATGTCAAAATACCCCCAATATGTCTAATTAGGTAGAAAAAAGTACTTTACAAAAAATTACAAATACACAAATCACTTTGGAATATCCGTCATTTTGCTTTGTGACTTATGTAACTAACGATCTATCTAGCGTGGTCATATTCCTTGAGAGGGATGACCAACTGCAAGACAAACACATACACAAAAACAAAGAAAAGAAAAAAGGAAAGAGTAGCAAAAAACAAAACATTTGACCATGGCCAACCCAAATGCCCAAACACCCAAATAAGTTTTGCACCCCGGCACCCAAGTTGGTCATGCTTTCGTCCCCCCAGATGAAACGGGACACGAGAAAGCGGCCATGTCACTCGGGTCAGGGTGACACAACACACTCTTCTTTTCAACAGCAGGGCCCGACAGCTTTCACTGGTTTACCCCTGTCATATCAAACAGGTGCCCTGCCTATCCTTTAGAACACGTCCAAACATCCTACAATCCTGATGTATCAGTTTTCCCAAATCAATGAAAAAATACATTTAGTCATTTAGTCATTTAGTGCAAAATATACTATTTACCAAAGTACAGGAGAAATTAATGAAAGTTAATAGCACAGCAAACAACACACAAGGTTTTGGCATTGAAATAGAAGACAGGTGTTGCTCATCTCACCGAAAGTTAATTTACGGGACACATAACTCACACTGAAGTATACATCAAATTATGTGTAGGTTTTGCTAAAGTGTTTGAAAATGCTACATTAATATTAAGTATAATTCATTATTTCTAAATAATTATTGATGTATTCAAAACAATATTATTTGAAATATATATTTATTATAAACTTGTTTAATGAATTTATTTTATAATATTTACTTTTAATTATTTTTCCCTATTTCAAACTTTTTATTTTACTAAATGTTTCTTTCATTTTTTCAACTTAATTTTTTGGACTTTTTGCCAACACATTTACATTTTTATCCCAAGGGTAAAAGAAAAAAAAATGCAGGGTGTCAACAATATCGACCACCATAGTTTGAATTCAGACAAGTTGCAAGAACTTCAAACAAATTACTTAATTACAAAATGATTACTTATTTTCATTGATTGTCAGTAATTGTTAACGCAAATATGGCTTAAAAAAATCATGAGGAAAGAAGCAACTAAATTAAAATTAAAAAGAAAGGGAATATATATATTCATTTTTTATTTCATATATATATATATGGATATTGTCTGTAAGTATCACACTGCTACAGCTGGCTTTCCCCTCTGCTAGTTTCTTGATCGCTTGAGCCCGCAAGTAGTGGAAAATATATGGGAATAGACAAAGTTCAAAGTTTTATACTGAAAAAAAATGAAATACACACACACACAAGTACAGTCGCTTGAATAATAATAAATGGAGCAATAATGCTGATCAGAAACACTGAGGTCTCAATATGAAATAAAATAAGGTTTTGTAAACTGCCACAAAGTCAAAGTCCAACACGGCTAGGCATGTTTAATTTAGTTTGATTAAAATCTGTCATACTGCTTTCCATTATTTTACCTAATCATTTTTTAAACAAGCTATTTTCGTCACATTAGTTATTTCATTAAAGAACCTGATTCATCATTTTTTGCTTAATTGGTCATCTAATTAAATAAACTGACATTTTGATGAAAATGTCACAAAAAGAAAAAGATCCTTAAATATATTTCACTGTCTTTAAATCCATGCGTCTTCTGTCTCAGTGACAGGCTTGCAGGATGGAAATAATCGTTTAAATGACTGCGGCTGTCAAAATCCGCAGGGATCGGGCACTGATACATCCTGACAAAGTGGAAAACAAACACGATGCACGAGTTACAATTAAATAGATCAGAAAAAAAAAATACGGTTAGATTCGACGAACAAACGAGCGCGGGACTTTGATAAACATCAGGCGGTGTGAATGTTTCACAAGAATATCGGTGAGCTTCACGGCCATGGATGTGAGTTTTTCGTAGCCAGGTAGCTGTGTGTTTGAAAGTGGAGATGTGTGGCCTAGAGAATCAATCTTTGGCCGGGTCTAAATGGGAAATCGTGATCATGGGTATAATGGAATGCTTCTGAAGTTGAAAGTATGGTTGACATATTTTTTTCCCTTCAAAAAGAAGTCAATATTTCCCCAATATTTCAATAAGTACCACATCCAGCAATCCCTTGTTTATCACAAATAATGCGTCCCAGAACCTTGCTGCATTTTTCACATGCACTCTGCAATAGTCAACCGCGGATAATGGATTGTGGTTGCAAAAGTGCAGTTCATTTTAGGCAAAACCAAAAAAAATGGAAACATAATAGTCCTCACACATGACACAAATGAGCTCTCTCTATCCAGCTTATTGCATAGTCAACTGAGGATAATGGGTTGTGGCCAAATTATAGGTGTTCATTTTAGGCATGCCACAATGGCACAAAAGGATAAGGCAAAAGAAAAAAGTGCCGTGCGCTCGTTCCCGCTTGCAACAATACCAGGTTACGGTTAATGGATTGCAGCTGCGATGTTGCAGTTTGTTTGAGACAGAAATACAGTAACAGCTAAAAAAGAGCCCCAGGCCCAATAAAGTGCACTTTGCCAGTCCTTGATCGTAGCAATAGTCGAGATAATGGATCGTGGCCAAATGAACACCGTTCATTTTAGGTGGAAATAACTGTGAAAAAGATGCCAGGCCTGACAAAATACATTCGATTGGCTCTTGCTCACAGCAATAGTAAAACACGAAAAATTGATCAAGGCCACACAGGTGCTGTTCATTTTAGGTGGGGAAAAAAACGGAAAAAAGAGCCACAAGGCATGACACAATTTTGCTTTTCCAGCTCTACTCTAAACTATACTTTATCTGGGGTACTGGATTGCAGCCAAAACAGTGCAGTTCATTTTAGGCAGGCCACAATGGCACACTTCAGCGACTCGAACAGAAAATGTGCTCTGCTGGTTCTCAGCAATATTCGACCGGGGATAATGAATTGTGGCCATGCGAGTGCAATTTATTTTTAACAGATATACAGTAACAGCAAAAAAGAGCCACAAGGCCCAACTAATTTGCGTTACGCAGGCTTGAACATATTTGATATACAGTAGAATATAATAATAGTACTTGATATTAAAATATCTTGTTCATTTTGCTCATTAATATATTTATTGAGGTAAAAAATAATTGTAAATGAGGAAAATTAAGACGGATAATTGAGCTAGTTTTAGTTATAATTATTACCTTTCCATCCAGAATTTTTAAAACTTGTTTTTAAGGGAATACTATCATGAATAATGCAGAAACAATCAGTAAAATGTCTCTCTTTAAGTATTATTTTGTTAGAATTTTTAAATAATAGCTTATAACCTCTTATATGATACTATTTTCGCATATTGTTGGTTGGATCATTTCGTTCATTTGAATTGTTATTCATCTGACTCTCCACTTCAAAAATATAAATATTATAAAAACTATAAATCCCTTAATGAGCTAAAATATCTGCAATGGGAACTCATTTTTGTCCAATGTTTTCATCTTTTATTTATTCGTCAATCCACTCCTAGAGGAGTCTGTGACTTGTCTCAGAATTTTTCAAATCAGATGCTTTTATGCCTTTTTTATGCCGTTATTCTCACTCCTGCAGATTTTGCTCCACTTTTGCAATATTTTGTGCATCGGATGAAGAAGTCGTTAATGTCTCCATTCAAAGCTCATAATAGGCTAATTTTGTCCATTTTTCTGTCTGAATAACAAATCAACATTTCGTCTTTTTATTTCAGCTGCTCTGCAAAAACGATCAATGGGGTAAAATCTTTCTGTTTGGATTGTGGACAATGTTGCTCATATTGGGAATTACTTTTCATGTTTTATGAGACCAACAAGTTACCAGTATATATATATATATATATATAAATATATATATATATATATATATATATATATATATATATATATATATATATATATATATATATATATATATATATATATATATATATATATATATATATATATATATATATATATATATATATATATATATATATCCATCCATCCATCCATTATCTGCACCGATTATCCTCAGTAGGGTTGCGGGGATGCTGGAGCCCATCCCAGCTGTCTTCGGGCAGTGGGCAGGGGACACCCTGAACTGGTTGCCAGCCAGTCGCAGGGCACACAGGACAGACAATTCGCTCGCTCATTCACACCTAGGAACAATGTTCTCCCCGTACTTGCGTGGGTTTCCTCCGAGCACTCCTGTTTCCTCCCACATTCCAAAAACATTGCATTTCAGATTACTTGGCCGGTTCAAATTGTCAAAAAAAAAGTCAATAAACAAAATTATTAAAATTAAAGTATCATCAAAGTATCATTTTTCTTTGAGCAGTGACACAACCTATTACAGAATATGTAATAATTTATTTGAAAAAGGAGTAATATATTAAACATATACAAATTTGCTCAATTTTGTTACCAAGATAAAAATAATTAAACAAAACATATTATACGGCTTTGCTCATTTTAATTATTATTGTTTTTATCAGAAAAGTAATTGAAAAATAATTTATGATAAAAAAAAATAATACGTGAACTTTTTTGTATTTTTATTTAATTTTATTCTGAACCTTTTTTTTTAATTACATCAAAGAAAGAAAATAATACCCAACATTAGTTTATATTTAATTTTTTTTATAAAAGTAGTAAGACAAAAACAAAAATATTGATACAGCCAAGCAGTGTTCCGAAGAACAGTCACTTTTTTCCCACAAAAGACTTATCTCTTTTTTGTTATTATTATTATTATTTTCCATGCATGGAAAGTTATCAGCGGTAGATTCCCGAGCCCGGTTCTATGCCATATTGGTTGCACATGTTCCTGTATCTTATCCCAGCTTCTTGATTGTGCCTCTCCATGCACGCTGATCCAGCGTTCATCTTAAGCCCTGCTACGATGTGCCAGACTGTTTCAGGGGCGTCTTTGCACAGTCCGCAATCAAGCGTGTCTGTTTTTGTTTGAGAGAGAGAGAGCATAAAAAACACACTAAAGCTAAAGTGGAAGTGATTTGCTCTTATAGCATTAGTCAATCTGGCTCTAAAACAGGATTGCCACACTTCAATATGCGAGGTCTGTTGAAATTCCGTTGCACTTTTTAACGACAAAAGATGTGATTTTAAAGTTCTTGCTCCCTCATTTCTTTGAGATTTAATTTCCCCAGGGCATTTGCTCTGAAAATGCTGGTCTACTAGTGATCCCAAGAGCTGAGAAGAGAACCGCAGGTTCGAGAGCGTTCTCCATTCGAGCTCCAATGTTGTGGAATCATCTTCCTCCTGAGATTCGATCTGCAACCTCAGTGGAAATGTTTAAACCTAGGATTAGAACACACTTCTATTCTACCGCATATGAATAACCTATTTTTTATGTTGACAATATCTTTGTATTATTTGTTATTGCAACATCCATTGCAGCCTGGTCATCCTAGAATGGGGATCACATCATGTGTGATCCCTTCTCAAGGTTTCCTTATTTTCCTCATGTTGAAGTTTTTGAGTTTTTCCTTGCTCATGTAGGTTTTGGATCAGGGGATGGTCTAATAATAGTCTGCGGTTTGCAATAATCTGTGGTCTGTGCAGCCCTTTGAGACTCTTTGTGATTAAGAATCATACAAATGCAAATGACTTAACTTATTTCAGGTCATGTCGGTTGCATTGCATTGTATTTAAGAAACTTTAAGTTTTCTACATACCTTTATACATGATGCTGCTAAGCCTAATTATATTTCCTGCACTGTTCATTCTTGGTTTAAGTAAAAGCTTTTACAGCAAATAAATATGGGTTGTAAATATCTGTTATCTGATAATTGGTATCGGTATCGGCCCTGAAAAACCCATATCGGTCGATCCATAATATATATACAGTATATAATGTATAATATTTGTATTGACTTACGTCCACCCAGCTAGCAAATGCTCATTTTTTTAATTTAATGTCTGGTATTGCAGCGCGTAGCAGCCCAGCAACACACTCGACAATTTTGGCAGCCTGCCGGCACTGCAATCTGCCATTGCACTCACTAGATGAGGCCATTGAAATAGATTTTTGACCTGATGGTTACAACCACACCTGGTCGTCTTAAGTCGGATTCTACTTCTAGATTTTTAAAATGTATTTGTGCTTAATGTTACTGTTTTCTTGTTTATTTTCCATAACACATATTTGTCAAAAAAATCACCAGAGATGAATTTCCGAATTCATCCGTCCACTTATTGGTGCAACGCAAGCAAACTCCTCACCATCTGCTCAAGCAGCCTCGTACCATTCGTATCATTTCCCTTTCCTTCTATTACTCGCCATCCAGGTGCGCCCCCCCAGACGTATGGTAAATGTAGCATGACAACCTGTCATGCTAGGCTATACGCACCGGCGGCACAACAGAAGGCTTCATTCCCCATCAGTGATCAGCGACGGGCGGGCATTTGCATGCCGCGTTAGCGCTACGGTGGCAACACGGCAACGGCCGGCACGTAAGGACAGCTGCCGACCCCCCCCGCCTGGGATTAATATGCGTGCAATTTTCACCTCTTTGGTGGTGTCCAAACTATGGCCGGGGGCTAGAATTCCACATAGGAGGCTATAAAAGATGGTAACGTTTGACTTGTTAAAAGCCATGTTCTTCAGTGAGAGCCTGGTTGGCTCTGACATAACTGGGACATAGTTTCTCCCTGTCAAAGCTAATAATCAATTCCCACTACAGGAATAATCCGACAGTGGAGCCCCACTGTGCGCCCCCCCCCCTAATCCACACACACGAATACTGTCGTCATTTCTTTGGATCTACGGCCCAAAAAGCTTCAATAGAAAACTGAAACAAGGGATTGGAACTCTGGATGCCCAACGGAGAAAAAATAATTTTTATTTTTATGCTTCTCTGTTGTTGTAAAAAAAAAGGACAACTCAAAAATAACCCTCCCCTATTTGGAGAACATTTACTTTGATTTGAAATATTTACCGTAAATTCCGGACTATAAACCGCTACTTTTTCCCCTAACTTTCAACCCTGCAGCTTATTCAGTGATGCGGCCAATGTATGGTGCTCGAGTGTTGCTACCATTAACTGACCTGTCACATGCACCGTTTGGGATGAAAGTTATATTATTATTATTAAAGCTTTGAAAACTCTCTCGGTGTATCGTCTTTCTTTGTAAATATGTGTAACCCATGCATAATATGTATTTGCAACTGTATATTTTTGTAATTTATTTATTTGTATTTATTTTAGACACTTATTCTGATATGTTTTGCATGGGTGAATGAAAAAGGAGGGGCGGAACAAACGCGGGGTGACGGGTTTAATGGGGACCGCTAAAGGTGAGGGACAAACAAAATAAAAGGTGAAGAGGGGGATAAAAAGTTGGTTAAAGAAAAATGAGTTGCGTGAGTAAATGTGTTCATCTGATATATTTTACCCACCCTTACCTTTGGAAATATACACTTGTTTCCTTTACTTTCAACGGGACCCGGACTCTGCAGGTCTGCATCAAACTGTAAGTACGGTATCATTTTCCGTTCATTTTGCCGGCTGGGATTTTTGGACGGTGGACCTTAATGAAGGACATTTAGTTTCAATCGCGGGACTTGAAGTCGGCTTTGGGTTAATTTTGTATTTGTGTTACATGTTTAAATGTGGGCAGATTGTGTATGGACAAAAGCGGTTTTCCTCTTAAAATGTGGTGGGTGCGGCTTATAATGAGGTGCGGTCTATAGTCCGGAATTTACGGTAATTTGTAATATTACATATATTAAAAAATGTTTTCTCCTATAGTAAGATATTTTTCGTATACAATATATAGTAATAAACAATATTTAAGGTATATTTTTTGATGAAATATATTCATTATTAAAATATCATGAGGTACTTTAAAAATTTAGCTAAAGTATTTTCACACTGTATTAAATTTCCGAATAGTAATCTTTAAAATATGTTACAGTGACCATTAATTTTTTCCCAAGATCAAGTTCCTTGTGTTTCTATTATTTTATTTTTCATTTTTTCAATGTCTCGTACAAAATAAAGAATTATATACCTAAATCATTTTTTTTCAAATCAGCTTAATATCTCATCTCATCTCATCTCATTACCGTACCGCTTATCCTCATTAGGGTCGCGGGGGGGCTGGAGCCCATCCCAGCCATCTCCGGGCAGTGGGCAGGGGACACCCTGAACTGGTTGCCAGCCAATTGCAGGGCACACAGGGACAGACAACTCATTCGCTCATTCACACCTAGGGACAATTTGGACCGGCCAATTCACCTAAAATGCATGTTTTTGGAATGTGGGAGGAAACCGGAGTGCCCAGAGGAAACCCACGCAAGCACGGGGAGAACACACAAACTCCGCACAGGAAGTCTGGAGCTGGATTTGAACCCACGACAGGTTCCCATGACATGAACTGTGCCGCACAAGCGCTAACCACTGCCCCGCCGTGCTGCCCAGCTTAATATCTGTCTTCAGTCAAATAAAAATTAGGCACAAACCTTTTTGACAATAGTTTTCTTATTAAAACATATATTCTATCTAATTATTTTCTACACATATTCTCTTTTATAATTATTGTGTTAGACTATTGTTTTATAATCTTTATCTTATTATCTAATTTTATATATTAGCTGGTTCACTTAGTAAACTTCTTATTATTGATGTCGTCATACTTTGTTTTTGATTATATTTTTTTCTCACATTTTCACTAACTTTTTTTATCCTTTGATCATTTTTTTTCATTTTCTAAGAACAATTCTTAGAACAAATTTATTAAATTTGTTTAATTATATTTTATATTTATTTTTTTCTTATTTTATTTGCTTGTTTTATTTTTACTACACCAAATCATCATTTTGTATTGTTTTACTTTTTGATTGTTTTTGTAATTAATCTTTATGATTTTATTTTTAACAATATCATGTAATTTTTCTTTGACTTTTTTTTAAATTTCCTCAAAAAGTTATTACAAATTATATCACGTGCTTTATTATTTTGCTTTCTAATTATTGTTTTTTCATTTGATCCTATTTGTGTTCTCTCCTACATTATTTTAATTTTTGTTTTGTTTCATCATCATTTTACTATATTTAAAAATTCAATTTCTATGAATCTTCATTGTTGCTTTTGAAAAAAGAGACATTTGAGCTTTTACCAGGATTAAGAAATCTTGTAAATCTCGTCAGAAGCGGATTGCCGTCGAAATAGAAACTCGAAACAATACTTCATATTTATCCCAATAGTAGAAGTATTGATTTAATTTGAAGAAAAATACATTGGACACAGTTACTGACTTGATGAGCTATTGCTGTGACCCCTAAAAATGGAAAATTTTAACAATATTATCAATTTGTGGAGAACTCATCTGTGTGGCCCCAAGCATGTGGTCCCCAGGGGATAACAAGACTGTATAGTCATTGTTCATTCTAGACGCAACATCCATAACTGGGACAACGGGACAATGTTCCATCTGGGACAGTCAGCTTTCTTCACTAAGTCAAACAAAAGGGACACAGTGCTTTATCTATTATCTTTTTATTTTCTTTTTACAAAATGTGACTACAAACGATTATCGCTTGTGGTTTGAAGCATTTTTAAACTTTTTGTATTCAAATTGAGTTATATACTCCCTCACTGGACCGTCACAAGTTTGTCTAAAGGGCAAACAACTTCACTGATGATGCCTTGATCTCCACACTTCACACTGCACTGAGACACTAGGTGAACCAGGGAAGCTATGCCAGGATGGTCTTGATGGACTTCAGCTCAGCATTCTTTTCTTATCTAATTTTTCTCATTTAACTGTTATTGCATCTTTTCCCATGTAGCCATGTATTATCTTTGGTTAGCGCGTGTGCAGCACAGTTTTGAGGTCATGAGATCGAACCTCCTGTGCGGCGTTTGCATGTTCTCCCCTTGCTCGCCTGGGTTTCCTCCGGGCACTCCGGTTTCCTCCCACATTCCCAAAACATGCATGTCAGGTTAATTGGCCGGTCCAAATTGTCCCTAGAGGATTAATGAGCGAGTGAGTTGTCTGTCTCAGTGTGCCCTGCGACTAGCTGGCAACCAGTTCAGGGTGTCCCCTGCCCACTGCCCGATGATAGCTGGGATGGCTCCAGCACCCCCTACTGAGGATAAGCGGTGCAGATAATGGATGGATGGATTAATTGCATTCTTATCAATGGCAATAAAGACAACCATAAGTATAATTATTTTATCTCTTGTGCTTTCAAGTGTATGTGCTGTGAAATCCTGAGTGTTCAAATTGACATATCTGGACCTTCACTCAATTTGTATGAAGGGTAAACTGCTCCACTGATGATACCGAAAACTTCATATTCAATATTGCACTGAGCCACCTGGAGAAACACAGGAGCTATATCAGGATGCTCATCCTGGACATTGACTAAACACAAAAGTATTCCTAGGATATGGACTTTAGGTCAGTATCGAAGCACATTATTTGCCCATTTATTCTTTTTTTCTTTCTTTTAATTCTTTGAAAGTTGTTGAATCAAAACTAAAATCCTTTCCTTTTTTTATTGGTTTTCAAACGCATATCTTATAAAATAGGCGGCCAATCTATTGAACAAGTACTCTGCATAGAGTCCAAGTAGCCCCTGCGACAAAAACTAAATATAATTTACATATTTTCCAAAGATTTATAGTACTGACCACCACTTATTTGACTAGCAGTTAAAAATTACTATCTTGCCATTGTATAGAGAAAAATAGCTCTCCATCTTATTTTGGAATTTCTGTATGTTGCTTATAAATGTCGTTTTTTTCTGTACAACTTGGGCTAGTCTCCAGGCATTATCATGTAAATATGTTTGCCTATCTAACATTTGTTTTTTACTCATTTTAGGGTGTTTTACATGTTTATCCTGGAGTTGTATGTCTAATCTTGTCGAAAACAATGTTCACTATGATTATATCAACGACAATAAAGACAATTCTAATTTTAATTCTGATAGGTAAAAGGCAAAATAAAAGTATAGGGACAAATCTTGAGGCAGTGTTGACTCATTTCTAAGGAGAAAACATAAATTTGCAACATTTTTCTTTGTTTAATGATCAAATATCCTCAAAGCTTCATATTCTCATCAACTAACAAAACGTTTTACATCTGCAAACCTTGTCTTGTGGTTAATCAAAATTCAATTACTGCCTGTCTGGACAATCACATAACACGCTTTTTTACACTTTTTTTCCAGTCTAGAGGGAAAACAAGACTCTGTCTAAGATTTGTGGCTCCTTAGCGGCTTCAGCTTTGTTGGCGATAGAAAGCATCTTCCTCAGTTTAACCAACCGGAATATAGAACACAATGCACAATCAAAATCTATAAAGTAGCGAACTAGCGATTAATGGAAGAGGCAAATTAGCGAAGAGTCTTTGTATATCAATATTTGTTAAAAACGAGTGTTTGTGTCAGGTTTTCCTCCTATAGAAACCGTGTAATTTTTCAGTAAAAAACGTTTTTTAATAGGTGCCAGTAAGCCACAAGGGAGCGCCAAAGAGCCGCATGCAGCTTCAGAGCCGCCTGTTTCTGACTCCTGGTCTAAGCATCATAACACCTCAAGGACTCGGATTATTATCAACCCACAAAACGTTTTATATGTGCTAACCTTGTCTCATAGTTTGCCTTTATTGCCTGTCTGGACGCTCATGTTCAAACCATATAGCTGTTTTTTTCTCCGTTTTACTCTTCTCTGTTATCTCTTTCACTTTTAACCAATAAATAAGCTTTGCATCTGGGTAACTTTGCGACGCCACGGCTGTGTTACCCCCTCCTCACAAAACCTGAGCTTGATTGTTTCCTTGAGCCGAGGAAATTCAGGTACTCCAGCCCGGAGCTTCCTGACTTTGTTTATTAGTTATTCATTTCCGTCAAACCAATCTGCTGTGGGCTATCAGGGCTGCAACAAACTCCTCACTCAGGTCTTGGCGAAAACTCTATGCTGAGAAGCACACAACCTTTGCTTGCTGAACGCTTGGATGCATTTCGATTATTTACGGAGCAAAACTGAAAACGTGCTTAATCACATTCTGTTGTTTTTTGTTAAATAGTGTAACAGTTATTTGTATGATTTTTTTTCAAATAAATATCCAAACAAATCAAATTAAAATGTATTTGTACAGGACTTTTTAGACGCCGAAATGAAACTCAAGGTGCTGAACAAAAATATGCAGATATGCATTATTGTAGTACATGTATATTTAATTTCCTTATGAGTAGAATTTATTTTGACTAACAATTTAAGTTTAATATTGAGTTTTGAGATAATTTCCTCCTTTCGAAAAACACCCCAAAATCTGGGAGCCCGTATGACCTTTGTCAGAGTTAAAAAAAAGCATTTTAGTAAATATATAAAAGATAATGAAGCATTCTGATCTAGAATAATCTTGATTCATGCAATATTTGGCGTTAGATTCATCCAGATTAAACATTTCAATGCCCAGGACTAATCACTATTTTCTGCCATATTTTAATTTTTTACATTAATGGAATTTTTAGACTGAAATTCAAAATGTAAAAAAAATGCCATAAAGGAGCAACGTCACTTTTGAAAAGCAAAAAAGAAAATCCCAATTTTTAAATATTTTTATCAACAGTACAACTTAATTGAGTTTATGTATTATTATTTTCATTTATATAATTTATCATATCGTTTCATTTATATAAATTTCTTTATTTATGATGGCTTTATTCTGTCTTTTTCCTGCAAGTGTATGAATCTATAC
This sequence comes from Urocampus carinirostris, assembly GCF_059441175.1. NCBI lineage: Eukaryota > Metazoa > Chordata > Actinopteri > Syngnathiformes > Syngnathidae > Urocampus > Urocampus carinirostris. The sequence goes on along the minus strand of NC_142354.1, from coordinate 31,088,112 downwards.
TGCAAAATTGAGAAAAATAATAATAAAAAACAAATTATATATATATATATATATATATATATATATATATATATATATATACACATACAGAGAGAGAGAGAGAGAGAGAGAGAGAGAGAGAGAGAGAGAGAGAGAGAAAGAGAGAGACAGAGAGAGATTTGCAAGCCTCCATATAATAATAATTAATAATAATTTCCTTTGTATTGTCATTCTTTGTAACAATGTACACAGAACGAAATGTCGATACACCTGACCCGTTGTAGCAAGTCGATGCAGCCGCAGCCAGAGGGCGCCGCCATTATACCAATTAGGTATGTCTCGGTCGAGGCGCGAACCAGCGACCTCCCAGTCTCAAAGCGGGCACACTACCATCTAGGCTATCTGCAGCACAGTTCAAATGTCTCATTATCTCATCTCATTAGCTACACCGCTTATCCTCAGTAGGGTCGCGGGGGTGCTGGAGCCCATCCTAGCAATCATCGGGCAGTGGGCAGGGGACACCCTGAACTGGTTGCCAGCCAATCACAGGGAACACGGGGACAGACAACTCACTCGTTCATTCACACCTAAAGACAATTTGGACCAGCCAATTCACCTGAAATGCATGTTTTTGGAATGTGGGAGGAAACCGGAGTGCCCGGAGGAAACCCACACAAGCACGGGGAGAACATACAAACTCCGCACAGGAAGTCTGGAGCAGGATTTTAACCCACGCAGGAGGTTCCCAAGACATGAACTGCGCCAAATATGATGGGTTCAAATCCTGCTACCAGCTTTCTTGCACAAAGTTTGCATGTTCTCCCTGTGCTCACGTGGCTTTCTTCCGGGCACTCCGGTTTCTTTCAGCATTCCAAAAAACTTGCATGTCAGGTTAATTGCAACTCCAAATTGTCCTGAGGTGTAAACGAGTTAGTGAGTTGTCTGTCTATGAGTGCCCTGCGACTGGCTGGCAACCAGTTCATCATTCAAGTCAACAAAGCTATTATTTGCTAACACACTGTTTTAACTGTAAAAATAATTATCTTTTGTTTTTCCGTTAATTTTATCTTTTATTTTGTGTTTCAATTTTCACCTGCTAAAAAAATAATGGGAATTTATTTTCTTTTTCCTCACCATCAACACATGAAGGTTTGTTACGTGTTGTCCCTGCCACTTTTCCAGGTAAACAGGAGCACTTGACGGTCTGCGAGCGTTCCTCGATGCGATTCTTGTTGCAGCATCTGTGGGCCGCGATCACTTCGCAAGTGCCTCCCTCTGTGGACGTCAAACACAAGAAATACACCATCAAGATTTATTTATGTGAAAAAAAACTGTTTTTCTCCCCAAAAGACATTTAGAAAACATGCTGACAATAAGGCCGCAGAAAGAGCGAAACTATGTGAACGAGACAGGTAGAAGAACGTTTTTTGGCAAGATACTTTCGCTAAACTTATCTTTTTTTCTTTTTTGACCTGATAATAAACCTAAATAATAAAAACAATACATTTTAAAACGTTTCTTGTTTCACTGATGGATTAACTTTCTCTTTTTAACTATTTTTAGTTTATACATATTATCATTACTCTAATATAGTTTGTATAAAGCATGTACTTTTGCTTTTTTTTTTCAAATAGTTTTGAAAGTTTTATATATTTTTGGAGTAATAAACTAAAACTAATGCCTTTTTAATTTAAAATTATCTAAAGAGTACTTTTTTCCCCTGCTAAAATAATAGAAATAACCTAACACTAAAACAAATGTTATTTGGGTATGATGTTTGGTATTCTATAACACTTTATAATTATTTTTTTGTAAAATAGAAATAAATAATGTTTTTTTTTAAATGTCCATTTTTATTTACATTATTTAAATAAAATTGTTGAGGACCAATCATCATCAAAAGAACGATTATATCTGGTATGGCATATTGTAGAATTAATTAATTAATAAGCACTCTTTAAATAATTAGTTTAAGGATGAATCAGATAAAGAACAAAAAAATAATAATTTGGGAGGTATGATTTTTTTCACATGACAGCAATGATATTTTAACATGTTCTATTAGTGTAAGTCAAATAATACATGGATATAACAATCATTCCTTGATTCATTGAGGGATGAACTAGATGATAAACAAACAAAAGCATATTTGGGAGCGATAGGTCTTTTCAACATGACAACAACATTTAAAAAAAAAATCCATTCAAGTAAGTAAAATAATACTTTAAATTAGCAAAATTAACACAAATATACCTTTTTTTAACTTGAAAAGATACATTCATTTATTTTAGTTGTACATTTTTCCCTAGTGCAGGTTTTCCACCACAGCAAAACAATAACTCGGATCAACTGGTGACATTACTCAAAGTGAAAGCGACACAATAACACACCGGGTGATAAAGGAAGACGTCAAAAATATTTTTGAAAAAAATCGGATACCCGCCAATGGGAGCTTCTGGGTCAAAACAACAATAAAGGCGGGTGCCCGTGGGAAGCCGCCAGGGAAGCGAGGGACGTCCAAAGTAAGCTAGATGGGGACGAAACGCCAGAGGACGAGGCGTGTCCTCCTGCCAGCTAGCGACCACGCCGGTGAGTAATGAGCTAGCCGTCGGAAGTTCACACAATTATAAAGCGACCGGCTAATGCAGCCGGTAGAGCTGGGGGAGAACGGCCCTCCATCACACGCCCTCCCTCTTGCCCCGGGAAAAACTCTTTATCTTTTCTTGACAGGCACTGCAACAGACACCTGCGTCCAACAATTAAAGTAAAACCAGGAAAAAGGGAAGAATAAATGGATGTTACACGAGAAATCGGCCCATCGAAATATTGAAAACTTTCAGGATACAACGACTCCGCATTGCGACATTTTCATGTACATTCACATTTTTTGCCTTCTCTTTATGGTATTTTCCCGAACATACAACATTGACAACAGAGTATTATGCATGTCCAAATCTCATCTCATCTCATTAGCTGCACCGCTTATCCTCAGTAGGGTTGCGGGGGTGCTGGAGCCCATCCCAGCTATCATTGGGCAGTGGGCAGGGGACACCCTGAACTGGTTGCCGGCAAATATTTTGCGTTATTCATCTGTATGTTGAGTTATGTTTTTAAGATCTGCTATATGTTGATGTCATATAGCGTGCTGGTCTGTTATTGTTTTGCGTCACGGCAGCATCAAAATGCAGGTATGCCATTGAATGATTGAGGCTTTCTCCCCCCAAAAAATATGATATCCTGTGCTTCAAAAAGATATTGCAAGCCGGCAAAAAAATACTGTATTTTGTATTGTATTTATTTACTCTCAGTCCAAAGGCTTGCAGTGATGCTAAAGGGAGAATCAAAAACATGACAACCACGGAAATCATTCCCCCACATGCATTGTTAATCAACAACCATCATTTGTGCCCGACAATTAGAGTAAAGCCAAGATAACCGGATGTTACATGGGAAATCCGCTTTTCAAATTGTTGTAGAAACCCACCATACAGGAACCCCTCTTTATGACGTTCTCACCTTATGGTGCGCTGCCCCTATTAACCATGATTACCAGGTTTATAAGGTGCTATTTTTGTACAAAATGTTACCATAAACAAAAATCTTATTTCAATAAATCGCAATAGGTTTCATACTGACGGACACTCATTGACCCAAGCAACAGCAATAAACAATTAACAAGCTAACCAAAAGAGGGCACTCTAAACGTGGAACAGTGACCTGACTCTTTGTGAAGCAAACATTATGTATATAGCTGTTTGATTAAATATACCCAATAACCCAATAACAAACACAAACTAGCAGATGAAAAGCTCTAAAATAATTGACAGAGCCCTGAAAATTAGGTTAAGACGAAAACAATAATAATATTGTTGTATTTTAGTTATTATAAGACATTCTTTCATCATTATTTGAAATGTGACAAGCATGTTTTTATAAGAGATCACTTGCAGACCACTATATATGATTCTCAAAGGCAAAACAGTTACCGTATATAGTATGATTTAATTGTAGATATCCTCTGCTATAATTTCATCTTGCGATCTCTACTTCAACCTGAATAATGTTGTATCGCGGGGGTCTACTGTAGTTTTTTCCCCCCTGCACTTCCAACAAGGTCTGTTGTGGTGAGACCAAAGGCCATAGAATGGCGGATTAAGAGGCAAATATTTGCAGTCCCGCTGGAGAGCAAAACCTTGCACTGTTAATGCACTTCTCTCAATTCTTGTTAGGAATTTCAGCACAACAAACACGCTAAAAGTACCAGACTGCGAAAAAAAACATTCCCTTGAGTGCATTAAAGCCCCCAACTCGACCAAGTGTTGCCTTGTTGAATATTTCACTGGTGACCCCGTGACCTGCCCCCATTTGAAGACATTTTAAGTGCAGAAGATCTACATACGTTCTTTATCCCTCGTATTGATTAAAGGGGCTGTTGTATATTTTTTGGTTGGTGGCACGTTGTTAAAATACATATCTTTTCTTTTTATTCACATTTTTTATACAAAGACGCAAAAAGTAATGCAACGTCCAGGTAGTCCCCTTTTTCCACCCGACCTCAAGAAATCTTTCTTATTAAAAAAAAAGTATCATTATTATTAGTTTGAGCTACTGTATTAGCTACTGCAATCACAATTTCAAACTATGAATAAATGTACCGTATTTTCCGCACTATAAGGCGCACCGGGTTATAGGGCGCACCCTGAAAAAAACGTTTTTGGTCCTATTTTTGACATACATAAGACGCACCGGATTATAAGGCGCTACAATGGGAACGTCGACAAAACAGTCAGATAGTTCAGTCAAACTTATTACCCCCTTAACATTCCCAAAGCTTGCAAAGACGCAAATACGTGTCGAGAACACGTGCGGATGCGGTGTCCGTACGATGTCACTCAAATGCATCGTTCCATCATTCGGAAGGTTAAAGTCTTGGGATTCAAGAAATGCCACACATTCCTTAGTTTCTATTTTCTTTTTCGCTCGCAACTTTACTCTGCATATGACAATAAACACTTGGGATTGAGTTGAATTTAAAAATAGACACTCCATTCCATCCATTATCTGCACCGCTTATCACAGAAACATCGAGTTCAGTCTGAAACAAGATACAGGGACAATATAAAACCCGGAGTAGCTCACCGAAGTCGTTGTGTTCATAATAATGTGCAGCCAATGTCCTCTTATATCCGTGAGTGCAGTAAATCCAGGAGAATATTTACAAATACAGAATAGAAAAAAATGCTTTCTGTGTGCCGTCAGCCACGTGCTATAAGCATTCATCTTTTTCGGCCAATTGCAGGCTTTGTTTTGCCGTTTAAGCCAATGCCAGCCTGTAAATGATAAAAAGGATCCGCCTCTTGACCTCCGAATAACTTTAGCCAATAGTGATCGATTCAACTGATGATTGACACATCTTTTTCGGCCAATTGCAGGCTTTGTTTTGCCGTTTAAGCCAATGCCAGCCTGTAAATGATAAAAAGGATCCGCCCCTTGACCTCCGAATAACTTTAGCCAATAGTGATCGATTCAAATGATGATTGACACATTGGTTAGCCAATGAAACGTCGGTAAATAAATCCCAGCATACACCGCGTACTACTTGGCGTTCGGGGGAAAATCTAGTCGGCGGCTGCAAGTTAGTTGGAAAACTTAATGTTGATCCTTAAATAAGGCGCACTGTATTATAAGGCGCATGGTCAGCTTTTGAAAAAAATAAAGGCTTTTAGGTGCGCCTTATAGTGCGGAAAATACGGTAATAATTCCCCAAAACATGAATGAAAACGTTGATTACAACCAGACAATTTAGCTTATTTATTACGACACATTTTGAACCTCAGTTAAGCTACTATAAAACTTCCCGAATGAGCTACAATCACCATGGGATTTTGTACCATGAGCAAACGTTATGACTCCCTCAAAACTGAATAAAATACTTGATTGCATCCTACCGATTTTTACCAGATTAATTCCACTTGTATTTGCTTGAGTTGAGATTGTCATGATTGACAAAATGAAGACACCTGGGGCAATCGTTTGGCGCGCAGGAGCGCGCTCTCTCATTGGCTGGCACTCTCCTCTTAAGCCTTCAGCGGCCAGAGGAGGGTGTCAGACCGTACTTGTGTCTATCTGTGTGTTTCGCCAGATTCCAGTACCAAAGACCTTTCCTGTTTGACGCCTTCGGTGTCGACCTCTTTCTGTCCCACGCCTACGACTTGCTCTCCTGCCCTGGCGATCGACCTGCCCGCTAAGACGTATCGATTCTGCCAACGCTGCTAGCGATGGACAATACTCGGCTTCCTAAGCAAGCTCTGTTAGCTCAATCCAATAAAAATTCCTTGAAAATAAACGCAATTGGGTCCGAGACTCCATTCTGGGTCTTGACAGAGATGCTTTAACTTTGAGTTTGTACCGTAAGAACTCTATAACTTTATAACTACCAGTAGAAACGAATAAATGCATACAAAGTTGATCACATCATGCCAATTTTCCTTTTTAGCTTGAGTTGAGCTACTGTATGAGCTACTTTAACCTTGAGTTTGGATTATGATGAAACATAATAGTTAAAAAAGGAGACGAAATAACTTGATTCCATTCTGCTAATTTTGCCAAGGTTATTCCACTACTTTTTTTAGCTTGAGTTGAGCTACTGTATAAGCTACTATTCATGCCATAGGGAATCTTTATGACTAAAAAAACTGATTAAAAAACTCGCATTCTGCATATTTCGCCAAGTGATTTCCACTTCTTTTTTACTTGAGTTGATGTTCTATGTAGAGTACTGTATGAGCTACTGTAAGCACGAGGATACTTTGTAATTCAAAAAACTTGATTGCATCCTGCCAATTAATTCCCACTTCTTTTTTAACTTCAGTTGAGCTACTGTATGAGCTAATGTATTAGCTACTTTAACCTTGAGGTTATACCATGAGGATAATTCAATAGAACCGAATAAAAACTTGATTGTGTCCCGCAAAATTTGCAAATGTATTTCCCATGGTCTTAACTTGAGTCTAACAACTGTATGACCTACTGCATGAGCTTCTTTAGACTCGTGTTTGTTCGGTGAAGATTCCATAATTTTTTGGACAAATGAAGTGAAAAGTTCATCGTATTGTGCCAGTTTTGCTAGTCTACTTCATTCATATTTTAACTTGAGTTGAGTTTCTTTAATCATACGTTTGTTCCATGAGGAAACGTAACAGTTCCAAAGAAAACGGAATTAAATAGTCTATCTTGTTGTCGATATTTGTATATTCATCTCATCTCATCTCATCAGCCGTACCGCTTATCCTCATTAGGGTCGCGGGGGGGCTGGAGCCCATCCTAGCCATCTCCGGGCAGTGGGCAGGGGACACCCTGAACTGGTTGCCAGCCAATCGCAGGGCACACAGGGACAGACAACTCATTCGCTCATTCACACCTAGGGACAATTTGGACCGGCCAATTCACCTGAAATGCATGTTTTTGGAATGTGGGAGGAAACCGGAGTGCCGCAAGCACGGGGAGAACATACAAACTCCGCACAGGAAGTCTGGAGCTGGATTTGAACCCACAACAGGTTCCCATGACATGAACTGTGCCGCACAAGCGCTAACCACTGCGCCGCCGTGCTGCCCGATATTTGTATATTGATTCTACTCATTTCTTTAATGGAGGTGAGCTATTGTAGAGCTACCCCAAACACAAGTTCATACCATAAGGAAACTTTCCAACAAACTGAATAATCGAGTTTATTGCATCCTGCCAATTGATTTCCAATATTTTTTTCTTAAGTTGAGCTACTATACGAGATATTAGATGAGCTATTTTAATATCAAATTCATACCATGAAAAGACTTTACTTACTTACCTGAAAACTGAATGAAAACTTGCTATTAATCATTTCTAACTCGAGTTAAGCTACTGTCACCACAAATTTATGCCATGAGGAAACTTAATAATTCCCAAAACTGAGTAAAAAAATGCTAATTTCCTGTAAACAGTGAGGGTTTGCCATTTATTCGCCATTTCAACGATCCGTTTAAAAAACATTCGATCGTTTGACTCGCTGATGATCCGTTACGTCTTCTGTCCCCCGAACCATAGAGGAGTAAAAGTAACTCGCTAAGATGGAGTGTCCCACTCCAGACTTTACGGAGGGGAAGTGAAGGGCATCGAACGCGCCATCGGCTGCTCGTTTTTCTCCAGGGGCCTGGCAGTGACAGTGAGCGTCCAATGACTGGATGAGGTGATTATGTTGAAGGAGATCAATGCCTCATTGTTTTCGGCTTAGTTCAACAGCCAATTAAAAGCGCTTAATGAGAAAAGGCTGTAAATTGTCCGGGTGGGGGTCAGGGGGTAGACAAGCGATTAATCACGTCGAAAAACATCGGAATGACATTTTTTTTAGCGGGAAGGAGAAACAAGCAGGGTTCGGTAGGATTACTTTAACTGGATTACTTTCAATTACTTTTGGATTACTCCAATGCCAAATATGCTAATAAAAGACAAAAGAAACTAAATATGAATAAAATGACTACATTTTGTGCAGGTTTGGGGTGTAACGGAATACATGGGATGGCAAAAATGATGTTGGCAAGCTGTTTTGATTTATTTTCATTTTGTTTCCGTCGCATTTTATGTTAGTTTTGCCGGAGATCAAAGAGATTAAAGCCAGGAGAGAAAGCTTACCACGTGTTGTGAGTCATAATTTTATTCATATTTAGTTTTATTTGTCTTTTATTAGCATATTTGGTATTGGAGTAATCCAAAAGTAATTGAAAGTAATCAAGTTAAAGTAACCCTACCCAACCCTGGTCTTAATCATCATATCCTTTATGATAACTGTATTTTTCACACTATAACACTAGAATTCCATTTTGGTGAAAACACTGTCATTCAATGAAACTCTTGTGAAGTCAGAAATTAATATTGACACCGAGTCCTACTAAAACAAAAGACAAATGTACTTTTTGAAAATAAAAGCAACAATCTTTACTATTATGTGATAATATTATTATTATTATCATCATCAAAACAACATTTATTTGTTTCAACATATCTATAAGGATGATAACAATAACATAATTATTGTTTTGTCATTATGTTATATTCATTATTTAATGTATCATTTTTGTTTTTATCTAAAAAACTTATTCTAATCGTTGTAAAATAATAACACATCATGATTATTACTCTATCATTTATTATATGCTTTTTATACTGTATTTCATATTTTTTGGTCATTATTTTATATAATATATGTTAGTTTCACTCCCCAAAAAACGAAGAAAAACATATCCAAAAAAATCTCAATTTTATTTAAAAGACACTTTTGCAATTAGATAAGATCACAGCAACGTTATGCCCAATGTCATTTTAAGCGTTAAAATATAATAATTTGAAAATATTTATGTTATTATTGTTATTTATGTTCTTCAAATGAATTTCAAAGATGCAAATAAATGGCCTCAAAATGAACAAAACATTCCGTGGCCTACAACTCGAATTTCTTGGCTTTCTCTCAACATTTATCATTCAGTTATCAAAATATTAACATACTGTAGAGCTGAGGGAATAAACAGCAGTGAGAAAAACTACAGGCCCCCAAGTACCATTTTTTTCTAATTGGTATGCAATCGAGTGGAAATGAAATGCTTCCACCTGCAAGCTGAGTTTTGTTTTTCAAATCCGAGCAGATGTTGCTCCCACTATAAAAGTCGTGTTTGGCTCTGTGCCGAGTTTTCATGTGGGTTTTCTCCGGACACTCTGGTTTCCTCCCATATTCCAAAAACATGCATTTCAGGTTAATTTGCCTGTCCAAATTGTCCATAGGTGTGACTGAGCAAGTAAGTTGTCTGTCTCTGTGTGACCTGCGACTGGCTGGAAACCAGTTATGGGTGTCCCCTGCCCACTGCCTGAAGATAGCTGGGATGGACTCCAGCACCCCCGCGACCCTATTGAGGATAAGAGATGCAGATAATGGATGGATGGATAAAGTAATCGCACATTTATTAGGCTTTTATTATTATATATTCTATTATAGGCTTAGTAACCTTTTTTCATGTATCACCGAGGTACAGTAGTTGATTCAAGACACAAAATTAGAATTCACCCAAAAATAAATACATCAATCAGGCCTCAAATTTTCCCTCCTAGCTTGCTACGCAAAATATTTAACACAATGAGGCGTACGAAATCAAGTGGAAGCCAAAATGGAAATGCCAATTATTGTGAAAGACAATGACCCGGCAGCCTCTGCTGTCAGCATAGTCCGGTTTCTTGATTACATTCATGTGTCAGTCAGGAGGTGTGCAGGCCAATTCGTGAGGCTGTTGGCACCCTCTAGAGGACAAGCGTGTGCCAGATCCTGCAAGTATTGTGGGGGAAATGCCGTAACGAGGAGCCTAAATATAATAATAATAATAATAATAATAATTTCCTTGTATTGTCATTCTGTGTAACAATGTACACAGAACGAAATGTTGATTGCACCTGACCCGTTGTAGCGAGCCGATGCAGCCGCAGCCAACAGAGGGCGCCGCCGACCACTTTTTAAGTCTTAGGAATGACTCGGCCGGGGCGCGAACCACCGACCTCCCAGTCTCAAAGCGGGCGCCTTACCATCTAGGCTACTGAGCTGGTTATGGTGTTCTTCATGGTAACATAAAAACATCGTAAAGTAGTGATGCAGTAACCCGAGGGTCTACTCTATTTGTTTAGTTTAACGAAAACGAATAAGACTTCGTCATCTTATTTCTCGATCGCAACTTCGAGAACATGCACCAATTACATATGAGAATATTTAAACATGATACAAAGCTCGGCTAAGTCCATTGCAAATGAGGGCCTTGCAGGCACTTGCCAGAGAACAACTTTTCATGTTCTTCCTCTTGGCAGCTAATAGCAATGTATATTTGATCAGGAATTACACCATCTTCATTTAAGGATGCAGACTTCTGCAACGGCGGTGGTTAAAATGGATGGTGTAGGTAGATAAATCCTGTACTGGATAAATCAAATTCATTTGCGCTTCTGTGATTTTTTTTTGACACTCATTCCTTTCAGTGATTATGCAAACGGGAAAATGTGACGGCTTTATGCGAGGAAGACATACTACAGCTATTTCTATCCATGCTAGTTGTATTTTTTACATCGGAGGAAATCAAATCAAGTCAATGTCGACCAATGAGGTTGCTTTCATTTCTAAATCAAAAAGTGTTCTAGAAAGACTTCTGGAAATTCGAATAAATATATATCTATTGCCTATTGCAAACATGTTTTTAATGTTGTTAATACTGTATGCCGTTTCTGTCAAAACTCTGGTCCCCGGGTAAAGCTTGGGCCTTTATTATTCTCAACTTGGCCCGAGAGGACAGAAAACAAACTGGAGTTGTTGTTTTTTGTTCATTGTTATGAATTAAAATTACTTGGTTGCTTATTTTAGGTAAATTTTAGGATCAAGCTATTTTAGACAGTGAATGGCAGTATAATGCTTTTTGTTATTGTATAATAACGTTGAACTGTTTTTTCCCAAAACATTCTGTTTCCAACATAGAGCCTACACTATTTTTTAAATTTTCAGTTCTGCACTATAAAGAACTAAATGTGACTTCCAGACACAGAAATGACCTACATGAAGGTCCATGCAGGGTCCAATAAAAAAAAAGCAGACAAAGGTCGCTGCAGGTATTGTGATGAAGGGTACACCAGCCTACAGTGTAACAAATGCAATGTTCGCCTTTCCCTTACGGAGAAAAATAACTGTTTTCTGAACTATCAATTGAAATAGGTAAAGCAAAAAGGAGCAGAGAGGAAGCGAGAACATGGCAGAACAAGGGGAGTAAAAAAAAAGTTTTTTTTCTTATTCCTTTTTAAACTAATAAATGACTCATTCATAAAAAAAAATATGATACAATGTGTGTTTCATGATATACATACTAATGTTATGGAGCAAAGTAGGCAATCAACCCTATGGATAAATAGAATAGAATAGAATAAAATAAAATATACCTTTATTGTCATTGTTACAAAATGGGTTAACATATTGTGACAACGAAATTGGCCATGACACTCCAGTTTCACACATTCACAGTGAGGTAAAAAGCCAAGAAGATAAAGGAACAGAGAAGATAAGGTTATAAAACAAGGGGGATAAATGTTTCCTTGTTCATTATATGTGTTCAGACAAAGTCAGTACAGGTACAGAAATCCTGCTCACCTCAAAACCCAATGATGCAATATGTTTTTTTTAATTTTTTAACTTAGTAAAATGCAGTGCATTCAAAAACTCTTTCAGTTCTGCATCAGAAGGTTCTACGAGAATATATGAAAGGTGAAAAATAATTTTTAAGTGATTTTTTAAAACCAGGCCTTATAGGGTTAGAGATAATTTATTTTTTGTAACCTAGGAGATTCAAGAAAAATTAAAAGGGCTCAGGGGAGGACCTTTAGAACGGGTTAGAATTTTCTCATCTTGACAATTTTAAACAGGCCGTATCTGTTATCCTTGCAAGCTCAAAATCCATTGATGTATTTTCTCATTATATTAAGTGTGTCCTAAACCATAAACATAACATTACTCCAGTGTGTTAAGCATCCCAACGACAAAGCAGGAAGTGATCATGAAGTCTTTCGCTGGTAATATGATTAGTTTAAATAAGAAACACGGGGCTCTGGCGGCCACGGCCCGGGTCGATTCTTAATCACCTGTATCGGCCGGCCCACCCACCTCCATTGCTCACATCTTTATGGTTATTAAAGTTAACGATTGCGGCGTGCTTCATTTACCAAAGCTCTATCAATAGCAGTTCAGCACCATGAAATTAGCCCCGGTCCGAAGGGATGGGCGTGACAAAACGGATTTAAGAAGAAATTCAGTAATACCTCGCCAAGTGTCATGGGCCCTCGGAGAGCCAAACCGCCGCCAAGACGGTGTATGATGGCGGGAAGACTTAAAAGTTTAAATGTCAATCCTAACTTTTTATGTCAATATGTTTTATTACCTTACGCAAATAGGGGCAGCGTGGCGGCTGAGTGGTTAGCGCATCTTTGGCACAGTTTCGAGGACAAACCTTTCTGTGCGGAGTTTGCATGGTCTCCCCATGCTTGTGTGCGTTTCGGGGCAGTCTGGTTTCCTCCCGCGGTCCAAAAACATGCATGTCAGGTTAATTGGCCGGTCCAAATTGTCCCTAGGTGTGAATGAGCGAGCGAGTTATCTCTGTGTGGCAACTAGTTCAGGGTGTCCCCTGCTCACCGCCCGAAGATGGCTGGCAAGGGCTCCAGCACCCCCGCGACTCTACTGAGGATAAGTGGTGAAGATGATGGATGATGAATGGACGTTACGCAGGTATTGATACAGTATTCCATTTCATGTGTACAGGTTGCTTTCTGCATGACAGATAAGTTTTATGTTCTGCCCCCCTCCACCGAAAAAAAATGCAATAGTACTTATATAGTGGATGCCACAGTTCCACTATATGTAGTTAAGTCTATGCTTCTGTCAAGCACACCTTGTGAAGGGGCAGGATGCCACAATGGAGCCCACTTTTGTATGGAGGACCAAACCTGCCATATTTAGAAATAAATATATGGATCAAGTAATATTTACAATGATATGCATTATAAATAAATGAACACATAAGTAGATCACGTAATACATAAATATAAGCCGAAATTTAAATGTACTGATATAGTTATACATTTCGTAATTTTTTTTTGTCTTGCATTTTGTCGTGTTTTTTGTCATGTATTTGGTTATTTATGTATTTCGGTATTTCTTTTGTCTTGTGTTTTGTTGTACATTTCGTTGTGTAGTTTGTCGTGTATTTTTTGCAAATTTTGTCATTTATTCTGTCATTTTTGTTATTTATTTATATTGGTATCTATTCTGTTGTGTCTTTTAACATGTAGTTTGTCGTGTATTTTGTTGTGTATTTTACCTTTGGTTTATTTCAGCATCTATTTTGGTATTTATTTTGTTCTTTATTTTGCTGTATCCTTTGTCATGAATTTTGTTGTGTATTAGGTTATTTACTCCGTCGTGTATTTTGCCATTTTTTTCATTTCAATCCATGTTGTCATAGATAGATAGATAGATAGATACTTTATTCATCCTATGTTTTTCCTTATGTATTTTATGTTGTATTTTGACGTGCATGCTGTCGTGTATTTTGTCATATTATTCGTCATTTTTTGTATTTTGCTGTGTAGTTTGTCGTGCATTTTGTTACATATGTTTTTACACATTTTGTCATTTATTTTGTCATGGCGGCAGTAGCTCAGGAGGTAGAGCGATCGTTTTAGGATTAAGGGATCCCAGTTCGAATCCCGGCTTGTACCCCCAATAAGCAGGTTAGCGCCTTACATGGCTGCACAAATCACGGCCGCTATTGGGAAATGTGAAGCACAATGTAAAGCGCTTTGGGAAGTCATTGACTTGAAAAGCGCTATATAAATGCAGATCATTTCATTTCATTTCATATATTTTGTTGTGCGTTTCGTCATGTGTTTTGTGTTATATTTTGTTATTTATTTATTTCAGTATTTATTTTGGTATTTATTTTGTTGTATTTTATGTCATGTATTTTGTTGCGTTTTGTCATGTATAATGTTTTTATTTTGTTATTCACTCTGTCGTGTAATTTGTCATCAATAGTGGTGTATATTTTGAAGTCAATATTGACATTTTTTTAATTTAGTTTTCCATTTCAATATACGTTTTGTTATGGATTTTATAGTTTATTTTATCATGTATTTTGACTGTATGGTGTTGTGTACGTTGCCATGTATATTTAAAAATATTTTGTAGACTATTTGGAAATGTATTTTGTTTTAACAAAAATGTTATTCAAATGAGGGGCGAGTGAAACTGACTGAGCTTTTTACCTCTTGGTTAATAGACAAGTGCAGCTATCGTTCATTACTAATCCACCAAGAGGTGAAAAGATCAGCCAGCCCTCATTTGAAAAACATTTTGTTATGACAAAATACATGACAAAATATACAATAAAATGAATAAATTACAAAATAAATGACAACATACATAAATCAATAAATTGCGTTTACTTCATATATTTAGATATTGCATGATTTAGATATGTGTTCATTTGTATTGCATATAATTATTAATACTCGTATTTCTACATATGGGCCAAAATATGGCCCAAAAGGAACCAAAACAAAATCTGACGCCACTTTGAAGAAAACACATGAAAAAGTTCCGTGAAATTTCCCCGCACATGAATCGGATAAAAGGCGGTGGTTAGAGTTAATGTATGCGGGATGTAACCTACTTGTATGGTCTTCAGGTGTGGATCATTATTATGTTGCATATTAAGCGGCTGCAGCAAAAAAGGAAGTCACGTCCTGCCGTGCGATTGCCGTGACAGGAGGACCACGCTAGAAATAGTCGAGTGCCGGGCCAGATATGTCATTCTGATGATTTTTATATGCAATGTCAGAAAAATGGATCGGATATCGGGGCCTTTGTTTTCAATCGTCTTCTTTTTCAGTCTCTGCAAAATAGTCTGGAATTCAATTTAATATATGTATTGTTATTTAGATATATTTCTCTTTATTGTTAAAATGAAAATAATTCTTTAAATTAGTCAAAATTGTGATATGTTATAATCCAGAATAGTATTAACTCTGTGGATATTTGTATAGTATGCAGCATTATTTTATTATATTTTCTAAAAGTGGATAGCAAGTCCATGCCACAGTTGTGAGGTCATGGGATAAAAACCAGCTACAAGCCTTCCTGTGTGGATTTGCATGTTCTCCCCGTGCTTGCATGGATTTCATTCATGTACTCCGCTTTCCTCCCACATTCCAAAAACCAGGATGTCAGGTTAATTGGCTGGTCCAATTTGTCCCTAGGTGTGAATGAATTAGTGAGTCGTCTGTCTCTGTGTGCCCTGCGACTGGCTGGCAACCAGTTCAGGGTGTCCCCTGCTCACTGCCTGGAGATGGCTGGGATGGGCTCCAGCATCCCCGTGACCCTACTGAGGATAAACGGTGCAGATAATGAATGGATGGGTGTATCTTTAAATTACTTATTGTGATAATTGAATCACTCTGAAAGAATTGCATCAAAAATATTTGGTAAAAAAAAATCATTAAAATGATAGAATGCAAAAAATATATATCTTTGAATACATTTGGAAAATACAAAACTTAATATTAAAATCGTAAACTGTGAAACCCTTAAAATAGTCCCGCTTTAACGTAAAAAGACATCTCAATAAAGGTAATAATGCTAAAGTTTAGACGGTATAACTATTATTTTAAGATATCATCTTAGAATTATTTTAGCATAAAGAAGAAAATATACTTTTTAAAAATATATTTTACTAAATAACAGGATAAAAAATAAGTCAGATAAAAAACACATAATATATCTATTACTTTAAGATTTTAATCAGATAATTTGTCTAGGTAAAATGAAAGAATATGCGTCTTTAATTCACAAAAAAAGATGAAAATGAAGCAAAACGACCCCAAAAAATTAAAATGACTAAATAAATAAATAGTAGTTATATTATTTTTAAGATTTTTAATTTCCTAGTTTAGAAAAGCATATCGACCTAAAGAGTGTGAAAATAAAGAAAAGCACTTGTGGCCCGATAGTGATAATGATGTAAATAGTGCATAGTAGTCAAAACAACAAACAACACGGAGGTATAATAGTCAAATTATACTATTATTCGATGCAATCTCCTTTACAAGTGTCCAATATTTAAAACACTAAAACATTTTAACGGCCGTAATATCTTTAAAGCGACATTTGACGCTTCACCTCACCTCCACCCAAAGTGAACGAGGCAAAAATGAAAGTTTTTCACAAGAGCAACAAATAAAGTATATGACCCCACCTCCTGGGGGGTGTTTCTCTTTCCGATTTCTAGCTCCAGCAACAGGGGAGGTTGTAAAGTGTACTGTGTACGATACCGTACATTTTGAATAGTGAGCAGTAAAAAATAAAACCGACACGACCGGAATATTGAATTAAAGAAAAATAAAACATGAATAAATATTGACATGGACATGACAGAGACTACCGAGCATCAATGTAAGATTTCTAAAGCAGGGGTGTCATATGAGCTCAAGGGCCACATAGTAGAAAAAGCAATCTCGTGGGGGGCCGACCAGTAGATAAAAGGGAGAGAAAGAAACAAAAAGAGAGGAGAGGGAACGAGAGAAAGACTCACTGGGAAAATAGAGGGGGGATGAGGGAAAGAGAGAGAGAGAGAGAGAGAGAGAGAGAGAGAGACAAAGAGAGTGGAGAGGAAGAGAGAAAGGTGGAGAAAAAGAAAGAAAAAGCGAAAGAGGGAAAGAAAGAAATAAAAAAGACAGGAGAGAGAGTGAGAGAGAAACAAAGAGAGAAAGAGTCAGATAATAAACAATGGAGACAATAGAAGGAAAGAAAAGGAAAGATGGAGACAGAGAGCAAAATAAAGTAATGGGGATAGAGAGAAAGAATGACAAATAGAATGAGAGAGAGGGAAAGTAAGAGAGAGAGAAAGAAAGAGACAGACATATATATATATATTTATATATATATATATATATATATATATATATACAGAGAGAGAGAGAGAGAGAGAGAGAGAGAGAGAGAGAGAGAGAGAGATACAGAGAGAGAGAGAGAGAGGGAGAGAGAGACAGAGAGATACAGAGAGACAGAGAGAGACCAAAGGAAATACACCTTCAGTTGTTTTGGGAGTGGCACCTGGCTTTTGCAGCATCAGGTGGACATGTGTAACACTTCATGTTGGTGTCTTGCTCCTCTTTTCTTTTGTGCTTCTCTTGGTGTAGGCTCATGGACCGGATTCAATCTGTTGGCGAGCCTGTTCCAGCCCACAGGCCGCATGCTTGGCACCCATATTATGAAGTCATACATTTGGGGTCAAACAAGGTGCACGACTCACCAGACAAATTTGTGTTGTATCATTAATGCACGGCTGACAACTGCAATGACATATTATAAAGTGCTTTAAAAATGCAAGCAGGGTTGGCTTACACGTCAGACAACTATATTTTGCCGTACACGTAAAAAATGCAAAAGTAGTGCAGAGTAATGTGTATTCATAATGCAACAAAGAAAGCAATATTGTGCTCGGGGTAGTCATGTAACTTTTGTAGCTTTAGCACCCTCCAGTGTAGGGGTCTACTTCTTTTTTCAAGCTAAGAGCTACATTTTCTTATTAATTAGCGCAAAGGGCACCGCGTTTAATATACGCTTCTAAAATAAGATCTTATGCCATTACGGGCAGCAGTAACTCAGGAGGTAGAGTTGTCATCTTCGATTTTCCGGCTCTTCAGAGTTAAGTATCGAACCGTCCCTGGGCAAGACACTGGACCCCTAAAGCCCCAGATATGCAGGTAGGCGTCTCATATGGCTGATCGGTTTGTGAGTGTGTGTGTGAATGGGTAAAGTGTAAAGTGTTTTGTAAAACGCTTTGGAGGTCATCAGTGACTGGTAAAGCGCTATATAAATCCAGTCCATATACCTTTACTAGATAGATAGATAGCTAGATAGACAGATAAATAGATAGACAGACAAATAGATAGACAGATAAATGGATAGACAGATAAATAGACAGATAAATAGACAGATAAATAGACAGACAGACAGACAGACAGACAGACAGACAGATAGATACATAGATAGATAGATAGATAGATAGATAGACAGACAGACGGACGGACGGACGGACGGACGGACGGACGGACGGACAGACAGACAGACAGACAGACAGACAGACAGACAGACAGACAGACAGACAGACAGACAGACAGACAGATAGACAGATAGATAGATAGATAGATAGATAGATAGATAGATAGATAGATAGATAGATAGATAGATAGATAGATAGATAGATAGATAGATAGATAGATAGATAGATAGATAGATAGATAGATACTTTATTCATTCCCGTAGGTAAATTCACAGTTATAATACTATGCTGTCACTACGTTACCACCAGGTTCATTATTGTAAGTAAGGTTAAATAGACTCAGTCAGTCACAAAAAAAAAAAATCAGTTTGACTAGAAAATCACAATGACCCGGCACTGGT
The DNA here is from genome assembly GCF_059441175.1 of Urocampus carinirostris. NCBI lineage: Eukaryota > Metazoa > Chordata > Actinopteri > Syngnathiformes > Syngnathidae > Urocampus > Urocampus carinirostris. The sequence goes on along the minus strand of NC_142354.1, from coordinate 31,069,070 downwards.
GAGCCATTTCCGTAACACGTCCATGGGAACCTCAGCTGTCCTTAGGGGACACCCGTTGCCTGTGGGTGCCATTTTGGAGACTCGGGTTTGAATGAATAGTTTTCAATATATTTAAGGAACCAATTTTTAGGGGGCTCTGCCTTATAATCTGGTGCACCTTATACTGCGAAAGATATGGTGTGTATATATATTCTTTTTTTTTTGTAATGTATAGTTGAGGCACGTGAATTTGAATGCGGTCGACTCAGTACAGCACACGCGTTATGAAATTGACAGAGGTTGCAGACAACTCACCTACCCCCACATCTTTTCTCCTTTTCCATCCGCTTGCCGCCTTATTAACGTGAATATCGGTTATTTTGAGGATGCATTCATGGGCTGGTGCTGCATCTTGAGAGAAGTTTGGAGGAACTATGCCTCCACAAATACATTTCCCTTAACCTTTGTCCAAAAACTGACTGCCAACACCTCGAAGGGCCCACAATTCATTCACAGGAAGTGACCAGACTCTCCAGTTGTATAATAAAGATTTGAAACCCAACGGTGTTTATTTGTAATCCAAATATGATTTGCCTATGTGTCATGTTTAATGCCAGGGACTTTATTTGTTTGTGTCCGAATAAAATTTTACTTATTATCAACAATTATTCCAATCAATCATTTGGATTATTCATAAGAAACTCAACCGGTCACTGGACACGCCTCTGGTGGTTGACATCACCAGCCTCTAAAAGAGAGGCGCGAACGCTGTTCTGTTTCTCTCTTCATACGCTACTTTCTGAAAAAGGAGCCCAGGGGGGAAAGCCTGATTAGCCTTTGCCCCCTCGGGACCATGCAGACAAAGGAGGCTGTGATCCAGAGCAGGCCCATCGGCGATGATGCTTCCCGCAAGCCAATCACTGTGCCTGGTTGGCCTGTGGTTCGGGCCGCCACGAAGTCCACAAGATCAGTCTCGTAAAAGATCCGGCTTTCTCCATGGACCATGCGGCACTCACCTTCTTTTTACAACGCGAGTTCTTGTGACAACAATGATCTTTATTCCTTCATGTGATAACATTTTTCTTGTCGTTTAAATAAATCATAGTTTCTCAGAATTAAACCACGTGCATTGTTTATTTTTGTGTCTATCTAATTTTCCTTTGAACTGATCAATCATTATCCATATCAATTAACTAAAAACTGATAAATTAGAGCTAAATATACAATATATTCCATGTATTGCTTCCTAAATCATAAATTTAAACACGATATGAGGCTATTTTGAACTAATTTGTGTGGACACTGTGAGCACCACCCGCTGGCTGAATTAGTAACTACCAAATTAGATTCTGAACCAAGTAAATATAATATAAAGCAAATGACTCTCCAGAGGACTCACTTTCTGCACAGACGAATGGAAGAACATTTGTGTGCTAATCACGGACGGGCGGTCTTGTCAAACGTGACATTTAGTAGAAAATGACCTTGCTTACGGTTGCGGCAAAGACAAGGGAAATGCTGACTGAGGGGAAAAACAGGCCAGAGAAATGAGCATCAACAGTCAGTAATGACAGATTATCAATTTAGAACATACGTTTTTTAAAAAGCCTCCCACGTGATTCAAAGATGTGCACATTTCTGTTTTTTATGTTTTGTTTTTACTAATAACAAATTCCAGATTTATGGGTTGACAAGCTAAATTAATTGTTTTTAAAGGGACACTATGTAATATTTAATGCCCTGTAGTGGTACAAAAAAATGTATTCAGTAAAAATACTGGGCAAAATAACCTGAAGTATCATACCAGAGTTGATGTTGGTACAATATCAAAGTGAGGCAAAACGTGTATAATTAAGGCCAGGCTGGATACCAATGTCCCACCACTATTAAATATACCTTTAAACAGGGGGTAAAGGCGGCTGGGTGGTTAGCGCGCAGCCCCTTGGTGCGGAGATCTAGGGTTGGATTCCCTCTACCACAGTCTCCCCGTGTGGCGTTTGCATTAACTCCACATGTTTGCACTCCGGTTTCCACCCACATTCCTAAAACATTCATGGCACGCTAATTTGTGAATGAGCTTGTGAATGGTTGTATGTCTCCGTGTGCCTTGCGACTGGCTGGCAACCAGTTCAGGTTGTCTGTGGCCATTGCTGTGCCTCGAGTGGAGTCCTGCTTGCCTGTCTGACCCCCCTGCTTGCCTGTTTGACTCTCCTGCTTGCCTGTCTGACCCCCCTGTTTGCCTGTCTGACCCCCCTGCTTGCCTGTCTGACTCCCTTGCTTGCCTGTCTGACTCCCTTGCTTGCCTGCCTGACTCCCCTGCTTGCCTGTCCGACTCCGCCGATCGCCGGTCCGACTCCGCTGATCGTCGGCCCGACTCCGCTGATCGTCGGCCCGACTCCGACGATCGTCGGCCCGACTCCGAAGATCGCCGGCCCGACTCCGAGGATCGCCGGCCCGACTCGTCCGCCTTCCGTTCCTGCCTCTCTACGTTCCTGCGTTTTCGGAAGGGGGAGTGGGGTTGCCCTCATCGGGAGCGTCGACCCATTCTAAGGGGCAAGGTATTTGTTTCCTTTTGGGACCTCAGGAGCTGTCCCTTGAAGGGGGGTTCTGTCATGTCCTGCACGGTTGTCATGGCATCCAGCTAGCCCCGCCCCTTGACACCGGCTGAGACGCATTGAACTGATTGCTTGTGGAGTACTTAAACGGTCCTTTTGTGACTGCCCGTTGCCAGACCATTGCTTTATGATGTTGAAGACCTGTTAATGCCGTGTATTGATACGTGTAATGTCTAGTTTGTAATTTGGATTACCTTTGAACCTGTTTTGTTTTGTCTTTGGTCCGTTTATGTGTTGGACAACTTTTATTTCTCAATTAAAGTGAAATATCAGCTACGCAAATGAGTTCCGACTTCCTGCTTCCTGGTTCGTTTCCTGACAAGAAGTGTGTTTTAAGCTTAGATTTAAACATTTTCACTGAGGTTGCAGATTGAATCTCAGGGGGAAGAGCATTCCACAGCACTGGGACCCGAATGGAGAACGCTGTCGAACCTGCAGGACTCTTCTTGGGTCTTGGCATCACTACTAGACCAGCATTTTAGGATTTTAGGGTGAAATCTTTTTTAAAAAAGTAATTCGCCAATTATTTGCAAACATGAAATAAATGATTCAGTGATGACAGCGTACTTAAATCTAAAATCAACCCAAAACATGTGGAAAATTCTGACCAATAAATACATAATCCAAAACCTAAAATAATTGCCTCAGAGTTTTGCCTGAAATTATCATGACAACCGATTGTAACCAGTTTTTTGTATCCCCCAATCGTGACATTTCTAAAATCCAAAATGATCGTCTTTAAATTCCGCCAGTAATAATCGTGACAAGCGTATCATAGATGCTAACATTTTTTTGTAAATTCTTGCCAATTGTTCCTTTACAAACGTTTTACAAATGAATCTATAGTCTAAATTTGACACAGACTTTGACAGTCCTATCGAGGTCTGAAATGAAAACTATGGTGCACGATTAACCGCGGTGTAGTCACCACGGGACACCGCTAATCTATTTTGATTTTATACGTCACCGTGCACTGAATTGGCTTTTCTAACCGATTTCTCCACCCGTGGGAAAGAAAATGACAAACGACGATATTAGAAACGAGCTTGGGCTGAGTCGGCGTCGTGTTATATGAAAAATTTGGAGCGAAGTATGAAATAAAAAGAATTGCACACTACGATATCCATCACAACACAATAGGAGTCAGTCAGTATCGTTAATGTGGGCTTGATAAGCTTTTAAGCAGGTCAAAATATCTCGATGCGCTAACATTTGAGTCGCCGTCCCGTCTCCTTCAGTCAAGGCTACAACAGAAATAAACGAGTTCTTCTGTTGCTCATAGAGCCGAAAATGTGTGAGAAGATTCATTTGAGAGATGATTGATGACTTTATCATCAACGAGAATCCAGATTGTGTCCCGGCGGACGCCACAAAGCTAATCATGTGTCGTCTCATCTCGAGTTTTACTGTTTTTTTTGTTGAGTTGCGGAAAGTTAAATTGTATTATTTCATCCAAAATAAAGCTGCTATGTGTGGATTAATTTATGATTTATTGAGTTCAAGCGCACTGACCATGTTTTTGCTCCGGGATTGTAAGCAAAGTAATCCAAAATCGCAATGAAATAAAAAGCTAGCGCTTCTCCTTGCTCTTGAACTTACTACACCTACTTGTATATTGATTCAACGACACCCGGGGCAGGACGAAGACTAGGAACCTTCCCGTGGTGTCCTGCGAAGGGCTCTCTCCCGGGGGAGCCTTACAAATCCAACTCAATCCACTCAGACTCGCTCTGTCTTTCTTTCTTGGTCCTCTCTCCTTCTTTGTCTCTCCTTTTCTTTCTTCCCCCTTTACACTCTTGTCTCTCATTTTCTCTATCCTTCTCTTTCCTACTCTCTCCTCTCCTCTCTCACTCTCTTTTCCCCCTTTTTGCATTTTACTCTGTCTGTCTTTCTCTCTTTCTATCTGTCCGTCTCTTTCTCTCTCTTCTACTCTCCTCTCTCTGTTATTCTTAGGGCAGGCGACTCCAAGAGCAACCCTGGCCCCCAGTCCAAATGCCAGTGGTGCTTTCGAACCATTCGCTGCGACCACACCCCAATCACCTGTACTACCTGCCCACGGGGCTTCCATAAATCATGCACCGGGCTGTCCGAACGTACTAAGGACTTTAGAGGCTTCGTCTGCTTGGTTTGCTTGGGTCACACCCCGTCAGGCCTGCCGGCACAGGACAGTCGCAGCCCCCTCTCCTTCGGAGAACTACAAAACATCCCACGAGCGAGTCTACCGCTACAATGGATTACCTTAGGTGCCTCGAGTGACTAAACAACAACAACAACGACACCCGGGTGGTCTGTGGAATTGTACGGGAATGAGCTCGGTTGGAATCTCGATGCAGGAAGGAGTTCGCCACAGATGAGAAGTATATGAGATGAGAAGAATTTCCCAAGAAAATCTTGCCTTGGCTTTCTACTGCTTTAGTCAACTCCTTAACAATCCTGTAAAAAGTGCCTAAAGTCACAATCCAACACTTACCCAGAGTTGGGTAGGGTTACTTTAACTTGATTACTTTCAATTACTTTTGGATTACTCCAATACCAAATATGCTAATAAAAGACAAAAGAAACTAAATATGAATAAAATTACTACATTTTGTGCAGGCTTGGGAAGTAACGGAATACATGGAACGGCAAAAATGATGTTGGCAAGCTGTTTGGATTTATTTTCATTTTGTTTTTGTCACATTTTATGTTAGTTTTGCCGTAGATCAAAGCCAGGAGAGAAGGCTTACCACGTGTTGTGAGTCATACTTTTATTCAAATTTTGTTTCTTTTGTCTTTTATTAGCATATTCTGTATTGGGGTAATCCAAAAGTAATTTAAAGTAATCAAGTTAAAGTAACCCTACCCAACCCTGCACTTACCTAAAATAAATTGAACGCTGTTCTCAAAACGTTTAGAGAATAGGAAGAGTTTTTGGTCTCTTTTAAAAGGTAACACTCAGACGTTTTGTCCCAAACTGAAATAATCGCTGCGAGTGCTAATAACATTATACAATCTGAGTTGGAACACACAGAAATAAAAGGTTTCAATTCTTGCCTGATTACTTTTTTGCATTCACATGCCTGGGAAGCACATGCATCTTAGCTTGAAAACTGCTGCGACAATAGCCTGAAGCCGTACCTGATAGCATCTCAAATTTGATAATATTCTAAAAAAAAAACATTGTATTTTTCACTTTTTTTAAAGGTTTGTCAAAGGGTGTCCAAATGTGGCCATTTGGAGATTACCAGTTTACAACTATAAAACATCTGGAACCGTGTGACCAATTTTTAGACATTGTGAAAGAGTTGTGAATGTCAATCAGTGATTGTGCACACTTGCGCGTGATAATCGCACGTAAAAAAATGATCCAGAATACTTTAAATCAGCTAAAGTATCCAATTTCTCTTGTAGGCAACTACGTTTTTAAAATATTTCTTTAGTACAGTAAAAAATGAGCCAAGCTGTCTGGTGATGTGTTAATTGTTAAAAACAGAGTTTTTCCATGCATTCAGTAAATGTACTGCAACTGTCAATGGGAATACACTTGAGCCAATGAAGGAGGCCCTGAAAGTTTCCTTTTTTAGCAGCTTCATTTCAACAACGGCGTGCTCTTGCTGCTCCCAAGCGTGATTGGGAGAAAAGTGATCGTCTCCTGACAATCAGCCAGGCTGTCTAGACAGGCAATGAAAAAGGTAAGGTCTTCTTTTTATTTTTTTTCTCCGCTTCCTACCATTCATCCAGGCCACCTGCCTACCGGTTCATCCATCCGCGGCTCTCCGAGGTAGGTCAAGTCAAAAGAAAGATCTCTCACTCTGATAAAGATCCTTGTTAAAGACTGATCGCTGCTTCTCCGGGTATTTCTTGCCTACACTCGTGAGCAACAACATTTTTCACTCCTTTTACTTGTCCTGGAAGGTGCTTTGGAATCACGGTACACCCCGGGATATGGCGACCCCACCTTATGACATTTTCACTTAACGGTGTGGAGTAGGATGTTTTTTTGGACCCTGATCATGGCCTTTTCCCTACTATACGACAAAAACAACAATTATTTCGCATAGCTTAACATTTTGCAGTGTTTGTGTTTAGTTAATATTACGCCTCTAGGATGCCTTTCTGACATACAAAATGCCGGTCTGCTTTTGGTCGTCTTAACAGCATTAACAGCCCCCCCTCTTATCGTCATTAGGGTCGCGGGGGAGCCCACCCCAGCCATCTCCAGGCAGTGGGCAGGGGACACCCTGAACTGGTTGCCAGCCAATCGCAGGGCACACAGGGACAGACAACTCATTCGCTCATTCACATCTAGGGACAATTTGGACCGGCCAATTCACCTGAAATGCATGTTTTTGGAACGTGGGAGGAAACCGGAGTGCCCGGAGGAAACCCACGCAAGCACGGGGAGAACATACAAACTCCGCACAGGAAATCTGGAGCTGGATTTGAACCCACGACAGGTTCCCATGACATGAACTGTGCCGCACAAGCGCCAACCACTGCACCGCCGTGCTGCCTATTAGCTAAACTCCCTCCGCCAATACCATTCTACCTCTTCATTCAGTTCGGGGCGGCAGTGGCTCAGGAGGTAGAGCGCTCATCTTGGGATCAAGAGATCACAGTTCGAATCCCGGCTCCTCCGTGTTACATGTCGAAGAGTCCTTGGGTAAGACACTGAACCCCTAATACCCCCAATAAGCAGGTTAGCGCCTTACATGGCTGCACGGCCGCTATTGGGAAATGTGAAGCACACTGTAAAGCGCTTTGGGAAGTCTTGACTTGAAAAGCGCTATATAAATGCAGATCATTTCATTTCATTTCAGTTAAAAAATTCACCATAATACTGTATTTTTGGTACTGTATTTACTTGCTATGGGTCCCAAGGCTTGGATCGATGTTAAAGGGAGAAGCAAAAACATGATAACCATGAAAATAAAGCTTGTGACCTCTCACAATGCCTTTCTCTTCATTCAGTTCAGTATCTGGTGTGCATTGTAAATACTTTGCAATTGCATATTTTTTGTACTGTTTTTATTGGTTATGAATCGAAACGCTTGATGCTAAAAGGATAAGCGAAAACCATGGAAACTATCATTGCTATTATAAAGAAATACTTACATAATTCAATCTTTGCTGTGTCTGTCCATATGACATCTCTAAGATAAATGACTGCTATTGGTCCATATCTTTTAAGACGCGAGTCTGCCATTCATTTACGCCACAGCTTCACCAAGATGCCGATACGCTATTGGCTGAACTCCCCAGTTACTTTCTTTTACTCCGTTCTGTTCAGAATCTCGTGTGCGTCGTAAAGACGTTGTGAGATTTAATTTTTTGTACTGTATGTATTAGCTATTAATGCAAACACTTGCACTGATGCTAAAGGGAGAAGCAAATGCATTATAACCATGGAAACGAAGCGTGTGACTATCAAGAAATACATCGAAGGCCCGATTTTGCTAAGCCAAAAACTTGCAAAGTTCAAATTTTGCTGTGGTTGTGCGCATAACCTCATTCGTCTCTAAGATGCCTGTCTGCTTTTGGTCCACGTCTTATATGATGCTGTTTTTCTACTGGTTCACGTCACAGCTTAATAAAGATACCAATATGCTATTGGCTGAAATCCCTCCCACAATTATTTTGGATGATGCCTGCCTGCTATTTGTCCATGTCATATACAATGTCTTGTTTTTATTTATTATTTCGCTTACAACTTTTTAAATTGTATTTTTTTTTCCATTGTCTGTACAGTGTCCTTGGGTGGCCTGAAAGGCGGTTTTAAATAAAATGCATTATTATTATTATTATTATTACAATCCTGGTCTGCTATAGGTCTGTATCACATATTTATTTGCTATTGGTTCCAACACTTGTGGTGATGCTAAAGCAAGAAGTAAAATCATGATAAACATGCAAAGAAACCTTGGATCATCAAACAACATGATGAAAGCACATCATGGTTAAGTCACATACATGAAACCAATTGACACTCATCACAATTATTAAGACTAAGGAGGAAATTAAAGCAACCAAGTATTTTAAGAGTATGACAATCCACAAAAGATTTAAAATCAGTTTTACTTTTAATCCATCGTTGCCGTCAGCCCCCTGTCTGCATCCGCCCACCAACTCCTCTGTACCAGCTCAAGTTACGCCACACGAAAGGTAAATAATATATGGATATATTTTATATTAACATTTATTCATAGCATTATTTCTTTATGTCTACGTATTAGCTATGTATTACCATAGGTTTCTATCCCTCTCTATATGGCAATTTTACCACCAGCATCTGCTGAATTTCATTGCTCTCTATTCACGGACACCTGAAGGTGTTTATAAAAATCATCCAAGCCTCTAAAGAGCTTCCAGGATCATTTCTGAAAAGCTGAAAAACTTCTCAGTTTTTCAGTGAATGTCAGCTTCAAGCTCAAGATGCATTTTATGGTTAAATGCATAACCTTTAGATACGTTGTACTTTTTGGGCGACTAAATTTGATTGCTACAAAATGTCAGTGGTGATATGAGAGTATCTGATTCTAATCTCGGCTCGGTATTTACTGCGTTTTAGTCTCATGCTTGTGTGGAGACGTACTTCATATACAAGCACCCAAAGTCCAATAACACCTTTGAATTAATTTGTGTAGTTGCGGTTTCTGTTCATTTCATTTTTTTTAATGTTATTTCTAATTTATTTTGGACACTTTCAACCCTTTTTTTAATTAGTACAACCTGGTAACAACATAGTAGTAATGCAGTAACAACCGAATTAGATGTTATTTTAGTCGTGCATATCAACCCGGTAGACTTCCGCTCTAACCAAAAATTTTGGTGACACAAAATGGATTTTCAATCGGTGGGATTTTTTATCGACTCCTTATAAAGTTGAACAATTAATTCCAAAATATGTTCTATATCAATGCATCTCTTGAAATAAAAAATGGTGAACCTCAAGTAAGGAAAAACATTGTTAAAATGGTCAAGGATAAGAGTTTGAGAGTTTAATCTTTAGCTCAAATTTAACTGGATCAATTATTTGAAACAAACCCACATCAAGTGTGTGAAGAAAAATCTTCCTTTGTAGTCCAATAAGAGGCAAAGACAAAAAAGGCAATCAAAAAATCTTTGCAACAGATTCGTTTTAAATAAATCACAGGAATTGCCTGCCACTGAGATTGTTCTTTTATTCTAAGACAGGCAAAAAAATGTATCGTTTTCGTCCGTTTCCTGAAAAGAACGAGACGCCTGTTGACCTTTCAGAGGCTTTGCGCTTGCTGAGAGGTTTAATAATTCTCTTTTCGGAGACAAACAACACAGCATGGGGATGGCCCACGCTGCTGGCTCGCATAGCCTAGGATTTGTTTTTACAGGATTTAACATCTTGCGTCAAAAACAGAAAAAAAGAAAGAAAAAGCGGAAAGCTGTGTCACTGGACTCTACAAAATATAATCTAATAAAAACAGATAATTTACAAACAATCAAATCTCATGGGGGGGCGGCATATTGTCTCGCTCTATCAACACTAAATAAAGACTTTATTTTATTATTATATGTGGTTATTACATTGTTTTGGAAATTTAGCCGACTAGGGCATAGTTTTCGAAAACTCAACCTGTTGAAAGAGCTATAATGGACGCCTCCGCCCCAAAAAAGTATATATGTAGAGCTACAAAAATACCGAAAGCCTTATGTAAACCTACATACCTTTGAAATGAACACATATAGGGGTTTGGTGCACAAATGCTAGTCATTTAAAATGTTGTCTAAAAATGTGTAAAGCATTGTAAAATGTTAAAAATGTTTTTTTCATGTCCGTCCATCACGTAAAGTATATGTATTTTAATCCCTTGTTCATCACAGTTAATGGATACGCAAAAGTCTACGAAATAGTCCCCCTTTTTCTAACATGCGCTCTGCTGGGCCCCGCTCACAGCTACAGACGACTGGGGATAATTGATCTCGGCCAAAACTGTGCAGTTAATGTTTGGTGGGCCACAACGAAATGTTTCCACAGCCTGAACTTCCACTGAAGTGATGAGTAGGCTTTTAGCAATAGTCCAGTGAGGATAATGGATCATGACAACAACTGTGCATTTAATTTTAAGCGTGATGAACAAAAAGACAATCAAAATGATCATTTTTTTTCCTGCATGTCACACACATTTGCTCTTTGTCTGCTGCTCTCACTAATAGTCGACCCAGTATAATGGATCATGGCTACATGTGACCTATTTATTTTATACGGAAATAACAGAAAAAAGGTTGCCAAGCATGACACAAATTCACTCTCGCCCCCTGCTATGAGCAGTAGTCGACTAGGGATAATAGACAAAACAGCGCAGTTAATTTCAGGCTGGCCACAATAGGACACTCCAGCGACCCGAATGATAAAAACGAACTGTGCCTGCCCTGAAAAATAATACCTAGGATAATGGAGAGCTATTTAATCCCAAAATAATGTAATTGCGGCAGCACAGTTCTGAGGTCATGAGATCGAACCTTCCTGTGTGGAGTTTGCATGTTCTCCACGTGCTTGCGTGGGTTTGCTCCGGGCAAACAGGTTTCCTCCCACATTCCAAAAACATGCATTTCAGGTTAATTGGCCGGTCCAAATTGTCCCTCGGTGTGAATGAGCGAGTGAATTGTATGTCTCTGTGTGCCCTGCGACTGGCTGGCAATATATATATATATATATATATATATATATATATATATATATATATATATATATATATATATATATATATATATATATATATATATATATATATATATATATATATATATATATATATATATATATATATATATATATATATATATATATATATATATATATATATATATATATATATATATGTATGAAAAAAATATAGTCAAAAAATACAAGAAATACAAGTAATATATAAAAATAGCCAAAATATGTAAAACAAGAGTGCATTTTAAGAACCTCCCTGCACATTAATCCCATCACGATCCCATTATACAATCTGCACCCATAAATAGACCAAGTAATAGGTGTTCAACACGGCTCGATTTTGGGTCACATAATTTCCAGGTAAAAATAAATAATAAATAAATGTTGTCAAATAGTAAACATAATATATACAAATAGGAAAGTTAGGCATAACAACAATGCATTTATAGGCTCTCCCATTAGGATTATACCAGCTGTGTCACAAATAAGACCTGGTTATTGGTAGTCCACACCTAGCTCCATTTTAGGTCATTTCATTTCAAGAATAGTCAATTAATAAATATAATATATGAAAAGAGTTAGTTGATGTCAACAACAATGTCGTTTCCGAATATCACTGCACCTTTATCCCATAAAGATGGCATTATACAACCTCTGCCACAAATTAGACATGGTGATAGGTGGTTTACAACCATCTCTATTTTGGGTCACAAAATTTCCAGAAGAAAAAAGTCAAATAATAAACGCAATATATAAAACCAAATCAATTAATCAATGCATTCTTAGAACATCCATGGTTCTTTATCAGAGCACATTATACCACTTGCGCCACATTTAGCCTGGTTCTAGGTAGTCTCCACCAATCTTTAATTGGGGTCACCAACTTTTAAGAAAATAAATATTGTCACATAAGAAACATAATATATATCTCATCTCATCTCTTATCATTAGCTGCACCGCTTATCCTCAGTAGGGTTGCGGGGGTGCTGGAGCCCATCCCAGCAATCATCGGGCAGTGGGCAGGGGACACCCTGAACTGGTTGCCAGCCGATCGCAGGGCACACAGGGACAGACAACTTGCTTGCATTCACACCTAGGGACAATTTGGACTGGCCAATCCACCTGAAATGTATGTTTTTGGACTGTGGGAGGAAACCGGAGTGCCCGGAGAACATACAAACTCCGCACAGTAAGTCCGGTTGCTGGATTTGAACCCACACAGGAGGTTCCCAAGACCTTAGAACTGTGCCGCACACGCGCTGACCACTGCTCCGCCGTGCTGCCCCACATAATATATATAAATAGCTAAAACATATAGAACAATTGTGAATTTTCAGTGACTCAATGCAACCTATTCCCATAAAATATAAAAAGAGCTTGATTATGGAGAACAATTATGTATTTTTCAGAATCTCCCTATACTTTAATCCCATTCAAATTACATTAAAACCACCTGCGCCACAATTTAGACTAGGCTTTATGGGTAATTTACAACCAGCTCTATTTGTGTGAACAGATTTTCAGAAAAACATATATACAAATAATAAATATAATTAAATAACAAACTAACTATGTAGAACACAAATGCATTTTCAGAGCCTCCCTGCACCTTAATCCCATCAATATCTCATTAAAACCATTTGCGCCACAAATTAAACCTGGTTAGAGGTAGTTTACACCCATCTCTACCTTCTTCAGATTTTTAGATGTCCCAGTGGCGTTGTAATTGAAACTGTCATTGGAAAATTCACGTTTGACCCCCAGAGATTTCCATAGCATGGTTATATATATATATTTTTTTGTGAACAAAAACAGGGCCCGTGGTCTTCCAACTTCTTAAAATGAATGAATCGGTCGGATCAAAGCTCACAACTGCCAACTGGCACCATGACAAATTCCTTCATTTCTTGTAATAAGCTTGCTGGAAGTGATTTATTTGCAGTGCACGGGAGATGATTGGACAGCGGCGGGAGATATCAAATGAAACATAATATGTCACTGAAGTATTTCCTGCGCAGTCAGTAAATAAGAAACGAGCTGTGGGGGTAAACACATCCCGTCAATATCCAAAGATTACGCTAAATCTCCTGTTAGATGGTCGTGTGGGCGGAGCTAATGAGGTCCACCACATCTCTAAAACACATTCAGCATTGATTTATTCACTGAGACTCTTTTATTTTCTGAGACTCTTCTTGACTATATATCACACAACGAGACAAAGATAAGTGAGATAACGCTATCGATCGCCTTTGCGCTGCCCTCGGTCCCGACCAAGATTAAGGGCTGTTTTGCTTTCTTTTTAAGAATCAGACCTTTTAACGACTGCACACTCGATCATTTATGCTGGAGAGCTTTGATGAGCTCAAAATTGTGCAAACACCGGATTTGAAAAGATATTTGTATCCTTAGACTGTTATGATTATTATTTGTAGGTATTTATTCTATAGCATCAGATATGTGGACGCACTCATCTGACCTTGGGATAAAGTTGGAGAAAAACTCAAAATATCAAAACATATGCTCCTGAAAACTATGTATAATTTATGAAGATAAAATAAAATGAAATCAATATTACCAGACCATTTAGTTTATTTCAACTTATATTTTACCTTCCCTTCCTCCATTTTTTTATTTCACGTTTTGTCTCATTTTAGTTTACTTTCCTTGCAGCTCCTGACTTCAAGATGTCAATTTAAAAAAATAATAAACCATGACATAAAATGAAAAAAAAATACAACTACTAAATAAGAAATTTTTGACTTCAAATGAGTAAAATAATAATATTTGCAAATCTATTCACGCTGCAAGATGTCAAGTTAAAAATTGTGTGAAAAAATGCAAAAAAATAGCTAAAAAAGGCAATTAAACAAGGCAATGAAATTACTTCATATTTACACAATTTTCTTTCCTTATTAGCAGATATATATGTGTATTTAAAAGGTTTACCTTATATGACTTTATTTTTTCTTACTATATTTCTTAGAGTGCCACATATGTAGAACATATGTAAAATAAGAAAAAAAATGTAATTTAAAATTTAATTTAGGTGAAAAAGGACTTAAAATGAGCAAAAGAAAATAAATCGAGAATAAAATGTTCTTATTTCATTAGCAGGCAATTCTGCACAATATATATACTAATTTATCATATTTCACTTTGTTATTCAAGTTTTATTCTTATAAATATTCTTGAATTATTATTCTATTTTGCCTGCAGCTTCAAACAGCAAATGTCATGTTAAAACCATTGAGAAAACAGAAGAGAAAAATTAAGAAAATCACAAAACAAAATATAAAGTAAAACAAGGACTTTTCCTTGTTGAAATGACCAATTTATCTGCCAACAAAAGAAACATTTTTTTTAATTATAATTGTTGCCATAGTTGTTGGCTACATACTGTATGTAGGTACTTATGGACATAAAAAAATAACAATTACTCAATTTTGATTTACCAGTATGTTGTCTCAAGGCAACGAAAACCCCATTAGTTGTATGCATTTTCTAAAAGTATAAATGTGGTCAATGATAACCCCATATTATGAATAAAATATTTCATAATTAATAACATTTTTAATTAGCTGACACTGATTGCTAATCTATAACCATAAAAGTAAAAAACAGGATTACTGTTGAGCCAATTAATTGGAGGTGTGACATTAACTATGAAAGTGATCCCTATGTTAAAATATGACATCAAAAGCTCAGTTAACGGGCAGCTAAGACATAACTAACTAGCTCAGATATCAGTCACATAATCTGCTGTGGCAATTTATGATGTCTGACTTGTTTTCATCTCAGATTTTTACAGGTCGTTACAAACTTGTTTCGTTCTAATAATCAAACTAAAGAAGCTTTGTCATCCAAAACTTGACAAACTTGTGCTACTCCCTGAAGAGCATTTTTGCGGCCTCCTCATTATTCCCGCCATCACGGCGCTCTCTAATAATTAATTAAAAATAAATGAGATAATCCCTGATCTTATGGGCTGCAAAAATCGAAAGGTGATGGAGGAGAGTGCTCTTTAATGGCTTGGGAACGGCGATGATTAAAAGGCTGTCCTAAAATGAGTGTGTGAGCGTGTGTCCGGATTCAAACTGCAAGAAAATATCCGAAGCATCCATCTTAATATGCATCCGAGGTCTCCTTGGAGTTCAAAGGTCAGCCTTTAATTATACGGCGGCAAACACTTCATTAGAAATGTGCGGGGCAGCTCACCTTCAACAAGGACAAATTGGAAACGGAAGGGCCAACATTAAACCCCCACTTCCACCGTATAACCTTTGCAATTTTTTTCCAGCTTTACCAGAAAGAAAAACAGGGTGTGCAAGATCGTGTGACCCTAGTTAGAATATAGACTTTGTATTGACAATTACATTGTTATCAGCAAAGATGATTTTCATGGAAATATAATTAGAGGTAAGATTGTAACCCTGACCCGAAATTTGGCCTGACATGTCATTACGTTTGGGTTCGGGCTAGGCTTCTTTCGCTGACTTGCTTTGGGCTTGGTCCCCCAAAATCAAGTTAACCCCTTAAAGTTCCTGTACAATTTGCCTAGATCCCAATCCATGACGTACCCAGAGTAAATTGAATGCTGTTTTTGAAACCATTTGGATAATATGGACGGTTAAGGTCTTTTTTTGAAAGGCAAGGTTCTAAAGTTCTGTCACGAATAAAACATTTTTTGGCAATTAAATGCCTGCAGATGACCATAGCATTAACATCTTAGCTGGAAAATAGGTAAGATAAAAGCTTAAAGCCTCACCAGATAACTTGCCAAATCTGAACTATGGGTAGGTTTAAGCGTTTTTAAAAGTAGCTACTTCGAGACAACTTCTTTACTACATTTTATTTACATTAATGTATTTTAATTTGCTTTAGATCTGTGCATGTTTAAGTCTTCTTTCCAGAAGTCAAAATAATGGTTGTGCACACTTGCTCGTAATAATGGGGCTTAAAAATTACGTTGGGATTGCCTTGTGCACATTACTTTCGGCATTTATGTTGACAATTTCATTGGCTAACCAATGTGTCAGTCATCAATCAATTTGGTTACTACGGCGGCTGAGTGGTTAGCACCTCAGCGGCACAGTTCTGAGGTCATGGGATCGAATCCTCCTGTACGGAGTTTGCATGTACCTCCAATGCTTGTGTGAATTTCCTCCCATATTCCAAAAACGTGCATATCAGGTTAATTGGTCGGTCCAAATTGTACCTCAGTTTGAATGAGCGAGGGAGTTGTCTGTGTCTGTGTGCCCTGCGACTGGCTGGCAAACAGTTCAGGGTTTCCCCTGAGATGGGCTCCTGCGACCCCGTGACCCTACTGAGGATAAGCGGTGCAGATGACGGATGGACGGATGAATGGTTGAAGATATTCGGACCAGATATATTTTTTATCAAAAAGGCCCATATAAGCTATCGTGGGCTGTGGACCATGAAAAATGGCCTGCTATTGGCCGAGAAAGGTGTCAATTGAATGAGGAGGACTAACTACAATATTGGGAATAATTCCATAAGTGTGTTTTTATTTTGAAAAGGAGTTTATGAGCAAAACGTACGAATATTAAGAAGCAACAACCTACAAAGAAAAATAGTTTTTTTATCGGTCTGCATCATTGTGCGGTTTTGGAGTGAATATTTTACACATTAGGATTCTATGGGTTACCCTTGATGTAGCGACGCTATTTTCACCCACATATAAAGAATTTGAATACGGCCAGGGGACATAACTGTGAGTTACCTCGGCTTTATAGTTTTAGGGTATCTTGTGTCAGACTGATCGTGAGGTTTGTGTGATTAGTGTATTTTGAAATCATATTTTGAATCCCAAACGTTTAAGGTGATATGTGGCTTGTATTTCATTGACTAGTGACATCATACAGACACCTATCTGTTTTGCAAAGGTCCAGTGGCCCGCCGTCAGGTCGTCAGAAATGTAAGAGGTTGATTAGGCAGGCTTGGGTTGGCTGAAGCTTTATACCCGCAGGCCAAGGTCGGGTCGGGCTGGATTTTTTTCAGGCCCAATCTTACTTCTAAATATTATTCACGGTATTCATGAATAATACCATATTTTCCGGACTGTCAGTTGCACCTAAACACTTAAATTCAAATCAGAAATCCGCCTCCTCCAGTACACTTTTTAGAACGCAAATAAGGTAAATAAAATCAGAAATACATAATTACAACAAATTGATTCTATTGATAGTGACCATTTACGAATTACACAATTTACTGTACCAGAGACCCTAATTTTCATGTTCGATGAAATGTATTTTTCATTTATTTGACATTTTATTTACAATGCAAACCTCGCTCTTACTGTACTTTTAATCTCATGTCCCTAGAAGTCTGGAGCACTCTATATATGATTTTTTTAAAGGTATTATCCAGAATAAGAAACATTGTTACTCACTACCGCCATCTCCTGGCTTCAAGTAATGATTGCAGCATCAGTCAGCTCATTCATCAACTAGATCCATTTATTAGACATGCTCGAATAAACTCTTCTTTTTTCATCTTATTTGTGATTTGGGTTAGTGTAGCTGACTTACTTTTACCATTTCCATGCAACATTGACACAAAACCGCAGGGACTAGCACGAAGTCACTCAATTTTTGAGGTAGGTACTTAAACGTGTCAACTTTCGTCTATTTACTTTTGGCACAAGTTTGTTTTGTATAATTGCATTGTACAGCTTTTTTTGTGCAAAAAGATTTGCGCTAGTTGTTTTATTTAGTTGATTAATGATTAATGCTGTTTTGGTGCTTTTGACTATGAAAAACGCAAAAAAAACAACATGTAGGTAAATGTGTGTGTAAAGTATGAAAACAAATTTTTGCTTCTTTATAATACAAAAGAGCTCCATATTTAGAATTAGTAGTCCG
The DNA here is from genome assembly GCF_059441175.1 of Urocampus carinirostris. Lineage (NCBI taxonomy): Eukaryota > Metazoa > Chordata > Actinopteri > Syngnathiformes > Syngnathidae > Urocampus > Urocampus carinirostris. Next base: position 31,050,918 of record NC_142354.1, on the reverse strand, counting down.
TTTTGCGTAAACGGGTCACAGCACAGCCTGGCAGCTGTTGTCTCAGTCATTATTCAAAACACAATTTTTACGATGGGAGGTCTGCTGCTGTGATCTAACACTGTTTATTCAAAATTGCCGATGTTTCAAACATTAGCCTTAAACTGACGTAAATTGCTCTTTCAACCTTGGATCGGCTGGATCAACAGCGTTGTCGTCAAAATGTGTATATATATATATATATATATATATATATATATATATATATATATATATATATATATATATATATATATATATATATATATATATATATATATATATATATATATATATATATATATATATATATATATATATATATATATATATATATATATATATATATATATATATATATATATATATATATATATATATACCTCGAGTAATCATGCTAGCTTTGTAGCCATCTAAAGAAACTGTTAGCTTTTACAAAATCTAACATTTTTTCTTGGAAACTAAGTACCAATATGGTTGGTTTTGGACAAGTGTAAACATACTGTGTAAACTTAATACAATGAAATTAAATAATTAAAGCAACTAAATGACAAAGGGTTGTGCCCTCTTCCACAGCATCCGTTCAAGCATCCATTCCTTAACTCCATGCACATATTAACATGAGTCTCACATTTACATAAGCATAATGCGGTGACGGATGAATTGTGTCTATCCTAATTTCAATCACCGACACTCGAGACACAGAGAGAAGACAAGACTTCCTAGAGTTTTTGGGAAACTTAGAAAAGTGAACATTGTGTGTGTTTAAAACAATGTTGGGTTTTTAATGTGTTCTTCGTGTGAAATTAAAAAAAAAAAACATATCTGACATGCCATAAAAAGACAAAGAGAAGGATGGGCGCCGCCAGGCTGTACTTGCTCGAGACACATCACAGAAAATGGTGCCCATATGACCCTAGTGGTTAAGGGACGCAACTACCTGCTCTTGGGTTCTCCGATTTCCTTTTTGAGGTTACATTGTTAATTTATCTCATCTCATCTCATCATCAGCTGTACTGCTTATCCTCATTAGGGTCGCGGGGGGGCTGGAGCCCATCCCAGCCATCTTCGGACAGTGGGCAGGGGACACCCTGAACTGGTTGCCAGCCAATCGCAGGGCACACAGGGACAGACAACTCATTCGCTCATTCACACCTAGGGACAATTTAGACCGGCCAATTCACCTGAAATGCATGTTTTTGGAATGTGGGAGGAAACCGGAGTCCCCGGAGGAAACCCACGCAAGCACGGGGAGAACATACAAACTCCGCACAGGAAGTCCGGAGCTGGATTTGAACCCACAACAGGTTCCCATGACATGAACTGTGCCGCACAAGCGCTAACCACTGCGCCGCCGTGCTGCTTTTGTTAATTTATCTTAAGGCCAATTTTGCAATTGTATTTATATTTAATCTATTTTGTCTTTTATTAGCATATTTCATAATGAGTAATCCAAAGATAATTGTAAGTAATGAAGTTACATTGCTTTAATGCTATTCAGATAACGTTACTGATTAAATGTTTAAAAAGGTGATTATAAACTGTATCAGATTGTATTTTTAAGTAATACTCACAACCCTGACAGTAACAATAGTTTGGTATGGGTGCTAAAGTGGTGGCACGGCGTTAAGTGGATAGTACAATTCTGAGGTCATGGTATAGAATCCTCCTGTGCTGAGTTTGCATGTTCTCCGAGTGCTTGAGTGGGGTTTTTCCGGGCACTCCGGTTTCTTCCCACATTCCAGACATGTTTGTCAGGTTGATTGGCCAGTCAGAATTTTCCCTAGGTGTGAATGAGCGAGTGTCCCTTTGTGCCCTGCAACTGGCTAGCAACCAGTTCAACTGTCCCCTGTCCACTGCCCGAAGAATGGCCTACAGCAACCCCGCAACCCTATTGAGGATAAGCGGTGCAGATATTAGATGGATGGGTACTAATGTGCATTATCTTGCACTTTCAACCTCGGATCGCTTAGACTGGTCTATAGCGTTGACAACCATCGCTGTCAAAATATCCAATCAAGTCATACAAAAGTTGTAGCTTTATGAGCATTAGAGAATTATGCTAAAAGCCTAATTTTATGTCACCTCGAATCATCTCGGAGCGACAGCCGAAACCCGACAGGACAATTTCATTGGCATCGACGGGCACAGGCTTCAGAACCGTCTCACGGCGCCTCATGCGTGATCAAATGGCTGACAAAGCAGTTGGTTCCCTCGCTCGCCTCTTGGTACGTTTCGCTCTCCAACTCTTCAATACTCAAAAGTCTTTCTTGTTCCCAGCATGGAAGAGCATATTCAGGTTGAAAGATGTGTCTGTCCCTTCATCTCAGCCAGGGACGATCCTGTTTTGTTCTTGTTTTTTTTGCTAGCGTCTGTCACGCCGGGGACGTGTCCCCTCGACTTCTTTAAAAGACTTTTTCTTAATGAATACGATTGCAGGTCGGGAAGTGATTTGACTCGCAGTTCAGTAAATCGAAGTTGCATCATTTTTTGCTGAGTTTCTGCCAAAGACTCGAGGGACAGAATGGTGCTGCGATTTCTCAGGAGGCATCGTCAGTCCTCCGAGTTTTCCGGTCTCAATCAGAGTCCAAAGAGGAAATCGAGGTTGGAGACTGCAACACGGCGGGGGATTAACTCGTTTTGGATTACGTGAAACTAAATTCGGACATATCAATCATAGAGCAGATTATAAGTAGAAATGACTGTGTGCTAATATGTTTGAATTTGAGTTGGGTGAAGAAGAATCATATATAAGAAATGTATATGAATATCAACATAATTAAAATGTAATAATTGAACAGGGGTCTCCAACATACCCACAAGCACCAGGTAACCCCTTCAGTCCGTGTGAGTAGCCCGTGGACTCACTCTGAAAATATATGAAGGCTCATTGTGATTTTCCAGTGTGATGTTCAGGGGTGGACTGAGACTTCTAGTATCAAAGTAATTAGCAGCTACTTTGGTCTTTGCATTTGTGAACCCTACAAACCATTGTCCTCTAAGTCATTTGTGCCCATAATATTCTGTAATAATAACACTGAAGAATCCACTCATATATATATATATATATATATATATATATATATATATATATATATATATATATATATATATAGATATATATATATATATATATATGTATATATATATATATATATATACATATATATAGATGAGATAAGAATAGTTATTCTTCCCTCTAATATGCGGAAATCTGCCAAACCCCAACACCCCCCCCCCCCCTGTTTTTAACATGCCTTCTACCGATCCCAGCTCGCGGTACAGTTGAAAAGGGATAATGGATTGTTTATCTCGATTAATAGGGACCAGAACCTCACGCATTATGTGAAAATCCATGAAGTAGCCTCTGCCCATTTCTAACATGCACTCTGCAGGTGACGGCTAACTGCATGAGTTAACTGAGGATAATAGATTGCGGACGCATTGCGCTGTACATTTTAGGAGAAAAGAACAAAAATAAGAGCTGCCATGCGTGGCAAAAAAGTCATCCCTCGGCTTCTGACTATGTATTAAACTTAGAAGAACATGTGTCGAGATGTCCCCTCAATATTTAGAGGAGACCTTGAATTGCTTCCCTGCAGCTTCTATCACCAGGTCGTCTTCAGAGATCCTGACAGCACATGAAAGTCTTCTTTGAGTACGACACCGTCCGTCTGATATCTCTAATTTGACAGAAAGGTGGGAGGCCACGGAGAAGTTGTGGAGTTTTGCCGGCCGTTGAAGACTTGAGTACATTAAGATGTTGGTGCCAACACCGTCACCGGCTTCGTTTGAAGATGTGCTGCCGGTGTCTGGTGAAACATCCGTTTGATTGTATATTGAAATGCCCTTTTTGATATCTTCAAAGTGAAAAAGTCACTGATTTCTTTGAAGACAAGTGAGGGACATGAAGCAAGGAGGAACCAACTAAGATAAACTAACTATAATTCATAGCACTACACATGTAAAACCTTGATGACATTGACGATTGAAGAATCTGGGAGACCTTGTGGATCTTTTTTCGAGAAACCATCTTAACAGAGACTTTTATGTGGAAGTTTGACAGAGATAAAGACAGGCAGCTGGCAAGATGGATAAACAGCTGGCAAGCTAACTCGAGGTATAGAGCTAGTTAGATAACCAGCTCAAAAGCAAACTTAAGATGGATAGATAGCAACATAGCAAGCTAACTCAAGTTAAATAGATGGATATAATGACACCAATCTAATGAGAGAAAGACAGACAACCAAGCTAGCAAGCTAACTTGAGGTATCGAAATACAGAGATGGATAAAAGAATAACAAAACAAACTCTAAGAAAGTAGATTGCAAGCTAACTCAAGCTAGACAGGCGGACAGGCTGACACCAAAATGTACAACAAGTTAGCAGGGTAACTTAAGGTAGATAGTTGGATAAAATGATAGCAAGCTAACTTGAGCTAGCTAATCATACACCCAGGTAGATGGACCAAAAGCTAGCTTGCAATAGATCTGGCAAGTTAACTCGAGGTCGGTAGGAATGTAGAAGATGACAATGAAAGTCCGAGGTGTCAGGAAAAAGAGGACATTCACAGGGACACTTCAAATGTTACATGGATCACAAAACGCTTCTGGCTAGAATCGGCCATATCGAGTGTCTGAAGGTCCCCCGTGGTGAGGACAAATTGTCTCACCGTCCAATGTGATTCAGATGAAACGCCAAGCAGGAAGTCCTATCGAGATTACGTGAATACCAAAGAATGGTGCCCACAAACTGAGCCGATTTATGGTGGCAAGTTATGTAAAAAGTGTCTTCAAAACAGCATGAAAAATTGTGTGCAATGTTCCATAAGTATAAGAGCGCCGTGTACAGAAATCGGAATAACACGGGATTAATTCGGAAAGATTTTACATTTGAGAATAACATGGGTCCAATTCATAACCATTTTGTTTTGCTTAATCAAAACGACAGTAATTTTTTTTCTGTACTTAATTTTATACTATTAGGAAAACATGAACCGATGAATCATGCAAAATATCCACAGCAACCGAACCATGATCGTTAAAAATGGCAATGAATTTGGTAGAAAGTTGTTTTATTTAAATTTGAATATATTGTATCAATAATTAATAATGACATGTTCTGAAGTTTAATATACAATTCCAACTTGTGATGCTCCTCCTTGTGATAAGATTGTGCACAGGGCAGTTAATGGAATGTGTTAGCATGCTGATTTAAAATTTAAACCATGGGTATATTTGACATGTCACGTATTTTTTTTTTTTCGGGACGAAATGAATTAAGTGTCTGAGTATTCAGAAATGAATAACATTTTTATTTTTGTACCCGTCAGCCTACATCATCAAGTGAGTGGAGAAGTAATTATGTTTTTCTATGGACATAGACTTTTTTTGTTTATCTTTAATCAAAGTGATTTTATTTCATTCAATGTAATTTTCCTTTGGCCATTGTTTACAAATTCTTGTATTTTGAGAGATTTTGAGATTTTGGGTATTATAGTTACTCTAATTCTAATGATCATTTTTTATGTGGACCTGCAAAGTCATTCTGGGTTATGCCTCACTGATTTAAACCTTTTGATGTTACACATTTGTTTCTACCCAATTAATGAAATCCTTAAAGAAAATAAAAAACAATTCATTTTTGAGGGAAAAAGATGTTTGTTTTTTAACCAATAACCTGAACCGTACACAATGGTATATAGCTAAAAAAAAATTAAATGGAATCCTCAAGCATACGTGCATGTTTTAAGGTTAAAAGTTTCTTATCTTTATCCTGTTTTAATGAAAATCTCTGAATATGTTGGACCTTTATTTTATATGTATTTAATAGAATGCCAAATAAAACCAAACTGGTGGGATTTTTAGGGAAAACACATTATTTTAGCTTGATCTGAACGAATTTTCATTACTCAGGTTTTGGCAGGTCACCTTACCAATTTGGACGTATTTAGGCGGCAGTAGCTCAGGAGGTAGAGCGATCGTTTTAGGATTAAGGGATCCAAGTTCGAATCCCGGCTTATCCGTGTTACATGCCGAAGTGTCCTTGGGTAAGACACTGAATCCCCAATACCCCCAATAAGCAGGCTAGCACCTTACATGGCTGCACAGATCACGGCCGCTATTGGGAAGTGTGAAGCACAATGTAAAGCGCTTTGGGAAGTCTTGACTTAAAAAGCGCTATATAAATGAAGATCATTTCATTTCATTTCATTTATTAAATTCCAGAAAGCGATTTTTTTTCTTTTAAAGAACAAATCTTGCTGGGAAACACAATATTATTTGCTTTACAACTACATATTTTAGTCATTTGGGGTTGACCTGATTTCTTACTGATTTGGACCTCTAAAGGCTTGACCTTTATTCTTACGTTTATATAATACAATCCTCGCATGGAAAAATACAATATTTAGCTTGACCAGAACATACTTTGACCACTTTGGATTGGATGCTAAATCTTACTGTTGAGGTCATTTTCAGGACATAACTTTATTTTTACACTTATTTGATACAATCCCAAAAGGAAAAAAACATGTGGGGGGTAATTATTATCTTTAGCTTAACTTGTAGACATTTTAGTGACTCAGAGTTAAAAGGATCCCTTAATAATTTGGACCTTTAAACGTACCATCTTTATTCTTACACTTTTCTGCTAAAAAAATTCAAAGGAAATAAAAATAGTATTATTCCTGGGAAAATAAAATCTTTTTAGCTTGATAGATTCTGCACTCGATATTTTGTAAGTATCTCGCATGTTGAAAAAGTGTGAGCACGCCTGATCCAGCCCATCCAGAAGCTTCCCTCCATCTTCCTACTCTGCAAGAATCAGTCGTAAAAAAAAAAAAAAAACACTTGGAATGACATCGATCAATGCACAAATGCTTCGTGGTTCAGGTCAATCATTGTCATCAGTTAACAGTCTCAGAATAACAAAACAAGTTCATCATCGGCTTTAATCATATCGAACATGTACACGCGTGGCCTCAGAACAATATCCGCTAACAAGCGCGACCGTTGATAATATGATGTGATTTCCTGCAGTCGCCACGGAGATGCTGATCGATAGCGTGGATGAGGAAAGTTTTGTCCAGCATATGAAACGGAAAACATTAAAAAAAACGTGAAAAATTCAAAAGGCCTTTGTCTCCCACATGACTAAATGCCACTCAATTGTAGATACATTTTGTTTCAAAAATGTGTGCTTATCCAGACAATCTTTTTTTGTTTTCCATGACTAAGTCACACTTTTAGTTATGAAATGAGATTTCCAATGCGTGTGTTTTTTTTCCATATTGTCAGACAGTTCCAAATATGTTTTTTTGCCTTAAAGACCAGTATCTTGGGGCTGCCTATCAATGAAACCGGTGTTTTGTGGGTACTATTTAACCAAGCTGCTAATTCAGGACCTGTAGGGAGTTTATTTCTCAAACTACAAACTAATGTACTTTCCTCTTGCTTGGTTGTGCCTCCCACTTCTCCTTCTACTCTGCTTAGAGCCCATTTGTGCTGTTGTCTGAAGGGAGTAGTACACACCCACTGATGCACATGTGTCAAACAGGCGGCCCGCGGGCCAGAACAGGCCCGCAAAGGGATTGAATCCGGCCCGCGAGACAACACTCAGAGAAGCGCTAGAGAAAAACAAGCTGCAGGTTGAAATATGTCAACTTGATGTTGCCAAAGCCAGGTGCCTCTCACAAAGACACTGTACTTGTATTTCTCTCTCTCTCTGTCTCTCTCTCTCTCTCTCTCTCTCTCTCTCTCTCTCTCTCTCTCTCTCTCTCTCTCTCCCCTATTCTCCCACTCTGTCTCTTTCACTCCATGTCTCTCTCTTTTTCTCTTCCTATGTTGCTCTTTGTCTGTTTCTCTCTGTCTTTTAACCTCTTTTGCTCTAACTTGCTTTTTTTCCTTTTTTCTATTTTCTTCTTCTCTCTTCCTACACTTCGCGCTTTCTTTTCTCTTTTCTCTCCTTCTGTCTTTCTATTTCTCTTTGGATTTCTTTCTTCCTCTCCCTTTTGTTTCTCACGCTCTCTCCCTCTCTCTCTTTTTCTTTCTTTGTCCCGCCCTCTCTCCTTTTCCCTCCCTCTTTTTCTTATTTCTTTATCTCTCTTTTTCTTTCTCTTTAATCTACTAGTCCGGCCCCCGACAGAATGTTTGTTTTATCGTGTGGCCCCCGAGTTAAAATGAGTTTGATACCCCTGCACTAATGTGAGGCTCCAGATACTCGACTTGCTTAAAAGAAAGACAGTTTTATGGTTTATATAACTAACTAAACTGTTTTCAGCTTTGCTAACGTCATTGGACATTAGAAAACACAATGTACTATTGAAAGACTGGATTGCTGGTTGCTGGAAATGGGCGTCTATGCACCTCCATAGGTATAGCATAAAGAAAACAGTCATTTTCCAAGGTAAAATTGTGTATATTTTTGTTACTTTCATGAAATTATGATTGAAAAAAATAATACAGTGCTTTTAATCCAGGACATTTTTAAGCGATTCCAAACATTTGAACGTTAGTATATAAATATCGTCAATTTCGCGCTTTGTTGTATCTCTTCTCTTTTTTTCTGTGAATAATATGTATTTCTGGGTCAACAGTTTCAATTAACCTTTTAAACGAAGCAAGATTTAAAAAAAAAAAGAAAACGGGTTTGAAGCTTATTTACTGGAGCACTTCCTCACAGACCATTGTGTTCTGAACTCCACACAATTATATATTTTTTTCATCTGGCTCATTAGGCATGCATGTATCTGCTGAGTCTTTTAATATATATATTTTTTTCTTATCACAGGCTGTCGCTCTTTGGCATATTTTACTTCAGTTTAATTTTACGCCTTAGTGCTGTTCTTTAGGTCAGGATATTACACGGTGACACCGCTGTATTTTCCTGGTTATAATCATGCACAAGTCTTTTTTTTTTCAGGTTACATATCAATGCAGATCATTTTTGGTAAGGAATGATATGATGCTAATTTTCGGCATAGGCTTAGCCAATTTTTGGTGACAAATTAGATATTTGATAGCGATGAACAAAATAGTTTCTGCCAAAAAAGATGACCTTATGTTAATTCAAAAAATACACTAATTTGTAATGCAGAATATAACAACGCTAATTTTTAGCCTGCTTAAAACACTACATACACAATATTACATTTTAGCATGAGTTGCAAAGGCGGTGGACCAAGAAGAAATTTATGCAAAAATGTGTTTGCCTAATGATTTGCTGGAACATCTATCCAAAGATTTTTGACGCTGAGGGAGGTTACTATATTAATTTACTTCTCTTTTAAAAAGTAAACACTCTATTAGAACTATACAGTAATTTTGTTTATTGTCATTAGTTGTATAGCATAGTGAATATTGTTCATGAGATTAGATGCGGCACTCCGGGATAAACATCAAATAAAGACATAAAAAAACACATTAAATACAAATAATTTTAGGGGAGGCAGACATCTTATACATATCCCTTATATGCTGTATTTTCTGGACGATACGGCGCACCTGACTATAAGGAACATTACATTGAAATGACTGTTATGGCTATGATTATTGCATAAAAACATCAGAGTGAAATGGAAATGTCTTTTATAAAACAAACTGTAATTGTGAAATATTGTTTCACCACCAAAATATATTTGTATGTAAATAGTTATTGTATACATTGATTCTGTTTTTAATATTGAGTACCTAGAAAGGATGCCAGTTTGTTATTTTGAATATGAATCCTTACTGCTGTTTGCTATTTGCATTATTATGCATTTTTTTGTCATGGCTGCCATGGCGCCCAATTGGCCCCGCCCGTGTGGCGCCAGGTGTGGCTCATTGAGAGATTGGCTTTCTGTCTATATTAAGCTCAGCGCTCTTTTGCGTCCTTTGTCAGTCCGGTAAACGAACTTCTGCCCCGCAAGAGGTGGGTTCTGACTCGGTCCTGTTTTACTGTTGATATTGACAATCGGGTATTGTTCTTGTTCGTTTTTGTCCTCTTTAATTTTGGGTTCCAGTTTTGTTTCCGTCAGTTTTTGACCTGTTTGTTATTTTCTCCGGTTTCTGTTCCATTATTATCTTGTCCGTCTCGTCCTGTCCAGTATCGACCCCATCTGTCTGGTATCAACTCGGGCAATTGGAATCAATCTCGTCGGTCTCTGGCTTCCTGTCTTTCCACGCCAGACCGGCTACCTAACGTGCATGACTCCCCGTTTCCCGTAAAATAATGGTTTGTGTGAGAACGTCACGCGATTGGGAGCTGATCCTGTTCTGGTTTCTGACATTTTTAACATCACTATAGGCTAATAACGTTGCTGTGCCTTGAGTTCCACTCCATTTAAGATAGATCTGATTTTGTAAGATTTGATGAAAAGAAAAGGCTTAAATGATGGCTTTAAGAACATATTTGGAGTTTGCTCTTGTTATGTTTCTTTTATACAGTCATCTCCTGTTATCCTTGGAAGTTTAAAATGCATGGATATCTTCTCTCCTTAATTTGAATGTCTACAACGCTAAACATACCACTAGCATTTCATTGTGATAATACATTTCCAGTTTTATTTACAATATTTTCTGCCTGTAAGGGGCCTAGGGTTCTAATGCGCACCTTCAAATTTTGGGGATTTTTTTTTCAGTTCGCCTTTTTGTCAGGAAAATATAATGGAGAAAGAAAAGTAAACGGCAAGACATACAAACTAAAAAAGTGTCTGAAGAGCCATCAACCACTGCATCCGTGCTCACCGCCATCTTGTTATTGCAGAAGTTTATCCATCAAATTAACCTTACGCATCGAATGACCCCCTAATTTACTTCCCTCTTTTTCTGAAATTTGAACTGCACTCCTAAAAAAAAGCAAAGATCCAAAAGCTGTTTTTACACTGCATGGTTGAAGGGACATTTATTTCCTCCCACGTGTCCCAATTTGAAAAATAGGTCACGACAGTGTACGGAAAAGTAGACAAAACATCCTCGGTAAGAGTAACTCCAAACTACAGCGGAAGCGCAGACCATTAAATATGGTGCATTAAGTGCGCATTCCAAAAAAAAAAAAAAAGACGACCAGCTGTGTGTGTGGTTTTTTTTTAGATGCTTCGGAAAAAAAAATCAAACTGAGTCTGAAAGAATAATTTGCACTCAGCCAGAGTTGGGTTCATTACTGAAAAAGAGTAATTAGTCACAGTTATTAGTTCATTTAAAGTAACTCGGTTACCCTCCATGTTACAGACACCAAAAAGTAGTGTGTTACTTTAAAGGAACTATCTAGTAACACGTTACCGTATATACTTGCATAGATGCTGACTATCTAAAACTTCTTTAACATTGCCACATAGTAAAACAAATATAGAGGAAACGGTGTACAAGAACATGTCAAAGTAGTAAACCCTTCATATTTCTTGCCTTGTGCAATCTCAGAAGCTTCTGAACGTACACTTAGCTGTGACACTCTATATCCATTTGTCTCTGGACTTTAAACCATTTGAAGATCTCCTTCTCCATTTCTAGGTACAATCCAAGACGTTTTTTTGTTTTTGTCTAAAAATACTTTCACAAATAAAAGGCTAGCATACAGCACACATTTACCTTAAATTCTGTGCTTACATTTGCCCCATTAATTCACAGTTGGTTTGTTGTTCCTGTAAGAGCCACGCTCACTTGCCTACGCACTGCGTACCATTCGCTACTGGTGACACACAACTAAATATGTGCATATAAGCTGACTCGCTGATTTAAGTTTTTATTTATTTTGTAATTATAAATTTGGCTTGGATGTGAGTAGATACGGTTGGGAGAATATTTTCATGACAATAATTAAACTGTCCTCATACTCTGGGCATTTATGTGAGATCCCCTTTTTTTTTTTTTTTTATATAAAAACTGTTTTAAGGCGTCCTCTGTCGGACCAAAGTGGTACTACAAGCATGCCCCATCAATGTCACAATGAAACTCAATGCACTCCTTTTTGCATTGAGTAACGTGTTGAGTGGCACGTGTATTGCATACCTCATTGAAATGATTATGCAATTCGTTGCAAGCGCTTTTAATAATCCATTTTATCGATTTGTTGTTGCAGCCCAAGTTCCAGAATTGCGTCCCATTGTAACACGCGAGTCCTAACACTGCATGCTGTTGTGTAAAATTAGTCAAATTGTGTCATTTTTTTTCTACCAATTTCATGCTGGCTAGCTCCAATTCCTTTTTGGTCTTCCCTCCCCAGTTCTATTGTTTCTCAGAAAAGCAGGCAAGCTTCTGTTCCAGCCAACGGCAGAATAACAGCTTCTACATCTCCTACCGAGCCAGGCTGGCAGCCCGTTCACTGTGCCAGGCCCCTGAGAGACGCCAAGTGTGAAAACGGAAGGAACAAAACATACTGTCATGGAAGAGAGGCCACACTCAACTCAAACGGATGGGAAATATAATTCTTCTCTGACCCTCTTCACAGCTATCATTGTCTGTGGCGGCGTGTAATTATCACGTCGTATAGTTACAGCTTTCGCGCAAGATCACAATGTTCAAACAATTAAATCCATCTCGGCACGGGTTTAGGAAGCGAGGGGGGCTTTGTTTTTGTTTGTTGAAGGGATCTGGCAGAGGGACAAGGAAGTGTTGACTGAGAAAAGTCAACGTTGTGCGTTTTCCCTTTGGTCAAAGTCAAAACAGTCCTTTTTCATGAAGGTCTAGAGCATTTTATCTTACTTCCAAACACAATGTTTTTTTTACCCATATGTTTACAGTACTTCATTGTGTGGAATTAAATGTTTTTTCAGACTCTCTTTTAAGCGTTTTGTCCGGATAACAACACCCACTTTTTCGGGTGTAGAAAAAGATATGCATTTGAAACATTGTGTTATCGCGCAAATGTAGAGTTAGGTCTTTAAGATGCTTGTCTGGTATTGGTCAGCGTCATTTAAATAGCTGGCTTACTAATGGTTTGCGTCAGTGCATTGTGAAAATGCCAATATCCTATTAGCTCAGATACCTTCCACAATGCCTTTCTCTCTCTTCATTGAGTTCAGAATTTTGTGTGCTCTGTAAAGACGCCGCGCAACAGCCATATGATACTGCATTTTTCTTTAGATTTATAAATGTTTTAATTGTATTTCCTGTTTTTTTAGTGTAGATGTGTTTACATATAAATAGATAGATAGATAGATAGATAGATAGATAGATAGATAGATAGATAGATAGATAGATAGATAGATAGATAGATAGATAGATAGATAGATAGATAGATAGATAGATAGATAGATAGATAGATAGATAGATAGATAGATAGATAGATAGATAGATAGATAGATAGATAGATAGATAGATAGATAGATAGATAGATAGATAGATAGATAGATAGATAGATAGATAGATAGATAGATAGATAGATAGATACTTTATGTAAAGGTTATTCTATTTTCTTCTCTCATCTCCCTTTTTTCCTTTTGTAGTATGCAATAATATATAAATGTTCCCTTTTATTCTTTATTTTTCCCCTTTTTAAGTTATTTCTTGCGTACTGCTAGATAATAATTGGTAAGATATGGATTCAAGCAACCAAAACAACCCGAGGAGCCGTTTGGGACCTGAAAGAGTCAACTCACTCAAATGCTGCTCAGAAATTTTCAATTTTTTTGACATACAACGACTTAACTTAGAGGAAATAACTAGTAATGTTTACTATGGAGTAAATCATTTACTAACTCAGTTACTTTTTGGAAGTAGTGAGTAACTACAACTAATCCTTTTGTGAAGTAACGTGCCCAACACTGCACATAAATAGTATTGACTGTGTTTTATCATTATTACATTTATTCTAATATCTGGGGTATTGGTGGGTGAGAACCAATTACCACAGGTTTCCAATGAATGATGTTGGCAAAAAGATGGACTAACTTCTCTCAAAGGTGGTCTTAAATATTTCCAGATGTCACTGCAATTTTGGGTATTCCGAGCACATGAGTTGGCTTTTCCTCGGCGCAACCATGAACAAAAAAAAATTAAAAAAGAAAAAGACGTATTTAAAGCTTCAGTAGCGGATTGTAGTCAAGTAAAGTCATGTTTATTTGTATAGGCCTTAATCACAAGGCTGCACGGACCACAGATTATTGTTAACCACAGACTATTATTTCACCATCCTCTGCTCTAAAACCTACATGAGGGCAAGGAAATCTCAAAAACCTCAACATGAGGAAAATGAAGAAACCATGAGATAATCCCCCCTTCCAGAATGACCAGAAGCTCAGGAGGTAGAGCGCTCGTCTTGGGACCATGGGATCCCGGTTCGAATCCCAGCTCGTCCTTGTTACATGTCGAAGTGTCCTTGGGTAAGACACTGAACCCCTAATACCCCCAATAAGCAGGTTAGCGCCTTACATGGCTGCAAGGCCGCTATTGGGAAATGTGGAGTACATTGTAAAGCGCTTTGGGAAGTCATTGACTTGAAAAGCGCTATATAAATGCAGATCATTTCATTTTTCATTTCACCAGTCTGCAATGGATGTTGCAATAATAAATAGTCTGGAATTAACTGAAATTTAACATTATTGTTCTTATCTTATTGAAAAATAATGGTAAATATATGGTAAACACACAAATAATAGTAATTAGTGATTATGTATTTTGACCTATTCCAGAAATGTATCACCACAAATTATTATTATCAATTCCACTTTCTACTTGGTTGCAATACGAATAATTTCCAATTCTACTCAAAGTACCTTCACAAAAAAAAAAAATCCAAATTCTATGTTTGGCAGTTTTTCCATATCTAGGTTGAATCGGATGTAGCGAGCCTGCCTCCGTCCTCTGCTAATCTTTGACAAGGCCCCTCCTCGAGCGAGAAGGAGCGCATTAACCTTGCCCATCCTGGTGCAATGTCTGCCGCGGGGCGTCCTCCATCAAGGCTGCCCTTTCACCGAGAGTCTGACAGGTTTGCTGTTGTACCTGAGCCGGGCAAGCCGCCGCCAAAGATTGAAACGGCGCCCCCGTGATCCACGAAGGGGCCTCCGTGCTGTGAGATGCCGGAGCACTGGTTGACCGTTTCAGTTGACAGCTCTCTGGCTCGCAGCACAAACGCTCGAAGGGGGCTGAGAATATGCAGAGTCTATTTCCGAGCCTCCTACAATATCCATCATGTGCCGTTTCATTTATCCCTATATTTAGAATGGGATAACGGTAATTTTTTTTTGAAGACAAATCATTATTAGTATGCTCAGTGTTGAACAATGCATAACAAAGGACCGTGTTCCTGGAACACAATTACTTTTGTAACTCTACAGCCTTTACTTTTTTGTTCATTACCATATAACGCCACTAGTCTATGAATACAGATCAATCAAGCAGAAATTCTCTGAATGGTATTTGTATTGACCCACAAAATTAAACTTAATACAGTTATAGTGATGTCGTCTCAATCAGAGAGAAGTGCTGAATTTCTCTTTATGTAGATAATCTCCCTATCATATATAAGCGCATAATTGATTGCGTGTCACTAGTATTGAATGGTAGGCAGCACATGCGGAAAGGGGCACGCCGTATGCAGGAACAGCAAATTAACAGGAAATCAATGGGGTAAATTTGAACATAAAATGTTTTATTTACATTTGATTTGATGTGACATGAGCTATGGTACAGCGGATACACTGGGTTGATGCAGATGGGAGGAAAATGAAATGGATTAAAAATTAAATCTAATTTTTAAACTTCTACTTCCAAAGATATTGATGCTTCGATTGGTTATGGCCATAAAGAGGCAAGGGTAACAATGTTTGTAACCTTTTTCATACTAAATGATAATTGAAGGCTTCCATTCCTTTGTGACCATATGTTTTTCTCTTGAAATTTCTGCAAGTCTTGGGTCCAATAAATACAGTACACATAAAAGAATAGCAGACCAGCATCAAATATCATGTTGACCAATAGTAGACAAGCATCTTAGAGTCATGTCATCCATCAATCCATCCATTATCTGCACCGCTTATCCTCAGTAGGGTTGCGGGGGTGCTGGAGCCCATCCCAGCAATATTTGGGCAGTGGGGAGGGTACACCCTGAACTGGTTGCCAGCCAGTCGCAGGGCACAGAGAGACAGACAATTCACTCATTCATTCAAACCTAGGGACAATTTGGACCAGCCAATTAACCGGACATGCATGCTTTTGGAATGTGGGAAGAAACCGGAATGCCTGGAGGAAACCCAGGCAAGCACAGGGAGAACAGCCGGGACGGGAGACGGAGCGTGGTAAGAGATCTGAATAAGTCGGGTAACAGGGACGAGCGGGAAGCCAGGGATCGGGGATTGATAAGGGAAACAGAATCAGGCAGGTTACAGGTAGCCAGGACAAGAGAACGGAGCTTGGATCGGGGATCGATACAGGAAACAGATCGGGATCAAAACGGAAGCCAGAGTCAAAAGTGCTTGCCTTGCAAGCGCTGAGGTTCGCTGACGGACTGACCAGGAGTGAACGAGAATGACGTGTTTAAATAAGAGGAGAACTAATTAGGGAACGGGTAGCAGCAAGGGATGAACGAGTGAGCGCAGGTGAGGGCAATTGGCAAATCATGACATGAATGCGGTTAAAAAAAAAGTTATATCGCTTTTCCTCGGCCACCTTTTACCACGGAGAAGGAAGTTGCCTAATTGTTGAAGCTCATCTTCCAAAAGTAAGTTTAACTTAACTTTATTTATCTCTATAGAGCATATTATTTTATGAAATGTTTATCTTTTAGTAAAATAATTATACAGGTTTCTTATACAATCTTATGCAACCTTAAAAATACATTCCACACAAAATATAGCACTGGAGACATTACGAACAAATTCAACTTACAAACGATTGTCTCATTCGTAAGTAGGGGAGCGTCTGTATGCAGATTTATTATGTTTATTATTTTCACAACATAACCAAATAATGATCAAATAGTGGATTCTAAACCACAATTACCTGTAACATATAAAAATAAATCAAATTTACTAAATCTCTCTGAGGCTTATCTTGTGTAAACCTAATCCATCTCTGTCGCTCTTGTGTCAGTGATTCAAATTATGAAACGATTTGTCTTTCTGCGTATTATGTATATGTAAATATAATTTCAAATAAAAATATAATCCTGAAATTAATCTTTATTTTAATTACACCTACATGTCGTTTGATATTGAATGTTTTTCGGTAACTGTAACAGAGTAAAATTACATGTTTTTTGTATGCTGATTGCATAACGGCGTTACATGTATTCCGTTACTCTGTAATCGTGATTTCACACCGCTATAACCGGGGTTGGGTAGGGTTACTTTAACTTGATTACTTTCAATTACATTTGGATTACTCCATTACCAAGTATGCTAATAAAAGACAAAAGAAACTAAATATGAATACAATTACCAAATTTTGCGCAGGCTTGGGAAGTAACGGAATACATGTAACGGCAAAAATTATGGCAAGCTGTTTGGATTTATTTTCATTTTGTTTCTGTCGCATTTTATGTTAGTTTAGCCGGAGATCAAAAGCCAGGAGAGAAAGCTTACCACGTGTTGTGAGTCATAATTTTATTCGTATTTGGTTTATTTTGTCTTCTGTTAGCATATTTGGTATTGGAGTAATCCAAAAGTAATTGAAAGTCAATAATCAAGTTAAAGTAACCCTACCCAACCCTGGCTGTAACATACAGTTTCAGTCAAAGTCTACCTAAAGCTTTATTAATAAAGTCATCTCTGCATTCAATCATCACTAGCGTGACAAATGTTCCTCTTACAAAGCGACTGCAGAAATGATTTTTAACACAATGAAACTCCACGCTCCTTAAGAAACGTGTCGAAACGTCAACATGTGTACTTTACAGCGACTTCTGAAATGAAATGGTAAATATTGCAGCAAAATGGATATCACGGTGAATATTTGCCCCCTTTTTTTCGCCCGAAGGTACCAGAGTGCCGTTCGACACCGAAGTCTCTGCGCAGTTAGGTCCGGTATGCTCTATATTAACGCCACATCAGAGAAATTCACTTAGACAGGGACATGTTCCTCTCGTTTTTTTTCCCAGGGCTGTATCGTACGGGAAAATCATTTATAAATGAGCCGGCGGAAAGTGTGCATCACATGACACGGGGGAAGGACAACATCCTCGGCAATTGCGAACGGCCTTCGGTTTTCTCTGGCAAAGTGGATCGCTTATTATGTGCATTCACACCGACTACCATTAACATTTTTTCAGACGCGATGGCAGCTTTTCACAATGACGTTTGTGTTTGAGCGGGCGGCAATTCACATAAGTGCTGAAATCATCCTTTGGGCTTTGGTTTGTATCTCTCACCCTCTAGGTACTCAAAACTTGAGCACGCTCTTCGTCCTCGTTCGGCAACCGACGACAAAGTAATCGTACGTTGAGTACTTTGCTCAAGGACACTTCCACAAAGGGCTCCCGAGGAGCGAACCGAAAACCTTGGGACGTGACCAGGAAGAGAATGCATGTTTTTTTTCTATTCTTCTTGCAATAAGTTTCAGAAAATGATTTAAGT
The DNA here is from genome assembly GCF_059441175.1 of Urocampus carinirostris. NCBI lineage: Eukaryota > Metazoa > Chordata > Actinopteri > Syngnathiformes > Syngnathidae > Urocampus > Urocampus carinirostris. The sequence goes on along the minus strand of NC_142354.1, from coordinate 31,032,413 downwards.
GGTTCAGGAATCTCGTTCAGGAGCTTAGACTATTGATGTGTTTTGGGCATGTGACACGGGCAGGAGACCCTCAGGACACACTGGAGAGACTATGCCTGTAATGAAGTCAGGGTATACCTCGTGATCCGCTGGATGAAGTGGCTGGGGGGAAATCTGGGATTCTATGCTAAGGCTGCTACATCCACGACCCTACCCCAGATAAGTGGATGTCATCAAATGGATGGATTGACTAATGCCAAACAATAGAGCCCCAGTATACAGAATCTCCGTCTTACTGTGTTTTCACTTTACAATATGAAATAGGACGTTTATTCAGGTCACTCTTTTTAGCATTTTCTCAACTACATGACATCAACATATATTTCCTAGAAACGTACATAATTCTAATGGTGTTTTTGCATATAACTATGGGAGTCACGCACATATTACTTCCCTAAGATGCGTGTCTGCTATTGGTTGCCAACCTATAAGATGGTAGTCACTCTATTAACTCAACTCCCTCCCAAAAAATGCCTTTCTCTCTCTTCATTCAAGTTCAATCTCCTGTGCTTTGTAAAGATTTTGTGAGTTGTTGATACGAATCTGTATATTCTGCACCGTAGTGAAAGAAAACATGAATGCGGGCTGCAATGCATAAAATGTGAGCCCAAGATATCAAAATTATGGTGCAAGAGGAAACCATATCAAGGAAAATATGGAGTAATACATCAAACTGCATCCGATTGTTATCGTTCATGGAGGATTATAGTGCATTTCTGTGACTACTTTTCAATTCTGATGCATAAATTCAGGACTTGACTTGTGTGTAAACCAGTTGAAATATTGCGAGTATGTTGTAACTATTGAATACATTACTGTCAAATATCCCATTTTGCTCCTGTTATGTGTATGATTATAGTTGTCCAAAATATGGACTACTCACTCTCAAAGGGCGTCATAAATGTTTTCAGATGTCACCGCGGTGTTTAGTATGTAAAGTACAATGTTGTGGAAAAGAACAGCTCGCTATTTTCTCTGGAGCCGCACGAAAAAAACAAAAAAACAACAACAAGCCAAACCGTATTAAAAGCTGCAGCGTTCAAATTGTAGCAAAAAATGTGGCGGCTTGTCGTCCAGAATTGAACGTACAAATAAGTTGTTCTTACCATATCCTATTTTGTTATCTTAAGCTTTTTATCTTTGGTATGGAACACATTAGCTTAATACTATAGCGATTTACCATTGTGATCCCCATCTAAGAACAGATTATTGTCATATTCAAGGGGTCTACTGTAGGTCAGAAGCTCACATTTTCACCATCTTCATCGAAAATGTCAATCATGGGGCAGTCAAAGTCAGACTTTTTTAGAGTGTCACTTTTAAATGAACTCAACTGACATTGAGCGTACAAAGTAAGTTTCAATCTTGTGTAGTCAAGTCTATTTTTCGAATTTTCAACGGTCAGCATGTCGATAAAAGGTCCCGGGAAACTGCACAGAAACAGGTTGAGGTCTTTTTTTTTTTTACAGTAATTGAAAATGCTGCCGGTCAGCAACCCGTAGAGGAGGTTTTACGGACGCGGATACATCTGGACATGCAGCTGGCAGTCAGGGCTGCTGGGGGCATACTTGAACGGACTCTGGGGCCAACCGGTTGCCTGACCTCTGATGACCATGTCAGCAAATAAGGGTTGTGCTAATAAAATGAATAAAAACATTATAACATCACACGTTTTGAACACAGGGAAAATAGTGCCAAAAGGTTCTGTTAGTAGACACTTATAGATTCTTTGCTTTTAAGGAAACAATGACTCTATTTTCACGAAAAATTAAAGGTGGGTGTGTCGTTTAAGGTGTCCAAAAAATTGAAAGAAATATATTTTTTCTATCAAGTGTGTGTGAAAAATACCCAACTGAGTTTGAGGAGCCCTTATGACTTATTTTTCACAGTGCCTATCAGCTTTTATTATTACTTTTTGGGGCAAAACACAGTTGGTAGGATATATTGGGGGTGGGGGATTTTTGTAACATATACCATATTTTTATATTACATTTTTGTATTTGATAGTGTAGCATGTAAATGCTGAGTTTAGGAAAAGGCCTCCTTCAAGAAGACTACAAACGCTAATCCAAAATGATGAAAGAAAAGTTCATTCAAACAAAATGCATGTACTTGCACGCACATCATAATTGAGCTGACAGAAGCTGCAATGACACAAGGCAAGAGATGACGGCAGTGAGTAGATGAAGTTCCAAAGGTTTGTATTTCCGGTTTCCTCCCACATTCCTAAGACATGCATTTCAGGTGAATTGGCCGTTCCAAATTGTCCCTAGGTGTGACTGAGCGAGTGAGTCGTCTGTCCACGTGTGCCCTGCGATTGGCTGGCAACCAGTTCAGGGTGTCCCCTGCCCACTGCCCTGAGATGGCTGGGATGGGCTCCAGCCCCCCCGTGACCCTAATAAGGATAAGCGGTACAGCTAATGAGATGAGATGTATATATATATATATATATATATATATATATATATATAAATAATCGTGGGTGGACGGGTCCCTTTCGTCTCCCAAAGGGGCCCAGACAGGGGGCTGAGGGCCGCTCACAGTCTCACTCCAATTTTTCTAGCCCTAGTTTACTTTCATCTTTATTATTTATAGACTTAAGAGCAAAAGGAAGCGTCTCCCCCCCGGCAGTGTGTCTGTTCTTGCTGCATTGCACCGGACGTTGCTTTGCAAAGACATCTCCCGTTAATCATGATCCTCATTGGGCTCGCTACCTTACACTTTTTTATTATCTACTACACAACAAGCGCTGGAGGCAAAATATCAACTTTATTTTCAAATCTATATGTTTGTCTTTAAATCTGATTGCTTTATTTGTATCCACTCCATTAAGTTGACTTACTCAGCAAATATATATGTATATATATATACACATATATACACATATATATACATATATATATATATATATATATATATATATATATATATATATATATATATATATATATATATATATATATTTATATAAATAAAACTCACTTTGACCTCCCAGGTTAACTTCTGCGACGTATTTCCCGTCAACTTAATTCCGTGCGACCGTGCAAATTTGAGTGCCCCGTTGTCCGCATATTCAACGTGTCAGTGGCGCAATGTGTTTAACCGCGTATGAAAGTAATTACTTCTTGAGGAAAAAAAAAAACTTGAGGACGCAATTAAGTCCCTATTGAATAAGTCATCCTTCCTGGAACAAGCTAATTGCATTAAAATGGATTGCGTACAGTCCAATAGCATGAACCATTAAGATTAACGCCAGGAGAGTTAATAATGTGTCATCTCCTGGGCAGGGGGCTTCTTCAAAATTTCTGCACACCGCCCTTTTTGAGTTAATACAAGTTCCACTTTGTTGTGATCAAAGCAGCAAGTTTTCATGGGTATGTTTTAAAAGTGTTGCACATCTTAAAACAATAACATTTGCCCATTTTCTGTCACAAAACAGCTCAAGTTTTTTAAGGTTTGACGGTGATCCTTTGTCCACAGCAAATGTTCTATAGGATTGAGGTCTGGACTTTGGATTGGCCATTCTAACACCTTTACATTTTTTAAGGTAATTGACATGTTGGAAAATGAACCTGCGCCCCAATTCTCAGGTTTTTGGCAGAATGGCCTTGTATTGGGCCCCATCCATTTTCTCATCAACTAACGATCTTCTGTGCTGAAGAAAAAAAAAACAGAGAATAATGCTGCCCCAGCCATGTTTGACAGTGGGGAGGGTGTTTTCAGGGTGATGTGCAGTGTTACTCTTACGCCAAACGTAACACTTTGTATTCAGCCTAAAAAGTTCAACTTAGGTCTCATCCGACCAGAGCGTGTGGCTTCTTGCAATCGCCAAACAGTCCTTTTTGTTGTATTCTGTCAGGAAGATCGCTGTTCTTGCCATTCTTCAATAAAGGGCACAAGATTTTATTGTAAATATAATATAAAATGTTTCAATAATTTGGTTGGACTTTATGATTTTGTCTCACATGTTGAGTTTTAGAAAATATTTTCAGAGTTTTAGGATTACGTTTGAAGCTTGAAATGTGGCAATATGACAACAAGAGCCAATTAATTTGCTAGGTGTCGTAATTTATGTTAAATTTTGTCTATTGTCTTGATCATCCATCCATCCATTATCTGCACCGCTTATCCTCAGTAGGGTCGCGGGGGTGCTGGAGCCCATCCCAGCTATCTTCGGGCAGTGGGCAGGGGACACCCTGAACTGGTTGCCAGCCAAACGCAGGGCACACAGGGACAGACAATTCGCTCGCTCACACCTAGGGACAATTTGGCTCGGTAATTTAACCTGACATGCATGTTTTTGGAATGTGGGAAACTGGAGTGCCCGGAGGAAACCCACGCAAGCATGGGGAGAACATGCAAACTCCACACAGGAGGTTTGATCTCACGACCTCAGAACTGTGCCGCACACGCGCTAACCACTGTGCCGCCGTGCTGCCCTTATTGTCATTGTTCATTAAATTGCCGGTTTTTGATGCAATCTATGTTGACTCCGGTGTTATCTCCTATATTAATTTTACCACTCATCAAACCTAGAATTAGTACAGTAGCTTTAATTCCCTATGCCCTAACATAAAGTACAGTAGTTGAAACACCCAATGCCCTAACATAGGTGTTACACAAGCATAGAAAAAAACAAGATTGTGTTTGGTTTCTCCCCTTGGTATCTTCTTTCTCGGCTTGGAAAAGACTGAGCCTATTCATCAGGCTCGGTTCTCCCCGTCCGCATGTGTTTTAGTCACTCAAAGGTCACACAGCGAGAGCGCCATTCTCAATTCTTCCGTCCTGTTTTTCCGAGTTCCGGCGCTTCAAGTAGAACGATATTTCAGGACCAACTTATTTACATACGCGGATCTGCGAGTGTAAATGTATTCATGGCTGTATCATTTATCAAGCTGCGTGTCGGGCGGCCTGGGGGCCCCTGATGAGGATATGCCGAGTAATGCTTATGAAAGATGACATACTTTTGTTGGCTCAGCCAAGGAGGCCATGTGTTGGCTTGTGTGTGTTTGCAGGATTATGCGTAAGTTCCTCAAATAGAGTAAGAAAACTTTGCACAAGGGAGAAATTTCAGGAAGAAGCTATCTGGATCCGTGTGAATTCGGGTGGCGGCGTATACATTTTTGCAAAGGTCTGCACTTTTATTATTATAAAATAGTGAGAGTGTTTTTTTTTCCTTAACAAAGGCTAAACTGTATGTATTAAACTCTAATATTTATGTATGAAACATTTTTATCATTCAAACATCCCCAATACAAACTAAAAACAGTCAGGTGTTGTTCCCGGCAATGTATCTATTTTTATAAGGCTTTTAAAATTTTGCAGCTCCTGACAAATTTGTTTTAGTTTTTTTGGTCCAATATTTTGGGTCACTGACCCCTGAGCTTACCTAACTAATCTTTGGATTGATCAATTGGAAGCCAGAGTATAAATGATTAAAATACCACCATATCCGCAATTCAGTGAGAAAAACAAAGCTCCTGTTCGGTCACGACTCAGTCATAGGGACAGTGCCTGAACTTGATGTATTCATTATTTACAGATTTCAGGACAACGTTCTTGATGGGATCATTTTAATACATGTATTTACTTATTCATTTACCTCGATGTTAGAATTGTGATTGGAATTGTCTTAATTGTATATGGTTCCTAAAGTTGAGTAAAATGGTAATTTAAAATGTTTTCCTTGCTTTAAAGACTTTTATCACCTTGTGAACCACTCAACCATTCACCTGAAAAAAGAAGCAGTCGCATTGTCATGTTTTTGTTTCATGTTTTACGATGTTGTAATCGTGCTATGTTAAATTATCTTCCCCCATCAAGCCTGTGACTCAATAGTTTGTACTGTAGTAAAATAGGGGAGCTGTTGCTGTTCTGGTCAGATGTGAACTAGGCTTTTACTGTAAAACATCTCCTCATAAGCAAATATTAATGTCACTTGTCTCTCTTTGTGTGTTTTATTTAGAGATTTAGGGTAATAGACCTAACAGTTCTGCTTTCACCATTCTCCAATATTTGTTTCTGGCACGTGAGTAAAACACGTGAGGTAGAGCGCTCGACTTGGGATTAAGAGATCGCAGTTCGAATCCCGGCTCCTCCGTGATACATGTCGAAGTGTCCTTGGGTAAGACACTGGACCCTTAATGCCTCCAATAAGCAGGTTAGCCCCTTACATGGCTGCACGGCCGCTATTGGTAAATGTGAAGCACATTGTAAAGCGCTTTGGGAAGTCTTCATTGACTTCAAAAGCGCTATATAATTGCAGATCATTTAATTTCATTTCATTTTAAATGCCTGTTCATATTTCATCTGTACCATTGGTCATCTAGTGGTTAAATATCAATGCTCTGTCAGCCACGACATGGGTTAGATTCCCGTTGGATACAATGTTTTGTGACTTTGATCGGCAACAATTTCCGTCTGATCAATCATTGCAGAAGTACAATAGTGTAGCGTAAAACCTCGTGTGTGTTGTATATATTCTGTATACCTTTAAAATCTTATACAGTGGAACTTTGGTTCTCGACCATTATCCGTTCCAGAACCCTGTTCGAAAAACGATTTGTTCAACACCAAAATCGTTTTTCCCATTAAAAGTAATGTAAATCGTTTTAATCCGTTCCAACACCCTGAATTTTTACCATGAACGTAAACATGAAGCTAACCCAGGCTAATCGTACGTTCCGTACGAAAGATTACGCTAAAATGAACGTGTAAAAATTAAAAAAAGGATAAAGAAAAGAATTATGAATAGGATTTCTTACCTTAGTGGTGGACGGTGGGGAGGGAAAAATCATCAAAAGTTTTTCAACCTCTTCCAAAACTTGCGGCAGTTGCTTGCTTATAGCACTAACTTCCTTAGCCGCATCACTCGATTTCACAGCCTCCTTATTCTTTATTTATTTATTCATCGTACTGATAGTAGATTTAGCCATGCTGTATTCCCAAGATCGGAAACTCGTACACCTCTTTAATATTTAGCTATTATGTCTTTCTTAAAGGCAATAGTTGGACGAACAACTTTTCTTTTTTCACCTGTAGCAAAGTTGCTGCTTGCAACAACCTTCTTCGGAGGCATAATTAGGGGCTAAAACACCCGTACGCCGCTCAGCATCGCACCCTAGTGTACGCACTCACGCATTACCGGGGTTCGAACTCCGATGTTTTGACCGAACAGCGAAGCAAGAATTTCTCGAAATTTTTGGTCGAACACCGATTTGTCCGAAAATTCTGACAATTTTGGGGGCTTTGGGGGTGCATAAATTCAGAAAAATACGGTATATTGTTTTTATCGTTTTATTGGGCTGTGATTTGCCCACTTTTGCCTTTGATGTTCCTTACCTCCCAAGTATTTACCTGTTTGTCTGAGATGACAACAGCGCCCACCTACATAGCGCCAGCCTATGTATTCACATGTAAACCCTCCAAATGGCAGACTGTGCCCTGTCACAGTTCCTTGTCAGGCCCTCCACGCTCCACCAGGCAGTTAATGCCTCGGAGAAATGGGCTCCGGAGCTTAACATTAATCCTAACAGCCTTTTCGTCTTCGCATCCTCCTTCGTTCCTGTCAGTGCAAATGTAATGTGACACATGCTCAGAAGAACGTGCTCCCCTTGTAATTGTTTAGGCCTTAAATGATCTCAGAGTTCGAAAACGGAAGGTTGTTTGAGTGTAGGTTAATGCTCGCCTAGGAAACATTTGGAGCAGGGAGATCATCACTAATGGCTTTCAGTTCTAGTAATAAAGGCGGTTAGAAGTTAAATGATGTAGAAAACAGGTTTCGAGTAAAGCCTTGGATTTTTACATGTTTCACAAATACACTATGCGAAACCTTACATGATGTGTGAGTTCAATTTGGCCAGCAACATTCTCTGGGAAAAAAAATGCGTAGGCCTAATGGTTTTATAGCAGAGGTTCATCCATTATTTATCAGGGAGGTGTTTGTGTTTCTCTAACCGACACCAGGACCAAAATGAGGAAATGTGTTGCCGAGTATTGTGAAAAATTTAAACTCCCTTTGCTAAGGTTTAAGCTCACAAAAAGCTGCTTGAAGAATGACAAAAGCTTTTTTTAAAAAACAGTCATAAAATATTCCATCAAATGTTCCTGTAATCTGTTCCATAGCCACCTGCAACAAGTGGATTTCGGCAAAGTCGGAACCATATAAATAAACATATAGGTATTTTTTTCTGGGCACCAGGAAATCCAATATGTTCGGGTGTTGCTATTAAACTTACGATGCAATGCTTATACCGATACAGAGGTCAGGAATTGAGAAGTATCAGGAAACACGCGTATTCTAATAAATTTGTGGACTACAAATCATACATTAAATCATTGGAGCAACTGTAATCTTCATGAGAACATAACTGCAATTTAACTGATACATTTTGGTGTGAATCGTGCTAAACTCACAATGCACGATGCTCAAAATCATGCAAGGTTCATGTAGGTTTCATGAAAAAATACGTATCGTTTCAGTAATATGTTTTGGCATCCATCACGACGCAACACGTATACAATGACAGAGTCAGACATTGATAACTATCGGAATACCCATTTATCTTATTAATATTTGAACTATAAATCACATGATTGAATCAATAAATGGATGAATGCTCCAGCCTCATGAACAAAATATGTACAGTTTCACCCATATGTTTTGGCATGCTAAACTCATGATACTGGGGTCAGGAATTGATTAGTATCACAATAATGATTTATACTAATATATTTTCTGGAAGGGCAGCAGCGCAGAGGTTAGCACGTGTGCGGCACAGTTCCCGTGTGGAGTTTGCATGTTCTCTCCGTGCTTGTGTGGGTTTCCTCCGGGCATTCCGGTTTCCTCCCACATTCCCAAAACATGCATGTCAGGTTAATTGGCTGGTCCAAATTGTCCCTAGGTGTGAATGAGCGAGTGAGTTGTCTGTCTCTGTGTGCCCTGCGAATGGCTGGCAACCAGTTCAGGGTGTCCCCTGCCCACTACCCAAAGGTAGCTGGGATCGGCTCAAGCCCCCCCGTGACCCTACTGAGGATAAGTGGTGCAGATAATGGATGGATGGATATTTTCTGGACTATAATCACAATTGTAAATTCATCTTTGGAGAAATTTTAAATCTGCATAAAAAAATAGCTATAATTTCACTAATACGTAATTGTTTGTATCGTGCTACTCACGACGCAACAATACAGCGGTCAGGGATTGATAAGTATCATTATACACTTGTCGTCTATTACATTTTTTGGATTATAAATCAGACATTAAATGTTATCATTGTAAAAATGTTTAATCTTCATAAAAATGAAAAATATATTTAAAATCTTACTGATAGGTGTTGGCGCGTATCGTTATACGTTGTACTTCACGCAGGTATAAAGCCCTTCTTCGAAGAAGACAAGATTGCCTTCTTCCAACATCAAAATGAACATTGTTTTCATTAACATACAATATATAACATTAAGAAACTGTTTACTTGCCCGGTCACCTACAACTGAGATATTTTTCTTACGCAGAGCACTATGGGATTTGTAGTACAAAGATGAATTATACATGTAAAGTCCAATCCGTGTATTAGTTGATTTCTCTGTGACAATTCAGTTTCATTTCTACAACCACCGCAAAAAATGCCACAGATGTAAGCATCAATATCGAGTGAATAACAGTTGGTTTCATCCATGTATGGTGTAAGTCTGTGCGGAAAACAACGTCTGTTCGCGTAATAATGTCAATTCCGCTTTTGATTGCTTGCTAACTGCATGTATAATCGGTTTTGTGTACATCACTGGTATTGTCCAAAATTAATTTGGATTGCTTCAAACAGCGGCCAGGAAACAAAAAGTTGTTCTCCAAACTGTTTGAGTTTACTGTCATTCTTAAAGTGATGGCAAAATCCCCAGATGTCCACAGATATCGGCAGAACTAGTCAAGAAAAAAATCTGTGATCCACTGAGGAATTGCGATATGGCAAGGGAGCACTGCCTTGCAATTAATAACCCCTCCTATCCTTTTAGGCCAAATGCCACTCATTAACTCCAGTCAGACCTGCCAAACATTCACAAAAAGTTTAGAAATTATAATCATAGCCCAGCTTTTGATGTCTTTAATTGCTTGATATCTTTCCGTCTGTTTATTGACGCTGGCAGGTTGCGTCTTTGAAGTGTGAGAGTAAACGTATGCAGCCGCTAAAACCCGATTTCCTGTACCTCTCCAGAGAGTAATACCAAAATAAGATTGAGTTGACAGACGCTTTAACCCGATTGTAAATTGACTACTAAATCTAGCTATGAAATGTAAATTTAAGAGATGCTTTAAGAGTAAATAAATCGAATAACAGTCTTAAACCGGCTTCAATATATAACTGCAGTTTTACAATGCAGTAAAACACAGTTCATTGTCTTGACTTTACTTCCCCCCAAAAAAGAATTCGCTCTTTAATTAAGGTTTCTTTTTTTAACCGGCTAGATGTTTCCTCTAGGTAAGCCACAGGAGCAGCTCAAAAGTAAGACGTCCGGCTGGTTTCCGTACCGTTGCAACGACTGGAACTTTACCGACCGCTTTTGATGTGAAGTGGCAGCAGCGTCTACTTTGAAAGCTTTCCAAAAGTTGAGTTCCCGCTGGTGCTAAATTTGCAATTATGGGCGAATGCTGAGAGTAATGGAAAAAAGGTGCTTTTGCTTATATTTTTACATATACGGTTGTTTAACCCAGGGGTTACTTTCCAAAAGAAACCTCGTGATAAGCGAAATGTGTGAAATAAATACCTTTATTTCTTTACAATTACATAGACAAAAAACATAAACTGCTAATAATGGTATTTTTTGAGAAATGGCACAGGCTCTAGCACCACCTACTGTCTATCTGTCTTAATCCAATCGAGTTCAATCACATATGAACTTTAGTTATTTCAACAGACATTTGACATCATCCATGCCTTGTTGAACTCTGTCAGAAAGTAACAAAAGAGGATTATCAGCAGATGAAAATAAATTCAATTACAACTTGAAACAATCATTTATTTGTTAATTTCCATTATACTTTCCTGCTATTTTTTTGTTGTGTTCAATGTTCAAGTACGTTATTTGACTCAGTCAGTGACATTGAAGACTATAGACATCAAATTGTTTGTGTATATATATATATATATATATATATATATATATATATATATATATATATATATATATATATATATATATATATATATATATATATATATATATATATATATAAATATATATATTTTATTGCCTCATAACTAGAGTATAACCAGCAACGTTTTTCTTTAAACTTATAACACTAATGAATTGGCCCAAAACTATTACTTTTTAATATTTCAACCTTAGACAATGTATTATCACCCCTGCTATGGACATCAAATGTCAATATATATATATATATATATATATATATATATATATATATATATATATATATATATATATATATATATATATATATATATATATATGTTTTTTTGGGTGGGATAGCAGTGAGGTAATTGCTCCGTGACGAAAGATGGAACAAAAAATACTTCACAAACTTTTCAACAAACGTTATTGGCCAAAACACAAGAACCTAAAGCCCCAGTGTGTAATATTTGAGCAATAATGTCTAATGAGACAGATTAATTTTTTATAAAAATGAACATATGTATGATCGTTTGTTTATTTTTGTACAAGTAGGAGGCACTAAACATATCATACCATAGTGTATTATTCTCCCTACGCAACCAAATATGAACATTAATACAATTCAATTTGAAGTTCTTAATGCGAGTAAGTTTGATGGGACTGATTTCAAACTTTCCAGACGTGCGTTATACAACCAACTCTGATTTAAAATAGATTTATTGCGTTCGCCATACGACCTCGGTTTGAGGACACGCTAAGCGGGGCAGTCAAAGTTTAGCTGCTGACTAAATTAGACTGAGAATTAGATTAGAGTTGCTAATATGACGGCAAAATGCAGGAATGGCAAATGTGTTTTCTTCTCACACGTGTTGATTTCAACGACCTGACAGTGTTCGCACCCGCAACACTGGCTGACAAAACAAAATTTGAAAAGAAAGAAGAAGAGTTGTAGGCTTATATGATTGATTTAGAAAAATAAATAAATTAATAATTATTATGCTGGCCAATTCCGCAGGTATCGCGAATGCTAAAAAGGTTTAGCTAGCTCGCTACTAAATAAGTAATAATGTGTAACTCTTCAGTAAATCCGGTATTACTCTAAGTACGGAGGTACGAAAACGCAATTGATACAAATACCTCATAGTGAAAACAGTACATTAAATACCTTTACTTACTTTTATTTTGAAAAAGAAAATTACCATAAATCCCGACAAAATAGTTCACTTAATAACATTCCTTTAATTTTGGGTTCATCCTAGTTTAAATCTCCTGTGTCAAACTCATTGCCTGTGGGCCAAATATGGCCTGCCACAACATTTACTGTGGTCCATGAGAGCTTAACATTTCTGAACGTCTAAGGATCAACGAGTCAAAAGAGTGCTTGACCAATAACTACATTTCCCACAATGCCAGTTGACTACGATACTGTCTTATTGATGACTCAGCGGCACTATACTATAATTCCAATGAGTGGAATTGAAAAATGAATCATCCCAAAAATGTCCTATCAAATGTTGTTAAATCATGAAGTTTATAACTTAAGATATATCTGTGGTAACATTTTTCAATTGTAACTTTTGTGGCTTGAAAAATGACTAAATACTGAGTTATTTTATATAAAGACCTAGTTACATTTATTTCACATACTATTCAATTACATTTAGTTGAATTTACAAGTGACTTCAGGCCCTTTGAGAACAGCCAATATGAGTATTGGCCCTCAGTGAAAATAAGTTTGAGACCCCTGGTTTAAAGGGTCACTAAAATACCAAGGCTGGTTTTAGCTAGCCTGAATGATACTTTTTAAAAGGCTGTTATCTGCACCAATACTGATACCTGGTATTGGTGATCAACTATCTCTTCAAAAAAATGTATATATATACAGTAAGGAAAATAAGTATTTGAACTCCCTGCTATTTTGGGGAGGACATCGTTTGGCGCCACTCCAAAACATACGCAGAGACAGAAATATGGCTGAAAGGGAACGTCCTTTATTCAGCAACATTCAAGCCACGTTCAAAATTCGTCCGGGAGATGCTGGGCTTTTTATACTGTGTTCAACAAAATCACGTGATGTTTTTCTCGGAATAAAAAATATTTTTTTTCGAAATCGGTTCACTTACTAAACAACTTGTGATTTCTTGTATCAACATTATCTCATAACATCCTGCCAGATGTCTGTTGTCAGCTCGAAGGCTGCTGACTTACAGTTAATCCACAACACTATTTTGCTATTTCTCCCACTTAGAAATTATGGAGGGGTCTGAAATTGTTATCATAGATGCAGGTCCACTGTGAGATAGATAAACTAAAAAGAAAATTCAGCAAATCACAATGCGTGTTTTTTTTTCACAAATTATTTGTGTGATATAGATGCAAATAAGTATTTGAATACCTGAAAAAAATATTGTTAATATTTGGTACAGTAGCCTTTGTTTGCTATTACAAAGGTTAAACTTTTCCTGTTGTTTTTCACCAGGTTTGCACACACTGCAGGAGGGATCTTGGCCCATTCCTCCACACATATCATCTCTAGATCAGTCAGTTTATTGGGTTATATATCTCATCTCATCTCATTAGCTGTACCGCTTATCCTTATTAGGGTCGCTGGAGGGCTGGAGCCCATCCCAGCCATCTCTGGGCAGTGGGCAGGGGACACCCTGAACTGGTTGCCAGCCAATCGCAGGTCAGGGCTTTATATATATATATATATATATATATATATATATATATATATATATATATATATATATATATATATATATATATATATATCATCTCATCTCATTAGCTGCACCGCTTATCCTCAGTAGGGTTGCGGGATATATATATATATATATATATATATATATATATATATATATATATATATATATATATATATATATATATATATATATATATATATATAATGTATAAATGTACAAATAGTATAGAACTCTACAACTCTAGAAGTTTTCTAAATAAAGCCGTTGTCTGGTGTCCTAAAAAAGGAAAGCTTGTTTTCGTTTTCTTTTTTTTATCATTCAAAAAGAGAAAAAAAGAGAAAGACTGTTTTGGCCCATCACACACTACCTTTTAGAGAGCCATTAAGCCCGGGGCAAATGGCTGATGGCACAGGAAGGACTCAATAATTCAGCAACTATTGTTTCCCTCTGATGTGCACCGTGCTCCCAATTGACTTCTGCTTCTTGGCCGCCTTGATGGATCTCCTTACTCAGAAACAAGTCGAGAAACCCTCTAAAGACCAAAAAGAATATAAATAAAAGCATAGCTTGAGGCCACCTTTGAACAAATGGGTCACTGTACAGTGATACCTTGGTACTCGAGCAAAATCCGTTCGGGATCGGTGTTCAAACACTAAACTATTCGAGTACTGTAACCTTTTTTTTCTCCATATGAAGTAATAGTATTTATTTTAATATGTTCCTACGCATTCAGAGGCAAGGGTCCTTAATAAAAATAATGGAATTTAATGCGAACAATTAGGAACAAGCAAACAAAAAAAAATAACAAAAGATAAACGCATGACCAAATGACCAAACCAGAAACAAAAACCAAACCTGAAATACTAATGGAAGGGTAAAACAATGACCCTGCAGCTTCTACTGTCGGCACAGTCCTTAAATACCAGTTTCTTGATTATCTTCAGATGACGAAACCAAAAACAAAAAAACAAACCTAAAATGCAAAAAGAGCTGGAAGACAATGACCCGACAGTCTCCACTTTTGGCACAGTCCTTAAATACTGGTTTCTGACTATAGACAGATGACCAAATTAGAAATAAAAACTAAACCTGAAATGCAAAAGCAAAACAATGTCCTGAATTAAAGTATATTCAGATGATCAAACCAGAAGAAAAAAATGAAAATTAAATGGGAGGACAATACAATGAAATGACAGCCTCTGATCTACAGTCCTACAGTCCGGTTTCTCGATTGTAGTCAGCTACCAGAAAAATTATAATAATAATAAATCCATAAATACAAATAAATGCAACTGCAAATTGAAGTGGAAGACAATGACCGGACAGCCTCGGCTTGAAGCACAGTTATTAAATACTGTTTTTTGTTTGTTTTTTACATCAAAGTCAGATGACCAAACAAGAACAATAAACAAATACCTGAGACACAAATGGAAGTGAAATACAATGACCTAGTATAATAGTTGGCACAGTATTTTAATACAGTTTTTCTGATTTTAGTCATATGACCTGACCAGAAACAAAAAAGCAAACACAAAATGCAAATGCAGGTGAAAGACAATTACCTGGAAGCCCCTGCTGTCAGCACAGTCACACTCTGTAAGACCCAGATATAGAAAAACATAAAATATATACTTTTAACCACTTAAATTGTGTTATAGAAGGCCTTTGGGGATTAAAATGAAAAGTTTGGGGAATATATACCCAAATATTTTGTTTTTGATTTATAAGAAAATCACCATATTTACTTAACTGATAAATCATAGGTAAGTGTTGTTGTCCAACCAAAGTTTTGAAGATTGTGAAAGTTCTGTTGTAAGTTTACATTCTTACAGGGTTGAATACTGGTTTCTTGATGACCAGACCAAAAACAAGACACAAACCTGAATTGCAAATGGAGGAGGAAGACAATGACCCAACAGCCTTTGCTGTAGGCACAGTCATTTAATACTCGTTCATTGATTACAAACAGGTGCTTTTGGAACAGGTGTGTGAGCCGTCCCTTCAACCTGTCCTTTTTCGAGGATTGTAGAATGCCCGGTGGACATATGTTGTCGGGTTGATGTGCTCTCTTGAAATGATGCTACCTGAGTAGCCATGATGGTCGTTCATCTTATTATTCCACTTGGCCGTGTATGTGTTTCGTTTTTTTGTTCGAATACTGAAGAAAAATGACTCAAATGCTGGAGTTGAATACAGATTTGTTCAAATATAGAGTTGTTTGAGTAACGAGGTATCACTGTAGAAAAAACTCAAGAGTATGTTCATGTCAGTCGATATAAAAAAAAAAAAACACACTTGGGTGAATCAATTGTATCCATTCATTACACAGCTGTCAGTGATTGATGAATGAATTACTGAGGCCCAGCTAAACTAGCTACAGGCTACGTGGCGAAACCTGTTAGCAAACACACGGCCTTCCAAAGTACCTCGTTCCCAGCAGGAGAGTCACACTGGAGTCAGCTCCCTCACCCATAAAGACCTTATTAAAGTGGCGAATGTCTCCGGATGACGCTTTGCTTCAATGAGCCGATAAACACGCCGTGAAGGAGCGCCGGCGGATGTGTGACACAAGGTCGGACGCTGCTACCAATATTACGAACATCCGCGGGAGGAATTCACACCAACGGGTTAATCTATATTTAACCCGGCGTCACGGACGTAAAGAGTCCAAACGATGTGGACATGGACGGCGTGGTGAAGATGTTTGCTCTCTAGGTGTCCTTCAAGTGAGTTGTTTATTTGCTTCGGCACTTGTATCATGTTGGGCACCTCACCGTGGGACTAATGTAATTATTGCTTTAATTACAGCTTTGACTGATTATTTATCCCAGCTTGGCAAAGACTAATCCATCATATTGATGGTCCGACTGATCCCAATGGGAGTTTGTGTTGACGGAATATTTATAGTCTGTGGTGAACCACGTTTCCCACAACTCCTTAATTCTAGCTGCGTGAGGTTCGGAGAAAAGACTTGGTCTTCAGTAAGCTACACAATAAAATAGCCAGTGTTAAATTAACACTCATAGAGAAGGACTATATTCACAAGGAACATGTTCACTGAAGTGGTGTTAAAAGTTTAATCTTGATGTGTTAATGTAACACTGTTTATTTTAAGTGTACTCTGTTGTACTAAAAGAGCAAACTTTAAACACTGCCTCAGTAAACATATGATCAGGGTTGGGTAGGGTTACTTTAACTTGAATACTTTCAATTACTTTTGGATTACTCCAACACCAAATATGCTAATAAAAGACAAAAGAAACTAAATAGAATAAAATTACTAAATTTTGTGCAGGCTTGGGAACTAACGGAACACATGTAATGGCAAAAATGATGTTGGCAAGCTCATTATCATTAGCTGCACCGCTTATTCTCAGTAGGGTCGCGGGGGTGCTGGAGCCCATCCCAGCTATCATCGGGCAGTTGGCAGGGGACACCCTGAACTGGTTGCCAGCCAATCGCAGGGCACGCAGGGACAGACAACTCGCTCGCACATTCACACCTAGGGACAGTTTGGACTGGCCAATCCACCTGAAATGCATGTCTTTGGAATGTGGGAGGAAACCGGGGTGCCCAGATAGGCTGGTAGCTGGATTTGAACCCACACAGGAAGTTCCCAAGACCTTGGAACTGTGCCACAAACGCGCTAACCACTGTGTCACTGTGCTGATGTTGGCAAGCTGTTTGGATTTATTTTCATCTTGTTTCTGTCGCATTTTATGTTAGTTTTGCCGGAGATCAAAGCGATCAAAGCCAGGAGAGAAAGCTTACCACGTGTTGTGAGTCATAATTCAATTCATATTTAGTTTATTTTGTCTTTTATTAGCATATTTGGTATTGGAGTAATCCAAAAGTAATTCAAAGTAATCAAGTTAAAGTAACCCTACCCAACCCTGCATATGATTTGTATCTACGAGTTTTGAATCAACACTGGTCATAAATATATTGCAGGACATCGCACTCCGCGGGCTGAAAAATAGTCGGTGATTCATTATCCCCGATCCCATATTGCTGCAAATGAGGGCCAACCTACTCCTTCTTTGTCAGACCTGGCGATTTTTTTGACTCTCTATTTACCACAAAGTGAACTGCACTCATGCAGGCGAGATCGATTATCCCTGTTTGAATATCACTGTGAGTGGGGACCAGCAGAGCACACTTGTGCAGCCGCGATACATTATCCCTAATCCCATATATTTCTGTGATTAGGGGCCATCAGAAGGCACTTTTCTCAGGAGGTGTGCTGTTCTGGCTTTGCCTAACATGAAATGCTCATTGTGGCTGTGATCTGTTATCCCCATTTGACTTCTGCTAACAGTGGGGGCCAAGAGAGCAAATTTGTGCCATGCGTGGCGACACTTTTTGTAATATTTCCACCTAAAATGAGCAGAACCCATCTTGCCAAGATCCATATAAAGATTGCTGTCGGAGAGGGGTGTATTTTACTCTAAAGGATTCTTTAAAGGATTGTTTTTATGGATGGTCATTATCTCATTTTAATGAAAACATAAAAAAATGCAAACATAAAATAAAAATAGAACAGAAGTTATTTGTGAAATAATCTGCTCGTATAAGGTTTAATTTTAAATATGATGCAAATCTGAATTTTAGTCTTCTTCAATTAGAAAATGATGACAGAACCCGAACAGACGGTAGACCCAAACGCGTAACGTTTTCACACCAAGCTTTATTTACAGAAGTGGGGCAGTCATACACGGGAACACAAAC
The DNA here is from genome assembly GCF_059441175.1 of Urocampus carinirostris. Classification (NCBI taxonomy): domain Eukaryota; kingdom Metazoa; phylum Chordata; class Actinopteri; order Syngnathiformes; family Syngnathidae; genus Urocampus; species Urocampus carinirostris. The sequence goes on along the minus strand of NC_142354.1, from coordinate 31,013,808 downwards.
GCCAGCGATTCAGCGATCGCTGCGCAAAAGAAGCGGGGCAGGAAGCCAGGGACAGATGAGCAGGATACCGGACAGGACGGGAGAGACGGGAGTGATACCGAATACAGGTGAGGACGGGACAGGCGGGATCGATACCGAATACACGAGCAAGATACCAGACAGGACGGGATGGACGGGATCGATACCTGATGCAGGATACACCAGCAGGATACCAGACAGGACGGGACAGGCGGGATCGATACCAGATACTGGATACATGAGCAGGATACCGGACAGGACGGGACAGAGTCAAAATGCTTGCCTTGCAAGTGCAGAGGTTCATTGAGGGACTGACCAGGAGTGAATGGGAGCACTGAGTTTAAATAGGAAGAGAGCCAATCAGGCAACAAGCAGCAGCTGGCGCCATGTGAGCGGGCACAAGTGACGGCAATGAGCAATCATGACAAATGAACCCCTTTAAATAGCATTTTCATGTAAAATAAAATGAAAATGTCATTTTCTAATTGTAATATATTTTTTTTACTTTAAGAAAGAATGCCAACTATCAAAAAGTAGTTTAGGTACTAGGTTATTCTTCCTCAATTTATTGATTTTTTTATTTTATTTTATTCGAGACAAAAATAGCAGATAATGTGTTTTTTGCCAATATCAATATTTTTTTTTTGCAGGGTATATACACTTTTACAAAAACAGTCATGTTTATACTCCAAATATATTTTTATTGGACAGCAAAAATATTTTCGTCCTCTAACATCGGCGGCTCTTTTAATTCAGCCCATTCGAAATGTGTGTGCAAGGCATCTCAACAAGCAGCTTTCAGACGCGCCGGGGAACTTTATAAGAAGTGAATTCGGGGTATTGATTCTTACGCCTCCGTATTGATATGTGTGTGTCGGGAAGAGGCCTGTAACGATTTATTGCCATATTGATTTTGGGAGCACAGACCCTGCCCACTCCAACATTTTCCTACCGTAATATTTTATGTCCCAACCATAATGAAGAAGTGAAAAGTACAATAATTTTTCAAATAGAATCGCCTTAATGGTGATTCATCACAACACAGTGTACTGCCCTCAAGAAAGGTTAATTGGCCGGTCCAAATTGTTCCTCAGTTTGAATGAGCGAGCGAGTTGTCTGTCCCTGTGTGCCCTGCGACTAGCTGGCAATCAGTTCAAGGTGTTATCTGATAGCTGGGATGGGTTCCATCACCACCGTGACCCTATTGAGGATAAGCAATTCAGATAATAGATGGATGGATGGAATAATCCCAAGATTATTAGTGATAGTGATAGTGATCGTGATAGAAAGTTAGTAATAAATGGAAGGAAAATATAAACATAAACATTGAACGACAGGAAAATGGTTTCACATTTTTATCTTGAAGCCAAATGTGGCCCATCAGATCACTTTATTGAGCCAGCAAGACTATGATGAGAGAAGCACAAGAGAAAGATGCCATGACTAGCAATTTTCAATATGTCCACTGGATGTCGCCAAAACCAGATGCCACTCGCAAAACGCTCACTGTAGCTGTACTTGTAGTAGAGAACATTGAGGAAACCAATGCCAGAGGTAATTTACTTAATGTTAAAGTCAAGTTTTTAAGGCAATACAAAAAAATACCGAATAGAAAAAAATAGTGTGAGTGTCTGAGTGTCTTCGCAGGAATCTAAAGAAGCTTTAGCTCCTTCTTTTGATGAATACAAAATCTATCAGCGAAGTTCCCATAATGATTTACAAAAAAAATAAGAAAAAGTATAACGACTTTTAGACAATAAAATATTATGGAAATATTGTTTCCATGCTATTTTTGTAATTTTCCAATTTGCTTGAGTTTTCCTGAAATAAATAAACTGTAGTGGAAAATTAAGTAAATTACTGTTTTAATATTTTTCTTTTCTTTACAAATTCAACAATACTAAATAATAAAGAGATATTATTTTAGTGAAGAATAAAACAATTTTAAGAAAATGCCTCAAGAATCCTTTTATCAACAGGTATAAGGTACTGAAACATAATTTAATTGTGAGTCACCAAAAAGACCACAAGCTCTCGAGCTAGCACACTTTTTCCGCCATTTATTTACTTTCTGGCCCCTGTGAGAATGTTTTTTCTACCATGTACCCCTCTAGATAAAATTATTTTGACACCCCTAATCTACTTATTTTTAAAAAATTCAGATTTGTTTAAATGAGTTTTATTCATATTTTGGGTATTTTGGAATGTGTAGGAACGCATAAAAAATAAATACCGACAATTTGTATGGGGAAAAATGCTTCAGGACTCGAACAATTTGGTTCTTGAATATCAATCCCAAACGAATTATGGTCGCGCACTGTGCAAATTCGTGAACAAGTTGATATGTATAATGAAAACAAATAAAGTCTACTATCTACTGCCACCTACTGATACGGATGAAAGTTACAATTGCTCGGTAATGGCAAAATTGGGCAATTTTCAGTGGCACATTAGACAAAGTCTCACAGCACACTAGTGTGCCCTAGCACTGTGCTATAGGAAAATATGCAAGATGGACTCTCAAAATCAATCGGGCCCATTAAACAAGTCCTCAGAGTTTTTTTTTATAGTTAAGAAAGATACCTCATTTGCAACGTCGCCCAAGGTGCAAATGAATACCTCAAAGGAGGCTCGGAACCAACCGCCAGTGTTGTCTGACTCTTTAATCTCTGAGTGAAGAAAATCCATTACTACTCAGCGGAGAGGAAGAAAGTGAGCATTCTTCCCTGCAGAGCACCGAGCGTCGACTGAATAATCAGTAACAGGGGGAAGCTGAAAAACGGCGTAAAAGCCCTTTTATAGACAAGCATGCACATGCTAACTGTCTCATTACACCGCGTCATTGTTTCAAACGTGAATGAAGGTTGCGGAGGATTTCTTACAAGAAAAAGAAGTCAAAGAAAGTTTCTATTTTTAGATAAAGTGCAAATAGAAAAAATTGAAAAATTCTTTAAAACAAGTACCGTAATCTTGTTGTTATTTCAAACATTGTTTCCATTTAACAACTCATGCTTATTATTGTAGTCGATAAGCTTATTCTGTTTTAATGATCTAAATCTAGTTGCTGTTCTTTGATATCCACAACCTTTAGAGGGTATCTGATTTTGTAACCTAGGAGATGTACTAAAAAAGAGGGCTTAAGGGAGGGCCTCTAGAACATATAGACCCTCATATTTGTTTTTTAAAGATAGTGGGAAATCAGGTGGCAAAAATTTAGAGTGAGACAATATGTCAATGAATTATCTTTGTATCATCAAAATGGATGGCTTCGACATTAGTTTGAATATCCGACGTCACTGTCAATTTTGGAAAAGGCTCGAAGCTTCAATGGTGTCATGCACTTTCTGAACAAAATAGTAGGATAAGGAAGGATAAGGTAATACTTAAGCTTCACAGATGCATACAAATCTGATTGATGATTGCGTTGCCGCTATTATAAAACAACTGATCTATGTTTTTCTTAATGAATTTAATGCTTAAATGATGAAGCGAACAATGCAAAAAAAGTAAAAAAAAATCTACATAGCAATAAAAGTATATTTTTTATTTGTGTTTTTATAAATATATCTATGTATTTTTCAATTTAAATTTAAATTTATATATTTATCATTTATCATTATGTTTATATATCTAAGAGCAGTTTAATGTAATTATTTATGTATCTATTAATACATATATTCAGTATTTCATTTATAATTTTTTTTTTTTTTTTTACAGTAAATCTGTATAGTGATGACATAGTCCAGTTAGAAAAAGGGAAGAAATAAAAAAAAAATATACATACACAAATAAAACACGCTTAGAAATACTCAATGTTATTTTTAATATACTATATATATATTTATTTGATATATACATATATCTATACATATCACTCTCTCTCTCTCTCTCTCTCTCTCTCTCTCTCTCTCTCTCTCTCTCTCTCTCTCTCTCTCTCTCTCTCTCTCTCTCTCTCTCTCTATATATATATATATATATATATATGTTTGTATATATATGTATGTATGTATATACACAACATATATTTTGAAATTTCTTCTTCAACATTCGCTCCTCATCTATCCTCTCCATGTGTCCAAACCAACCGAGTACTCTCATATCCACACGCTTGCTCAGTTCCACTACTACTCCAGTTCTGTCTCTCACAATTTCATTTCTCAATCTATCCAATCTTGTCACTCCTAACATACTCCTCAATCACTTCATCTCAAAAACATTTCATTTCCTTCTTTGGAGTAAGTTAATTTTAGTAAATTCCTTTTAAAAATTTGCAAAATTATCTGATTGATTCATTGAATTATCTATGTTTTCAATTGCAATCGTAAAAAGAATAGTTTAATAAGTGAAATGGTTTATCATTTATTTTTCACCCCAAAAAAGGTTTGAAAATATATTAAGATAAGCTATTTGATTGAGAAAATGACGTTTTGTTACTTGCAATGAACATGCATGAGTAAAATCAACAGTTTGGACATTATTCGATAACTCTCACTGCACGCTAAAGTAGTCGGCACTTTATTTGTCGATACATTTCCAAAGAAACATAACTCAGCAGAATGCAAGTTTATTTCCAGAGCACTTTAGAAAGCAATTAACGATTCTTGCACCATGCTTTTCTGCTAGCCCGCTATGACATAAGATATAACATGTTTAACACAGCGCCCCCTTCCTCCTCCCACTCCGGCACGACTGATAAAAATAAGCACGCCGACTTGAATTCACCGACGCATAACGCTCACCCCAAAAGTGAGTTACTTGCGCCTGTCCGCCTGCAATTTTTATTTTCACACATGCAGATGATGCTCTGCTGTTAACTGCTAATATAAGCTGACTGACATCATGAGACATTAATGTTACTCGTAAAATGAACGGTGAGGGTGAGGCGTTTAGGAGCGTGAAGAAATGCACGGATTCATTAACAACATTAGCAAGCGTGATGACAGTTCTCTCTGTGGACTAATTAGCTCACAGACATCAAGAGCATCGGAGCATCGCCTAACCGGACCCTCTCGTTGGCCGGATCGGAGGATAGCCGGCAGGAAAAGCATTTTTTTCACATCTGCAACACTGTTTTACAAGGAAATAAAGCTGAAATAAGCCAAAAATATCAAAATCACACTTAAAATAAGTCAACTGGGTAATACTTAATTTATTTATTCATTTTTTATTTATTTTTTATGTATTTATTATGATCATCAATAATAATACAAATGAATCGTGATCATATTTCTTAATAAATGATAATTTTATTGTTATGGGCTCCTTATTTTACTGTATTTTATTCTAACTTAAAAAAAAAATCACAAGTTGAAATATATAAGAATGAGAGAAAAAATAAGGTAAAATAAGTCAATTGTTATAGGATGAAAATAGAGTAAAATAAGAAAAATAAATTATCTGATTAAAGTTATGTTCCAATAGAAAGAAAATGTATATATATTGTATTTTAATCTTTAATGTATGTAGCATTTTAAAATACATCTCATTTTAGTTGAAGTTTGCAATTTGGGAGGAAGTCATCTATGGAAGGTAAAATAAGTGCTTGTATTTGTATTCGCAGTTTGTGTGAGGCTTGTGTTTGGGGTTATGACGTGAACTTTTTTTATTAAACCATTCAAATGGCTCTACTGAGTGCCATTGCAATGTGTTTTGTCAGCGTTTTATAAAACCACTGCAAATGTTATTCTTTAATAAACAGTACACAACTATGAATGGGCAACTGTGTCTGTTTCAACATCTGCAAAACTTATAGTTATGCCTGTTTGAAGTAAATTACCACTTATTCTATTATTATTCTTATGCAATAATACATTTTGGCAAAATTATCTGGCAGTCGACTAATGTTTTTATTTTTTATGTGTAAACTAAAAAGTCATCTTCAAATTGAATAAGTACACACCATTTCTAAACAGAAAATTGTATTATTTATTTATTGTTTATTTTGGAGTTTTTGTTTTAATTATATTAGGGTAATCTTACAAACATGAATATATGACCGGTCTCACTTTACAGAGCAACCAGCAAATAGATGCTTTAGGGGACCTTGTGTTTAATTCGACCACTAAATATCGCTGAATTGTGTAGTGTAACAGAAAACAAGAATAGAAAGTTTGGAAACTCAGTGAGCAAAGGTTCTTCCAAAAAATTTGCCCAGCCTTTTGCAAGGAAAATAAATAAAACATAAAAAAGAGAAAAAAGGAGAAAAAGAAAAGAAAAAGGAAAAGGAAGAAAAAAGGAGTAATAAGAAAAAAGAGGGGACAACATAGGAACAAGTACTACGAAGAAACGAAGGAAAACAAGACCAAAAAGTATTAGGTACAATGTCAGCTCTCTCTCTCTGATTTTTCTTTTCACCTACAAGTATTAAAAAAAATATATAAATAAAGTTTACATGATTGTTCATGTTTTGTTAAATTAAAAGAGGTTTTTTTTTTTTAATATTTTTGTTGTACCACTAGGAGGTGCTAAATGACACACATTGTCCCTTTAGGGGAAAACAGTTATTCTGCTGATCACTCTCAGACTGTGCAGGCACTCAGCAATGGAAATCTTTTTACAAAAAAATACGTTTTTTTTTTTATTACAGCCAATCACAGCACAGGCAAACTCTAATAAAATTTGAAATTTGGAATACTATTTTGTATACACTATTGTTTATGGGATTACCAAAATCGACAACAAATACCAAAACCGAGTAGAAAAGGGGTGTTCAGGGTGGTTCGCCTCAATAATTCAAGATTTGTTTTCCAATATGCCAGCTGGTAAGACATGAGGCCAGGGATTTGTATCAAGTGTAGCTGCCTGGGTATTGTTTTGTAAACTGTTGTTTTTCTGAGCTATACGAGGCTGGATGGGGCTTCGGAAACGGAGAGAATCGGGGGCGTTGGGCGGGATGAAGGCTGGTGGGAGCATTTATCATTCTGTTTTGCTTCACGTCAAAACCCTAAGGCCGTTCATCTCTTCATAAAAGACGAGTAACAAGAAGGAAACAGTCAAACCTCTCAAACATCTGTGTTTCCCACGTGCCGGCTGCGGTGTGCGCACCCCGCCAGCCCTCGACACCGTGAGTTAGCTGCTGTCTTCTTACTTTGCAAGTTTTCGAGCACAAACACATACAGAAAGGAAAGGAGGGATCTTGCACATGTCCCGACAAAGCTTTAGATAAACAGATAAACGTCAGATCTTTTAGTAGATAATAAACGAAGGCTTGTATCATTCACTGCTAGCTGTTATAATACAGGCGTATGTCTTGAAACCCTGTCTATTGACATCTCTGACTGTTAAACTGCTATAGCTGCCAAGCAAAAATGGACATTTCACTTCTATATCCATCCACAGAAACAGAGCTAAAATTAATATTTGACCGCTAAAGCTATGTGTCGTAGCCTAGCTAAAATGTATCTTTGACTTCTTTCGCGACGTAGCTATAAGTCATGTATAACAGGCTGGCTGAATTTGATCTAATAGGGATCTTTGACTTATACAGCTAACTGCGGCAAACTGGCTAAAATAGATGTTTGACTTCTTTGGCAACCTAGCTAAAATGGAAGTACAACTTCTATACAAATATTTTGCTGCCTGGCTGATATTGATCTTTGACGTCTCAAGACGTCTATGGCAAATGAGTTTGGATCATTGGCATCCAGCACCCCCGAAACCCTAGTGAGAATAAGTAGGTCAGATAATGGATTTACATTGACATTGATATGATTTGACCCCGGCAGCACGGCGGCGCAGTGGTAAGCGCGTGTGCGGCACAGTTCTAAGGTCTTGGGAACCTCCTGTTTGGGTTCAAATCCAGCTACCGGACTTCCTGTGCGGAGTTTGTATGTTCTCCCCGTTCTTGCGTGGGTTTCCTCCGGGCACTCTGGTTTCCTCCCACATTCCAAAGACATGCATTTCAGGTGGATTGGCCGGTCGAAATTGTCCCTAGGTGTAAAAGAGCGAGTTGTCTGTCCCTGTGTGCCCTGCGATTGGCTGGCAACAAGTTCAGGGTGTCCCCTGCCCATTGCCCGATGATTGCTGGGATGGGCTCCAGCACCCCCGCGACCCTACTGAGGATAAGCGGTGCAGCTAATGAGATGAGATGAGATGAGATGATTTGACCCTACAAAAAAGAGTGTTAAAAGAAAAACATAGTTATGGAAACTTTAAAAAAAAACATTCAATGCATTCAGTGCATTCAATTTAATGTCACAATTCTTTCTAATCATGTCCTGTGAATGGCATATAATTATTGAAATCTTCAGTCGAGTTCAATGGGGAATCTCTACAGCCTATTTGGACATGAGAAAAGATCATTCAGCTATACCTAAAATAAGAATGTTACTCACTAAAATTGCACTGAATAAATTTTAACCGGCGTTGTTTCACACTACTCTGAATGCATCCTGGTTGTAATGTTGTTGTAAACGTGGAATTGAACATTTATCTGAAGAGCTTCTGCTCTTGTTGTTAAACACTTCTCACAGTCGTTGGTAGGTAATTAACAAGATGTACATTTTCACTGCCTGTGATTCTCTGTTGTGACTAGTGATTATCTTTGGCTGAAGTGTTTACCTCAGACGGAAGCCGTTGTCCACCAAACACACCCCAAATCGCGTCAGTCAATGGTTTGCCTATGAAAAACATTCACCCCATTGGCAGGAAGTTTTAGTTATGTTTCTAATATTAGTATGTTCAAACTTGTTTTTCTATTTCGTAAGACAACTGATACTTAAAATGAGTAAAATGTCCTGGCTACCATCCGGTGATTATGTATTTTTGCTCCTTTTAACCATTATATTTACTTTGTATCCGAAAAAACACAACGTAATATATTTAAATCAGAAAAAAGTACTGCAAATGGAGTACACATTAATTTTTTTCAGTGAAGGTCAAAATTGAGTTTTTTTATAGAGCCAGCAAATACCATGATGCTCTGAACAATTTAAATTCTTAACCCAATTACAGAAACTGACTTTATTCTTGGCAAGACATGTACTTTGTAAGTTAGAGTATCCCTTCAAATATGCTAATAAATGTCTTTTATTAGCATATTTGGTATCGGAGTAATCCAAAAGTAATTGAAAGTAATGCAGTTAAAGTAACCCCACCCAACCCTTTATATATATATATATATATATATATATATATATATATATATATATATATATATATATATACATATTTGTAAAACAGAAACACTGATGGATAAAATAGGAAATTATATCTTATCAATGAAAAAGGACACAATGTTGCTCATGTTTACTATTGGTTTCCCAATCACCATGGAAAATGCGTCTTAAAATGGGAAAAGCAATCCAACATCTGCTTGACAAGAATTGTTGTTGTTTAATTTAAGGATAACATATCTTAAAACATTTTTAGCCAAAGGGGTCTTATAATTTAATTTTTGTATCGTGCAGATGACCAAATATGCACTGGAAAAAATAAATCATTTTGAATTAAATTCATTTTAAGTAAAAACAAAATATGTTTAGGATATTTAATGTCTTATTCCTAGTAAAATAAAAACATATATACTTAAATTAGCAAGAATGTCTCATCTAGCAGATGTAACGGAAATATTGGTAGAAAATAAGCACAATTATGTACAATTTTGCTCATTTTAAGAATTAATTTCTTTATTTAATCAAATATCTTAAAATAATTAGTATTCAGAAGTCAGCGTATGTATCTCGTTTTATAGAGAATGTTGAAGAAATCTGATGTGATCAAATGTAATTACTTCAGTGACCTAAAGGGGACACAACGACTGTTTAGATTTATTATGAGTTACAGAAGTTAAAACTCAATGAAAATGTGTTTTTTTTTAATTTGACAGTACAATGACTCATTCAAAAGACACTTTCATTGTTTCTCATCTCAATAGAAGGCAAGTTTTCATTTTTTAGGTATTCATTTCATTCAGTTTAATGTACTATTTAAGATTAAACTTCATAAAATGGTAACAGTTATACAAAAAATGTACTATATTTTTTACCAGTAGGGTCAAAACTAAATTTTTCCAGGGTATTACATGAGTCCACAGGAATTCTGAGTCTCAACTGCTGGTCTGCTGAAAAGGCATGGGTTATATTTAAAAACGAAGCTATAAGTCGTTGAGTGTTGAGAATAGTGGAACAGTCAAGCTTCCCGCCTGTAATAATCCCCGAGAAGTGTCTGCACAGCTTTGTCTTCGCTTCAGAGAGCGCCAAGTCCACATCAGTGCGAGGATCAGTGGTGTTTTCTGCTAGGAATGAACATTAGAGGATGTCTGGAACTCGGTCCAATCTGTGGACGCTTTGACTTAACAAGCTTCTTCCCAGGCTTCGCTGGTCCAAAACACCCTTCAGTTCCCACACAAACCTTCCTGTGAAAAGGCATTGAAAGCTTGAGGAGTGCATGAAGTCATTCGGTTGCTTCCTACCCGCCTGTAGCTGATTTCTCAAATTGTCCCATTTCACCCTCTCCTGACTCCGCCGACATATCTAAAATCCCCCTTTTTGAATGTGATCAAGCAGCTTTTAAAAACTCCAAAGACCACCTGGAAAACGAAAAGGTGACATTGTTCGGTTGGCACGTACCAGGTGATGCAAAGTCCTTACGGAATGGAGTAGTAATTTTCTCTACATAGTAGTTTGCTCGACAACCACTCTGTGCTTCTTCTGAGGTTGGACAACGGTATAGTCACTTCAATTTTGCATGGACGCATCTTCTGAAATGGGGACATTAAATTGCTTGACCTTAGGAAGCTAGTGCTATATTTAAAAAGATGCAATAAAATATTTGCTTGCCCAAGCTGGCATACAAAACAGATCTCTTATAAAAATGACTTGAAATGTCCACTTCTGTCACTACTGTATATCCTCATCAACTCGTTTCTTGTATCAAGATATGTATTTGATTGACCTAGGATTGTGTAAAGGGAGCTAATTTTAAATCCCTCATGAGCTCGTAATGAAATGAAAACCTATTTTAATAAACACAATCATCAGCGACATAATTGAGAGGATATAGAGGTTGTCTAGGAGTACTGAATATTGTTGTAAATTAATCATTTAAATAAATGATTGATTGATGAGACAAGATTCTATTAAACTTGTCATGCCTTTCGGAGCACCACCTCAGTTTAATCAGGAGAACAAATGGAAAACCTTATAATCATTCCTTGATCTGATGTTTTGCTACATTGCACTTAAAGTGAGTTATTTGTAGCGTTTTATCTAAATTGGCATTCACATGAGTACTTAATCAAGTTGAAATCAAGTGCATGTTTGATACCAAATAAACAAAGAGGATTTATGAACACACTACAACGGTAACTAAGGCTAGTAAGTAAAAAAAAGATAGATACAATTGGGATTATGCTAATGCAATAGACCAAAACAACATTTGCTTGAACCTGAGTTATTGAGGAGCCTCTTAACCAAGCAATGTGAGAATGGACCGGACTAAAAACGTGTTTGCACCAATCTATACCACCTGGTCTGCTAATTTGCAACTCACAACTTGGAGTATGTTTAGGAGAGTAAGTAATACACATTTATTGAAAACGCTATTAGAAACTTAAAATGTGAACCCTAAGACTATAGACGACAGCATCAGGGCAACCATACTATGGAGAAGAGTGCCAGATTGCTTCAGTGATCTGAGATGAATGCCGATGATACAGAAAGAGAAGTGTAGAGTTTAAAATAGATACTTTCCACTACTGTTCTGATGTGTAAATTAAGGAGTTTTTATGAGAGTAAAATTCTTTGAATATCATGAGTCCATTGTAAATATTCAATTAAGTGTCATTCAAACCAGTTTTGCTTCTGTTATGTACAGTATATGAATAATGTAGGCAAAAGCATGGACACATGTCTTTCCAAGGATGCCATGAATGTTTCCAGATGTCTTTGCAGGGCTTTGTATTAGAACACATGCATTGAGGGAAAGAGCTGCTCGCCGCTTTACCTTGTACCGTCAGATAAAAAATAAACAAGAATTAAAACCTCAGAGTTTTAGTGCATGGTATACAATGTGAAGCCACATTGTTTAAAATGTAGAAAAAAGTTGCAGCTTGTGGTCCAGAAATTATAGTAATATTTTTTTGAGTCCGCCTTTTATTTTATTCTTCATGGCCTTCTCTAGTTCATTTTTATGCGGCTGCACCAAACAGAATGTTTTTTTACTCTTCATTAATCGATAATCTGCGTCCGTGATCTTCTGTATACTATCTTAAGCCATTCACGAACGCATCAAGCACATTATAGCTGTTGCAATAATAAAGTGAAGGTAAGTTTTAATTTGAAATGAACTTTGCATACATTCGTGGACACGACCTTGTAAAGTTTTCCCTAGACTCGCGATACAGAGGTTGCAGCATTCAGTTTTTCATCAGCGAACTCCGTGCCCTCCCATTAGAGCTAAGATTCATGGCCCGAGCCCGAACCCGAACCCGAACCCGAGGCAATTTCGGGCCGGGTCGGGCCTGAAATGTCAGTCATACGGTCGGGTCGGGTCGGGTTCGGTCCTGCTTTTTTTTTTTTTTTTTTTTTTTTTTTTTTAATTAATTAATAATTATAAATATATGTTCATTAAAAATATATACTTAAACTATGTATGGATACTAGACCAAGGAATACTTGTTATAAAATAAATAATTTGGATAAAACGGAGAAGGAGCTGTAATTGCTTTTAACGGAGCCAGAGCATGCTCTGTGCACGTGACGTGACGTGAATGCTGTCCTCTTAATAATCTTCCCCTCCGCAAATTCGCGTGATTTTGGCCTGGTATCCCCGATATGGAGTCGGACCAACAAGAAGTTAAGGATAAACTCAAGAGAGGAGAACTGACGAGGAAAACGCACTCTGGTAAGAGTTTTAATAAGCGTTTTATATAGAATACGATCGCTTTTGTCGGAAGTGTACATTGACGTTGGTGACATTTTCATCCGCGTTAAAAAACGCAATTTGCAGAATAAAATCACGCTTTATTGTTTAAATAAACGCGTTATATAGACTAGGATCTCCCAATTATTATAATTAGCTCGCTTTATTGTTTTAATAAGCGTTTTATATAGAATACGATCGGGGGGGGGGGGATTTGCATAGGAGTCGGAAAAGGGCACAACACGTCGTCAACACCCCCTCAATGATAGTGCCGCGCTAAAATCTTAAGGACGTACTACTACTGCTGCTGTGGACTATGGCCCAATGATCAAGTCGTCAAAATGACGGACGCCCTTAAATGTTTTCGCTACCTCAAAAAAAAAACCGTCAATGACAGATTGTCGCTTAATGTAACATCTGCAGTGCAGACACAGAAATATAAAAGATGTAAATGTTTATACAGTTTTATTTAACTTAGGCCTAGATGTTGTAACAAAAGGCAGAGTTTAATTTGTTATCATAAATCACCCCTCCTTATAAATAAAATATGTAATTTCGGGCCCCCTCGGGCCGGGCCAGCAAATCCAGTTAATTAGTCGGGCTCGGTCCGGGTCGGGTTTAATACCCCTCGGGCCTGCGTCGGGCTCGGGTGCTTTTTTTGGGCCCGATCTTACCTCTACCTCCCATTGAGTGAACATGTGAATACCATCGCCACCCCGTGAGATGTTTTTTCGCCCTAAAAATAATTAATAATCAGGCAGACTGTTTGCCATTTAACTTAAGAACTTCAGGTTCCAATTTGTTTTTGAGAACCCCCTCAGTCAGCAGCAGGCCATCGGAGTACTTTGACTTTTAATGTTCTGTACTTTGCAAGCTGCGTGCAGACGACACTTTTCACTGCCTGAAGCAGTTAGGCGGGAGTTTGTCTTCATTCGCCAAAGATGAATACATAATGTATTGAATGCCTTTTTGCAAGGGGGACATGAATTATTTATGCTTTGTAAGTTAGAGTATCCCTTCACTCACAAACAACAGTGGACAACCCACTTGTATTGTTTGCGAAGAACTGTTAAAACTGGGAGTCTTAACTGACAGGTTTAGTTTATAACAGGGTTTGTACACCTTTTTCATAGCCAAATTCAAGCACTTTTTAAGGACTTTCAAAACCAATTTTTCGATTACTGCAGTACCAATGAAAAAAAAATCTGGTGTGAATCATGTATTTTGGGGAGACACAAATATCTGTGATCTATATAGGGAATTTTAATCTCGATTGTACATTTAGCAAGATTTTTGAGTAAATCATGAACATATTGGTTTTTGAGACCAATCTTCCAATTTAGGTGTAAAAACGTGGCTTAAATTTTAGTCCTATTAAGGTGTAGCATGCCCCTGTCAGTTTGGTTGTGACCCATAGGGGGCGATGACTCTTCATTTGACAATGCCGTAAAATATAATGCCAGCTGCAGTTAATCACAAGGCAAAAAAAAAAATTCAAGGGCAAAGCAAATCCATCAGAGATGAGTTAGTGTCATTTTTGAGCAGACTTGTTGAGAAACATGTCACCAAATTCAATAAATTACAAGCACTTTCCCCAAAATGCAAACATTTATAAATCCTTAAAAAAACACAACATGAAAATGTAAGCATTTTCAAGGATTTCAAGCACCCGTACAAACCCTGCTATGACGTCCCTCAGCTGCAATCGTTAGCTGACGGAAACAAAAAATAATCAGCATAAATTCCAAACATTGATGAAAAGGAATATGGAAACTGAGGACTAAATTTAGTATCCCTATGGGCAATGAATCAAAGGTGGCCTCAGACTCGTTATGTTTTCATATGCGGCAGGATGAAACGTGGGAAATAATGTTTGACAGCCGTGGCCATTTGCAATTTTAGGATTAGCTTCCGCCTCCTGAAGAGGAACGGGGAATTAATCAGCAATATTTCAGCATGACAAACGAATACAAATGTGTTTTAGTGTCAAATGTGTTTGCTGTTTTGGAGTGAGCTTGCTAGGAGAAACAAAAACATGTAGCAACTGTTGGACTGAGCGGGCGTCACAGGAATGTCTCTGCCATTAAAAAAATGCCAGAAGATATGCAAATGAAAACATTCAGCATGTGCAACGTAAATTTTCAACCCTGGGATGAATAGCGATGGCTGATGTTATGTATTTAAATACCGTGATTGAAGGCTATGTGCACGGCTGTGCCAGTAAATAGCGAGCAAAGCTGATTTTTTTTTTTTTTTACGCTAGCAACATTTTTGCAAAAATGAATTTAATGAGAACATTTGTACTTTCTTAATGATATAAAAACTGATTGTTGTTGCGTGAAAATTTGGCACAGTACTCTTAAAAAGAAACCCAATTTGGGACAACAACCCTCTTGGTCTCTGAAGTCGTCTGGCAGCGGCCTGTTAACTGTTCCCAGGGCGAGGACCAAAACCTTTGGTGTAGCAGCTTTCAGCCACTTTGGTCCTCACCTATGGAACAGTCTACTGGAGGACATCAGGTCTGTGGGGACGCTTGATATTTTTTAGAGGAGGCTCAAATTTTAACTGATCATGTTTTGATTTAGCTTATGTGTTTAATTTTAATCTTTGACTGTGTTATATTTTACTTCACACTTTTTTTTTCTTTTTGGAGGCCCTCACACACTGCCTTTTTTAAATGTGTTTTATTGGCTATTTATTACTTGCCTGTTTTACTCTTGTTTTACTTTTCGTTTATTGTTGTGTCCTACTTATATGTACTGCGACCTTAGGTTTCCTGAAAAGCGCTTTTAAATACAATACATTATTATTATTATTATGATGATGATGAGGATGATTATTATTATTATTATTATATTTGTTGGCAATACTGATTCATATCGGTCTTGAATTAAAATTATACTGAATGACTGAGCTCATCACCAGAGTTTGCTAGAATTGCACAAACAAGCTTTTAACATTGTCAATAATATTTGACTTATTCACTTTGGCGGCTATGGTCGTCTCAGATCCATTTTAACCAAGCTACCATAGACAGTTATATATGTCAAAGGTGAATGAGTTAATCCCATTAAATCTGTGCCCAATATTTTGGGTCTTTATTAAAAAGACCTAATTAAAGCAAACAATTATCAAAATATAACAATACTATATTTTTTAACAAAGGAAAAGCATTAAGCAGGCATGAACTTATAGAATGTATTTCTCCTCATACAGACCGACTAATAAATTAACTTCTAAACCCAAAAACCTAAATTCAAAGTTGCACAAATGAGTGACGCACGCCGTATAACATTTTTCAAAGGGCCCTTAAAATGTTTTATCGTCAGCTATAAAAATAAGCGTTTGCTTGAACAATGGCAGCGATTTTCCAGAGACGCTATCTTTATGTATCAAAGCGAGCGTGAGTCCACATAGAGCTGATGTGAAGGGGGAGATGCTGTATGGGTGCACAGCGTGAGCGTGTTTGGATAAATTACAGTCTATACTCTCGGCAGGTATGCTGCTGGAGTGTCTACCTCTGATTACCTCGGCGGGGGTCAAATCATTGTGAGGGACAACAATGGAGTGGGCTCATAAAGGGAAGTGCCAAGTGAAAAATAAAGAAAAAAGAAGAGTGGCTGTGCTCGTTGTGTTTTCATATTAAATTATAACCAAACTTGACTTTAAAATTTGTGTTTAAAATAAACCAAAATATCTCAAAAAGGAACTCATATTTTGGTCAATATTCTTTCCCTAACCCTAACACCCTATAATTGAATACTGAACATATCATAAACCTTAACCCGTCAACCCTAAACATCTAACCCTACCCTAATCCTAACATATGACCCTCTAATCACAACCCAAACTCTAGCCCCTAAACCTCTAACTCCAACCCCCCAAGCCTATCCTTACTCCGAACGCCCTAATCCTAACCCCTTTAACCCTAACCCTTTCACAATAACCCTTATCTCTACCCTAATCCTAACCCCTAAATCTATACTGCCTAATCATACTCCTCACTCCTCTTAACACTATAATCCTAACCCCTTTACCATAACCCTTTAGCCCTAAACCCCCAACCATATCCCTAACCCTCTAATACTAACCCCTTAACCATATCCCTACTCTAATCCTAACCACTCACCCTGAACTGCCTAACCATATCCCTCACTCCCCTTAACACTATAATCCTACCCCCTTTACAATAACCCTCTAGCGGCTAGCCCTAAACCCCAACCATATCCCTAACTCTCTTATACTAACCCCTTAACCCTAACCATATCCCTACCCTAATTCTAACGCCTTACCCTAAACTGCCTAACCATATTCTTCACTCTTCTTAACACTATAAACCTACCCCCTTTACCATAACCCTCTAGCTTCAACCCCCTGAACCATATCCCTAAGCCTCTAATACGAACCCCTTCACCCTATCCCTACCATAATCCGAGCTCTTAACCCTAAACCGCCTAACTTTATCCCTCCCCTTAACACTATAAACCTAAACCCTATACCATAACCCTCTAGCCCTTAACCCCCGAACTACAACCCACTAGCCCTAAACCCTAACCCTAACCATATCCCTAAACCTCTAATGCTAACCCCTTAACCCAAACCCTATTCCTACCATAATCTTAACCCAAACTCCAAAAATTCTAACCCTAGCCTCCAACCCTATCTTTAACCCCACAACCTTCTTATCTTAACCACTTAACCATAACCGTCTGACAATAACCCTTGCCCTCATCCTAATCACAACCCCTAACCCAACCTCGAACCTCCCAAACATATTCCTAACCCCCCTAACCTTCTTATACTAACCCCTTTCCTGAACATAACCCTTTTTTGATTCCAAGCTTTTTTTGTATTGGGTCCATATTACCTTATTTATTGAGGTCCTTTTTCCCAAAGCATCTCATTTTTTAGATTGTAAATTATTGGGTCAAGGCAAAATTTCACGTTTGTCTTTTTTTGACAGAATTTGGTTGATTTTACCCAAACCTATTTTAAAGTGTATAGTCTTTAGTTTTTTAACCTAAAAGTTTGGGTCACCTGAGGTGTTTTACACTCAAATGAATGGCCAGTCCCATTTTGACACACTCAGTTTTTTTGTTATTTTTGTCGAATTAATCGGGGTCCTTTTCCTCCCAATTTAGTTTTTTTTAATTGTAAATTATTCAGTTCCTGGGAAATTTTCTGTCAGTCTAATTTTGACAGTGGTTACAAAACTACAGTTATTGTTCATGACTTTTTTAATTGTCTAGCAAGTGATTGATATAAGGAGGGCAAGTTTTATCGAGCAGAGGCCTCATTTCATACCTGTACAAACTTTGATCATTATATTGAGCTTTTTTGATGTTCAATTATAAAAGAAACAATAAATGGAACTATTTATATCCCTTCCCAGCAGAGAAAAAGGAAAACATTCATCCCGTGTGTTTTCAAAGTAGTTTCCCCTCACACATTTTGTCTGTACAAGAGCTTCCCTGACGTTGCCCTTCCTCTTTTCTGTTTTTTTCTCTGTTTTTTTTTCTTTTTTTTTTTTTTTTAGGAAACAAACACTACTCTGCTTCTTCATGTCCCTGGCCTCTCCTTGCTCTCCATCGCTTCCTGTTTCCTCGAATCAGCTCCATTTTTGGCTCTTGGTACTTCGGCCGAGGAGTCGAAGGATCGATGAGGACCGGGTCCCTTTACTGTAATCGCCAAGCCGTTCCCCGGCCGCCGTTCGGCCCCTGACCCCGGTGCTTCGTTTCGGGTTCAAAAGGTTGCAATGATTACAGTTCAGTGGGGTTATAATCCCTCGAGCATCCTCAAACTTGCAGGAGTTGTGACAGATTTGGCTTCGATTATCATCCACTGACCTGACATCTGAGCGTGGTTCAGCATGACTGGCCACAAGAAGACAACAGGAAAGGCAATGTTTTTGACAGACACAATGTCCCACAGCATAAACACTATTTTTGTTTGTTCACAGGATTGCGATAACCCTGAGCCCAATTTCTACTGGTTAAAAAAACCTGTTTTTACAAATATTAGACCAACAGAAGCAACAATTATTGGATCAAATTAAAAAATATCAAATTAACATTTGTTTCCTCTTCTCTTATTATTATGTTCCTGCTTTTTCTTCATTTTTCTCATTTTCGCTGCATTCTTTTAATTCCCCTAGCCTTTAAATTATGTTTTCTTCCTTTTTTATTGTTTTTTTTTCTCCTTTTGCCTTTATTTTATTTTTCTCTTGATGTTTTTTGTTTGTTTTTTAATTATGAATTATTTTTTTTTTTAGCTTGTTTCGTCCATTCAAAAGCAATTATGTGCATAATGTCGCATAACCATCTTTAATGTTTAGATAAAAACAAATGAAGAGCTGAGCCGAAAGAGCCGCTTCTTGAGAAAGAGACATAATTCCTACTACTACAAGCTTATTTTAGTGAGAGGAGCTAACTTACTGTTAAATTCTTCAAACGCATAACACAACACACAACCAGGGACACACCGATAGCAAAAAGTGAAAGTGAGTGAAAATGAATGATGAATGCGAGTGACCGATACTTGTTGAAATTAGTTTTCTCATCCAACCAGCCCAAACTCCACCTTGAGATGATAGGGAAATACCGTGTTCTTCCTGATTAGTCACTCCGACACTCCCAGTTATAATTGCAGAAGAATGCGATAGCTTTATGCGCAGAAGAGGACCATGCTATGTTTTAAAGTAGAATAAAACCAGAAGAAGATGACTCTAAAATTTAGCTGAGATGAAGAAGCTAGCTTCTGATGATACTATCTTTCATGATAGATGATGCTAGCTATTTGCGCAAGAGAAGACAATGCTGATTCTAAAGTTATTTTCGGACTCAGAAAGAGATACCGCTTATTAATATATTAGAAGAAGATGCTGCCTTCCTCCGCAGAGAACACAATGCTAGTTGTGGCATAGATAATGGTGCTTGTTTTCAATGTAGAAGAAAATCAACACTTTTTAATAATGCAGTGATCAAACTTAATTTATGTATGTATTTGAAGTAGAGATCTTTTGATACTGTAGCTTCTCTTAGGCATCTCTGTCCTTCTCTAATCGAGAACTAATAGAGAGAAAAGCGTTAAAACACCGCCAAGGGTCAGGCCGGAATAAAAAGTAACAACAGTTTGTTTTTTTTAACCGGGCCTCGCGCTGCTATTCACACTTTTGCCATGGATCTACTGTTGATGTCTTTGTTCCTTAGTTTTCAATACAATAAATGCCGACAAGCATTGTGAGACCATCACTGAATCAAATAGAAGCGAGTTTGAGAAACAGATGTCGGGCAGCCATTTTGATCTCAGTGAAGTTTTGTAGTTGAAATGCTGAATACGTAATCTGTCATCGCTGAATCATACGTATCGGCAAGTTGCTTCTCAATGCCGATCCTCCACATGTATTTGTGAAGGCATTTTTCTCTCCTCAATAGCGCCTCAGCTATTTCTATGTGCAGTGAATCATAAAATTACAGCGCCGAATGAAAAGACCCGCGCAAAAGCCCACAGTTTAACCGGTAGAGCGTCCCCAAATCTCCTGTGGATTCAATGCTGGAGGATGAGCAACGTTTGAGGATTCACTGATTAACAGTATGGGCCTTTTATTTTACACTTTGCTCGTTAAGACGAGGAATTAAGTTAAATACGTATTTAAAGGTTGTGAAACATGTGATCAGGGAGCTTGATTCATCTTTTTGCATCGCTTATTTTAAAAGAAACACTTCGGTTTGAAGCCAAACGCAAAGGGAATTATTTCCTAGATTCTTGGATTTAAGTTTTCCTCAATTACATGAATAAGTGATGATAAAATATTTGATAGAACACACGCAAAAAACGAAAAGTTACATGGACAAATATGTTCGTATAAGACTCTTGCACTCAGTCTATTGTTTTTTCACCAGCGTAAAAAATAAAAATAAAGTAATATTATTAGGGAGCAATTCTAAATATTTGATGACGATACGGCCCTTTGATAGGAGATTGAAAAGGAAATAGGTATGACTAGGTAGATATAGATTGATAGATTTAGATTGAGACATTGACAGATCGATCGATAGATAGATTGATAGATGGAGAAGGATCAATTGATAGACGGACATTTTGAGATGGATGGATTGAGATAGACAAAACGATATCTAGATCGATAGATCATGACAGCTTGATAAATAGATCTAGATTGATGAATCAATAGATTGAGATAAGTTGATCAATAGACAAAATGATAGAACGATAGAACGATATGTCGATAGATCGATAAATCTATTGATATTTAGATAGATAGATGCATCAATATTGTTTGATTGATTTATATAATGTATATTATTTCAAAGTTAGCGTGCTAAATTATTAGATAAAGAGATAACCTGCTTGCGAAAAAGTAAACAAAAGTTAGCTAGAAAGGTAAAAACAGGGTTGGGTAGGGTTACTTTAACTGGATTACTTTCAAATACTTTTGGATTACTCCAATACCAAATATGCTAATTAAAGACAAAAGAAACTAAATATGAATAAAATTACAAAATTTTGTACAGGCTTGGGGAGTAACGGAATACATGGAACGGCAAAAATTAGGTTGGCAAGCTGTTTGGATTTATTTTCATTTTGTTTCTGTCGCATTTTATGTTAGTTTTGCCGGAGATCAAAGAGATCAAAGCCAGGAGAGAAAGCTTACCACGTGTTGTGAGTCATAATTTTATTCATATTTAGTTTATTTTGTCTTTTTTTAGCATATTTGGTATTGGAGTAATCCAAAATTAATTGAAAGTAATCCAGTCAAAGTAACCCTACCCAACCCTGGGTAAAAAGCATCGAAAGGTAGCAGGCTAAACCACCAGATCGAAAGGTAAAAAGCTTCAAAAGTTGCTAGCTACACAGGTAAACATATTCAAAGGTCGCTAGCTAGAAATGTAGAAAGATATATAGCTAGATAGCTCAACAGATACCTAGATAGGTAAGTGTTAAAGAAAATAAGAGAAAAATTATCATAGAAAATGGCTTTCTTCATACTGTATGCAACGACAACAATTTACTTGTGGTACACTTTTGTATGTAAAACTATTATAATAGTATTCACTATACTTTTTTAAACTTATGTTTCCAGTAAAACTCTTACAAAAAATCCTACAAATTACAACACTAATCTATTTAATATGGTGTACACATTAATTTATTATCATTGGTTTGGATGAAAAAAATCTAGGCTTAAAACACACGTATATTCTACAGTTCATGACTTTCCTATATTTCATGTTGACGATGTCTGTGTATTGTTTGCTCATGCCCTTGCAACATCCATTGTAACAGGTCATCCTGGAAGGGGATTAATTCATGAGCAGTCCCTTCAAAGTTTCCTCATTTTTCTTGTGCTAAGGTTTTGAGTTTTTCCTTGCCCTCAGGTAGGTTTTAGATCAGATGGTGTAATGAAAGTATGTAGTTTGCAATAATCTGATGTCAGTGCAGCCCTGTGAGAGTCATTGTAATTAAGGGCTATAGCCGCCATACCAATAAACATGACTTGACTTGATATAAGTGTTATAGTTTTTTTAAGAATCTGTGTTGTGCATAAGTAAATGATAAGTTTATTCTGTTTTTAATATTTGATAACGGCACATGAGATAGCAATGGATGCCAATTCGTTATTTTTGAATATTATTGTATTACTATAAACTGTTTATATCATCGCCACAATTGGCTAATCATGTTTCTGTTCTTCAATCTAGAGTGGATATGCTTTTCTTAACTACGATATCTAATAAAAAGAAAGGGTTGGGGGGCCTTTGGAACAAGTTGGAATTTCTAATATTTATATTATAAAGGTCAAGGCTCTCTCCCTGTTCTCCTTGCAAGGTAAAAATCCATCATGCCTTCTCTCCTTTCTTTGAATGTCTGCTAAACTTTAAATTAATCAGGTATGATTGAACGTGTTTTGTCTTTTTTAATGGCTCGCAGCAAGTTGAATTTTTATACTGGTATCGGTCTGGGAAAAAAGTGCTATTAAACACCCACACTATTTTTTTATTCTATTCTTTCTACAACACCAGAGAGTCAGCACAAGGCTAGCGAGAACCTAAAGCCATCGATCCTCATCTCTGTTTAATTATGTGCTTCAAAAATGTTGACTATTCCTAGTGAGAAATTCACACAGGCTACTATAAAATTAAAAGTCCTTTCTCGTTAGATGATTGCCTTTGAAGCAAAAGGGGCTTAGAAAAACCTAATGATTTTTCCTAGGCTGCCTAATTACTCTTCCAACGGCTTTACCGTCAAAATATCAATGGAATAATTTTAAGCACCACACAAAGAAAATACAGACTACCTCATACTTGTGGAAGTTCTCTGCTTTTTTGTGTGTATGTTTTTTGTTGTTCCAGTGGGAGGATCATGATTATCTGCTGATACATTGTGACATTTGGGCACTGTGGCTTGGCGTTGCAGGACTTATGAATCTCAATAAGTAATCATCAAGCTGCTCTTGAGTAGAAAGCAGGAGAAGAGACGATCACAAACGATCACAAAGGACATTTAAATCGAAGGATTACTCATCTGTGCCTGACCGTAATCTGTTTTGCCTTAAAAGGTAAATGTTAAATGGTGTGCATTTATATTGCGCTTTTCAAGTCAATGAAGACCTCCCCAAGTGCTTTACAATGTACTTCACACTTACCCAATCACTCACACACTCACACACCAGTGGGGAGACAGCCATGCAAGGTGCCTACCTGCTTATTGGGGGCATTAGGGATTCAGTGTCTTGCCCAAGGACACTTCGACATACAATACAACACGGAGGAGCTTTAAAGGGCAAGTGGTGCAAAATGAGGTGTATCCACTGTGATAATTAAATGGCTACTGAAAAAAATGAGCAGATTTTCTGTGGCGTGTTCGAAGCATGCAACCCTGGCACCAAAATAGCCGTTCTGTTTTCGTTAGTTGCAGTTACTTTGGAAGGACACCGTGGTGTTGAATGGGGCAAGCTGGGACTCACTTTAGGGCGAGTGAGGCTGGCTTCTTTTGGGATGGTCAAGCGAGGAAGAGAGGCGATGGGGGAGTGAGCACATTTTGTTTCTTCTTTTGGCAGTAGTGTGACGCTCGGGTTCTGAGTCTAGGAAAGGCAGAGTTTGCCGCTCTCTTTGCTTTGCCCTGTGACGTCATTGACCACTGAAAGTGAAACCTGCTACTTGGAACCTCATTATAACCTGCTACTTGAGCATTAACAAAGTTAAGTTCTCCACCTTTTCGCGCAGCTTTCATAAAAAAATGCCTTAAGATACTCAAGCACAAATCACGACTTGGCACACAAAGACATATCAATAATCTTTTGATTAAAGGCTAACTCGTGATTTGAAATTTTGTTGCAAATCTGTAGAGGCTGGTCATCTTCTGGAACCGGAAACATCGTTGTCCGGGAACATACTTGTAGATGCCTGGTGTGAACTTTCAAAGCGTTCCATGGTGCTGTCCTTCAGTGGGCGTAGTGAGGTCGTGTTGGTTGATGGGTATTGTTCAGTTCATCACTGAGTGTGAATACGGGCGTAAGGATGGAGTCGGTAGGCGGATGTGGTGCATTCCATCACAGGCGTCAGTTTATCAGGCAGTTTAGGTAGTCCAATAATCCGAAAAAGGGGTGTCTTTGGGGATTAATGGTGAATCTTTCGAGGTTCCTTCTTTTTGACAGGAGGAGAGAGCGGTGGGGGGGTGTATTCGGAGCGTAGGGCATCATCCTCCATTGAGGTGGTAATGGGAAAAAGAGTTTTGTATTGAAATTACAGAGAGTAACATACAAAAATGTTCTGTATTCCCATAATGGTATTGACCGTCCATTGCTCCATCAAACAGGAGTAAATTCTCACTGTAAATAACTCCGATATGACAGGAATCTGTTGTAATTACACGCTGAATCACTTTTTTCCCGTTTTCGGAAGGGGTACTGTATTCCGATGCGAGAGACAGAGACGGGTTCAATGAGCTGCGACCAGACCGACAGCTCCCACGACTGAACGAGAACAAGTGTTAGTTAGCCATATGACAAGTATGCGAGCGGACCGACGCTTTGCAATTTTTCAGTCGGGAAGACAGCACGCCCAAATACGCAGCATGAATATGCATGCATGAACAGGATGACACATGAGAGGAATCACGGGAGAGAGCGCCCAGCATGTCCACTCGGCGGTAAATGAAGCGGTAAATACCTCAGCGTGATCACGTCAATGTTAAGTGCTTCTCTTTGGCAGGAAAAGTTAACTTGCTTAACTCGGAAGATGACTGAGGAGTTTCAGTGTCTTTCAGGCAATGAAACAATCATGTAAAAACAAAAGCACTAAAAACGCATCCTTGACTTTCCGTTGCCATAGTCCAATTGGGCGTTAGTGTGAGTATAGCACCGCGGTCGTGTTTTATGTCCCTGCAGTTAAGACGAGCGCAAGGAAGACGCAACCGGGCGCCATCTGTTTCCTTATGATCCCAGGTTTGATTGTGTCAGACTTATTACCTCCGATCAATCCCTTCTAAATGACTGCTCTCAAGAGACAAATGCCGAACGGGAGGTAGCGCTTGTAAAGCGGCCCGTACACCACGCCATAAAAAGCTTCAACTGTCTCTTACAAACCTGCATTGTTGTTTCAGTTCATAACTTTCATCGGTTGGTTGTCATTAAAGCAAAATGCTCTTACTGGAGATAGCTTATTTAATATCGTAATCCATCACTGCATACTGCATATTCAATCAAACCTCTACTGTATACACGAGCCTCCCTTAACACGAGAATTTCGAAATACGAGATTTCTTTGGAACCAAAATCGTACTCTATTTACGAGAGAAAATCCAAGTTATTCTCAGAGGCTACCGCTAGCTCACCACTTGAAGCCGCTCACTGCTGGCATCAGCATAAGCAATGCGCTTCCCATTATCATCCCGCGTGCTTGTTTATATATTATGCAGTCGTTTTTTTATGTTTTTATGGTCTTGCATTTCCTTTTTGTGGCTTTTTGTGACCTTAGTCATGAGTTTCAGAAGGGTAAATGGTAAGTTGTTTGCTCTGATGTCAAATTAAAAAAAAGCAGGAACTAAAAGACATTCATGAGCGTGGAGTTTGAGTGAGTTACCTAACTAAGGAGTAAGATCTGTCAAAATCTCTTATTTGTACGCTTTGAAACAGATAGATAACATCATGGCTGTGGAACCGACCAGGAGCGTGACTGTTCTTTTAGAATTGCGTACCACTATTCATGACTAGATGTAGAAACTTTTTTTGAGGATACGTGACAAGAGGCTACCAGCTGTTACGTCACAGAGAACAGAAGTTGCTGTCTAGAGGACTTAAAACTTGAGACGAAGTCAGTTACAAGCAAAATAGATTTCAAGGCCAGCCATGGCTACTTTGAGGAATTAATGAAGAGGAATGGATCTGTGACTCTGTGGTTTGGCACGAAGAAGCAATGAGTGCAGGTTACAAAGCCGCGGAATGTTTTATTTCTCAGCCTATTGCTTCCCTTAAAATGAAAGAAAGAAAATAAAAGGTGATTTTATGTACGTTCATTTAAAGTTACAGTTACTTAAATTTTTAGTGTACCGTAAGTGCTTACTTATCATCAAATGTTCCTTATCCTGGCTGCCACTACCAAGTGAGGTTTTGGTCTTTGTTTCTCGTTTGTTACTTTTATCTGTTTTTTTATTAAAAGCAGTCTTTGTTTTAACTACCCAAGCATCTGCTCGGATCAAATAGTTTCCATTTACTTAATACTTGGAAAAATGTATTATGTACACGATCAATTATGAGGTAGGAGCACGATCCTGGAAAAAATCAAGTTTGTATTTACAGTACAGCTACCACTACATAAAGTCCTGGATGGAAGAATGTTTAGCTATTAACCCTTTTATTATTAATATCTCCATCATTTGTATGTATCCAATGTATCCATTCATGTAGGGGTTATACAGTCGCTACATTGTTCTAAGTGGTTTTCTGATTTATTATTGGGGGGTTCCTCCCTTGAGTCTCATCAAACCACCTGCAGGAGTTAGTATGGACAATAAACTGGTGTGAAGCTGGGATTTGGGTAATTTTCCACTGACTTGTTTTTTTTATGGCCTGCCTTCTCTACCTCCTCACCCCCCCCTCTTTTTTTTAATAAAAACCTAAACAGGGCTTGCTTTCACTTGTCTAGTCTCAGGACCTGGATGTTGATTCAAATACATAGAGGAAGAAAGAAAGGCAATCTTCCTCCACTAATGATTTAAATGCTTTTAAGCGAGATTTTGTTTGAGAGTGGATGCGTCAGAAAAGCACGAGCTATCTTGGTATCTCCCTCCCCCGATTCTAATTTCTCTCACGATCTCTCGGATCTTCCAACCACCAAGAGCCTCCTTGTTTAATCTATCATTTAAGGGCATTAGCTGGAGAGGGGCCTATTAAAGAGAAACCACTTGCCTGATCCCCTCCATTACAAGGGTGCTTTTTACGAGATAAAAGTCTGCTGTAATGTCACCCGTCTGGAGGAGTTGGGTTAAGGGCTGTCGGTTAGCAGGCGTACAGGAACCGGAAGCTTGACTGATTTCTAACAGGTAATACAAATTAATGCTAGCTACATCACAAATAATAACAGTGCAAAAATATGTCTATAAGAAAAACATTTTTTATTTGAATTTCCAGCAAAAAATATACTGACATGTTACTTTTCTAGGGAGGGGAGGAATAACTAATTGCACATTTACAGCGTTTCTTGGAAACTTCATTCAGATAAGGTAAGCCCCGGGATACAACAATAACCCTCTCTGAAGTGGAGATCGCAAAGTGAAATTTCGTAATTAGTAATGCGTGTAAAATGCATTCCGAACCCCCTTCTGCCAGATAGAAACACCAAAAGAACAAAGTAGTAAATAGGAAGTACTACCTATTTGTAATATACATGTATATGACTTAAAACAGCAATTAAATAATCATATAAAATAAAAATGATATTTTGTTTAATTTTAGTGTAATGTGACATTCAGCTGGTGGAGTGGAATAGCGGGTGTGATGCAGAGAGGGAAGGAGATGAAGGAATGATGAGGAATGTCATGGCCTTAGAATACTGTGATGCCTTGCTCATTCTTAATAAGTGTCCCAATCAATGATTGGCTACGGCTGTATTCCTAAGCCAGGGCAACGATTGCATGTTTCCTATTTATATTTCTTGATAACAGAAAGCTTTGTTTCCATGGGTATCATGTTTTTGCTTTCCCTTTTAGCATCACTGTATGCCTCGGGATACAAAGCGAATACATTCAGTACAGACAAAACAGTAGGGCATTTCATCAGTCCAATTCATGACATCAATTGTAAAATAAACTATAAACATATTGACCACTATACAAATTCTATTGGGAAAAAAATGTCATTATGTGTACTTTTTTAAAATAAAAACACTCAGTAAGGATACTGTTTTTATGTCCCCCTCACATACAACTCCCGTGTCACCAGCAAAGCCACCAGGATTGCAGGTGACCCCTCCGCCCATCTCACAGTATCTTCAACCTGAACCAGCAGGCTCAATGACAGCTTCTTCCAACCGGCTGTCATGACTGAACTTTCTCCCTGCTTTACCCCCTTCCACCGCCCCGCCTCTGCCAAATCAAAGCAAAACAGTTTAGATTTTAGATTCCTGCTATACTTTGCACATTCTTTAATTTTTTGACCTAGTTGCTTTTTTTATTTGTAGTGTACCTTATTACTTGCATTTTCGCAATTGTGGGAAAGAGGAAGTAATCTGTGCTTTTTGTTGTGCGTAAAACAAATATGTCTAAAGTCAGGCTTGGGGGCCAGTTACAGCCCGTGATCAAAGTTTTGCTGGCCTGAAAACTTTGTCATAAAATTAATAATATGTGGCCTGCAAGTAATGGTGACCGCACTATAAATTGAATCGGTGCCCTTTGGCTACCTTGCCCTTGGCTTTCTGTGAAAATTTTAGCCCACCCCACTTCTGACATGCCGACTGTAAATCAAAATGGGAAGTTGACTTTTGAGGGACGCTGCTTCCAGGAGGAGTGGAAATTTGAACATTTTTCTAACTAAATCCAAAACAACTGTGGCTGCCTAATTTGCTAAGAAACTTTGGCTGTTATTAAAAAGAAATACATAAATAGGCACCACCAGATGAAACATGCTGACTACAAAAAAAGCTAACTGGAAAAAAACGCTGTCAAATGAAGGAAATACATTAGAAGCGGTTTTAACGGCACAGCAGCGGTTTTTCACGAGACCCTGCAAGTCAAATGAAAATGTTACAAAGGCGAGCTAGGAGGTCGCAACGCATATAGGCAAGCATTGCAAACCTTTCAAGGAGGGTGAATTTATTGAAGAATGCCAGACTGAATAGACAGACCTCACACATTTTCAGCTTACCAAATCAGACCTGCTTTCTGAAAGTTTGGACACCCCTGGCATAAAACATATTTGACAATGAAGTTTAAAGTTGAGTCTTTTATTAATTCTACAAGTATTTCAGATCATGTTGCCTGACTCTGTATCTAAGGATTGTCTTGAATGTAAATGTGGATTGGAGCTCCGCATTCATCTTACTCTCAGAGGAGTCTTTACATACTACTTCCGGACCATAACGGACAAGACCCAATTGCTTTTCGCAAACGTGCCGCAGCTCCCGTCACATCATTGTGAAATGTTGACGGGATTGCAATCGGAAAAGTCGAAGCCTGTTTGGTTTGCGTGCTCCTTACAAGCAGCTCTGGCTATCGATTTGCGCTTGGGTTTTAGGGGGGGTTGAATTTCCTAACGATTCACCTGCGGTTCTTTTCCTCTTTGACCAGAAAGAGCGGACCCTTGAGACGATACTCTAGCCCATAACGCTCGGTTTGCCTGGCCAGACTGCAAAACCGAGATACCCCTGAGCCTTGTAAAGCAAAGTACAGGCTGTGCATAGGATACAACTGAAACTAGCCTGCAAGCCTAATATGCTAAATATTTTGTGTGTGGCCATGAAACTGTAAAACTTGTCAATTGTGACCATCTATCTCAGGGCTGTTCAACCATTTGGAGGCATGGGGCGCAAGAGGCCTGTCCTGGACATCTATCATTGTTAGTTTTCATTTTTGAATGAATATACATGCAGGCATGTGCACGTATTATTATTTTTTTTTCATTCGTTTTTAAAGTGATTACTTTCATTAAATTGGTTTTGAATTGCTCACAACTAAAGCAAAACATTGTATTTGGTTGTAAGTACTTAATGCGATAATAAGTGTTATTTTTAGTATTTCTGTCGTTGTATTATTGTAGGATTTGGTTAGCATTTTTGTTCTATTTCTCGAATAATTTTTTGTAGTATTTTTGTGATATTTATGTAGTGTATCAGTAGTATTTTTGCAATATCACTATCGTAGTTCTGTTGTAATATTTCCTTAGTAGTATTTTTGTATTATAGTATTACTGTAGTGGCATTTTTTAAGTAGTTCCATATTAGTAGTACTGTAGCACTTTGGTAGCATTTTTGTAACGTTTCCATTGTGGTATTTCAAAATTGTTTTTTATATGTCGGTAATCTGCTTTTTCAGTATGTCTGTTGTAATATTTCTGTAGTAGTATTTTTTATTCTAGTATTAATGCAGTAGTAATTTGTAGTATTATTTAAGTCTTTTAGTTTTTTACATGAAAGCAAAATGATATATTTGGTCTGTGATTTTAAGCACCAAAAATCGCTTATTAGTTTTATAGTAATTTACTATATATATATATATATATATATATATATATATATATATATATATATATATATATATATATATATATATATATATATATATATATATACTATTGGCTGAACTACCTCCAATATTGCCTTTTTCTTTCATCATTTGGTTAAATGTGGTGTCCGCACTCTGTAAATGTTGTACTTGCTGACACCACCAGCGGGTCAATGAAAAAGCCTGACAGGCCGCATGTGGCCGCAGGGCGTAGTTTGGCCACCCCGAAAAGACATTTGAATTTTCTGGACTAAAAAGTGGGAAAACCCAAGAGTTGATCATATGCTCTTAACTTTCTAAAATGAGTTTATTGTGTTCACTGAATTGTTTTGCTACCAATTAGCAACTCCCATTGGAAACCAATCATGCAGAGATGAGGTGATCTTTCAGTAGATGATTGTCATTATGGTAATCACAGCGTTGGACGTATATAATCATGCATATTCTAATCAGACTGAAAAACAGAATAGTAAAGAAACATGTTGGCGGGTAAATTGATACAGCCTCCGTTGAGGCCAACAGGGTTCTTCTCATCCCTTTGAGCTTTTAGCTAAATGGGATATGTCTGCTTTTGTAATAGCGTGCCACTTCTGGGACACAGGTTTCTTGGCTGGAGATCTTAAACAAAGCACAATGTCTTTTGGCCCTGATTTGGTAGTGTGGGGAAGGGGATTGGCTATTATCTTCCGAGGTCTGCGGCTGAGGAGTATTGGGAGGCCGCAGCCGGACCCCAGGTGCAGCCATGTACACAGAGAAAATTGAGCAAACAGGAGATAAGTGAGATGGAGGGCTGCTTCTCGATAGAGCGGCATCACAAAACCGCCCTGGGCTATTAACCTCGCACTCCTCCCTGTTCCTAACCTCTTCTCACCACCGTGATGTCTTATACATGAGGTGGAACATCCGTTTGGGCTAAGTGCGAGGTTGAGATACGTGATCCGGAACTGTTCTGAGTCTCTACTGATGACAACAAAATGTTTCTCTGATGTTTCTCAACCTAATCGAAAGCAAGTGGTCCAGGGAGTATGTCATCCCCACCTTATGACATTTTCGCTCTACAGTGTGGAATTGGGTGTTTTTTGGGCCCTGCTTTACATATGTTCCTGCACTAGTTTAACAAATGATTTTGTCATCCTCAGTCTTGACAGCACACAAAATATTTGCTTGATCTCGATTTTTGTCACAACATCATGAAAATGCTGTCAAACTATTGGCTGAACTACCTCCAATATTGCCTTTCTCTTTCCTCATTTGAGACTCTTTGTGATTAAAGGCTATACAAATTAAAAAAATGACTCTTGTCCGCAATTTAAGAATATTGTACTTGCTGACACCGCTTTCTGGCTGAAATTATTATTGCACCCTCTGTCATGTTACTTTGAAGGCACGTGCAAGTGTGTGACTATCCTTTTTTTCCTCTTTTTGGGGGGGTCTGCTTGGCATTTATTTAAAATAACCCAGTTCTCAATTTGACCATTTTCAAGCTAGAATAAGATAAAACGACAAGCACAAGCGTGAAATCGCCATGTTTTTATTAAAATTAAGTGTTAGCAGATTATCGTAGATTTAATCCCCCGCCATGCGGCAATTTTGTTGCAATCACCAGGCCAAAAAGGATTCATGTTGTATCCTTGGGATCATCTGTTTTTAATTCTGCAGTCCAGTCTTCACATATAAGAAATGTACATGCATGAAGTGACAGTACTGGCCAAGGAAGGTATTTAGAGCCTGAGCAGCAGCTTGTCCAGCAAAACCCAGAGGCGAGCATATTAAGAGACAAAGCTGGGACAAGAATACACCAATGACTGCGTAGGCTGCACCCGACACATTATGATACGACACAAGACAAGTCACATCTGCTAGTTCAACCACAATGTCATCCGCCCACAGAAATGTAATCAACACAACGTGGATTGGTGGTGATGTGCAGTGTTGAGAGTAACGTGTTACGAAGGAAACCACTCCTGGGACGCAATTACTTTTCTTTGTAATGAGTACTGTAATCGTCTTTATACCACGGTGCGCTCATCCTCTACTTTTCAAAAGCAGATCATGAATCACAACGTCTACTGCAAATTGATAGTTGCCGCTTCGCTCATTAAGTCATACACAAATCTCCTACTGCCAGCAACACAACACTGAATACAACAAACCAAAAGGGTATGTATGTATATATCTACCCATTAATATGCAACTAAATACAGTCGCATCCAGCACAGTGTGTAATTTCTCCTGACTGACATTCTCCCTACCACATATACTCACATCTAAGCTGTACATAAAACTATAAAATAAAATGCTAAAATCCGGGTGCGAGTTTATATGCGCACATTGGTTGTGTGTCAGCAGTAGTGTATGGTAGGTAGCGAGTGGGGTGGGGATGTCGCTTGTACAGGAACAACAAAGGTAAAGGGGCAAACGCAATTTGCATTTGTTTTTTTTTTATTCATACAGTTGTTTTTTGTTGTTATTGTTGTTTTTACAATACACCATACCTGTAGAAAAAAAATGAGGAAATCTTCAATTGGTTTAACGATAAAATAAATATGTTTGGCTTGAATATAAGATTAATAGAAGATTAATGTCTTTGGGTATCATATGCTATATGAGTCACTAGCGATAGTATGACGTTCAAAATGTTTAAAAAAAACTTTTTTTCAAATGTATACTTTGGATATTACATACTATATGAGTCACTAGCGATATTATTTAGGCTTGGAATGTTATTTCATCGTTTTCTAATTTTTCTTTGAGTGGTGAAGTTCTGTTATCTTGTTTTGGTTTTGAATATGTTTTCCCTGTGAACAAAATAACAAAATAAAAAAAAGTAACAGGGGTGGGCACTTAAAAGCTTTGGTTTCAGCCTACATAGTGTTATTATGTATAATTCTGTATTATTTAGCTGTTTTTTGTGCTTTTTTGTCGAATATTTCCCTTCGTTGGTTGATGCTGGGTTTTTTGTAATTAATGCCCAAATAAACTTAATTCATTCATTCATTCATTCATTCATTCATTCATTCTGGACAAAATGGAAATGGAGGGTTTTAGCCGTGTTAGTTTTCAAGCGATAAAAATTTAACAAGCCAAAAATGTGCAAAGGGTTTACTGCTTCCACAGGTTGGTGAAAACGTTTTACACTATTTATTTTATTATGATGCTATCCTTAAGCAGTTCCAGAAGGTCAACTTCAAGGTGAGTATATACAAACTCTCCCCTACTTACGAACTTTCTGGACGAATTTGTTGAATTTGTTTGTAAGTTGCTTCAGTGCTATATTTTGTATGTTTAAGGTTTATAAGTATGTTTAAGGCTTGTAAAAGTAACCTGTATTGTTTTGTACCGAAAAATAAACATTTATTAAATTAATATGCGCTATAAAGATGCAGTGAAGTTTAACCTACTTTTGGAAGATGGGCTTCAAGAGTAAGGCAACATCCTCCTCCGTGGTAGGAAGTGGACGAAAAAAAGTGTTCTGACCATTTTCTCAAACGCATCAAGCTTTCTTATTTAACTTTCATTTCAGTATGTTTACACACGAACTACACAGCTAACTACACAAAAAACAGTTACTTTTTTAACGAAGTAAATGATAAATGTAGTTACCGTAAATTCCGGACAACAACCCTCTACTTTTTTCCCAAATGTTCAGCCCTGCGGCTTATTCAGTGAAGCGGCCTATTTATGAAATGTTTCTAACGGCCACCAGCGGCACTCGAGTACGAAAGGTAAGATTTAGACCGGTGGAATAAGTGCGCCGATGTAGACTGCATTCTCACAGTTTACGTTCAAATTGTACGTATGACAAAGGTTCTTTCCTATAATAAGGAAGACGCCCTTGATGACGACATTAACAAGGAGAAAGATGAGGATAGTTAACCGTGAATTTAGCATTTGCGGTACGGCTTTTTCTAACAGCTACGCTTCATGCGTAGCGAGCGTGTTAGGAGTAGCGTGGTGGTACCTTTCACAGGCACGGTTTGGGATGAAAGTTATATTATCACTATTAAAACTTTGAAAACTCTCTCGGTGTACCATCTTTCTTTGTAAATATGTGTAACCATGTATAATATGTATTTGCAACTGTATATTTCTCTACTGTATTTATTTTAGAGACGTATTGTGATATGTTTTCTACCGTCAAATCAAAAAGAAGAGGCAAAGCAAACGCGGGCTGACGGGATATGGGGTGAAGCTGAGTTAAATCTGTTGTTGCAGCGGACAATAGTGTATATTTATTTTTCCGCACCCTTAACTTTGGAAATATCCATTTTTTTCATTGGATTACTTTTAACGGGACCCGGACTTGAAAGGTCTAAATTAAATTGTAACTACCGGTATCATTTTCTGTTCATGTTGCCGACTGCAATAATTGCATTGTGTACCATATCTGCAGTCACAATTGCGGCAGCTATACAGTAATCAGACCCGGGACAGATTTGCGGCTCTGTCACATGTTACAATGTGTGCTCATGCGGCCTATATATAGGTGCGGCTTGTGTAAAGACAAAATCTGTAAAATCTGTTACATATGGTGCGTGCGGCTTATAATCAGGTGCGCTCTATAGTCCGGAATTTACGGTACTTTTTCTTAGGAAATCGCTAAACACTACTGATGTCAAACACTGAAAACAATCGGTACCCTATGGTAGGCATAACCGTTACTTAGGAAGCTGCTGGAACAAAGAGGTGGTGGCAAGTTCCAGATGAGAAAAAAATGGCCTGGGTGGCCCTGAGCATATGTCTCCACTCATCATGATATACCCCCACAGTGAATGGCGAGATGGAGAGTACATGGAGGTGTTTGCTCCTGGCTGGAATACGTCACTTGGGTGAAAAAGAAGGAAGGCGATTGCTTGTCTAACAAACAACACAGTGTGCCTGACTCCAGGAGATGATTACAGGGACTGGGGAGGGGAAGTTAATAATCCGAGTGTTGTCGCTATTGTTGACTTGAAAAGGTAAAGGAAAGGGAGAACAAAAGAGCAGTGAAAGACAAAAAAACCCTAAGAAATGCTTTGTGAATGATGTTGTCATGTTGTGAGACATTATCACTTTTTGGAAAATCAAGCTTTATTTTAAAAGTGTTTTAAAGCATCCAACCCAAAAACAATCAGCGCACCTGAGTACTAAAACAGCCCTGTGTTTGAAAAAAATCCCTTTTCGACCCAAAATCCGAGTAATTTTTGCTGCATTGTTCACCCGAGAAATTAGCCCTTGACCAGACCCGAACATAGACAAACACCACCGTTGAAATGAGCGGCCATCTTGGCTACTCTCGCCCAGTCAGGAAGCATTGTTTCTTAAGAGATTGTCAGTCAACATGTGTTAATAATTGAATGTGATTGAGAGTGTTTAATTGCCTTTTGCTGATTATAAAAAATCCCTAAAAATGTGTGATAACGAGAAAGACGAGGAAAATGGTGAGAAATAAATTCTACAAAATACAAAAACGGTTTTCGGGCGCCTGATCAAATGTAGAGTAAATGTTTTTAAGTAGTTTTATATTTTAATCTTCATTCTGTTTAATTGTTATTATGTATACATTAAAAATAATGATTGTTGTTTAAGCAAATATTTTATTATATTTTGGGTATTTTTTAAGGCGTAGGAACTCTCAAATCCATACCATAATATATACCAGCTCGGGAGCCTAGATGGAAGGGCGCCCGTTTCGGGACTGGGAGGTTGCTGGTTCAAGCCTCGGCCGAGTCATACCCAAGAGTTACAACATTGGTACTCATTGCCTCCCTGCTTGGTGCTCGGCATTAAGGGTTGGGATTGGGAGGTTTGGTCACCTAATGGCTCCCAAGACAGCAGTTGGGTCTAAAATGGCGGCGCCCTGTTTGGCCGCGGCTGCATCGGCTCGCTACAGTTTAACTGTACGGGTCAGGTGTATCGACATTTTGTTCTGTGTGCATGGTTACAAAGAATGACAATAAAAGTAAATTCTATTCTATTCTATTCTATAATGGGAAAAAATATTTGGTACTCGAACAATTAGGTGGTCGAACACCAGTTCCAAACAAATCATGGTCGAACACCAGGGTATCGTTGTGTCGTTCGGGCTAGAGTGTAACTCACTCCGGACTATAAGTCAAACAATGCATAATTTGGTAGAAACTTGTAAATAAGCTACCATCAAGTATAAAAATAATTTATTCAAATGTGTGTAATGAAAAAAAGACTTGACCCTCGGCATGGAAACCTGGGGTACCACAAGACCTGGAGGGTCCGCATTATTTTCCCATCCCTCTCAATCGACTAAAAGCAGTAGCAGGGTTCATTCGAGACCCTGCCCCATGTGAAGTCTGACAAGAAAAAGTAATGCAAATGGTGCTGGGCTGTAATATTTTTCATTCTGACATGTTATGAAATAATTCCTGCTCATTGAAATGAGTTGATTTTCCTAAAAATTGGGCTTATTGATTAGTTCCCCCCCTCCTCTTTATCATTGCGGGTTATCTTGTCAACTATGTCCTTTGTATTTATTTATTTTTCCGATTTGACTTTCTTGCCATGTAAATAAATCATAGTTGTTGCTTTTTTTAAATCAAACCACGTTACATTATTTTTGGTGTCTATATTTTTCTTTTGGATTGTTCAATCATCAAAATCAATACATGGTAAAATGGTTCGGTTAAAGCTAAAATTTGCTTGCTTGATCTAATTCTGGTGATCCGGTTACCAGCAATTCCAATTTTAAACCCAAATACATATATAGTAAAGTTAATCTCCCAATATCCTAAAAAAATGAAATAAAGAAATAAGATGAAAATATTATTAGGATAGGCAACATATACAGGGCATTGCTTGTACTCTGGCCTATGTTGTGCTAGCAATTTCCTTAAGACTGGGCAGAGAACAGCTGATAATATTCGGGGCTGTGTTGATGACCTTTTATTATCTTTCTTGGTTTAAGTTTCTGTGTAGATGTCAATATTTGCATAAGACACATTAAGTCATGGTTGAACTCATTGACCTGAGTAATTTTAACGTCATTACAGACCCAACATGTATTTGTTGTTAATAATGTCGACACAATATCGTATCCCTTTCCATTATGTGATACATTTTGGTGTTTTTAGTCAACCCTAAAATTATAATATTTTTCCCTTATGTGATTTACAAAACAATTAGAGATCGTATATGAGGATGATTGATGATGCAGTCATAAAAGCACTCACATGCAATTTTTGTTCCAAATGCATGTTTGCAGAGAAAGCACTCCCCTACTTAGTTTATATCAAACATACGAGGAAGCCTGCTTCAATCTTATAATTTAATCCTAATGATAACAGACGGAAATGTACATTGCCATCTGCCCTACTTGAATGTTTTTACCTTTTGCGTGCTCTTTTAGCATTAGTTTGATTTATTTGCTACTTACTTTTTTTCTTCCATAGTACAGAGAGCAGATTTTCATTTGACTTTGGTGTGCTGTTTTTAAAGCAATGTAGAAAACACAACCATAGATTGGGTGAACCGTTATTCTTTAGTGGCCACAAGCTTGTGCTGTACCAGTCTGAAAATAAATTGACTTAAAAATTGGAATAGAGCAGACCCCCAGGACAAAACATGAATATGTTCTGAGGTGGTAAATATAAATTACAATGCCTAGCAAAAGTATATACCCCAAGAACATTTTGCCACATTTCAGACAAAAAAAATAAAACATGTATTCCACAGAGTAGAGTGAGAACGTAGCAGGGTAGGGGTCGACGTATACCAGTGGTCTACTGTAATAGAAAATAGCTACAAAATCAGTTACAAGCATAGAGCTTTATAGATGATACACGTTTCCATCAAAATGACCTGATTTACTCCTGACCCAAGCAGCATGATTCCACTTCAAGGATTATGTCGGGTGCACCTAAAGTAAATGTTTCCATTGGCGATTATAGAATGTGTCCTGTCTCAAAGTTAAACTAATATTTGCTCTGGCTTAAACACAGAAGCCAGGCGAACTTCAGAAAAGCTGAGAGGGGAACAAAGGAATGAAACAACCTTATTTTCTCTCCATGCGCTCCACCGTGGTCTGATTGGAACTCTGTGATAAATGAGTCTGTTCCTGTTTGATTGGACCAAATTAGCCGGAGCCCTTGCCATATCTTAATGAGTAGAGGTGCAGAGTGTAAGAAAGTAAAATAATGAAAGCGTAAAATCTTAACGCTTCAAACTTTAACTCTTAATGGAGTCTTGTTGTAAAATTCAAACCATGCTCGCTTTCCTTGCTCGGGTTGCCGTCACTGCAGTACATGGTTTGGTTGCTAAAAATCAATTCACCCTACTTTCTCTATGAATCTGATTTACTCACAACATTGTACCTCACAATGTCTTAAACAAACAGAAGACTTTAAAGCAGAAAGCAGCAGGATCAAGCAAAATATTGAAATGCAGTTTATAAATCATTGAGGAAAAGTAGCATTAATATTGCATAGTATGCAGACCACCAACCAGTTTCGCAGAGGATTTAGTAAACAGTCAAGTGCTTACTTGCTCCCGTTACGACCACATGATAAAGTGTTTCCTTGGTTTTGTCGCGGTTTGTGTCCTCAGTGCATCGATGATTTTTTTCCATACATCAGTTCTGCAGATTTTGGCATACATTGCAGAATTTCAATGTCATTTAAAGAGCCCTAGTACACTCAGACATGCCTTTTTTGTGCAATCTGATCAGGTGGGAGAACACAATCTATAATTACGTAATAATATGTTGTTTATGCATATCATTTTGAGATTAAAGAGGATTCAATTCATGTCACTCAAAATTTCAATAAAGTACCGGGCTTGTTTGCACTCAATCCAAATGCGGGCTCAGTTGTTGAAAGTGGTACGCTGTATGTGGCTTTCCGGATGCATAGACTTGCACTATATATGGATAGATACAACAGATGCATCCACCGTACATGGACTGTAACATTTTTGCCATGGAGCCAGAAAAAGAAAAGGAAATGTACAAGAGAAATCAACCAATACACATGAGGCTTTTTTTAGCAAGTAAGCCAGAGTTTTTGTATACCATTCCTCTCTGTACTGCAAGTCCCACAGTGCTTTACACTACATATCAAATAAGGGATGAGGC
This sequence comes from Urocampus carinirostris, assembly GCF_059441175.1. Classification (NCBI taxonomy): domain Eukaryota; kingdom Metazoa; phylum Chordata; class Actinopteri; order Syngnathiformes; family Syngnathidae; genus Urocampus; species Urocampus carinirostris. The sequence continues at coordinate 30,974,114 of NC_142354.1, read as the reverse complement.
AGAACCCACATTTCTTGTGTAGTGCTGAAGTAGACTATATATAAAATATAAAAATAAGAATATGCCCAACATTCATAGAATTGGTTTTGTTTTAACTTTAAAAGAAAATGCCAAAAGAAACATACTTTACTCTGAGAAACAAAAATGTGTTTCATTGTTATTCATGTTCATATTCAAAGTATAATCATATACGACGAGTATACTAGAATTTGAGGTTAGTATATTTGAATTTTACCTGGCAATAATAAAACAATAGATTATTTGCAGTGTTTCAGTTTATTTGTCATGAAACCAGAGTTTGTGACTCTTCATTGCGTTACAGAAAATGAAGGATTTTATCAAAATAAGTTTTCTCATGCAGCCATGCATATACCATATTTAATTATGTATAACACACATTTTTTTCACCTAAAAATAACTCAAACTTTGGGTAAACGTTAAACCTGAGCTCTCACAGTAGTGTATTTGTGGAATGATTATTCAGTTGAAAATATCGCTGACCACATTCACAATAAATTGGAAGCAACGGTAATAAAACCTGGGTCACGGCAGTGAGAGCGCCATATCCTAACCAAAAGACCAGATGTCATACGAAAAGACATTGGATTTTACCTCATTATAACAAAATTTTTATTCATCGTACCAGAGATGAATAATATAAAATACACAAAACAGAATTTTGTCCTGAGAATATAACTAAACAAATGTTATGTTTGTATTGTGTTCTGAATTTACGTTGTCAATAAATTATTTTAATTATGGCCGTACGTATTCAATGACAATGCTTAGAAGTGTGTGAAAATACACTTAGATCCTGAGTTTGAATCCAAAATGGGGGGTGCCCGTTATATACAAGTGCGGGTTATACATGAATTAATAGTAGTTTCGATATTTGGTTGGATGTCACTTTATACAGATGGTCGTAGGGCAGATTAGCAAGAAAATTGGAGGAATACAGTATATGACATCCAGGCAGCAGTTGAGTCTTTACATATATGCAACTGCACCCTCGCCCTGCACTACGTGACACAAAAGCTTATGCACAGCCACACACACAGACGCCAAAAGGCTCACGTTCGGATGAATTTTAATTGGTATTACGGTGGAAAATCTGACATCAATCCCCACGGGAGAAGTTGTCTTCACCCTCATTGGCTTCTCTCCTCCTCAGTAGCTCCTCCCTTAAGTGTAATTACTACGCTGTCTATGAGCAGAGTATCGGTTTCCTCTAACTAGCAGCAGGCTCTTTAGTCCTTCTATCACCGCAGACCTAAGATAGGTCAAATCTACGGATCAACCTCAGGAAGCCTGGAGTTGTAATCAAAGACGTGCGTGTCTTTATGCGTGCTTTTGCGGTTTATAAAGTTGTGTGCGAGCGTATGGAGCCTTGTTCTCATTTGCGTAAGGGTGTGCAAGTACCAATTCGTGATTTCCTCCCTCACACACGGGGTATTGTGCATTAGATCAAAGCCGCAAACCCCTGTAGGCTTGACACACTCTCACAAGGCTGTTGCCGCAGCAGAGAAGCGCCGCAGTAATTCTGCTGATACAGTACGGTGTTATAAGAAATAATAAAATAGGAATATAAAAAAGAGGAAGTTGACTGGGGGAGTGAGCTATCTTTGCACAACAGGGGATCACAGAAGATTCTCATTGTACTGCAGAGGTGGTGTGTTGACAGAATACAGCAGAGGAGGTTAGGGAGAAGAAAGTAAAACGCGATGAGCTATGGATCGGGATCCCTGAAATATTTCCCTGAGCTGCAACAATGACAGGATTTCTAGAGAGTTCCGGTGGTGGCGGGTCAATGATACCAGAGCGTGTTGCTAGGAGCTAATGGGAAAGCTTCAACGCGCTTTGATATCGTGAATCATTACAATAGCACATGCCAAATATTGATGTATGATGCTCCGATGGGAGCCGAGTCTGAAGAGGGAGTCTGAAGAGGATCTGCGAGAGTCTCGACTGATTCGGAGGAAAGTGAGAACTTTACAGCAGAACTTAGCGCTTAGCAAAACCGACTGCAAAAGGAAAGTGTTGCATGCTGGCAAGTCCTTACTGTACTGTGAAAACTGCTGATGACCTCCAGCTCATTTACATGCTTTATCTTGACTCATGACTCAGATACCATTTAAAATCGATAGTCATACATACATACATATACACATACATACATATATATATATGTATATATAATCATCGACGATCTTGGATTTCTTCATAACAGCAGAGCATTTTATGTATTTTTCCCTTTTCTTGATTTTGTCGATGCTCACTTCATTTCGAGCATATAATACAAAAAGCCTTAAATACACAGGGTGGTCGATTTGTCTGTCGATCAGGTCGAGTACAGTCTTACATTGCAGAAACATTTTCAGGGCTTTGTATCATTAATCATTTGATGAAAAGTTGTGCATCAATGTATAGTACATTGGTCTTGCAAGTTTTTTTAATTGGCAGGATCAAGTGTCAACACAACAAACTGTTTCAAGTGTTTTGGCCCCATTATTTTACTTTTTAAGACTAAGTTTAGTCTTGAGACCTATTCTTAAAGGATCTCTGCTTGTCAATTGAAACTGGGGATGCTGTTCGGATACTGCGTCTATTTGGATCGATCAATTTTAGTATTCTACTGATTAAATTTTATGGGTCAATAGAAAAGTAAAAAATAAACTTGGCTGTAGCATTCTTGTTAAAAATCTGAACGTTTGAGTTTACCAAAGTTGAAATTAACTTTTTGTGGTGAATGTGCATGCACCATTGTATTTTTCGTTGACGAATAAGACTGTCCAACAATTTGAAAATTATAAATAATAAAGTTTTCAGAGTTTGGGTAAATGAATGGCATCAGATTTTTTTGCGTTAAAAAAAAAAAACAAAAAACAAAAACAATCCCAAATCAGTAGTTTTTGCCTTTATCGGAAAGAAAAATGTTACAGTGGATTGGATTGAGCCATTCTTTGTCAACAATACATAAGTTCAATAGTGATTGGTCATAACCCTCAAAACAAGGACTTACAAGCTCACAGACAGTTCATTCCCCAGAGTAATCACCACCCTAAAGAAGCCCAGAAGACTGTATATAGATATATATATATATATATATATATATATATATATATATATATATATATATATATATATATATATATATATATATCTATCTCATCTCATCTCATTAGCCGTACCGCTTATCCTCAGTAGGGTCGCGGGGGGCTGGAGCCCATCCCAGCAATCATCGGGCAGTGGGCAGGGGACACCCTGAACTGGTTGCCAGCCAATCGCAGGGCACACAGGGACAGACAACTCATTCGCTCATTCACACCTAGGGACAATTTGGACCGGCCAATTCACCTGAAATGCATGTTTTTGGAATGTGGGAGGAAACCGGAGTGTCCGGAGGAAACCCACGCAAGCACGGGGAGAACATACAAACTCCGCACAGAAAGTCTGGAGCTGAACCCACGACAGGTTCCCATGACATGAACTGTGCCGCACAAGCGCTAACCACTGCGCCGCCGTGCTGCCCCATATATATATATATATATATATATATATATATATATATTACTTTTTTTGTACCAGGCAATCAAAACCTATTTCCAGACTTGCACGAGATGAGTTGGATCTTCCAACTTCCAGAGATTGTACTTGTGCATAAAATTGTATTTTAATGTGTTTTCAAGGTTTGAAAAGTGCTTACATTTAGATGCAGTGTATGTAAATGCTTAAAATTTTGGCCGTGTTTCTGAAGTTAGCTGTTAACATAAGGAACTTATTCAATCGTTCCAAAATACGATTGTGGCCAAAGTTAGAAATTAAGATTTAGGCTCCTGATTAGAGTACTAAACTATATCTAAGGTAAGAAATAGGGTTGGGGCTAGTGTTAGGTGTAGATTTAGGTTTAGAAACTAGTTTTTGACTTCCATATTAGGATTCTAAACTGAAGGTAAGATTCCATAACAGGTTTAGAGCTAGGGTTACATTTAGAAACAGGGTTAGGGCAAGGAGATACAGCTAGGGCTAGGTGTAGGGCTATGATTAAGAGCTCGGGTTTGAGCTGTTAATTAGGGTTTAACACCGATTTTAGGGTCCCAAAATAAGGTTACCGCTTCAGTTAGGTTTGAAACTAAAGTTGAGGGACCCTGTTCTTTTGAGCAGTGCTGGATTTCTTCTTTTAAGGCTACTGGAACAATTTGAAAAAAGGCAAAGAAAACCCTTACAAGGTGCTTGAATTTTGCCATGAAAAAGGTGTACAAACACTGAAAGTCAAACGTACCAAAGTCCTCGTACACAACTATATAAATGAGCTTGGAGACCTTTCAAGATTTACATAGTAAAGTGTGTAAGTTACAGCATGAATGTCTACCATATTTGAGTCTGTATTACAATATACAATAACGGCTGGCTCTAAAAAGTCTATTGGAACTCATATCAAATCACGCAAGAGGAGGCCAATCGTCTTTTGTGTCTTTTTTTTTTTGTTCTTCGATTCATTTGGTCCGCATTATGTTCTTTAGTCCCATCTGTTCGTTCCCTCCTGTTTTTTTTTCCTTCAAGATCTTATGTGTCGAAAAAAAGGGGCCATCTCTTTAAAGCAATCTCTCCATCGCTAGATCTTTCCCAACACTTGCCAGGTTAGAACGGTTGGCTTGATGAATAATGGAGGTAACTGTGACCTTTACAGTGTGAGTTCAGGCCTTCTTTGGCTTCTTTCTTATCTGATAAATGCTTTTGATTTCCTAACTACACTGGAGACACGTAAGACTGAACGATTGTCCATGTCCTGAACACCTACCCAGACAGCATGGGGTTTAGCTACCTACTTTGATAGCTAGCGAGTTAGCCAGTTACCTACCCAACTATTGTAAAATATGGACTGTAAGCCGCGATTTTTTTCCCCAAGCTTGTGCAATGATGCGGGTAATTTATTCATTTGTATCTAACAGCTGCCAGAGGTGCCTGAAGAGTAAAGGTGAGAACAACAAACATGGAATATATGCGTTGACATACACGCAGGTTTAATGTAACTTTGCGCTTCGTAAAACTAAAATGAACAGACCCTCTTAATGGAAAAGATGTCAATCAAAAGTGGAGCGCTAACTACCATGTTGGGAATAGTTTTAAGAGTCTGTTTATTTGTAAAAGGAAATTATGTGGTAAAACAAACCTATTACAAGAAATATTATCCAATGAAGCAGAAATGTTTAAGGCGGATTCCTATTTATTTGTTGGCAATATCGTGTGTTTTGGAGTAAATACTTTACACGGTTGGATTCTATGGATTGTCCTTGATGTTACAAAGCCATTTTTGGGGACATTCAAAGAAGTTGAGGACGGTCAGGGGCAATGTTCCCTCTAATTTTCCATAGGTCTGAGCGTTCACACAAAGTCGGTGAGCAACGCTTGAAACAACAGTGAGCAACAGCAATCCCAAGTGTGGCAACTAAATCATTATCAAACATGTCCAAAACTTGACATCAAGTTACATTTTGCTGAGTTTCCGGCAATGCAAAAAAAAAATTCACTTTTGAATGAATTGACTAATGTATTATTGCAAAGGTTGTAAGGCCTACAAAGATAATTTGTTTTTACAACGATTCTTTCACAAGATTTCCATTTTTTTTTTTTTTCTGGTATCTTTTGTCGCATAATACTAACATTTTGGGGGCTTATTTAGTCGGTTTCACAATACAGAACTGTGTTTAATCATATTTTTTAGTGGAAGTACAATGTTGGCAACAAGATTGACTTTATTTGAATGCAACACAAACCTTTTCTTTTTTTTCACAATTTTTTTTAAATGTTTTTGTAATTCCTTTAAAAAAATCTCATTATGTTTATTCTTCCTGGCTGTCACTTTTTTCTTTTTGTTCTCTATCTTCTTTCTTTTCTTTTTTTCAGGCTTTTTTTTCAGAAATTGTCCTTCTTTTTTCTCTTCCTTTTGTTTCTTTTTTCACAGCTTTTCACTACTTTTTCATTTTGGTATTTTAGTTCATTTTTGTTCCATCCCCCCTTCCTTTAAGTCATTTTGTGCACAATTTTTCATAATATTTGGTCGTGTAAGCCGGTAAGCCGGTCCTCGAAAAACTCTACTGACTTTACTCAACTTCGTTCTTCTCAACCCGTGCATTTTTACCTTCATGCACTGTAACTTTGACTTAATTTGCTTCTTAATTAGCAATCTCGAGCCCTGATTTTTGTTAGCTTGGCTAGATTTTCTTGTGCGCGGAAAAGCTTTGGGTAGTGCGCAATTGCACACACACGCAGCCTAGAGGGAACTTTGGTCTGGGGACGTAATGGTAAGTTACGCCAGCTTTATAGTTTTCGGGTATCTTGTTTTAGACTGATCACAATGTTTCTCTGATGTGTATATTATGAAACAGTCATTATATCTTGATTTCCAAGAGTTTAAGCTTTCCAATGGTATGTGGTATGATGTATTTCAGTGACTGGTGAAATTGTGAAGTATTTGTTCATCAACATTAACGGAACGTTAATATTATTTAAACTTTTTCCGTGTTCCGTCTTTCTTTGTCCATATGGCATGTTTCAATGTGGGCACATGCGGCTTATATTCAGCTATGGCTTACGTATATACAAAATTGTTTATCCTTTTAAAAATTGTACTGGGTGCGTCTTATAATCCGGTGTGCCTTATAGTCTGAAATCAACGGTACCTATTTGTGACTTGAGTGTTTTCCCAATGAAATCTTGTCATAGAATAGATGCACTTAAGTGGGTGGAAACACAGCAACCACAAAAAACAACAAAGACAAAGACTCTCGGACTTGATTTACGCATGCAAGAGGCCAACTGCACTTACACTGTGTCAATGAGTTGGCGCCTTATCCAGCATTTTTATTCGCAAAGTTTGAAAAACATTAACAACAACATAACATCCATATGGTCCACCCTGAGGCTATTTCCCAAAAACTATTATTCTTGCAAAACTTTAGCGAGCATATTGCACAAATCATTAACCGAGCAATAAAGGAAATGAGAAAATGTGACTGGTCAAATTGACCTCTACCAGTGGTTGACCTATCACACACTCTCTTATGACAACAGAAGAAAGGCCAAAAAGACTGGGACCCATAGTAATATGAGTAAATCAGTAAATATATGATAACCATAAACGTGTTTACTCCAGGGATTCCGCCCTCCTCCCACATGCCAAAAACATGCATGTTTCTAGGTGTAAATAAGCAAGTGAGTTGTCTGACTGTCTGGCAAATAATTCAGGGTGTCCCAGCCCACTGCACCTGTATAGCTGGGATGGGATCCAGCACCCCCTGACCCTACTAAGGATACGGATAACAGATGAATGGATGGAACTATATGCGTCAGTTACTATGACACCACAAGGAAGCGGTAAAATAATGGACCTCTCTTTAAACAGTAAATATATGATTAGTTCTAAATAAGTAAACATATGTTAACTACTGAGTAAATATATTATTTATGGTCCTTGATAACTAATGAACATTGTTTACGATGAGATTAGACGTGGCACTCCAGGGTAAACAGGTAGGAAAATACTACTTTACGTTAGGATACATTGGCACATATTTACAAAAGACTGGCTTGAGTCATAAAGGCATAAGAATCAGTGCAATGAATGTAGTGCAATAACATACTTCTTAAGAGAGAGTTGTCCCTGAGGATGTTACACCTTGTTTCAAAAAATCCGTAGTGCCTTTAAATTGCAGCTGGTCAAACATGTGGTGGCCAGGGTGAAAAGCGTCCATTAAAATGTTATTGGTAGTGCAAGCCAGCAATGTCCTCCAGACTGGACACAGAACAGTTGGCGATTTTCTGCAGCCATGCTCTAAGAATACCTAATATACCAAAATATATGATAAATATTGGGAGGCAAGAACTAATCGATAACATCGGTTAAAATTATTGATTAAAAGTGTTAGACACTAATTAGATCATCTATTTGTTTCACGTGATTTATGAGCCACCAAGTACATTAAAGCAATGCAAACCATTCTGCTGTGACACTGGGATTTGTAGTACTGCATTAGTCTGGCAGAGGGCGCCAAGACCGTTTTTATATAAAAATTAGGTTTCATTTTTGAAATACAAAATATTGAACACCCCGTGACCCTACTGAGGATAAGTAGTGCAGATAATGGATGGATGGATGGAAATATTGAGCATTCGCTAGAAGCAAAATTTGCATCAAAGTTTCAACTTTGTAGTGTTTGACTGATATATCATGAAGATGGTAAGGCGCCCGCTTTGAGACTGGGAGGTCGGTGGTTCGCGCCCCGGCCGAGTCATTCCTAAGACTTAAAAAGTGGTCGGCGGCGCCCTCTGTTGGCTGCGGCTGCATCGGCTCGCTACAACGGGTCAGGTGCAATCGACATTTCGTTCTGTGTACATTGTTACACAGAATGACAATACAAGGAAATTATTATTATTATTATTATTATTATTATGAAGCAAAGTTAACAATGTTCAAGGGAACAGAGCAGCAGAAATACAGAAAACCAGAAAAGTAAATATAATAAATAAAGTAAAAACTTAATGACATGTTTAACTCAAACTCTTGAGCATATATCGTGTTCATATTGGGAATGTTGATCATATTCCTAAATTTAAACCAAGAAACAGATTCATTGACAATATTTTTAAAAAAGTGTTTGTTTACATTTTTGATATATTTGTTTGTGAATAAAAAAAACCCACACATTAATTAAATATATTGCCCTTTCTTTTTTGTTTTGTTTTGTATCCAAAAACTGTCTTTGGATAAAGTGGTAGGGAAAAGAAAATTTTACATGTTTGCTAGTGTAAAGCAAAAATGTATTTTTCATCAAACACCAAATCCCCAATACCCAAAACACTTTCTACTAAAAAAATATTTCAATTACATAAAAATAAAAATACAAAATAACATGGACCAGTGGGGCAAACAAGATATAATGGATATAATATATTTTTGAATACTAACACTTCCGTTCAATGGATTGGTGTTACCATGAAAATGTACTCTTTTGTTATCAATCAAATGAGTTGCAAAAATCTAATTACATGCTCCAAAGTACCTGCTAATTTTCCTAACAGAGGTACTTAAATTGAATTAATTGTAGCTGAGCTCATGGTAGGAAAAAAAACACATATTTTCCCTTTTTCCCAGCAAAAAAATCATTTGCTTTGTATATCATTCATAGTACGTTCAGTGAAAACCAGCAACCTTGGAATGGGCATAGACAATTCCACGCTGTCGTCATTCCTATTGAAATCGGGAATGCGTGTTTACACAAAACCTGAGGCAATCTCAGCCTGATTGCCCTTTTGAATGTTTCAACTTAAGGAAAATGTCTAAAAAAACAACCTATGTCTTGCTTCTGAATACAGCTCCTTGAAACCAAAATACACAAGTAACTTTTCTTTCTACTGTAAGACGGAAGTTTACATTTTGTCTCCGCTAAGTTCCATGTGTTGTTTTGTCGTTCTACACTTGTGGTCCTAACCATTCTTTTAATGTGCACCATTTTTTTGCCAAGTACCTCCGGTAAGCAATTTAAGTAAGAGATAAAAACCAATTAAAAATAATTGAATACATTTTAAAAGCGCCTAAAAAACACACATACCTAGATAAAGAAAGGAATCAATTCCATATACTGTAGTTTAAATTATTTTCGGGATTGGGGAAACTAAATCAATGTTTTTGTTTTATTATTATACTATATATACAGTATATATATATATATATATATATATATATATATATATATATATATATATATATGTATATTTAAGCAACAAAAAACACAAATCTTGACTCAAGATTAGTATTTCAGTATATGGCTGCTTTATTTTGAAGCAAGACTAAGTGGCTATGCGTGAATAAACCACTCCACTGACTGCAGCAGATTCCGTATTGGTAAAAGTTACCCATTTCTGGTCTTTAACAAACCATGTTTCGAATAGTGTTTTTGAACAGAATACCTGTAAACACTATGTATACTAGGTTATTTGTTTGAAGGCATGTCAATGATTTATTCAGATTGATCCAAAAATCCAACTTCTGATCCCAGTCCGACTATTCCCCGTTTCCGATAAGGCGTTGTTTAACTCAATTCCGGAAACTCTGAAATTACTGGTCTACTAGTTAACCCAAGAGCACATAAAGGATCCGCAGGTTGGAGAGTGTTCTCCATTCGGGCCCCGGTGCTGTGGAATGCTCTCGATCTGCAACCTCAGTGGAAGTGTTTCAAAATATAGGGTTAAAACGCACTTATATTCTATACCTTCTATACCTTCTGAATGAACTGTATTTAATGTTGACAATGTATGTGTGTGGTTTGTTAATGCTAAAACCATTGAAAACCCGGTCATCCTTTTATTTTTATTTTTTTTCTTTTGTTTCATATCATACTTTTTTTTTTGTATTTTATTTGTATTTGTATTTTTTCTCAAAATCAATTGCAGCCTGGTCATCCTGCAAGGGGGATTACCTTATGTGTGGTCCCTCTTCAAGGTTTCTTCGTTTTCTTCATGCTGTGATTTTCGAGTTTTTCCTTGCCCTCCTGTCGGTTTTAGATCAGGGTAGGGTGTAATAATAGTCTGTAGTTTGCAATAATCTGTAGTCTGTGCAGCCCTTTGAGACTCCTTGTGATTAAGGTCCATACAAATAATCATGACTTGACTTGACTATTCTCTAAACCACACCAAGCCTGAATGTCTAAGTCACACAAACCTCTGACAAAAGCTTTTCACACCCCACACGCTTTGCACAACCACACAGAAGACCTAAATAAAACACACTTCCTCTGGGGAACGCATTTGGAGAAGTGGAAAGCAAAGGTGACAAAACGGATGTGCCCTGGTGTGACGCGAGTGGGAAAATGATACCCTTATTAAAACGCGATGTACAGTCGGGGAAAAACAGCAATCGAGCAAAACACTTCACCTCAACTCCTGAGTGCTGGGATGTGGGGGGAATTAAAAAATCATGACAAGTCGAGACTCTGTCGTAAAGAGTATGGCAATGGAGAAATGGTAGAGAGTCGAGGTTTTCCTGCCAAGTGAAGCATGAGTTGAGTTCCTAATGAACACAAGCGATGATACAAATAGGGTTGCAATGATTAGTCGTTATGTCTGCAAAAAATGATAATAGAAATAGTCGACAAATAATTACAATATTGACTATTGTCGCCAGATAGCTTTTTTCCCTATATGAATGTAATCTTTCCTGAGAGTCGCTCATGGCAATAGCTTCCCTGTCTCAAACAGTAACATAAACATACATGGCATGTCAACGTCAAGTACGCATACCAAAAGTTTTAAAGTTTAGGAGTATTTTAAAATGGGTATGGCGGATAAAAAAACTACAGTACTTGTAAAGTTTGAGAAACAGACCTTGCATATCATGGCAGTAACTCAGTGACACACGAACATTTACTAAGCAAGTCAGACAGTTGAACAAAATGGAGTCTGACTTGTCTCAGTAACATGCAAGTAACGTTCAAGCTAATACCGCTTTGATGACATGCATTGCATATTTCATACATGTGTTTTTCCCTGTCCTTGACAAACGCCTTAGAAATTAAATGCAAGCAGTCTGAAGAACATATGTCAGTTTTTAAAACTGATTTCAAACTGTTGAAAAGTACATTAAGTACTTATGTTAGAGACTTTGCAGTGGACCACAGAGTCTACTTCACAAAATGCACATCATATTTATTTTTATTTACATTTCTACTGCTGCAAATTAGCCTGTTCTTGGTTGATAGGGAAAAAAACAAAAATATAAACTTCAGCCCTTGCTGTATTGTGGTTTACTCATGGCACTTAACTACTTCACAGATTTTTGTTGTGCACTGTGTCTTGCATTCTGAGTGGCTAAACAAAAGAAGATGCTTTATATTGCTATACAAATAAACATGACTTGACTTGACTATTGCGAGCAAAGTTGGTCCTCTCCACCCGCTAAACTTGCTCTGGAGCTCCCTAGTGGAAATTCGGGGTGGATTCGGGCTTAAAATGTAAATCATTAAGTCGGGCCGGTCAGGCTTCTCTCTCGCCGTTTTCTTTTTTTTTTCCCTGGTGGAGGATCTCCACAGCATGTGCTTACTTTTACTCAAGTAAATGTTGAGATGCTTACCAGAATATCAGTTTAACTCAAAATCGCAAAATCCAAATAAATTTTCTTCCTCTGTTTTGGGGTAAAGGACACGCTGTCACGTCTGTCGCGGTTGCCATGGCGCCCAGTTGGTCCCACCTGGGTGGTGCCGGATTCTGGCGTGGTTGCCTCGGCACCCAGTAGGCCCCGCCCATGAACACCGGCTGAGACCTATTTGACTGAGTGCTTCTTGGAGTACTTAAATGCGTTCCTTTGAATTGTGCTTTGCTGGAGCGTTTGTTATACTTGTTAAACTTCTGTAAAACGTCTGTGAGACTTATGTGAGACTTCTGTTAAATCCTTTTAAATGCCTGGTTCTGTGAATCTGCCCTTATTTGATCCTGTTTTATTTTCGGCCTGATCCGTTTGTTTTTGACAACTTTTCTTTTGTTTGGATTTCTAATCCACTCCGCGCCCATCGATCCCCGGATCGAGTGTGCGCACCCTCCTCATCCTCCCCCAATAAATTGTGAGTATGACCTTATTTCCTGTTTTCCGCTCCGCCGCGTGACTCACGCGGCTTCCTCCTTCCACCTCTCCCACGTCTGTTTCTTACAAGCTTTAGAAACTTTCTTTATTCTTTTTGCCAAATGTTTTACTATTTGCATATGTTCTTTTCTTTTTGGTGCCTTTTTGTTCAGTTTTACTTTTGTGCGCACTTCGGCGCCAAAGCGTTCATTTAGGCATGCACTTGCAGTGCACGCTGGATTTAAAAACCCGAAGCTGAGTAGTTCAGCCGAAACACACAGTTTGATGCTGAAGTATGCACGACCAGAGTAAAGCTTCAAATTTACTTTGGCGGCAAACTTAAACTTTGGGGGTGATTTCGGGCTTGTTTATCAAATCAAGTTAAACCGCCAGGTTTAGACGGGTTTTGGTTTATAAACCAGCGACTCGGGTCAAATCGGGCTGAACTTTTTTAGGCCCGATATTACTTGTAGTTGCAGCCCTAGTACAGAATGCCTTCGATCTAAACTTCAATTCTGCACAACTAGAACAATAACACAATAACAAATAACATGCAAATGTCTGCCGTTTATGTTTCTCGCATATTTGCCAGGAAACATGGTGCCCCTGAGATTGTTCGGCTGCGTTATCAACCTTGAGGGAAGGACTGATGAATCATTTCGCCGCAGACGGGTTTATTCTCTTCCACTTGGCAATTCCTGTTACAATACAGAGTGGGAGACAAAAGTGATCAAATGAGACAGTCTACCACCTGTGATGTATTTTTTGGGGGCCAAATTTTACCGAGTAATGAGTTGTAGCGTGTGCGGGAGTCTGGGGAGGGGTAATTTGACAGCTGGATGTAATGCGCACAAAATGAACGTAGCTCCAAGTTAAATGCTTGGAGGACGAGAGGTAACTGCTATTCCGATGAATGCTCTTCAAAATGAAGATACTAGATGGTTTGGAGGACATTGCCAGCTAGCGATACCACAGCAGAGCCATCAACATGATAAAAGACACTCCTCACAACCTCTTTGACCTATTTTCCTACTGTAGGCGCTACAGGTCCCTTAGAACTAGGACTAAACAGCACAGAGACAGTGTCTTACCCAGAGCCATCACCACCCTAAACCAGCTAGCAAAAAATGAAAAGATACATCTTGTGATTTATTTGTTTTGTTTTTTGTTGCTGCTAAATGTTATTGTACTATTCTTTGTTGCAAGGCTGTTACGAAATACTATTCTTTAAAAAATGAATCGTTGCACAATTATTACAAAGTAGGCCAGCCCTCAAACACTAACCTGTAAATATTTATGCACTTTTAATCCCGACATTCTTTGATCTTATTCTTCTCTTAAAAGTTTGTGTCCGTAACTTCAAAATATTGTACCGGCTGTCGCCATTTTCTGGTTGAAATCGCCATTGCAGTTCTTGTGTTGCACGTGCAAGTATGTGACATGAGTGAAATTAAATGGCAGACGTTTTTTTGCTTGCAATATGCTAATCAAGATTTTCTTATTTTACTTAAAAAAAGAGGTAAAAATGAGAAAGGCAACACATACATTTGTATTGTTCATTTTGCAGTGTAGGCAAAATAAAATGTGTTGTTTCTGGAGCAAAGGTCTGACAATCGAATTACAAATCAAAGTGTGTGGCGTGTTGTCAATTAAGTAATGTTTTCTAGTCTTAAGTTTGACCTACACTGCAAAAAAATAAATGAAAAAAAAATATTATGTCATTGGCAGAAAATATTTCTCATTTTCGGTACATTTTCTTATTTTAAGGAGTTTACGTTATTTTTTATTGGGAAATATTCATTAAAATATTATTATCACAATGTATTATTATTTTTTTTTTTTTCTTTGATAATTAATTATCTTATGTTTTATCACAGGCAGCACGGCGGCGCAGTGTTTAGTGCGTGTGCGGCACGGTTCTAAGGTCTTGGGGACCTCCTGTGCGGGTTCAAATCCAGCTACCGGACTTACTGTGCGGAGTTTGGATGTTCTCCCTGTGCTTGTGTGGGTTTCCTCCGGGCACTCTGGTTTCCTCCCACATTCCAAAGACATGCATTTCAGGTGGATTGGCCGGTCCAAATTGTCCCTAGCTGTGAATGAGCGAGCGAGTTGTCTGTTCCTGTGTGCCCTGCGATTGGCTGGCAACCAGTTCAGGGTGTCCCCTGCCCACTGCCCGATGATTGCTGGAATGGGCTCCAGCACCCCCGCAACCCTACTGAGGATAAGCGGTGCAGCTGATGAGATGAGATGAGATGTTTTATCACCAGGACTCCACTGCCCTCTCTGCAGAGCATATACAACCGCAGAATCCACAGGAGGGCTGCCTCCATCATTAAAGACCCCACCCACCCACAACACGGACTGTTTGCTCTCCTACCCTCAGGACGGAGGTACAGGAGTGTGAAATGCAGGGCAATCCGTCTAAAGAACTATTTTTACCTCTCTGCCATCAGAATCTTAAACGGCTGCTGATCGAACAATACACCACAGATACATTCAGCACTCTCCAGACGCTTTAGACTGGACTATACTTGGACTACTCTTGCACTACAGTCACGTTGAACTGTGTTTGATCTGTTTTTTTATCGTATTGCCTTAACTCATCTTGAGTTAATCTTGTATTTTTATCTTTTGATATTCGAAATATTCTTTTATGTATACATGTATATAGTTTCTTAGATTTATTACGTTGGCAATTGTGTGAACAGCAAAATGAGAATTTCACTGTGCAGGGAATCGTGGCTCTTTACTGTGCACAGGGTTGGGTAGGGTTACTTTAACTGGATTACTTTCAATTACTTTTGGATTACTCCAATACCAAAAATGCTAATAAAAGACAAAATAAACTAAATATGAATAAAATTACTACATCTTGTGCAGGCTTGGGGAGTAACGGAACACATGGAATGGCAAAAATGATGTTGGCAAGCTATTTGGATTTATTTTCATTTTGTTTCTGTCGCATTTTATGTTAGTTTTGCCGGAGATCAAAGAGATCAAAGCCAGGAGAGAAAGCTTACCACGTGTTGTGAGTCATAATTTTATTCATATTTAGTTTATTTTGTCTTTTATTAGCATATTTGGTATTGGAGTAATCCAAAAGTAATTGAAAGTAATCCAGTTAAAGTAACCCTACCCAACCCTGACTGTGCATACAGTATGACAATAAACACTGAATCTTCAATTTTGAATGTATTATAATTAATTTTGATCATAGCTTGCTTTGAGAATGGATTATTTTATCTATACAACTGTACATAATTTTGATTAGTTTAAAAATATGTTTTTACCCACATTGGAAAACATAATAAGTGTAACAAAATACCTAATGCTTGTTAAGACAAGTGTGTTTTAATTTCTTATTAACCAAGGGCAACAAGAAAAAAACATATTTAAATTAGGAAAAAATGGCTAATTTGTCCACCAAAGGTGTATGAATGTATGTTTTGTATACATTCGAGTTGATATCTGTGGGGGAAAAAATAGTTGTTGCAATCCATTATATTATGGTAAATATCAATTTGCATACCTTATTTCACGGCAGCAAACCAAAATGTTGATCGTGTTTTTGAATTGTTTTAAAGAAGATTAAATTCCATTTCTGCCGCCTCCTACTTCAAAGTAAGATCCATCGTGCTAACTTAGCTACGCGATTAAGAAACTATTATCTTGTGTTTTTATTGCTCTTTAGCCTGTGTAATGACAATTAGATGTAGAAAGGAGCGAACGAATAAATGGAGTGTAACATAAAGGACCTTTCATGTCCCCATTATGTATTTTCTCATCGCCGGCCACTGAAGCATCAGGATGCGGGTGCTGCTTACATTATGTTGCCCCTTTCAAATAGAAAATTCTTTGTAGGTAAACATACTTAAATCAACTTTCTAAACAATTATATATTATTTGTACATTTCAGTAAACTTTATAAACATGAATATAGAGTATATGCACATTCTTAGATTGAATTTTGTCGGCAGTAACTAAGGAGGTTAAGCGCTCGTCTTGGGATTAAGAGGTCACATGTTCGATTCTCGGCTTCTCCATGTTATTTGTCGAAGTGTCCTTGGGCAAGACACTGGATCCCTGATGCCCCCAATAGGCAATTAGTTGCCTGGCATGGCTAACGGTGCTTTCGGTATGTGAGTGTGTGAAGGACATTGTAAAGCGCTCTATAAATGCAGACAAGTTAGTCCGTATTGCATGAATGAATAGCAGCTAAATAGCAGCTCCAGAATTTCAAATCAAAAAGGCCAGAGTTTTAAAACTGAGTCTTATTTATCTCAGGCTGATTCTGTTTATTCATATCTTCGTCTTCGAAGAGCTCCATAGAAAATAAACAATTAAGCATATTTTCCGGAGTATAAGGCACACATAGAAAAAAACGTGTCTGATATTCAAAAGTCCTGTGTAATCTGGCGCGCCTTATCGACCGAAAATACGATAAATCAAATTGAAATGCATCAAATAAAGTGCTCCTATATTAGAGACTTGTGTTAAACTCATCACATCATTTTGTTTCGCCTGCAAGAGCTTAAAATGTCTGAGTTTCTAAAATAATAATTTGGGTCACAAATGTACTTTAATCAAAAATTACATTTCCCATAATGCCCGTCGACTAAAATACCTGCGAAGTGATGGCTTTGCGCCACTACAGAGCAATGTTTATAAATAATTACTGAGTGGAATCGAGAAAGTATCCCAAAAATTTCCAAAAATATTTAATATATTTTTTTTATGTTAAGTGAATGTTCTTCTTTGTGGTAAAACATTTCAAGTGAGCTTAAGCGCCCTCTACAGTTCAACATGTTAATTGTTTTGGAAGAGAAAGTGAAAGCAGCAGAAACACGGAGACTGTGAAGCATTACAGTAGAACGATGTTGAACCGAGTGACATGGCCGCTTTCTTGTGTCCCGTTTCATCTGGAGGGACGAAAGCATGACCAACTTGGGTGATGAGGTGCTTAACTTGTTTGGGTGTTTGGGCATTCGGGTTGGCCAGGGTCCCCAAAAAACTGTTGTGTGTGTTTTTTGCTACTTTTTCCCTTTTTTTTCTTTTCTTTGTTTTTGTGTATGTGTTGTCTTGCTGTCGGTCACCCACTTGAGGGATATGACCAGAGTAGGTAGATAAATAGAATATTTTCTTATTAATGATCACTATGTTGTGTGCATTGTTAACCAATGCAAAATGTTTTGCACCCTGGTCATCCCAGAAGGGGGTTTACCACTTTTGAGGCCCCTTCTCAAAGATTTTTATTTTCATCATGTTGAGGTTTTTGAGTTTTTTCTTGCCCGCATGTTGGTTTAAGATCAGGGATGGTGTTATTGTAACCTGTGCAGTCCTTTGAGACATTGTGTGATTAAGGGCGTCACAAATAAGCGTGATTTGACTTAATTTTTTCTGCTACTGGTAACCATGGAAACCAGTATTTTCTGGTTTGTGTGGGGGAGCAAACTCCTATCCAAAATTATGGACTGGAGAGGGATGGGCGCTGCCCTGCTGTACTTGACAAACTGCAACCACACTCTGAGGAACCTGGCGCTTAAAGGATCCGTGAACCCTGAACACTTCTTGTCGCCTTAACTATAAGATTCTCGAAACTAATTAAAACAAATAGAAATGCTGTCTTCGCTGCGGTTGGACGGCAATCAATACTGCAGCACTTGCTTCATTGAGCATGTACTGTACTGCGTGTATGTGACCGTGTGTTTAGTCATGCTTCACTTCATCAATGGAACATCCTATAGAGACACTGTGTAAAGTCCATTAGGGCTGGACTAATTGGATTTGGACCAAAGCGCCGCTTCAAAAGGAGCAAAAAGCAATATTTGCAAATTGAGTACAGTGAGGGGTGCGCTTCGCTAAACGTCAACCAGAACGTTTATACTTTGTGTATGGAAAGAGATCTGGAGCACTCGGGTCGCAAAAATGGTCACAGGGATTTATTGACAGTAGGGAACGTGTTTGATTACATTTAAGGGGAGACTAGGAATTTTAAAAACACTGGTTTTGCTCAGTTCTGCATAGAAAGAAGATAGTGGGATTATGCAAAAGCATGGACTACAGATTCAGAGATAATAGGGTAGATCAGGGGTGTCGAACTCATTTAAGCTACATATGGAAGAAAAAACTGTCACGGGGCCGGACTAGTAAATTAAACAAAGAAAGAGAAAGAAAGAATGGGGGAATGAGAGGAGAGAACACAGGAAAGAGAGAGACAATAGGGGGAACAGGAGAGGGAGTAAGATAGAGGGACAGGGGTAAGAGGAGAGAAAGGATGAAAGAGAAAGAAAGAGAGAACAAGAGGGATAGAGAGAGCATGTAAGAGAAAGTGAGAATAAGACAAAGAAAAAGACATAGAACACAAGAGATACAGAACAAGAGAGAGATAAAGAATTATATATATATATATATATATATATATATATATATATATATATATATATATATATATATATATATATATATATATACAGAGATATATATATATATATATATATATATATATATATATATATATATATATATATATATATATATAGAGAGAGAGAGAGAGAGAGAGAGAGAGAGAGAGAGAGAGAGAGAGAGAGAGAGAGAGAGAGAGAGAGAGAGAGAGAGAGAGAGAGAATGAAAGAAAGTGAAAAAAGTCAAAGAAAAATATGGAGAAAACAAGAGAACAAGAGAGAGATAGTACAAGAGAGAGAGAGAGAGAGAAAACAAGAGGAAGAACAAGAGAAAAAGACAGATAAAGTGGGAAAACAAACAAAAAGAGAGAGAAACAGTGAAATACATATTGAAAAAGAGAGAGGGAGAGAGATAGAGCTAGATAGATAGAGAGAGAGAGAGAGAGAGAGAGAGAGAGAGAGAGAGAGAGAGAGAGAGAGAGAGAGAGAGAGAGAGAGAGAGAGAGAGAAAGAGAGAGAGAGGAAGGGTAGAAAAGAGAAAAAAGGATAACGAGACAGAGAAAAAAAGATATAGCAGGCATATTTAAAAACTCTTGCAGGCCTGAGCTTTCCTGTGCGCCGCGTGTTTGGCACTTGGGGTAAATCATCAGGATACCCTGACCCTGTCTTGCGACGTTTCACTTAAAGCTGTGGAATAAGAAAGTGGGGAAAGTGCCGTAAAGAGGTGGTGAAAGACATCATCAATTATTACTATTATTAGTATCATTATTATGTTTTTACGTCCCCTAAAATGTTTTATTTGCGTTTTTTGTATTTGTGTAGAGGTACGTCTTTATTAGTTGGCGTCATATAAAATGCTCTTTTGCTATTGGCTGAAGTACTTCCCACAATGCCCGTCTATTCATTTCGTTCAGGATCTAGTCTGCTTCATAAAAACTTTGCAAGTCAAAATCCTGCAGTTTTCCATTACATGTATCCACTTATGGTCCCGAGACTTGCAGTGATGCAAAAGCTGTAAGCAAAAACATGCTAACTATTGACACGAAGGTTGTGATTATCAAAAACAGTGAAGAAGGCACATGGGTCACTACCGTTCCTTAAGGACGTAATCAATTGACGATCGGGGAAAGAAAAAAACAGGTAGGGGAGCGTAGCCCTGGTGTTTAGCACGGCAAGAGTTCAAACCTAAGAACCAAGACTTCACGTCACAATACATGATTTTTGCTGCATTCTAGGGGATCTGTATACTGTATTTTTATTATCCGATTCCAGTGAGAGAGCAGCAGTCAAACCAGTCACTTCCCGCCCGCAAACAGCTTATCTTTCCTCTCATAGCTAAACCACTATTTCGAAAACAATATTTATTCCACACAATTTTACAGCGTTGGAAAATGTTAAAATAGTTTTAGTCATGTTTGTCCTTCTTACAGAAACCATATCAAACGAAACTATATTTCCCTCCCCCAAACTCGGCAGCGCTAAAGAGATGCGGGCTGCTGAGCCCCCGATTTAAACCAATCGAAGATCGCACATACATCGATAGTTCCGCATTTGTGTTTAGTGTCTCGCTAAAGCTGAAATTTGACTGCTCTCTCTTAAATACGCCATATGATAAAGCCGGCCCAGCAGAGCTGTCAGCAATAGCACAAGTATAGGCCCGATATCGCACACCACGGATTAGTCTCTGTCTGGTGCTCAGGGAAAAATGTGTAATCTCCTATCTGAGGAGTGGGAGGAAGAGGAGGGGATTCTTGCCATTAACGTCTAACCTTTTAAAAATGGATTCGCCTGACGAGATAAAGGAGCTGAATGGGAGCCGCAAAACATGTCCACCATGTGACGAGGAACCGGCGGCAAAGGAGAAGCCAAGACGATTAATATTTAAAAATAAAACGAGAGGTTTCATGTTTTTACAATTATCTCGCCCAGATCTTCACATAAAGATCATACAGATGCTCTACTACTTACGACCATTCGACTTTCATAAAATCGTAGATACAAACATATTTTTTGTGATGTCAAATAATATCCGGGCATTGCTATAAGTTAGATTTTGTATTGTTTACACCTTTTTTTCCGAGTACAGGATAGTACTGTAGTGCTTCTTTCCGCCGCCTGGCACTGTGAGAGGTCAACCAGCATCCACCTCGAAAAAGAAATCCGACTTCTACTTCCTGGTTCGTGTGTAAAAATAACAACATGTACTGTATCTCTTGCACACTAACAACTTGGACATTTTTATTGTTTATTATCTCATGCATCCATTCAATATGGTTGGTGTAAAGTGTAAAGGAGAGGCAAGCCGTTTCCTTTGAAACAAAAGTGGAATAAGAAAGCTTGATGCGGTTGAGAAATGGTTGGATCGCTTTTTTACGACCACTTTATACCCCGGAGACGGACCTCTTGAAGGTCAATCCCCAAAAGTCGGTTAAACTCAACTATATTTATCTCTATAGAGCAGGGGTGGCAAACAAGTTTGACACAAAGAGCCGAAATTTTTAACTCTGTGAGTCAAAGAGCCACAACACGCAATGACCAGAATTAGACGTAATCTACGCAGATGATTGGCAGTCAGTTATGTGTCCGGGGCAGCAATAAAACAACAAATCTGCCAAATTAATTTCAAAATATTATTTATTATTTGTTATTAACTCTGATGGATTCAAGTGTGTTTTAAGAGGGGAAAAAACGAAACATGAAACGAGGCAAAGAGCCTCAGTATGTAGAAAATATGATGAGGCAAAGAGCCGCATTCTTATTGGCCAAGAGCCGCGTGTTCGCCACCTCTGCTATAGAGCATACTATTTTATGAAACGTTTATCTTTCAGTACAGTACAACACAGGTTACTTATACAAGCCTTTAACATACTTATATAAACCTTAAACATACAAACTATAGCACTGAAGCAACTTACGAACAAATTCAACTTACGAATGATCGTCCAGAATCTCGTTCAAAAGGAGCAAAAAGCGATATTTCCAAATTGATTTCTGTGAAGGGTGCGCTTCGCTAACCGTCAAGCAGAACGTTCATACATTGTGTATGGAAACAGATCTGGAGCCGCCATTTTCTTTATTATACAAACTACTCCTTAACAGTCACTTTGCTGTGGCTGAGCTGGAGTACATACAACCTGGGCGGATCGGATATGGGATAAAAAGATTACATCTTTCAAATAGGTAGGAGACACAGTCAAGTCATGTTTATTTGTATAGCCCTTAATCACAGGGAATCTCAAAAGGCTGCTCAGACCACATACTACAGGCTATTATTAAGCCATCTCCTGATCTAAAACATACATGAGGGAAAGGAAAAACTCAAAAACCTCAACATGAGGAAAATGAAGAAACCTTGAGAAGGGACCGCACATGAGGTAATTCCCCTTCCAAGATGAGGAAATCTTGGGAACTCGATTTGGTCGGGAGACTACCGCTTTGGCTACGATTCTCCCGCCTACCGATGTAGGGCAACATCTACCGATTTCTAAAAAAATTCATTTTTTTTCTTTTGGGTCGCCGAAATTTTTATGTGAACAAAGTTTTGCCGATTAAAATGTAGCCGAATTATCCATCGTCTTTTTCGCCGTTCTGCACCGGAAAAAGCTTTGATCGAGACTCGGGAATCATAATCTCGAACTCCGCGTGATGTCATTCCTTCGAGAGCAGCAGACGAATAAGAGTGCTACATATGACTATGTTAAAGAACACCAGAAAATTTGGAATAATTAAACATTGTAATAATCACACGTACACATAAAATAACAATAAAGTAGATTGAAAAACGAATTTTAGAGTTTTCTTTTCAAATAATAATAATAGTAATAATAATAATAATAACAATAATAATATTAATAATAATAATAATCGCGTCGGAAAAAAAATCTCCCGATTTCCCATTTCTGAAACTTAACATGTATGACAGATGTACAAAAAAATACAAAACATTTTTTTTTATACTCAACACATTTAAAGTAAAAAACACAAATTAACAACTTACCGGCTAATTAAGACCAATCACCAATTCAGACAGGAGCCAAGGTGTAAACGGCACGACCCTGTCTAAACCCCTTTACTGGGTTTCTTGGGTGGACAGTTACACAAACAAACAGATTATAAATACTTAGATCCCAAACGAACATTATCACCACCGTTGCATTGCTCGCAGGTGACAAAAAAAGGGTACAATTTCCACCAAATACTACAGAAACTACTACAAACTAAACGTCAAATTTAATGCTTAAAAACACTACCGGCCCAGACATACCGTTAAAACATTTCATTATTTTTCTCAGTCAGACACTAGACAAATCACTTGTTTTTTTGGCACTGAAAAGCTTCCCAATAATGGTCTCTCTTTAAAAGAAAAATGAATAAAATGTTTTATTATAACACTGGAGCGGCAACAAAATAATAACACAGTCTTAAATAGTCTCTTCTGCCAACAGGATTTAAATGGCAGACTCATTCTCACAATATCTTCACAGCGTTTAACTATTGGTCAGGATTAATATTCCCCAAATTCTTTATTTTGAAAGTCAATTACTTTCATACTAGCCTAAAAACTAACACTCACCACTGAACTACTCAGACAAGAATAACGCGAGATAGCAACTAGCATTCAGTTTAGGATAAGATAGGACCTAAACGATGATCGATAGTAGTCCCGTCATTGGACGAGGGACGAAAGATTGATGTGACAATTTTGCTCACTGGGATGGCGCTTTTCTCCTTCCTCCACAGAAAGAAAACAGATTCCTTTGCCCTTGCTCATTGGGTCGGATTCTCACATACTGATAGAACAAACGCAACGTGTAAATAAAATGTTATAAATATTATTATTTAGCTCATTCATGGGCAGCTTTAGATGTCAAGGATCAATAGGCTAGGCTGACATTCACAGATATAGATATAACAAATATTTTACTTCTATGCTAACAATGATGAATATAAAAGTCGATGGTCTATTGAGAATATGTTGCCAGACACACCCATCCATCCATTATCTGCACCGCTTACCCTCAGTAGGGTCGCGGGGGTGCTGGAGCCCATCCCAGCCATCATCGGGCAGTGGGCAGGGGACACCCTGAAATGGTTGCCAGGGCACACAGAGACAGACAACTCACTCGCTCATTCACACCTAGGGACAATTTGGACCGGCCAATCAACCTGACATGCATGTTTTTGGAATGTGGGAGGAAACCAGGGGAGAACATGCAAACTACGCACAGGAAGGTTGGTAGCTGGATTTGAACCCATGACCTCAGAACTGTCCCGCACACGCGCTAACCACCGCACCGTGCTGCTTCCAGACACACGTATAGTATCAAAGATCCTCTATTCCTCCCATAGTTCACTAAAAATTTATAAAGATCCATTTTGGCTATTCTTCCATAATGGTTAAATACGTTAAATGTCCTTTCCTTCTTTGCTGCCATAGACGTCAAAGATTCATTTTGCTAGACTGGGATACACAACCTTATATATCAAAGATTATTTCTTGCTATGCTGCCATTGATGAATAATGAAGTTGATGATCTTTTTAGAATAGGTTGCCAGACACACCTATTGTATTAAAGATCCTCCACCCCTGCCATTGTTCACTCAAGATAATAAAGATCCATTTTGGATTGTCTTCCATTTTGGTTAAATACGTTAAATGTCGGGCAGCACGGCGGCGCAGTGGTTAGCGCGTGTGCGGTACAGTTCTAAGGTCTTGGGAACCTCCTGTGTGGGTTCAAATCCAGCTACCGGACTTACTGTGCGGAGTTTGTATGTTCTCCCCATGCTTGCATGGGTTTCCTCCGGGTACTCCGGTTTCCTCCCACATTCTAAAGACATGCATTTCAGGTGGATTGGCCGGTCCAAATTGTCCCTAAGTGTGAATGAGCGAGCGAGTTGTCTGTCCCTGTGTGCCCTGCGATTGGCTGGCAACCAGTTCAGGGTGTCCCCTGCCCACTGCCCGATGATTGCTGGGATGGGCTCCAGCACCCCCGCGATCCTACTGAGGATAAGCGGTGCAGCTAATGAGATGAGATGAGATGAGATGAGATGAGACGTTAAATGTCCGTTCCCTCTATACTTCCATGACGTCAAAGATGCCTTTTGGCTAGACTGGGATACACAGCCTTATGTATCAAAGATCCTTTCTAGCTATGCTGCTATTGATGAACATATAATGTTAAGGTCTATTTAGAATAGGTTGGTAGACACACCTATAGGTATCAAAGATCCTCTATACTGCAATAGTTCACTAAAGATTATAAGATATATTTTGGCTAGTCTTCAATTATGGTTGAAGAGGTTAAATATCCTTTCCTTCTATGCTGCCATAGAGGTCAAAATTTAATTTCGGCTAGACTGGGATACACTACCTTATATATCAAAGATTATTTCTAGCTATGCTCCCGTTGATGAATGGAGAAGTCAATGGTCTCTTTAAAATAGGTTGCCAGACATGCCTATAGTTATCAACAATCTTCTATAAGGCTTCACTAAAGATTATAAAGGTTCATTTTAGCTCGTCTTCCATTATGGTTAAAGACGTTAAATGTCATTTCTAGCTAGACTGCCATAGATGTCAAATTTAGCAGTTATTGAGCAAAATGCTACCAAAGCTTAGTATTGAACCTGGATTTAAAACTATGTATAAATAATTTGAAAGTGCAGCGTAACAGCTAAATTCTGTTTTACCATTTGAACTTATAACTCATCTTGAAACGCAGCATTCTCCATGTGGACACATTTTTCAACAAATAGTCCATGTTTCTGTAAGTACGATTTTCCAACTACTATCAACTGGTATATATTTTTTCACATTTAGTACTTTTTTTGTTTTCATGCGGAGACAAGCACCACATTGAAAAATTAACATATCACCTAAAAAGAAAAAAAGAGATGTATGATTGAAGCTTATGGTTTAAGGGAGACTTGGTTTACTTTATCAATCATTTGAACTCATTAATACGTCTTAAATAATTATATAGGTAATTTGTTAAATCATGATAAACATTTTACATTTCATGAGGTTCTTTTGTTTTTCTTCCCCTCACCATTTTCCTCTTTACTCTGTAGCAATGATACATTCCATAAAACCCGGGACAAATAGGCATTTCCACATTTAGATTTACCTAAGGGGAACTGACATGATAGTACCAAACAAGCTAGCTAAGTGGCCCCCAACAAGACCCCTCCACTAACTCCACTTCCACATGCTTTATTTACACTCTACTATGACATACTGGTGCATTGGTGCATAAACCTCTATGATTCTCATTTAAAACGAATATGGTCCAGATAACAAGGGCTTTGATGAAGGTTTATCTCTAGTTCTTAGGTCAGTCAGTTTTATGCTATGTCAGTTTTATGTATGTGTTGCAACTTGTGTTTTTGTGCCTGAGCTGTCAACAAATGTCTTAAGTTACAGTCCAATTTCCACCGCTAGTGTTGATTTGTTTACTCCGATGTAGATGATGGCAGCCACATTGCAGTTTTAGGGCCCCCCTTGCTCGTGAAAAGGAACATAGCTCATTTTTACGACTCCAATATCATACCCAAGGAATGTAATTCTAGCCAACTGGCAAAAACAGATTTTGACGGCGACTGGGGACTTGTGAGAACCGCATTCATCTTCCGCCGATTCACCTTAGGTTCACACGGCTTGTCGGAGATATCGCCTAAGACTTTACGAGGGGGCAGCGTTCACCCTTTAATTAAAGTGTTTCGGCTAACATTGGCACATCACACCTCGGGATAGAGAAACACTCAGAGATTTAACGCTCCACCGGTGTTGACCGAGGTTTACCCTTTTCAAGTTGGGAACATCGCTCGTCATTGATTTAGGGACAAAGTGGTATTTGGTTCGTTTCAGGTGCTTGAGTTCAGTCCAACTTTTTGAAAAGGCTACTGCAAGTTTGGTACAATAGTTAGAGTTTTAAATAAAAGTGACAATACTAAAACTAGTTCCAGAAACACTGGAGAAAAACTCTTGCCGATTTGTCTATTTTTGTATCTGTAATTAAATGATGCATGCATTTAACCGAAATAATACCTAGAGTGATACAAAAATGAAATGGTTCCTTCAAAAATAAATGATTTAAAACAATGTCCATCAATAAATAAGTAAATAATTTGATTAAAAATAGATAAATGCATAAACAAATAAATACATAAATAAATATCTGAATAAATGGATGTGAAATGAAGACGTACTCAATGAGCCACTAAATTGTACCGTTTTGAAATGCGCACTGTAAAGAGGGTCTTTTAAAAACAAAATGCAGTAACAAAGTTTCAGGTATAATAGTTATTTTCTTTACAGTTCAGAGAGCTAGAGCTATAGCTAGAGATATAGATAGAAATAGATAGAGATAGAGAGAGAACGGTACAATAGATAGATATATAGATAATTTACAGTTTTATTTATATATATATATGTATATATATATATATATATATATATATATATATATATATATATATATATATATATTATAGTTGATTAAAATTTCTATGTTCATGAGAAGTTTATAGTTTAACAGACGCTACTAATAACGAGAGGCTCTGAGAAAGTTCTGATCCACTTATAACTTAGGACAGTCCCTAGAAAATATTTCCCATTTACCCTAGCATTCTTTTTTTAAATATTTTTCTCTATTATGTCTTTCATGTTTATCCTGGAGTGCCACGTCCAATCTCATTTCAGATAATCGTCACTATGTTGTTATCAATGGCATTTGAGATTATTCTATTCTATTAGACTGCATTTAGGAGTTAATAAATAAAGGAAATATTAGTACTAGGAGCAAACAATAACACCTTCTAGCCCATTCTTTTCTCAACACATGTCCAAACGAGATAATCGCAGTTGCGCAAACAAAGAGCTCTTTGAAAATGGACCTCCTAAATCCTTTTCTAGCTGTAGGTGCGGGTGACAAATCGTATTTTCCATGGAAAACAACTGCCCACTCGTGCGAATAATCTTGGTGTAATAACACAGCTGTGACGTTGTGCTAGCTTTCCAAGGATTTACCTGATATTGAGAGATTTGCCATACATGACAAACTTCATAATAAAAGATTAATGGGTGTGAAGAAGAAAAAAAACACCATGATGGATCTTCTTTATACATAGTACGGGGAACAGAGGTAGGAGGGTACTTACTATGTGGCGTGTTAGAAGTGTGCTATGACAGGTCATAAATGAAGGCCATGACTCTTTGCTTTTACTTCCAACCTCATTTAAGCAAACAGTATAACCCACCTTACAATGTTTTCACTTTATAATAATAAAAATAATAATAATAATAATAATTTCCTTTGTATTGTCATTCTTTGTAACAATGTACACAGAACGAAATGTCGATACACCTGACCCGTTGTAGCGAGCCGATGCAGCCGCAGCCAACAAAGGGCGCCGCCATTTTTACCAATGTTATAAGTCTTAGGTATGACTCGGCCGAGGCGCGAACCAGCGACCTCCCAGTCTCAAAGCGGGCGCCCTATCATCTAGGCTACTGAGCTGGTATGTTGAGGAATGAGAATTGTTATGGCCCCTCGTTACAGCATTTTCCACACTATACGACATCACTCACAAACTGTTTCACATTCCAAAAAAACTTATAAAATTCTGGCTTTGCGGTGTTCGTGTGAAACTGTGTAGGTCATGTGCCTCACTTATAGCTAAGAAGCCTGTTTGCTATTCGATGACAAGGTGCATGATGCTGGTCTGCTATTGGCTGGCATCAAGGAGATGCCAACATGATATTCTTCCCACAACACCTTTCTCTCTCTGCAAACAGTTCGGAATCTCATGTTCTTTGGCAAAATGTGGCATGTCGGCGATATCATTTTGTATGACAGATTAAATAATTGTATTCTTTTATGTCACTTACATCGCAAACACGCGTTAGTTGGCAGGTGAATCATATGTTCTCTCTGAGAATCGGCGTTACTCTTGATGTCCTCCGTCATCTACCTCACTGGCACATTCGTTCAACAAAATATGGGTTCCTACCCATATTTCCAAACACTAACCAACCAACTAAAGACATAGACCAACCGACCAACCAAAATACCAACTAAACAAACGCAAAGAGAATCATCAACAAACCAACCATGCAACACACCTGAATCAATGTAGTACACTTTGTATGATAGACAGAACAAGCGAATCATTTTGTTTTTTTAATCCCACGCACAAATGAGTTGGCAAGTGAAACTAATTGGCATTTTGGAAATGGGCTTTACTCCTAATGTCTCCAGTCAGCTACCAACACAGGCAGATAAATTCCACATATTCCCACACACCAATCAAGAAACCAACCGGCCAACCAGCCAAGACACTAACTAACTAACCAACTGAAACACCAAACAACTAACACACAAACAAAGCAACCCACTGAATCACCAACTAACCAACAACACACTATCCTACTGACTGACCAACCAATCAACACACAAACCCACCAACAAAAAATGTACACACCAACAAACAAACCATCTGAACCACTCACCAATCAACCAACCAACACACTGAACAACCAAATACCCAACTAAACAACCGACCGACCAACCAACCAACCAACCAACCAACCACAAACAAGCCAACCAACACAGTTATAACAATGTTCAAATATTGTTAAGGTGACAACCTTTTACTCTGCTTTAATCCCACACAGGAGGTAATTACCCGGTAAAACATACCAGCATTCTGGAAATGGAACATATATTAAATGTCCCTGGTCAGCTCCCAACACAGGTACATTAGTTTCACATTTTGGTTCCTACCCATATTTCCTTCCACACATCAACTAAGACACCAACCAGCCAACCAAAAAAACAACAAACACACAAAAAAGCAATCAACAAACTAACGTACCAACCAACATTTAATACATTTTCAACAATTAACAATGTAAGAACGTTAAAGTGACCATCTGGGACTGTTTCACATTGAAAGCGAGACTATAAAAAGAAAAGCTTTGTTTCTATTGCCTTTTTTCATCATCCATGAACGAAATATGGATGTCACAGACTTACTGAGATGAAATTCCATATCAGCAGAAAGTCAGATTTGATCATATCTGAAGTTGTATTACACTCTAGTTCCGACACAATCAAACATGACGTCAGCCCAGAAAGGGGAAATATATATCATAATCAAATCTGCACACCATTGGATTCAATAAGACCTTAATAATAACCTCTCCCATTCAGGAAACAGATAAACAGGTTTCATACAAAAAGTGATAATCCTCTTCCAAATTCTGTGCACTGACTTAGTAGTACGTCCTTTTGTTGTACAAGGCCACAACTACTTGAAAATTCTGATGTCAGAGGGCAACCAAGAAAAGGTGTGCGTCTCCATACGTTTGCTGAAATAATTCTATGGGCAATATGGCCAGAAAATAAATCCTGATTTTATCAAAATAAATGGTTTTCAATATAAGTTAAACTACAAACCCCACCCAAAACACAGTCAGAATGCTTCCTGTACGATAGTTCAAATAGAGTAAATTTACAATGATTTTAAATCCCCTTTTAATTAAATTCATTAGGTTTGTTTAAGTTGTTCAAATGACACAATTATTTGTTGAGGAAATATTTAATAATCAACATCTGCTTTTTATCAACTCTAAAATCCTTACAATTGCTTTCAAAAAACGGAAAATTTTCAAATGATTGATTTTTACATTTCATACTCTTGATTCTCGATTTGTCATGGCCGAGCAACTAAGCGAGCGGAGCGAGTCGTGTACCCTCTTTGTAGCTTAGTTTCAATAACTATCAAATTTTTTCTTCTCCCTTTAGCATTCCTGCAAATCGTTCGACTAAAAAAAAAAAAATAAAGTACAAAAAATACTGTATTGTATCATTGACTCATAAAGTCATGGCACATTCTGAATAGAATAAAGAGGCAGAAAGACATTGTGGGACTTTGTTCAGTTAATAGCATAACAACATTTCCATGATGCTGTGACACGAAACAATAGCAGACCAGCAAATTCTATTATGTCAATCAATAGCAGACAGGCATCATGTAGATGGAAAAAATTGTTGTTGACATTCTATATCGGGGAACAATTTGTAAAGAGAGGCTGAAAGAACATCTTATCGTACATTGTAAAGTGAAAACATCGTGAGGTGGGGTTAATTAGGGTCAAAAAGCCTGAAGGAGATAGGGAGATGGTGTGTAAGAATGGGTTAAGGAAAAGGGATAAAAAAAAAAAGGTTCCTCTGGGTTTTTACGCCCCAGACAGTCAATGCAGATGGCATCTCATTCTTCATTCTCTTCTCCAAGCCAACAGGCGCAAAGCGGGAAGGTATGAGGGCATGGAGCCATGTTCAGCCAAGCCGACATGTGCTGCAGATACGAAAGCAAATGAAGACACATTGCAGAGCTGTTGGATACTAATTGTCCTCTCTGCATTTGCCACAGTCTGTCACAGTTGTGTCCAAGGACTATACAAATGACTGGCACGTGCTATATAATGTTACGTCACTGCATAGCAGGGGTACGTATACATCTACGCAGATCTCAAACAGAAGTCAATTTGCACAAAACAGACCTCATATATTCTTTTCATAACTCTAAAGCTGTAAAATCAATTTTTGGCCAAGCCAGAACCCGGAGCTGTTAATTATATTACTTTGATCAATTAGTTAGTTCACTGATCAGCTATTTTAAAATTTTCTCATTTGTGATATTTACCTATGGAATTCTAGGATTTACTTTGAAATAGTCAAATATGGTTCTTACTATCGAACAATGGTTAATTAACTTATCAAATAGTTAATTGTGGCATTTAACGAAGTTCACACATTTTTCCCTAATTTAAAACAGAAAAATCTTTTTTTTTACTCAGTATCTGAAAAAGGACTGTTAATCAGATTCATGGGGTTAATTTGTAAATTTGCTAAATTGATAGTAAGTGTTGAGAATATTATTTGGAATACTCAAATATAGGGCAAATTATCAAATAACTAATTAAATAGGTAATTTTGTCATTTAGTCAAGTTCACACCTTTTTGTTAGTATATTTCAAAACGCAAAAATCAACTTATGTTCCACGATCTGGATGAAAAATGCACATTAGCACTGGGCAGTTAATCACATGAATTCAATTTTTAACCATTTCAGAAAAGTTCATTTCTAAAATGGAATAAATCATGAATTTGAAGGTTGGAATTCAAGAGCATGATTTTGCTCCAAGATAGGACTAACAATCTTCTTCTTCTAATTAGCTAGATAGTTGTGGCATTTAATACTTGTTTATTGAGCATCACTTACTGTCTAAAATTGATAAAACATAATGAAACTCCAAACATGTAGCGAGATGGTTTTCATAGAGTGTGGTGTACACACTAGGAGCTTGCATAAATATTTCCTTTATTTTTAACAACTCTAAGAGCTGTCTAATTTATTAAATCAAATACGTTCGTTTATTGTTTGAAATTGCTCACTTTGAAATGTTGCTTACTGAGTTAATTGTCACTTTTGATC
The DNA here is from genome assembly GCF_059441175.1 of Urocampus carinirostris. Classification (NCBI taxonomy): domain Eukaryota; kingdom Metazoa; phylum Chordata; class Actinopteri; order Syngnathiformes; family Syngnathidae; genus Urocampus; species Urocampus carinirostris. Next base: position 30,941,603 of record NC_142354.1, on the reverse strand, counting down.
AAGTTTACTCATTTTTATTACTATAATTAACAACATGAATATCAATGTTTTTCATAGCCAGGAACCTTATGAAAAATCTGGATTAAGACTTCGCAGTTGATCAAAGAAATTTGATCAATGAATCAGTTCAGAAATTCTTAATTTGAAAATCTACTCGACGTTAGTTGATAAACTAACTAACTAGTTAACTGTGGCATTTAATCGAGTTAGTCACATCATCTATGGGTAGCGTAGTTGTTTTTTTTTGAATGAGCAATCAACGTTATTCAATTGTTCCTGTTAGTTTATAATATATTGGTATTAAATCAATATTTAGTATAAAGGCCTTTTAAATTGGGTTTATTGGATATCTTACTGATTTTTTTTTATTTAACACAGACAATTCACTGCTTATGTTTTGAAAAAAAAAACAGAGTTAGCGCGTTAGCTACAGGCTAATTTCCATATGTTATGCCTACAAGACAAAAAAACAGCAACAGAATGGTTATCCATAACTGCTAAAATCCAGTTAAGAAATATATATTCGTTATTATAATACATAATTAATAAAAACCCCAGGGACATTCTAAGAACTGGATTTCATAAAGTTTGGTCTATCTACAATTGGATCTTCGATTCATGAACAACTAAATGAGTAGAACCATATTTAGGGCTATGCAATAATCAAATTAGATTCGTTTTTCAAATAAAAAAAATATCGATTTGAACACATGCGAAATCAAAAAAAGAACATCATTTGGAATACTCATGGTGCTGACTATCAAACAATGGATAATAGAATAGAATAGAATAGAATAGAATAGAATATACCTTTATTGTCATTGTTACAACATGGGATATATTGTGACAACGAAATTGGACGTGGCAATCCAAGTGCCACATTTTACAGTGAGGATAAGGAAAACAAAGAGATAAAGGAACAAAGAAGATGTTTTAACTGTCTTTGTTGTATAGGCTTTGTTTTCCTCCAGAGGCGGGGTGTATGAGGGTGTGAGGGACAGACAGAGATGGGCGGATCCAACTAGATGTTTGATCTTACTGTACACACGGTCCAGTGTTTTTCCTAATTGTTCAGTCCACGTGTTGAATGGATTTGGGAAGTAGTCCTTAAAAATGCCCGATTAAAGTCGCCTGTGACGATAAAAGCTCCGTCGGGGTGTGCAAGCTGCTATTTATTGATAGCAGCGGGCAGGACATTTGCGCTATGCTAACGTTAGCATCTGGTGGATGAACAGATTAACTAGTTAAGTGTAGCATTAATTAGGTTAGTCGCAAGTTATTGTTAGTATTTTTTGTTTCTTTTGCCGACAAAAGAAAATAAAGCGCCATTGCCATTCCCATTGACTTAGCATGACAAATAAATCATTTTATGAGTGAATGAGTATCTAACGAATTTATTGTTTAAAATTCATAAAAGCCATACCTTTCCTACTGACAAAATTAAGAATCTGTTTTTGAGCCTCACGGTCCAGCTCTGTTTGATCTAAGTCACCTTGGCGAAAAATTGATTAAATGCATCTAAATTTGAATATAATTAAGAAATGCCACCGCCCTTAGGTGGACACATCATTTATATCAAAGACACCAATCACAATTGTAATAGAAACCCATTTTTTTCCTAACCCCAAGCTTATTATGAACATTAGGCAAGGATAACAAAGACAACATGAAAAAGATTTAGACAAGAGATAAGAAATACAGTCAAAGCAACCTAATATGACTGCCGCAGAGTAAAAGAAAAGAAAGCGTGTCGGCCAGAAACAAAACAGTCATCGAGGCACATTTTTTTCCCTCTAGAGTGAATTGAAATGATGCCGTTGCACAAATCACAATTACCTGCAAGAACATTCCATGCTACCACTAGCATTAGAATGTAATTTCACTTGAAAAAGGAGACATTTTGAGGGCTTGTGAGTGAGCACTTGCATGTGATATTGTATCATTAAGGATGCTAAAGATCTATGACACGCTATGACAATGAGACAAGGTGAACACTTTTGGAAAAGAAGCCAAAAACAAATCGAACGAGAAATGTTTTTGGAGTAGACACTGAGATATAAGAGTTAAAGCTGCTTAAATCCTTAAGTTAAGGCCATAACTATAGTTAAGCTCTGGAAATAAAGCTTTTGGAACAGTTTGAAATAAAAGTTAGAATTGGAAAAATACTGAAATGATGAAATGAAATGATACTGTATTTAAAGTGACACTAGATCCAACTCAAATGGTTTGACCCTTGAGTCAAGGCAGCTTTAACTCTTTATCTTAAAGCGATGTAACCTGACCTTAAAGTTATAAACTCTGGAGTTAAATCTGCACCATCATATTGTGTCACAGGTTGAGTTTAAAGTTGAAAGTAGAATGTAAAAAGCTTCCAAATGGCTCTAACTTTTGAGTTTCCATTAAAAACTGCTTAAATCATCGGTTACAGTTGCCTTAACTCTAGTGTTAAGGCTACTTTAACTCTTGATTAATCAATGGTTTAATTCTTTGAAGCCTTGAAGAATGATTAACACTGGAATCAAAATTACTCCAACTGTTTATTTAAAAAAAAAAACTGTGAAAAGCTGTTTAAACCCTTGAATTAAAGGGTTAGGGTTAGGGTTAGGGTTAGTTAACTCATGGGGGTTTGGGGTTTTTAAGGGTTATTGATCTATCTTCGTTATTCATTATCCATTATCCGTTATCGGTCAGTTCATTATATGCTACAAAGCCTAGGAGCCGGGACACTTACTCTCAGCCAAAAGGCTAAGCTAAGGTCCTAGCCCTAAAGCCTTGTTGCGATCATTGCGAATGCACCGTTCCCGGAGGTACTGCAATACCGGGCCGATGCAAGGAGTGGACAGAGCAAGCTCTTATTCCATCTCCGGAATGCAAAAATCAAAAGGCCAAGCTAAGGACCTAGTAAAAGGCCAAGCTAAGGACCTGGCATCAAAGCCTTGTTACAGTAATCAATTATCACGCTTGCAAATCATGATTAATTGATGGTTTAACTCTTAAGGTAATGCGTTGTAGATTGCTCAGTTGAAGGCTTAGGACAGGGGTCGGGAACCTTTTTGACTCAAAGAGCCATAAAAGCAAAAAATATTAATTTTATTTTGGGAAAGAGCCACACCATATATTATGAGACAAATTTACTAAATTGCTAAACCCGCGCCCCAGACAAAAGCTTAGTCTTCAGCACATTTATTTTTGATGATTTGATAAAAATTATGAAAAGAGAATAATGCCAGAGCCCCTGTCCCAAAATCAACAAACATACCACTTTAAACTTGTCTCTTTCTTGCAATGACTCAAGATCGGTTAAACTCCTTTTGACCCTTTTTTATCATACATATTCGTTTCAAAACCAGATGCAAGCATTTATTTTGTAAAAACGTCACAACATTCTGAGAATAGGGAGCCTTATGTGCTTACATTTGGCGAGAGATGGGAAGGAGTGCTTTTACTTTTTGCATAGCTCCACCCATCCCTCCCACTCACCCAATCAAATGACTAAGTTCTTTTCCGGTGTTTTGGCGTATTTACAGTTCTGTGGATTCATCATAAGGTATCTGAACACTGAACACAGATTACATAGTGAACTTTTATATAAAGGATTCTTTAGCGTTGTACAGCTAAAACGAGTTTTTTTTCCCCCCATTTTTTTGTGTGACACCTTGACTGTAAATTGTAGTGAAAAACGTGCCATATATATAATGCGAAGTAATCAATTGTCAGTAAGTTTTGATTTAGCTTTACGTGTAACTTAATGGGATAGACCAGGGGTCGGGAACCTTTTTGGCTCAAAGAGCCATAAAAGCAAAAAATATTAATTTTATTTTGGGAAAGAGCCACACCATATATTATGAGACAAATTTACTAAATTGCTAAACCGGCGCCCCAGACAAAAGCTTAGTCTTCAGCACATTTATTTTTGATGATTTGATAAAAATTATGAAAAGAGAATAGTGCCAGAGCCCCTGTCCCAAATTCAACAAACAGACCACTTTAAACTTGTCTCTTTCTTGCAATTACTCAAGATCGGATAAACTCCTTTTGACCCTTTTTTCATACATATTGGTTTCAAAACCAGATGCAAGCAGTTATTTTGTAAAAACGTCACAACATTCTGAGAATAGGGAGCCTTATGTGCTTACCTTTGGCGAGAGATGGGAGGGAATGCTTGTACTTTTTGCATAGCTCCACCCATCCCTCCCACTCACCCAATCAAATGACTAAGTTCTCTTCCGGTGTTTTGGCGTATTTACAGTTCTGTGGATTCATCATAAAGTATCTGAACACTGAACACAGATTATATAGTGAACTTTTAAATAAAGGATTCTTTAGCGTTGTACAGCCAAAACGAGTTTTTTTTCCCCCTTTTTTTTGTGTGACACCTTGACTGTAAATTGTAGTGAAAACGTGCCCTATATATACTGCGAAGTGTTACGTTTGAATTTAGGTTTGGTTTGGCTTTACGTGTACCTGAACAGGATAGATAACTCCGGTTTTGAACAAGATGGAGAAATTTTGCATGCAATCAATTTGGTCTCTGAGCCACAGATACTCATAGAAAGAGCCATATATGGCTCGCGAGCCATAGGTTCCCGACCCCTGGGATTGACGAAATAACTTTTGGACAAGATGGACACATTTTGCATGCAATCAAATCTGTCTCTGAGCCACAGATGGGGTTTTGGGGGTTTTAAGGGTTATTGTTCTATCTTCGTTATTCATTTTCCATTATCTGTTATCGGTCAGTTCATTATACGCTACAAAGCCTAGGAGCCGGGACACTTACTCTCAGCCAAAAGGCTAAGCTAAGGTCCTAGCCTTAAAGCCTTGTTGCGATCATTGCGAATGCACCGTTCCCGGAGGTACTGCAATACCGGGCCGATGCAAGGAGTGGACAGAGCAAGCTCTTATTCCATCTCCGGAATGCAAAAATCAAAAGGCCAAGCTAAGGACCTAGTATCTAAGCCTCGTAGAAACAGCCATATATGGCTCGCGAGCCAAAGGTTCCCGACCCCTGGCTTAGGACAAGGGTGGGCAAACTTTTTGAGTCGCGGGCCGCATTGGCTAAACATTTTTGAAAGGGCCAGGAGGAGAAAAAAATGTTGATTACATTTTTTGTATATAGCGATACAGTCTCAAATACAAACCTCAGCAATACCTGAATGTAGCCCCTATGCTGTTAGTCAGAGGAAAGAAAAGCTACTGCACTTGTTCTAGGTTTGAGGAGTGGTAATATTTATTTTGTTAAATATGTTTAATTTCAGGCAGCATAGCGGGGCAGTGGTTAGCGCGTGTGTGCCACATTTCTGAGGTCATGAGATCGAACCTTCCTGTGTGGAGTTTGCATGTTCTCCCTGTGGGTTGCGTGGGATTCCTGTAGCAACTTCGGCTTCCTCGCACATTCCAAAAACATGCATGTTAGGTCAATTGGCCAGTCCAAATTGTACTTAGGTGTGAATGAGCGAGTGACCTGTCTGTCCCTGTGTGCTCTGCGACTGGTTGGCAACCAGTTCAGGGTGTCCCTTGCCCAATGCCCGAAGATAGCTGGGATGGGCTCCAACACCCCCACGACCTTACTGAAGATAAGCGGTGCAGATAATGGATGGATGGATGTTTTATTTATTTTTCTGTTTGATAGCCGGTCATCTGCTTTAATTTCGTTGTTAGCCTATTTTTAGTAGCAAAATTTACGTTTATGTGCACTGATAGGGTTTAGAATTAACAATCGATCTATATATAGAAGCTTTTGTTTGAATCACAGGTTTGATTTTAAGTCAAAACTTTAAAATATTTTTAAGTGCTCTAGTTCTTGTGTTAACATTCCAAAGCCATTTAACTGTTAAGGTAAAGCTGTTTAACTCATGAGTTAAAGACATTTTAACTCTCCCGCAACCCTACTGAGGATAAGCGGTGCAGATAATGGATGGATAGATGGATGAGTTAAAAATTCTTTAATTCTTGATTAAAAGCTTTGTTGCTTTTTTTAACTTTGGAGTTAAAGCTTCTGCAACGGTTTCAGTCACAGATTTGTTAAGTTAAAGCTAACACCGCAATTAGACTTTTTTTTTTTTTTTTTTTTGCCAAAGCTGCCGTAAGCCGATTAGCCCGCCTCTTTCATTAATATTGAGGAATTGCTGATCTGCACTGTGAGACTCCTTGTGATTAAGGGCTATACAAATAAACATGACTTGAACTTGACTTGAACTTGATCCTTTCAACCAATAAACCTATTCTACTATGGTTGGTCATAGTAGAAACAACGGTTTGATTGTTTTGATAAGATTTCTCAATGGTCAAATGTATAAACCATTTAGGAAAAAATTAATTGGCTAATTGAGACAGGAATTTTTGTTATTGATAAGAAAATTGTGATTTGTAAACCCAAATGAGTTGGCATTTTTTATGCTTACTAAAATTAGGAATCGTTCAAAGAAGATACAGATTGCGACAATATTACCATTCATCTACAGTAAATGATCTAAAGAGGAATGTTTTTCATAGCAATCATTCAATTAAATATACACAAAGACCTTCTTAAACATGGATCTGTCTTAATTCCGAATTTAGCGTCGTCAATGGCGCTTATGTCTTAAATCATGCTCGAGGAAATGGCGCAAAGGGCCAAGAAAAGTGCCAATTCAACCTCTACTCCTCCCGCCGTCTTTCTGGCCGTAAAACGCAATGTAATAGGATTCCTGAGCTTTTCCACTGACTGCTTCCACTATCACACAGACATTTAAGTGCACTAATCCATGACAAATTGTCTCATCTGATCCATGACAAATCGTCTAAAGGGCTGATAGCGGCAGAAAGACGGAGGGAGATTGTGGGGCGGGGGGAAGGGTGAACGGTGGTCAGATCCAAAGTGGTTACCGTTTGGCACCTGGAGATCTGATCGGTAATGCTTAGTTTTGTCTGGGAAAGGTGCTTTCATTAGCATGGAAAGCTGTAGGTGTAGCTTGTATTGGGCGATTGGAGAAGAATCAAAGGCAGTTGAGAAAAGTACCAACTGTATCAAAAACACTGTGGTAGCAATTTTGGGTTTAGAGTGATCGGAGTAAAAATGTCCAAAAAGTCTTTTTCTGTCTGAATGGGTTTATCAAACCACTTGTTTCAACTAATAAAACACTTTCTAATTACGGAGTAAAAAAACAGTATGTGAAAGTGATGACACAGTTGAATGTCCTTTAGAAACACATTAACTCAAGTGTCTAATCCAGAGGAGCTGAGCTCAATGACTCTTGAATCACTGAGTTACTCTACATAACCCTTCAAAATTGGACATGGCACACACCAGGAGTAAAAAATTAAAGAATAGCAACCTACAACTTCTAAATCATTTTCTCAAATGCTGTAAATGTCACGAGTCTTGGGTTAAGACTTTGAATTAGCCTTATATCTTAAGTTTACAGTCTAAAGCAGCTTAAACTCTTGAGTCAAAGCTTCATTTAACTTTTGAGGTAAAGCTTAGAAGGTTATTTAACTGTGGAGTTAAAAAAGTTTGAGTCAGGTTTAGTTTATTTTTTTAAACGTTTTGAAGATGCTTTAACTGTTGACCTAATATTCCAAATATGTTAAACTCTTGAGTTAAGGTGCATTAACTATTGAATGAAATTTGCTTTAATATTTGAGCTAAAATTTAGAAGCTGGATTAACTTGTAAGTTATAGCTGCTTCAATGATTAAACCACACGTGTAAATTCAAAGTTAAACATTAAAACTTAACTCTAACTCCAGAGCTGACATTTAACTCTCAAGCTTTTAACGCTGAAGAAAACCTGCTTTTATTCTCAAGTTAAAGTTATTAGCTGGTTTAACTCTGCAGTTAAAGCTGCTCCAACAGTTTTTAAGTCACAGGTTGATGTTCAAATTGAAAACTCTTCAAAGCTTTGAAGTGGCTCATACTCCTCAGTTAACTTTCCAAAGCTATTAAACTCTTTGAGTTAAAGCTTTTTAAACTTTTAATTTAAAGCTGCTCCCACTCCCTTAAAGCTTTAACTCTGAACTTTGTGATAAATACTTCACTGGAATATTTAAAAGGAATAAAAACATGTGCACAAATGTTCTTTCTTATTAATGCTGCAACAACGATTTGAGTTAAATTGTTGAGTTAACGCTTTAACTTTGAATGCTAGAGTTGTCAAATTTGTGATTAATGCTTCTGTGGAATATTCAAAAGAAAAAAATGGATTATATGATTGCTTTATAGGGTTTTTTCATTGTTTTACAAAAAAATACTAAAAAGGTAAAGCTATGACTGTTATGGAAAATGTATATTTATTACAAAATTAATAGCCAAAAAGGGCATTTTGTGTTTGCCTGGAAAATTATGATTGTAAAGCCATTATTTGTATTGTAAATTATAAGGGTCACCCCAAGATGCTGATTCTCACAAAATCTAACATTTACCTGTATGTAACTGTAAAAATATGACCTTCACTAATATTTTCAATACAACCTTCTTTATTTAATCGCAGTTACTGTTCTAAATTACTAGGATTGCGCAATCTCCCTTCCACGGGTTAAATGTAAAGCTTAAACGTATATTCTACGTCTTCATAGAAGTAAATATACTTGCAGTCTTGACAGGTCATTTTGTCCAAAATGAAAGCTCGTAATTAAAACGAGCTGTCAAAATACTCAAGTTGGAAAGTACATCACTAGCAAAACACACCTCAAAATTTGGTTTTCTCTCTGCATTCGTTTTTTTTTCGAGTGCAGTCGAAAATTTATGTTACATCATATGTGTGTACTCGTCGGTTTTCCCCCAAGAGCTCTCGGCGCCGGTCAGATCGTTTTATTTTCCCCGACATCATAAAAATATGACTACCGCAGCAACTATTCACGTGATGGAATTTAATTGAATTGCGTTTAGCCATAAATTTCCCACACCAATTAGTCCCAGCTCTAAAATGAGGACGGAAATTAAGCTGATTTAATGGCTTAACCAAAGCTCGGACAGCTTACGTGCAAAGATGTTCTCGCCGATGAATGGGTTTCGGAGGAGATCCGACACCTCTGCGGAAAAAAACTGCTGGATAACGGACTGCAAAATGTCAGAAAAAAATAGGTTTCGTGCAATGATGAGTCTGTTTCAACTATGGAAATGAGCTCCAATTTTTAAAGGTGTCTGTTCTCCGTTGTTGCGCCATTATTTGCCGAAACACTGCCAGCTTTAATGAAGCTCACGGTTTAACATATCTCGGATCTCCCCCAAAAAAATAATCTCAAGTTGAACTGATAGAGGATGTGGGTTTACAATTTCCAGGCTAGTCAAGATTTGAAGCAAATTTTATCCAATAAGACCATTTGCAGAAGATTACAAGTGTCGGTAAGAAACTAATTTGGTTGATTTTCTCAGTAAAGGTCAATGGAAGATGTCATCTTTTCTCTTCACAGAATGTTAATGAAGCACCAAGTAAATGTGAAATCCTGGGAATCCTGGACCACCCGTGTATAATACATGGAAAGACACGCAAACATCGGGATACAATGACTGTCACGTTATGAAAAGTACAGGAGAAAAAAGTAATACAGCTCAAAAAAATCAAATATAAAACAGTAGAGTCATCACAAAGTGAAATTGTCATTTAGTTGAGGGTATAAACCTGTGGGAGTTAGCTAATGCATTCCGAACCCAATTTCACTATCAAGGGTTGTCATGCCCTTGGATGATTTCCTTGCTTTAATCCCTTCCACATTTTTTATAATAGACCTGATCATTGATTAATTACAGTCATAATATCTTAGCAATCTGTGTGCCTTCTTTGAATTCATTGAGAATCTCAAGCTTCGTTGATATGGCTATTATGTTTTTGCTTCTCCCTTTAGCATCACAGTAAGCCATGGGATGAAGAAATACAGTAAAAAAATCTTAGATGTATTTGCCAATGAGCTTACGAAGCACTGGAGATTCTAAAGTAATTTATGAGAAAGAACGGCAATGTGTAAGGAATTTCAGCCAATCGAATATCAACATTTCACACCATTAGCAGATCAACATCTTACATGACGCCGATTGATAGCAGACAGGCATTTTAGAGATGTAACTTTAAATTTTATACTGTACCTTTTTTTAGTTTTTGCTTCCCCCTCGAGCATGAGTACAAGCCTCGGGACTCAGTAAATAATTTAAAAACAAAAAAACACATAGTTTTGTTTGTCAATGAGCAGTATGAACTGAACAAAATTCTGAACTGAATGACAATAGGCTATCAACATTTTAAAACCAATAACACCCTAGGATTTTACATGACATCGACCAATAACAGCTAAGAATCTCAAAGATGTAACTCTAGATCAGGAGGCCCCCTATGGACAGCTGAGGTGCCCAGGAACTTGTTTGGGGTCATCGTGATGTTCTAGAGAAATGTTTTTTCTTTTTTAGTGGCCGACTAGTCTAAACTACTTCCAATAATGGACTTGGTAATAACAGAGGAACAACATAGTAAAAACGTTATACGTTTTTATTTTACAAATTCATATTAAACAGGGTGCCCTTGAGTAGTGCTAGTAGTAGTTGTTGTAATTAGTTTTTTTTTTTAAGTGATTGAGATTTTTCCAGTGTTATTTCCAATTTTGATTAAATAATATCAAAACACGTGAGCAATATTTTCTTTTCTTTTATTGGAAAGTATATATTCAAAAAAATCCACATCTAACTCAAAAGCACTGAATATGTTTTTAGTTTGGATCCAGGGAACGCTAATTGGTTCAATGCCGGTTTATATTTGACAGTGACTTACTGTTACTGTAATAAGAAGATTTAGCAATCGAGTGTTGCTAGTTTTGTAATTTATTAATTCAAATTTCACTCCAAAATATATCCATCCATTTTGTGCACCGCAACTAGGACAAGATTTGCTACAATTATCACAGAATCGACTTTTATGTCTTATGCCATAAGCCTCCGCTTAGAGTTTTTCCCTTACTTCCATGTATTAACAGACCAAAACAGATGCCATTTCATGGTCCTTCACCTCTTTTCACATCAACTGTGGCCACGTTGGGTAATAACAGGAGAAACGAGGCCCTACAAATGCCGCTTAACATAACATCCGTGCTACAACGCTTCGAAAGTGTTACAGGCCAGTTTTACGGCTGCACCTGGACCTGGAAAAATACTCATCTTTTAGATATGAAGCCATCGTAAAATGTTGTCGGATTCATGATCAAATAAAAACAGTGGCTAAAATGCTGGTATTTTCAGACTATCTATGTTGGCATTGACGTGTTATTTAGCCTGATAATATGTGTATGGAATGTTTTGACAACGGATGACGAGTTTGTGTCCAAAGTAGAAGACATATAAGGGACTGGGTATGTATAGGATGGATAGAATTTGGGCATTTTTTCCACAGTGAGAAAACTAATTGAAGACGTTACAGAGAAATCAACATTTATACCGATTTAGCAAGATAGCTAGAGTTGATTTTTATAAAATATTTTCCATGCTATAAATCACTTTTTTTTCATTGTTTGGTCAGCCAATGTTGAAGCTTAATCATGGCCCGGGGGCCAAATATGGCCCCCCTACATCATTTTGTGTGGCCAGCAAGAGCTTAGAATGTCTGAACTCCTAAAGATTAACTGGTCAAAAAAATTACATTTACAGAAGAAGTATATTATTGCAGAAAAAAATGCTTCACTTCATTTATGTGTGCAGTGTTAAATGTTTTCTATTGTACTCTTTATCTATTTACACTAGACTTTATTTCCATAACTTTGTGCAATGGAAGATCTTTCAGTCATCACATTGACTGTTATAAGTGCTATTTCAAGTACAATATCCCAGTTGTATATAGATCCTATTTCAGACGTAAATACTTTATATTACGGGTAAACACATTGTGTATTTTTTCAATGCTTGAGTCTTTATATTGTGTATTTGTTTGCCAACTGGAGTGTAGAAATACAAATATGAAAAAGTTGATTCTGATGATGAATAGCCCGAATAAGAGGACGTTCCGATTACTTCATAGAGTACTGTCAATAATTAAACTCCTCCTTAAACTCCTCTTAATCAGACTAAGGGCCCGGTCACACAGCCGTTTGCGGCTGAATCACGGCCAGAAATTTCTGCCTGTGAGGCAGACGCTATTGGACGCTTTGAGATCGCCATACAGACGAGATACAGCAGTGCTTAACACGCGGTCGGAAATTCGCGCGCGGGTGGCAGCGCGAGTTTTGCGCTGCTCATTTCTTCAGAGCGCGGGTACACAGCCTTTCACGAGCGTATTGAGGCTGAACCACGGCCAGAAATATCTGGCCGTGAAGCAGACGCTGTTGGGCGCTGTTGGACGCTTTGAGACCGCCATATAGACGAGATACAGCAGTGCTTTACTCGCGGTCGGAAATTCACACGCGGTTGGCCGCGCGAAAAAGTTTTGAGCTGCTCAAAACTTTGAGCACGTGTTAACCGCGGGCGGCACATGAGGTAATGACGCGGAAATGACGCGGAACGACGTGCTCTGGCCGCGGCCAGGGCGTGGTTACACATGGGTAGAATGGGAAATTTCAGCGGGTAATCGTGGGTGGAGCATGGTCATAGCATGTTCTGCGCCTGTATCGCGGTGTTATTACGTGAAATTAGCGTGTTACGCGTGTGACGGTCAAACGCCTTTCTCCGTGTATATACAGCGCGATTTGCCGAGCACACGTCAGTTGTGCTCGAGACGTCAAGGGGGTGAACATGGATCCCCGTCACCGTAGTGACCTCGTCTTAATCCATTTTTATTTCTTGACATTTCTTTTCATTTCATAACAAGATGAGAAAATAAAAAGGAAAAACTATTACAATAATAACATATTGGCTTCTTCGGTGCCATAGCTTGAAATCTTGATTTTCACGGGACTGTGTTTTAAGCGGTTATGATTTCTACAGCCTGGTGTTATGCCGAGAAATACATCCCTGCCGAGATTTGCATCCCTTCGCTACTACAACGACTTTTACCTCGTTTTATCTCACTTTTATATCACTTTTAGGGAATGTAATGGCGAACATATAACCAAAACCACTTCGTCTTGCATTTGTTGGGAATGTAATACAACTTAAACCATTCCGTCTTTGTTTTTGTTGTGAACGTAATCGAACGGTAATGCACACCGTATATAAAATCCTCCCCCCCTCGCGTGAACGCGCATTCTGCTGCGCTTCCAACAAAAGCGACCGTATTCTATATAAAACGCTTATTAAAACAATAAAGCGAGCTAATTATAACAATTGGGAGATCCTAGTCTATATAACGCGTTTATTTAAACAATAAAGAGCGATCGTATTCTACAAAATGCGTTTGTTAACGCGGATGAAAAAGTCACCAACGTCAATGCACGCTTCCAACAAAAGCGATCGCAGGGGGGGTGGGGGTTGCTTAGGAGTCGGATTTGGGCACAACACCGGCCTGGTCCACACGAGAAAATGACGTGGAAATGACGCGATGAGGAAGCGGAACAGTCGCTGGCGTCTGTTTTGCGGGCATACCACCGATGAACAGCGGGTTGGCCAATTTTGCGCATTTTCCATCGCGGGCAACCACGGGCAAAAAAAAAACGCAAAATTTTAGCCGTGATTCAGCCGCAAACGGCTGTGTGACCGGCCCCTAAGCTATGAACTGAAAGAATAAAAATTAAATATATGAAGGATGATGGGCCTAGCTGGTTTAGATGAGGGAGTGATCTGACAACAATCAGCATATCACAACCCTCTTAGTAGGACTATTAACAGTCAGAATAAGAGCATAATAGAAATACATTTTCCAAATGGCGTCAATATTCAGATTGTAATCTGATTTTTACTGCTCGCAAATGCACTGTGTGATTGATGTTGAGATTAGACATTATGGACAATTTATGGCAACCCCTTGTCAACACTTCTAGGATGGCAACATAATTGAATACGATATTATTTCTGATATAGCCAGGTTGCTCGAATCTGTTAGCAGGTGTATAAAGTGCCGGCCCAGCTTTCGGGTGTCAAGTCACATTCCGCCCATCTGTCAATGAAGTGGAGATGAATTGGCTGCACGGAATCAGGCTGCCATCAATCTTGAGGCACGCTAGCGGGACGGGCGGTAGGTTATAAGCTCACCTACGAGAGCTCACCGGCGAGAGCTCCGCGCCGCTTCCCGAACAGGTGACAAAGCAGTCAAGCGATTGGTTACTCAATCTCTGCCTCACCGCACCCATTTGTCATGGAAACATTTGGGACAGCCCAAAAAAAAAGATCTTGAACTCATTTTGCGGTATGCAATGTCAGACCTTCATTTTTTTGCATAGGAAAGACATGGTGATTTTTCTCATATATTTTTGGACAGGACATGACAACACAGACTCTCAGCTCAGCATGACCTTGACTACAATTTTCAGATCATCGCGCATCTGTTATCTTATGTCATTGGTTCTTTGTGGTGCACAAAAAAATCTCAAATGGCGAGAAATTTTAAAGGGCCTTGTATACTGCAAAAACGGTGGATAAGATTGGAAATGCATATAAGGGTAATATGTGTGTGTTACAATAAGAATAATTACTTTCTCTGTGGTAATATAGACAAAGCACGTGTAGAGAACATTGCAACTTTAGAGATAGGCTACAGCGAAACAAAAAGCACATTTACCGTATTTTCTGGACTATAAGGCACCCCTGAAACTAAGTGTGTCAGAAATGTGACAGTTTAATATAGATATATATCTAGATATCTAGATATATATCTAGATATACATAGATATGTATGGATATATGTATAGATAAGTGTGTGTATATATATATATATATATATATATATATATATATATATATATATATATATATATATATATATATATATATATATATATATATATATATATACATATATATATATATATATATAAAGTGAACGCAAAGTCATTCATTTTAAAGATGAGAATAACCACAACTGTCATTTGGGAGATACCGCCTGCTGTGTTTTGACTATAAAGTAATACCTCAGTGCTTCAATGACTTTATATTAGAAATAAATCTGTGTTAAAAACACATATTACGCTCATTTTTGCTGTGGTGTGTAAACTGAAAAACTGAACTTGAATGCATGACCAAGTGATATGATGGGCCACCTTGGGTAGCATCGTTTCACGAGAGATTATCAGTCTGACAACATGTGTTGAGAATTTATTGCGATTTTTTATTTTGATTACGATTAATTTTCATTATGTGAACACTTAGATAATCATTGTTGTTTAGGTACACCTTTGATCAATAATTTGGGTATTTGTGAATGTGTAGGAACGTATAAAATTAAATACTATTACCTCGTATGGGAACAGATATTTTGGTCCTCAAACAATTCGGTGTTTGAACACCAATCCATTACAGATTATGTTTGAGTACCGAGGTATCATTGTCTTAGCAAAAAGGTGCGTGGCAACTTTTGAGTATTTTTACGAGGGTCAGATATATATATCGTAAATTTGTTGATTTCCGAAAGACAAAGTCATTGTGTACTGTTTTTGTTTGTTATTCTAATTTTTCTAGATGGATTTAGTTTATTTTGCAGTTTGAAAAAAAATGTGTGAGTTATTGAGATCAAAAAAGATGGTGGATCAAGATGATTGAACTGCAGTCATTTATAAGATTCACGTTGCATTCTACTTATTTATGTATTTTCAGCCCGTTTAATAAAGTTTAATAAAGAAATGAGCAATTGCCTGAGACGAAAGTCTTAAAATGTTTTA
The DNA here is from genome assembly GCF_059441175.1 of Urocampus carinirostris. Classification (NCBI taxonomy): domain Eukaryota; kingdom Metazoa; phylum Chordata; class Actinopteri; order Syngnathiformes; family Syngnathidae; genus Urocampus; species Urocampus carinirostris. The sequence goes on along the minus strand of NC_142354.1, from coordinate 30,925,902 downwards.
CGTCGAAGTTATACTGAAGCACATGCAAAGTTTTTGACAGTGATTACATCAAAAAATAAAAATAAAATGAAACTAAAATTCTATCTGTATTAGAGTCCATGGACTGAAATAATTCACCCTTGTTTTTCAACCCACATATCTTGCAAAAGGAAAACAATCCATAGATGAATACCATTTAACTAAACCAAAATAAGGTCATGTGATCCACAGGTCCATAGCATGGGGTAAAGTGTGCGCTTATCTTTTGAATTATTCTATTTTTTCTTTATTCCTTTCCAACCACACCAGTTTTATATAAGTACAAGCATAATATTTCCTGAGAAACATTCTAGGTGTCCAGTGGAAATTGGCGACGCCTTTTTGCCCAAAAAATCCAAATTTAGAAGGACATATTGCCAACACTCCTGCTCAGATGGACCAAAAATTTGAGATTGTGACCTTCCGTCCCTATCCACAACTTCATCAATTATAACTAATATTCGTTGGAAATCAAATGACCCATCACAGGTGAGCTGTTTTCACAATTGGTTTGCGGACTACCAAGATGTTCTTAATGGACTACCACATTGGTGATCCCACATCTATTGATTTAATATCAAAAGCAAAGTCATCCTGCTATTAGAACAGGAACATATTGGATTTTAAAGGAGTGTCAAAGCACAAGGACCAATGTGTTCTACAAGAAAGCATCTGTCCTTTAGTTGCCACGCAGCGGCATCTATTTATATCCGACTCTACTTGCCTCGGTGAAACCGGAGACACTTTGGAATCATAAAATCAATTCTAATTCAAATATTCATCATAGCATTTCAATTTTGCCAAAGCAGTTCTGGTTAGCGGCACTCAACAGCAGAGTAAGATTGATGTTGGCTTAATCCTCCACAAGAGAAAAAGCATGATACTGTAAATTGCGTCGATTCTACGTTGCCCAGCAGCAATTTGTAAAAAAAAAAAGAAAGAAAAAGGCAAAGGCTGAGCATCCAGTTGTGATTGACTCTCATCCCTCGGAAGCCGGGCAGATTAAGAGAGTGAAATATCTAACTGTGTCCCCACAACACAAACATCGTCATTAGAAAACTTTTTCTTAGATAAAACCCGCTGGGTGTCCTTCTGGTATTTTTATTTCGTAATAACTCTTTCGGTTCAAATCAGCCTTGTGACATATACCACAAATTTGATCTTTAAAAAGATCAAATTCGACCAAAGCTTTGACATCCTCGGGTGATCCGTGAAAATGTCAAATCGCAAAGTTGTCGGTGGAAAAAGAAATTCTGCATTACTACGCAAAGGGTGTAGAGAAGTTGTTCTACACTGGGCTTACTTGAGGACCCAGCACCCCACCAAAAAAACCCGTCTTTTTTTCTTTTTATACCACCTTTTTTCCTTTTTAATTTCCGCTTTTATTTTTTCCCCTTTTCCTTTTTCCCTTACTTTATGTATTTATCCCCTCTTTGTTTTCCTGTATTTTTCTCATTTATTAAGCTATTTCTTTATTTTTCAATTTATTTTCTGTTTTCTATTTTTACTTGTTTTCTCCTTTGTCTTTCTTTCTGTTCTTTTTTCTTGGCTATTTTTTATGTCTTTTGCATTTTTTTTATTTTATTTTTCCACTTTTTTCACTACTTTTTCTATTGTTTTTAACTAATCTTTTCTTTCTTTTTATTTTTTCCCCTCTCTTTCTCTTATTAATAAAAAGCTTTTTCATCTTTTTTTTTTATATTCGACCGTGAAACACTTGGCAAACAATCAAATAATTATGCTTTTTGGCGATTTTTGAATCTCTGTAGTTTGTATTATTTTCTTGTGCTATTTAACACTTGATTTCGGTTGCACTATGCAATACAGTGACATCTAGTGGTAAAATATACACATACATTTTTAATGAAATCCAAAATGTTTCACTTGACTAACTATCATCAATATAGTAAAATCCATATCTACTATATTCTCCGCTGTATCTGTGTTTGACAATGGTTAACATGTGTGAACAAGCTTCACTGGTAATTTTCTGTGGTGTGAAATAGTTGGCTTGAATTTGCATTTGCAGGACATTATCCCCATCCACTTTTTAATAGTGTTGTTGACTCTCTGTAATTTTATTTTATTTTCTCAGCATTATTTTGCCAAGACAAACGCCTGTGACCCACTAAAAAATGGGTCAGTGACCCACTTTTTGGCCCCAACTTACCAGTTGAGAACCACTAGTGTAGAGTACGGCTAGAGAGGAAAACTTCCGGCGAGGTCTCAGACAAAATCATCGTGGAGGACTCCACTGGATTCAAGCTGAAGTTAGAAAGGAGGCTATTTTTTTTCCTCGCTGTTTCCTTCTGGGACCACTGCATTATTCAAAAGACACTTACTAAAGCTTCCACGTACTTGTACATTTTTGGCTGCAAACTCGAATTGCCACCGGTCGAAAAATGGGGAAGGAAAACCCCGCTGGGTAAGTAGCTCCCTGTTAACCCATTAGAAGGCAGTGCATTTGCACTTTTCTACCACTTTTGGAGGAGGCACTGTGGTGGATTTTTACCATTAATGACGGGAGAGTGTTTAAGTCATTTTTTGTCCTCCTTTTTTGTTGCGTCTTTTTACCAAAAAAAAAAAAAAAAAACACAAAGGATAAACAGATTGTGTCACAGTATCCCGTATTTGTATTTTTGTAACAATTATAATTTTTTGGGTTTGGCTCTTTTGGCTTTTGTTTTAAAACAGTCATAATATAAGTACTTATATTTGTTTTTATACTGCTAAATTTACTAGATAAAATATTTAACTTTTGTATTGTCAGTAGTCTTTGTCTTAATCACAAAAAGTCTCAAAGTGCTGCACAGACCACCATTACAGCATCCCTTGATGTGAAACCTATATCAGGGCAAGGAAAATATCAAAAACCTCAGCTTGAAAAAAATTGAAGAACACTCAAGACGGGGCTGGAAAAATGGATTAGTCTCTCATCGCTCCTGTAGCTCATTATAACCTAATAGCATGTGGCGTGTGTGTTTATCATAATTATTAACTAACTCAAAAAAGGAGGAGTTTAATTATTGAATAATCATGATATTTCCGAGGAAAAGGTATCGGTATTGAATCAGAATCGACTAATACTACAGTGTATTTACTTGTTTTGAATCGACATGTCATGGTCGCCTTGGCGACCGGTCTGCCCCGCCCCCTGGGCACCAGCTGAAGCAGTGAAACTAATTGCGTGTCTGCTATTTAAGGCTGGATTGTGGGTTTTGCGGGGGCTGGCTCATTATATACACATTGTCCGTTCTGTTATGCCTTGTCCTGTTTAGTTGAGTTGGAAGAAGCCTGTGTTTGCACGTTTTGTTAAAGCCTGTTTGTTCTGTCTTGTCCCTGAGTTATGGACAACTTTTATTTTGGTAAATAAAAGTTTTTGGATCGTCACGCAATTGAGTTCTCCCTTCCTGCCTCCTGCCTCCGTTCTGGTCCGGTCACCTCACCCCTTCCACTCCGTGACAGGGCACCAAAATTCACCATATTTACCCCCCCAGTATAGAGCGATATGTGTCTTCTTTATCTTGTTAACAAATGGATTCCGATCTCTCAGTCGGTCATACATCAACTTCTTGTCCCAATTAACAGCAGAAACTTTCACTCATAATTTGGCTTTTCACTTGTCAGCGTTTTCATAGACGCACTACTGGAAGTCAGTTTTATGTCTGGCTGCTTGAACGTCACCGACGTTCTAAAACAGGCCCGGATTTGGCTTTTTTTGTTTGTTTTTTTTCGCATCAAACGCAACGCATAGCGCAGGGAGAGCTAAGTCGAAGATAGCGTCTGTTAAACAGCCGCTCGGCTTCGGGAAGAGAATCCTCGCTAATGTCTGACGTTTGGGCGAGGGATGGAACGTTCATTGTGAGGGGCTTAAAGAAAAGCCTTTCTGCTTTCCTCTAAAAAAGCTCTCCCCTTAGCCGTAACACTCCCCCTTACACCATTCATAATCAGAGAATTAAATCTGCCAAGGCTTGCTTGCCCCTGCAGTGCAGAAGGCGTCTGGCTTAATTGCCAAAGGTTTCCGTTACAAAAGAGGGGAACATAATTGTCATTTCCATCCCAGGCACACAGATCAAAGCTCCTTTGGCTAGCAGTGCATTAATGGGGGGATTTTGCTTCAAGCTCCTAGTCCTTTGCCAAGTAGACCCAGGGTGCAGTTGCTGCCGATTTCTCATTTGGGGTGTTGGCGCGTGTGCGGCACTGTTCTGACGTCATGAGATCGAACCTTCCTGTGTGGAGTTTACATGTTTTCCCCGTGCTTACGTGGGTTTCCTCCGGGCTTTCCGGTTCCCAAAAACTTGTGTTTCAGGTTAATTGGCTGGTCCAAATTGTTCCTAGGTGTGAATGAGCGAGGGACTTGTCTGTCTCTGTGTGCCCTGGGACTGGCTGGCAACCAGTTTTGGGTGTCCCCTGCCCATTTCCTGAAGATAGCTGAGATGGGCTCCAGCAATCCCGCGACCCTACTGAGGATAAGTGGTGCAGATAATGGATGGATTGATAAATGGTTCCATGATCGTTAGATCCGTGATACCCTTTGGGTTAGTTTGCATTTTCGATACACACAGCATAAATATTTTAGGCAGCAAAAATGTTTCATATACAGCGGTTCCTTTACACCTCCTGTGTAGAGTTTGCATGTTCCCTCCGTGCTTGCGTGGGTTTACTCCGGGCACACCGGTTTCCTCCCACATTCCAAAAACATGCATGTCAGGTTTATTGGCTGGTCCAAATTGTCCCTAGGTGTGAATGGGCGAGCGAGTTGTCTGTCCCTGTGTGCCCTACGGCTGGCTGGCGACCAGTTCGGGGTGTCCCTCTACCCACAGCCCGAAGTTAGCTGGGATGGGCTCCAGCACCCCCGCGACCCAACTGAGGATAAGCGGTGCAGATAATGGATGGATGGATGGATGGATGGTTCCTTTACTAACAAATGTTTCAGGTTAAAAAAGTACCTGAATGGTAAAATATTGCCTCCAGTTACAAAGACGTTTTAGGATACAAACTCAAAATTACAATATAGTACGCGCTGCCATTCACCGCTCCCAGAGTTCTACCTGGCAACTGCCTCAGACGCCGATTTGCTGCTCATCTCTTTTCAAACCCCCGTCTCCCTGTCATCCATTGTCAGTCCATCTGCGAACCTCAGCCGCACACTAGGCAAGCTCTTTTTGACCCTGACTCTATCCTGTCCTGACTCCCGTTTGATTCCCGGCGCCGACTCCTTCTCTGAACTCTGCGTTTCTGCTCCACTGTCCCGGCCATCGACCTGTTCTCTCCCGCTCTCGACACTGCCTTCACTCGCCACGGAAATGCCACTTCCGCGTTCCAAGCGATCTGCTACCTGTGATTTTCAAATTTCTCAAATAGCATTTAAAGAAAAAATCTGGTGTAAGTAATGCATTTTGCAGGGCCACAAATATATCTGAGATTCCTATGAGCGATTTCTTATTTTGCTTGTGCATTTATCAAGACATTTTTTTTTAGATCTTGAAAACATATATTTGTGGATCTGAAAAAATGTGTTTGAATATTTTTCACATACATTTCTCCCCATATTGGAGTTGGGTAAAAATGACAATAGTATGTACCTTATATTTTCAGTAGGAAGTTCTTGCCATTAAAATTTACCACTGGGATACGCTACCATAATTTTTTGCGTGGCCCATAATTGACACATGATCCGACACTAATACGTATTCCATGGTGCCTTTGTTAGGTGTAACCTAAAACTGTCTTCTTGGGCTCGATCCGTACAAACAAAAATTGCACAAAATACTAACAAAAACTGACCAGGAAACGACCGCAATATGACAAAAAAACGACCAAAATGCAACAAGAAAATCGCAAAAAATAGTCTTGACCAGAACACAACCAATATATGACAAAAAAATCAGCAAACAAATGGTTCTAAAACCTATTTTGTGAACAATGTTACATTATTATTGGTAATGTTCCGATAGAGGGCCTCAGAAATCATGTCTTTTGTGGGTTTTATTTTGTTTTTCTCGTCTCCTTTTCTTCTTTTCTCTATTTCTCTTTTATGTACTTGCTTTTTTCTTCCTTTTAATATCTTTTTTACTCTTTTTACTTTCTTAATTTAGTTTGTTTTCTTTTGTTTAGTCTAGTCTCATTTGTCTATTTTGCTTTATTTTGTGAATTATGTCACACAATAACTAGTAATACATGGATAAAAGCAACAAAAACTATCTGAAGAGCTGTTTCAGAGCCCAAAAAGTCGTCTTTCTTTAGTGAGCCAGGTCTCCAAAAAGAGCCGCAATTCCTACCACTAGTTCCTTTTCTAAACAGCCTAATATCCGAGGAGGAGTGAATCGGAAGCAAATTATAAGCACAATTAGTCACCATTGGTCTTTGCGTATTGTGCATGGCCGCCAGCGTGGTGAATCACCATGTTACAGTAAACATCCGCCGCGAATCATCCTGACACATTGCAGGGGCAGCTGCTTTCACAAAAGGGGAGCGCCGGCGTAGGAATCACACCTTTCGGATGGCGGCGAGGCGGCGTCAAGCTCGTGACGGCTTACTTACCCAGGGTGAGGATGTCGGTGCGACCGGGCCGGGCCATGCGATGCTGCTGGATAGTCTGGAAGAGCGTAGCCTGGCATAGCAGCAGGAAGCTGAGCCCGAGCCACATAGCCAAAAACCAGGACATTCTGCGGGGAGAACACAGGGGAATCGCTATTATGCAATAAGTTATAAAAATAGGTAGTCATTTTTTCTTGGTTTGATAATGTTTTATATAGAATATACGTGTACTGTTTCTTTGAGATTTAAAGCAATGATGGTTTTGTCGGAAAATAACATTCAGGGACGTTGCTTTTTTATTCATACTAAACATTAAGTTCTACATTGATTTTCTTTTGGGATGTCGTTCAAGTTATTCTTCACAATTTTACACAAGAAAAAAATGAAACTTAAACATCTCCTTAATCTACCATTGCTAAACTTTTATCTCGCTAAAACATTTTAATCGTGTTTTGAGTTTCATTGTTATGCAGGACAACTCTGTGCATTGTTTAGGTAGGTAGGTAGGTAGGTAGATAAGCAGGGTTGGGTAGGGTTACTTTAACTGGATTACTTTCAATTACTTTTGGATTACTCCAATACCAAATATGCTAATAAAAGGCAAAATAAACTAAATATGAATACAATTATGACTCACAACACGTGGTAAGCTTTCTCTTCTGGCTTTGATTTCTTTGATCTCCGGCAAAACTAACATAAAATGCGACAGAAACAAAATGAAAATAAATCCAAACAGCTTGCCAACATCATTTTTGTCGTTCTATGTATTCCGTTACTCCCCAGGCCTGCACAAAATTTAGTAATTTTATTCATATTTAGTTTAGTTTGTCTTTTATTAGCATATTTGGTATTGGGGTAATCCAAAAGTAATTGAAAGTAATCCAGTTAAAGTAACCCTACCCAACCCTGTAGATAGGTAGGTGGGTAGGCAGGCAGGTAGGCAAGTAAGTAGGTAACTTTGTTGGTAGGTTGCGAATAGATTTGTGAGTATGTAGATAAGTTCTTGGTTAGGTACGTTGATATGTAGGCAGGGTTTGGTAGGGTTACATTAACTTGAATACTTTCAATTACTTTTGGATTACTCCAATACCAAATATGCTAATAAAAGACAAAAGAAACAAAATATGAATTAAATTATGACTCACAACTCGTGGTAAGCTTTCTCTCCTGGCTTTGATTTATTTGATCTCCGGCAAAACTAACATCAAATGCGACAGAAACAAAATGAAAATAAATCCAAACAGCTAGCCAACATCATTTTTGCCGTTTCATGTATTCCGTTACTCCCCAAGCCTGCACAAAATTTTGTAATTTTATTCATATTTAGTTTATTTTGTCTTTTATTAGCATATATTGTAATGGAGTAATTCATAAGTAATTGAAAGTAATCCAGTTAAAGTAACCCTACCCAACCCTGTATGTAGGGAGGTGTGTAGGTATTTATGAAAGTAATATTTACATGAGTAGGTAAGTTGGTAAGTACGTAACTATGTAGGTATGTAGGTGGATAACTATTTAGGCAGGTAGTTAGGTCAAAAGGCAGGCAGATAAGTTGATAGGTAAGTAAGTGGGTATGGAGGTATGGAGGTACGTAAGTAGGTAGAATAATTTTGAACCATTTTGCACACCCACTTTTTCATTTTTCATTTATTAAAAAAAATTAAAATATCCAATAAAGTGTGTTCCACTACATGATTGTGTCCTACTTATTGTTGATGCTTCACAAGAAATTACAGTTTTATATCTTGATGTTTGAAGTCTGAAATGTGGCAAAAGGTCCCAAAGTTCAAGGGGGCTAAATAGTTTTGCAAGCCACTGTAGGTAAGTAGGTAGGTAGGTAGGTGAAAAGAGGTAAGTATGTACTGTAAGTAGATAGGAAGGTAGGTACGCACATAGGTACTAATTTAGGTAGGCAAGTTAGAAAGTAGCGGGTAGTTGAGTTAGTAATTGGCAAAGTAACTTGTGTATAAGTAGATAAAGTAGATGGGTTAATGAATAAGTGGGTAGGTAAGTAAGTACATTTGTACGTAAATAAGGAAATCGGAAGATAGTTAAGTATGTTGGTAAGTACTTAAATATATAAACATAAAAAGGTAGATAATTAGCATGGTAGCAAGGTTGTTATTTAAGGGGCAAAAATAGAAAAGATGCAGCGGAATTTTTGGCCGCAAACGTGAGAAGCAATGCGAATCATCAGCATCACTCAGAACCTGGCCGACGTAAGTCTAAGTTTGGCCTTAGTTCTGACAGTAAGCTGACTCGCAGTGAGACAAAGCCAGCTACTCTGACAACGCTCAAAATCCGAGCGGGGTAAAAGCGACAATTTGCAACTTCAGCAGGAAGTACAGTAGCAGGACCTTTACCGTGCACTCAAAACTCAGGGCCACTTAGGAGTAGAAGTTAAAGCCCAAATTTCTAATGATAAGTGACATTTAACTCCAAAATCGGCCAAAAAACGTCAACAGCATATCAATTGCTCGATTGCCTTTTGCGAGGAAGAATGGCACTGTTTCGTTTTCATTGCTTATGTATTTATGTAAATACGTGTTTAAAATGCAACCTGTGTTTATCCTTCCATCCTCCAATTTTCAATTCCCTTTTGTGTCATTGGCCTATTCCACCTGACTTGGGGCCATTTATTTTATATTTGTTTGGTATTTTTTTTCAAGGGTTGCAATACTGAGACAAACACTGGATTTGATACAGCTGAAAACAAGAATACAAATGTATTTGGGGATTGGCGAGTACTGGTACCAGGTGTTAGTATTGGGCCAATACCCAAAGTAAGTGTGGCTGTTTTTAACGAAATTAGAATTATTTTATTTTTTTTTTTTTCAAAAAACATTCAAATCTATACAATCTATTTAAAGTGAGAATAGTATAAAGCTATGTAGCTTCACTGGTCACGGTCAAATGGACCATTCAGAGTCTTCAATAAATTTAGAGTACAGTAAAACCCAGGGATCCGGCGTCCCTGCCTTGAAAAATTACATTCTTAATAAGATTGTATGACACTTTCCCCACTATTATACTTCAACAACAAATTATTGTGTGTTCCTAAAATCTTTAAAAATCAAAACTTTGGTGCGTTCATATACAAATGATGTCTCAGGAATGCCTGTTTGATGTTAAAGAAAATGCTGGTCAGATATTGGTTTGTGTTGTTAGAATGCCAATATGCTATTGGTTGAACTACTTCCCACAATGCCTTATTCTTTGTTCAGTTCAGAATCACGTGTGTTCTGTGCAGACCTATTGAGTCAGCAATAAATACGGTATTTCCTTTAAACTGTAATTATTTATTTTGCAGTGACGCTAAAGGGAGAAGCAAAAACATGTCCACAAATAAAAGGAGATTGAAATGATCCACAGAAATGAAGAACGCCTCCTTTGCAAATGTATATGGGTATGAACCAACAATCTGGACTATTATTAAAAGCAAGAAGGTGATGAAAGCAAAGAAATTCTCCAAAGGGCATGACAATGCTCACAAATTGAAGATTTAAGATAATTGTCATTGTTAATCAGCCCTGTTCTAACCCATATGCATACACCCACGATTCCACTTAACCAGCTCAAGTTATGTCACACCAAAGATGAATAAAATGGAATTTTTCTTTTCACTGGTATATTCATTTATAGTGGTATTTAATCCAAAATATGTTTTACACATGAGTCATACTTACAATATACTATTTTATTATTTTATGTTTTTAAATTGTTTACCTGAAGTTTCAAGTACATTAGCTATTTACCAAAGGTTTATCTCCATCGCCATATGAAAATTCCTTGTTGCAGTCCCCAACTCAGAGCTGATCAATGTTGTATCCCAGGGTCTATTGTACTAGGAAAGTAAGGGAAACCTAGTATCTGAAAGGTTAACAAAAACAAAGTTTATTTTTGATGTAATCTGTTCTGTTGATAGAATATGTGCCATCTGAATAACACCAGAACTTTATGTAAAAAGAAGCTTTAGTTGATGTCTTCTGTCAACTGTCTTGACGTATGGAGACACCACCGACGTCCGATTTAATAAAGATACCGTCTGTTCCAAGTCTTATTGGTTTGAGTCTGCATACTCTTTTAAACTGGATTGTGGATGAGTAAGGCATTAGGAAAAACATAGCAAACCAAAATGGAATCATAGCTAATGCACTAAACGGGTACACAATCGAACAAGGGGATCAGCCTTGATTTGTTAATTGATGTTTAATCAATATTAATCCATTCTCTAGAAAGTTGACTCCTATCAACCTGCAATTGAGAATGAAAGGTTTGATATTAAAACTGTGTTATTGATGAAGAAAGTGTAAGATCATTAGCATAATTTGGAGAAAACAATATTTTCAACAGACGTTTTTGTATCATTTAAAATCATTCGTCAAAAATTAGGGCGATTACAAAAGCCTCTTTTATCATATCGTTATACACAAACTGCTCTATTTTTTTTACATCTACGTAGAATAACTCATTCTTGAAAAGCCTTTTAAGCCAAAGTAACTGAGATCTTTTGAATCTCTAAATAGTCGCCTATTACCTCAGACCAGGGGTCATCAACGTGGCCCACAGGGACCAGGTATCCCTCTAAGAACACCTGAATAGCCTACAGACTGGTTTTGAAAATAACACACCTGTGATGAGTCATTGTGATTTTCTATAAAACTATGTCTAAACTTGAATGAATGTGTCATGGTTAAGTGAGACTATTTCAAGCCTACTCTTTGATATGACAACATTGAACCTATTGATAGTATAGTAACAACATAGTAATGAGATGATAGGTTGCCATTTGGGCAGCACGGCGGCGCAGTGGTTAGCGCATGTGCGGCACAGTTCAAGTCATGGGAACCTCCTGCGTGGGTTCAAATCCAGCTCCAGACTTCCTGTGCGGAGTTTGTATGTTCTCCCCGTGCTTGAGTGGGTTACCTCCGGGTACTCCGGTTTCCTCCCACATTCCAAAAACATGCATTTCAGGTGAATTGGCCGGTCCAAATTGTCCATAGGTGTGAATGAGCGAGTGAGTTGTCTGTCCCTGTATGCCCTGCGATTGGCTGGCAACCAGTTCAGGGTGTTCCCTGCCCACTGCCTGAAGATAACTGGGATGGGCTTCAGCACCCCCGCGACCCTACTGAGGATAAGCGGTGCAGCTAATGAGATGAGATAAGATGAGGTTGCCATTTTGGAAAAGCATATCAAACAGGTAGCCCTTCGTGCTAATTAAGAACAAAAATAGCAACTCTCAGCTTGAAAAACTTGAAAAGGTAGTCACATAAATGAATAATAATCAAGGAGATACACAAGGCCTAAAGAAAACAACCAGCCGTCATTTTTCAAGCTTTCTGTGCCTCGCGTCTTTTTGTTCCAGAGAAAAAGATTTAGACCTCCAAGGATGTCAAAATGACATAGTAACTGATCTGTTTTTTTCTAAAAAAAAACATTAAGTGAACACTTGCTATAACGTTCTCGCTACATCAGTATACTGCTGTATCCATTGTGTTCTGCATGCTGATTGGGTAAACAGTACACGTATTATTATTTGACAATGGAGCAGTCATTTTTAAACAAAAACAAAAAAAAAAGGTTTTTACAGTAATTGTAGTTTTTAAACAAATGCTCGAGCCTGTTAAAAGAAATCCGATGTTTAATAGAGTTTTTTATCAGCCTATATTTATCAAAAAAATGAAGGTTACTACTTTGCGGATTTCATTTTTCTCGGGTCATAGTTGGAATGTAACCCTCACGATAAATGAGGTTTCGCAGTACATTATTCCAGCCGTTTCATCCTGATGGGGATAAGCGAGGGGAGATATAGTTTTTTTACTTTTTTTATATTGTTAAGAAATGGAAAATGGTGACAAAAACCTTACTGAATCAAAACATTTGTTTTCAATCCACAAATAATTTAAATAGTATATCAGTTGTAAAATGAAATTGCCCTATAGCATATAGAGACAATGTGAGTGTATTGTGTGATTTGTGTGCCATCTTTTTATATTTTGATAATCACTAGCTTAGTTTCCATGGTTATTGTGTTTTTGCTTCCACCAGCCTAGGGGGTCCCATAGTAAACGAGTGCAAAAAAATGATAATTACAATTATTAATTGACAAAACAGTAATAAAAAATATGTCATGCAGTTACTAGTTTTCAGAGATCACAGGTTTATTTTTTTTATTCTGAAAAACGTAATATCTGCAATAAACCAGGGTTAAAACTGGAAAAAACTCAAAAACAATACGATGATTGGATCAAGACAGGTGTTTGCTCTCTAAAAACAGTTGGGTCAACAATAACTTGGTTTTGGTTACAAGTGGACCGACCTCATAATTGGGTTGATTTTTTTTTTTTTTAAATATAAGTCCAATTTAAATCACCGTATGCATAAACAACCTGCACAGGTGTCAATGTGGATTACGTGATGGAAATGCACACTCCTGAAAGCTCACCAAAAAGGTATAATGCATTTTTAAAAGAGAAGGGTTACAAAAAACATAATTCAAAAATGGACTGACCCAATACTGATATGCCCCAACGTCCTGTGATAATTTGCAGAAATGACCCTGAGATAATTCTGCCAGATAGTTTTTGGCTTTGAAATAACACCAAAATTGGTCCATTTTATACAGTCGTATAAAATGTCCGGATTATTTTTTATACATTGTAAAACAACTCAGAAATATAGCTCAAATTGATCAAAGTATAGGGTTAGTCCTGTTTTTGACCCAACTGTCTTTAGAGTGTGCTATTTTCTTCCCCAAAAATACACTCTTACCTGAGCAGCAAGTTTTTGGAGGACACAGGCTCTTATGGAATTATGCACTCACTCCTGGAATTCATCCATGTTGTAGAAATCTTAGACGTCCTCACACGATTCCAAAAGGTTGGTCCTTTCCTGCTCCGAATGGTACGTCTTCCTCCTTTGAATCCTTCAGAAAACCACGGAGAGTCCCCAAAGCTGGATCAGCCTCAGGTCCGTATCACCCATCATGGCTCATTGTGTCACTCTCGCATCAGCATCACACGTGGAGCTCTCTTCTGGTCTCCTCCGTCCCAGCCCTCCGCCAGTATAACTCCTATGTTGTGATGACTGAAAGCTTCTTTCCTCCCCCCCAACCTCCTCGTCACGCATGCAGCAGAGGACTCCCGAGGAATGACTGCTCTGTCTTCTCTTGGCTGCCTCCCCTCATTGAGAAGCTGTGAGCTTCAGTCCTCCCTCCGAGCCACTAAGTAGGGAGTCTGTATCGGAGAGGCTGTCGAGCGCTTGCGTGTATTACAACGTAGCCCAGCTGGGAAGAGAGGGAGAGATAGACTGGAGAGTGAAAAGAGAGAGAGTTAAATTGAATGCCTTAAAGTAAGACTGCCCATTTCTGCATCATATCTTCATCCGCAAATGAAGCGTGCTTTGATAACCCGTAGTTCCTGACGCGCCAGTCTTTCATGCGCAAGCCTGTTTTAATGTGTTTAAAGCTATCCAAGCGCAAAAAAACAAAGACAAATCAGAGAGGGTGTGGGCAAAGGGTGAGGGGATATGCCCTTCCCGACATCACCCTCAAGCACTTGAGGCTCTGGAGTGAAATATGTTCCAGGCACGGGACGTTTAATAGGCGGCAGAGTGCCTCATAGGAGCATCGCAATCAGTGAACGGTCCATTAGTAGCTGGATATGCTCATTCTAGCGGGTTTGTTCGCAGTGATGAGTGTTGATGCGTGTTTTACGGCCAGTCCCCATTGCATCTACTAGAAAGAGCATATGAGCATCCCTCGGGGACTTTCTGCTGGGGGAAAAGAAAGAAATTCCACATTGGTTGCAATTGTTAGAATGACCGTTGTCGGCGTAGAGTTTCCACAGAGCCACAGTGGAGAACTTACTAACATTATCGTGTGATATGCTGGGAGCACGGCAGCAGAAAGAATAGCCATACCAAATATTCAAAACAGCCCAAAAAAATCATCAGCTGCTCTCTGCCCAGTCATTAGGACAACGCTGGCTGTCCCTCCTACAGCAAAGCTCACGTTATTACAACTTAGGCGAGTCCACAAACACTACTTACTGAAGGTTTCCTATTTATCTAAATGTATGTAAATATACTTTTTATGTTTTGGTGAGGTAGCCACATGCACAGACAGACAAGCTGAGTGACTCTTGTTTATCTGGGGGCAAATTAAATTGAAAAAAGTCTGCACATGAGATGGGGAAGAAAAAGAGTAACAAATAAACCCCCGTTTTGGTAAAGTTTGGGAAGTCCTGAATAGATCAGTGTATACTCATCTGGAAATTCAAGGGCATACAATGATCCAGCAGCTTTTGCTGTTGGCAGAGTACATAAATAATGGCTTTCTGATTAGAGAGAGGAGTGGGTGAAGAGGAACAAGGGTGGGGTCATCCAGTTTGTCTGCCCGTTAGCGCCCTTTGGAAGACAGTGGCATGTTGGATCCTAACACATTTTCATTTTCTTTTTTTCTTTAAAGTCTTTTGTTACATGTCTACTCAGTGCAACTCTAATCTCATTGTAAGAAATGTACACTACATTGTCATCAATGACAATAAATACAAGTCTGTTCTATGCTATATATACCCATCCTTCAATACAGAACATTTCTTCTGCATTTGCATAATCGTTTAATAAAGATTCATTGAGTGGAAAATGTTTTATTCTTTTCATTCGAAAAAAGAAAGAAAAAGGGTGTGAGAGGGAAAAACTTTGGTTATCTTAGTCTTGTCCCCTTGACAGTCTACAACTTTTCACATGGTGTCAGTCAAGTTTAAGACAAGATTAAATAAACATATGCAATGAAACAAAACAATAGTAAAATTATGTTGTCACGTCCGGCGCGGTTGTCATGGCGCCCAGTTGGCCCCACCCATGAATACCGGCTGAGACGCATTTGACTCATTGCTTTTTGGAGTACTTAAACGCTTTCCTTCGAACTGTGCTTTGCTGGAGCCTTTGTTATACCTGTTAAACTTTGATGAGACTTCTGTGAGATTTCTGCAAGTTAATTCTGAGAAATGCCTAGTCTGTAAATCTGCCTGCGTTTGATTCTGTTTTGTTTTTGGTCTTATCCATTTTGGACAACTTTTCTTTTGTTTGGATTTCTAATCCACTCCGCGTCCATCGATGCCCGGATCGAGTGTGCGTACCTTCCTCATCCTCCCCCAATAAATTGTGACTACGTCTACGCGAATGGGTCCTTATTTCCTGTTCCCCGCTCCGCTCCTTGACAGATGTAAACCATGTTGGTATCAAATATTTCAAAAAGTACATTCCTACAAAGTTGTCATGGTCGCCTTGGCGACCGGTCTGCCCCGCCCCCTGGACACCAGCTGAAGCAGTTCAACTAATTGCGTGTCTGCTATTTAAGGCTGGATTGTGGGTTTTGCGGGTGCTGGCTCATTATACACATACCGTTCTGTTATGCCTTGTCCTGTTTAGTTGAGTTGGAAGAAGCCTGTGTTTGCACGTTTTTGTTAAAGCCTGTTTGTTCTGTCTTGTCCCTGAGTTATGGGCAACTTTTATTTTGGTAAATAAAAGTTTTGGATCGTCACGCAATTGAGTTCTCCCTTCCTGTCTCCTGCCTGCATTCTGGTCCGGTCTTCCCTTCCACCCCATTCCGTGACAGAATGAGCCAGCCACCGCAAAACCCACAATCCAGCCTTAAATAGCAGACACGCAATTAGTTGAACTGCTTCAGCTGGTGCCCAGGGGGCGGGGCAGACCGGTCGCCAAGGCGACCATGACACAAAGTAATTAAACACATAGGCCCTTTTACACATTCCACTTCTCCAATTGCTTGTACGCACGACCAGTTACACTCTTCTGGGATGTTTTTATGTTTAAGTTGTAATTCGTAGACTAATGATAGACACAAACTTAGGTTTACTCACGAAAAGATCCGCACATGTATTGGTGTATTTCTCTGGGACATTTACGTTTTATTGTCTGCACCCACTACGGAAATGCAAGAGGTGTTTCAATCTATATATAGTGGATGTCACAGTTTTAGCCATCCATATATAGTGTAAGTGTATGATTTTGTTGAGTGACATATATGAAATACTGCTATATTTCATGTCATGGGTTGAATGTGAAAACGTTTATTTGCGTGAAAACATTGCTCTCTCTTCGCCCTTGTAATTGGTATACTCAAAAGCACCATTTATTTGGGTTTATGTTCATCATTCTTATATTTCCAATATTCTGTCTTGTGATTCCAGTCGGACTATTTCCTGCATGTAAAAGTAGTCTCTGAGAGACTCGGAGCTATGTTGACTCACACTTGTAACACATTAGTTGACAGCAAACCCTACGCATAATTTGTGTTTGAAGAAGGTCAGTAATTCCCACCTCGTCGAGGTTGTTTGTCTTGCTGCTTGAAATTGAGAAGCAAATTACGCCAACGTGACTTCACGCCAAGAAACGCTGGCAAAGACAAAACCATGAGACTGATGAAAATGGCCTTTCCTTCTAATTCTAATTGGAAAAGAGACAGTGTTGGTTCTTTGCCCAAAGAGACCACCTGTGAAAATACTTTTCTCCGTCTACAAGTAGTCAACTGATGAGACAGGGGGCTTTCTGAGGAGAAAAGTCCCACTGCGAGTGATTAAAGGTGCTTTTCGAAACCAGAAGAGGAAACACTTACAAATAAAAAAACATATTGTTGCATACGTCTTTCTCCAGTGAGGTATAATATATTGAGAGGTACTCAGTGAAAGTCTGTTAAAGGAAAGACAGTAAAACAGAGGACCAATGTCTATCAAAACAACATTTTAGCCAGTTTATATGGGAAAATACTGATTTTGCCATGGGAATAGGTTTTACAGATTAAAATTGGATTAATTGCAAAATAAAATGATGATGGGTGAAGAGTAGGTTTTGTTTGGATAGCAACGGAATTATCAGGATTATTTTAAAATAATTTATATAGTGTAGCCTCGATTGAGTGGCTCATGGAAGTGAAAAAACACTCTGGTAATCACTTGTCAGAGTTTAGCTTTCCTCATAGTATAATATATTGAAATGTAACGTAAACGTGTTACTATAATGACATAAATAATGTGTTTTATATTCTTAAAGAGCTGTTATTCTCATGACAGTGAAGATTTTGATAAGGTATCCTATAATATCACATTATATAATGATATCATCCATCCATCCATTATCTGCACGGCTTATCCTCAGTAGCGTCCCGGGGGTGCTGGAGCTCATCCCAGCTTTCCCGGGCAGTGGGCAGGGGACACCCTGAACTGGTTGCCAAGAAGTCATAGGGCACACAGACAACTCACTCGCTCTTTCACACCTAGGGAAGATTTTGAATGGCCAATTAACCTGACATGCATGTTTTTGGAATGTGGGAGGAAAGCCACAAAACCATGGAGAGAACATGCAAACTCTGCACAGGAAGGCTGAGAGCTGTATTGGAACCCTTGACCTCAGATCTGTCCCGCTGGAAAATTACCCACTCAGCTGTCGTGTCGCCTTGATATCATAAAAATCAATCAAAAAGAAACATAAGATTTGAAAAATACATTAAATAAGCTCAGGAGATAAAGTGATAGTCTTGGAACCAAGAGGTTGGAGGTACGATTCCTGGGATAAATGTCAAAGTGTTTTGGAGCAAAACACTGAACCCCGATAAGCAGTTAAGTGCCTTGCATTGCTGACTCTGCTATAAGTGTGTGAGAATGTGTGTGAATGGGGAAGTGTGAATAACATTGTAAAGCACTTTGTGAGGTCTCCGGGGACTGGTTAAAGCACTATAGAAATGCAGTCCATTTACCATTTTTGTTCTCTCCCACCATTATGTATCAAAATGTCAGCTCAATTGTGACTATCCATCGTGTTTACCTTAGCCCTGATTTTGTCTCTTTGGAGCGCTACAAGCTCCATCTCCTGTGGAGAAAAGCAAAACAGATGACTAACGGGTGAGTCACATTCTTGAGACGCGTTGAACTCCCCCACATACGGCCGCTAAACACATGACATGGCTATTGTGCGATGAAAACATACGATCGGAGTTAAAGAAGCATGAGATTCTCACAAGTTCCCGACGTTAATCTGCTGCCGCGTTCCGACTATACGCCAGTGAATAGAAGTCGCAATCTAAGGCTGAGACGCATCCGATACGCGCCGACCTTCCTCGCTTTATTCGAGCGCAGGAGGAACGATTCATAAAGGGATTATTTTGTTTCCTCACCTCTGACCTTGTTCGCAGTAGAAGCTGCTAGATCGCTCAAAGAAGAGCAGAAAGTGCAAGAACAAGGTCTTCGGACTGCAGGTGAGGATTTAAGCTTCAGGTACTGGTCAGTGCTAGGAGGATTTGGACAAATTGAATCACGAAGGTTTGATGAATGGTAGCCAATGAGCTACTGAGACGTCCAAATGTGAGAGACTCTATAAGAGCGGGGTAAGTGTGCCTATTATACTATATTCTATATTGTACACCCAATATATACTTCATAGGTTTACATATCCTTGTACGTTTTGTTGGGAATTAAATATCAAATTGTACCGCTTACCAAATTGTTCGAATTAGTTATCTGACTCCATTACCCAAACACAACCTACATTCACCCAGCAATTTATGCGCGCTCGTTTCTTGAGGGAAAAGATGAACAAGAAAGACGACATTTTCACAAGGAGGCAATTTAATTTTATTAACAATTTAACTAAGTGTACTCCATCGAAAACGACCGAATTAGCGACGTTTGAGTCTGTGTGAAGCCTTCTTCTGAAGTCCTTTAGCTTTCTCCTATTGGCCATGTTCTCCCCGCATAATGACGTGCCGACTCCTCCCGTGGGCACGCCAAGGAAGCTCCCTGGGCTTCACCATCTCGTGGAAGAGTCCTGATGTCTGGGGTACTCAAAACAACCCCGAGCGTTTCCTCAGGGCCTTTCTGCGTCACCAGCGTCTGGATGTGCTGATTATCTTATCAGCCGTACGTCCCGTTCCTGCCGTTCCTGTAAACAACATTTTACACCAGGGCGCCCTTGACCTCGCACCACAGCCCACTCGGTGAATATATTTTGCATCAAATGTAATTTGTATTCAATCGTAAAAAATCCTTTATAGTCCAATGTATAAAATCCTTCAGTTTATATATGTTTGTATATTTCTGTATTGTACTCAAAACCAGTTACGTTTTCAAGTTGTTCTCAGGAGCAAGCACCTTCAACGTCAGGACAATAAGGTTCCCAAGCCAAAATTATTTGTCTCTAATTTAAGGCTACAATTCGGAATTTTATTTTTTTATATATTTTTTTTTTCTTCTCAATCGTTTCTATCTTCTACTCCCTCTTCCCATTCTTTATTGTTTAGTTTGTTTATTCAATTTCTTAATTTTTCTAACTCACTACATCTTTAATTTCTTAAATTTCCATTACTTCTTCACTTTTTTTTCTACTACATTTTTTTTCCATTTCCTTTCATTATGCTACCTCTTTTTATAAAAGCTCCTCCAATACATTTTCTAGTTAGTAAACTAATATGCCGTGTTTTTTGTTTTGTCTGTTGTTTTTCTTTCTTTTATTTTACTCTTTTGCTTTTTGTTTTATTTTCTTCAAACAATTATTCCTACTTATTTTCATTACTCATTCTTGCGAATCTACCACTTCTTTTTCGGTCCTATTTTACTAATGTAGTTATTTCCAATTTCTTCTTCTTTCCTTTTGTGTTCTTCTTTTGTTTTTATTGTATTTCATTTTTTCTTCTCTTCTGCTCTTCTACACCTTCTTGTCATGTTCCACTGTACCATTGTTCATCAGGGGATGCTGGGGATTCAACACATCTCCTGCCTATCATCTTTGTTTACCTTTGTATAAATGGCCTGCGCTTACAACCTTAGTTGTCAGATTGTTGCGCTTCTAGTCATTCCTGCCTGCATGCCAGCAAAAGTTCCCTCTCCTTGTCTCCTGTGCCCCCGAAAGACTGCTATCATTCCTCCAGCTTAGAGTTAATTAGACTGTGCTTTTCTTTCATGTTTTTCCTTTCCTCTCTATGCGGAGCACCTTACCTTAAATCCCCCAAAATAAACATGGCCAATCTGCTCGTGTGTCTGTGTTTAACTGCCAAACATAACACCTCTCCTCTTTTGTTTCTGGTACTTCTTCCACTCATACTACTTCCTCCTCCTTTTCCTTTCAAATAGTATTGGTTTTATTTATCAATTCATACTTTATTCTTATTTAACGTTTTCTCTTTCATCTTCTTCTCTTTTACTACATATTCTATTTTAAATTAATTCTACATATTCAACTTATATCTCTTCATTTTCTATTTTTTTTTTTTTACTTTTTTAGCACCCCCCTGTTCTCCATCTACTTTATTTTATTATTTATTTTTGTTGGTCATCATATCTCTGTCTTCTTTTTCTACATTTCCTTCTTCTGGCCAACCTTTCTCTTTTCCGACTTTTAATTGTATCTTCAACCCCATGACACTCAATTCTTATTTAAGTTTTCTTTTATCTTCTTCCCTTTCTACCTTGTTCTTTGTAAAGGTGCAACTTCTTCCCGTAGTTCTGTCACTACTTTCTTTTCTATGATTTTTTTTTCTCTTCTACCACTTCCTTTGCTCTCCATTTACATTCATATGTCTTCGTTTTCTTGTGTTTGTTCTCATTTTGCATTTCTTCTTCTTCCTCTTCTAATAATACTACCCCAACTCCATCCTTTTGCTTTGTCCGTAGAATTCCATTTTATACCGCTTCACATTTAAATTCTCATATAACCTTTTTCTCTTTTTCAACTTATTTTTGAAATAGTGTTTTCTATGTCTGCTTATTTCACTTTTGCCTCTTTTACCCATGATACTATAATGCATTGTTGTATTTTCTCTCTTTCTACCACTTCTCATGTAATTCTTCTTGCTTTTTGCCACTTAATTGACTTTTTTTACTTGTACAGTCTAAAAGCTACAGTTCGGGGCCCATTTTAGTTGACCAAGTTGCACTTTTTGACATCATCTAGAGTTCTTGAACCTATTTAGTGTCGGTTTTTAAAGAAAACTCTACATTCCCAATTTTTTGTTATTTGGCTTGTGGTTAAAAGTAGTCTGGCAAACATACATATTCAGATCGGTCAGGAAATAGAGTAAAGTAGCAAAAGGCAACTGTACACATTGCTCTTCATTTGAATGTGCTCCAAGCTGCTTCATGTTAAGTTTGAGGTCCTTGGAGCTACTTTCAAATGAGGTCATGGCAGGATTTGGCAAGTTCACTTTTTATGGGATGGTGACGGGGAAGTGAGCTGAAGAAGTCACTCTTGCAAAACAACAATCTCTTACAAATCTCACAGGGAAGCACTGCCAGGAAGGCATCCAATTCTACTTTCCTTTCAGCCATCACCCGCAAGGCAAGTCAGAGAAAGGAAACTGATTGAAAAAGAGAGAAAAGATAAAGGTTGGGGTCGAGGAGGGGATGAGAGAGCACAGGTGAATGGTTGAAAAAAAACAACAAAAAAACGGTCAAAAATGAACAAGAAGTGGCGTAATCACAAGGATTCTCTTTCTCACTTCATCCGTTCCCCTCGACGATGTAGTGGTTATTTAGTGTGACCTCTCTCCTTTCCCCATGGCGATGTTCTCTTCACCAAGCACCCATGCATCACCCAATCCTGAGATGATACTTGCACCGGGGGAAAGCTTGTTGCCCTTTAAAGTAAATGATTTATGGGGTATCAAAATAGCTTTGCAATGTATCGCCGCTAATTGGATGTGATCTGGAAGGTCTAATAATCTTACGGGAAAAATACTCAATAGGAGACATACAACAGCATCAAAGAAGAAAAACATGTGTTGCTGTATTCATAACATTCAACTTTACATGGCTAAATGCAAACCTTTCGACATTAAAAAGTAGTAGTTGTTATCACAAACTCTATGTTTACATGAAAATACAACCCGTCTCCAGAATATAAAGAAAAACGGGAAAAAAGGTGCTTGTTTGAAGTGGCAGACTTTTACTAAATCAGAAATCTAGTGCAATCATTGAGCGCTTTATCCATGCACAAAGACTTAGTCATTCTTAAAGATAAAACAGCCGTGGACCCAAAATGCGAGTCTCGAGTCAAGACTTGTTTGTTGTTTAAATTTGAAAAATTGTACATTTTTTAAAACATCAGTATTTTTTTAAGGGGATTGAATGAATACACAAATGGCCTCTATTGTCGTTATACAAGTATAACGAAATTGGAGGGCTCCTTATTTCAGTGCAAGTAAAACAAATTAAAAAGGTAAACAATGTGCAAAAGGATAAAAATGTCACAAAAAAAAAATGTATACATGATGTAAAATTATTATGTGCATATTCATAGTGGCAGTTGTATTGAAAAGTTGTTGTCTAATGCATTAAACGGTAGTGTCAGTGAGTATAAACATATATTGTGTGCCCGTGCTTAAACCAGCTTTGTATATTTAGGGATTTACCAAATGTTTTGCAATAACATTTTTCTATTATAAAAAAAAGTAGGTTTGGTCCAAAAAGGGGAAAAAAAGGCTTCAGAAAAAACGACATTCTAATGACATCACGTCTCAGGTGAGGTGTGCCATGTGAAGCTGGCTTTTACTCGGGGTCGAGTTTGTGCAAAATTCGGTTGCTTGTTTTTCCTTTTGTATACAAGAATAAAGTGATATTGAGTTTCACCAAAATTTTATGTTAACGTTCAAGTTTTTGATATGCGCTAGCCAGACTTTGGTTAATATATACATGCAAACGCCACTTAAAACTGTAAGGTACCATTTTTTGCAGAGATTTGTTTTAACTCTTTTATATTTGACCAATCTTGTCCGGCCCATTTCTAATCTAATCTGGATTGTTTTGGTCTCTTGTAGAAGAAGACAACGCCGTTGTAGATTGTCAATATTTTTGCGGTATTCAACATAGTCTGTCCTGCTGCGAGTAAATAGGTGTCGCGTTATGTTTGTAAGCTTTATTATCACTTAATAAGGGGAATTGCAATCATTGATATGGGGAGCAATTGGCAGAGGTTGACTGAAATGTGAATGTGGCTTATTTTGTTGTGGTTTTATTTTTTTATCAATAAAAATCGTGACAAAGCCTCACTGAATCTCAGCATTTGTGTCAAATCCACAAACAAGAATCCAGGCTGTTTTGAATGTCTGTTTGATGAGTAAATTGAAAGTAATTACTGCTCAAGAATGCTTGTAGGGGATAAAATGGTAACAGCTGAAAAGCTGGGGGCAGGCGTGACAAGCTTCCGATTGACAATTTACATCCTCTTCCCAAAGTATCAAGGGACATGATTGAATCTAGTCAGGCTGAACCCATTAGGGGAGCGCTGCAGTCCAAAAGGGCCCAGGAAAAAAGCCATTCAATGGCACCCGCTCTACACTTTTCATTAATATTCATGCCGGGGCAAACCCATTGAGGGAGAAGCGATGGTGAATAAGAGGGAACCTAGCTGTCCAACACATACTGACCTGCCATTTGGTGCAGCTGAATCACATCCTGGGTACAGAAAACCCACCTTTGTAACTCGGACTTCAAAACTGGTATCGCATTTTTTAACAGCTGTTGCAACAGTGGAAAAATCCAGAGATCTGGATATAGAATCTAAGGTATCATGGGAGTCAAGGTGCTTGAATTCCATGCAACATCATATATTTTCGTGTTGAATTAAAATATGCCGCTATCGGAATGTGTGACATTGTGTTTTTAAGTTATAAAGGCTCCAATGTGTGGTTTAAAGAGAGTTTGACTTTTTTGCAAGGCAGTAGGTTTTAAAAGGTTGTTATAAAAATTGATTGACCTGTTCACTGTCACAATATTTGACATCAGTAGCTCATGTGAGACAAGGTTCCCAAGTAAGAGTATTTTGGTGCATACAGGTAATTAATTTTAACTGTTTGTGCTAAAATTGATTTAAAAATGTTTGACCTTAGACTGTTCCTAAATAGAATTGCAAATGACCATTTGCTGTCTCAAGAACCCTAAAAGGTTCAACTAAAATTATTTTTGAAAAATGTAGCTGTCACAGTTTTTGACTCCTGCTTTTGTTGGAGTAAAAATATCAAATTAAGGTTTCAAAGGTTTCAAAGGTTTTTCTTTCATTCAATTTGGGGCTATGAGTTTTAACAGGGTCTACCAAGATTGATTAAATAAATTTATTGTCTCACATTGTTTTACTTCAGCTTTTATTGAAGTCAGAATTCCAGGGTAAGGTACTACTGTACATAAATCAGAAAAGTAAAAATAGCACGACAGTTTCCTTTGCTTCACTGTAGAACACTTTCAAACCTTACCGTTGGTTGGTTGGTGGTATCCCTTAACCACTAGGGTCGTAGGGAAACCATCTCCTGTGGTGTGTCTTGGGCAAGTTCAGCCTGGTCGCACCCATGATAACCAGGCTTGGGCCCGATTTTATATGAACATACCCCAAGTTCATCTATGCCGTTGTTGCCGAATGTTTTTTTCAACCCAATTATCAAACCCACGCAAGGACAATTGTTCAGTCTGTTGACTGTAAGATAACATTTGATCCTAATTCTGTTTTCTGTTTCTTACTCTTTGTGTTTCTCTCGGTCTGCCGGCATTGATTGGGTCCCTGAGGTTCAAGAGTCTCGGACTGAAGGGATCATGTTCCAGTTATAAATGTGCCAATTAACTCAAGGTGGAAGGAGCCGATCTTCGAAGTAGGACTCAAGTGTCTTGCACAAAAAATATCGCAGGGCCATAGATTTTATTTAGGCCAGCTTAATGCAGGCCATTGACTTCTGGATGAGGACCAGGATTAGGTCAAATACACTCGCTAATGTACGTCTAATGGTCCTCGTATGGATTTGCCATAAAAGTAGATGAGTTTAAATATTGCTGGATTTTAAAACATTTATGAGTGAAATCTAATGCCCCGCATACAACATTATAGGCAATGTTGAGAGTAAGAAATATTCGAGTTTAGCATAAAGTGGTTGTAAATCGTTGCCTTATTTAGCGCAGGGTATAATAGTGAGTCTGTGTTCATGAAAGTTTAAAGGTCATTATTGAGTCAAGTCAGGTTTATTTGTATAGCCCTTAATCACAAGAAGTCTAAAAGGGCTGTACATACTATAGACTATTACACCATTCTCTGCATGAGGTTAAAGAAAAATTAAAAAACCTGTTGTTTAAAAAAAGAGAATAGTAGTAAGAGTTAAAAACACATTTATAATGTTCTCCTCTTTTTTCAAATCTTGAAGTTTTAGACTGATAGAAAAGCAGTGCACAAAGCAACAAAATATTCTATATAAAAACAATAAAAATTCAAAGTGTTTGTCAAATAGCTTACCAATAAACATAAATACATACAAATGTATGCTATATATCTGAAAATATGAAAGGGACTTTTTTTAAAGAGTACTAAAAAGAAGCAAATTCGGAGGAGAATACAAGTACTTTGTCAGATCAAGAGTACCTCGTGTGAATTGCTACACAACTACACAATGAAAGTCAATACATAAATCGCAGGACAAATTAAAAAAAAATCAGTGATGAAATTTGTTGCCAACGCGTTTGATAACCATTTGATTCAAATGTATGGGTTCTATTTGTTGCAGCCCCAGTAAGAATTATTTTTTTTTTTTTTTAGTTTTTTAATGCAATCATAAGAGATAAATCTAAAGGTTCAGAAGAAAATAAATAAAGCATACCACTTGGGACTCTATAATAGAATTAAGGGATTGATCAGATAGATATCCCTGAAAAAATCCCTTTGCTGGGCAAAAAATTGTGAGCAACCAGGAGTCCCATTAACTCGCCGGGACTGGAATCATCAAATTTTGCGGTGAGACTGAAGAAAAGTTGATCGAAACGGAGGTTCAATTTGTTTTTTCCCCCGACAAGTCGACTTCTGGCAGCATGCGTTAGCATCTGGCCAAAGGGAACTATGAAAGCAGTACACAGCCTAAAAATAATAAAATGTTTTTCTTTTGAAAGAACTGTCTAAAATGGATGGCTCGCTTTACTAGAACATGCCGCATGAAGGTGTTGCCCTTCTCAGCACGCAACACAACTGGAATAAAGTAAACAAGAATGTCCTCACTTGTAGGAGGACGAGGCTTAAAACATTTCTTTTTGTCATTTTCTCCAAAGTTGTTTACTAAGTTGCACACCCTAAAATAGTATTTTGTCTTATATGTTTCACATATAAGGTGCACTGGACTTTATGACGCATGGAAATAAACTACAGTAAGTGTTAAGGTTGCATTAAAAATAAATACATATCAAAATAATTATTTCACATTAGGTAATATTATGACATCTGGTTTTATCACTAAAACTAATTTATTCATTCATAAATGGTTAATGTGCTTTCTTTACTCTGAATTATCTATTTTTTTACCAGCCAAAGGGGGCAAATGAACGACATACCCATTTACCAGACTTTTCTCTAGCTTACTGACTATACAGATGCATTCTAAGCTCTAAGATATGCTAACAACAATTCAAACAAAAGTACGTACTTTAGTTCTTTAGTTCAAAATGTTACCAAAAAAAGAAATCTTTATTCTAGAAATCCCAATACATTTCGTGCTTATGGCGAATTATTTTCCAAAGTAATAGCAAAATAGGATTTGCATTTGGTGTTCAAAAGTTGGCGTCTGTGCTGCCAAGCAGCTAATAGAGAATTGAAGAGAATATTTTGACTTGAAGTCATTTTGTTTTTTTTCTGATCATTTTGTTTTTGAAATGAAGTGACTATATTCTATCATAACTGGTTCAAACTGCCTTTCATTCAATAAATCGGAGAAGTGGAATTGTTTAATGATTTGGGTCTTAGCTCGAAAATAGGGTTGGATGGTGTGTCCTCAAGTCAGACCAGTTGAGAACCACTGCTCGTGGCAACCATCATTGTACTGATTCAACAATGATTCAAATTGTTCATTTGAAAATCAAATATGTTATTCTGTTATTATGGCCTGTACTCTAAAAAGGTAGAGAGTTACTGCAGATGTTTGTGAATATGTCCACTGTCTAACGCATCACCGGTCAGGAGTCAATCAAGGCTTTGAGCAAATGAAGAGAACATGGTGGTAATCAGCTCCAATACCTTGCGAAATCAGCTCTCCTGACTCATATATCAAAGCAAGCCAAAGGAACAGAGTGCATTCCATTTAAAAGGACTGGGTGCCGTTTCTATGAGCTTGATTAGAGCTATAGTCCATTTCCGTCTAAAATTAGAAAGAAGCTGCTGAGAGCAAAACAAAACATATGAAGGTGCATTGCAGGTATTATGATTAGTTAGTTTGCAAAAATATCTTGAAAGAATATTCCCATGTAAAATGGTTTTACACGATTCACCTCTTTTTATTAGAACAGAATATAAGAAAAATATTTAATCCCGTTTTTCACGGATAAATGGGACCAAACTCCCCGCAATATGCGAAAAACCGTAGAGTAGCTCCCTCCCAAATTTCAACATGTGCTATGCCAGCCCCACTTGCAGCAATAATCATCCAGGTACAGTGGCTTGCGAAACTATTTGGCCCCCTTGAACTCTGTGACCTTTTGTCACATTTCAGACTTTAAATATCAAGATATAAAACTGTAATTTCTTGTGAAGCATCAACAGTAAGTGGGACACAATCATGAAGTATTAGACACTTTATTGGATATTTTAAACTCCCTCGGCGCCTGCTCTCGGCAATAGTCGACTGGTTATAACGGATCACGTTCAAAATAGTGCAGCTAATTTTGGTCGGGTCTAACGGCAGGCTTCAGCGGCCTGAACTGGAAAAAAATGTGCTTTGCCTGCCTCCTGCTCTCAGCAATATTCTACCAGTAATGATAGATCACTGCCACAACCTTGCATTTCATCTAAGGTGGGCCAGAACAGCTAACCTGACGATAAAAGTGGAATTAGCCAGTCCTCTCTCACAGGAATATGCAGATTGCAGCTGCAAGAGTGCAGTTCACTTTCTGGTGGAAGGAACAGCAAATATGTCATGTGGAAGGCCCCCGCCTGCAGCAAAATGAGAGCAGGGAAAATGCTTGACAAGTTCACTTTTATAGGGGACAGATTGGCAAAAAAGAGTCGCTAGGGCAGACAAAAATGCGCTCTGCCGGCCCTTGCTTGCAGCAAAATGCAGTCAGGGCAAATGGATTGCGGCCGCACAAGCGCACTTCACTTTCTAGTGGACAAAACGGCAAAACAGAGCCACCAGGACTGTCATAAATGTGCTCTACCGTCCCCCACTCACAGGATTATGCAATCGGGGATAATGGATCACAGGATATCTTCTAACCTTGCGATGCACTGAGGCTGCAAAGTATGAAGAACGAAGTGGCAGGGGATAATCATTTAAAATTTAGCCTTCAGTATCTCATTTACATTGCATCCTACCCCACAGTGTGTACCTGTTGAGTATCTATCCATATATAAGTAATCAGTGCCTACAGGCAAGGCTGCTTTTGGAATTAAATCATATGTACTGGAAATAGGGTGTGTATAATGAATGCGTTATTGATAATATAGTGTGTCCTCAAAGGTCCCTTTTAAATCAATTTATTTGCCTTCCTGCTTTGCTCACCACGGTTCCTGTGCATTATTTACATTTTCAGCTGTGAATGAATGTACCAGTTCCTGTTCATGCTGAGGCAAGGTCTCAACACTGCAATTTTAATTTATTTAATCAAATACTCGGTTAACATGATGAGGAAGTCCAGAGTAAGTGAAACGATCCCTCGAAAATCGATTTTTTTGTTTGCATCAAACTTATATTTTGTTGAGACATTTATGGCATTTCATTTTTTATCTTGTATATGTATATATGTATATATATATGTGTGTGTGTGGAAAACAAATAAATAATAAAAGTGCACCAAATGGACACTTCAGAAAGAGGAAAATTAATAGTTGGTTGCTAACCTGCTCTACGATAATATTTGTTAAAATTTCAGAAATAAATACAGTGAATTGAAAAACCTTATGAACATATCAGTACATCAGTTCAGGGTGTCCCCTGCTCACTGCTCAGGGAGCAGGAAGTGGATAGACTTTTCAGGCCATAAATTGCCACTCAAAGTGCAGTATAAAAACATTCATTCCACAAAAAGACAATAAAAAAACCCTCGTATCCCCACCTAACAACCGGATACACCTAAAAGACACATACAATGGTTAGAAAAGAAGAAAAATATATCAATAGAAATAAAATATGATTATGGTAAGACTAATTTTATTACAGCATAAGAAATAGACAGTATATTTTCTCCTTGACTATTTTTCTCTCAATTCTTATTGTATTTACTTACTTAAGGAGTTATCTTAATTTTCTGGATGTGTGAATGAGTGGCCGAGAGTTTTGTTTCGGTGCGAAATGGAATATGTACACATCGTTTTTCATAGCAGACCCCATGTTTACAACCTGTTTGATATAAGCCTCTTTCTCCTTCAATTTTCTCTACCACCAGTAAAAGAAAAAAAAATAGAGTTATTTGATGAAAAAATAGTTTTTTTTACGCATATATATATATATATATATATATATATATATATATATATATATGTATATAGCTGTAATTATTTACAAAATGAAATGAAATGAAATGATCTGCATTTATATAGCGCTTTTCAAGTCAATGACTTCCCAAAGCGCTTTACATTGTGCTTCACATTTCCCAATAGCGGCCGTGATCTGTGCAGCCAAAAAAAATCTAGCTCTACACTTACATTGAAGAAAATAGGTATATGAACAACCTGCTAATTTGCTATTCCTCCCACTTAGACATGAAGGAGGGCTCTAAAATTTTCATTGTACGTGCATGTCCACCGTGAGAGAGATAAACTAAAAAGAAAAATCCAGAGCTCAAAATGCATAATTTTTTGGACGATTTGTTTGTGTGATATAGCTGCAAATAAGTATTTGAACACCTAAAAAAAATGAATGTTAATACTTGGTACGGTAGCCTTTGTTTGCTATTACAGAGGTCAAACGTTTCCTGTCGTCTTTCACCAGGTTTTCACACACTACAGGGGGGATCTTGGCCCACTCCTCCACACGTATCTTCTCTCGATCAGTCAGGATTCCGGGCTGTCGATGAAAAACACGGAGTTTGAGGTCCCTCCAAAGATTTTCGATTGGGTTCAGTTTTGGAGACTGGCTGGGCCATGCTCGAACTTTGAAATGTATAGTGTTCTTCCGATTGTACTCTTCATTCTTCTTCCCCCAAACACGCTTTGGGGAATTATGACCAAAGAGTTCTATTTTGATCTCATCTGACCAGAAAACTTTCTCCCATTACACCTCTGTATCATCCAAATGGTCATATGCAAACTTAAGACGAGGCTTGACATGTGCTGGTTAAAAGCAGGGGAACCTTTTGTGCCGTGCAAAGTTTCAATTCATGACGTCTTGGTCTATTACCTACAGTAACCCTGGAAACGGTTGTCCCAGGACATTTCAAGTCATTGACCAACTACTGTCGTGTTGTTCCGGGCTGATTCATTACCTTGCCACTCTGATTGAGATTGACTCTCATGTTTAGCTTTTTCCATTTTCTAATGATTGCTCTCCAACAGTGGACCTTTTTTCACCAAGCTGGTTCGTAAATGCTCTGTAGTGCTTTCCATCCTTGTGGAGGTGTACAATCTGGTCTCTAGTGTCTTTGGAGAGCTTTTTTGTCTTTCCCATGTTACAAGTTAAAGTCTTACTGATTGTATGGCGTGGACAGGGGTCTAACGACCTCAAACGGGTGCATTTGATACAGGATGATACATGAAGTGCAGGTGGACTTCTAAGGGGCGGATTAACAGGTATTTCTCAGTCAGAATTCTAGATGATACACAGGTTTTCAAATACATATTTGCAGCTTTATCACACAAACAATTGTTAAAAAAAATCATGCATTGTGATTTCTGGATGTTTCTTTTTAGTTTATCTCTCTCCCAGTGGACATGCACCTACGATGAAAATTTTAGCCCCTCCATGATTTCTAAGTGGAAGAAATAGCAAAATAGCAGTGTGTTCACGTACTTATTCTTTTCACTGTAAATAAATACTGTTAAAATTAAGTAAATACTTATAAAAAATAAAAGAAAGATGAAATTGCAGAGCCATATCTTATATTAAATTATTTTTAAAAACTCTCAAAATGAGTATCATAATCTTCCAGGAATTGCTTTTTTTCTGTCACTGAGCGTTAAAAAAAAACATATCATGGAACATGAAAGATGAAATAAAGGTCAGTGTCTTCTGCGGTGGACTGAAAGAGATCCAAAATGTCGCTTGTTAGAAAGTTCAGACGTTCATCTGCTGTCAGTCTCCACATCTGAGGTGACCCTGGACTTGAAATCACAATGTCTCTGCTTTCCACTTGACGATTTAGTCACGAACAGAAAAGCATAAATCTGCCGACCAAGGACTCAACTTTCAACTAGATGCATACATGACAAGGAATTTACATTTGATGTGATCTCAAGAGGGATTTCAGTCAGAGGGTTCATAGGTTTATTCACCGTTGGTCATGCAATATAGAGGACCAATCCTAACATATGTAGAAGTGAATGTATAAATATTTGCTTGATTACTAATATACACCACGTAAATAAATGAACACATATTTAAATCATGTAATACCTTGATGTATGATATAAATGCGATTCATTCACTTATATATTAATTTTGTCATATAGTTGGGGTATTTATTTTGTCGCGTATTTTGCCGTGTATCTTATCGTGTTTTTTTGTTATGTGTAATTTTTCGTAGATATATTTTATAAACATTTATTTCTTTTTTCATTCATACATTTTGCTATTTGTCTTGTCATTCATTTTTGGTATATTTTCTGTAAATCTTCCATCCATTTTGTCATGGATTTTGTTGTGTATTTTGTCATTTTTTTGGGTCATGTATTTGGTCTGGTATTTTCGCTTTAATGTTGTCATTTATTTTGTCGTGTATTTTGTCTTATAGTTTGTCACATATTTTGTCGTGTCTTTTGTGATGTGTATTTTTTCATAGATATATTTTCAATTTTTATTTATTTTTCATTTATTCATTTTGGTATTCATCCTCTCATGCATTTTTTTCGTGTATTTTTTGGTGAATGTTTTCATTAATTTTATTGTGTATTTTGTAGTATATTTCGATATGTGTTTGTTGTGTATTTTGTCATTTTTTTGGGTCATGTATTTGGTCTGGTATTTTCGCTTTAATGTTGTCAT
Source organism: Urocampus carinirostris (assembly GCF_059441175.1). Lineage (NCBI taxonomy): Eukaryota > Metazoa > Chordata > Actinopteri > Syngnathiformes > Syngnathidae > Urocampus > Urocampus carinirostris. Next base: position 30,893,189 of record NC_142354.1, on the reverse strand, counting down.
TTATTTTGTCGTGTATTTTGTCTCATAGTTTGTCACGTATTTTGTCGTGTCTTTTGTGATGTGTATTTTTTCATAGATATATTTTCAATTTTTATTTATTTTTCATTTATTCATTTTGGTATTCATCCTCTCATGCATTTTTTTCGTGTATTTTTTGGTGAATTTTTTCATTAATTTTATTGTGTATTTTGTAGTATATTTCGATATGTGTTTGTTGTGTATTTTGTCATTTTTTTGGGTCACGTATTTGGTCTGGTATTTTCGCTTTAATGTTGTCATTTATTTTGTCGTGTATTTTGTCTCATAGTTTGTCACGTATTTTGTCGTGTCTTTGGTGATGTGTATTTTTTCATGGATATATTTTCAATTTTTATTTATTTTTCATTTATTCATTTTGGTATTCATCCTGTCATGCATTTTTTTCGTGAATTTTTTCATTATTTTATTGTGTTTTTGTCAGTTTTGTGGTCATGTATTTTGTAGTATATTTCGATATGTGTTTGCTGTGTATTTTGTCATTTCCTGAGTTAAGTTTTTTTTTCTTTTTAGTTGGGTATTTTGTTTTGTCGCGTATTGTGTCATTCATTTTGTCATGTCGTGTATGTTGCACTGCATTTTTTTCACGCTTTGTGTATTTATTTTGTCCTGCATTGTTTTGTGCTTTGTGTATTTATTTTTCGTGTATTTTGACATGCATATTGTCTTCCAGTGTGTCCCACATTTTGTCACGCAAAATTGTCTTCATATGAGGGAACGGGTAAAACTGGTTGAGCTTTTCACTTTTCCATCTAAATACAACACAAGGGTTTGTGATCAGGTCTGTATAGCAGAAAGCACACTTGCAAACTAATCCCGGCAGTGAGCGGTTTCAAGCACTCAGCCCTTGAGCAATCGTGTCAGGAAATTATCATAACAAAGATTTTCTCTCCTATGTCAGGTACAATTTTTGTTCAAAATGAATTGATAAGTCAAATTGCTCATAACAATAGAAGCTCAAATGTAAAGTAGCCGCTGTTTCCGAATACACAACCGTACGGTGATCATATATCGTTTAAAGGAAATCTGCGAGGAACCAATACAAATAAAAATTCTCGCTACTTAAAAAAAAGCTTGGACAAGGTGAAGAGCTAGGATCAAAAAGAGCTGCCACCCGCTTAATAGCCTGCCGTATATTTCCCACCGTAAATGTGGCATCAACCCGTCCGGGCGCTGGAAAATTTAATGCACTGAGAAGTCTACCGTTGCTATTTGTCATTGCGGCGGATATTTTCCATGTGAAGTCAATCGGGAACGATGGATTTATGCTTACTTTTGTTAGTTTGCTGGAAAAAATATATTTTTGGGGTTTATTTTCTGTTTAACGTGTCAATGTGTAACACACTTCTTGGAAATGTGTTTATGAATCCATTAAAATTGTCCTTGGCTATGCACAATCAAGGTACTTTTCTTGGGTATTAAAAAATTGGGTCACTATAAAAAATATCAGGCCCTTCAAGTTGAATTTTTTCGTATTCTTAAATATATACGGTGGTTTGCGAAACGATTTGGCCCCATTGAACTTTGTGACCTTTTGCCACATTTCAGACTTCAAACATAAAGATATAAAACTGTAATTTCTTGTGAAGCATCAACAATAAGTGGGACACAATCATGAAGTGGAAACCACTTTATTGGATATTCTAAACTTTTTTAACAAATGAAAAATGAAAAAGTGGGTGTTCAAAAATTCAGCCCCATCAAGTTAATACTTTGTAGCGCCACCTTTTGCTGCGATTACAACTGCAAGTCGCTTGGTGTATGTATCAGTTACACATCGAGAAACTGATATTTTTGCCCATTCCTCCTTGCAAAACAGCGTGACGTTGAATGGAAAGCATTTGTGAAGAGCAGTTTTCAGTTCTTTCCACATATTCTCAATTGGATTGAGGTCTGGACTTTAACCTGGCCATTCCAACACCTTGATATGTTTTTTGGTGAACCATTCCATTGTAGCTTTTGCTTTATGTTTTGGATCATTGTCTCGTTGGAAGACAAATCTCCGTCCCAGTCTAAGGTCTTTTTCGGACTCCATCAGGTTTTCTTCCCGAATGGTCTTGTATTTGGCTCCATCCATATTCCCATCAATTTTATCCATCTTCCCTGTCCCTGTTGAAGAAAAGCAGGCCCAAACCATGATGCTGCCACCACCATGTTTGGCTGGGGATGGTATGTTGAGGGTGATGAGCTGTGTTGCTTTTACGCCAAAGATAACGTCTTGAATTGTTGCCAAAGAGTGCGATTTTGGTCTCATCTAACCAGGAACCTTCTTCCACATGTTTGGTGTGTCTCTCAGGTGGGTTGTGGCAAACTCTAAAATACACTTTTTATGGATATCTTTAAGAAATGGCTTCCTTCTTGCCACTCTTCCATAAAGGCCAGATTTGTGCAGTATACGACTGATTGTTGTCCTATGGACAGATTCTCCCACCTCAGCTGTAGACCTCTGCGTTTCATCCAGAGTAATCATGGGCCTCCTGGCTGCATCTCGGATCGGTTTCCTCCTTGTATCAGCTGAAATTTTAGGGGGACGGCCCGATCTCTGTAGATTTGCAGTGGTCTGATACTCCTTCCATTCCAAAAATATTGCTTGCTCAGTGCTCCATTGAATGTTTAAAGCTTGGGAAATCTTTTTGTATCCAAATCCAGCTTTAAACTTCTCCACAACAGTATATCGGACCTGCCTTGTGTGTTCCTCGTTCTTCATGATGCTCTCTGCACTTTAAACAGACCTATGAAAATATCACAGTGCAGAAAATGGCAATCCAAGGGTGAATTATTTTGCTCATTTAAACTATTGTGTTATTATGGATTTATTCTGAAATAATTTAAATATTCATCTTTCCAGCTGGGTTCTATTTTTTCTCTATTGGTGTTGGATACATTTGTTTATTTTAAATACTATTTTTCAAACAAATTATTGTATTAAATAATTTTGGGGATTTTTTTAAAATTAAACAGTAAAAAAACATGCTGCGGATTATTTTGCTGGAAAAAACACATTGGAAACATTAAATATGCATTTATTAATATAGATAAAGAATTTTTGGGAAGCTTAATATCTCATTGGATAACCAGGCAAAGGAAAAAAAATTGAATAATTGTTCAAAATTCCTTAAATGAGGGGAAAGTATTTGCAAGTGGATTAATAAATTGTAATCTTACGAGAAAAAATAAGAAAAAACTGAAAATGTTGAAATTGTATTTTTTTTAGATTATTGTATAGATTTTTTTTCGATGCTTGGATTTGTATTAGATAATAGTTAGAATGTCGTAAAACAAATTTGAAAACGAGTTAAAATATGATTTGAAAAAAATAAACAAGGATTAATTACTTTATCTGCCACTGGAACAATAATTTGTCAATAGTAAGAACCATTTCTACTTATTTTATTATATTTTCATCCTTTTTTTTTTAAACAGGACATTTTTCTAAATCTTCAAGTACAAGACTCGCTAGATCATAGAATTTTTTTTTTTCCTCACACTTCTCTAAAATTATGTTCTACGTATTATGTTTTATGATATTATGCTAAAAGGAGACACAACCGAGCCAAGAGTGAAGCAGCGAAACCGATTCAATTTCGCACTAAGAGGATGTTATAGGCCAAAGAAATACTCCTTCAAGACTCCCCGGGGTGCCCCATCTTTTTTTGCACGCTGCACACTTAATGGAATTTAATGGAATTTCTGCACTTTTTGCTTCTCTTCTATCATCGCCACTAAAATTGTCGGAGGAGTAACACAGATGCTCCCCTCCTGACACTGAAGACTTAATTAAGGATCAGAAATCCCCCCTCGGTGATAGCGAGAGCTGGCATAAACAAGAATTTTGACGAGGATGTTCCGTTATTGTTGTGACGCCGCCTAATAATAATAAATAAGCCACTTTTGCTTTTCCGGCTGCCGTTAATGGTGTCCAACGGACATAAATGTCACAATCGTTGTCGTTGCTGAGGGATAAAAGGCGATGCGTGATGTGTGGTGGTGTCTTGGAAAACAGGAATGATAAACAAATATGACTGAAATTGAAATGACGGGGCTAGATCAGTGGCTCTCAAATAGTCAATCTCAATCGGATTGGAGTCCCAGCCAAGATATAACCTTGTGGGGTCTCAATATTTCTTAGAATGGTGAGGAATCAGCCTGGAACCACACGACAGTAGTTGGTCAATGACCTGGGACCACCGTTTCCAGGGTTACTGTAGGTAATACACAAAGACGTCATGGTTTCAAATAATGTATGGCAGAAAAGTTCCTCTGCTTACAGTACAGTACATGTCAAAGCCAGGTTTAACTTTGCATGTGGCCATAGAGGACTCATGGGAGAAAGTTTTGTGGTCAAGGGAGACCAAAATAGAACCTATTGGTCATAATTCCACTTAGCATGGAAGAAGAATGAAGAGTACAATCGGAAGAACACTATACCTACCTTGAAGCATTGGGGTGGTAGCATCATGCCTTGAGGGGGTTTTTCTGCACATGGGACAGGACGAGTGCACTGCATTAAAGAGAGGATGACTGGAGCCGTGTATTGTGAGATTTTGGGGACCAACCTCCTTCCCTCAGTCAGAGCATTGGAGATGGGTCGTGGCTGGGTCTTCCAAAACGACAATGACCCGAATCACACAGCCAGGAAAACCAAAGAATGCGTAGCAACAGTGGACAATATATGGCCCGCAGGCCTCATGCAACCCATCAGGGTTTTTTCCCTTACTTGGATCGTAGAGGCACCATTTCCTGTGGTTTGTCTTGAACAAGTACAGCCTGGGAGGGCCCATCCCGCTTCCACCCAGTCTCGAACTGCGAAGAATTTCCAGCATGGCCCAGCCACTCTCTATACCTGAACCCAACCGAAAATCTTTGGAGGGAGCTCAAACTTTGTGTTTCTTAGCAACAGCTCGGAATCCTGACAGATCTTCATGTCGACAGCTTTATATATAGACAGCTAGATAAATATATACTTTTATCTATACAAGTAAAATGATTGTCATGGCTAAAACTGGATTAACAAAGATAATTTGGTCATCTTGGACTGAAAAAGGACTAAAATGTTTTACACCCTCCTGCTATAAATCCTAACAAAATAACACAATTTAAATGTCATTCGACAAGCATCTTGGGAACCTCCTGTGCGGGTTCAAATCCAGCTACCGGACTTCGTGTGCGGAGTTTGTATGTTCTCCCCGGGCTTGCGTGGGTTTCCTCCGGGCACTCCGGTTTCCTCCCACATTCCAAAGACATGCATTTCAGGTGGATTGGCCGCTCCAAATTGTCTCTAGGTGCTAATGAGCGAGCGAGTTGTCTGTCCCTGTGTGCCCTGCGATTGGCTGGCAACCAGTTCAGGGTGTCCCCTGCCCACTGCCCGAAGATAACTGGGATGGGCTCCAGCCCCCCCACGACCCTACTGAGGATAAGCAGTGCAGATAACGGATGGATGGATGGAGGGTAAAAATGTAATTTTGTGCAGCGTATGTTCAAATTTCAATTTCCCCCACGACCCTACTGAGGATAAGCGGTGCAGCTAATGAGATGAGATGAGATTTGACGACTGCCAGCTTTGTGAAACCTTGTCGTTCAGTTTCTATATAAATTAATAGGATCCCATTCTCCGGTCACACCACAACATGATAAGCTGTATGTTAGGCCTTTTAAGAACGAGGACGATTACTTACCTAGTCACAAAGGTAAAGCGTTAGCATCGACCACCATTGACTAACAATGGTTAGAATAAATCGTTTTATATGCATTGTCTTGGCCTGATGAAGTGTTTTGACGTTTTTCCTCTGTTTGAGAAATTTTGAAATATTCTCTTTATGACGAGCCACTGAACCGTAAAACTGAATTTAAAGCATCAGTGGTAAATGTCACGTTCGGGGTTTCATTGCGGTGTGTGTGCGAGAGATAAAGCCAGGCAGAAATGCAGAGCACGGAAGGAATTTATTAGGTAAAATGCTAAACTAGACTTCTTTTTCTTGTGTATATAGGTCGGATGATTGTTTTTCTATAGCAACGGTGGACAAACTATGGCCCGCAGGCCTCATGCAACCCATCAGGGTTTTTTCCCTTACTTGGATCGTAGAGGCACCATTTCCTGTGGTTTGTCTTGGACAAGTACAGCCTGGGAGGGTCCATTCCGCTTACACCCAGTCTCGAACTGCAGACCTTTCGCATGACAGGGGAATGTGCTAAGCACTGCACTACATACAAGTAAAAAAATAATTACTAATAAGAATTTTTTTTTTTTTATGAATACTTGGTCCCTATGTTTCTACAACAAAAACACGTCTACAGAAATTTCTGCCCCAAAGACAAAATGTCTAATATATGTATTATATGTATAACAAATACAAGTAAAACGATTGTTATGACTAAAGCTAGATTAGTAGGTATAGGTCGGTCATCTGGTCCTAAAAATGACTACAATGCTAGTAAATAAACTCCTACAAATAAAACATGTTTCGATGCCAACTTAGTCATTAGGTGTGTCTGCAACAAAATACAACAACAGAAATACTACCACAAAATTACTACAAAATTTTAACCGGCCCAAATATCACATTTAGTGTTTAAAAAAGTGACCTAATATATTATTTTGCTTTTATTCTGAAAAGAAAAAAATAGTTACCGGTATATCATTCTACAAAAATACTACTGCAGTAATGTGAAAAGAATTACAACTACAGAAATGTAACAGAACTACTCCCAAAATGAAACTATGGTAATATTACAAAAGTACTATAAAATGCTTCTAAAATACTTCTAGAAAAGTAATGCTACAGAAATATTGCAACGATAATGCTAAAAAAATGCTACTACTCCAAACATACAACTACAGTTATACTGTAATATATATAGACATATAACATATAGATGTCCGCATATATATTCAGAAGCGAAAAGCATTGTAAAGGTCTCCATTGCAGCCGGCAACTCCCAATAGTTGCCCACCCTTGTGCTAAAGCATGAAAATACCTGGTTTTAATGATTGACTATTAAATGAAAATTTAAAGGAATTGAAAAAAACACATAGGGCAGCACGGCGGTGCAGTGGTTAGCGCGTGTGCGGCACAGTTATTGGGAACCTCCTGTGTGGGTTCAAATGCAGACATGCATTTCAGGTGGATTGACCGGTACAAATTGTCCCTAGGTGTGAATGAGCGAGCGAGTTGTCTGTCCCTGTGTGTCCTGCGGCTGGCTGGCAACCAGTTCAGGGTGTTCCCTGCCCACTGCCCGATGATAGCTGGGATGGGATCCAGCACCCCAGCGACGCTACTGAGGATAAGCGGTGCAGCTAATGAGATGAGATGAAAAACACATATTTGGATTGAATACATAACCAAACATTCTACTCTGGTATGTTTGATAAATCGGTCTGATAAAAAACTCGCATAGATATCCCTCGTTTATAGCGGTCATTGGGATCAGACCTCCCATGATACGCATCAGCAAAGTTGCCCACCTCCCATTTTTAACATGTGCTCTGCTGGCCTAACCACAGAAAGTGTCAACTGGGGATAATTGATTGCGGGTGCACGGGCGCAGTTCATTGCAGGGGGAAAAAAAGAAATATTCTGAAGGTGTTCTAGTTTACATGTTTTGGGTGAAATTCGGCAGCAAAATCCCTCAAATTTTAACCAGTCCAGGGGTATGCCATTTTGCCACGGGCTGCTGATAAAAATAGATAGAACTAGTCAAATTATGATATTTTATTCGTATCTATTTTGTATATCGTTAATCCGTGCAAAAATCCCAGGTAAAATGTTTCGAAAATTATTTTAAGTAAAATATTAAAAAACTGCATCAATACACCATCCCCTGATTTTAAACCAATATTCAGGCAAGGAAAAACTCAAAAACTTCAGCATGAGGAAAATAAAAAACCTTGAGAGGGGGCCTCACAAGTGGCGATCCTCCTTCCATGATGACCAATAGATTTAGCATTGGGTAACAATACACATCAAACATCAAATCAGGTAATGTAAAAGGAAAATCCATCCATCCATCCATTATCTTCCGCTTATCCGAGGTCAGGTCACGGGGCAGCAGCCTTAAAAGGGAACCCCAGACATCCCTATCCCCAGCCACCTCCTCCAGCTCATCCGACAAGATCCCGAGGCGTTCCTAAGTCAGCCGAGAGACAGTCTCTCCAGGCTGTCCTGAATCGCCCTCGGGGCCTCCTGCCGGTGGGACATGCCCTGAACACCTCCCACGGGAGGCGTCAAGGAAGCATCCTTATCAGATGCCCGAGCCACCTCAACTGGCTCCTCTCAATGCGGGGGAGCAGTGGCTCTACACAGAGTCCCTCCCGGATGACTAAGCTTCTCAACTTATCTCTAAGGGAAAACCCAGACACCCTGCGGAGGAAACTCATTTCGGCCACTTGTATCCGGGATCGTGTTCTTTCGGTCATAACCCAAAGTTCATGACCATAGGTGAGGGAAGGAACGTAGATCGACCGGTAGATCGAGAGCGTTGCCTTTCGGCTCAGCTCCCTTTTCACCACGACAGACCGGTACAGGGTCGGAATGACGGCAGACGCTGCACCGACCCGTCTGTCGATCTCCCGTTCCATCCTACCCTCACTCGTTAACAAGACCGCAAGATACTTGAACTCCTCTTCTTAGGGCAAGATCTCATCCCCAACCCGGAGGGAGCATGCCATCCTTTTCCGACTGAGTACCATGGTCTCGGACTTAGAGGTGCTGAAGATCACGGCCTGAGGAAGCCAACAGCACCACGGCATCCGCAAAAAGCAGTGACGCAATGCTGAGGCAAAAAGGAAAATAATTCAAAAAAATAGCAATATAATATGATAAATGATAAATATATTTAAATATGCATTTATTCATATTTTTTGTTTATTCATTTTACGATAACTGCTTATCCTCACGAGGGTTTCGAGGTATGTATTCAAGAATTGCCCCCTAATGTAGAGTAGTCACAATACAACTACAGTATATTCTAGGACAGTTAAAATAATTTGAAAAACCTTCCCGAGCTCAAAGGCTGTCCCCTTGAAAGAGCCTCGCAACACCCCATTATTAATATGCTTATTCAATTTTTTGTTTTTCTGCGTGATTACTGTATGCATGTACAGAGACGCATTCCCATTCTCACCTAAATGTTATTTACACTTTGTAATTATCCTTCAGTACACATTTTTTCAAGGCTCCTGGGCTAAAATTATCTCTTGAACTCATTGAGATTATCCCCAAAAAACTGAAGAAGCCTTTATTGACCTCATCGCATCTGCTCTTTTTCACTAAAATGAAGACCAATACTGTTTGAGTAAAGGAAGTTATTTTCTTAGATATTGTCAGAGAGACACTTAAAAAAAGAAGAGCTTCAATTAAACACTGTTAATCCAGGAAACTGCAGAAATTATACAACAAATTTCTCTAACTCTAACTAAAAATGAATTCAGTTAGAACCACAGGGAGCTGTCCATGGTTCTGAACCTTAAACTGCAGTCATTTGAAATCCCGTAGTCGAAATTTCACATGCTGATTCTCATCTCATTAGCCACCACTTATCCTTATTAGGGTCGCAGGGGGGCTGGAGCCCATCCCAGCAATCATCTGGCAGTGGGCAGGGGACACCCTGAACTGGTTGCCAGCCAATCGCAGGGCACACGGGGACAGACAACTCACTCGCTCAGTCACACCTAAGGACAATTTGGACCGGCCAATTCACCCGAAATGCATGTCTTTGGAATGTGGGAGGAAACCGGAGTGCCCGGAGGAAACCCACGCAAGCACGGGGAGAACATACAAACTCCGCACAGTAAGGCCGGTAGCTGGATTTGAACCCATTGTGCCGCACACGCGCTAACCACTGCGCCGCCGTGCTGCCCATCACATGCTGATTTTAAAGCTGAATTAAAAATTTAAAAAATTAAGTTGTTTGGGTGTTTTCTGTTATTTTCCATCCACGAAAGCCAACTTGGATGTTGATAAGATTACTAAACTATGCACACAATTGTTTGTCAAAACTTAGAAGAAAGAAATCCATTTAGCAGGTTGAGGAATTGAGATTTAGTCAGAAAGCTTGGTATTATTCCATTACACTTTGATTGACAAATTGATATAATTTGATTTTCAATAATATAATTTATTGCTAGTTTGGAATCTGTACTTTGCACCCTCAGTGCATCACAGGTAGAAAAATAATCTGCGATCCATTATCCCCAATCACATAACTTTGCAAGCGGGGGCCAGCGCAATGCATTATTGTTGGGCCTCGCAACTAATTTTTGCCTTTCTGTCAGACAAAAATTTAACTGCACTCGTGCATCCGAGATCAATTATCCCGAACGCTTATTGCTGTTATATTTGATTCAATATTCCAAGGACACAGATATAAACATCAGGTGCTAGGTCAGCCAAAAGACATCCGCCGATTGATACAAACCCCAAACGTGATCCCGGACGCATAGATAAGGGCATGTTTGTTTTCTCCTGCACTCCGCTAAGCTAAAATTGACTGGCGCTATCTAAAGCTACTAGCAATTAGCTGACATGCCAGAGGGTTCATGCCTCAAAGACTAATTAGGTTTGTTAACCTGCATTCAAGATAACAACAATTGCTTTCATGTAATTGAAATGTTTCACATTCTCTTACTCAGCCCGCGTTTTCAAATGATGATTTTTTTTAGATATATTGAATACATGTTCTTGATCTAAAGCTCCAAAACTACCACATTACTTTTAATTGCATCAAATGCAATCTTCGACAATAGACGTAAAAAAATGTGAATGTTTGTAACATTTATAGAAACGCCATACCAATAAAAATGGTCCCGTAAATCATCCTAAGTATTCACTTAAAGCCATTAAGCCATTAAAGATTTTATGTGATATTATGTACAGTAAATGAAGCAGGCCAAGACGTCACTGGCTATAATTACACTCTCATAAAATAAAGGCTCTCACCTGCTGTTCTGTTGAGCTATTATTGGTTTACTGGGATTTGTTTTAATAGATTTATAAGAACCTTTCTGGATCAATAATGCATACATAAAAACAATAGATAAGTGACAAAATGTGCAGGTAAATAATGTAAGGTTATCATTTTTCAAAGAAAAATTTGCTTTTCATGGCTTGTCATATTTAAGTAATAATTTTCAGTAAATTGAAATAGGCAAAATAATACGTTTTCTGAACACTTAATTGCCGTATTTTATAGTAAATAATTGTACTCATTGTAAGAATGTTTTCTTTTCTTTTTGATTTGACAACCAACATTAAAAAACAACATATCTTTAAAAAAAGATACTGAAATGAAAACGATAATCGATAAATAAAATCCTATTATGTTTTTATTTCTTAATATTTATCTATGTATTTATAACTTTTGAAATAGAAACCTTTTTAGCGAGCTACTTTGGAGCCTTTTTACCTTTCTAGCTATCTGCTTTTGAAACTTTTTACCATTCTAGCTAGCGATTTAGTTAGCTTCCTTTGCACCTTTTTACCTTTCAAGCTAGCTACATTTACATTAGTTTTTGATCTGTGTAGCTCTCCATATAATTCATTACATTTGAAACCTTTTAGCCAGTGTGTCTGGTGTTCTTTTAAGGTGGTAGGTGTTTGTTTTTTTTGCTTCATTGAACATTCTCACAAATATTGCCATACAAACATCTTGCCACAGTGTTGCAGAAGCAGTACATTCAAACTGTACAACAAACCAATATATCAATTGAGAAAAATCTAAAAGACAAAACATTAAAATAAAACACGCCAGTGAGAAAACAAAGTGACATATATATGCCAAAATATTTTCAAACATTTGTTTTAATGACCTGTGTAAATGTGTTATTTTCGTGTGTTTGATGTAGGCAAAGTCAGATCAGGAAGCTTATTCTGCGACTGGTAACCATGGAAACCAGTGCTATCTGTATCATGTGAGGGAGCAAACCCCAACCTAAAAAAACGGTCTGGAGAGGAATGGTCTCTCCCAGGCTATATATGCCCAGGACACACTACAGGATGGACAACAACTCACTCTTGATACCGGCTCGGTCGCCGCCCAGGTCAAAAAGGACCACACCTTTGGCTAACTACCAGGTCAGAGGTGATAAGTGTATGATTGGTAGTAAGATACCTAGATTGCTAGTAGGAACACCTTCACCACTGCCACATGGAACGTCCACACCTTAAACCACAGAACATATATTTAATCTGTGCATCCTATTTGAGGAGTTTCAACAACACCAGAGAAACCTCTATCACGTTTTTGTTGATTTCAAGAAGGTGTTTGTGGGCCAGAAACTAGTTCAGACCATTGAACAATTGTATGCCAATGCCAACAGTGCGGTACTGATCAATAGTACCATTGGCGCATAGTTTAGAACCACAGTCGGTGTGGGTCAAGGCTGCATTCTCTCTCTAACTTTATTTAACATTTTTTCTGGAGCGGAACATGTCTGAAGCTCTGGAGCACTTAGTATTGGAGGACAGAACAACTGATGATATTCCCGGATTGGCTGGAGACGAACATTAACTCAGAGATGTGGTCAATCGCCTGGACAACGCATCAAGCCAGCATGGATTGGAAATCAGCACAATAAAAAAAAAAAAAAAAGGTAATGACCAACAATCCCCAAGGTATCACCACAAACATCAGCATCAACCACAGATAGTTGGAACCTGTCACCAGATTTAAATATATTGGAACTGTCATATCAGAAGATGGGTCAGAACCAGAAAAGAAGGTCAGGATAGCTCAGACCACAGCCTCACATGCCAGACTTAACCCATCTGGAGTGACAAGAACATAGCAGTAAAATCAATTATCAGACTCATGTAAGCACTGGTTACTTCAATCTACTTCTATGCTTGCGAGACATGGAATCTTACAGCAGAACTGGAAAAGAAAATCCAGGCCATGGGATGCAATGCTAGAGAAAACTTCTAGGCATCAGCTACTTAGCCCATGTGACAAACGAAATGGTGCACAACACCATCAGAGGGCACATTGGACCCAACGAAGAACTGATGTCAACTGTGCGGACGGAAACTTCAGTGGTATGGTCACGTCTCAAGATCATCAGGACTTACCAGGGCACATCCTAGAGGCCAGAAGGAGAGGAAGACTGAAAAAGAACTGGGCCGACAAAATCAAGGAATGGACTGGTGCCAACTTTGCCATGACCCGAAAACAGGCCAGCAACTGTCAGCAATGGAGAAAGCTCTCCACAGTTGTGCCATCAGTGGTGCTCCGGCGACTCAGGTGGTTATGGGATCCATGAATCGTGATAAGCAGCGACTTTATGCAGTGTACCACAGACGTGCTTGTGTTTTTTAAATGTTCGATTTATCAGCAGCTTCACTTCTGTATCACTTTGTTGTCTGAAAGTTCTGAGGCATTCTAATGCCTCTTTTGTTCTCATCTCATTAGCCGTACCGCTTATCCTCATTAGGGTCGCGGGGGGGGCTGGAGCCCATCCCAGCCATCTCCGGGCAGTGGGCAACGGACACCCTGAACTGGTTGCCAGCCAATCGCAGGGCACACAGGGACAGACAACTCATTCGCTCATTCACACCTAGGGATAATTTGGACCGGGCAATCCACCTGAAATGTATGTTTTTGGAACGTGGGAGGAAACCGGAGTGCCCGGAGGAAACCCACGCAAGCACGGGGAGAACATACAAACTCCGCACAGGAATTCTGGAGCTGGATTTGAACCCACGACAGGTTCCCATGACATGAACTGTGCCGCACAAGCGCTAACCACTGCGCCGCCGTGCTGCCCGCGCCTCTTTTGTTGTTTCATGCAATTTTAATAAAGGAAACACTTAAGAAGCTAGTAATATGTGTGTCAGTTATTTAATTGTTTTCTATTGTATATTTGTTCGCTGCAAAATAAGTATTTTTTTCAGTATTTCATTTTCGGTTTTAGCCCCATGTTTTCATTTGGGTGCATTCCTGATGTTAAATGTTCTTGGGGAAACATACAAGGCTCTGTTATAACCCTTGGTTGACGGCAAAAGATAATTAACCAGGGCACAGTCCAAAGGGGTGGGAGGGGAGGAAGACCGAAGAAGAACTGGGCTGACAACATCAAAGAATGGACTGGTGCCTACTTTGCCAGATAAGGCCAGGGACCGTCAAGAGTTGAGAAGGCTGTCAACAGTTGCGTCTTCATTGGTGCCCTGACAATCCATGCCATTAAGGGATCCATCAACCGTGAACTCTTTAAGCAGTTTACCTTTCTAGGGAGTGATTTAGCTTACTCGCTCCAAACCTTTTTACCCTTCTAGCGAGCTACTCTAAGAGCATTTTATCTTTCTATCTGGTAATTTAGCTAGCAACCTTTTTTAACTTTTTTACCTAGCAACATTAGTATCCACCTATCCAACTGTTATAAAATAAGAAAAAAAACATTGGGTCTAATACTATTTTAAAGAATATGTATAAGAATACATTGTTTTTAGTTTTTTCTAAAATGTCTTTAATTCTCATTTCAAGTTATTTAAAGAGCATTTTTCGAAATCTGTCTGTATTAAACGTTTGTTTTTGTTTTCTTAAAATATATACCTCAACATTTCTTCAGTATAAAGCAGATTCTGAAGACACGTTTATCTCACATAACAGCGACAAGATCTTTATTTCAAAATACACTTTTATATTTATTTTGTGATTTCGCCAAAAATCCAAAGTCCTGAACATGTAAACGCATACAAAAAACATACTTTAGTATGCTGCCACTTAAATGATAAGTAGAAGCAATGCAGTTCAGATTAAAATCCCAACGGCAGGTTTTGAAATCAAGCGTATGCTTTTCTCTACTCACTTTACATATAATTTAACCTTTTTACTTGCTCTTTGGCACTCAGGGGCATCAACTCTTCACTATCAAAATAAATGAGTGCTGACGGGATCGGCTTTGTTGGGCGAGTGACGGGCTCCGGGCTTTGACAGAAAGGCACCGCGGGAAGCATTTTGGTCTCGTTTGCCCTATGAAGAGATATCGGCGTTTGGACCGGAGGGGTCCAAACCCGTTGTTAATGACCTTTTCAAACGCAGAGGGCGAATTCATTGTACTTAGGCTGTAAGCGGCCTCTTGCCGCTTTTTTTGTTCTGCAAAGCGTTTCGGCTGCATAAATCAAAAGGGTATGGATTTTGATTTCCGCCCTTTTGCATTGGAATAACAGATTTGAATTGGGAAACAGCTTGTTCCCAGGTGGACGTGTGAGAACGTTTTTATTGAAACTACATAAGCCTCTGTATGAGATCAGACAACATTGTCAAATTAAGATTAGAATAGAATAGAATCGAAATGGTCTTTAATGTGTGTATTTTTACAAAAAAGTGTACGTTGTTTGTAAGAAATGTTAACACGGTTCTTCGATTGATGTCAAAATGAAAAAGTAAGTCAAAAGAAAGCAAATAACCATTCCAATCATAGTGTTTATATTCTGTTGGCATGAAATATGTCATCCTTTTGTCATTTTATTCTTGACATTATTTTACAGTATTTTTATTTGATGGTTGCAGCTTCACAAAACAAAACAGCTCTCAGTTAAAAACAAAAAAAAAAAAAAATCATAAAAGTTTTCTCTCATTTTAGGTTTTAAATTTCTGATTTTTTTAGTAAATATGTCGAACTTCTTTCAGTTTAATAGGAAAAATAATTATTGAATATAAATGAGTATCACTTTACTAAAATCCTTTCCGATTATTAGCATTAGTATTTTCTTATATAATTTGCATCGTAGAGCAAATATACATATATATATATATATATATATATATATATATATATATATATATATATATATATATATATATATACATACAAACACACACACACACATACACATATGTGTGTGTGTGTGTGTGTATTTTATATGGACAATAAAATAATAGCACACAATTTAATGAATTTAATAATAAGATCTCTGCCACAAAAAAGTTTTTCTGAAGTATGTATGAGCAGAAATATGCATTTCATACAATTTCCCAAGTGGACATCTGTCATGCAAGATGCCCCTGTGCGACTTGGGCTTATAATTTAAGACTTGAGTGAGCATTAAAAGGAATCCACTGTGCCCTGCGTTTGTGTTTTGAAGCCATTCATTTTTAATGTCGCTTGCGTGTGAGAGAGCCAGACTCGCCTCCAAAGTCGAGTACCGACTGATGGCATAAAAAAAGGGTGATGATGATGATGATGGTAAATGGAAATGGAAGTGGCTGGCTGTTGTGGCAGAGTAGCAGATTTGTCAAATATTGAACGAAAATTGAATTTAACAACAAATCCATTTGCAGGATTTCCGACAGGGGGAAATTGTGTTGCGAAAGCAACATCAGCCTGCATTTTGATGCTGTTATTTAAACAAGACTGCTTATCCATATTACTGTAAATGGTTCTTCAGGAGAAAAAAACCCGAAGTAAAAGTCAAATTTAGAAAATCAATGCACTGAGACAATTTGTCCATTGAAATGAATAATATTGGGGAGAATTATCAGTAAAGAAAGCTTGGGGAGCATCCTCGATTTCCTTCTGTGTCCGATTTGAAGATGCCAGAAGCATTTAGCATCAAGAAACACTAAGTACGTTTACATGCAGGCAATAATAAGATTGGAAACAGACTATTGCCAGCATTCAGATCATGTAAATCCATGTAAACAAGCACAATAATCTGGTTATGGTCCAAGTCTGAGTATTCTGAATGTAATTTTCTGATTACTCTTGCAAAGTAAGGCATTTGAATACTGTGCAAATGCAGTTTCCCTCATCCAGGGTATTTTTATGCACCAAAGTACCATGGGACTTGGAGTGCATAGTCCAATGATACACGGAAACTCCTGAAACTGGTAAAAGCAAACCCCTGATGCAAATTCCTGATACACAGGCAAATTCCTGATATTAATACATGCAAACTCTTAATACAAATACACCATACTCCTGATAAGAACTCCCAATACACCTTTAAATTCCTGATACAGTCCTGATATACACACAAACTCCTGATACTGATGCACACAACTGAAGCAAACTCCTGATACTGAAAGACTACATTGAACAATGTTTTTTGAAAGAACAGGGTAAATAGTTTTCTATAAATAGAAAATAGAAATACACTCCACCAACTATGAACGACCATGAACAGGTCATGACAAGACTCTCCAGCTGTATAATAAAGATTTGAAATGCCAAAGTGTTCATATGTAATCAAAAGATTAATAATCTGCAATTAGTTCAACGTGTGTGGAAGTGAAATTTTGCTCGTTGTCAACACTTATAATTCTCATAATAGTTATTTCTTGCCGGCCTAGTGTGCCTAAGGACAATGGCAACAAACAAGCCGAAGGCCACCGCCTCCTCTCCCCAGCCTGTAAACATGGCAAAACCAAGCCATGGTTCACATGTTCCTTATCCCTTGGCTGAATGATGCGACAAAAAAGGGATAAAGAGACTTTTCTGAGGAGGTTTTTTTTTTTCCTTTTTCCTCCATGCGACCACACTCCCCCCCACGTGCAGCTTTGTCCGACCTAAAGTTAAGCAAGAAAGGACTTCACAACAAACTGTTTTGATGCAAAGGAGCAAATAATATTTCATTACTGACATGCTTTGAAAGAATTTCACTAAATAAGATGATTGTTTTAACACCATTTATGGATCAATAACCTTATTGTTGCTCCCAAATTTCTTCCCCAGTTCCCGTTTTCCAAGACTGCGAGGGCTTGTGTCATAAATGTATTTTAGTTTCTTTCATTTGATTAAAATTATTGTAAATAATTGTAGTTTGTTTCTATCAGACACGAGCATTATTTGTGTGTGTGTGTGTCTCAACCTTCCCTTCTGAACTGATAGGACATTATCCATATCAATGAACGTAAAAATTCATAATGCAAAGCTAAAATAAAAATATGTTTTGAGTATTGCTTCCTTCATGATAAATGCTAGAGACAATATGAGGCTATGTCAAACCAGCTGGATGAATCAGTGACCACCAATTCGATTTTGAACTGAATAAATATAAAAGCAAAGAGAGACTTTCTCAGACCAATGAAAGGGAAAATGAGATGGAAAGAAATTATCAGATTGTTTTAGAAGGTATTGGCCAATCACTGACCCTCGTATTTGCAACCTCAAAGATCCTCTAATGGCCATTGGGGTACCACTGAGGATGCAACTCTGGACAACTCTCTCCACTTTTGTTGGTTCTTGGCCTGAGATTGATCTGTGGCAATGTTGCCACCAGTTAATTCCTTGATGTTGTCGGAAAAGTTCTTATTTTGTCTTTCTCTCCTCGTGCCCTCTCGGACTGAACCCTAGTGAATTATCTTGGCTAGTCCTGTAGACCTTTGATGTGAGCATACTACTGCAGTTTTCATTCACACGCAGTTGACAGCAGTTTTTCTTAGGGATCAATGTGCCATCTGATGGTGTTGCACATTGTTGCGTTTGTCTCATGCGCTATGTACTGATGACTGGAAGTTTCCTGTAGCATTGCATTGCCACCTCTGCAGTGAGAGTCTATGTCTCGCAAGCGTAGAGGAAGATGGAAGCCACCAGCCCTGAGTCTGATGTTTAATTTCAAGTCAAGTCAAGTCATTTTTATTTGTATAGCCCTTAATCACAAAGAGTCTCAAAGGGCTTATGTTCTTGTCTTTTCAGATGGGTTTAAGCCTAGCAAGTGTGGCTGTCGTTTGAGCCATTCTGGCCATGGTTTCTTGTTCTGACCCCTTTTGATATGACAGCTCCAAATTATTTAATTTCAGTGACAGGTTTAAGCTCTTTAATCCCTTTTGAGGGTCATTCAAGATAATGTCTTTCCATGAAATTAATTGCATTTTGTCTTTCTGGAGAATGTGGCTTTGACAGCTGAAACAGACCTTTGTATGTTTAGGTGTGTAGCATGCATGCTGGTTTGAAGCAATAACAGCAGTACTGTTAATTTAAAAGTGGGCTGCACTGATGTTTGCTGACATAAATAGGCCCCGCATATATGCCGACACATCGCCTGGATATATTTGGATGTGTTAAACCTGAGTTTTTATAAAAGGCTCACAACTTCTGTCGAGCGTCATACTTGTTCATCAAGGAACTTTCATAGAATATTTTAGAGCAATATTCATGGTACTGACCCAAGGCGGCTTTATGAAGTAAAGTTATTTTAGTGGTTTTGTATTTAGACTGTGTTTCTGAAATTCTGGTCTTGCAAGTACTGAAGATTTCCTCATCATCATTTGGTACAGCATTTTCCTCTACCAACCAAGGGAAAGTACAAAATAGCATATATACCTAATTAGTGTCCAAAATTACACTGCAGGACATATTGATGAAGCCTGGTTTGAAAAAAAGTTTTAACAAATAGAGGCACGATAGAACAGATCTACATTGTGTCTCAGGTAGCTTAAGGCGACCCAACTTTCCAATTAACATCTTACTAGTCAAGTTCTATTATGGACTCCGTTGGCTATATTGTAGAGCTGAAGCTTCTCTCCTGCCTTGAATTTAAAGAGAATGTGAGCTGTGTTTACTACCACAAAGGTGCTCTGTTTGTGTCATTGAAAACGACACTCATCCCCACAATTTGACCGTGCTTTTGAACCAAAGTACAGTACACCCCTAGGATACGACTTTAATCGGCTTTCAGGGGGCATTGCAATGTGAAATTGCAGTACAGCAGTGGATGAAAACCTATGGTAATTACATAGTACCTTGCAAAGAGCCAGTAGCGCAGATTAAAGCATTGAAATGAGAAAATAATATATGGTGAGTACTACCTAAATGTATTATAACAGCATATGATAACATTATGTATTATATACAGTAGTATAAATAAATCCATAACATTACATGTGATTTCATTTTAGTGTGTGTGTGACTTAAGCTGGTACAGAGGAGTTTGTGGATGAATGCACAAGGAGAAGGGGGCAGCGACAGCATGTTAATATTTAAGCTAATATCAGCACTTTTGTGAGGATTGCCATTATAAAATGTCACACTACTTACTATATGTGTTTGGTGTTGTGCAACCGAAAATGACTGCAAAAAGCACAAGGAAGAATACAAAACACGGAGCCTCAAATCAACTATAATCAACAACTTTTTTTCACTCATTTTTTTGGCCTTGCTTTTTGCGAAAAAAAAAAAGAAAAAACTAACAGAAAAAGGAAAGAAAAGAAGAGAGATAAATTTGGTGCAAATATCAAAAATACAAGAAAAAAGTGGGAAAATAAATGGGTAAAACAAAAAAGAAGTGAAAGAAAAAAAAGGGAAAGTTGAGGAAAAAAATAGGACAAGTGAAAAAGTAGAGGAGAAAAAGCCAGAAAAGGGGACAAAAGAAGGGGGAAAATTAATTATAATAATAAAAAGAAAAAAGAAAAGAAAAACAATGAAATATAACAAAAATAATAATTGAAATCAGCAAATATTATTTTGTGGAAAAGGTTATAATCCAGATTTTGCGCAAAAGAAAAAACCAAAAACACGTAGGTTTTTTTTGCAGCGAGATGGCGACCGATCACGTCAACTCCTTCTAGGTGAAGATCATCTTAAATAAATGCAAACTTCTTAACCAAGCAATTTAAAATGGCATGTTTTCGGATAGTTCATAGATGTATTCTTATCATTTAACTGAATATTGCTTTTATTTTTTCAAATGTTTTTTCTTTTTTTCTTCTTTTTTTAGGAGGCGCTAAATAACAAACACTGTTCCTTTAAGGGCCCCCTATAGTCTAGAAAATACAGTACTCTCAGTCCATCTCTCTCGTTGAATACATACATATAAACTGGAAATGTATTAGTGTAATGCTGTGTTCGTAAACAAAACCCTGTCTATACAAATTGTCCCTCTTTCATTCTTTTTTTCTGCTGTCGATAGAGCTCAGAAGATGAAAGGATTGTTTAGGTGAAATACAAAAGGCAGACTTGAGACCGACGGCCGCCAGAAACGTTTTTTTGTAACTAAGATAGATGAAAACATTTATAAGAAGGATCTGCGGTTCCTCGTTTTTTTTTTCTCCCCTGTTAATGATTTGAAAGCAACATGGACCTTGTTGTGTCCTTAAGTCTGAGACCGCTGATTATGGACATTTGCTAAATATAATTACAGAATTCAGTTGGTTATGACCGCTAGTTCATGTGAGATGTTTTAATGGAGTTCAAACCAATAATGTATTTAATTTATCAGTAATTAGGGACATTGTCAAATGTCTCAGAATATTAATCATTTTCGAAATTTGAAGATACGCTGCACAAAATTTAATTTTAACCCTCCATCCATCCATCCATCCGTTATCTGCACTGCTTATCCTCAGTAGGGTCGTGGGGGTGCTGGAGCCCATCCCAGCTATTATCAGGCAGTGGGCAGGGGACACCTTTAACTGGTTGCCAGCCAGTCGCAGGGCACACAGGGACAGACAATTCATGTGCTCATTCACACCTAGGGACAATTTGGACCGGCCAATTAACCTGACAAGCGCGTTTATGGAAAATGGGAGGAAACCGGAGTGCCCGGAAGAAACCCACGCAAGCACAGGGAGAACATGCAAACTCCGCACAGGAAGGCTAGTAGTTGGATTTGATCCCATGGACTTAGAACAGTGCCGCGGACGCACTAACCACTCTAACCAGCTCTTATTCTTACCCTTCTGGCTAGATGTTAAATGCTTACTTTTATACTATGTTAAAATTGTGTTTCTCTTCATATCTATGCTGTCGGATTTGATCTGCAACCTCAGTTGTACTGTTACCTGTGTTAAAATACACTTATATTCTATATGTCAAGGTTAAAACCTGAAATTGTCATAGAAAGAAGAAAAGAACACACTCAGAGTCGGAAACTGAAGTTTTTGTTAGGCCCTTCCATCTGAGTTATGTGCTTCCAGAATCGAGTCTGGGAAGAACACGCTCCTCCTTTTTCAGGAGGCTTATTTATTTTAAAACACAAGAAGGAAACTACACTTCTGATTGGAATCACATATTTGAATGCAGTGTATAATGTTGGTTTCTAAATGCCGTGAGCAACAGGGATAGTAAAACTTTGTAAACACAATGCTTCAATGTGAGAAGAAACGCAAGCTTTCGATTTGGAATGTGGGGGTGTCAAAGTCATCTTGATTAGCCAGCTAGCAGACCTCAGAGTGGCTTTCAAGTTGGAGCTTTTTAATCAGAGGCAAATTATTTTGGAGACAAACTCTTTTGGGGACAAACTCTTATGGCCTGGAAAACTTATTCTCTTGACCTTGAAGGCGCTCGCCCCTGAAAACAACTCAAAAACTGCACACTTATTGGGTATACTAAAAACATATACAAACGTATAGATATACAAGAAGAGTATAAAAGTAAACTATAGACATATATAAATGTATAAAGATATAAGAAAAGCATATATTGGATATAAGAGTATAGAATACGGTTCAAAAGGCACATTTAATCCTTTCGCATTACCCCGATTTTAGCTAACTTGCTTTGGCTCCCTGTTAGCTTAAGATGTGATTTTAAGGTTCTCTTGGTATTATACAAAAATCATGAATGCTCCCTCATATCTTTCAGATTTAATGTCGCCCTATGTTCCAGTCCGGAGCTTTCTCTCTGAAAACGCTGGTCTACTAGTGATCCCAAGAGCCAAGAAGAGATCCGCAAGTTCGGGAGCGTTCTCCATCCGGGCCCCGGTGCTGTGGAATGCTCTTCCCCCTGAGATTCGATCTGCAACCTTGGTGGAAATGTTTAAATCTAAGCTTAAAAAACACTTCTATTCTATAGCATATGAATAACACATATTTTATGTTGATAATATGTGTATTATTTGCTCTCATGTAGGTTTTATATGAGGGGATGGTGTCATAATTGTCTGTAGTTTGCAATAGTCCTTGGTCCGTGCAGCCCTTTGAGACTTAGTGATTAAGGGCTATACAAATAAACATGACTTGACTTGACTTACTCAATCGCCTATGAAGAATCTTTACATTTCATGTTGGGGTTCGGCAGTAGCTCAGGAGGTAGAGCGCTTGTCTTATTTAGCAAAATAAAAGTCGTCCAACTCTCAGGGACAAACAAAACAAAAACAGGCTTACAGGCAAACAGGAACTAAGACCAGGGAATACTCACAAAACAGGTTTTAACTCAAAACGTGCAAACACAGGTTTCTTCCGACTCAAACAAAACAGGACAGAGCAAAACAGAACAGGAAATGTAATGAACCAGCACCCGCAATACCCACAACCCACCCTTAAGTAGCACACACGCAAATTAGCTGATTTACAACAGCCGGTGCCCAGGGGGCGGGATCCCAGTTCGAATCCCGGCTTGTCCGTGTTACATGTCGAAGTGTCCTTGGGTAAGACACTGAACCCCTAATGCCCCCAATAAGCATGTTAGCGCCTTACATGGCTGCAAGGCCGCTATTGGGAAATGTGGAGCACATTGTAAAGCGCTTTAGGAAGTCAGTGACTTTCATTTCATGTTGATGATGTATTTGTCTTGTTTATTGATGCCTTCTCAACATGCGTAGCAGCCTGGTCTTCCTGGAAGGAGGATTGCCTCATAGGCACCCTCTTCTCTAGGTGTTTGGATTTCCCTAATGCTGAGGTTTTGAGTTTTCCCTTGCCCTCATTTAGGTTTTAGATCAGGGGATGGTGTAATAATAGTGTGAAGTCTGTAATAGTCTGCAGTCGGTACAGCCCTTTGAGACTTTTTGTAATTCAGGGTTATAAAAATAAACATGACTTGCTCGTGAAACAACGGTTAAACAATCCATGAAACAGTTTTGGATAATGTCCTTAAAAAGTTGAAAGTAGAGTAGTTTCTCTATTAAGTATGTTTGTCCAACTGAGTCCAAAGAGCCTTTTTTCTACTACTTTTATCTTACTTTTATTAAAGCTGTTAGGAAGCATGTTAGGGGGGGACTGATTTAATGCTCGTTTTCGTGGTGTTCTGTAACATGGAAATGGTGAAAGTAAGAAAAGGACTGTTTCAAATACAGTCCAAATGCCAACCCAAACCCCTAAAACAATGAAAAAACTAGAGTTGATTCGAGTGTGTCTAAAAAAGCACATGTACTTTCATATGGAGCTTCACAGAGGCTGCAATGATGTTACAAGCAAGGAGATGCAGCTAGTAAAAGAGTTCCAAATTCCGTACAGCTCCTTCAAATACATGATCAATTCTTATTTTTTTTTCCTTCAAATTAGTCTATATTTTATGTATCTTAATCACTCAGTGCCTATACATAAGGCATATGTTTTAGTGGTTGACTGGGCCTATTTTACTTCCAGCTCTAATAATTACAACTTAATAGTAACATAGTAATAACACAGCAATAACAAGATGAAGTGGCCATTTGTGAAAAATGTCAGCAAAAAGGTACAGTAGTTTTGGGACGATACAATGAATTTAGAAAAAAAAATCCTTAAAAGTCTAAAATGTATGTTGAGTTTCCCAATTAAAGATTTAGCTATTATTTTTATTTTCTTTATTTATAAAATAATTAATTGAGAAAATTTAATTTTTTACTACCAAAACAAATACAAATTAAACTAAATCAATGGAAAAGAATGAATACCTACAAATATATACTTAAAATGAGGAATATTTTCTGCAAATGAGGAAATAATTAATTTTTTGCAGTGTAGATAACAGTCATTTTCATAATTTTGTATGGAAATTATTGGGATTTATAGATTCCTTTTTGGAGGGGGAAGGGTTTAATATTTATATTATGTGATAAACAGGTATTTATTAATTTCTACTGAAGTGATGAAGTAAAGAAAGTGGTTAAATATTGAACACAATATGTAATTGAGCAAACCTTTCTTGTACATTGTTGTGGGAAGTAACAAATGGGACCATCTTCCAATCATAAATCCCACATTCTCTTTTGGACTTCTCGCTCAAGTGACCTGAAATCAAGAAAAAAAATGCAACTTTTTGGAATTGTTTTATATGCAATACATTTTAAATAGTCTGTTGTTTCCCAGCATGCCTTTAGGTCCGACTTGTCACGTCGCTTTGTTTCATTTATTGTCAATCCTCTCATGTACATTTCCACGCCGCTTTGACAAAAAGTACCCTGGCAGGTGTAGCCAGGGGCGAAGCAAGCCAGCCTTTGTTTGAAAGGGTAAGCGTGCGCTGGTGCTGACAAAACCTTAAAAGCCAGCCGTCTTTTGTGGCTGCTTTCAAGTGCTTCATGCAAGATCACTTATTTACCTGCCAGAAGGAAGTGGATGTTTTTTTTTAGGTTCCATATAAATGGGTTTGACAATAATAGCCATGAATAGATCAGTTTTACTATACAGTGTTCCCTCGCTATAACGCGGCTCCAATTTCACATACAGACGCTGCCCAACTTAGGAACACTTCAGTGCTAAATTTTGTATGTTAAAGGTTTATTTCAGAATGTTTAAGGCCTGTATAAGTACCCTGTATTGTTTTGTACTAAAAAAAAAAAATCATAAAATATGCTCTATAAAGATAAATAAAGTGAGTTTAACTTACTTTTGGAAGATGCGCTTCAAGGGGTCCTCCTGCGAAGTAAAAAGTGGCCAAAAAAAGGTGTTCCGACCATTTTCTCAACCGCATCAAGCTTTCTTATTCTACTTTTGTTTCAAAAGAAACGGCTCACCTTTTATTTACGATTCACACCAACCATGTTGAATGCATGCACGAGATATTAGACAATAAAAACATCTTAGTTCTGTCTTGTCCAGCATGGTCGCCGCGGCGACCGGCTAGCCCCGCCCCCCTGGGCACCGGCTGATGTAAATCAGCTAATTTGCGTGTGTGTGCTACTTAAGGGTGGGTTGTGGGTATTGCGGGTGCTGGTTCATTACATTTCCTGTTGTTTTGCTCTGTCCTGTTTTGTTTGAGTCGGAAGAAACCTGTGTTTGCACGTATCGAGTTAAAACCTGTTTTGTGAGTATTTCCTGGTCTTAGTTCCTGTTTGCCTGTAAGCCTGTTTTTGTTTTGTTCGTCCCTGAGAGTTGGACGACTTTTATTTTGCTAAATAAAAGTACTAATCATTAACGCAAATGAGTTCTCCCTTCCTGCCTCCTGCCTCCGTTCTGGTCCGGTCTCCTCGTGACAAGTTCTTAGCTCCCTAGATACAGTACACCTAGTTCTGTATGTTTACGCACGAACTAGGAAGTAGAAGCCAGATTTCTTCTTCGGATGGATGCTGGGTGACCTTTCATAGCACCACCACACGCCAGTAGTGTTGGAAAGAAACACTACAGTAATGTCCTGTATATTACTGTACACGATACGAAATTTAACATACAGCACTGTCCGGATATTAAAAAAATGTTCGTATCTACCATTTTACATAAGTTGAATGGTCATAAGTAGGGGAGTGTCTGTATGTGGGTTTTTAGTTCTGCTGACTTTTCTTTTCAAAGCATAATTTCAGTGTCACTTTAAGATCTCCAACACACTCACACCGGAGAACTGTTTTCGATTTACAAGCAACAATCTGAAAGTTTTTTTTACATCAGGGGTCTCAAATTCAGTTTTCTTGGAGGCCATCGTAGGTCTAGGTAAGGTTGGGTCTTGTTTCTATGCAAAATAAGCTCTAGAAAATAAAATACATTAAGATTCAAGAAAATCAATCAATCGGTAAGAAATATCTATATATGGCAAATATGAAAAAAATAAGAATTTGAGTTGAAAAATATAATTATTACAATCCAGATTGTAATTTGTATTAAAAATGTTTCACCTTTAAATTTCTGAACATAAACTGTTCAGAACATGGGTTTTTGCAAAACAATTAGAGACAAAATGCATTTTAGAAGCATTTACAAGGCTGAAACCACCAACGGTTACATGCAAGATCAACTGTCCTTTAGGCTTCAGTTCAACAGCGATGACGATCCCCTCCCCAGGGAGCATTCCTATCAAACTATTACATAAACTTACATATAAAGGCGGCGTACCCGCAACTGGCCCTCGGGACGTGTTTTTGAGGCTTCTGGTTTATTTTATTAGTGACATTACAAACAAATAACCCCATACACAATCCGATCAGGAGGGCTAGCATGAATAGATGTTGGTTTCGCAATGAACTAACTTAAAATACATAAAAATTAAAAGAATACCTCGTTCACGTGACTTGCCAGAAGCATAGACTTACTCTCCATATGGATAGATACACCTGGTACATTTTCCCAGAAGGGCAGATGCTAAAATGGAAATCTATCAATCGATACTAGAAGATATTTTTTTAGTGGGTATCCTGAGTTTGCATGCATCATTCATCTTTGTTAGCATGCCTCTGGATGGAGCCAACAGGCAGACCGACTGGAGGAACCCACCCATACCTGACTCCAATTAAGAGATGTGCTTAAGGACTGTGCCAGCAGCAAAAGCTGTGGGATTGCTGTTATACTTTATGATGTCCCTCTCTGCGAATGTTTGTCGACCGTTTTTTACCTGCCTAAGATCAATCCTGGACTTCCTAAACTCAGCCAGACGTGAGTTTTTCCCGGAGTGTGTTTTGTGTTGGTTTTCTCCCTTTCTTCCATGTTCTAAGTGTTTTTTATTACCCCTGCGATTAACAAACTTTTGTCACTCTCCTCGTCTGCCTGCGCTTGGGCCGTTCTCCTCAAAATCTATCTCCTTGTATTACCAGTCCTACAATGCTTAATGGTATAAAAATGTCCCGGATAAGGGAAACTGCACACGCGCTTGTAATGGCCACAACTAAACAGATTTATTTTGATAAATTACAGTTCATGTACAGTTCCTGCTTTATGTAAATTCACCTAATGCGAGTGTTAAAAGAGGCATTACTATATATGTTTATATTTTTCAACTGTGTGTCATGGCACAATAAGTCCTTCTCAATGTCTGAACTGGACTTAAGCTTATTAAAAATAGATGGCGTGTGCTCCTGTCTTGGTTTGTGTCGCACTTGCAATTCCATAATAAAGATGTTATTAACATGACTAATTCTACCCTTAAGGCGCTTTATCTGCACACACTCCGATGGGAAATTGTCAGGACCCCGGAAGATCTGCAGCCGCTGTAAATACACGCACGTTTATTTCAAGCCATGTGGAATATATCCGGGGCTGTAAATGTGTTTTAATTCTGCTCATGCCAAATGGAAATGGGAAAGTGTAAATCTTCGATATGCATGTTAACTCCGCTAATAACTTTTCGAAACCAAACTGTGATGGGTTCTGCTAGGGGTCCAGCTGACCTTCAGCCAAACATTTCGAGTTAAGTCGTTCACCGTTATTAGCGGTTGTAGATGTTAAAAATCCATTTTGACTTGGCTGGCAGGGGATGGATTGATTGCCTGTTGATGTTTTGGACACTGGAGGGTGCAACTATGGTAAATGGACCTCCCAATGTCTTCACACTTACCCATTCACACACACACTCACACACCAATAGCAGCCATGCAGCCATGCAAGGCGCCGACCTGCTTATTGGGGGCATTACCTGAATTCACTTATGTATCTTAATATTATTTTTGATCCCATTTTTTACTTTTTAGTCTTTATTACATGTTTATTATGATATAGATAGATATATATTTATATGGACCTAAACCATACCCCCACCTCCCATTGGTGGGATATGGCTTTGGTACATAGCTTTGGTATTATTACACTGAATGCAATAGTATGCTGTTATATCACGCATTAAAATGATTTTGTGACATTTTTTAATAATTTACATTTTCACAGGGTGTCGTTGGGTTTATTTACCCAACAGGAGCACTTACTTGAAATTATGCAATAATAAGTGCTACTTGTTGGGGCAATAGCACAGACATGAGCTATGAGCTGAACAACATCAAACGGCACTTGTAGAGGTCATTTAGCATGGAAACGCCTTAAATGTGTCCTTTTTGTTTTGTTTGGTTTTATTTCAATACCATTGGTTCAGTGTCTTGCCCAAGGACACTTCAACATATAACATGGAAGAGCCGGGAATCGAACCTGCCATCTCTTGATCCCAAGACGAGCGCTCTACCTCCTGAGCTAATGCCGCAGGGGGCTCCAACATGGTGCTTGTGGGCACCAGGGTGTCCCTTAAGGACATATAAGGGCCTATTCTGAAATTAGCTCACCAGTATTTTGGTGTTGTGATTTTCTAGTAAAAATCATTTCTTTTAGACGTTGGCTGAGTCTGTTATACCCTTTTCCCGTTAATTGGCCTGGTAAAAGCATAGTAATAACATAAGTTGATCATTTCAAAGTGCATGTCAAACTGGGAGCTCTTTGTGCTAATTTGTAAAAAAAAAGTAGCTCTCAGCTTGAAAAAACTTGGAGACACCTGTTTTAGAGATAATAATATACACGGCTGTTCTGAATATAAATGTAAATATTGACACAAAAACAGCCATAAACATGATATTTTATTGTGACACAATGTAATTTCAAAATATGTTTAGGATACTAATAAAACACATTAAAAAAAATAAGGCCTTAGCACTTTTACAGATCTTCGTCATATCATTTCAGAATGGACCCAATCGCAGGGAATCAGGTACTGGAGTAGGCGTGCTTGAAAAAAGGTGGTTAATAAACCAAACAAACAAGTGATCTCCAAACAACGTTCAAGAGGTTCATGATATTTTAATCCAGACACACACAAAAGTATTCAAGGAAATTAGTTTATTCCTAATCTAACAGTAGAGGCACCCCGGCCTTTATAAGAATGATAGGTGGCAGAAAGAAAAGCGTATTTCCGCGTTTGTATAGGTAACTTAATGGAGAGAAAAACAAGGTACTATAGGAGTTTTCCGGGTGCAGTAAGGTGACTGTGTGTTATTTGAATCGAGTCATTATTCCCTTTCCAACTGCATTCCTGGCTGTACCTTGGCTAAAAAAATCCCCCTTAAAAGTATAATAGTAACTCAGATTCTCAGTAATAGATTCATGGACTGAAATATTAAATAGAAAGTTCCCTCAAAAATAAGGCCAGTAAGAAAAAGCTTCCCCTTGACTTTTAAATTTAATGATGGTGAAGACGATCATCAACATGCCTTGACCTGAGGATACGGCGGAGGTAAATAATCCGTCCCAAAGATGATGCAACACCCGACCCAAATATGTCACCCCCGTCGTCCCCGACCATGAAATTCTCAGAGCAACTCGTACCACCCATCATGAATCTCTTTTTCGAGATCCCTAATTTGTTGTGGCTGGGACTGCATCTCGTTTTTTGCCTTTGCTCGTGTGAGTGTGCGTGCGAGAGGGAGAAAGGATAAAAATATCCAGTTTTAGGATTAATTTCAAAGATTTTTAGCCCCCTGTGCACCAAGCTGTCTCGATAGCAACCCCAAGGCCGTTTTAAAGCCAACAATCAATGGCCGACTTTAATTGTTTAAAAGGTTTTTCCTGCACTGCTGCTCCGTGATATAAGAACATGTGCTTGTGACAGTGCTCGTTTATCTTTGTTATATAGGTCCCGAAAAAGAAAAAAATGCCGCAAATTGATCCCGGGTGCGAGAAGATCAAATGTTGCCAAATAAATAAAACATTGATGGGCAGGGAGCTGGTCTTCCCATTGTGCCGTTAGATGCATTATACATCAGCTGCCATCTAACACAACTGCGAGTGACGGTCATTCCAGTTTGCAAAAGCAGTAATCTATTTTTTACAAGGTGTCTCGTGAAAGTGGATTTCTTCTTTTTGTGATCAAATATGAAATTTTTTTAATGCCCGCCCCTCAACAGCACATCTATTTTGCCTTCCTTTTAGACATCCGACATATTGACAGGTCGTACAGTTGTTTTTGTTTTTTAGTTTGACGATTAAACACATACCTGTCAACCTGTTTTTGCCGTACAAAGTACGTTTATTATGCATTTTAAGACGTGTACGACGTACAAGAAAATCGGTACGGAAAAACGCTAATTTGTCAATGATGGGTACCATCCGGTATACACCGACTATCACGAAACGGCAAATCAATCGAGTCAAATGAATTCACCGCTTTAGCCTCTATCTCGGTGTCTTTTTTTTCCATTTCAAACGAAGCGAGCGGTTTGATGCTACTGTGCGCATGCATCTGCCATCTCGGATTTCATGTGGTATTTATGTAGTGAAAGGAAGTCCGTCTCTTTTTAGAGAACCGGCCTTTTCGGCTCAACTCATTGAAAAGAGCGAGCTCTCGAACGGCTCACTTGCTTTGATGCATTATATTATCATTATTGTTGTATGAAGAAATTAAGAAAAAAGGAAGCATAAAAGGAGATAATGTGGTCCCTTTAATCAATATATTACCAACAATAATTTAATGCAGAAAATGAATTAATAATTTAAATAAGAAAATGTATTATTCTACTTAAATATATGTGCATGTTTTTTTTCCTTCTACAGTGAACGTCCAAGCGACTTCATTTTTTAACTTTTTTTATAATAAACCTCAATCATGTCGAGCAACTCAGTATCTCACAACAAAATGTTAATTAACAATATATATGATATAACGAAACACATGTACAATATAAAATGTTAAACTACATAAATAAACATGTTTGAAAAAGTGCTCCCATTGACTCCTTGTCAGTCCATCAACGAACCTCTGCACTTGCAAGACTTTTGTTTTGACTCCGTCCGGTATCTTGCTCGTGTATCCAGTATCAGGTATCGATCCCTTCTGTCCAGTCCTGTCCGGTATCTTGCTCGTGTATCCAATATCCGGTATCGATCCCGTCTGTCCTGTCCTGTCCAGTATCTTGATGTTGTATCCAGTATCCGGTATCGATCCCGTCTGTCTTGTCCTGTCCGGTGTCTGCTCGTGTACCCTTTATCTGGTATCAATCCCGTCTGTCCTGTCTGGTTTCGATCTTCTTCTGCCAAGCGATTGCCGACGTTTGTGTTCCTGCGCATGACTGCCCCGTTACCATAAAATAAAGCTTGTGTGAAAACGTTACGCGTCTGGGTCCACCGTCTGTTCGGGTTCTGACAATGTCTTTCCTTCAACCTTCCTTTTTTCTCTTTGTTTCTCTTTTTTGTCTCTATGTCTTTTATCTCTATCTATCGCGGTGTTTCTTTTTTCTTTTCTTTCTCTCCCTTTCTTTAACTCCCTATCTCATTGTCCTTTCATCTTTTGTCTTCTTTCTCTTTTGAAATATCTCTTTATTCCTTTGTTTCTTCTTTTCACTCGCCCCTTGTCCTTTTTTATCCATTTTCTCTCCTTCTCGTTCCCTTTTTATCTCCCTCGCTTTGTCTGTGTCTTGCACTGTTTCCCTGTCTGCCTTTTGCTCCTTCAGAGCCCTTTTCTGCCTGTCTCTTACTCCATCTTCTCTCTTTCTCTTACTCCCTTTGTCTCCTTCTCTCGCTCCTTTTCTCTCTTCCACTCCCACTCCTCAATTTCCTCTCTTTCTCTCTTTGTCAGTTTATTTTTTACTTTTATTTCTTATTTAATACTTATTTGTTTGTTTGCTTGCTTGCTTTTGAGCCGTTTAGATAACACTAATAGTATGCTGTTTCATCTACAATGAGTGTAGCATGCTTTAGGTATGCTAATTCTATTGACTAGCCAATGGAATGGATATGTTTTTGTTATTGAAACTGCTCTGGCACAAAAGCAAACCGCACACCGTGAACACAAAAGACGTTCCTGCTTTGGATGAAAAACATAAATATAAGACATGATCTGTTTATATGGTTTTTCAGTTGTTGCGTTTTCTCCTCAGAAGAATATGCTTTCATATTGGCTTTTTCATTTTTCTCCACTTTAAAAAGCCACTATGTGCTGACAATACCTTATTTTACTGTCAAAAGCAAACATCAACAGATTTTTATTTTTGTTTTGGCCGGTATTATCTAAGGATCCAATAGCCACACGTGTGCCGCAATGGAAAGAAGTTCCATTGTCGACTCGTCAACGATAAGGGAAAAAAACGATGGCTAAAGGAGATGAAGGGCAGACAGCCAGATGAGTGAGTGGGCAGCTCTGCAAAGCAACGATACAATGCAGGCGAGTTCATGGGTGCAGAACATGCGGCGTAGCGCAAGGTGCATGAGTGGGTGAGCAGACATATGGGAAGAAGGTTGGAGGAAGACATATTCACTAGAGCAACAGTAGTCACGGATGAAATAATGACACAGGTAACTAGTTAAGCAAGCACCTTGGTTAGGCATTGCAGGTGTGAAGAATAGTCAGCAGATGAGTGGGTGAATCATCTCAAGGATGCACGCTCGGAACAATTGCACTGAGTTCGAGAAATTGAAATCGAACGTTTCGTCTAGGAATCTGTTCAACGTTGTTGCTACAGCAACCAAACAATGGGGTCAAAAGTAGCCGGATTCGAAATGAACATTTGCTAGTAATAGAAGACTTGCATTGACACATATATCATTGTATAATACTCGGCTTCTATTTCCAGTAGCTCGTGAAAAACTGAAGATACATGTTACTTTTTAGCCACCAAGCTACATTCTTAGATGGCTAGCTTGTTCAATTGTGTGTTTAGACCAGTGGTGGGACGCTGGGTCTTTCTAGGTCTTCTCTTTTGGTCTAGAAAATATCTGAATTGTATGATGTTAGTTATCAAAGAATACTTATTAAATAATACTATTAAATAATAAGTAAATAATACTTATTAAATAATTCCAAATTGTCAGCTCTTCTTTCTTGATTTTCCCCTGTTTGTGCTGCTTCCAAATGTGGGCTTTAATAGTTAAGTATTTAACATCACATTTCAACATTTTGAATGATTTGCCGTTTCGTGGTAGTCGGTGTATACCGGATGGTACCCATAAGTGACAAATTTGCGTTTTTCCGTGTAGATTTTCTTGTACGTCGTACACATCTTAAAATGCATAATAAACATACTTTGTATGGCAAGAACATACAGGTTGACAGGTATGGAGATCTACCCAGAGGCCTTCACGATCAGTTTTGAAGGCCTTAGGCATAGCATAAGTGCAGACAAAGCTACTGGTTTAGCTAATCAGATTTTGAGTTGGCTAGCTAGCTAGATATATATGTAGCTAGCTATAAAGCTAGATAGATAGTTAGGGTAGCGGTTATCTATCTCTTTGGTTCTGGTCTGTTATCATTAATTAAAAGCATGCGGTCTGTGAAAACAGCCCGCCGCAACGCAATAAAGCAAGTTTATAGTCCTCCACTGCCCACATTCTTTTTATCCACTTTTCATCTCTGTGACAAAATGGCCCCTGCAAGCTCAGGTTATAACTCTAGCTGCTGACAGCTCCGACGTTACGACTGCGGAAAGTGGCAATGGTGAGAACGATTAAAGGAAACGGCAGGTAAAGACCAGACTCCTTAAAGTCCTCATGGCTATTGTAGATTACAGATTTTTGGACTTTCTTCCTGGCAGGTGGACAGCATGTGCATGTTGATGAGGAGGGGGGGGTGGGAGGCGTTAACTGACCCCGATTGTTCGGTCAGGGTTTTTGAGGTGAAAAGCTACTCGTCCCGGTGCAGCTAAGACTCCATTCGCTCTACCTGCTCAATAGATGGCGACAGGGTGAGGTGAGTGATAGGACTGGAAGGGAGACTTTGCATTCATCAGCCTTTTGTGTAGGACGACACGACTCATTGAACTCCTTCGATACAAAACATGCAGCTAGAATATAAAGTATCATGCTCAATGGCATTGAAGTATTCTTTGGTTTAGAAAGTGGATTACTATGTATAAAAAATGAAATAAATGGCTTGATCTTTATTCTGGGCCATCATTTTCTTAGACACTGTTGTAAGAGTCTGTTTTGTGATTATTCCATCCATTTTTAAAATTGATGCTCCATTGATTGGCTGCCAACCGAAACCGGCAGATAAATTAGCATACCCTATACTACTTAGATTATGCAATAATCCCTTACTGGATCGCGGTTGTTTTTTCCTGGTTTCAATACTTCAGAATGTTATCGGGCAATGTATTTTCCATTCTGACTGGCTAAACAGTCGCCCCACCCCTTTTCGTCCTCTGCTTGTGCATCAATAACGTAAAATACTTTAACCAATCTAGGCTCGGATAATTTCCAATGTTAAATTTTTTTAAAAGCTGTTATATCAACAAAACACTCTGGACCCACAAACGCACCAAAAGGCAGAGGAAGATGCTTTCTATAGCCCATTCTATAGCCCACAAAGTTGGACTTCTCCACATGTTAAAGGATTTTTTCCCCGCATTTTTGTCTTCCCAATAACATCCTCATTATGGCGACAAAATATAATCTGAAGTGGGTAGGTTCAAAACATTCAGAATTATTCTTTAGTTAATTTTTAATCTGGCCCGTCGAGCTAACAGGCAAAAATATTATAATATGTATTATCACACTGATAACAAAAGTCCCTTTTTTGGACCAAATTGCGATTTTTGCTTGAATCATGTTCCCATAGAAAGCTGCAATATTTGCACAAGTGCCCAAGTCGATCGGCCAATCATAATTTAGATAACCAATCAATACTGCATTATAAAAGATAATTTTTAAATTAGAATTTGACGGTGCAGAAGATATTTGTAAAATAAACATCCTGTCATGATTACCCAAGTGGAGCCACCTGGGGCAATCATCTG
Source organism: Urocampus carinirostris (assembly GCF_059441175.1). Taxonomy (NCBI): domain Eukaryota; kingdom Metazoa; phylum Chordata; class Actinopteri; order Syngnathiformes; family Syngnathidae; genus Urocampus; species Urocampus carinirostris. The sequence continues at coordinate 30,857,685 of NC_142354.1, read as the reverse complement.
GCACGCTGGAATGTGCCTTCTGATTGGGTTATGTTCCCTATTTAAGCATTCTACACCGAGACATGGGGGTCGGAGGATTAATCCTGTAATTCTGTACATCTGTACCCCGTATGACGCTCCCGATTACCTGTGCCTTGTTTACCTGATTCTCTCTGCCTGCCTCCGATCCGACCTGCTTCCGTCCCAAGCTACGATCATCTCTTCAGTCCCGGTAAACTCAACCTGCTTCCGTCCCACGCTACGATTGGCTACGTCGTCCGAAGTTTCCCGCTAACCCTTGTGCTTCCCCAAATAAAAGTATTGTACGAACGCTCTGGGGTCTCCTGCTCTGTTCTGGTAATCCTCGTGACACATCCAAAAAGTTTATTTAATACAGTGCTTTTACTTGTTGTTTAAAAGTATTTTCACACCACAAAAGTAAACAGTTAGACTATATAAAATGGGTTTAACAATGCAGTGTAAAATAAATACATCAAACTCTTACAACCTGAGACAACTTCAAATATTTTGTTTAAAAAAAAAAAGTAAACAGGAATATAATATTAAGTAAGTATCCAATCTCTCACTTTACCTCTCTTACTCTGTCTTTTTGTAACAATGACAATAAAGGTATATTCTATATTCTATATTCTAAGTCATCCCCCTCTCTCTCTGTCTATGATACTCGACAAGACTTCTCAGTGAAGAGAGAGCAGCAGTTTCGGAAACATTAGTGAAAGAATCTTACACTAGTCTCCCCAAATGAGATGTTAAGTATTGTGAATTTAATAGCTCTCTTTCTCGTGATATTATGGTAAGACATTCTCAATTGTGTGACGTCATCACGCATTGTTTTGCGTTTTTGTAGATGGCTGCCTTGTTGTTCACATTTGCGTGTTTTTTGGGGAATAAATAGGCTGAAAAGGATGTCCCGCTTATTTCCCTTACGCGAAGAAGACTGCACACTCCAACATAGCCTTAACATGAGACAACACGTTGTTTTGTACTAGACAAAGTAACGCACTACGCTCGATTGTCAGTAACAGTGGGAAAAAATTGTTGGATTTTCCCTTTACTGGAAAAATAACATCTTTACGCAACAGCATTATTTATAACTGTTTTTATCCTTACACTGCTGCTAAGTAGCAAAACCACAAAAAGTAAACCACAATATAACAAGGCATTACTACACACCACACTTCATTGAAATGGGTCCACAAAATGTCCCCAGAGTCGCACAAATTACACAAAAAGAGCTCAATCCGGCTCCGTATTTCATTGCTAACAGTGAGTTAGCCTTATTATTGGAACATTAGCAACGGCCTCTCAGCTTGGGCGACTATTTCCTGCAAACCCCTGATGAGCAATCGGCAGCCATCTGCCAGCTACGATAGTCGGATGCGATCGGATGATTTTACGATGCTTGGTAATTAGGATACGCCGCCATAACAACCTTGTTCATTTGAATGTCCGTAGCATGTACCGGGAACGAGGCCGCTGTCGCTAAAACAAAGGTGTCGCCCTGTTCTTTGTGTCAGGTTGACAAATCCGGAAGACTTTTTGTTTTGAACATGCCATTGTCCTTCCATTCGTGTATACTAGTCATGTGTCGTTCGCAAACGAAAACTATGAACCGGTTCTTCGAAGTGAACGATGAGAGCCGGCTCCCTACTGTTGCCGAAATATCCTACCATGTGGAGACGTCCTACCGCTAATCTGACAGTGAATTTTGTATTCTTTCTTATCAAGTAAAACTTGCAACACTGAAACTGTGTTGGGCACGTTACTTTAAAAAAGTAATTGGTTATAGTTACTTGCTACTACTTCCAAGGAGTAACCAATTTGGTCACTGAGTTAATCTATTGTAAAATTAACTAAGTATTAGGGTAAAAAAACTATTTCTGTTACTTTAAAAATAAATTGTATGTCAAAGAATTTTAAATACTCTGAGCAGTTTTTGAGTCTGTCATGATTGCTAACTCTGGTCACCTGGAGCGATCATGTGGGCGCCTTCTGATTGGCTGACCCTTCGTTCTTTAGCGCGCTGCGCCCAGACTTCTTCGTCAGAGTATTACGATTGTAACTCTGTGTGACTCTCCTGGTTGCCCGTTTCGTCTAGAACTCTGTTTACCTGTTTTTGCCTGCCTCCGACCCGACCTACTTCCGTCCCACGCTACGATCTTCTCTCCAGCCCTGGTGAACTCGACCTGCTTGACTTCCGCCCTCCGATTGGCCATCCGATCCGAAGCCTTCTTTCCGGCTCCGCTGTTGACGTCTGACAGCCATCTCGTCTCCCGCAAGCCCTGATCGCTTCCCTAAATAAATAACTGAAACGAAGGCTCTGGGGTTTCCTGGTCTGTTCTAGTCTCCTGATAGAGTCAGTTGAATAGAGAACAGTTAGTTGTGTTATAGAACCTTGTAATATTTAGTGCCTCTCACCAGCATATGTATCCTCTACTTCAGATGCAATAAAAAATTAACAAAAAATAAAAATAATGTAAAAAAAAAATACTTATCAGCAGTTAACAATATAAAATGAGTTTAATAAACTCGAATAGTCTGTTGTGGGGATGGGAATTCCAACTATTTTTAAAGAACCGGCTTTTTCGGCATGGCTCACTAAAAATAATTGTCTCTTTCGGCTCCCAAATAGTTCTTCAGGTTGTATTTGTTGTTTAATCAGTGTACAGACGCTCCCCTACTTACTAACAATTGAGTTACGAACAACGGTAGGTACGAAAAAAAATTTCGGGATGTCTAAAAATATCTGTACATTGCTGTAAGTTAGATTTTGTATTGTGCACCTTTTTCCGAGTACAGGTCATTACTTTAGTGCTTCTTTCTGCCGCTACCAGCGTGTGGTTGGCGCTGTGGGAGGTCACCCAGCATCCACCCCGAAGAAGGAATTTGGCTTCCTCTTCCTAGTTCTTGTGTAAAAACATACACTGGTGAAAACCGCGTCGCCGAAAACAGCGTCAGATGTGCAAGGACGCGCCACCGTTGGCGTTCTGCAGCGAAAGTAACCATAACGGCGTTGTAACGGCAGAAAAAGTAACGAGTTAGATTAACCAAATACTGGAACAATAACAACGTCAGCCCCAACACTGCTCATGACCAGGGTTGGGTAGGGTTGCTTTAACTGGATTACTTTCAATTACTTTTGGATTACTCCAATACCAAATATGCTAGTAAAAGACAAAACAAACTAAATGTGAATAAAATTACTAAATTTTGTGCAGGCTTGGGGAGTAACGGAATACATGGAACGGCAAAAATGATGTTGGCAAGCTGTTTGGATTTATCTTCATTTTGTTTGTCGCATTTTATCTTAGTTTTGCCGGAGATCAAAGAGATCAAAGCCAGGAGAGAAAGCTTACCACGTGTTGTGAGTCATAATTGTATTCATATTTAGTTGCTTTTGTCTTTTATTAGCATTTTTGGCTTGGAGTAATCCAAAAGTAATTGAAAGTAATCACGTTAAAGTAACCCTACCCAACCCTGCTCATGACATATAATGAGGGTTAGCATGCAAACATACACTGCGTGATTAACGTAAAAAACAAACACCATGCTAAAAAGCTAGCATAGGAAAAACACGGCAGCTTAAAAACTATGTCAGAAAACAGTATTTTCAAGCGGTGAAAGAGTCAAATAAGACTTAATCAAAACAAAAATTGTCAGTACTGTACTCCGTAGTAGAGCCGGCCAAAGGCATAAGCGAGCTAAGCGGCTGCTTGGGTCCCGCAAACAACAAATTTAAATATCAAATATAGTGCTTGGATACAGGGACCTCATATATTTTTTCGCTTTAATTCTGAAAATAAAAGTATAGCATAGAATTGCTACAAAATAATACTACTGTCACAATCACCCGGATCGGGAACACCTGTGTTGAGGATTTGGCGCCAACAGCCAGGACAGCTGATTGGCGCACCCTGTATATTTAAATCCCCAGCTTCCAGTTACACTTTGTTGGATTGTACTCACGCTACCTGTTGCCTTCAGCTCAGTAAGCCCGTACCTCTGACTCTTTGCCTGCTCCCTGTTCTCTTCTGATTGATCTCCGTTGCCGACCCGTTTCTGTAAATCTGCCCTGCCCGTCTGACTCCTGAACTATTTTCCGAACACTACGATTACGCCTGTCCGCGACCATTCCCGCCAAGCCTTCACCCGCCTGTCAAGTTCCGTCAATCCGCCAACCAACGGATCGAAGAATCCCACCTTGTCATTTCCTTCCTTTCAATAAAACCAAGAAACGAGCGCAAGTGATCTCAGTCTTCCTTTCGTCCTGTCTGACAACTACAGTAATACTATATTACAAAATACTACTACATAATTAGTTACTCCAAAAATAGTACGAAAAGAAACCTACAGTAATATTACAAAAATACTAAAGAAATATGACAAAATGACTACTATGGAAACACTGAACAAATACCAATACATAATACTGTAATCCAAAATATTACTACAAAAATACGATTACAACAAAAATGCTGCAAATTACACTTATATCCATACTAAGAAAATTCTCCTATGGAAATATCACAAAAATAAAACTACAGTAACACTGTTCTACAAAAATACTAAAGAAATACTACAGATATACAACAAACATTCTTATATGGAAATATTATCAAATACAACAGAGATACCAAAAAAAAAAAAAAGTACTACTACAGTAATACTACAACGATACTATAATCATAAAATACTGTAACAATACAAAAATACTTTGAAAATATGACAGATATACAACAAAAAAATCTACTTTCGTAATACAACAAAAGTAATACAGAAATACTAAAACAATACAGTACTACTATGGTATTGCTACATAAAAATTACTTCAGAAATACTGAAAAAATGGTACAGTAATAAGACTACAGAAACACGACAAAAAAACTACAGAACTTCAATAATAATTCGACTTCAGAAATACTACAAAAAAACCTAAAAAAAAAACTACAGTAATACTTCAAAGATAAATGACGACTGAGCTGTGTAAAACAGGGACCTAATATACAATTTTTTTATTTTCTGGCTTTCAAATTTTTATTTCATTTTTTCTTCTTTTTTTCCCCTAGACTTTTACTTCTTATTTCTTGATTTTTTTTTCTCTCTTTTCCTTTTATTTTTATCTTCTTTAGTTTTGTTTTTCCTAGCTTTTTACTTCTTTTTTTCCCTCTATTTTTTTTCTTTTTTTATTTGGCCTTTTTCATACGTTTTTATTGAATATTCTTCCTTTACTCTCTCTTTTTCACAGCTTTTATTTCTTTTTTTTTCCCTTATGTTTTTCCCTGGCCTTTTACTCTTTTTCCTCTGTTTTCTCTCTTTTTTTTCTTGTTTTCCTTTATATCTCTCTTTTTATTTTTTTTTGCTCTGTTTTACCCCCTGCGAAAAAAAGAGTCAGCTCTCTTTAGTCAACCGGGCCGCAGGAGCCTGTTCTCAACAACAAGGCAGAATTCCCATCACTAGCGTGTACTGGCTCCCATCTGACTCTGCACATGCCTGTCTCCTTTCTGGCTTTTTCATTTGAATGCTCTCTGTCCAAGGAAAAGACATTTCCATCGCCTGTGTGTGTCTTTCATGCTCCCCTTTGCAGCATTGTTTGGCTCCTTTGCAAACCGGCTTTGCTTTTCCCTTCCCGGAAGGATTAACATACACCGCACATTTCATAGAGAGGCAGTAATAAAAGAGTGTATTCACTTGCTTTCCCAGGGAGCAATAAGCAGAATGGGGCTCTCTCCAAGGTCATGACAGAGAAGAATTGTCCATCATAATTCATTTTGGGGGTTTGCCAAGTACTTTGGCATGCCTTCTATTTTGCATCACCCAGGTGTTATTTCAGATTACAGTGTGTACGCACACAGGCAAATAGATAGCCTATAATCAGGTTAGTTTGAATGGAGACACATCTCCCCCCCGCTTGGTAAAATTATAACCCTGAGGACCGGTTTCACTCGAGGATCTCTGACATGGAAGTGAGTGGAGTGTGACTGGAGCCGATGGCAAGTGCTGGGGTTAGAGGAGACAGGACGGCCGGCTGGGGAGAAGACAGCGAGGGAATCGAAATTCCGGCTACGTGCTAAAAGTCGAAATGGTCCGATGTGCACTGTGATAACTCCTTCATCTTCTAGAAAAACAGATAGTGGGAAAGAAACGTATGGAGTATGCATAGGCTTTTTGAGTCAGAGGCGGCATTGGGTTGAAATATCTGCCCAAGGGGTTGGGGCAGGAGAAACTGTATTTTTTAATCTATATCAGATACAACAATAATGCATGAGGAATCGAGATATCTATTTTTTTATATGCACTAATAGATAACTGCACTTGCAGACAGTTACATAAACAGTCGTACCTTTACTTACGAATAATTCTTTCTGGGAGTAGCTTCCCAACCTGAAACAAGTAGAGACGCATTTTAAATGTAAATGTGCTAATCTGTTCCAAGCCCCACAAAAGTACGGTATATTTTTGAATCAATCTGGAAAGAGCATCAGAACATGAAAGACAAATTTCCTCAAATACGAGACTAAAATGTCTTTATTCCGGGCCTATCTAGCCGGAAACCCTTCTCTTTTTTGTCTCGAAATTTTGAACCATGACGGTGACACAAATAGAATGCTGGGAAACTCTAGTAGCTGTTAATAGCAGCGCGTACTGTTCTGTATTTTTGACTTCTTATCCTGAAATGCCAATATTTTCCCGTACGGGTAATTCGTAACCTGAAACTTTCATATGTAAGTAGAGGTACCACTGTGCTGTAATCCCGTTTGTTGTGTTTAATGGGGACCAAAACCCACGGAGATATGCACAAATATGTGAAGCAGTAATGCTGGCCCCTGCTCACAGGAACAGTCGACCAAGGATAATGGAACTCTGTCGCTGTGGTGCGATTCATTTTAGACAAAAAGAATGGAGAAAAAACGAGCCACCAAGCGATTTACAAATTTGCTCCCTCTGCAGCCACTCTCAGGAATAATTGACTAGGATAATGGATCGCGGCCAAAAGAGGGCAGTAGTAATGTTCCGTGGGCCACAATTGTAATCCTTAGCGGACCGACCCGTGAAAAGTCGTAAAAATGCAGCAATAATTGATCTGGGATAATGGATCACGGATCCACAGGTGACTTTTCATTTTAGGCGGAAATAAAAGGAAAAAAAGGCTGCCACACATGACACAAGTCTGCTCCCTTGGCTCCAGCTCTCAGAAATAGTCGACTTGGAATATATGATAGAAGCCAAGTGCAGTGCAGTTCATTTTTGGTGGACTACAAATGCACGCTTCAGTGGCTTAAACTGAAAAAACAGGCACTCTGCCAGCCTTCGCTTGCAGCAATAGTCAACCAGGTATAATGTATCTCAGCCATACAGGCGCTGTTCACTTCAGGCGGAAAAAAGAGGAAAATGTGTTGCCACACATCACACAAATTTGCTCTCTCTGCACTTACTCTCAGCAATACCCGAGTGGGGATGATAGTTTGTGGCCAAAACAGTGCAGTTCATTTTAGGCAAGCTGATACATCATACTTAAAAAGCCTCAACCAGCCCCCTTAACAATATTTAACCGGAGATAATGGATTGCTGCCATGGCCCTGCTTTTCATTTTAAGCTAGCCATAAAGGATCCCCCAACAGAAATGCCTCCTGCCAGTCGCCACTCAGAGCAATATAGGTCCAAGGCCGTTGAATTGACCCAGCACGAGTGCGGTTTATTTAAGACCAAACCGGAAAAAAGATCGGCCGTGCATGAAGCAAATTTGGTCTCTCAGCCCCCCATCGTTAACAACAGTCGACTGGGGATAATGGGTTCTAGCCGAAACAGCGCAGTTAATTTTAAGCAGGCCACAATAGCATGCTCCTGCTCCATGGGAACATGGATTGCGGTCACATGAGTGCACTTCATTTTAGGCAGATATAACAGCAAAAAAGTGTTTTAAGGTTCGACAAAGGTGTGCCTTGCTAGTCCCAGCTCGCAGCCATATGAAATCAGGGATAGTGGTTCCCGCCCGCATGAGTGTAGTTCACATTTTGTTGGACAAAAAGGCAAAAAGAGACCCACCATGAAAAAGGACGATTCTAATGCCGTCAAAGAAAGTGTTTACAGTTAATATTCCTGCGGGCGGAAATGTAATTCACCACTTCCCCTCCCAAAATGATATCTATATTATGTATATTATAATATTGATATTAATTTACAATAGATTATTTTAAAGAAGGACAGAAAGGCAGCTAAGTTGTTAGCGCGTCCGCGGCTCAGTACTGAGGTCATGAGGTTGAACCTTCCTGTGCGGAGTTTGCATTTTCTCCCCGTCCTTGCGCAGGGTTTCTCCGGGCACCCCAGTTTCCTCCCAAATCCCCAAAACATGCATCTCAGGTTAATTTGCCGGTCCAAAATTGTCCCTACGTGTGAATGAGCGAGTGAGTTGTCTGTCCCTGTGTGTTCCGCGACTGGCTGACAACCAGTTCAGGGTGTCCCCTGTTTACTGCCTGAGGTTAGCTGGGATGAGCTCCAGCACCCCTGCGACCCTACTGAGGATAAGCGGTGCAGATAATGGATGGATATTTTAAAGAATAGTGAGCCTTCCTTTTCAAATAACAAAGCAAATACAAACAAATAAAACACAAATAAAAAATCATTCCTATTGCAGCGTGTTCACATGAGTATATTATGAATCAAATTTTGGCACCTAATCTCACGGAAATTGCTCTGCTGACTGCCTGGTCCCCATTGTAGTCATTGGGGTCCCATATACCCCAGCTCCTTTCCCGATGATATTCCAGCACGATGGCTAAAAGATGGAAATGCAGCACTAGGAAATATTATTTATTAATTTTTGTTGTCAGAATGTGATTTTTGCATTTCGTCCCAGGAGTTTCGAAACAGTTATATGTGAAAGGCTAGATATTCTCATGTATTCAAAAACACAGAAAAAAAGGACATGTTTGTTCTGTAGGCCAAAAAAATTGTTATAGAGATATATATTTTAAAAATTACACTGTATTTACTATTTTGTTTCATCAACCACAGAGTAGAAGTACAGTGTAAAAAAAGAGAAACAAAATGAATTAGGAAAATGATACTAGACAAGTAGAATGATTTACCAATAGGACAAGGTTTTTAGACGTGTTCAATATACTGCGGACAGTAAAATAATAAACAATTTAATTAATAAATTTAGCAATTTTCTACCTTTTTTACTGACCCCCAAACTCCACTGTCCCATTGGCTCAAGAATTGCTCATTGTAGTCAATATTTTTCTCCATCTTAGCATATCTTATTTCTTCAGTAGAATAAGCAAAAATACCCATAAAATAGAGAAATTATTTCCTTTCTTTTCTCATTTAGATTTTATTTCATAAGATATAATAGCAACACTTTACTAAATATTAGGATGGGAAAAAATTGTCATATAATTAGTTCTTCACTGATATACATAAACATTCAATGGGGCATTTTAAAAACTATTATTATAATCTTCATCATTATTAATAGTATTTTTTCCAATTTTAAATGATTTAAGGAATTAATTAATCATATTTTTATACGGGCAAAACGATCATACAACAATACAAGTTGTTTTGCAGTTAATGTTCTGCCCCATTGAGAGACAAAATGCTATTTGTAATTGTTAAATGAAATGAAATGAATGAAAATGAAAAATGTTGTTAATGTTCTCTATTTTACTACATTTTCTATATAACTTATTTAGTAAAGTACACAAAATATTGTAAATGTTTTTTTTCTCAGGTTAAAAATGTATTTCTTTTACACACATAAGATAATCAATACTTAAAATAAGCTGCTGTCTCCCATAATTTTAAGCAAAATTTAGGTGTAGAACTAGAGCAATATTTACCTTCATTGTGTTTGACCCATTAGCGGGAGAAACCGGACAAAAGGTAAGCATGCTAAAAGAAAAACAATTAATGATTGAAAACAAATCCAAGGTTAACGTAGCAAATAAACAAATGGTATTCAACAACTGACAAAGTGTCCAAAAAAAAACTAACTTGGCATGACCATGGCTCTGTCAACCTCTGCTGTCAGTCAATATAAAGAGCAGTATTGATAAGTTAAATGCATGGAGACAGATTAGGTGCTGGTGGGTGCTCTCCAGCCACTCCTCCCAGGGTGGCGCAGTCTAGGTGGGAAACGGTGTGCCAAATGCTGACATTTTGTTTTTAACAGTATGCTAACCTTATAATCACCCGCACAGCCCTTATCAACTTCCTTTTTATTGAGTCAATAGTGCTCCATCCATTAGACGACCTTGCGGGCAGGACAACAACTGTGCAAAGCGAGTAAAAGTTGGCTCAGTGTCCAAGTAGGAAACTGCAGGACGCGTGCGATGATCTTTACCTAAATAGAACATTCAAACAGACCTCAGGAGCCCTCATTACAAAGCACATCTTCAAAGGGCATGGAGGGCAAAGCGATCATAAGGGGCAGTGATTATGGCACAGGCCAATAGCTGAGATGAAACCCTGGGTGTCAGCATGCCAGGGAAGAGAAGACAAAACTGAGGCAACGAACCCCTTGCAGAGGAAAAAAGGAATAGGATTAGGTATTTCATTTAAAAAATGTAAAAGTAGCACTTGTTTTTAACAATTGTGCTCTTTTTTAGTCGAGAAGTCGTGTTCCCTCGCAATATCACCATTCGACTTTTATTTCCTTGGTGCATTGCGGATTTTGGGCACATCATGGAATTTTGGCAGTACTTTATGAATCTTTGAATATGACGGTTAAAAATGCAAATGTACAAAAAGACTGTCTCCACTTTTAATTTAACATTAATTAAACCAAGATTTTTTTTATGTCATCTACCAAAATCAATCAAGTACCATTTTTGTTTGCTCCGGAAGTTTGCTATATTGCTTATCTCGGCCATTTGCAAGTTGAGCTAGAACGTTGCCTGCCAGAAGCATAGATTTACACTCCATATGGATGGATGCAACTGTCAAATCCATTATATATGTATATATATATATATATATATATATATATATATATATATATATATATATATATATGGACTTTAAGATTTTTGCAATGGGGTTGAAAATAAAACAAAAATGTCAGAGAAATTAGCCAATACACTTGAGTCTTTTTTTTAGCAACAAGCGTGTATCATTTGTCTCTGTACTAGACGGCTGGAGTGCTTTGCAGCATAAGAGTATGCCGGATGAGAGAAACTGCACAAGCACAGTCATGTACACAAGTAAAACAGATTCCTGCGTCAAGGTATAGTACAAACTTACTGTACTGTAATCGCTCACTTGCGCTGCGTACTGCATTGCAGTCTAAAAATATTTGCAATATATTATCCTCAATCGCATATTGCTGTGAGCAGAAGTCGGCAGAGCGTATTTTTGTTGGGCTTGAACGGCACTTGAGCGACTTTTTTCCATTATTTAAGTCAACCACTGCTGAGAGCTAAAGTCAGCAGAGCATTTTTTTCCATTCAGTGCCGTTGTAGCCCACCTACAATGGACAGCACCCGTACAGTCACGATCCATTATTCCTAATATTTTTACGAACAGGGGCCAGCAGAGTTCATGTTGATAACTGGGGATACTTTGCGTATTTTAACATATTGCGAGGCTTTCTGGTCCCCATTAACCGTGATAAACAAGGGACTATGGTATATAGTACCTATTTTGCAGAAATTCACCTAAAACGTGAAGTTATGGGAGGGATTAACGGGAAAAATCAAAGGGAATATTGTAATCCTGTATGTTCTTAAAGCTTGCTGTTAAGCAATACAAACGTCATACAGGGTTTTATGAAACACCACGTAAATATTTTATGACTATAATTCCTACATCCTCTTGATACAATATAGAATTGCAATCAATCCCATGAACTGAAGTTTGATGGACACTCAATTACTTAGCCTAATGAATATAAAAGTCATCCCATGAAATAGAAATGATTCTATTCGATCTCACATTCACTAGTATGACAAGATTCAAGAATGCAACAATTTATAACTTTTCGATTCAGCCTTATCAGAAATGGATTTGTATCCATTTCATTTATACTTAACATGTACGAGCAAATCACACACCTCTCAAATTTTTACCAAAAATACACATTCGACGAATCAGTAAATGAATGCTTTACTCAACGATCGTCTTCACACTAAATCCGACCTCAGATTATTGTGTACGTTTACATAATCGGAATGCTGTCAATATTCCTTTTTTTATGGAATTATTGCCTGCATGTAAACGTAGCTAGTGAGGATGATAAAAATTTAAAATATTCACTGACTATGTTTGGCACAGACTACATTTCGTAATGATTTTATAGCAACCTTTTTCAAGCTGAGAGCTGCTTTGTGCCTCTAATTAGAGCCTTGGGCACCGAGTTTTAAATGCATTTAGAAAGTCACAACTGATCATTTTATTACTATTTGTTACTATGCTATATGTTATAAAAGGTAAAACATTTGAAGTAGGGTAAAGCAGACTCAGTCAACCACACAAAAAAAAAAAATATTTTTGCTAAAAATTACAAGGACCCAGCACTGGTGAGCCATTTTCAGAACAGGTCCACGGGCATATCAGATGTCCTTAGAGAACACCCTGGTGCCCATGGGCACAACGTTGGAGATCCCTATTGTATGGCTTCTTCATTTAATAAGATGAGCTTTGTTTTGTATCAAGAAGTGTCCTTGAGAGATATCGCACAAGTTTAGATAGAAACTTATTGTACAATCTTTTGCACCGGAAATTTCGGTTTTGTTTCGACATTGCTTTTTTAGTGACACAGTTGGCATGGCGCCCGATTGGTCCCCACCGTTTGGCGCCAGCTTCTGTCACGGTTGCCATAGCGTCCAATAGGACCCACCCATGGACACCAGCTGAAGCTCGTTGACAGATTGCTCCCTGTCACTACTTAAACGCTGTCCTGTGAGTCGTCGTTTGTCGGAGCGTCTGCGAAACTCTATTTTGAGAATCTCCGTTTTTCCTGTGTCTTTGCTCCTGTTTTGGTTTCGCCACAATCTGTTTGATTTTGACCACTTCCGCGTTCCGAGCAATTTACTCCCCGCGACCATCGATCTCAGGATCGTGTGTGCGCTCTTTTCTTTTCTCCCCAATAAACTGTGAGTACGTTACGCGAGTGGGTCCTGTTTTTTCTACTGCTACCTGACAATTAGTTTAAGAATGGTTGCAGGCTCTTTGCATCTCCATACTTGTGACCTGTTGCAACCTTTTTATGTAACTGATTTGTATTCTGTAAATAAACACTAAAGGGGACTTTTAATTGTTTCCAGACAGTATATTGGATTAAATGATTGGGATTTGTAGAATTCCTTTTTGATAGGTCTCCAAACTATTGTTCGTTCATAGAAAAGCTTTTTTTCTAAGTTTGAACAATCATCCATTCACAATCATCCAAGCACAATCATGCTGAAAACAATTGTCCAACACAGATTACTTTCCCATTTATATTTTAAGGGCTCCACAGGCTATAATAAAGTTTGATCGTTTACTGTCGCCTCGCTGTCTCCCCCCTTGAGGAAAACAAAGAAATGTGTAGGGGGAGTGACTAATTTGCGGTTTCCCCCAACAATCTATCATCAGTTTACACTCAGCGAGCAGTCATTACGCCAAGAGTCAGTGCATGGCGGCTCCCAACAGGGTATGCAGTCAGAAATAACCCCTCAATCACACTTAAATGGCGGCGGGGGTGCTCCGAAAACAACAGACACGGCTCACAGCCAGGGGCTGCCAACCCTGCCCGGAGTGCGCCACAGACTGTCAGTCTCGGTCTCCTTTTGCACTCCAATATCAAGTGTCCTTTTATTCAACAGCTCTGCGAATTCAACATCCCTTTTTTTTTATTTTGGCGGTGTCATTTTTGTGCCCAGTTTCAGAACTGACTGTTCGTTTACCTTGATATAGAACGCTCTTGATTTACATCATAGCTGTAAACAAAGAAATACTAGCATTTAAAACACTATCATTTAGTTCCAGTCAAGTAAATTGACGTTTATTTGTATTGCCCTGCATTGCAAAAAGTCTGAAATGACTGCACAAGCCACAATGAGAAAATCCTAGATTCAAATACCTTACCTACAACAGTCTGATGTCCATTTTTCGTTTTTCTTAGCTGCATAATTGGTCCTACGCCTGAACGTGCCGAAAATAAAAAGCAGTACACCCTCAGAGAACAGCATCCCCGCTTTACGGCGTTTTCACTTTATTGTATGAAATAAGCTTTTTTTCAGTTCTCGTTTACAGCGTTTCCCCACTATCCGACATCAACAGAGTTATTTTTCATGCCCAAAAACATACAAAAGTCGGTGTTTGGGTGATCCATGTGCCTCATACGTCTCTAGATGCCTGTCTGCTAATGGTTAGCGACATACATGATGCTGCTCTACTATCATCCACTCATCCATCTATCCATTATCTGCACCGCTTATACTCAGTAGGGTCGCTGAGGTGCTGGGGGCAATCCAAGCTATCTTCGGGCAGTGGGCAGGGGACACCCTGAACTGGTTGCCGGCCAGTCGCACGGCACACAGAGACAGACAACTCGCTCGCCCATTCACACCAAGGGACAATTCTGACCGGCCATTTAACCTGTCATGCATGTTTTTGGAATGTGGGAGGAAACCGGAGCGCCCGGAGGAAACCCACACAAGTACGGGGAGAACATACAAACTCCACACAGGAGGTTTGAGGTCTGATATCATATCATATTAAATTGTTCCTTGAAATAATTCAATTTATTGCCAATTACTTTCAAATTATTTTTAATGTGAATACTTCTGCAACCTCAGTGGAACTGTTTAAATCCAGGCCCAAAACACACTTCTATTCTATAGCTTAGGAATGACCTATATTTCACGTTGACAATATCTGTGTATTATTTTTTATTGCAACATGTGTTGCAGCCTGGTCATCCTGGGAGGGGGATTACCTCATGTCCCTTCTCAAGGTTTGTCCATTTTCCTCATATTCAGGTTTTTGAGTTTTTCCGTGCCCTCGTGTGGGTTTCAGATCAAGGGAAGGTGTAATAATAATCTATTATCTGTGCAGCCCTTTGTGATTAAAGGCTGTACAAATAAACATGACTTGACTGGAGTATTGGTCTGTGTCATGGCATCATGCAGATGACGATATGCTATAGCTAAGTTAAACAATTCAGCAAAGCTAAAATTTGGTCTACTCTTAGGGATCATTTCTATAGTTCTTGACCGGGAACGGTGCATTCCGCAGTGGTTAGGATATGGTGCTCTTATACTAGCTAGGCATTGATGCTAGGTCCTTAGCTTGGCCTTAGCTTGGCCTTTTGCCATGATCTTTGATTTTTGCAATCTGGAGATGGAATAGGAGCTTGCTCTGTCCGCTCCACGCATCGGCCCGGTATTGCAGTACCTCCGGGAACGGTGCATTCGCAATGATCGCAGCAGGGCTTTAGGGCAAGGACCTTAGCTTGGCCTTTTGGCTAAGAGTAAGTGTCCCGGCTCCTAGGCTTTGTAGCGTATTATGAACTGACCGATAACGGATAATGGATAATGAATAACGAAGATAGAACAATAACCCTTAAAAACCCCAAAACCCCCTTTTAAATATTAGATCGCTTGCTCCTAAAGCTTTACTTGTTGATAATATTATTCGTGATTACAAACTTAACTTGATTGGTCTATGTGAAACTTGTTTGAGACCGGATGAGTTTTTACCGCTAAATGAGGCTTCTCCTCAAGACTACGTGAGCAACCATGTAGCACGCCCTTTGAAGAAGGGTGGCGGTGTCGCGCTAATTTCTGAAAAAACGCTCAAATTTACTCCTCGTACCTCTAATAATTACAAGGCGTTCGAGGCTCTTGTTATGCGGTCCTCTCTATTGTCAATTTATGTAGTAACTATTTATCACACACCAGGGCCATACACAGTTTTCTTAGATGAATTTGCTGAGTTTTTGTCTGAACTAGTAACCTATGCAGACAAAATTATAATTATGGGGGACTTTAACATTCATATGATCTCCCCACTCAGTTCACTTACTCTTGCGTTTCGGTCTCTAATTGATGCATTTGGTTTTAATCAACTGGTTGATTTGCCAACTCATAAAGATGGAAACCCGCTAGATTTGGTTCTGACTCGGGGAGTTTAAACCTCAAACATGACGGTGTTACCGTGTACTACCGTTATCTCTGATCATTATTTAGTTACTTTCGAGGTGCTAGCTAAATGTAGTACAAAAAAAGCACTGGCACAGTTTCTGAGCTCTCCGATCTTCTTTCAGGAGCAGTTGCGTCCTTTCCTTCATACAAAGGCTCTATCGACTCACTCATGAATGAGGTTAATGCTACCCTGGCTAGTGTCCTGGTTTCAGTAGCGCCCATACGGCTTAAATCACGACCTAAAAGACGCACGTCTTGGTTTACTGATGAAACTAGATCCCTTAAACAATGCAGGAAATCTGAAAGAAAATGGCGCGCTACCAAGCTTGAGGTTTTCCATCAAACCTGGTGTGACAGCTTGTTAAAGTATAAAGCGGCCCTTGCCTCTGCAAAATCAGCCTACCTTTCGAAGGTGATTGCGTCACAAAAGAGCAATCCCAAAATCATTTTCGACACTGTACCATCACTTACAAGGCAACAGATTATCCCAGATGGATCCACCCATTCAGCCCATGACTTAATGGTCTTCTTTAATAAGAGGATTCAATCCATACAGGAAGAAATTGCTAAAGACAGTATTAATACAACACATACTAAAGGGCTGAAATCTATAGATGCACGACGTGGTGGCTGTCCAGGGAATTTGTCCCGTTTCAGTGAACTGTCACTCGATAATCCTAAACAGGTGGTGAATACGGCCAACCAGACGACTTGCCTGTTCGACCTGCTTCCAGGTTCGCTTTTTGGGGTCCTTGGACCTTCAGTTCTAAATATTATAAACATATCACTCTCCTCAGGTGGAGTTCCAGCGGATTTTGAGTCCGCTGTTATTAAACCTACACTGAAACGACCCAACCTTGATCCAGAAAGCTTATGTAATTTCTAAAGTACTTGACAAAGTAGTGGCTCAGCAGCTGAATGATTTCATATCCGAGAACAATCTTTTTGAATCAATTCAATCAGGATTCAGGGCTAACCACTCTACTGAAACAGCTCTGATTAAGGTAACCAATGATCTCCTACTGGCAATGGACTCTGGCGCTTCATCACTTTTGCTGCTGCTGGACCTTAGTGCTGCTTTTGACACAGTGGACCATAATATCCTACTAGAACGGCTGGAAAATGGATTGGTCTCTCAGGAACCGTCCTCTCATGCTTCAGATCCTACCTCTCAGATAGGACGCACTGTGTTAAATATGGCGAACTGACATCTGAGCGTGTTAGTGTTACCTGTGGTGTTCCGCAGGGTTCAGTGCTTGGCCCCCTTCTTTTCAGCATTTACATGTTTCCATTAGGTGATATTATTCACATGTATAATATCAGTTTCCACTGCTACACAGATGACACTCAACTATATCTTCCGTTGGAGGAATCTGCCACACAAAATTGTGGAAATTTGGAGGCCTAACTCACTGAGATAAAAGAGTGGATGTCACTCAACTTCTTGCGTCTTAGCCAAGAAGTGTTCCGCTGGTTCGAGAGTGTTCTCCATCCGGGCACCGGTGCTGTGGAATGCTCTTCCCCCTGAGATATGATTTGTAACCTCAGTGGAAATGTTTAAATCTAAGCTTAAAACACACTTCTACTCTATTGCATATGATTAACCTATACTTTTCGTGGACAATATCTCTGTATTATTTGTGATTGCAACATTCTTTGCTGTCTGGTAATCCTGAAAGGGGGATGCCACATGTGCGGTCCCTTCTCAAGGTTTCTTCATTTTCCTCATGTTGAGGTTTTTGAGTTTTTCCTTGCCCTAATGTTGGTTCCAGATCAGGGGATGGTGTAATAATAGTCTGAAAAAATAGTCTGTGTAATAACCTGTGAAGCCCTTTGTGATTAAGGGCTATACAAATACAAATGACTTGACTTGACTTTTGGCTACACTCAGTATATCGTATTATTTGCTAAACGCACTCAAGAGAAAACACAAATTGTATTCGTTTTTACATTGTCTACTGAAAGATTTCTTCGGTTTTAACCGTCCAAGGATCACCTAAATTTTTTTTTAACAGAATACTAAAAAAGTGAGCAGGATCGAGGATTAGTGCACTCAACTGCTGAGTCAACTCCAAGGATTCGAGCAGCTTAGTCAGACAGCAAGCGCTGACTCCTTGATGGAATAAGAAGTTAGAATAAGCGAAGAAAAGAGAAGGGAAAAGATGGATACCGCACAGGACGGTCAATGCCATCGAGTATTCAGCATGTCTCCATATAACAGATGGCAAACATATCCAGTCATCATCTTTTGAGTGCAAACGTTGGGATCACAATGTCACTACTACATACATATGTATGATCACAACCTTCTTTTCATCCTACTCCAGATTTGTGAAGATTATGGCAACATAAACATTTTTTCCAGCGAGAAACGGTGTTTAGGATTTAGCACCACCTTTACAAATGCTCAAGTATATACTGGACTACTGACAATTTTGTCTTTGTCTAGAAAAAAGAGTGAGCAAACTATAGCTTTTTAATCTGGCCCGCCAAACATTTACAGTACAGCCCCGGGATACATTGACCACACCTTGGGATGGTTTGAGTTTACAGTGGGAATTAGCGAAATTTGTTCAGCCCCTCTACAAGACATATTTCCCCCCACTGCAAGACATCAATAGATTATTTTGCCTTCAAAAAACCTTATCAAATTCAAATTTTGGGATGTTTTCTGTGTATATAGTTACATCAACCAGATACCTGTCAGATAGTAGGTTATATCATATTAAATGCTGGTCTGCTATTGGTCTGCACCATGACATCATGAGAATGCCAGCATGCTATTGGCCAAATTACCTTCCATAATGTTTCTTCTCACAGTTCAGAATCTGGTGTGCTACGTAAAGACGTTGCAAGTCAGTTTTATAGTACTGTATTTCCTTGTACTCTTGTCAATCGTTCACGGTTCCAATGCTTGCAGTGATGCTAAAGTAGAAGTAAAAACAAATGGAAAATGGAAACAAAGATTGTGTTTCTCAATTATTACAAAGGAGGCACATGGTTGGTGGGTGCAGACCCAAATGCAGAAAACGTAATGGAAGAGGGGGATAAAAACTCAATCTGGAAAGGTGATGTGTGGTAAAGTCCATAAATACACAAAAAACGACAGTTCGGAAACAACTCGCAGTTGCAAGAATTCAAGTTGTCCGAGGGCAGTTGACAGAAAGAACAAGGTAAAAAAGAGGAGGGCAAGGCAAAGTAACAATCCAAAAGTCCATGCTTTCCAAGCCAGTCATTAAGTAGAGCTGGTAATCACTTAGGACAGGCGTGCTGATTAGGAGCAGGTGTGCACAGTAAAGCCACTCCATTTAGGTTGGCGCCCTCTAGGGGATGATGCCATGCCAGTTCCTGATATCATGCTTAATAACAAATTAAATTCTTAAAAATGGCATGACTATAGTTTTACTTTAATTTTGGTTGGGTTTCAAGACCATCCATCCATTTTCTGCACCGCTTATCCTCATTAGGGTCTCAGAGGGTGCTGGAGCCTATTCCAGCTCTCTTAAGGCAGTGGGCAGAGGACACTCTGGACTGGTTGCCAGCCAGGGACAGGATACATGGAATCATACGATTCAATTTGGACCCGCGATTAACCAAATGTGGAAGGAAACCCGAATGCCCCGAGAAAATCGAAGCAGGCACGTGAAGAATATGAAAGCTTCACACAGGGAGGCCGCATTAGCTGGAATCGAACCCTAGACCTCCGCACCGTGTGGTGTGCTTTAACCACCCAGCTGCTGTGCTGCCAGTTCAAAGCAAATTTGATGAAATGGTCTTTTAAATAATGAAAATAAAATATAACACATGTATTTTTTCTCAGGCATTGCCGAAGCACCAGCATTTGACTCGTTATTGGAAGATACACAAAAATCCTAAAAAAATAAAAATAAAAAAAACTAGTCTATATATATATATATATATATATATATATATATATATATATATATATATATATAAATCAATTATCATTTATCAATGTGCTCACGTTGGTCTGGAAGGATGAATTGCATTTGAAAGAAACGACCAAAGACGGGCATAACAGTTTTACAATCTGATCCTCAATAGAAATCATTCTAAAGATTTTTTACGTGATCACTTAGCATGTAAATCCTCCAAAACCCCGTTGAAAAGTAAATATTTTTAGACTATACTTAATTTCAAGACTAAATTAGTATTTTGTTTCTTTTTGGGGGAGTGTATTGATGACCACCCTCCGGAGTCCCAGAGTAAGCATGAAAAATGCATGCAAGTGTGGAGCTGGCAAATGTCAATAGAGGAATCAAAGCAATCAGGAAGGTGTTGAAGGGGATATTGGTGTGATAAATCATGTTGTTCTTGAAGGATGTCAAAGAGGTGGAAGGGGGGAGAAGGGGAAAGGATTGTTTAGTTTATAGTACAGATAGTGAAATATAATCACCCTTTCCACAAAAAGACAAATGACAAGAAACACCAAAATAACTTCAAGTAGTGCTTATACTTGCATAAAAACCTACATTGCGTCCAAGGGACCTCCTGAAACTGCTCTGAAATAGCCATGTAGCAAAATTTGAGTGTGGGTCAACTTAATTGAAGAGACGAGTTTTTTCCAAACTCGTCTAGCCTTTTTTGAGCACCACATACATTTATAGATTGTTATATACAGAAAACTTGTGGAAAACGGTTTTAGTTATTCTAAAGGCTAAGAATTCCCCCTCAACGTCATACCAATACCTAGCACCATGAGATGGTCTGTGGTTCTGTTTCTTCTGTAAGAAGGTGAAGGCCCGGTCTTGATGTCCTCGGCGGTAGAGTAGTGAGGAGTCCTCAAGGCTAGCGACCCGGTCGGGAAGAGAATCACTGGATGCAGAGTGTTGAAGCCGTGGATAGCTGCTGATGGCTGGAGCCTTTCTTTGAGGTCGGTGGCTGGGTCCCACTGATTTGGCCTCTGGCTTGATCAGGCTTGGACTATTCCTTTGTTTCCCCCATTCAAGATAACAAATCTTACGCCCAGGTGTTATCGGATAACTCAGTCACTGTGAATAACTGCATTAAAGCATAGTATTCTATGCAGAGGTTCTGACATTGTTTCTTTTTTTTTTATGACACTGCAAAATGGAATTCTGACCCAACGTTGAATGCTTTACAGCTTTATCAAAATAAATTCAAAATATGCATAAAGTGTGTACATAAAGATTGATAATTATTTAATTTCTTAGTTAATAAAGATCCATATATGGTTAAAAAAAAAAAGCTAAAAATATAACATTTTTAGATAATTTATGGTACCTTCCAGCAGTGCTTTAATGGCAGCCACGCACATCATTTTCATTACTTCATTCCTTCTCGATTGTTGTGGTTACAGTTTTTCCCCTTTCAATCCCCTCATAACTAACTTTCTTGGGACTCATCATTATGGGGAGAAAAAGAAAACAAACCCAACAATTTCCAATTGACTGAAAAGGTAGCAGAGATTAAGCACCACATAAACGCCATCTTCTATTAAGAAGTGTAATAGACCCTCAGTTTTTTTCTTCTTCTTGGCATTTTGCCAAGAAAAAAAACCTGCAAACCACTTTTGGGTCCTGACACACGAGATGAGAAACCTTGCTTTATAAGTAATTAATGAAATAGTTTCTTTTTAACACCAGACCTATTTTGCGACAGATAAGGATGTATTGATTCTTAGTTTACATCCGGCAAGTTTTTGGATAACTAAGGACCTTATGATGGAATTATTGAGACAATGTTTTTTTTTGTTTTTTGTCAAGCATGTTTTAGGACAGCTAGGTATCCTACAAAGGGAGTTATAGAGGCAGTTTTGATTTAATTGATCTTACGTCAGGCTTTTTTTTCAAACGCCACGGATCTATAAAGGAAATGTTTAAGATTGTTTACTCATTCCTGGCAGCTCTACTCCTGTACATGGAAATATTGGCAATAAAGGAAAATAATAAGATGTACTGAGCAAATTATTGAAGCGATTAATATAAACTGAGTCACTGACAAAGCAGCAATGTTTCTCTTTCTGTATCTGGTCACACTCTAACTGGAGCGTTTGTGGTCATGACGTGCTCCAATGAATCCACAATTTGTTAAGGCTGAAAAAAACGTTTTCTAATATCTGTAGAATTGTTTAAATATTTTCATTGAACATCAGTTCAAGTTAAAAGTGCAAGAAACTGATTGGTAATTGGTTTGGAATTTTAGCAATTAGTTGGTCCGTAATGTGTCGAAAACATGTAAGCAAAAAAAGCCAGACAATGGTTTTAGGCCCAAAGCTCCCGAGAAAATGGTCCCAATTCCTAGTTGTCAATTAGTCAACTATTTGCTGCACTTGTGCTGATCCCTGCACTAACAAATACAAATGTATTAAAATAAACCAAAAATGCATATGCATGGTAAAATGATCAGCAAACTGATAAGGCTGTTGTTTTATTATTATGATGTTCATTGTTTATGAACAAACATGCCATTTCTAGTAAAATCTTTTGTTTTAATGGAGAATGTTTTGGCTTGACACAACAAAGTGTATTCCTTCGAAAAATGATTAACATTTACTGTAAAATACCTCACACAGACAAAACAGGCAAAAGTTAGCAGCATTCAGGATGAGGGACAGAACCGAAGAAAAAGAGATTATGAATTGATGGACAAAATACTGCACCAAACTCAACGACCACCAGACACAGGAAGACCATGTGGGGCTGAAAGAATTCTGGCCCAGGGGGAAGATACAACTTCCCCATCCTTAGAGAAGGAGTAGAGGCACCAATTCACTGGCTGAAGAACCAAAAGTCTCCAAGAATCGACAACACTCAAACGAAATGGTGGTGGGCAAACTATAGACATCTTGACAAAGATTAGCAGAACGATCTGGCAAACAGGACAGTGGCTATCTGCATGGACAAAAACACTAGTAATTGTGCTACCAAAGAAAGGAAACCTTTAACTATGCTCCAACTACAGAACTATCAGTCTCATTAGCCATGCAAGTAAAGTTATGCCAAAGGTCCTCTTGAACAGACTGAAACCATAGGCTGAAAACATCCTGGCCTAAGAATAGGTTTAAAAGATGGAAGGAGCACCACAGAGCATATTTTTAACATTTTTTAATCCGTGTATCCTATGTGAGAAGTTTCAACAACACCAGATACACCTCTATTACGTTTGGCATATAAGAGAGTATGGCATGGGCCACCATGCAAAGGTAAAACATGAAACAAAAACTATTTCAGACCATTAACCAACTTCATGCCAATGCCAACAGTGCGGTACTGAACAATATTACCTTTGGAGTGTGTGGTTTCAAACTACAGTCAGTGTGAGACAAGGCTGCATTTTCTCTCCAACTTTATTCAACATCTCCATGGAGAGGATCATGTTCGTAGCTCTGAAGCAACCTGTTTTCTGTATATAACAATCTATAAATGTATGTGGTGCTCAAAAAAGGCTAGACTAGTTTGGAAAAAACTCGTCTCTTCAATTAAGTTGACCCACACCAGTAATGAGGCACACAACATCACTAACCTCCGTTTTGCTGATTATATTGCCAGATTGGCAGGAGACGAATAGGAAGTCAGAAATCTGGTCAATTGCCTGGTCAAAGCATCAAGCCAGTATGGGATGAAAATCAGCACAGAAAAAAAAAGGAATGCCCAACAATCCCCAAAGTATCAAAACTAACATCACCATCAACCACAGAGAGCTAGAATCCATCACCAAACGTAAAAATCAGAATCAGAAATCATGGCCAAGATTGATCAAACCACAGCTGCAATTGCCAGACTTAAACCCATCTGGAAGGGACAAAACCATAGTATTTAAATCAAAGATCAGACTCATGCAAGCGCTGGTTAATTCCATTTTTCAGCGTAACGCAGACAGGCACACAAGTGTGTGTATTTAAAAATGCAGTGGTAGCAAAAGTGAGTTCTGTTATGGTATATTTAAGTATTTATTACAAAGTACAACGCATGGATAAAAACTTGTCGGAGTTCGTTCTCAGGTTCCTCCTATTTGAAAACCTTCGATTCATTAAACATCAATTCTCTCGCCGTGGCTGCTCGGTTTCCATTTTCTTCCACGTAGCATAGAAATCAACACACTAGGGCGGCCAAAAAGATGGAAGGCATTCAATCATTAAAGTGAGGTTTTGGATTGAATCTATATTTGTGGGCACAGCTCTTTTCAACCTCCACAATAACTTTCAAATTGCTAGATACGCTACAACGTTAACATCCATGAGCACTACCGCTAACAATGCATGACGTCACACGTCCTTTTCTGTACAAGCACGATATGATGGCAATCAAAAGAGAGACACTTAAAAGTCACAGGAGATACATGGAAGTTACATTTTGGGGGCAAATGTGAACGATCTCACAAAAGCATCGAAAATTGTAGCAAGGCTTGGCCACTGCTCAAACCTCTGACCTCCCATTCTAGGGAACGGGCGTCCATTCAACCCTAAGGCCACCGAGCTGGTCTCTGTCTGCCAACCTGCATGAGAGACAGGGGGCACGTCCTGATAAGGCGCGCCTTACAATTTGAAGGAAATCCAAAACGTTTTATGGCAGCACGGCGGTGCAGTGGTTAGCGCCTGTGCGGCACAGGTCTGAGGTCATGAGATCAAATCTCCTGTGTGGAGTTTGCATGTTCTCCCCATGCTTGCGTGGGTTTCCTCTGGGCAGTTCGGTTTCCTCCCACATTCCAAAAACATGCATGTTAAGTTAATTGGCCAGTCCAAATTATCCCTAGGTGTGAATGAGCGAGTGAATTGTCTGTCCCTGTCTGCCCTGTGACTGGCTGGCAACCAGTTCAGGGTGTTCCCTGCCCACTGCCCGAAGATGGCTGGAATGTGGTCCAGTAACCCCCGCGACCCTACTGAGGATAAGCGGTGCAGATAATGGATGGATAAAACCTCTTATGCTGGCCTTATGGTGGTGAAAATATGGCATATGAACACCTTGTAAACAGACTATAGTCCAGCTCACTTTGGAGCAAACGAGCATGGTAATTTGTTGATTTTGTTGAGTACCATTAATTAAGTCATCATTTAATAAATACCAAAAGTTAAATGGAAGCGACATTTATTTGCTTGATAACATCTCTCGTGCTTGCACCCCTGATTTGATTGCTCAGAAATAACATGTATCTAGGGGTTACTTGTTTGTTCATAGTTATGTAAACAATTATTCCTTGTTGGTCCAATAAGCTCCCCAGAAACAGAAGTCAGTTCTCTTATTGTGTATTGACGCTCTTATAACTAAATGTGATGTACGTAAAAATCCGCAGAACTATTTACAGTAAAAAGTCCATGATGCACTGAGGATTCAAAAGTCAAACCGCAAAGTGGCGAGGGAACACTTTAGAATAATATGTTGTTGAACCCACCAATGCAATTTTAACATGGAATGATAAAATTGATAAATACACACACTTCCACCATCAGCACAGAAGTGCATAGAACACATCAAAAGCTGAAATATAGCTGGAGCACTAATGGATGATGATGTTTATTTTCCCAATCATGCTTTCAGGATATAAGTAATATGCAATTAGGACGGGAGAAAAAAAATAACTGACAAATGACTGAGCTGTGAGCTTGGTGCCGAGAATCCCATTTGTCTGTTTTCCATACTGGTCTTTAGGACCGCCAAGAGAAATAACACAAAAATAATGCAATGTAAATATATGTCATCATAATCTGTAATGCCAACAGTTCACGTTCCCAAGGTGGTCTAACCCGACCGCCTGCAAAACAGCTGAGGAATAAATCGGGCCCCGTCGCACATTCGGATGCGAGTGGATAAGGATAAGGGAGAGAAGAGGCAGTTGTCTGAGGCTCCATTAACCTTGTTTGTGCAGAAGCACCTCCACTATCCCAAACATATCCCACATCGCTCCAGGAAGCTCAGGGGACCCCCCCACTAATTAACCTTGTGGAGACACCCTCAGCAAAACAGGTCCAGGCCAGAATAATAAAGAGGCCTTTGCCTGGCCATTAGCAGGGAGGTAAACACGTCCAACTCTCAAGTAGCTTTTTGACACAAAACCAATAGTTGTCTGGAGCGGAATTGTGAGCTGCTTGTCAGAGCTTCATTCCTATGGGCAGAAGTTTTTACCTATCAGATATTTCCGTCACAAGAGGGGCTTAGTCACTTAACTGAGTTCAATTCAGGCATGTTCACATGCAGGTAAAAATCCGATTGGAAATCAAATGTTGTTAGTAATCGGACTATGCGAAGACATCCAAACGTGCATCTTAGTCCAACCGCGAGTATTTTGAATGCAACGGACAGGTTAGGGGTCGGTAACCCAAAATGTTGAAAGAGCCATATTGGACCAAAAGTATAAATAAACCATATGTTTGCAGCCACCTTATGCAACCTTATGAGGAAGGTGACACATAATTAATATTTGTAATATAAATATTAATATTTATTGAAAATTGTTACTTAATGTCTGTGGCCTCTTTATCCTCTTACATCAAATTTACGATGATGAAACATTTTTAAAAAGCACCACAGAGCCACGAGAAGCACCAAAAAAACGCATGCCTCTCCAGGGCTCCTTATTGCTGACCCCCGGTTAATCCTTTAGAATAGAATAGAATAGAATACAATAGAATAGAATACAATAGAATACAATAGAATAAAATGTATTATTGTACCATGATAAAAGTAGTTGACAATACATTTGAGAATCAATTAGCTGTAGGTTTCATCCAGCAGTTTTTGAACTAATGTCCTGCCTTACAATAGAGTCATCGAAATTAAATCATTTTATTGTAAACAATTTATCAAAGAAGTACAAAATCATTGGTGGATGAAATGAATCAATCAATGAATCAAATAATATTTTGTTGCAGTTTTGATCTTAAAGCAACACATGCCACTTTACCTCTTTAGAGTCAAACTGTTTAATGGGTTACGATTCTGATAAGGGGCAGCACGGCGGCGCGGTGGTTAGCGCGTGTGCAGCACAGTTCTGAGGTCACGAGATTGAACTTCCTGTGTGGAGTTTGCATGTTCTCCCTGTGCTTGTGTGGGTTTCCTCCGGGCACGTCGGTTTCCTCCAACATTCCAAAAACATGCATGTTAGGTTAATTGGCCGGTCCAAATTGTTCCTAGGTGTGAGTTATCTGTCCCTGTGTGCCCCGCGACTGGCTGGCAACCAACTCAGGGTGTCCCCTGCCCACTGCCCAAAGATAGCTGGGATGGGCTCCAGCACCCCCGCGACCCTACTGAGGATAAGTGGTGCAGATAACGGATGGATGGATGGATGGATTCTGATAAGATCTCATTCCGGAATATGTTCCTGGGGAAAAAAATACAATTCCTAAAGAGATGAATGACGTTACCACTGCTTGTTACAATATGTCGCTACGTGGAGTTTTCTTTCAGGTGATCAGACTCTCTCAAGTGGGTTTTAGCTTTAATAGGGGGGGGGGGCATGGGGGCTTAACAGCACTGTGTTTGTGTGGTTGACACATCCCTAGCTTGCTCCACTTCACTGAATTTCGCAGCAAAGCGGATGGATGTTTTCAACTCCTACCCAGGAGAAAATCTGCCCAAACCTATATAACTCTGTGACAGCACTTTGAGATTATTTTGCATGGAAAGGACACGATGCACTTGAATATTTGTTTTCATCTCCCTCTGTGACATTTTGTATTAAACAACCCCCCCGTCGGGAAAACAGATGTCAGATCTGAAAGGTAGCTAGCGGTTAGTCACATTTTAGTTGAAGGATTTAGGAAGTGGTCAAGGGACGGGTTGTAACTTTCTCATTGATCTTAGGTGCATTATATTGCTTGAATCTCTTCCCTGACAACTGACGTCGGGTTGACTTTTTCAGAGGAAGGCGACGGAATGGCACGTGCTCAGACACCTTCTGGGCTTCATGCATAATGCTCTTTGTGTTTCCTAGGGAGGATGGACGAGTGACAAGAAGGACTGAGTTCCTTCCAGAATCTTAAATGGTTTAGGCTCACTTCTTCCTCTTCTCGCGTTGCTCTATCTCCCGCTCACTGGTAACAGAGAACCGCATTGATGTGGTTCCTTGATTTGCATGGCATGAGAACAAAGCAATCACATTTCGTTAGCATGCTAAGGATGTTCAGTCTTCTAACTTTTTTTCTATTTATCTTCCTTTTCATCCAATCTGTTCCTATTCAGGTTTTTTTCCTCCCAACACACACATCCTTTGAGTTATCTGGCAAAAAGGTATGACCTGTGCCTTGTGTAACATCAGATGAGAGAGCCTATTCAATTATAAAAGACAGATAATGGATAAAAATGTGTAATTCACACCATTTCTTATAGTAATGCATGGATTATGATGACGAGGGAAAATCTTTTGCTGAATCTAATAAGACTGAAAACGAGAACTAATTGGCAACCTTACAAATTGTTGTTATACACTAAAATCCATCCATCCATCCATTATCTGCACCGCTTATCCTCAGTAGGGTCGCGGGGTTGCTTGAGCCCATTCCAGCCATTTTCGGGAAGTGGGCAGGGGACACCGTGAACTGGTTGCCAGACAGTCGCGGGGCACACAGGGACAGACTCACTCGCTCATTCACACCTAGGGACAATTTGGACCGGCCAATTAACCTAACATGCATGTTTTGGAATGTTGGCGGAAACCCAAGCAAGCACGGGGAGAACATGCAAACTCCACACAGGAGGTTCACTCTCATGACCTCAGAACTGTGCCGCACACGCGCTAACCACTGCGCCGCCGTGCTGCCCCACACATTGAAATAATTCTTCCTAAATACATCCATTTGAACGCCATTCATCGTACTTACAGTACTTGAATTTTTAGAATTTAATAACTAATTATAGGAGAAAAATTGACTTACTCACACCTGATAGTTGAAAGAAATAGGCCAATTGCTTTCAGGAAAAAGACATGCACAGTCAAAGCAAATTCTGAAATAAAATAAAAATAGTCCAAAAAGCAAATTAAGAAAATATGGAAAAATGAGAAAAAAGGAAGGCAAAAACAGAGAGGAAGGGAAAACAAGAAAGACAGAGAGAATGACAAAATGTGGAAGATGGAGACTGAAAAGAAAGGAAGGAGAATGAGAAGGAGAGAGTATGAGAGAGAGAGAAAGAGAGAGATAAGGTAAGAGAGGGAATAGGAAAATTGTCAGGAAGCCGGACCAGGACGGGCAGGAAGGGTGAACTCAATTGTGTAACGATCAATTACTTTTATTTAGAAAATAAAAGTTGTTGAACACGCAGGGACAAAAACAAAACAAAAACAGACCTACAGGCAATCAGAAATTCAGACTGGGTAATACTCACAAACAGGCTTAAAGTTACTAACACAGACTAACGGGCATGACAGGTCTTCCTTGAGTCAAACAAAACAAAACAGAACAGAGCAGAACAGAACAGAGCAATGCAATGATCCAGCAACCAGCAGTCCCCAAAACCCGCCCTTATGAATCACACACATCGTTAAGACAATCTGTGTCAGCCGGTGTCATGGGGCGGGACCAGCTGGTTGTCATAGCGACCATGCAGGACATGACAAAAATTAAATAAAGAAAAAGAAAAACAGAGAGGGAAAGAAAGAGAGCAAGAGCAAGAGAGTGAGAAAAGAGAGAGAAGAAAGTGAGGGAGAAAAAGAAAGACGGAATAAAAAAAGCAGAGATAGAAGGATGAAGACGGAGAAGAAAAGAGAGGGGGAGAGAGAAAGAAAGATAGAGAGAATTAAGGGAGAATAGACAGAAAGAAAAGAAAGCAAAAGGGAGAGAGCTGAGAGAGAAAGAGAGAAGGAAAGAATGAGAGACGACCAAGAAAAAGAACAAAAAAAAGGGCGTGAAAAAGAACAAGATGGAAACAGAAATTATAAAAATTAACTGTAAATGGGTCAAATATAACCATCCCACCCTTCAAATAAATAATAATAATAATAATAATACAGGATTTTTTTGTCCTTTTAGGCTACTCATTCAAAAGGTAGTTACAATCTAATTATTTTAGCCAATTTCCAAAACCTTGTTAGTCCCTTATAATGGGTTTAATTTTAGGATAATTCAAGATTTTCATATAATTGAAAAAAAAAAACAAATGTGGTCCCATAAAATTGGTTATTTTCTTAACAAGGCATCCAAACTACATGCCCGAGCCACCTCAACTGGCTGCCCTCAACACTAGATTTGGGTCCCAGGTTTAGGTGCAAAGAGAGAACTGAAAATATTGTGCACTCACAATAGTCTTTCGTTTTATCAAAGCTTTCAGATATTCCTGGCTGCCACGAGCTAAAGCGCTATACAAGCGCAGGAAGAAAGATTAGTGGAACATAAATCAGAAAAGCAAAAGAGAAAAATGGGCTTCTGGCATGATGCAGTTGTGATTATAAACTCAAATGTACACGTTTTTCAATAAAAATGTGAAATATGATCTTGCTCCAGGAGAGCTGGCAGACACTCAAAGGGGCATTACGAACAACGGAGCGTTCTGGAAGGTTAGGGCATTGATGATGACCTAATGGATTTCCGTTTGTACTAGAATGGTATCAGGATCAGCTTTATTGTGAGTTTTGTTCTTGTACCCGCAGGAGACAAGATAAGAGAATGATTTTTTTATAGTCAAAGTCATTAGCATTTCAGGATATGCACTGATTCTCATTTAATTGAAATAAAAGAGATTTTCAACTTTTGAACCCAACGTACATGCTAATCCGGTTAGAGAATTCTATAATTAACTCATCCCCTGCTGGTCCTTTTAAAATACATCTTGTGAGTGGCAATGAATTGTTAATACTATAGAACTCTCATCAAACAAGTATTTTTTTCTCTAAAATCTTACATTCTGTAAAATAATAAAATAATAACACAGCACAAGATGTTTGCATTACAGTGGAACCTCGGTTTTCGAACGCCTCTCAGTTCGAACAAATCAGAGTCCGACCAAAAATTTAGAGAAATTATTGCTTCGCTGTTCGGTCAAAAAATCGGAGTTCGAACGGCGGTAATGCGTGAGTGCGTACGCTAGGGTGCCATGCTGAGCGGCGTATGGGTGTTTTAGCCCCTTATTATGCCTCCGAAGAAAGTCAGTGCAAGCAGCAAAGTTGCTACAGGTGAAAAAGGAAAAGTAGTGCGTACAACTTTTGCATTTAAGAAGAAATAATAGCAAAATATGAAGGAGGTGTGCTAGTGTCTGATCTTGCTAGGGAATACAGCATGGCTAAATTTACGATCAGTACGATACTAAAGAATAAGGAGGCTGTGAAATCTATTGATCTGGCTAAGGGAGTGAGTGCTATAAGCAAGCAACGGCCGCAAGTTTTGGAAGAGGTTGAAAAACTTGATGATTTTCATAAATGAAATCCCAACCGTCCACCTGCGCCTTCTGCTGACCACCACAAAGGTAATAAATCCTATTCATAATTATTTTCTTTATCCTTTTTTTAAATTTTTACACGTTCATGTTAGCGTAATCTTTCATACAGAAGATTACGATAACGCGAACGTACGATTAGCCTGGGTTAGCTTTATGTTTAGATTGAACATTCAAGGCAAACATTCAGGGTGTTGGAACGGAGCCCAACATTCAGGGTGTTGGAACGGAGCTCCCTTTCCAATGAACCGCTCACCACTTGTTGTGGAGACCCGGGTGCTAAATGACTTGTAAACGTCCTGATTTTTTTATTTTTATACGTTCATGTTAGCGTGATCTTTCGTACCGAAGATTACGATAACGCAAACGTACGATTAGCCTGGGTTAGCTTTATGTTTACGTTAAACATTCAAGGTAAACATTCAGGGTGATAGAACGGATTAAAACGATTTACATTATTTTTAATGGGAAAAATGATTTCGGTGATCGAACAAATCGGTTTTCGAACAGGGTTCTGGAACGGATTATGGTCTAGAACCGAGGTTCCACTGTATATCCTAAATCAGGGAAAACTTCTAAATGGCCCTTAAGTATTGGTCAGTATTCCTGGTAGCGACCAGAATAACAATTGAATTTTACAAAGAAAACTGCTATTATTTCTTCCTTTCCACGCCAGACTTGTGTCAAGCTGGTTTTGGTCTGTGGACCAAATGTTTGACATTCACATGACAAAGTTTGAAAAATCAATGATTCGAGAAGAACAAATCCAACCCAATCTAATCTTTCCATTTTGAATTTAACATATGTATTGGATTACTTTGAATAAGAGAACTGTAAAAAGAAAAAAAAACACATCACACCCCTGACAGATAGTCCCTACTAAAGTGAAATGAATCATAGCCTCAATGAGAAGGACTGAAAAACATTTTGATTTACAAAATAACCAAATCAGTTTAGTCAGACACATAAAGTGCAAACATGGTTCAAAACAGTAGAATAGCAGAGGAAAGCACGCTGCAAAGCCCTTTTTCTTGGGTGTTGTTCAGTCCAGAACACCAAAGACAACACATACCCAAGATTGATTTACGCAAGCGAGAGGAGAGGCATTATGCACATCAACTCTTTTTGGATTTGCTGCGCTAGAGGCTTTTTATTAACAAATTTTGAAGGACATTAACATGACCATAACGCGGCATCTGGTCTACTATCACATATTGTTGTCCGGCAGAGGGTATTTTTGTCAGGCCTGGCCACTCTTTTTGCTGTTCTGTCAATAAAAAAGTTAACTGCACTCGTGCATATGAGAACTATTATAACTTATCACATATTGCTGAGAGGAGGAATTGGCAGAGCGCACTTTTGTCAAGCCCGGGAACTCTTTTCTTTGCTGCTACTCTATAGCCGCCTAAGCTGAACTGCACTCGTGTGGCCCAATCAGTTATCACCAATCCCATTCTACTCTGTGTGAGAACTGGCTGGAGGCACTTTGGTCTGGATGCATGCCATTCTGGGCCACCTATAAAGAAATGGATGGTGGTGGCCGATTCATTATCCCTGAAAAAAGCACTTTTTTGCTGTTAGTTCGATTGTGGCTTGCCTTAACTGAACTGCATTGTTTTTACCACAATCCATTATCCCCTGTTAACCATTGCTTAAAGCGGGGGCAGAAAGGAGGGATATTTGCTTCATGCGTTGAGGTTTTTTTTCCCGTTCTTTGCACCGAAAAGGAAATGGTCAGTTGTGGCTGTGATACATTATCGCTGGTCAACTATTGCTCAGAGCAGGGCAGAGGTTTTTTTTTTTTTTTTTTTTTTTCAGTTCGGGTCACTGAAGCTTGCCAATATGGCCTGCCTAAAATACATTTTAAGGTATTGGCAGCAATCCATTTTTTCCAGTTTACTAAATAATCCTGAAAGCGCGGGCTGAAAGGGCAAATTTATGTTCTGTTCTTCCTTCCTAATCTGAGGAGTACCCATGCAGCCGCGATCCGTTATCCCTGGTCAACTATTGCTGCCAGGGGGAGCCAGGAGAGTGCATTTTAAAAATCTGTGGGCTGCTTTGCAGGTTTTACTCCACATTAACCACGATAAATGGAGGATTACAGTCCATCTTTACTTACTTAACACCTCAAAAGTCATCATGTTCCATTTAAAGTTCTTGAGGGAGCACGGATTCGGACATCATTTTTAAAATGTGCTTATGGGATTGTAGCGCAGACTTTATAGCCCACGACGATTTTGAAATCCTCCAACGAAAGCTTCAAACGAGAATGAAATCAGCCCCCC
This sequence comes from Urocampus carinirostris, assembly GCF_059441175.1. NCBI lineage: Eukaryota > Metazoa > Chordata > Actinopteri > Syngnathiformes > Syngnathidae > Urocampus > Urocampus carinirostris. The sequence goes on along the minus strand of NC_142354.1, from coordinate 30,823,932 downwards.
GCCGCATCGCCTCGAGCGCCATACTTGAACGGTTCAAAGATCGCGGTGGTGGGCTCTCACATCAGCAGGTGATGTCAGCCATGAACTGTCATGTAAGACCCCCTCCGTTTCGCTGTCATGTCTCGCGTTAAATGCGAGTCAAAACAATCGCAAACATGCCTTGGAATGAACCAAGTGAGAGTAATACAATTGAATTCCACAATGGTTTGTTGAAGAAACACAGACAGAAGGATTTTGTAATCCAAAAGGTACCTTCCCTCTTTGCCCGTCGATAATGATAGAAGAGAGTCATTATTGCCATTGAATACAGCATAATGTACATTGTGTACAAAAAGATTCGACTTGGCACTCCAGGAGGAACGTCAAATAATAGACTTGAAGGGACAGTGTGTGTGTATTATTTGAATAGAAAAGATTACGATAGAAATGTCTTAATTGCTATTGATTACAACGTAGTCTACATAGTTTAAAACATGATTCGACTTTGCATTCCAGGATAAAAGATAGTGTGTATTCTTTGACCACTAGATGCTGCTTTATTGTGTGGTGCAACCGAAAATAAGGGTTAAGTAGGACAAGGAATAATACAAACTACAGAGACTCAAAGTGTCCAAACTCTACTTTTTTCACCAATTGCTTCCTGCGCTTTTTGCGAGGTTTTTAGGTACCCGTAACAGCAAGATGACGACAATTATTTTAGCACCCTCCTCATTTTATTTAGAAAAAAGCAAATTTCTTGACCTACGAGTATTTAAGATAAATGCATGTTAATATGATGTATTATGTATTTTGACTTTATTTTATTATTTTAAAGATCATGTATTTTATTTTAAATCAATATTGTGTTTTTTTATGGATACCGTTTTTTTACCACTAGAAAGTAAAGAATAATACACTGTTGCTTTAAAGAAAATAAATTACAAAAAAAAGAATGTTAGGATAAATAGGCAATATTTACTGTGTGGTAATTGTAGATTGGCCTAGGTTTTATATCTACTTTAGAAAATAGCGCAATAACATTAGCAGCAACATTGTGCAAAAATAAGAAAAAAAGAATTTAATATACAATTTTCTATACATAGCAGGTTATACATTTACACAATCTTGTGTACTTGTCAAGGGCGGTGATGACTTTGGTAATAATAACAGGTGGTAGTAAGAGACAGTAATGTCCCTCAAACTGGACAGAGAGTAGCAGTGATTTTCCAAGCTGTGTTGATGATTCCAGAGGGACACCAGCAGCTTCTGTTCCAGATGTTTTATTTCCTGAACACTCTAACAAAATAGTGTGGGCAGACCAAGTAAGGCCATCTGAGATATGCAATCCCAGGTATTTGAAAGAGTGGACTCTTTCCACACAGTCTTTTTTGACAATAAGTGAACCGGTGCCGTGGTTTTCCTCCAGAAGTCCAGCACGACTTTTTGGGTTTTGGGTTATTAAGTATGAGGTTGCCCAGCGACCCCTGCAAGGATAAGTAGTTCAGAAAAATAACTGGATGGATGGAAGTTCAATGTTGTTTGAAGAACACAACATTCTCAGTAAATTAATTCGAATCTGAGATCTCTATAAGTTGACCCTTGGCAGGAAAATACTTTGTCTGATTTGTCACCGTTCTGAGGATTTCTAAACGAAGCACGCAATTTCTATTTCGTCCGCGACACGGGCCGAGATGGATGTTGATGTGCGCTCCGATAATCTCATCGGACACGCTGTTCCACCTCAGCTCCTGCTTTTCACTCCCCTTTAGCATTGCTATGATTAGGCCTCGGAATTGGATTTTGTGTCGTTCAATCATTTTTATGTTGAGTTGTGTTTGGATGCCTAATGTTCTTGCTTTTCCCCTTCCTCGTTCCCCTACGCATTCCATTTCCAGCAATGCCGTCACCTGATAAGAAGTTTTATGCTATGTCTTATATGTGTGCCTCCATCATTCTAATGGCACATAGTATCATCTTAAATATGTAATAAGTTAATTTTCATAACATACACAGTGGTTGACACTAATGTTCCCACTGGTGGCATGTGCAACTATGCTTATTACACAGGATTTGTACGGGCTCTTATTTTGTGGCAGTAAATCATAACCAAATTACCAAGCATACGGTTTGATATGATAAAAATATTGATCGGTTGTCTAAGTAACACACTTGGGTTTTGCATAATTATATTTTATCGCTGAACAAATAATGCCCCATGCAGATAAAATGGTCGTAGTCTCAAGTTCTGAAATTGAAAAATAGCTTAATAAATAGTGATAGGCTAAATAATTAAAAAAAAAAAGTTAAAGCCATTATTTTACTACTCTATTTAATATGTTAAATTCACTTTTCTACCCCCTAGAAAAAAAGAACTAAGAAAAAAATGAAAATGGATCCCAATAAAAATGTTTTCCTAAAGATACTGAAACTTGAAACAGTCATGTGTATTTGATCTTAAAAAATGTAGATACTGGACAATCACTCATCTTTTTATAATATATTAATCCTTTTGGTACCTCGTGGATTACAGTTCCGGATAATTTCCAAAATTATTGCTTATCATCAGTATTATCCTTAAATCTTTAGTGTAGCGGTAGATTTCTGTGCTGCCTGGCTGCCAGAATTGTTGAACATGTTACCAGGCTGCTTCGCAGTGCCAGATATTGAAATAAAAATCGCAGATGCCGGCCGTGGTCGTACGGGTTGACATGAATTAAGCAGGTTGTTAGTTAGATTTTATCCATATACACTTACTTATACATTTAAGTATTCTGCTTATATTGAAACAAAACTTTGTGGGAAATTATTTGATGGACATCAAATCTTTTATTTCCAATATTTTATATTTTAACATTATATTTTACGGAGTATATACCAATGTAACTTTGGAAATGGTCATGGTTGCCATGGTGCCCAATTGGCCGTGCCCCTGTGTGTCACGGTAGCCATGGTGCCCAATTGGCCCCGCCCGTGTGGTGCCAGCTGTGGCTCGTTGAGAGATTTACTTTCTGTTTATATAAAGCTCAGCACTCTCTTGCTTCAGGGTCAGCTCGTCAAATGAACTTTGCACCACAAGACGTGGGTTCTGACCTGGTCCTGTTTTCCTGTGATATCTCCAGTCCGGTATTATTCCCGTTTATTGTTGTCGTGTTTAATTTCGGGTTCCAGTTTAGTTTTCCGTCTGTTTTTGTCCCGTTTATTATTTTCTCCCAAACCAACTTCTGCCCCACAAGACGTGGGTTCAGACTTTTGACTCCTTTCCTGTTGGTATTCCATGTCCGGTATGGTTTCCCGTTTATTTGTGTCCTGTTTAATTTCGGGTTCCAGTTTTGTTTCAGTCTGTTTTTGTCCTGTTTATGAGTTTCTCCAGTTTTTGTTCCCGTGTAGTTTATCCTGTTTATTTTCATTGTTATGGCTCTCGTTGGTCTCTGTCTTCCCGTCTTTCCACACCAGACCAGCTGCCTAACGTGCATGACTCCATATTTCGCGTAAAATAAAGGCTTGTGTGAGTCCGTCACGCGATTGGGTCCTGTATCTATTTTGGGAAGTTTCGGAAAATGTGTCAATAAACGAAATAATACTTTTTATTTTTAGAAATAATTATTTCCATATTTTATGCCACCTTATTGGTCCAAAACAATCCTTGAGATATAATATATCGATTTTCATTACTATAGTAATTATAACCAATGATTTCTGTTTCTTTTTCAAAAATGTGTTTGAAATAAAAACATTTGAATAACAGACAAATAGTTGTCAGAAAACAGTAATTGTGTGTTGAAATTATATTTGAAAAAAAAAACAATTCAATCATAAAAGGGAACAGACCAAGTGTAACAAATCTCTCACATATAAAATGCTCCTTTAGTTAAACAACTCATCTTCCTTTTGCGAGCCTCCTCTCTGCTGCATTTATTTATTTAAAACAACACATTTAACGTTTGTAGTGTGTTTACAAAAGCCGGTTGAGGATACACCAGTAGTGTGATTTCACAACTTGAGACTATTTGTTTCCAACACATACACACTGCAAGATGTGTTAATAATCCTCTCAAGCCATTTCTAAATAATTGATGTTTTGTTTTTGCTGCTCCAAATCTGTCTCTTAAACATGTCCTTACAGTCCTGTGTCAGCCATTGTTTGGAGAGAAGTGTCTTTCTCTTCACATTTCCTGCCCATGACAGCACCTCTTGGGGGAGAAACTAACTCCAGCTCGTTGGAGACGGAGATGAGCCAGGACGCGCTTCCCACACAGTCTGCTGCTTGGGCCTTGGAGACCAAAAGTGACCTTTTTTCGACCTTGCTTGGACCGAAGTGATTCTCGTGCAGATGCGGCGGAGAGAAATGCTCTGCAGCGGCACCATGACAACCCCTCTGCATCTGGCAGCTGACTCCGGGCAGCCCACGATGACGCGGGCATCCCTTCAGGCTGGATGAATGAAATTTTAGTTCAGGTTCACACACAGGTGACAAACAGAAGGCATGAAACCCCAGAAGTTGCAAAAGAAACAAGCTGTAGGTAATTTGCCCCACTGAAGAACAATGATGAAGGTGCACTTTCTGAGTCATAACCAGGGGGCTTCTCCTGATACTGGTTAAAATGGAAAACCGGTACTATCTGTTTCATGTGGTGGATCCAAAAAAAAGCCTAGAGAGGGAGGGCACTGCCACGCTGTACTTGCCAAAAACACAGCAAAGGAAGTGGTGCGCCTATGACCCGAGTGGTTAGGGATCCCTGAACTGTGAACCGTGAAATGTTCCTCAATCACTAACAGTTTTGGGCGTGTTACTGAAAAACAGTAATTAGTCACAGAACTACTTATTACATTTAAAAAATAATTCAGTTACCCCTAGATTATTGCCACCCAGAAGTAGTGCGTAACTCTGAAAGTAACTTTCTGTTTCAAATGACCAAATGTACGCACATCGAAGCCAGCCCCCTGAATCTGCTTTGTCGAGAAAACATAAAATAACATAAAACATAAAATAATTTCAACTGTTATCAAGGTTCCTTAATTTTCCTTATGTGGAGTTTTTTGGAGGTTTCCTTGCCCTCATATACGTTTCAGATCAGCGGATGCTGTTTTTTTGGTCTGTGCAGCCCATTAATACTTTTAGTGATAAATAAATGTGATGTGACTTGACTATATTATATCTCAGAGAAACCTTACTCATTTTTTTTCAACACGAAATAATAAACACATTAAATAATTATATCATAATTGTTATTTAGTATTTTCACTTTCTCATTCGTTATTTTTCGTGTGATTTTAATTTATTCTGTTTTACTGATAAACTTCTATCCAAGCACCGCCCCCTGCTGTGTCTGTTGCGTGTGGGGTGAGCACGTGGCTGTGACGTCACTCATTCGCAACTTCCAATATGGCGGCATCCATGGCAACCCGTGCTGCAACTAGAGGACTTCGAGCAGCCACGTCAAAGCATCTGTTTCTCAACAAACTTAAGGTACTCTCTTCGCTCTCCTCCACGGAATGCACGGGTGCACTTTTTCAACAAATTCGATTTATTTCCACTTAAATAAACGCTTTGTTGCTACCCTGTTAGCATGTTAGCGAGTCAAGTTGACAGTGGCAGTTTTGTTGACATAGTATACTGTTTTATTTGTGTGTCTTTTTGGGCGTGCTATATGTTACTGTTAAATTAGATCACTGTTTTCCCACAAGTACATCTAAAAGCACAAGTCAAGTCATGACAAATGACATCTGTTTCATGCGGGTTATCATCTGTCATTCTTTAAAATATTTTACTAAAGGTGCCTCTTTCATTAAAGTAATTGACATTGTCATTTCATTGTGAGGAATGGAGCAGAATTAAATTGAGAGAAGACAGCAGCCACAAGAACCTAATGCAAAGTTGCAGATAAGACCAGTGTAACGGTCAAAATTTGTACTTTGACCAATTGTTGACTGATTTTGTTACATTGAACGACACATTTGCACTGTTTATACCTGTCTGGGCATTGAAACTGTAACTTGGATGGGTTAGCAATATATTTTTGCTTTCTCACTCTTTATTAGAATCATTTTAATTTGTTTCATAGAAATAAAACCATAACGAGTACATTAAACATTCTATTTTATTCCACTTTTTTCTTGGAGTACCACTTCTTATCTTGTTGTAAATGCCGATAAAGGCCATTTTATGATATATATATATATATTTTTTTTTTGTTTTTGTTTTTATTCTTATGATCATTTAACAATATTATGATTTTTTTTATTTTATGCATTTTGGACTGCCCTAAAGTGGCCATATAAAGATTAGAACATAGAAGTTAGAGGGAAAACAAGTTGCTTTTAATTAAATGAAATAATAACCCCTTTATGTTCCTATAAAACGTGCCGACAATCCCAATGTATGACGTAACCAAAGTAAATTAAATGCTATTCTTAAACCATTTGGAAAATATGGACGGTTTTGGTCTCTTTTAAAAAGTAGCACTCTGAGGTATTGTCCCTAACTGAAATAATCACCGCAAGTGCTACTACCATTGACTAATCTCATTTGGAACGGACAGAAATAGAATGTTTTTTTATCCACCTGAATTTTGCTTGGCAATTAATTGCCTGAGGATGAGTTTAGCTTGGGCATCTTACCTGGCTTGAAGTCTTACCTGGTACCTTGTCAAAATTGATCACATCCTGAAAAACTAAACATTGTACTTACACATTTTTCTAGGGGTAGATTTCGGCGTTTCCAAAAGTGGCCATTCGGAGTCGATCAGTTTATAACACTAAAATCTATGCAAGTGTGTATTTTACTTTGGCCATTTTTTAGACATTGTGAAAGAGTTGTACATGATTTATTTATCTCTCTATGAGTCAATCAATGATTGTGCACATTTGCGCGAAACAATGGTGTGGAAAAATGAATCTCAAATTGCGTAGTAATTTAACTATTTCTTTAATGACTCAAAATTGATGCCGATTTTAAACAGTAGTTATTAGATGTTAAATAAAGGCATAAAATTGTAATTTATTGTCACATTTATTTTATTTATGATTTCTACCCACAAGGAATGACTTTTGGGCTTGCGTGAAACATATCTAAAATATTTTCTTTTTTGTCTAAAAAAGTATTTTCAATGAAAAAAACTTAAACACATGTGTTGGGTGTGTTCTTTAGTTAAAATTGTAATTGTTCAGATTTTATTATTCTGGCAATGACCAGCTCAATTTCTTTATTTTATTTATTTCTCTAAAGTCCCAATTGGCCACAAGTTAATGTACATTGTTAAGCATATTACTCAGAAACAGTTTAACTCAAATGTCAAGTGTGAATGATTACTGATAGTAATCCCTCTCATTTTTCACGGGGGTTGTATTTCAAAAAGCGCCCGCAAAAGTCAAAACCAATTAACTATTATCATTGCAATAATTTCAGGAGACTATCCTACTTTGCCATCATGTTGACGTTATGGGTAAAACAAAAATGAGGCGTAAAAATGTGTTTCCCTTGTCGGTGATAGAAATAATTTTTCTCTGTCTTTTGGTGTTTTTGTGCATCCAGAGCGTTTTTTTAACATGGTTGCTTTTAGACACTCAAAAATGAAAATGATTTGTGTGTACGTAATGTAGGTCATTTAAGCTTTGTGTTTAGCTTCAACCGCAACGTTATTGATGCACAGGCAGAAAAAGTGATGGCCGCCTGTTTAGCCAATCAGAATGCAGAACACAATGCATGATGAAAATCCGCAAAGCAGCGAATCCGGGAAAAGTAAACTGATACAGTGGGGGATTACTCCTTAATCGTAGCACTACTATTATTTTTAATTACTGTTTGATCATTGCTGGTAATATGTTAGCAAACAGGGGCAGCACGGCGGCGCAGTGGTTAGCGCTTGTGCGGCACAGTTCATGTCATGGGAACCTGTCGTGGGTTCAAATCCAGCTCCAGACTTTTTGTGCGGAGTTTGTATGTTCTCCCCGTGCTTGCGTGGGTTTCCTCCGGGCACTACGGTTTCCTCCCACATTCCAAAAAACATGCATTTCAGGTGAATTGGTCGGTCCTAATTGTCCCTAGGTGTGAATGAGCGAATGAGTTGTCTGTCCCCGTGTGCCCTGCGATTGGCTGGCAACCAGTTCAGGGTGTCCCCTGCCCACTGCCCGAAGATGGCTGGCATGGGCTCCAGCCCCCCCGCGACCCTAATGAGGATAAGCGGTACGGCTAATGAGATGAGATGAGATGAGATGTTAGCAAACCTGCCTAATGATCTAGAACTTGTGAGTTCAATACAGCCACTATCCTTCCTGGGGGAAATTCTTTCACTTCTGACGATTTTTTTTTCTTTTTTAATATCTTAAATAGCTTAGAAAAAGGCTGAATTTTGGACCTTTAAAGTTGTTGGCGAGTGGGCAAATGATGCTGTTGACAAAGTGCCAGTGCACCTGCTTGTTGCCACTGTTTATAAATGGATGCTCTTGAGAAGCCCGGAGGATGCGGTGTTTCATGTTGCTTACATTTACACTCATGTTCCTTTGAGGACATTTTAAAACGACATCAAAGCTCCGTCACTCACTCGTTTTATTATCCCTGTTGTCGGGCTGTCATATGTTGAGGATATTGAGGCCTTGACACTAGGCGAACATCCCGACTGCTACCATGCACGCCCTCAATGAGAAAGCAGCATATGGTCGGGGGGGAGCCATGCAGGCATCTGCCCTACCGTCTCGCGAGACTCACTCTCGACAGTAATTATCGTCAACGGCACTCTGGGGACGACCCGATTCCCTCCTGCTACCTAACTGCTTCTGTACTTAATCTCACGCAAGACTGCGGCACCGCCACCCACTTCGACACCTCCGCAATGAACACACGCATGTATGCACATGAATGTGCTTTGACTGACACAATATCCCGATGACCGCTTCTCAGGTGCACGATTCCAGATTAATGCTTAGATGAGATTTTCAAGTGGCGATTAACACTCCGGTACGATAGGCCTGACAAACAATTCATGGAACACATAATAGCAAAGGATTTTACAACTTCACGCTTTAATTGAATGTACTATGTTTTCAGAACTATAAGGCACACCTAAAACATCTAAATTGGCTAGAAGTTTGAAAGTATACCGTTATATTCCGGAAAATACTGTGAATTCAATTGGAAATGCATATTCACAAATGAATAAAACTGTACATGGTAACTGCCTTAAAAACATACGGATTGGTCTTTAAGTGCCCTCTTGTGATTAACATGTTAATTGTACAAACATGCTGGTTAAATTTCAAACAATGATGAAAGCGGTAATGAAATGCTTTTCATTAAAAAGTTTATACAATTTTTTAATTGGATAGATATAAATATAGATACAGACGCTCCCCTACTTACAACCATTCGACTTGCGTAAAACGGTAAATACAGACATTTTTGTCGAAAAATATCCGGACATTGCTGTAAGTTCTATTTTGTATTGTGCACCTTTTTCCGAGTACAGGACATTACTGTAGTGCTTCTTTCCGCCGCTACCGGCATGCGGTGGCGCTGTGAAAGGTCACCAGCTTCCACCCGGAAGTAAAAAATGTCGCTTCCTCAGCCTAGTTCGTGTGTAAACATTCTATACTGTCCATGTCTATACCATCTGCAGCGCGCTAAGAATTTTTACATTTTTATTGTTTAATATCTCATGTATCCATTCAATATGGTTGGTGTAAAGTGTAAAGAAGAGGGGAGCTGTTTGTTTTGAAACAAAAGTGGAATAAGAAAGCTTGATGCGGTTGAGAAAATGATTAGATCGCTTTTTTTCGGCCACTCTCTAACATGGAGGAGGACCTCTTGAAGCTTATCTTCCAAAAGTAAATTAAACTCAAATTTATTTATCTTTATAGAGCATATTATTTTATGAAATGTTTACTTTTTAGTACAAAACATTACAGGTTACTTTTACAGGCCTTAAACATACTTGTATAAACCTTAAACATACATTTCATACAAAATATAGCGCTGAAGCAACTAGAAATTAACTAATTACTTTTTTTAAGTAACTCTTACAGCACTGCTTATAACCACCCTAAATTTTATCACCTTCCCCCCTTTTTTGAATTAATTTAACTGATTAACTTCTTTCTATAGAATATTTTAAAGATTGATTATTTTGTAATGTGAACTTGTTAAGATTGTTAGGCATGGTCTGTTTAAATAATGTTTGGTTCACAAATATTTGTGGCAGTGTGAGGTCACTGATCCGACTTTGAGAAACATGTAGAGTGATATTGGAACTTTTTTTTGCCAATATGTTAATTGTTAAATAAAAACACAGAATTTTGACCGCAGCTCAGACGCCAACTTTTGAACGGCCATTTGCAAATTATTTTTGTTGTTGCTCGTCTTCCACTAGCTGTCGGGATACTTCAGTGAGGACAGCAGATCCAAATAGATATTTTCAAATGTATAATGTTTTCTTAAAAATATTTAAATGTGTCTAAGTAATTGTTATAAAACACACGATTTAATACAGGTAATTTTTATGCATACACATGTTTTTTACGTAATGATCTATTATCAGCCTATTAGGTCTTACATTCTGGAGCTATTTACAGTCTTAAAAATGAGTTTTTGATTTAAATGGGTGTCTTCGTTATTACATCTTATGTAATGATTGACACAACATCATTATCATTATTAACGTCGTGTTCTGTTGCGTTGCATTGCTCTTAATTGTGTTGCTTGGGCAGACATGAGTGTAAATCTACAATTCGAATCTGTTAAGGTCACACCGGAGCTCACATTATATCACTTCTTTCAATACATTTGCACACTCATTTTGGAGCTAAGGCCTAATTTGATTTTGAGGTTACCGTATGTTCATGACCATAAAGCGCATCGTTATAAAAGGCCTTATAACAACAACACACACTCAGGGCGTACTGCGTTATAGGGCCCAACATGTTATATGGCACACAGCACACTTTGTAGATACTGTATTTAATCTGAATATAATTGATTGTTTTTCTGGGAGGTCATATTTAGGAGTTATAGACAGGTTGCTACGAACAGTAAAAGCCCCTACAAAGCACTTCCAGAAATAATTCCGATGCGACAGCACTTCTAGCAATTCAGTGTTTCCAGGATTTGTGCCACAGTTCTGCCATTTTTTTTCCAAAACTATCTAACTGAACCTCCCTCGCACAATTCAAATTAGGCTGACAATAAAGTAACACCCAATCTGTGCAAGAATTTTTCTCTCAGCAGACTTGTAGCGAGTCCTGACATTCACTGAGTGATCACAAAATGTCATAGCAATATTCCGTAGCAGGGACGGGTTCTTCAGTCTTTGGAGGACTACGTTTCAAAGATAAAATATCGTATTTCTTCTTTTATGCATTGACTTGAATGTCAGCCCTCCTTGTATTCATCCATTCATTTGTGTTCTATGGTCTGTTTACGGTCACTGAAAATCTGTAGCTTATTCAAACTGGAAAAAAGAGAGATGTAGATGTCATTTTAGGTATGTGCTTGTGACTTTTCCTCTCTTGGTATTCGCCGCATGTCTTTGCCATTATTTTAATATTGTCCAGATAGCTCCCCGTTAGCGTGCGGACTCCCAAAGGCTTTCAGTTTTGTTTGGCATAGCTTAACCAAGTTAACAGTCAGCTAACTGACAAGCCTGCCTGTATCATTATTTTCTCCCCCTGCTTGTTTGTTGCTGCCGTGGCTTGCGGTTACCCTTTCTGCTTACTGCATGCTTTCGGTTAGCCAGCTTCCCGCCTGGTTTCGCCGAACGGTCCAGGTTCGTCCTCTATAGCAGCCAGCTAGCCTATTGTGTCACGGCTGGTTTAGCCCATGTTAGCTCTCTGTGTGTTATTTTTTCCAGTTCGCCCCATTCTGGCTGCTCGAGATTTGTTGTGCTATTGCTACATCCACCTACAACACAACACCTAGCCATTCTCCACAAAAACTACCAAAACTTGGCTTAAAACACTCAAAACCTTTTCGACTAATTAACACGTAAAACAATATAACGACTGGCTTGCAAGTGTGCTAGGGTCTTTACATGATGTCACCACTCAGGAAGTCAGACAAGACACTGTCTACAAAATGCATTATCTGGTAAAATAATTTGAATATACCAATGATATTTTATATATATATATATATATATATATATATATATATATATGAGAGAGAGAATACAAAAAACATTTACTATTTTCTTTGTATGTATTAGAATTTAGGAACCCTCTTTAACACTCTGATGGCCGGTCGGCAAGCTGTCTGACTGTTGGTAAACAAAGTTGTGTCCTCACGATATCACCAGTTACTAAAATGTATCATGCCACATGACATCAGGAAGCTTTATTTTTTTGTGAATCAAAAAATTATGACCATTTCAAAATATAGTCATGACAGAAACATCACAATCAGTCTAAAACAAGATACCCGAAAACCCAAATGTCTTGCAATATTCCACTCGTGATACGATTCTCCACAAACATGGTCTGTTTATATTCACGAGAGTCCAGTGAATCTATCAGTGTAAAATATTTACTTCAAAACACACAATAATGTCGACAGATAAACAAAATAGCACCTAAAAGCAGTCCTGATTCGTTTGATAAATCATTGTAGTAATCCATCTCTTTGGTTCCAAAACTCCCGTTTTTTAAAATAAATCGACTAGTCAAATGACCTCCGGTATATCCGTTATTCTCTGACCTTTCGATTGATACCACTTTTGGCCAATTGCAAGCTTATTTCACGGTCTTTAGCTTGTGACAACCTGTGAGGGCCTGTATTGAAAATGACCCATTCAGATGTGGATTGACACATTGGTTAGCCAATGAAATTCCTCCTCTTCATCCTCCATTACCTGCACAGCTTATCCTCAGTAGTGCCGTGGGGGTGCTAGAGCTCATCCGAGCTGTCTTTGGGCAGTGGGCAGGGGACACCCTGAACTGGTTGCCAGCCAGTCGCAGGGCACACAGGGACATTGAACTAAATCGCTCATTTACACCCAGGGGCAATTCGGACCAGCCAATTAACCTGACATGCATTGTTTTGGAATATGGGAGGAAACCTACACAAGCACGGGGAGAACAAGCAAACTCTGCACAGGAAGGCTGGTAGCTGGATTTGATCCCAGAACTTGTAACTGCGGATGCGCTAACCCATCACCCGCTGTGCCGCCCGCCAAATGAAAAAAATCTGTATTAAAATGGGAGCCTAAAATAACAGTTTGCAAATGCAACCAGGAATCCATTTTCATGCGCAATTACGCGCAAGTGTGCACAATCATGGATTGACTTTTACAAAAAGATGTCAAACGTTTGCAATTCTTTCACAGTGTCTAAGAATTGGCCAAAGTAAAATACATGAATGCAAAGTTTTAGGTCTGGGAACTGGTAGTCAACAAATGGCCAGTTTTGGACCTGTTTTCCAGCTAAGATGCCCATGCTACACTCATTTGCAAACATTTGATTAAAAAAAAAATCGTGCAAGAATAAAAACCTGTTTCTGTGTGTTCCAACTCAGATTACTCAATGTTAGTAGCACTTGCAGTGATTATTTCGAATTGAGACAAAACCGGGATATTTCTTTATGGCAGCCCTCTGCATGGTTGCTATGGTGAGGATTTGGCTATTTAAACTACAGGGAATTTCAGATCCTCAACTTCAAATCAATTAAGTACTTTTCCGTTTTTCCATTTTGTTTTATCCTTGACTACCATGTTTATCCGCTGAAAAGTCTGATGAGGTTAACATTCTCGTTATTTGTCATGCACTGACCTTAACCCCTTTGCAATGACACTTTCTAATTGGTGTGGAAAAAATGCTGCAGATTAAATCAACCAAAATGTTCCTACGGCAGCTTTTTCTAATGCACACGATATTAACACGGTTAATTGCTTGGTTCCTGTTCACATTCTGAACTCTTGTACGTACGTTTAGCGAACCCCGTGGGGCGGAAATAAAGTGAACTGAATCTTGTCTTCTCGTATGGTTGAGCACAGCCTTAAAATTACACGGTGCAGAGGAAAATTAAAATTATTGACAAATTGTTGTTCTGGTAATGAGGCAGCTGCTAACTTGTCCTTTATGACTTGCAAAGACTATTTGAAGTTAGCTGTTGGTGAGGTGATACTGAAAATTAAATGGGGAAAGGTTGATGCTGATCTTTGGCATCAATAAAAGAGTGACTAATAAGCATAATTCCACTTAAAGTCAGTCATGTAGCAGTTGTATGCCTCATTAATGCGCTAAACAGAAATACTTCAAATTTGACTTGCCCTAATTGGTGTTGATGGCTGATGTTTCTTTCTGTGGTGTATTTTCCATATGTATTTTTTACACTACAACTGTCAGAATCAAAATCTCCTTTATTATCGCTACAACGAGAAAAGAAAAGCCTAACTTTAGCTATCTGCTTTTAGGTGAAAGATATTGCAGTATTTTTTTAAAACAGTATTTTTTTTGTATGCATTATATTTTCTTTACCAATAAATGTTTAGACGAAAACAAAAAATGCAAATATAGTCATTCCTTGCTTGTAAAAACAAAAAAAGTGTGACGAAATAAGGAGGTCCTGATGACATAAAGTAAAAAGTGAAGTGAGCCGTTCGAAGCTAACTTTCACTTGGGGCTGAGTTAGTGTACACGGCTGCTCATTTTTTATTTTGCACATGAGAAAGAAGAAAATGGAGCGCACCCTCAAAACCGAAGCTGCGCCTACATCATACCAACTAGACAATTTCTCGGAGGTTTGTGTGTCCCTCTGCTCTCACTTTTTTAGTGGCTGCTAAACGTGCTTTGACTATTGTTTACCTGCTAACACTAAAGAGCTAACTTATAACAGTTGAGCCTTCTTAATATGTAAACATGTAGTTTGGTATGTGATATCCAGTCCATTCATCCTCTATGGCAATTGGCTAGTGCTAAACTACATGCAACAAGTAGTAGTTTATTTTACTGTTATTATTAATTTGGCAATTATCCGAGTGTGACTCATTTTTTTGCATTATCATCATACTTCCCTCCTTAACCTGTTTTCTCGTCACTTTTTACTCTCCTGAGCGTTAAAATTGAAAATGCCCCCAAATGTTTACTTAAAAAGGGAGATAAACGTTTAACTCATTCATTGCCCTAACATATACATATGTTTTCAAAAGCATTGTCCATGAGTGTCAAAAAAAATGCCTACAAAGCTACAGGACTAAAGTTTCCAAAAAATGAGTCAAAATGACAAAAAATGCATTTAATGAGTGAAGTGCAGCAGTTACAAGCTTTTTTTTTTTTTTATCATAACTTTACATAAATTACAATTAACTTGGTTATGTTGCAGTGTTTTCTGTATCAGTTTGTGTCTGAGTACCTACCTTGTGTCTGTATGATATAGATGTTTTTTAAATTATTATTATTTATATTATTATTCCTGTGTTTGGTTTTGTTTCAATTTTTCAGCTAAGCGTTTCACATGTTTTTTTTTTGTTTTTGTTTTGGGTGCATCTCTAATCATTAAAACCAAAGGTACCGTATTCAGTGTTTGCAAGCATTGCCTTCCTCCTTCCGTTGTGCCGTCGTGTGTCCTTGCCTGTCGACAACAAAAGTCATATGCAAACCATCAGGGTATAGAGAAAAATGGCATCTGTCTGCAAAAGACCTGTAAATAGTACAGATGAGCTGAGGCAGGAGCAATAGAGCATGGCCTTCTGGATTTAGATCGAAAAGATTTGCATCCTACCAGTGCAGGTCTAATCTCCACCAGGGAGGCTTAACAATGAAAAACCTGACTCTTAAATCTCTACAGGTATTTAAGTAATTAGCATCGTTAATAAGGCTCTGTTATGTGTAGTCTTTTTCAAAAGTGCCATACTCGAGGAAAGCTAACAGCCGAGTCTGCAAGGCAATGCATGACTTTAAAACTGTAGTTAAGTAAAGAAAAAGGAACAAAATAATGAGTGATCCAAATTCTTGTTGTTGAGTGTCAGACCTTGCCATCTTCTCAAATACACCAGATCCCAGGGATATGACTATTATGTTCTGGGGTAGGGATCGCAAATTGAAATTGCCATATGGCAGGGGATAGAAACCTATGTTAGCGTGTGTAGATGATTCTTTAACCCCCAGTTCCCCAGATAAAAACATTAACGTGACAAAATAGTGCAACTTAACGAGGTAGTGATCTGTATGCCTTCTATGTATTTCTCGATCATTACTAACTCTGTTTACATGGTTATCATGTTCTTGTTTACCATCTTTTCATTGCCTCAAGCCTTGGGATCCATAACAACTTAATACAGCACAAAAAAATACAGTCTTGTATCACCAACTTACAAAGTCTTTACGAAGCGCACGATTCTGAACTGAATGAGGAAAGATAAAAGGCATTATGGGAGGTAGTTCAGCCAATAGCATACCAACACTTTTATGCCTGCACACAAACCAAAAGCAGACCAGCATTTTATATATTGCCAACATTTTTGCTGATTTCATAAGTGGGGAAAAAGCCCTCAAAAAAAATCGTATTCCACACTGTAGATTGAACATGTCTTAAGGCGGGGTTGCTGTATCCCGGGGGATCAGCAGGGAAAAAATCTTGATCTAAATTCCTGTTGTTTTGTTTATTTTTTGTGTATTTTTTTTTTTTTAGTGCCAGACCCTGCAGACTTAACGTCTTAAACAACACATAAGTACTCGCATGGGAATTTTATAATGCTTGTAGTCTGGGGAAAATAAATCACTTCCTTGATCGTCATTCTTTTTTAATGCCACATGCGCTAGACATATTGGTGTATAACAATGTGTACAGTTGTGTATCAGCACGACCGTCACTAGATTTATTGCTTAAAAATGATACTGTCTGGCTGATAAATTGTCATCCTGCGACAGAAGCAAGTATGTTCTCCTTGAACTTAAAATGGTCTATGACTTTAATATAATGTCTTATGGAATAGAGTCCCCTCAGGCAAGATCTGTTATGGAACGCACAGCATACTTTTTATTTTATTTTTTGTGTGTTTTACTGTAACATACAATATGTTGAGATTCCAAGTTTTTGAGCTCCCCAACAGTTACTAATGCTCATATAAATTATTGAACAGCCCTAAGCACCTCGCTCGTAACAGAAATGCCTATTACCCTTGGTAAAGCAGTATTCAAATCTTGTTACGGGCTAACTTTGTCCCTCGCGGGGAGGAAATGTAAATGTGTTCTCTAGCTGAGACAAAGCAAGAAGCTGCCCGTCGTTTGAAGTTCCTGCAAGCGCTGTTGCAAGCAGAGGGCTCTCCGCCCTTCTGCTTAAGATATTCAGGACCAAGTCTCATTCAGACACCTTTGTTGCTCGTGTTTTCCTTCCAATCTTTTTACACTAGGAAACGGTGGCTATAGCTTTAAATTGGAGGCAAGCACTATGTTTACCAAGCATGGAATAGTCGTATTCAGATCAGAATATTGCATAAATTCCAGTGTTGGACAGACAGATACAATGGTACCTCTACTTACGAACATAAATGGTTCCAGCAGTGACGCTGTATAATGAAACCCTTGTAAATCAAAACCCGTTTTCCGATTGAAAAGGGAAATGGGATTTATCTGTTCCAGGGTCAACAAATGTCACCAAACCACCATTAAATCAAAATGTTTAGTCAATGTTCATAAATATACCACATACAGTAGTATAAATACAAAAATGAGGCTAAAAGGTCATTTTTAAAAGTATTTGACCTCAAAGTGTCACTTTATTGAATAGTGTGACTGGAAATTATTCCTACAAAGCAGAAGGAAAAAGAACTAACAATGGCAAGTCCATTGACCAAACAGTAGCCTTAATTACCAAGCTAATCTTTATGGCATAACCCTTCTTGAGAAAAACACTATTTTTGTTAGCGACTACTCAAGAAAAATTGTGTTTGGGTACTGGTACATTGGAGTGGTAATGTGAATCTCCACCAGCGATTTTTATTGTGCCCTAAAGGCTTGGGAGGGATGGTGATGACTCCATGATTGCAGGCACCCCTTTAGCTGATCAGTTATTTTTTTTGTTTTCCAAGCATTATGTTGCCAAGGCCCACAACCCCCTGAGAATGGGGACGCGACCCACTTTTGGGTCTCGACCCACCAGTTGAGAAAACTGCTCTAGGTTATTTGTAAGGGATTTTTAAATTGTATTATTATTCTTTTTTAAATGAAACAAAACATGTAGCGCATGTGTTTTGGATACACAGAAATGTTTCAAAAATCATATAGACATGGAACAGAAAGTGAGATTAAAATCAAGATCTTATTTAGTTGTATTAGTGGAACATTTTTGGGGGATACTACCTCCTCGATTTCTTTAACCAATGAAGAAAGCTCTGTGAAATCTTTTTTTTTTTTTTCGTATGTCCCCCAGGCTGGTAAAATTTTCTTCATACTTCGACAAGAAATATGAAATTACTGATATTTGAAAAGTAAACATACTGTAGCTTGTTAAAAGACACTGCTAGAAGAACTAAACTGATGGCTTCATGTTTGTGTGGGTTGCACTTGGTGAGTTGCTGCTGAATAAAAACATTGGTCTCATTCTATAGTCTTTTAACATAATAGAAATCGAGTAATAATAATTAGCCTTGTTTCTGGTATATAATCGTCATATATCCTGATGCGCGATCACAGTGCATCTGCTCTCAATCTCTCTTTGCACAGCTGGAATGGCGACAAAAGGAGAGGCTTTGCTGCTCACAAATGGGATTTTGCCATCTGTCCATGCCTTGTTAACAAGGCAAACGGCCATTGTACATATTTAATATGATTTCATAATTTATGATACACTATTTTAGTTATTTGAACTCATACTGATATGACAAATGCACAATTAAACTATCATTCAATTTCAGTTGAGTACGGGCGTAACATTTGTGGTTGGTTTTGATTCTTTTGGGATTGGAAATATGCTCAATTGTACTTTTAGATGTTCAATATTTTCGGCGTTATGGTAGAAGGGTTAAAGAAGATACCAGAACTAATTGCTTACTATGTCAATTACTGCATTTTGTACGACTTGTTTCTATGCACTTGGTATTCATGCACTTTTTAGTACATAAATTGTTATGTTACATTCATTGATGGAGACAGACATGAATATAATTAAAAAATAATAATAATAAAAACGTGTGCATTTGAAAAGTGTATCTTTGTGTTAATTTTTTCACTTAATTGAAAATGGATTATCTTTTTTGAACAAAATATCTAAATCTATTGGAAGCTCTCCCATCCTCCACATTTTTCTCTTTTGATCGGAAGAAACAACATGCTTGTACCACAATGAATATTGAAATCTTGGTATCCTGGTACGTGACAGCCCTGCCGCCTACTGACTAGAACTATATTATTTTGTGGACGAAAATAGAAAAAGAAGAAACATGAAAACAATGCCTATTGTCTGCAGCAGATTTTAGATAGGTTTTCAATTCTATACATATTTAACAGTATTACAGACAATAAAACTATAACCAGCTAAAATACAGTGAATATTGCCATGTGAACGTCATTATATGATACCGTAGGGACGTTGTTGCTATAAAATGAGCATACTGTACTGTATCTAAAAAGACAGGGTAGAGAGCACAGAAAATGTTCTGGGCTGTGTTGATGACTCTCTGTAAGGTTCTCTGCAGTCATTCACCCAGCAATTACTGTGTATAAAACGTGTTATTGATCTTTTTTTTACACTTTTGAGGAGAAATTAATTGAAAATACAGTAAATAAGAAAAATGACTAGTGTCAAGATGAGCAACATTTTTGGCCAACGAGGCGTTATCTGGCAATGTCCTCAAAGTTGTTTTCAGCTGAATTATCCCAAAAGTAATGCCTTGAGTATTTTCGGCCAAAATATTTCTGATCAAAATGAGATTTCATTAAAAAAGGTATGATGTATTTGAGTGCAAAATCACCTTTTTTTAACTCGTATGCTACTTTTAATACTTTCACAATGTTCTACTGTTGCAATTGTCATGAATTTTCCAGCCTCATTTTTAAAGACACGTACTGTGGTACGTTAAAAGGGAATACATGAGAACACGCAGAACAACTCCCAGCGGAACATCAATGTTCATTCACTTTTAGACTTGAGTGTGGTTATCTACCCTGACGGATTAGGGTCCGTCATTTTAGAAGTCCACGTTCTATTTTTGTTACCTCAATTTCAATAATAAAGTGGCAAATCACACACGTTGCCCGGTTAGTCAAATTCTGATGTTATATTTCCGAGTTCTAGTTTAATTGATGAAGAAATAGACAAAACGAATCTTCATTTACATATCTGCCAGAATGTCCCTGGCAATTTTTGTTTCCGTTCACGCTCAGCAGTGCTATGGGGAATCTTAACTCCGGCGTGCCTTTGTCTTTCCATCACATTTAAAATTCAATCTCTTTTTAATAGCGACCGCAGCTGGAGCTGACAGGGCCTGTGTCTGCTGATGGTGCAAATAGCTCAAGAGCCGTCCTAGTGCTCAACCCGACTTTAAAGCCTCATTACGAGGAAAGGAGAAGAAGAGATGTTTGCAGGTAGCAGACAAGTCACAGTCAGGGAGTGTAGAAAAGACGTAGCCTGTCCTCACTGAAATAAAACATGTGTATTGTGATCGACCTTTCCTGACATGGCAAAGAAAAAAAATCTCATTAGAGCATAGGTGTCAAACTCAAGGCCCGTGGGCCATATCTGTCTCCGCTTACAATTATATCCAGCCAGTGAAATCATTTTACATACATCTACTGTAATGGCCCAACTGATAAATCTCAAACTACAGATCCCAGCTCTTCAGCTGCAGGACTTCCCTGAAACGTTCCTGCGTCAATCTAGTTAGCTGGAGCCTGATGGGCAGAGTCACTTTTAACACTACTGACAAACAACACGTCGGACAGTTGAAAAACAAGACTGACAGGTACATTAACAGTGAGTCTTTAGTGTCACGATGCGGAGACGTGATGCCCGGGGACAAGCTTCTGTGTATTACAATGTAACGGAGGGCTAAACGGAGAGAAGCAGCCTGACATTTCTGTTGTAAACCCTCACAATAACCAAAAGAAAAGTTGATTCAAAAACCAGAGGATAAAGATAAGTTTACTGACATTGCCTGTAAACCCGTGTCTCTTCTTAAGGGGGCTAATCTGGCCATGATTAAGGGCTATAATGTAAAACAGCACAACGAGACAACACATCAGGATAAGCTGTAAAACCTGAATGCAGTGCAGAAGATACTGAAATTTGAAAAGTTAAAAATTATTAAGATCTAGCAGATGTTTTTCACTTAAAGCTGCCTGTTTTGAATTTATATTTTTGCTAAAAGCACACTTTCTTGGTAAAAAGTAAAAATTGTATTTATATTTCAATATTTTTCATATTTTGAATTTGTATATAGTAGTTTTGACAGGAGATATTTTTTTGGGAGGACAAAGTATTTTAAGTTATTTGATTTTTTTAGTTTGTTTACCCTGGAAAAATATTCGTTTCTGTAAATCATATTAATGTTTAAAAAAAGTCTAGTTTTATTATATTCAACAATTGTTTATCCTGTTGGGCTTGGGACCAAAAGTGTGGGTTAAGTTTTGGGGCCTTGTGCAATTGAGTTTGACACCCCTGCATTAGAAAGTGAATCGGTTGATTTTTCTTTTTCCCGATTAATCGATCAATCGTTTCTCTTTTTTTTAACGATTTTAACTACCCCAATTTTCAAATATTGAGTTTTGGACAAATAGAAAACTAACGCGCAAAACAACTGAATATTCTTTAATATGAAACAATTTTTTAAAAATCCAAGTGTTTGTCAAACAGCTTTGCAATAAACAAAAACTACAGACAAATGTATGCTGTAGACCTGCAAATACGAGAGGTACTTTTTTTCTATAAAGTGCAAAAAAAAAAAGAAAAAGGCAACATAGAAGGTCAATGAAAATACATCTTAGAATTTATTTGTCTGGGGCTTTTTATTTATTACACTAATACAGTACTTAAAAGACTTGCCCAAAGGGTTTAAGTGCCTACCCCTATTCCTGGTAGGGAAGACGTATTCAAAAACCAAACCAAGAAAACGACTTTACCCCACAAAGGAAAATTCAGAAAACAATAAAAATGATATTTCAAACTTATAGTAGCATTTCTAGTGACTAGTATAACATATAATAGCCAAAGAAGGTCTTGATATATTCATCTTCTTTAGTATATTTATCGAAAGTATGTTAAGTATAAGATTTTTTTTAACTGAAACAAAAAAACATTTAATAGGGCGTCATATAAACTGTTTCTTTAATAAATAGCTTTTTGGGTGGCATTCAATGTTGTGCGAGAACATTGGACCTTGAAGTTGTGGATTCCCCTTAGATGATGAGTGTCTGCTCTGTAGAGCAACGAATAATGAATATGGGTTTTATCTAATCATCCCACTATTTTTAGTCACGGTACCAAATTATTGATGTAATTATTGGGCCGGGCCGCAAGAATAGTTAAGTCAAGTCATGTATTTTTGTATAGCCCTCAATCACAAGCAGTTTTAAAGGGACATTAAAAAGATGGGGACCACTGAAATACAGTATTGTATCGCCGGCTCACAAAGTCTGTACGAAGTCCATAAGATTCTGAACTGAATGAAGAGAAAGGCATTTTAGGAACTCATTTGAAGATATAAATGAAAGAATGGCCGTACGTATTAAAAAACGTTTCGTCACTTACAATTTAAAACAAAAATCAAATTTGTGATCACTATCTTGTAATGGGACTAAAAGTACTATGATGATGAGATAAGACCTAATGTGTTTTCTTGTATCCTCTCTATCACCAGTGGTCTAGTGGATGAGATCTTGTCTCTACCACGATCTGGGTTGGAGTCCCATTGCATTCAATGTTATGCAATTGTGAACAACCATCTATCTCCCAAGTGGGTGGGGGTTAGGATTTGCTGCTCTTACCAATGCTATCTGGTTTAATTCCCGTTGCTACTGTTGTTAAAAATGTATCGACTGATTGCACAAATATGGTAACACATTTCCAACTTTGACCGCTTAAAAGGCGCACCGAATTATAAGGCACACGTTCAGATTTATGGCCTATTTGGGGTTCTTGGGTGCGCCAAAATATGGTGTATCATGCATAAGGTCACGGTCATGTACTGACATCCCGCTTTCCTTTGATCAGGTTCCTTGCAACTGGTCGAGTCAGAAAAGATGGCTGAATCTTCAAGAGTACCAGAGCAAAAGGTTGATGCAAGAGTGTGGTGTTGCTGTCCAGCGCTTCTTTGTAGCTGACACGGCCTCTGAGGCCTTGGAGGCTGCAAAGAGACTCGGTGAGTGCAATAAATACACGAGTTTCTGTTAGGTCCATCACCTTACATCTCTGAATAAAACACAAGATATGAAACAAAATAAATTCATTTCAGCTCATGAGGACATGTAATCATTTAAGGGTCTGATTCTCATCCGACTCAAACAACAACTCCCCTTTTTAATTACAGTTCAGTCACAGAATTGTTGGGGAAAGTAAGTTAGGGGAAGGAACTAGGGGACACCCCATTTTATACAGCAGAACATCAAACAGAAGATTGCAGCTTTTCCCCAACTGGCAAATGGTTGATGAGTTTGGACAGCTCACCTCCCCAAAGGTGATGAGACTCTTTGAAGCAAGGAAACTAATTTTACTGAATTTGAAGGACTCTATAATGCTCAAAATGTGTAGTAAATGCATTATATGTACAATAATCCTATCAGCTGAACCCACATATTTGTTGTAGATGACTGGAAATCCAAATCAAAAAGGCATTAGATTGCGCAAAAACCACATCTTTGTCCAGTATCTCATCTGCAGATTTGTTTTACCTTATTTTAAGTGTATTCTTTTCTAATGTTACCACTTATAAAATGAAAAAAACATGCTTTAAATAAACAAAATGTCATTATCTAACAGATGGTAAATGGGTTTATCTGTTAAATATTCCCTAACACAGGGGTCAGCAACTGAATATGTGAAAGAGCCATTACAACCTAAAAAGAAACCAAAAACGAGAATGAATGGAGCTGAAAAATAATAGCACACATAAGCATCAATAAAAGTTACTTATTTAAGATTTTAAACATATTCTCGACATTTTTTGCAGCCTTATGATAAATGCTTGTTTTGTGTTTGTCCTCATACAAGAATCAGGTTTTAGAGCCGCAGTATGCTGTACCCAGTCCATAACCAAATTGTTTTTTTTATTATTATTTATCAATAATTGTCTTCATTTCTTTTTTTAATGGAGACGATAACATATTTTAATTAATAACAAAGTATATACCGATACTTTAAATTAGTATTAAAAAAATTACAATGCAATGCAAAAAATGATTTTTTTCAAGATCTCTTTAGCAATGTTTTAACCTATTTTAAGTCCATATTTATGATCATTTTTAACTTATTTTTTTGTAAAATAAGATAAAATATGCCTTAAATAAACCAAACGTTGCTATCAGATGTTAAATTGTTTTGCTCATTTAAATATTTTATCTGACTAAATATCTCTTTAACACAAACAAATTGTTATTATGTATTCATCATTTTTCTTATTGCAGAGCCTTTACACATGGTTATTTAAGATTCCTATATTGGTATTTGATGTTACACATTTTTGTTCATTTGAAGTATTATTTTCATTTAATTATACTTAGATTTTTTTTCCCCAGTAAACAGCGAAAACAATCTTTAAATTTGCAAATATCACATTTTTTTTATTTTTGAGAATTTTATTTTACTAGGATAAGAATAAATATTTCCTAAATTTAGTTAATTTTTTTCTAATTCCTTATCGGGCAACTTAGCCAAATTCAAGCATTATATATCATTTTTAATGAGAAAACAAATTTGACTTGTCCTACATTTGCTATCAATTACTTCACATGCTCTTTAATACAAAAGGTGAAATGTTGTGATTAATCAAATATAAACTTTGATCAAGCTTATCATGTCTTCCAATTTTTTTGGTAATGCATTACAGCATGTTCTGTTGTTGTAGTTTATTTTAAGCTGGCTGATTGCCCCGTCTTGTTTTCCGTCATATTACTCAACCGTATTAAATTTATTTAGCATCCTCTCATGTTTAGTTCCTCGCGCATCACATGGCTTCCATTTTCTTTTTTTTCCAACCCTTGGGTTGCAATTTGTATTATTACTGCTGAATGTTCTCGCCATCTGACGATGAAAAGTGACAACATAATTAAGTCATGTCACACAAATTAAAATAAAATGTCATCTTTCTTTCACATTCATATTTAGTATATTACAAATCTCTAGGACTTACTATACTAACTTGTTACTAATGTAAGTGCATACAGTTTCAATGTTTTGCATGGGGTACCTAGTGTTGGACCGCATTTGCTTATTGCCGTAAGTTTTCTATCACCCGCCGTTTAACAATTTAACCTTACAATAACCAACTCGTAACAGAATCATGTACTTGGTGTACTGTATGTAAATTCTTCAGTGAATTCTGTTTTTAATTAGTCTCATCCTAGTTTTTAAATTTGTCAATGGAATCGGTTTTTAGTTATCAGGAGTAAATAAATTAAGATGGTACAGTGGAAGTAATGGGTAGATGGAGGCGAAAAAGATAGATGAAAAGTGAAACTACTTTTAAAACATTCACTTAGTTGATATTTATGCCCTTAGATTACTTAGCTGCCTAAATCGCCTCCTTATTCTGAATAATTTTCCCAACAGGTTACGGCCATATTGCTTAGTAAGAATAACAATGTGTGTGCCTTATTCATCTTTCTTGATTATCTCAAGCTTTGTTTACATTGTTATCATATTCTTACTTTAGCATCACTGCAAATCTTAGGAGCCACTTCTAAACAAAATTCAAGTTTGCTAAGCAAAATTCTTGACTGAACAGAGAGAGAAAAAAATGGAGCATCGAGGAAGGCAGGTCAGCCAATGGCTTACCGGTATCTTCTATATGCCATACCTACACCAATAGCGGACAAACATCTTATTTGACTTCAACCAATAGATGTATGAGGCACATGACCTGCATAGTCATATTCATAAACATCACAAAGTTTGGTATTTGGATGGTCCTGTTCTTGCAAAAGAGACCTGCACGATTAACCGAAATCTAATCGACATTGCGATGTCATGTAGTGCGGTTGTGTAATCGTATGACACCTCGGTTTTTTTCAAGGATTTACTTTCAGCAACCCTAAGAAAGATCCCCATAAGCGGGCGGTGTTTACCTAAATTTAACCCCTGTAAAATTCAAATAAAATCTCAATCCAAGACGTACCCAAAGTAAATTGAGTGCTGTTGTTGAACTATTTTCTAAGGGTATGTCTATGCGTGACTGGTGACATCATACAGACACCTCTTTGCTTCTCAACAGTCTGATGGCCGTGTCACAAGTATTAACCTGTGAATGCATAAGCAGGATAATGAATAACCACATGGGTTGTTATTCTTCAAAATCTTTAAAAATAAGTAAGTTGTAATTGTGTCATATTCCAAGTATTCCTCATAAAAATGTGTATGACATGCCATTAGTATTTTTATTATATCCCCCCACTAATTCCCAACTATGCTCATAGAAGAGTGTCGAGGTAAGATGTTGGGCCCAGACCTGGCCCGAATTTCAGGCTTAAAATGTCAAGCATTAAGTCGGGCCGGTCGGGCTTCTCTTTCGCCGGGATTTTTTTTTTTTTTTTCCTTCGTGGAGGATCTACACAGCATGCACTTACTTTTACTCAAGTAATTATTTAGACAAAGAAAATGCTTACCAGACTATAAGATTAACTCAAAATCACTACATCCCCCCAAAATTTTCCTCGTCAGTGTCGTCAATTCTACTTTTTGCTAATAGCATACAAACTAGCTTTCTGCTTTTTGGCCGAACATTTCACTATTTTCTGCTTTTAATGTGCAGAATTTGATTTTCTTGTCAGTGCCATTTTGTACATTTCACTTTCGTTCGCTGCATGTCGCCTAGATGCTCACTTCGGCGCCAAACCGTTCATTTGGGCACTGCACTTGGGAGTGCACACTTGAGGGACTCTGCCCCAAGTAAACCTCAAGCTGCGTAGTTCAGCAGAAACATTCAGTTTGCCGCTGAAGTACACACGGCCGGAC
The DNA here is from genome assembly GCF_059441175.1 of Urocampus carinirostris. Classification (NCBI taxonomy): domain Eukaryota; kingdom Metazoa; phylum Chordata; class Actinopteri; order Syngnathiformes; family Syngnathidae; genus Urocampus; species Urocampus carinirostris. Next base: position 30,796,874 of record NC_142354.1, on the reverse strand, counting down.
TAAAGCTTCCTGTTTACTTTAGCGGCAAATTAAAGCTTCAGGTTTATTTCGGGCTCTTTTATCAAATCAAGTTAATCCATCGGGTTCGGGCCCCGATCTTATCTCTAGAAGAATTTTTGTACTGGTAGGTCATGCATCCAAGGGTTAAGTACTTACAACAATAACAAAACGATCACAGAAAATGCACCTTTCCTTTAACATCGAAAATCGCATCGAAATTAAAATACTGGCCTAAAAAATCGCAATTAGGTTTTTTTTCCCAAAAGTTTGCAGCCCTGTTGCAAAATAAGTTGTTGTTCATGGCTTCTTTTTAAGAAAAGGCCATAATGAGGGTCCTAAAAACATTGTATTCCGCATTGTTACGTGAAAATATCAAAATAGAGATGCCGTTTCCTTGGGGTCTACTGTTATGCAATTATATCCAACCAAAATGTGTTTGCATAGCTACTCTGAAATTATGAAATGAAAAACACTTCACAATGTATGACTCTTACTGTCTTTTACGACAATTTTTAATGTTAATAAGGGGGTTATTTCTAATCTTGGCAGATGGGTGACTCAAACTGTAATGGCTCATTGTTTTAATTTCCTTGGACCCATACTGGGAGACGACTGCAAGATGCTGTCAGTAAGTCAAATAATTTGCAACGTATACCCTACAGGGACTCAAAGACACAGACACAGTTTTGGCCCCTTGTCAATCAAAAGTTAATTGCCCAGAACGGGTACCCAAATGACCCTGAAGTATAAGCACCGAACTTTTGAACTTGAATTTTTTTGACCCTGTGTTAACATTTGCGCTGGAATATGTTCGTGTCCCGAAAAATGGTATTTCCCTTTTATTTGACTTGTTTTGAAATGTCAGTGCTGCTTTTTGATTTTTTGAAAATGTGTTTTTTCAGAAATTATGTCAACTAGTGATTATTATGCTTTGTCTGTTGCACAATTCTTTATGATTAAATCGTAAGTACATTTCCCAAACCTTCATTAAGCTATTAAGAATGGAAATTCTTCAGTGTAGCACTCCGATAAACTAAGCAGCATTGCTACATTATGCTTTCAAGCACACAGACCCGAAAGTCGCATTGCAGTTTTTATTTCAACCCTGTTTACGCCTTACAAAGACCATTTTGTAACTTCTCCCCTGCCCCTATTCCAGCACTATTTTAAACCAACCATCACGGTTTGTGTGCATTTTGAACGTCTGACAGACCACCCACTGATGTTTCCCTCGAGTCTCTTCATGTCACTTAGACCTCACACCCGCCTCATCATGATTTAGTCATCAAAGGGTTCGATGGTCCATCATCTTTACGCATTTGGCATCCTCAACCGGCGTTGCCATCAAGAGCCTACGTTGTTTTGTGAAACACCGGCTTTATGTTAACAGTTAACATGTTAAATGGAAAAAGGAAAACAGTAGTTACTTACAAAAGTGTTTACTGTAGGGCAGGGTCGGGAACCTATGGCTCTTTTTATTAGTAAATCTCGCTCAAAGATAAAATTAAACTTGCCCAATTATTTTCTTTATTGTTACATCTGAGGTCGATTGTAGCACATGTCAAATCAAGTCAAGTCACAATTATTTGTATAGCCCTTAATTAAAAAAATGTCTCAAAGAACTGTAAAAGTTACAATTACACCATCCCCTGATCTTAAACAAACATGCAGGAAGGAAAAACTCAACTCAGAAGCCAGGGACAACACTGACTACACTGTCTACACATAAAGTTTGATCCATTATATATATAATTTTTTTTTTTTTTAATTATTTTTTTAACTCCAATTTACAGTCAATGTGTCACACAAACAGACCTGGCTGTAAATCTCTAAAGAATCCTTTATGTGGAAGCTCATTTAACAAAATTCATTGTTGAGACACTATTTGATGAAACCCCACTGAAAACTATAAAGACCCAAGATTTTAGCAAAGGAATATGATTTGGTGAGCTGTGGAAATGGACAGAGCTATACACACAATGCATGCAATCCTTCTTCCCCTACGTCCAGCACCATCTGCACCGAAGATAAATACGTCAGTATACTCGTTTGCAGAATTCCGTGACATTTTTACAAAATAAGTTTGCTCGCGTCTTATTTTAAAATTGTTATTTAGGACAAAACTGAAATTAAAATCGAGCCCTAACACTCTTAAGTGACTGCAGGAGGGGGACACATTTTAAGTGAGATATTTATATCACTAATAGACACAGGCTTTGGCATAATTTTTTCATAAATTTGATTAAATCATCTAATGTCAAACAATGACATAGGATGTGCTGAAGAACTCGCTTTTCTCTAGAGAGCTGGTTTGACGATTTTATTAATTTTTTTCTTCAAACATATGGTGTGGCTCTCAACATAATGGTCATGCTCGTCTTGACATTGTTTTTGTGGTTGTATGTGATTATTCATTTACTCTACATTTCCTTTAAAGGTAAGGCATTTTTAAAAATTACTCGTTAGAAAATGATAAAAAGTACAACACCAAGCTGTTAGCTATTAAGTTAACATTGGTACTTGTGATTTCGCGTCCCTGTTCAAAGTCTTAGTTATGTTCAATTTCTCGATCAGGCTCAAGTCCGTCACCATGTATGTACATCTTAAGCGAGCGCGACAGATGCTGCAAAGACAACATAAGCCAAAGGGGGCGGCCGCAAGTAAAAAATTTCCAAATTCCGACATCGCTTTTAAAACAATAACTGCTACTAAGCCTATAGTATATTCAGTTGCAGTAAAATAAAATTTATATTATAAACTTTCGAAAACTACTTAACCCAACACTTTGGCTCAATCTGATTAATGAATTTTCCCCTCGATTTGACTCCAAAGCATCTTACGATGAGGGTAAGAATCCTCTTCAAAGCGTAATGTGAAAGAGTGAGCCTCTTTCAGTGAGTCAGAACAGGACTGCCCTAGCTACTCCTGAGCCAAGCAATCATGAAAAGGTATTTATTATATAATTTTTCCTTCATGCTGTGTTCTATTATGGAGTACAAATATTACAAGAGGGCGGGAAGTAAAAGTACAGACGCAGGAGTAGTTGTTGGGACAAAGACAAGGAAGGATAAAAAAGGGTGAAGTGCAGAAGACTTCTGGCAGCATACTCATTTATTTTGCAAGTTGAACAGTTTCAGGTAGTAACCAATTCCAATGAAAAAGAAAAAAACAAAACAAAGAAGAAAAGAACGGTCAATGGTCGTAAAGTGTAAACATCGTACAGTGCCAGTCATAGATGGTAAACAAAAACTGGGCTGACTGGACCTCTTCGGAATCCGTAAATTGTCTTTTGATTGTTTCAACTGCCCCCTCTGAAGCCACCTTGTGGTCCCTTCAACACTTCAAGCGCCTTTTTCAAATGACTTTCATCTTTTCCCTTTAGAAAAGAAAGCCATGTCTCTGTTGAAAAGTGCTGACAGTGGCATTTGGTGCTGAGTAGAGTTGGCTTAACCACAGCCCTTTTGCGACCGTCTTTGTCAGAAGTGCTGAGGGATAAGACGACCGACCCTCTTATAGCTCTGCGAGTGGCGTATTTGTATCTGTGTGTGTGCGTTGTGTTGCATAACTGTGCAGCAGATGGAGACTGTTGTGTCTCCTTCTTGCTGGTTTACCACTCAAAAGGGTTATTTGAAGGAAGGGGGTTTACGTTAAGTACTTGAACTTTGTAAGAATACAAAGTATTCTTTATACGCTACTCTCACCGTAAATGTAACTTTTCAGACGTGTATAATCCGAAAGCTTTCCTGATATCCAGAGTTGGCCTGATAATTTAAGATCATTTTGGTGCTTTGTATTAAGACCTTGTTGTATTTGAATGTGTTAGTTCTACTCGAATTTGATTTAAATACTAAAAAGAAATAGCAAAGGTCCTTTTTAAATCACTCTTTTTTCCACCTTACTCGGCTCACTGCCAGCCCAGGTAAAGTGGATCACCGACATTTATAGCAGTCAGAGAGCGGCAGATAGTCATAATCTTTCATTAACAATCTTTGGAAGTCGATCGCATTCTGCCATTGACGCATTTAGACGTCAAACGATTTTTAGTGGCCTTTCACTGATTTAGGTTATTTTGGAAATAGATTTTGCTCCCTCTGGGTTGCGCTCTCTCTCTACCTCTCTTAGTCTGCATGGCTCCCCTTTCTCGCTACCTTGCCATCGCTCTCTTGCTCTCTTTCACTTGCTCTTTCACTTTCTCCCTTTCACGGTCTCTCTTCCTTTCTCTGTCTGTACTGCTCCTTTTCTCTATGTACCTCTCTCTCACTACCTGTCTACCTCTCTCTCACTCGCTCTACATTGCTCTCATTACCTGTCTACCTCTCTCGCTACCACGCTTTCTCTCCCTACCACTCTTTATTCCTCTGACTCTCCTTTGCTCTTTCTACACACCTCTATATCTCACTCAATTTTTCTCTCCCCCTCTACCTATTAGTCTCAATCTCTACCTCTCTCTACCTCACTCACTTTACTGCTCCTTCTCTACAAATCGGTCTCTCGCTCTCTCTAGCGTGTGTTGTCTGGCCGGCTAGCCAGGCATTCGCAATGGTTTTGCTGGTTAGCCTGGCTACTCACTGCATGCTTTTTAATCGGCTAGCCTAGCATTACTCGCTCACTCCCTACCTCCCCCTTGCTCTCTGTCTCACTACATGTTCCTCGCTCTTTTCCCTTTTCCATCTCTCCCTACTATTTCATTTTTCTCTCTCTTTGTACCTTACCCTTTCTTTACCTCTCTCTCCATTTCTACTTCTAAACCTTAACACAAGAAGAAATGTTAAGTAACCCATAGAAAACGTGTCATTGTGCCTAACCACTGTTGTTGATTAAATAGTGAAATAACAGCAGTGGAGCAGCTTTTCCTCACTGGCCTAGTTCAGGCCAATTGAGTGTTACATAGGGTGAATAAATTGAGTGCTGTGCTTCACCAGCACATTCCCGAGAGTCCCTGCATGGACAGAGCAGCTCTCGTTCCTGACAAGTACTCACCTGTGACAAAGGAAGACTGATGATTCTCCACTTGTGTCCATTGTAGCAAACACCTGATTAGGTGGGAAGGTTGTGGAGGCTGGAGGATATATCATTAACGTATCTCTAAGGGATAGAAACCCATTTTTTAAAGATACTGCAGAGAGTAAAACAGATTTCCTTTCTTCAAAAAGGCACAGAACATGGAGTTTTCCTCCTTTTAATTATGCAAATATATGGGCACAATATCCCACACTCTGGGGGGACTTGAAAACATTTAGTTTAAAAGTTAGCCCATCCAGCTTGTTTGTTGTAGGGACGTTATTGAAGGAACACAAGGTGTCAAAATGCAGTTGGCATAAATTTGTCCAGCTAGCTACCCTTAAGCGTCGAGGCTGGCGGGTGCTTTCTTTATTTGTTTGCCGTTTGTTCTGATTGGATGCTGACCGTGTGTTGTCTGGCCGGCTAGCTGGTTTTGTTGGGTAGCTTGGCTACTCACGGCATGTTTTTTGATCAGCTAACCTAGCGTTACCACCAGTTTTGCCGTGTTTTTTTGGCTATTTATTCCTGTCCGGCTTCATTTTTGTCTAGCCGTTGACGCTCTTTGTTCGGGTTAGACTGGCTGCTAGCTGTGTTTTTTGGGTCTGTTAGCCTCGCGTTTTTCCGCCGAGGCTTTGGCCGCCTTTCGTGAAAATCCTGGTTAGCCCCCGTTGGCAGATTTCTGTTTGCTTAATGTCAGTTAGCTCTTTTTTTAGCTGCTCACCCATTTTTGTACCATTACTGCATTCACCTGCGACACAACGCCTAGACATTCTTCCACATAACCCACCAAAATTTTGCTTAAAACACTTTAACCTCTTTGACAAGTGAACAAATAACATCAACATGGCAACTGGCTTGCGGGGGTGCTGGTGTCCTCTGATGACTTCACAGCTCAGAAGGACAAATACAAGACATACTGACTTCAAACTCTATTATCTCAGAGAATAACTTCAATATTCCTATTTAATATATATTTTATGCAAAATCCATGTATTAGTTCCTATACATCATGCATGTTTAAGAGTTTGGGATAACCTTTCAAATTAAACATCCACGGCTGAGTGCACTCGGATAATACAAGGGCTTGCAAAGACGCATGCATGGACAAACACCATTGTTGGACTTGATGTCCCTGCATGAATTGGCAAGCTCTTAAGTCTCTCCTCTGGTTGCAAAAAAGCAGTGAATTTGTAAATTGTCCTAACAGCTGTAAATAGGCTTTGCAGGGTAAAGCTGCCTGTCTCTCCCTAAGATGATTTTTGTAAGCAGCTTAGTGTTTCCACCTCCTCATTACGCACCCTAACCTATTCACGTTGAGGGTGAGACATGGAATTATTTTAGATACACATCCCCCTCCATTGAATTAGCATGAAGCAGAGGCATTCTGGAGGCTATTCCTTGTTTCCGTGGCACCTTGCATGCATTAAAGCTACATAATGATTGGTATTCATTAGATTTTACTTTTGTACATATTTGTTAACGCGTTAATGTTCCGATGATAAGCAATTACCTGTCTGTACAATGTCACCAGTCACTGAAATACCTCATGCAACATACCATTGAAAAGCTTAAGTCTTGGGATATGCATCCAAAAATATACTTAGCACAGAAACATCACAATCAGTCTGAAACAAGCTACCCGAAAACGCTAAAAAAAAGGGTATCTCACCAAAGACGTCATCTTGCAGCAGTTAAATTCCACAATAGTACGCAACCATGGCTTTTTTACATCTGCAAGAGTCTAGTAAATCCAACATTGTAAAATATTTACTCCAAAACCCATGATAATGCCGACAGATGTGGAAAGAGAATTCAAACCTATAAAACTCTATCACAATGTATACAAAAAATGGTCAAAGTAAAATACACATAGGCAAATGTTTTATTGTTGTAAACTCGTCATGTCCAAATGGCCACTTTTGGAAATGTCTAAACCTCCCTCTAGAAAATATTTAAAATGCAATGTTTGGTTTCTCAGATTTTGATCAATTTTGACAAGTTATCAGGTAAGGCTTTAAGCTATTGTCTCACCTGTTTTCAAGCTTAGATGCCCATGCTCCACTTATCAGCAGGTGTTAAATTGCCCAAAAAAATAAAGTGAGGATAAAAGCCTTCTATTTCTGCGTGTTCTAACTCTGATTACTCAATGTTAGTAGCACTTGCAGTGATCATTTCAGTCCAGGACAAAACTTCAGTGTGCTACCTTTCAAAAGAGACCAAAACCAGATTCTCCAAACGATTTAAGAACAGCATTCAATTTACTTTGGGTACTTTTTGGATCGGGATTTAAAGCGAATATTACTGGAACGTTAAGGGGTTAATTTATTCTTTATTGTCAGTCTCAACAGTCATTTTAATTGGAATAAAACTCTAGGGGAACCAACACTTACAGTAGCACTTCACTGAGTTAGCCTCATTAAAGAGCTAGGAGGCTAAAGATTGCTTCAGCCCCGTCAGACATCTGATTCACCCCTCTTAAGCCCCTCCAGTGTTCAGATATTTTGAGATAAGTTTTCTCTACCCCTTTATATATTGGTCCATTCCTCCTTTAACAACGGAAAGGAAAACATCCCGGGGCCATGCCTAAGGAACAGATGGACACAAGAATGAGGACCTTAGACTGAGAAGTTTGACTTTTTCTGTGTTCAGGGAGTTCTCAATTTACGAATAAGTTCTCTTTCTCGATGGGGGAGTTACATTTCTTTGTAAATTAAATTTCACTGAAGTCAAAATATTATAGAAATGTGTTTATATTCTACATTAAAACAAGCAAAACATAGACAAATCAAACATATATAAGTTATGCCAGAGTATAAATTTAATTTGTGTCTTGTATAACAAAGTTACAAAATTATTGTGAAAGACAACGCTATATTTCAGCAGGCTAGTTTTTGCCTCTGACACTAAGTTTTCGGACAGAGGACAATGTTTTTTTTCAGCTTTTAGTTTTGAGTAAAACTACATTTTTTTTAGACAATAAGCTGCACTAGATAATGAGGAGCTTTAAAAATATTTTTGTGCAAGGTGTTTTTACATAAACGGCGCATGAAAGAGAAACTACGGTATGTTCTGCACTATAAGGTGCAGCCCCCCAAAATAGTCTTTTGTTACATATTTTCCACACATCGGGCAGACCAGACTACAATGCGCTACAGTAGCAAAACAGTCGGATGGATCAGTCAACAGTATTAAGCCCTCAACGTTCACTAGGCTGTAGACAAACCTCACTTATGATTCTCATCTTTTTCAGGCAATTGCAGGCTTTGTTTTACCTCTCCTTAGCCTATACGAGCCTGTGAATGCTAAAAGAATAACCCACCTCCTTTATCTAGAAATAACTTCAGCTAAAAGAAACGCCGGTGTATATATATGCCAGCATTCACTGCGCACTACTTCTTTTACGGGGAAAATGGAGTCGGCGTATGCTATTCATATTTGCGAGACCTGTTGCAAATCGATCCATATATAAGCTGAACCGTATTATAAGGCGCATGATAAGCTTCTGAAAAAATTGAAGGCTTTTAGTTGCACCTTATAGTGTAGAAAATGAGGTACTTTAAGAGCTAGTGTTGCATAAAAAACTGAAAATGAAACAAAAAAATGTTTTATAGATCATAAACTGACATTGTGAGATTTGGTTTCACCTTTAAAATATATTGATTCATTCTTTAAAGCGTGTGTAATATTTGACACCCAGAGGGCACTGTAGTCTATTGTGATGGAAAATCAGTGTTGAATGTTCACTGCGTAACACTTAGATGCCAGACAATCATTGCAGGAACTAATAGGTAGGGATTCCTGGCTGTAAAAGAAATACAAAGTATTTCAAGAGCTAGTGTTGCATCAAAACAAATCTGAATATATATTTTTTTTGTTTTTGCATTGACCATAAACTAACATTGTGAGATCTAGTTTCACCTTTAAAATGACTTAATTCATTTTGCTTAGCCCCAGTGTGTAATATGTGACCGTTAGAGAGGGCACTGCATTCCATTCGTAAGGAAAACCAGTGCCAAATGATCACTGCGTAGCTCCTAGATGTCAGAACAACATGGCAGAAACTACTAGGTATGTATTTCACTATGTAAAAGAAATACAATCTTCGTAACCTATGATTTTTTTTTTGCATAAAAATTAACATTGGTATGACAATTCATGTTTTTGTGTCTCATTCAAATCAATGTTTTTTTGTTTATTTTTATTTTTTTAATAGAAACATTTTTTGTACCACTCGGAGGCACTAAATAGTACACACTGTCCCTTTAATCGGTAATGTATGTGTCTGTACATCATTGTAACTTTCCATTTCAATTTTTTTCTGGTCTATCTACTTTCAAACTTCTCGCAATTTTTCGTTTTTTGTTGTTGTTGTTGTTGTTTTTTCTTTTCTTGTTCGCCTTTTAGTCCAAATAATTAGGTACACTTGTTTTAATCCTGTTTAAATCCCAAAACATATTTTTCCGAGCAGGAGTGAAATCGAAATTTTGCATGAAAGCTTGATGTAAAAGAGAAAGTATGGAAACAAATAGTACTTAGCTCCTAAACATACAATACTTATTTTGGTGAAAAGTGAAATGTTTTGAATGCCTCGGTAGAACCAGTCATTTATACAATGCTCAGGAATACATGTCAATTGACATGGTCATCTTAATCAAAATATCATACATGAGTAGTTTGTAAAAAAAAAAAAAAAGAACAAAAGAAAAATATATACAAATTCCACAGGTCAACAGATTATTGCAACGACAGAGCAGAATTAGTTTTATCTTTTGTTTCACGTGCCACTGGGAGCATTGTGAAAAAAAGTTTCTCGCAGGGCCCAAATGGTGAAAATAAGGAAAAAGCTGGACTTCCAAAAGGTGACGCTACTTTTACCACTGCTCTTAAATAAGCCTCTCAGAGGACGTTTTAACATTTAACACAATCTGTTAAATTTCCTGGTCCTTGTGGCACCATCGTGATGATAAACATTTAACATGGTACGAAATATTTAATCACTTTAGGTATAAAACAAATCGGCAAATTTCATCTGAAGAGTATTTTACTTATTAGTACCTGCAATAGCTTTTTGCTTTGCAATAGGCCCCTGAGATACAACGACTTTACAGTGTGGAATCAGACGCTTTTTGCCACCTCTTTAAGGCATTTCATCCACTATACGACAATAGCAATAAATTATTCTATTTTGGTACTGTATTTTTTGCAATGCTAAAGGGAGAAGCAAAAAACATCATGACCACGGAAACAAAGCTTACGCTTTGCAAGAAATTTAATGAACACACCCACATTTTTACCATCAGCCATCGGGAATATTATTAAAGATGAGGAAGAAAGCAAGGAAATCTTCTAAGGGCATGACAATCCTCAGAAATGGTTTTAAAAATCTGTTTCATTATTAACCCGCCATCTCTCCCCCCGTCTACATCCACCCACTTATTCAATTGTACCAGCTCAAGTCACGAAACCTTAGAGGTGAATCAAATTTTGTTTTTCATTTAATTAATCAAAGCGGCGCTGCCACGAGCGGCTGCCTTTTCCAGCAGCTGCCCTATTGTTTTATTGTCTGCTCCTATCTTCGGTGTTTTTTTCTTCCCGTTTTGACAACTACACTATGGATTACTTCTATCCTACGGGACATGGGTTTTAGCGCACAAAAAGTGCGTGTATTCAAGGAATTTCAACTCCTTGCCCTGAAGAATTCTTGTGCCGGCATGATGAAGGGGCCTATCGTGGAAGAAGAGCCGGAGCTAGCTAAGCGGCTAGTGGCGTTATAAGTCTTCTGTACCATCCGTAATCATGGTAAATGCAAACTCACGACCAAATAAGATCATCGAGTGCTGGTGGAAAACATCGAAGCGCACAGGGAGCGCAGTTGCTGTGTTTTGCGGAAACGTGGCTCACGTTTAGCATTCCGGCCGCTAACGTGGAGCTACCCGGAGCTATCCGGCTTCAACGCCGCTAAACAGAGACACGAAAGCCGGGGGGAATCGGAGAGGAGGCGGACTTGCTAACACGAGGTGGTGTATCCCTGGATTTTCACAAAGAAAAGTTTTCCATCTGCCACAGGGATGTCGAACTTTTGGACTGGCGTGACATCATCCACTCTGCTACAATAGGGCATCATGTTAATCTGTTAATAAACAACGGGGTAGACTGCTGGAAGTGTGAATTTCCCTACGGGGATGAATAAAGTATCTATCTATCTATCTATGATTTACGGATATATTTCTTTATTATGTTATTTCACCCTGTACACTTATATGACAGAAGTAGTACTTATCGTATACTATTTTCTTGTTTTAATGTTTTTATCTGGGGTAGCAGGGGTTCAGAACACATTAGCTATACATTCTATCTATGCCTGCAAAACAACAATTTCACTTTGCAATCCTCACCTCAGAGTGGATTAATGTCGTAACCCGGGGATTTACTGTAGTTTTTTCTACATGATGATAGAAAACAGGCCATGCAACACCATTTTTTTTTTACTTATTACTATTCCGCCCCCTGATTAGTGCTCAATATTTCTGTCATCCAGGTGCTGATTATGCCCCTAGACAAAATCCTCATCTGACTTTGAACTCTTTCATTATACCAAGTCGGAGTTTTAATTACCAGATTTATTCATTTATGAATACTTTCAAAACCCTTTTGTGTACTAGTGCACCTTTTTTATTCTTTTTTAAGCTCCTGAATGGAAAAACGGGGCCTCACTAATGCAGTGTTAGTTTAATCCCTGCCATACTGTCAAAGACTATTTTCTCTGCCGTTCTTTCCCCTTCCTTGCTCTCTCTGCAGGAAATATGTTTTTTTAGGCCTGCGTGACTTTCCCAAGTTGTATCTTCATGTTCTCCTTCCTCCACTGACATAGGATGTGCTTGTTTCTTGCCTCGAGGGTCAATGTGTCCATCTAGCTGTCCAGTCCTTTTTTTTCCCCATTTTTTTTTCAACACGACGAGAGCCTCTTGTCAATGGCTGAACTTGTCCACTTGGATAATAATAACCTTGCCTGCAACCATCTTTCTTCACGAGTACCGACTCCATTTAAACGGGGCTATCGTAAGATGAATGTTGAAGAGACACCTGAGTATTATAGGGAATTTTTAGTTCTTGTCAGGTAGAAGTCACATCAGAGGGTAGACATTTTTAAATGAGTCACACTTGTATAATTGCATTCAATTGAGAATGGTCACTCTTAATGTAAGTGAGAACTCACCAGCATACTGTACAGCATAGATTTATGTACATATATGTATATATAGTAATTACGAACTGTAGAACTGTAGTTATTGGGCTGATAGTTATCAGACGGACAAATACAATGTCAGTTTAGCTCGATGGAAATCAAAAACGATAGTTACTTGAATATAATACTCAGAGTGACCTAACCAATCCGCAAACAAACATCCTAATCACAATCTTAACTAAAATATGTTACCTTTCTGAACGGCACACGCAAAGTGCACTGTACATATTTTAATGTATAGTAAGCCTTTTTAGATTTGCTTCACGTGTACTGTAATCGGACTAAAATTTGCCTCATTTAGTTTCCTCCTCTATGCATCTGCTTTTATATAATTAATTTTATTCATTATATAGTTACTAATTAGTTGGATCCCTTAACCACTAAGGTCGTAGGGGCACTATTTCCTGTGGTGTGTCTTGGGTAAGTACAGCCTTGTGGCGCCCATCCCTCTCCAGGCAAACACATGCGTGTTATGCGAATGATCTAGAGCTAAGAAAATGCCACTTGTTGAGAATGAATGATCTTTTTTTTTCCTGGCCAAGACAGTTGCGCCATTCAGTATTGGATCCTTTATGTAATGTTAAGAAGACACACATTGTCACATCATAAACACACCAATAATTATATGCACTTTTTCAGTGCTCATGACAATATCTAGTTCTTATCGTGGTAACTGACAAACAAAATAATGATTAGAGGGACAAGGTGTATTATTTAGTGCCTCCTAGTGGGAATTTTTTTTTCTTGCTTTATTTTTCTCTTTTTGCCCTTTCCTCTTCTTTTCCCCCTTTTTTGTATCTTTTTATTTCTTTTTTTTCTTCTTTACAAAGTGATTGGCGAAAAAATGAGAGGCAAAATATTGCCGTTTTTTCACTTTAAGTCTCCATAGTTTTTATTTTTCCTTGTGCTTTGAAGCACACATTTTTAGTTAAACAATACAGCAGCATCTAGTGTTCAAATATTTCACACTGTCACTTTAAATCAAGCTCTTATCTCTCCAAAATTCAGATTTTAGAGACGTTTGTTTCTGTTTTTGTTATATTTTCTATATATAGCATGTGTTAAAAAAAAAGAAAAATCCTTAGCGGTATCGTTTCTCAGAAGCAGGATTTCAGGATCCCTGAGATGTGTGCTGCATCTTAGCCTTCACATACGACACTCAGAGTGGTAAACCTGGTATAGTTGTTTTTTCCTTTTTCTTTCCTCAATCAGTAAGATACCGGAGGAATCCTGAAGTTGTGAAATGTCTTCCTTACCCTTGTTGTTGTTGTTCTTGTGTTGTTGCTTTTTTCATATGTTGCTATTTTTGTTTCAGATGCCAAAGAAATTGTGCTAAAAGCTCAAATTCTGGCTGGTGGGAGAGGCAAAGGTGTGTTTGATAGTGGCCTGAAAGGTGGAGTGCATCTAACTAAAAAGTGAGTATTCCTATATATATATATATATATATATATATATATATATATATATATATATATATATATATATATATATACTGTATTTTCCGCACAAGGCTCATCGGAGTGTAAGGCGCATCTCCCCCAAATACTCTTTTTGCGATATACTTTTCATATATAAGGAGCACTAGACTTTAAATTGCATTAAATTAGAACTATAGAAAAAGCAGGTCGGCATATAAAAAATATATAAAAGCATTTGAATTAAAAAGGGCCGAAAGAGCGCATTGTCCCTGGTTTGGGTCATTGTTTCATGCCAATGTGGCCTGCCTAACCTGTACTGCCCATTTTGGCTGCAATCCATTATCCCCGGTTGACTGTTGCTGAGAGTGAGGGCCGAAAGAGAAGTAGTGTCTTGCTCTTGCGTGGTGGCTTTTTTCCTTTCTGCCTAAAAGGAACAGCACCGTTGCAGCCATGATCCATTATCCCTGTTAGATTAGTGCTGCAAGCTGGGGACCTGAGAGTGAATGTTAAAAAGTAAAAGCAAAGGGGCTACTTTGCATTTTTTTTTACATGTCACCAGGGGCTCTGGCCCAATTAATCTTGAAAAATGAAGGGATTACAGTACAATAGATAGGTATGATTCCTGCTCCATTGAATGTCACTTATTTTAGTGGTTTTGAACAGAACGACCGCAAATATTGAGGGAAAGCTGTATTCATGTTCTCATTACTTTGTATCAAAATTAATGTATTTTTTTAGATAACCTCTGTATTTGATTAACCGTCACAATTTCAATAAGTATTTGTAAAATGTTAAAAATGTATGTTGGTTCATGTTGTTGTTATATTCCAAATTACTAAACGCTTTTAACATTTTATGCACCTTAACTGAATACCTTGAATAGTGATGAATGCATCTCTAGTCCGCATTACGTGAGAGGAAGTTTGAAAGCATTCCTCAAAAAGAGCAACCCGATTGCTTCTTTTTTTTATTCATGTATTAATCCGGCTCAGTCTTCAGAAGCAATCCTTGCATGTTGATGGAAGTGAGGTTCATTGACAATATTGCACCCTAGAAAGGAGCTATCTTTTTTTCTGACTCACTGTTAGTCTCATGTCCACAATTTCACATCAACATTCAACACATTTTGTGTCCTTCATATTATATGTGGCAACGTGTTATTATCTCTCCCATAGCCCTGCAGACGTTGGTGAGTTGGCCACTAAGATGCTGGGTTTCAATCTGACAACCAAGCAGACCCCTAAAGATGGAGTGAAAGTGAAAACGGTAAGTTTGTTGCGTGGAGACAATTGTTTTGTTTCTTCAAGCTCAATCACAGAAAAATCTATTTTGAAGATACTATGGTGCCTTAAAAACCTTTAATTTGTTGTTTTTTGTTCTCATAACTCCAACATCCCTTTTAAACAATACTCGTATTTGTATTATGCAAGTATTCAGGTTGAAACTTTTTTGCTTCTCCTCAAATTACACTATAGCAGGCATCTCCAAAATAGTACCCATGAGTGATGGGTCATTATTATGTTTTAGCAAATTTGGATTTCCATGACAAATCATTTATACTGTCGTTTTCTTAAAATACATGATCAATTCATCTGAAACTTTTTTAAATTTGCCCATGATTTTTAAATGCAAATAACTCTTATGCAATGCCGATGTTGTAGTGGTTGCCTGAGCCTATTTTAACCTGACTTTACATAATTACAAAATGGTAATAATAATAATAATAATAATAATAACAATGATATTCATGATGATAACAACAGAAATTAACATTGCTGATTTAGAAATGAAGTTGCTGATTTAGAAATACACCAAATGGAGTCTTTCACTCTAATCAGTAACAAAATGTCTTTGAACTGAATCGCACTTTGGGAAAAATGTATTGTTTGGTTGAAAAAAAGCACACCCTTTTTACTACCTACAGCACAATGAAGCCAAACAATGGAAAATTTTTATACTATGCCTTAACTCAGAAGACGAATTCACGAGTTTTGGCCATAGAATAAATATTTTGAGGGCTTAGAATATGACAACGCGAGTTTTTGGATAATTAGAAGAGCCAAAGAAGAGGAGTAATGCTTTTTTCTTACTAAAGCCAGAGGTGAGTAGAGTAGCCAATAATATTACTCAAGTAAAAGTACTGTTACTTCAGAACAATATACCTAAAGTACAAGTAAAAGTAGACAGCTAAAAAAATAATTACTTGAATAAAAGTAAAAAATTACTTAAGTACTGAGTAACTTTAGCGACGTCATATTTATTGATTTTTTTTTTAAAACAACCAATCAGATCATCAAATGATCAAAGTCCATCTAATCAACAAAATTACTTTTATTTTCAAAGTAGATTACTATAATTAATGTAAATTCAAGTGCTTTAATAAACAATAAAATTTTAAAAAGTATAAATCAAATAAATAAATCAAGCACATGTGGCACATATAAAGCCCCAATACTTATTTTAACAGGCTCTGCCAGCAGAACAACAAGCTAGCCCACAAACTCGGAACAAAGGAGACATTGCATATTGTACATAATATTTGGCACCCTTTTTAATGGGAACATGCTTTTGATTTGAGGCCAGGGGTGCTCCTCCTCTTCTGTGTTTTCGCAGTCGGAATTGTGAAATATATATCTATTTGAACTGTCAAACTTTGAAAACGGGCCACTTTTAATCTGAACAAGACAAAACAAATCTTGGCCTTTTGTGTCGAATAACCGGATTAACTTTACATTCGCTATTGAAGGTTGCCTAAGGACTGACTATCTTCCGATCGTAGCTTGGCCAATCCTCTGACACCCATGGCGGAGTTGTCAACTTTCCAGCGAAGCTTGAATCGACTCTTAGGCCTCACCGCACTGCAGAACAGAAAGTAGCATGCAGTGTCGAGCACTTGCATTCACTGTCAGTGCTGATATAGGAATGAACAGAAGAGGGATGCATGGGGAATTATTTTTTGTTGAACAAGTGAAAAAGACTCAATCAAGGTTTTTTTTTTTTAAATGCTCAACTATAGGACTAACTGAAAATAATGTTTTCACACTACTACTACTAGATTGATTATTTCTCTTCACTGCTGCTACTACTATTGCTAATACTACTACTTCAACACTAAACACACAAAATACTGTGCGAAATACTGTGGTGTTTGTCACGATCAAAGGAGGCAGCAAATTTTCAGCATCCAAATGTGTCATTTTGGTCATCTAAAGTTATTTATAAGTAATTTGTCCCTTTTATCTGTGTCTAGGTGATGGTGGCCGAGGCCTTGGACATAACTAGGGAGACCTACTTTGCCATTTTAATGGATCGCTCCTGCAACGGTCCTGTTATGGTTGGAAGTCCTCAGGGAGGTATGGATATTGAAGAAGTTGCAGCCAGTACACCGGAACTCATTTTTAAGGTATGCCATTAGGGATTACTCACAGCGTACCAAAATTACATTATATGACAATAAATGTATTTTTTATTTTTATTTTTAATTGACATACATCACATCCTAAATGTTTTTTTTTCCTGAGTGATATCTGTTATATCAATATTGGTACAGTAGAGCCACTGTATAGGACATTAATCCCTTTTGAGGTAGGGTAAAGTTAAATTGCCGTATGGCGAGGGATAGAAAGCTTCTTTTTTTTCCTCCCTTTAGCACCACTGCGAGTATTAGGACCCATAGCTGCATAAATTATAGTTTTTATTTCATCGTTTGTTCACCCCTTGATATTCTGATTTCCAATTTACTATGCATACCTTTTCATTGATAAGTCACTTTGTTGTATAAATTACTGAAACAGCTAAACTATTAAAAAAAATCCCCCAAAATACAGTGAGTTGGGTTTTAGGGGAGAAATTTCATTAATAGATTTGAAGTATCCGAAGTACCGTAGCTTCTGAACTCAAGGCGCACCTAAAAACCCCAAAAGTGTGCCTTATATTCCAGTACGTCCTGCAGGCCAAAAATAAGGTACATAAAATCAGAAATGTACCCGTTGCCTCTCTGCTTGGCGTTCAGCATTAGGGGTTGGAATTGGGGGGTTTGGTCACCTAATGACTCCCAACACCTCGGTTGGGTTCAGCGAGGGGGCTGGGAGTCCCCTCCTCTATATCAATCTCCCAAAAAGAGTCAGAAATGACTCTAGCCACCCCCCACTTGGGGGATATGGCTGTGGTATATATATTTATGAATGAATACATTCATCGTAGTCACAAACCATGATTTCATAGTAATTATGTTTATGAAATAGGTTTTTTACAAATACCTTACATTTTCTAAATGCAATCTTCGTGCGTACAGTCATTTTAATTTTATCCGACTTATAGTCTGGTGCGCCTCATATATGGAAACACCTTTATCAAATAATTATTGTTAAAGGTGCGCCTTTTAATCAGGTGCTGCTCATAGTCTGGAAAATTTAATACTACTTCTGTGAGTTTGGTATCAGTGATAGCACTGCAAAAAACATTGAGCGGCAGTAGCTCAGGAGGTAGAGCGATCGTTTTAGGATTAAGGGATCCCAGTTCGAATCCCGGCTTGTCCGTGTTACATGCCGAAGTGTCCTTGGGTAAGACACTGAACCCCCAATACCCCCAATAAGCAGGTTAGCAGCCTTACATGGCTGCACAGATCATGGCCGCTATTGGGAAATGTGAAGCACAATGTAAAGCGCTTTGGGAGGTCATTGACTTGAAAAGCGCTATATAAATGCAGATCATTTCATTTCATTTCATATCCATAATCCTTGTGAATAGACCATATTCAATCTTTTCTGATCATTGTTTTCATTTATTTATCCTTCGTCTATTTTTTACTTCCTGATATCCACTCTACTATGATATTCCTCCTAATGGCATCTATAGTTTAGTATGACGGTGCATTCCTTGTCAAACGATACCTCCGCGTTTTAGATGCTGTTACCTTTTTTGTAGTGTCCCACCTTGTTCTTCTCTCCTTGTTCTCCAACTCTCACAGGAAGTCATTGATATATTTGAAGGTGTACAGGACGACCAGGCCGTTCGCATGGCAGCTAATTTGGGTTTCAAAGGACCTCTGCAGAGACAGGTGATCAGCAGAGCGAGGTCTTTGGAAAGTCATATTCGAGTGTGATGAAAATTCACAGATGTGGTATATTGTACGTATGCATGTACATTATGTGTTTGAAGACAGCTAGCTGCAGGATTATTTATAGACTGATCAAATTTGATATTATTAGTTTTTCAGATGTGTGCTGTGAAGTGTCAACGCACTAGGCACGCTTGCCAGAGGGTCAACTGTCACATCTGGCAGTTGTGTGCAGTGCCATGCGTGTGGTATTTCCCTAGGTTGTTTTTAACGAAAGGGAGTTGGCATTTAATTGTTTTTTTCCAACCCTAAGAAAGGGATTGCATGCTTGTCTGCACGTGAGAGTAACTTAATTTTGATTATTTCACGCGTTAGATAGCTTGTAGCTGCTACACTCCACAATACTTATTTTTTATGTACGTTTTTGGCCATTTTAGCTTTTAATGAGCAGTTGTGTAGATAGTGACAAGAAAAAAGGAGTAGGGGGGAATTGATGATGATGGTGGTTGGTAGTCTGTTCCATGTAATACAAAAAAACTAAAACTAAAAACGTAATACTACAGTTTGCTCCAGCCAATCAAATTCCAGGATGAACAGACTGAATATCCAACACAACGTATGTTATTACTAATTAAAATGACTCAACTGTTGGAAGTTAGCTCTGTAGTTTGAATATGTAAGCACTGACAAAAGTCCGGCTAGCACCAAAAAAACTTTGAAGACGAGAGACGTACTAACTTTTGAGAAAATGACTTTTTTTTTTAAAACTTGAGTATATATATATATATATATATATATATATATATATATATATATATATATATATATATATATATATATATATGGTGCATTAAATGTGTATTAATATTATATTTTGTGACTCTTTTTTTACCAATGTGCTGCTAGTAATATTTTTCATTGTACTATTGTTCTGGTGCACATAGACAACATAGACTAGTGTCCAAGCACTACCTTGTAAATATTTGCCTATGTATCCTTACTTTTTGTGTTTGTATTTTATCTTTTAAGTTCTTTATTCCATGTTTAAGAAGAAGAAGAATTTACTTTTATTGTCATTCTTTGTACCCATGCACACAGAACGAAATGTCTATACACCTGACCCGTACAGTTAAACTGTAGCGAGCCGATATCATGGAGAGCCACGTCTAATCTCGTTGTAAACAATTTTCACCATGTTTTGATAAATGGCAATAAACAAAATTCTTATCTTATTACGTCAACGTGCAAATACTAGTACACCTCAGTATAGTTTCGATGAAAGACCACTCTCTACTTTTTTTTTTTCTTTTGCCTTAATGGTCAGATTAATTTGATATCCGTACCTGACATTCATCCAAAGCAAATCAGACAGTGTGACAGTGAAGGTGATCTGCAGTGTTTTGTAGCTTGTGCGGGAGAGTAAATTGGTGTAGGTCGGGCCGGCTGCTCAGATCCGAAGCATTGGGTAATTATTTTCCTCTACGGACTTTGCAGGCTGCAGATCAGATTAAGAGGCTCTATGATCTCTTCCTGAAAGTCGACGCCACTCAAGTTGAAGTCAACCCTCTTGGAGAGACTCCCCAAGGGCAAGGTAGATATTGCGGTGAACTAAATAATTTGTATTTTTAAATTTGTGTTCATTTATAATATCAAAACCATGAGTTTAAAGGTACAGTGTGTAATATTTGACCACTGAAAGTTATTACTATTCAATTATATATTATATGTTTATTTAAGATATTGATTTAAAATATATATACTTAAATAAGTCAGATAATATGTCATATCACAACAGAAATTATACGTCGAAAATTAATAAAATATTAAAATAATTTCATAAAAATAGTGATAACATTCTAAACAAATACCATTGTTTACCAGTATAGCAAACATACTTGAAATGATGAGTATTTTTTTCATTAATGATTATTAATATACCTTGTCAAAATATAATTCTTTTATTTACTCTAATTAATATTTTCTTATTTTATTGAAAATAACTTGTGAATAATGAAATACATAAAACGTTAAACATCCCCAAGAATAGTTATTACCAATCTTGCAATTAATTCTTAAAAATTATAATGACTTTTTAGACAAACATTATTATTGATCAGTGGAGTAAAAAATGACTTAAAAATAAGTTTAGTTATTTTACTGGACTATTTGCAATAAAATGGGGCAAAATATTGCATTTAAATAATCATTAGTGATTCCGTTGTGCCTCTTGTACTGTCTGTCCTTATCTTTTATAGGTCATTTATTGCAAACCCAGTATGTACAGGATTCTGCTGTCACGTATTGATGTCTTTCCTCTAGAAGAAATGCTTCAGACTAACTAGTGAATAAATAGCCCTTCTTTTGTAGGTAGCCTTATGAATGTGGCCTCTTTGAATTTGGATCTTTGAAGTGTAAAGGAGATGTCTCCATACTATAATGGTCTATCCCTTGGAGGCAAAAGGAGGCACTTAGCAACAATAATTCATACCAGCGAGCCGCCAGGAAGCCTTTCATTTTTTTCAAATTTATCATTATCTGTTTGTAAATGAGACATCTTTTTATCTTTTTTCTTGCTACCCTAAAAGCAGGGTCTGTATGGATGCTTGAAATCCTTGAAAATGCTTTAATTTTAATGTTGTGTTTTCAAGGATTGAAAAGTGATGGAATTATGGGTGAAGTTCTTTTAAAAATCCTTGCAGTATTGCCATGTTTCTCAACAAATCTGCTAAAAATATTCACGCCAAAGAGACTGGTGTATGTTAGATAGATAGATAGATAGATAGATACTTTGTTCATCCCCGAAGGGAAATTCACATTTCCAGCAGCATCCCTGAGCTGAGAACAATCGAGAACAATCGAAAATAACACGGGAGCTGCTGGAGTGGCTGCCATTCGTGACGGCGCCGGAAGAAAAGATTCAATTTGAATCATATACAAACAAACAAACAATTGAATCATGTACAAACAAACAAACAAACAAAATATTCATGTTTCAATAAGTGGAGTGTTAATAAAATGGGGGGAAAATAATACTGATATGACCAGGTAAAACTAATTTTAAGTTACCTGTCCAAATGAATGTTGTGCCATCTCACCTTTCCCACTCTCTCTCCTCTCACCTTTCCCACTCTCTCTCCTGCAGTTGACTTGCTGCTGCTCGCTCCTGAAACTAATACTTACCTCTTTGTGTATTGTGCAGTCCCTTCTCTAGACAAGGTCTCACTCGGGTACAATGACAGTGAGCTTGGGGTTGAAATATGTTTTCGTAGAGCAATACTACAAAAATACTACGAGAATACTAATACAGGGGACCTAATAATGTATATTTTTTTACTTTAATTCTGAAAAGAAAACAAATACTACAAATATACTAGTACAGTCATGCTCTAATATTTATATACTACTACAGAAATAGTAAAACTAGAGCAATACTACAAAAATACTACGAAAAAACAAATGCAGGAGACCTAATAATGTATATTTTTCTACTTGATTTCTGAAAAGAAAACAAATACTACAAATATACTAGAACAGTCATGCTATAATATGTATATTCTACTACAGAAATAGTAAAACTAGAGCAATACTACAAAAATACTACGAGAATACTAATACAGGGGACCTAATAATGTATATTTTTTTACTTTAATTCTGAAAAGAAAACAAATACTACAAATATACTAGTACAGTCATGCTCTAATATTTATATACTACTACAGAAATAGTAAAACTAGAGCAATACTACAAAAATACTACGAGGATACTAATACAGGGGACTTAATAATGTATATTTTTTTACTTCAATTCTGAAAAGAAATATTACCATAACACTTGCACCTAAACAGGGCACTATGAAAAGTGTATGAATTATGTATCAATTATATTTATACAAAATTGTAGGCATATGTTTTCCAGTGGTAAATTGTAATGTTAGTTACTTATTACTGTTATTTTTACCCAACACTTTAAAAATAGATATATTTTCACAGTATACTCAAAATCTAAATCACAAATATGTTTATGGCTCTGTAAAATACATGAATCACAATGGATTTTTTATAGTACTGGGGAAATTGGAAAATTATCTTTGAATTTTCTTAAAAAGTGCTTGAATTTGACCTTGAAAACGTGTAGGAAACCTGCTATGTGAGCTGTTTCTCTTGCTGTCACTGCTGCCAATGGTTATTTGTTTTGTCTCACCAGTGGTCTGCTTCGATGCCAAGATCAACTTTGATGACAACGCAGAGTTCCGTCAAAAGGCCGTTTTTGCCATGGATGACATGACTGAGAGTGATCCTATCGAGATGGAAGCAGCCAAGTGGGATCTTAAATATATCGGACTGGATGGAAACATTGCCTGCTTTGGTATGGATACCAGTTTTTGCCGTAGAATTTCCCACCATAATGACAAGCTGTGACCCAGATTAAGAAAAAAAAAATCCACATCTAAAATGTATCCAATGAAAAACTTGTGCAGTAAAAACAGAGATAGGCAAATAGTAAACGTATTTTCCAAAAGAACAAAATAAACAGCAAAACCAAAGTAACTGCAAGTCCCATGTAGGGATTTTTTTAGATATCATTTTGAAAATTGTGAGAATTGAAACGATTTTTCTTTACTGCAATCAGTAATCAAATTTGCCTCTAGGTGTTACTTGTGCTCCACCATAAACATTTTACTTCTCTGAAGGATGCTAGAAATCCCTACACTGGTAAAAAAAAATTACGTTATTAATTTGAGTTTTCGGAGTTCTGATATGAATTACTAATCCCCAGAAAATGGAATCAATGAACCAGAAAAATTACACTTGGCATTGTCCTTTTCTGTAGTTGAAAAAAAAACTTCAAACCACACTGCGTTTCCTCTTTGCCTTTGTCATTTTTAGTTCCTGGTAAGGTTGGCCTAAAGACTTGGCCCTCTTTTCTGCATGGCAAGCAGGATACAGGGTTAGGCCAGATAGAGAGTGGTGCTAAATTACACCAGTCATTCACAACTCAGGCATAAACTTTGAAAGGCCCTGGGTGAGAGAGAGAAGGGCTGCGCAGCGATACATAGCATACATACACACCAATGCATTTGTAATCATTTATATTATGAAAGAAATGTATGATATTTTGATTAACTTCTCAATTTTATATATTTTAACAATGCAAATTTATGAGACTCTGGACCAGTTAAACCGTTGGGGACCACCAGAATCGTACTATGGTCTGGGAAACACTGTATACCAGACATTGTGTAGAGGCTCTGTTAATCACACACATTAGCCAACAAGTCACATTAATGCATAACACAAATACGCTCGTTTTACTATTTTTACTAATATACTATGCAGTTCCTGTGTAATATGAAAAAACATCTCAACAGTCTGATTAAGGAAGATTTTTCTTGTCCTCTTTTTACATATTAAAAACTTGCATTGATTAGGGCTGTATAGAATCTTTGTCTACACTGTATGCACACATTCCTATGGGACACGGTTAAATCCTTGCTGGAGTAAAGACACTCCAGGCTCCCCTCTAATCCACATTACAAGCAGTTTTCTGAGGACTCCAGAAGGGATGCCACCATAACCAATGTGTTCTAATTAGAGATAATCCACCCAGAAAGTCTCTTGTGAGCTGGATTGTTAGCGTTCTCATTAAAGGCCCACGTTATTGTCGTAAATCAAAGCTTTTACAGAGTACAGCAGCGCCAACAGGTGCCGACTCATCTTACCCCGCTGCCTCGTAAACGCTCAGTTTTTCTCTTAGTACTGTCATCAATCCGGATGAACGCATCCCTTGCTGTAGGCCTGCCTTGGAAAGTAACAAGTTTTTTGTTTGTTTTTTTGGGGGGGGGATGGGGCTAGTTAGAACAAAATGTTAACTCGTTCAGTGCCATAACGTACACATAAGTATTCATAAGCATTATATCTGAGTGCCAAAATATATATATTTTTTCTTAAACTATTATAAAGGGTTTGACGCAGCTCAGAATTAAGTATCAAGCTATGGGGGGGATTTTAGTGTGATAAATCGCCATCTAATGATCAAATCTTCGTCCATACTTTGAGGAAGCCCCCACTTCCTCATCTGGCTTCCTGTATCCAGTGATTGAAGTGTGTACGTGGCCCTGCATGCCGCGTATATGCTAGTAATTTAGTGTTGCCAGAGTAACAAGTATACGGCTAAGTACAGGAAAGTTAATGCGTGGTGCTTTTGTCTTTATAAGAAGTTGACAAAGTCCCTTCTTCATCATTCGGGTAGAGGGGTATAACGTTTTGTGTATGACAGCAGGAACGCAATCGTGACGTAGTGACTTAAATCATGTGATATTCTGCATTGTTCATGCACAAGTTCAGTTGTCTTGCAATACGTATTATTTTGCAAGCAGAGTTCCATTGTTTTTATGGAAAGCATTGTTTAGATTATTGGAGGTATCAATATTACAGAAAATAATGCATCATAGTGGAAGTTCTGCTTAAGATTCACTTTTTCAAAAAAAGCTGTTATTTTCAGATGTTTTCTTGGAAACGAGTATTTTCCAGAAACAACGTTCTACTGTACTGTACTGTACTAAACAATGGTAAAAGCTGGAGACATTTTTTTTTCTAATTAAAGATGAGGGGTGAAGCATTATTTTGATATATCCTATGACTATGGAACTATGTTTTCTCTAGGCCTTCAAAAATGAGTCAAAATAGCAAAAAATGTCTTGAACATTCCTATTTGAGAGAAAAAATCTGTCATGGAATGAGTTGATGAATCGCCATAGCAACACTTTTTAGAATTCAGTACAAAAATCAAATTTAGTTCTTGGCTGGAGTATAACTTTGCTCGGTATCCATTTATAGTTAGTGTTTTTCCATGATGACAAGTTGTACAAACAGAAAAGCAACAACTCATAATTGTTTTTTATTATTATGGCTGTGACCATGATCGGAACAGTTGTCTCCGGAGTGTTGAATGAAAATTAATTGGTTTTCCTGAAAGGAAAATCTCCAACCGGATAAACATTAGGGTGAGTTTTATCTATGTGGATGAGCCTCCCTCTGGTCCCTTTCCTCACATTGTTAGTCTCTGCCTTGCTATGATTTCATTTTCTAATTTATTATAGTTTTTTATTTTGTTTGTTTCAAGGCAAAAAATCAGTGTTGTCTTCTTTTATGCCAAAACATAACTAAAAACAATGTTCATTTAATCACAGCCTTTTAATCCTTCAGGGAATGTTTGAACAGTTTAGCCTATTTTTTCCCGAACACAAGACTGTTAAAATCCTTCCACTATCCACAGAATAAACCATGATGATATAAAATACTCCCAAAACAGGAGGTGATGTGAATGCTAGTAAGCTATTTTTGGTCATTATTTGTGTTTTACTTCAACGTAGCCGTGGAAAACAAATAAATGCACTTATATATAGGAATTTTTTTTTTTGTCCAGAAAATATGCTTAACTATACTTAATCTTTGCATACAATATATATGTTGGCAAAATTCATTTAATGATACTCATAATCACTCTTAAACTAAAATAAATACCAAGCTACTGATTTTGATCAATTTTTGTAATTGAATTTGAGTTTTAGAAAACCTATCTAATCTGTTTTCCACCCATAGTGAATGGAGCAGGGTTAGCCATGGCCACATGTGACATCATTGACCTTCACGGCGGAAAGCCAGCTAACTTCCTGGACCTTGGTGGAGGAGTCAAAGAGCGGCAAGTGTATGAGGCGTTTAAGCTTCTTACGGCTGACCCTAAGGTAGGAACAATACATTGCTACACCTTTATGTCTTACTAAAAAGTTACGTAAGTCACTCGATGACAACATTTGCATGCAAGCAATAATCCAATTAGAAATGAACATTGGATGTCTGGAGGCTTTTTTAGCAAGTTGACCAGAGTTTGCGTGTATTATTCGTCTCTGTACTACAAGTCCCACAGTGCTTTGAGGGCTAAAAATATCCCAGATAATGAAAAGTTCACATGCACACAAGGAATTTGATTCCTTCAATTGCGTATAGACCCCTTTCCAGCCTACGTCATCACCGGACCAGCCCAGGATGCGTGCGCATTGTTAAACCAAAGCAGCGGGAGTATCAGTACAAGGTTAAATGAAGCGGGCAAAAATTTGTATGTTGAGTTTCGTTTTTAGAGTGGAAATTTACAAAAACAACATGCCCAGCTGTTGTGTATATGTATGGGTGCACAAATCCCAGTTTTAAGGAACGCATTTTTTTGCAATTCCAAGAAAAAAACACCTTTATAAGAAGAGGAGCCTGTGGCTGCATGACATCAAAGGAACTCACTCTACCAAGGTTGTCATTAGGAATGCCTATGTTTGCGGTGTCCATTTTATACTTGATACTGTAAATTATCATGGTAATCCGGTCTTAATTAACTTTAGTAAGAGTAAGAATGATAAGTGAGGTGTTTTCTACCAATGCCTACTATAGACTACAAGTTTGCTACTACTTGTGTTAGCCAGTAGATATTTTATAATAATGACGATAATTATGACATTAATAAAAGTATTGATGTATATTTTGAATTATTTATATCTAGTAATAATACATATATTGTTAAAATTTGTTAAAAAATAAATTATTATTGATTGTCATTATCATTATTGATCCCACCAACGCTAACAATGTAAGGTGAGTGAAAGCCACGGAGGTGAATTATTTAAAGTTGAAGTTATGTGTGAACGAAGCTACTCTAAATATGAGGTTCATTCTTACATTCTTGCAAGGTAACCTTAACTCAAAAGATGTAAAATATTTAATGTTTTCAACATTTAATCTGAAAGAGGGACTTTCAAAGTATGAGAGAAATGTGTTGGCCTGGCTCAGGATATAATTCTGCGACATTTCTTGTACCAATTACTTCACACATTACATGTCAATGTATTTTTTTGCCCTTTCTGTCCTCTTTCACTGAGAACTGCCACCAATTTTTTGCCTCTCTCTGTCCTTTCTCCATGTCTCAATCGCTCTCTTTATTAAGATAAGCCTGTCTTCTCTCAGGGTCATCACAGTCTGCCCTGTAGCGCCGCTCCTTTTTAGCTTCAAACAATGGTGCCAATTCCCTGAGAAATACATGCATATATTTTCAAAATATCTTTTTTGAAGTATACAGCAACTTTGATCATAAGTATCAATACGCGTGTAAAGAACAAAAAAATAAATCTCACATTGACCTTGTCGCTTTGTGTGTCCCCTGTTACTGTGCATAGGAGTAACTGGGAGGACTGTAACAGGGGGGATACTTTATGCAAAAGTAAAGTATTGCTACTAATGTGATGAAAAAAAAGCTAGTACATGATGATAACTGTGGACAATTTTAACAGGTCTATTAAACATATTGTCAAAAGAACAAAACATATTGTTTCCCACTATAAATAATCCTAACAGTGTGGGCATGTGTTAGGCTTTCCTCATCAGTAAACCATAATAAAATATTGAAATAAAGTTGATTAAATAATGGCAATAATGATGAAAACATGAAAAATGCATTGATAACTTAAATTGACATTAGGTGATGAATATTATTATCAAGGCAATGAAAATATTAAGAAAAAACATGATTTTATTAGATTTTTTTAACTAATATTTGTAATGGCAGTCAATCAAACATGACTTAGGACATAGCATTTTAGTGTACTTGTATTACAATCAGACTCATTTATTTAAACATAATTTATCCTGCATACATATTACTTTGTCCTAGGGTAGAGTGTAGTTAGGCATGCAAAAAAATAATTTTACAAATAAGTATATGCCCATTTTTACACAAAATACAAAGTGTTTATGTCACTGGGATTTGAATGGCACAGAACTACAGGAATAACCCATAAACTGGTATTAGCCATGAGTTTCGACCACTTGACTTGCTGCCATCAAAAGGCATTTTATTCATTATTTACCTGATATGGACTGGCGTTTTATATGAGCCAAAAAGTCATACACCAAAACTCCACCAAGTACAATCTATGTGTTGCACCGACCCAAAGAACGTTTTTGTTTATTGTTTACTTTAATCACATGAATAAAGTCAATCCATGGCGGCTTGCACATACTTTGCTTTTTTGAGATGTCACCATCTACGATCTACAATTTATTTCTGTCAATCGGCTAATATAAACTAACATGAATTCTGCCATTTTGCCTAAACAATGCACCAACGGCTTGGCTACGTCATGCATGTTTACAGACACTGAGAGGGTCTACATGCACGAATAATCAGAAAATTAAAAGACTTACCCAAAAATTGCAATCGTAATAATCGGAGTTAGACAAAGACCTTAACCGGGTTATTGTGCACATTTACAAGGTTTTTCATCATCAGAATACTGGCAATCGTCCATTTCCAATCAGATTATCGCCTACATGTAAATGCACCAAGTAACTGCATTCGCCTGTACGTCAATGAGTATATATGGTTCTTCAATAACATATATCAGGTAACGATCTTTTTTTCCTTTAACATTCCCTACTGTTCACACGTCTTGGCAATCTACATCTGTTGTTCCTCGGCTTTCCTGTTTATTCGGGGTGGATGTTTCAAACAGTGCAGGTGACACGAGCACAGGCGCTCGCCTTGAAATAAAAAAAGGCTCCTTTTCTGTTTTCACACACTTCCATCAATTTCTTCTATCATTTTTTGCTTTATCTGTGATTATTTCCTAAAAAAGAATGGAGGTAGAAAAGCTGTTAAATTGCCGCTCCATATGGGAAAACTTGTTTGGAAGAATATTATGAGCAGAAAATATCAGTAGTTGCCAAATAATCCTGTAGCAGGTTTTCCCATTTTAGCTCAGCTTTAAGTTTTGCATTTTGGCCTCTAGCGTGTTTAAAGAGCACATATTTGTTTCCCAAACAATAAATCGTGCAACCCTGAACAACATGGTAGCAAATAGGAATGTTTGTGCAGAGAATTCCTGAATGCATTGAGGTTTATTTGACGTCACCTGTAGGCAAGATGCTGGCGAGGGCTGAAAGAACGAAATGAGCCTTTTATTGCATTGTGCCGTCGCAGTAAATGAAAGTGACTGATGGATGTTTTGTCCAACTCGAGATCCATTTTGTTCAGTGGGCTGAAGGCTGTTTTCTGAAATGTTATAGGTTTGCGTTCATAATAACATTTCTGAAGAATGGCAAACTTGGCCAGGCACTTAGACGGGGGTTAACGTGATGAAATATAGAAGTAGCGCTTAAAAGGTAAACTTCACCTGGAATAGACTGATTATCAGCTGTGACACTTGGCGCTCTGACAAATCAGCATTAGCCTTTTTCAACATAAAATCTGATGATTTAATAACCGTGTTAACCTCTAGCCTTCCAGGGAACTTTATGGCTTGTTACTGATCAAATCAATTTGCTACGGGAAATTTGTACTTTGTCATACAGACGCTGCCCTACTTTCGAATGGACGATCGTTCATAAGTTGAATTTGTTCATAAGTTGATTCAGTGCTATATTTTGTATGTTTAAGGTTTATACAAGTGTGCTTAAGGCTTGTACAAGTAACCTGTATATTTTTGTACTATAAAAAGAACATTTTCACTACTGTACTGTTGTGTACTGTCCTGTACTCGGAAAAAGGTGCACAGAATACAAAATCTAACTTACAGCAATGTCCGGATATTTTTTGACATCCCGAAAAAAATGTTTGTATCTACCGAAAGCTGAATGGTCATAAGTAGGGGAGCGTCTGTAAAACTTTTCAAATTTGTATTTGAGTTTTAAACCAAAGAGATCTCTTGTATAAGAGTTGTGTTTATTCATGACTTTACGCAAATGCAAAATGTATCGTCATGACGCTAGCCACATTAGCATTAGCTGCACCTGTCATTCACACCAGTAAAACCAACCTTTTCTGTACCACACGCCAGTTTAATGTCTGACATGACTTTCAAAATATTAACCCCGCCTCAAATGCCCCGTTCACGCTCGCTGTGAATGTGTGTGTCCATAAAACAATAATGAGCAAAAAATTATCAAACTTATGTTCCTTTTTTACCAGATGACTCGCTGCCTGGTACCGTTCAGTAGCCTGATGGTTAAGGACCATTCCTATACAGTAACTGAGCGCCACTAGCCTCATTAGCATTAACAGAACTTGTGCTTGCGTTACAATGTCAGCGCAGGTATGTAATTTCTTTCTTAGATTTTTCTTAGAAGAGTGTGTTGTGTCACCCTGACCCGACTGACATGGCCGCTTTCTTGTGCCCCGTTTCATCTGGAGGGACGAAAGCAGGACCGAGGTGCTTAAATTGTTTGGGTGTTTGGGCATTCGGGTTGGCCATTGTCCCAAAACATTTTTGTGAGTGTTTTTTGCTACTTTTCCCCTTTTTTTTAATTGTCTTTGTTTTTGTGTATGTGTTTGTATTGCTGTTGGTCACCCCTTTCGAGAGGTATGACCAGGGTAGGTAGATAGATTTTTTTTTTTCAAATAATAAGTATCGATTTTTCCAGTCATATTATCATTTGGCCTTGAGGCTTTTAAAGGCAAAATATACCATGAGAATGTTGTCTATATTTTTTCATATATTCATATATATTATATTCAGGATTTCTACAGGTGCTGTAAATGTTCTGCTTGAAAATGACGCTGAACTGTTCTCTTGCTGCTTCGCTTTGCTATTGCATTTTTTCATCACACATTATTGCACCCAAGAAGACAGATTCATGCTAGACTTAAACAGGGCACTATGCACAGTGCAAGGATTATTTATCAGTTCTAGACATTAATTTTGTGCCATGCAAAAAAGTATGGTAGCGTCAAATTGTAATGAGAAGAACTTCCTGTAACCGAAAATGTAAGCTATATACTACTGTCATTTTTACGCAGCACTTATATGGGAAGATATTTGTTTCAAAAACAAATATCCTTACAAATTACTCAAGATTTAAAATTAATATGTCTTGATAAATGCACACGCAAGATAAAAAAATGGCAGATATATTTGTGGCTCTCCAAACTAAATGATTCGCGCCATGTTTTTTCTTCTAATGTTACTGGAAAAAATGGAAAATTGGCTTTGAAAGTGCTTGAATTTGGCTGTGAAAAGGGTTTATGATCCCTGTATATTGATTTTGTTGTTGCTGTTGTAAAAGACAAATTTGAAAGCTCTAAAAAGTTTTTGAAATTATCTTTACAATTAATTTGCAAAACTGGTTAGTGCATACTATTTTCATTAGTTTTATTCGTGCTAGGATAGAATCATTGTCGCGTCGCTAGCTGTGTTACTATTAACCACACTTGAGCGGCACTAGTGTCATTAGCATTAGCAGCACTTGAGCTTCTGTTGAATGATGCCCAGTATCATACAATGTCAGCACATGTACGTTTTTTTCTGTCTAGAATGATTGATTTCTATCATACATCCAGTCATGTCATGGTTTGGTCTTCAGGATCTCAAAAATAAAATTTACCAAGGCATTGTTGTCCATTTACTAACAGGATGACCAAAAGTAGTTCATATATTGATTTTTTTGTGAAAGCAACAATTGTAAGCACTAAAAAGTTTACTAGTAAAACTGAATTAATACCTACACTAATAACTGGTCAGAGCATAACTCAAATCATTAACAAGATTGCATAAGTCATTGCAGTTCCGACAAACTACTCACGACAGCCTTCAGGCATTGATTATACCATATTTTCATGACTATAAGTCGCTCCGGCGTATAAGTCACATTTTAGGGGAAAATGTATTAGATAAAAATCATTACCTACAATATACATGTCATTTATTAAAAATAGAATAGAGAACAGGCTGAATAAGTGTACGGTATACTAACGTTACACGTACGTGCATATCTTAGACATGCTTGAATATGACGTAACATATTGAGAGTTATTCAGATAACTCTAGCATAAAGAACACGTTTATCAAACTATCAGCTTCACTCCAAATCACGTAATCCAATGAAATATTCATCCTCTGTGTCACATTTACCGGTGAACAACTCCAACTCGAGAGGTGGCGGACGATAAGCCCCTTCCTCCTTCCGCTTCGAAAAATGTCCCCACAGGGCAAGGTTGAAATTATCCACGCAGGCCTAGAGCGCCCTTTAGTGTTAAAAAATGAACATGTTAAATGATATAATGTTCCAGTGATCAAAGTTTAGATTCAATAATGTAATAATGTGTTAATTATTTCCCATACACGTCTCACTGGAGTAAACGTCGCACCCTGGCCAAACTATTAAAAAAAAAAAAAAACTGCAATTTATACTCCAGAAAATAGTTTTTCCTACGATTAGAATAAAGAAAATCTTGCAATGAACTTTTGGGAGTGCATTCATTCAAGCAGTAATATTGTCTGTCGAAGGCCACAAATACTTAACTCGAGAAACACAGCAACTTTCAATCACAAGCTGGCATTTCACGAAAAGAGAAATGACCACCATGTCTCAAGCTGAGGGCCTGTGGGAGGTGCCTGGTCCCCTGTGTTGTAAACACAAGCAATGTAAGGAATAGGAGAGGATGAAAAAAACACAATAATTGAGTTCATTCCCAGTGTGTAGAATATTACACCAGAACCAAATATGGGGCCGGCCGTGGATAGGGATATGTATTTAGTCAGACCAATGATCTACCAAAGTGACAGTTAGTGTGTGGGCCTGTGTACCTCAAGGGGAATGAGCTGCCTTTATGATTCATTTCTTTTGTTATTTGTTTCAGCTACAGTACTGTATATTGTGAGAAAGCTATTGTATTGGTTAGAGCGCTACTTCTTCCATTTTTTTTGTGCACTTGCTTTTGTACAGTGCTTTAAAATACTAATAGTTTTTAGGACTTTTCAGCACCATGTAGAATCATAATCATTAAAAGTTTATAGTAGAGGCTCAAGTACTGCTCTTGGACCTTGCTAATTATTATGTCCAAAACAGAGTGGTCCCGCTTTAGATAAGTGGATCCCATAAATGTTGACACAAAATAAGGTTTTAGAAAAATTATAATTGTCTTTTATTTTGTGTATTGTAAGGCTGTGTACTGGGTGTACTGAAAGGCGCTTCCAAATAAAACGTATACTTATTGTAATAGTATTTTTTTGTTTGTAGCAGCATTTTGGTGTCGTGATTTTTTTTATTTTTTATGATTTTATTACAACACTTATATGTGTAACACTAATAAATACATAGTGGTCAAGCTCAGGGGTGTGTTCAATTAAAATAAAAATAAAATAATATCTTGTTTTATTTAACAGTGTTTCTAAATCGGCTCGCTACAGTTTAACCGTACGGGTCAGGTGTATCGACATTTCGTTTTGTGTGCATTGTTACAAAGAATGACAATAAAAAATAAATTATATTCTATTCAATTCTAAATGTTTTCCACCCTGCCATTTTCTAACAAACAATTCATAAACAAAACTTATTTTTTAAATGTTTATTTAACTTTATGAAGTTAATTACTGAGGATAAGCAGTGCAGATAATGGATGGATGGATGTTAATAATATAGAATATTATTATTACTCCCTGACTTACATTCCAAAAACATTGGTCCAAATTGTCCCTAGGTGTAAATGAGCGAGCAAGTTGTCTGTCCCTGTGTGCCCTGCGATTGGCTGGCAACCAGTTCAGGGTGTCCCCTGCCCACTGCCCGGAGAGAGCTGGGATGGGCTCCAGCACCCCCGCGACCGTACTGAGGATAAGCGGTGCAGATAACGGATGGATTGCAAATACAACCAGTTCAGGGTGTCTCCTGCCCAGGAGACCAGCTGGGATGATCCCCAGCACCCCCGCAACCCTACTGAGGATAAGCGGTGCAGATAATGAATGGATGGATGATTGCAAATACTACAGTGAAAAATGCTGCGTACCCAATCATTCACCCAATCATAATTTGTATTATTATTTATTTTTTATTTATATAAAAGGAATTGCTATCAGATAGTGTGCAGAAACAGAATGTCCAAGCTACTCTAAAACAGACTCGAATACACATCCTTTCCACATCCTATTGAAACATTAACTAGATTGAAACAGACAAAACTTGAAACTGAGAAGAAGCAGGATCTAGTGCAATACCAACTCGATCTAACTGAACAAAACATGCAATGACGAGAATTCAGGGAACATACTTTCGTGTGGATTGAACTGCTACATTGTGCTCCAACACCAACCATGAAAGGAAAATCAAACTGGATATGTTGGAACACTAACTATGGATATCAGATAGTGTACAGCAACAGAACATCTAAATTACTCTAACACAGGCTTGACCATGCTTTCCTTTCACATCATTTTGAAACGCTAACTCAATGTAAAATGAACAAAATATGAAAATGAGAAGACGCAGAATCTAGTGCAATACCAACTGTCAAAATAAAAGCTGAAATGAGCAGTTTCTTCACAGAATTATCGCAAAATAGTCCGTGCACTTATGCCCTACAGAACAATGGCTGCAAAATCACAAATCCGCATTGAAAATGGCTGACAATTACTTTTATCCTGGGTGGGAAGGCGGTCCCAAGGCTGAGTTGAGAACAACTAAGTATTCCTGCCCCTTTTCTCGCCACAATATAAAACACGGCTAAGGTCATGGAAAATCTGAATAATAACAACCAAATCAAGTAGTTAAATAATTATGATGGAATAAATGTAGAACTTAATTATGAATAATGAACTAAGGAGTTATAAATGAAAAACGAGCGAAGAGCAATTAGAAGAGACAGTGACCGGGATGAAACACTGTTTATAGAACCAATAATATAACTATGCCGTGAGTGTCCTCTTTGTGATATGATATCTATAAGGGATCAAAGAGCAAAATTCCACTAAGAGCACCAAACACGGAACATGACATTTACCATCTTCAATACGAGAAACCGTGCATGAAAAGGGCAATTTGACTGTTATTTTATCTGCAGCTACAGTCAATACAAATTTACATGACAATAGTATCCGAGATCCCAAAACGATGTCCAGGGCTTATAGACAAAAATACAGTTTCTTTAATAACACATACATTGAATTTGTGTCACTGATATAATGCTTCATGTGTGTTCACTTTCCATTCAGAGGGCGGTAATTCAGCTATGGACATAGCTATATATTTTAGTAGTAGTTACTCACTGCAGGCAATCTCTGCCTTGCTGTGTTTTGCACAATAATCTTCGATCTTTTTGACACAATTTTAGGCTGTTGCTTTGCCTTAGTATTTCTTCAATAGGTGGGCCTTTTTATTGTACATCATATTTGCAATCTCAATTCCAGAACCAAGATTCAATTATTCTGAGGGATTGACATCAAAACTGTAACATACAATAATTTGTTGACTATTTTGTCTATAAATCAAATAAAAACTATGGCTGGATGATAGGGGTGGGACGATATGCTTTGTTCATGGTTCGATTGTATCAGGATACTTAGGTGCCGGTTTAATTTACATCACAATTCTAGATAATTTTGATTCTATGATCTATGATCTATGTGGTTCGATAAGATTGTGATTTAATTTTCTTTCCTAGAAAACAAGCAACTTAAATAATACACTTCTGGGACTATA
This sequence comes from Urocampus carinirostris, assembly GCF_059441175.1. NCBI lineage: Eukaryota > Metazoa > Chordata > Actinopteri > Syngnathiformes > Syngnathidae > Urocampus > Urocampus carinirostris. The sequence continues at coordinate 30,760,646 of NC_142354.1, read as the reverse complement.
AACCATGAATGATGTTAAAACAATGCACATCAGTTTGTGAGTCAGTCAAAAAGAAAATCCCCTCTGCATTTTATGGTATTATAATAATATCAGCTTGATATTATTCATGAACACATTAATAAGTAAGAGCAATGGTCAAGAAATCAAGTCAGGAATTAGTCAAAAAATCATTCTTAACTTAACATTTTGTTGCTTTTATTAAAATAAATGCCAAAGTGCACAATTTCAGCCTGTTAAGTAAAAACATTTGTGGAATAATGCACAGGTGAGGTAAAAGGTCACAGGGTATTTGACTCAACTTTTCTGTAATTAACTGAAAATGAGGTGCACAGTTGAGGAAAAAAATAATCTTATTTGAAAACACACACACACACACTTAGAGTTAATACAGCAGCAGAGCAGATAAATCTCTGCTTCTCAAGTTTTAAGATTTCTACACATTTAAAGTGAATGCAGCTGGCAGCAGCTGACATGTTTCTTTTCTTTCAGTTCTCATGCTTTGAAAACAAAACTGGTAAACAGTAAAATGAGGTATGTAACTAAGTAAACATATTTTCTCTTAAGAACAGTAAAACAAAAATAATTGCACAACTTGTACCGTGTAATACAATCTGTTAGCATGTGTTAGCTCCTTTCACGGGTACCTTCTTGAAACAGTTTGCATACCGCTTCTTTGGTATTTTTGGGATCAAGAAGTCGCAGGTTCTATTTCCGCCTCCTCCGTGGTATATGTTGAAGTGTCTTTGGGCAAAAGACTGAATCCCTAATGCCCCCGATGAGCATGTAGTTGCCTTGCACAGTTTACGCTGCTATCGGTATGTGAGTGTGTGTGAAGCACGTTGTAAAACGCTTTGGGAGGTCTTCATTGACTTGAAAAGCATTATATAAATGCAGACCATATTTTGAGGCTTACCGCTGTCGCTCGGTATAAACCCACAATGTGTCTCAAATACTGAACTGGTACGTGTTTTGGAGCTAAAAGTTATGCCGTTGACGTAATGTCCTTGACATTTCAGTCATGGGTGGTCACAAAGTGGGGTGGAAAGAAAAAAAATATGTTAATTGCGAATGTGAAAAATATCTGTGAATATGAAAAATATTCCTGCATTTTTATGTACCTGATATGGCATCACAAAAATTGACTCCGGGAGATAAGTCGATTTTAAAATTTCCCTAGAATAAAATGACAATATTTATATGAATCGATTTTTGTTCCACCCGTACTGGATGATATGCTCAACAAAATAGTCTTAATTCCGGGCTACCAATTAAAAAAAAAAAAAAAGTACAAAATAAAGTAAATAAAAAAAAAACATGTCTTAAGTTACTGTTTTGGCCTTTAACCTGACAGGTAAATATTTTTGCTCCAAAATATTGGCATGCTCAATCAACCCTTAATATAGCATATTTTCACTTTAGAGTGCTAAACAACATTTTAAATAATTTAAGTAAAATACATAAATAACCTTGTTTAGGTAAAAATAAATTGAAACAAAAGAATACACCTATATTTAAGTAAGGAATGACTGATATTTTTGTTTTTATTTCTTTATTTATTTTTATGTGAGCTTTACCAAATTGACTCTTTAGGTTTTGTTCTAAAGTCAGCAAAATGATTTTCCTCTTTTAATTCAAATTAAAAAAATCATGCAGGAAAAAAAGCAATTACTTATTGTTAAGAATGCTGAAATTCTAAAGATTCTTTGAGTTTCTTATCCGAAAGGTATACAAATGATAAATCGATTGTTAAAAAACATAATAGTGGTAAATTTAATACTGCTGAATTGTTGAATAATTTATCAGGTCTTGCACTTTGTGAAGTGAGAAATCAAAAGATTAATAGTAAATCCAACAGACATGAGTAGCTCAAGTCTTAAAAAGTTAAAGCATCTTGTGGACAACTTGGTGAACCATCTTCTCAACTTAGAAAATATCTTACTGCAGTGTTAATATTTGCATAAACATGTTTTTCAATGTGAAAAAAGTAGTACTTCTTGAAAGAGATTTGTAGAGCTAACATTCCAGAAAATAATAAGGTAGACCACGCTTTATTTTCTGGTAGGCTGGGGAAGAGTATTAATAGTATAGCCCCGCATTCGGGCCCACATTTGTCTTTTGAAGGTTAATTTGAAGATGTGAGGGGATTGTCTCCAAACACGCAAGGGAACTGAATACTTGTCAGATTGATTTGGCCCTTAGGGAACGTTTGTCTCTTCTGTTTCCTTCACCATCGACATTGTGTTATAACAGAGCCTTGTATTCTTTCCCAAAAAAACTTTAACATTTTCGATCAGGAATGCACCAAAATAAAACGTTGGGGCTGAAACTGAAAATGAAAATCTGAAAAAACAAACAAAAGAAAATACTTATTTTGCACTGAAAAGGATACAATAATTAATAATAAATAACTGACAGGCATATTAAATGATCATATAACAGCATTTGAATGCCTCAAAAAACTGTCAGACAACAAAGTAATACAGAAGAAGTAAAGCTGTTGACCGATACACAAGCAAGTTTGTTGTACACTGCGTAAAGTGGATCGTTATCGCGGTTCACTGATCTCATAACCGCCCGAGTTCTCGGAGCACCACTGAGGTGGCAACTCTGGAGGGCTTTTGCCATTGCTGTCGGTTGCTGGCCTGTTTTTGGCACATGGCAAAGTTGGCACCAGTCCATTCCTTGATGTTGTTGGCCCAGTTCAGTTTCAGTCCTTCTCTCCTCCTACCCCCTTGGACTGTGCCCTGGAGAATTATCTTGGTCAGTCCTGATGATCTTGTGGCATGACCATATCACTGCAGTTTTTGTCTGCAAACAGTTGACCACAGTTTTTTGTAGGGACAAATGTGACCTCTGATGGTGTTGCGAACCGTTTTGTTTGTCACATGGGTTTTGATGTCAATCCCTCATGCCTAGAAATTTTCTGTAGTGTCACATCTCCATGACCTGGATTTTATTTGGAGGTGGAGAGTCCACGTCTTGCAAGTGTTGAGGAAGATGCTAACCAAAGCTCGCATGAGTCTGATCTTTGATTTCACTGCCACGAACTTGTTCCTCTAGGTGCGTCTAAGTATGACAAGTGCAGCTGTGGTTTGAGCTATCTTGGCCATGATTTACTGTATGCTTCTCATTCTTCTTGTGATCTGACAGCTTCAAGGTATTTAAATTTGGTGACAGGTTCAAGATCTTGGTGGTTGATGGTGATGTATGTGGTGATACCTTAATGGTTGTTGGTGAATAGTTTTTTTTTTTGTGTGCTAAATTATATTCCGGCAATGTCATCAGCAAAATGGATGTTAGAGACGTTGTGTCCCCGAATGCTGACTTTACCTTTATGTTGGTCCATGGCTTCGGTAATGATTCTCTCCCGGAAAATTTTAAAACGAGTTGTACACTCTGCATGGAGGCCCAAAATGCGACCTGCCATATTGTGTCAAAAGCCTTCTTGAAATCCACCAAGACGTGAAAGAGGTCACTGGTGTTTTTGAAACTCTAGCTATCTGCTAACAAAAACCTGAAAGCAGAAGAACACACAGACTTTTAACAAAAGGTATTTTCAATAAAAGCTTGGCAAAGCACCTGTTTTTGACACCATTCTCCAACTCCTTCCTTATCGTGTGCAAAATTAAAAAAAAAAAGCCTTGTGCACTATCTCTGCCCCAGGTGTTAGCCAGTCTCAAACGGCTCGCCTCACCTTGGACAACACGTCATTACAACCTCCTTTTGGTAGAAACATTTTCGGTGCCGAAAAGTCAGTAAGTCCATAGTTTCTAGGATTCAATAGACACCGTTATTAATACACCAACCTACTACATATTATGCATGAAGACAATGGGCTAGTAATACATTGACTGCATTCTCTCACCTAGTCCAATTCGTCCCTGTCCGTTGCCTTACACCAGCAGATTTCAGCTGCACCTCTGATTGAGCTTTGCCTTATCCAGCATTCCTTATCTGCGGGTAATCAATAGAAGACCTCCGATTGGAACACTAGCTTATTGAGCCCTGAGCTTTCTTTTCTCTTATTGCTGCCCTGAGTGTTTTGTCATTGCATCACCTACTTGCGTCATCAAATTGGGCCTTTTAATCCACAGAGGGACGAATGGGCTCACGCCTTAATGGCACTCGAAATCATGGTCCATCTCTTAAAGTGGGGCAAAAAAATATGTAAAGACGAGATGACTTGATGGCAAACTTCATTTTTGAGTGTAATGTGAATACTTAGGCTGTCGGTTGCTGCAATGAAGCAAGTTCTTGCATCTATTTGCATCCATTTTACAGCCCACTGCTAACTACGAGATGTCAAGGGAACAAATTAAAATTCACTGCAGTCAATGTCTTTGCAATATCGCGAGACACTTACCTCCAGATATTTTATGTATTCCATTAGCCGCCATGACTGAGTTTGCTCTTCTCTTTTTCATTACCAGTAATAGAAAATAAATTACCTTTGAGGCTATATTTGTCTTAATAGCGGCCGCTAATATCTGGTTAGCATTCTTTTTAAAATGTCCTTTAATTTTGAAGCATTGCACTTAAAGGTATGAAAATGAATCAGTGATCATGGTAATCATCTCTTAAAATAATTGAAATTTATGTTATCATGTTGTAATAATTTTAAGTCAAAAGTAGCCCGAGCATGTGAAAATAAAAAAAAATAAAAACTGGAGTAAGCAACATTAGCAGATACTACTTGTGCTTATTGCATTGTGCAGTGTGTTATGTTTCACTTCCCTTTGACACAATGATCATTTTGGAAAAAACAAGTAAATGAAATATAGAAATACTCAAATCTTGAAATTGAAAAGCAGTATTTCAGTTGAGAAGATTTACTACAGAACAATTGTTGTAGAAAGATTGTAAAATAATGTAAAACACTGTACAAAAATAAATAATAGAATAAAAAAAGAGTTTTAAAATGGTCAAAATGATTAAATATAATATAGCCAAATTGAGTCAAGTCGTTTTTATTGTATAGTCCTAAATAACAAAGAGTCTCAAAAGGGTGCACAGACCACAATTGCAACATTCCCTGATCTGAAACCTACACGTGGGCAAAAAAGAACTGAAAAGTAGTAGGGAAAATGATACCTTGAGAAGGGGTAACACATGAAGTAATCCCAGTCCCATAATGACCAGGCTGCAATGGATGTGGCAAGGGCATCAACAGCCTCTTTTTTTTTGTTGTATTTTTACGTTTTTAACTGCAACCAAATCTTACACGCTTTGCAAATTCTTTGTGAAAGCTGCAAACATCAATTATAGCAAGGAAATCTTGCACACAGCACGGCGTCACACACTTAGATTTCTCAAATAAAGTAAACAATATGAAGTAAAACATTGACTCAGAGACTGTTCTTGGCAGCCCTCTAAAGTATCATTCATGTATTCTTAATGCATCTGATATTTGGCAACGATACGCTTTGTGCACTTAAAATGAGTTTCTGTGTCCCGCTGACCTCGCTTTACCTGTGTCCGCATCGTCGGTGTTTGTCGCTTTGTACGACACGCCAGTCAAAGTCGAGCAAGAGATTGTCAGCGTAATTGAATTTCCCCAGCCTGATTCAATACTCCCCTCGTCTGTTGATTCTCCTATGTCTACATTATCTGGCATAATGGAGAGATGATGAGTCTCACTTGTAACTTATATCTGCAAAGAATGATTCCTTTTCCATTTTGTTTTTATGTCCAAGAAGGTAATATGAGTCTGGCAGCTGACTTTCAAGCATATATTGCATTATGACGTCCGGCTAGAGCATAGCGTAGCTAAACAACTCCTTCATCTATATTTACTATTGTCCTCGTGTTCTGATAAGCGGCAGCCAGAAGAATCGGTATCAGCCATCACGATCCGTGTTCGCTGTCTGGGTTGACGTGACAATCTGATGCGGCGGGATCTGCCATGTTCACTAAGCAAGAGAGACGGCGCAGAATGCCTTAGCGAGGTTGTTATCTCCGACAGTATCTGCCACTGCCAGATGAGGCTGCAGATAGTCGACAGATTTGTACTGGATAAGGTGAACTCTGGCACCTGAGAGAGAAAAAAAACTTATGGCTCTACACAATCAAAAATAATTCAATTTGGCTTATCAGTGAAAGGTCCAATATTTTGGTCAGTGTAACCTATTTTAAAATTCGGACCACTTGATTAAGCTACATGCAGAAATTTAAGAATTAATTTCAATTTTGGCTTCATACGAAACTCCACCGGTTTTTAGGGCGCAGGCCCAAACAGCCACAAACGCATAAATGTCGATTTCTGACATTTTAAAGCTATCTTTGAAATGTATCACATTCCTTTAGGGATTCTGCTAGGAGGAACTGGAAAAGCCCCAACGGGGGGTGCCCAACAGGCACCACAGTTTAGGTGATCCGCAGGAAGGGCCCGGCGCGCGTCCGAATTTTTCGTGGAATTAAAAAGGAACCAGCACCAAATTTAAAACCGCAGTCTTTAAAATGTAGGAAAAAAGTTGCAGCTTGTAGTCTAGGTATTCGAGAAGTTTCCTGGGTTGTTGGGAATTACTAGTCCTAACATAGGTTTGTTTAATTTTAAATCCTCCCCTCAATTAAGTGTAAAAGCACTAAGGACACAAAATGTGTTTTTTCTGTTGACGAGCGCCATTTTTTTTCTTTTTTTTTTTTTTTTTTTTTTTTTTTTTGCTAAAACACAAACTATTGTTGAGTGCATTTCTTTTCTCAGAAAAATTACACTTAAGTCCGGTTTTCTCTCTTTACTCCGTTTTCCATAGCAGTAGAAATTCTGGAATATTATATGGCATTTACGTTGAAAAAACACCATGCGTTGTTTTCCAACAATCAGAAGTGTGTGAATTTGAATGAATTATTAATTTCTCTGTGAAATACATAATCCACAGATTTAGTAAAGTGTAGTGACCTTGAGACACTAATTTTACTTTGAGTTTTATCAGCTTTTTAATTAATGTGGTGCCTTCTTTTGCTCACTTGGCCAAATAAGTTTGGCTACCCAATGACTTCACAATTTTATCTTGTTTACTTAAGTGACCAAAACTACATTATTGTCTTCTAATTACCCACACCCCCACGCTTTTTTATAACTTAAAAAATGGCTTATATTATACAAAACAACAAAACAGTGATTTTGTTTTCAACCCTTCTGACCAGTTTAAAGTTTAGTAGACCCTATAAATAAGGAGCGAAGACATACATGGATTCTGAACTTGCAAAGAGATCGGGGAGAGCCCAAACCTCAGATAAGAATTTCCAACTTCAAAAATCCCTCCTGTCAGGACTTTTTAAAAAATATATATATAAATCTGCTAGGTTACACAAGCAGATTTGCCTTAAAGGATGTGGTATTAAAGAGCAGCTAAATGAATGACAGATAGTGACAATGATGTCAACATTTCATAATACTGTAGTCAAAACAAATAACAGCAGTGCGCAATGATAGTCAAAATAATTAACTAGCATCTTGTGCAATCTTCTTTGTAGCCGTCCAATACAAAAAAAAACTAATTACCTGCAAAAGTAACTTAGTTTATAATAACCTACAAAATAACGTTCATTTTCTTTAGAAACCTTCAGAGATTATTTGTATTTTAGGAACTAAATCAAGCGGGCTACATGCTAATTGATCCAAGTATTGGATCGTTGCATTTTTAACCTGGGATTTTTTTTGTGTAGTCTTCTTTTCCCCTGACACCAAGTTTGAGCAAATTAAAATTGAAGGTTTAGTTCATAAAACGAATAGATGGGTGGATATTCAAAACAGAAGTTGCTGATCTAAATAAATAAACATCTCCCGTTTCTCATTAGTGTGGGGAGCTGCCAGGGTTGCTTCTGAACTATAAATAGTTTTTTGGCATGCAGCTCATCAGTTTCAATACAATGCTTAGGGTTGCTAGATTTTACATTTCAATTTTTTAATGGTTTTTTTGTGTGTGTACAAAACATGTGACTGCTTTTATAAAAAAACATCATGGCCCATCGTCATCCTATTTTAATACCTGTAAGCAGCAAGACACCTTTTTAATCATCAAGTAGTGTGATCGCAACAGGAACATGTTTCTTTTGCTCATTATGGATACTGTGCTTTTTACTGCATTTAGAAATCCTGGAGGGATGAAAAGCATGACCAACTTGGGTGTTGAGGTGCTTAACTAGTTTGGGTGTTTGGCAATGTTTGGGCATTTGGGTCGGCCATGGTCGATTTTTTTTGGGGTGATTTTTGCTACAATTCCTCTTTTTTTCCTTTTCTTAGTTTTTGGGTATGTGTTTGTCTTGCTGTTGGTCATTCCTCCCGAGGGATATGAACAGGGTAGATAGATAGATAGGTAGATAGAAATTATGTAGACTTTTGACTTTCATGATCACAAAAGAACTGGAATGTTCTCGATATGTTATAAAAAACACGTCTTGGGACCAGAAACTTGCAGTATTTTAGTTTTTTTCATAATTCCCACGTGTTCATTTTTGTATTTGTTTGTATTGTATATTTTTGGTTTGTTTTTTAAATACAATTCCACTCAAATTGAGAATAATTTAAAGACACCTAGAAATGAAGTCTCATATTCTGGACCTACAACAACAAAAAAGCAATAATGTGTCATTTTGAATCTGACATAATGAAATGTAGATAACACCCTGAATTATATTGAACATTTGCCAACGGGAATGCCCTGTTAACGTATGGATCGGACACACCTCGTCACTTTGAGCTCTACATCATTGAAATTCACTGATTGGCTGATCTACACACAACCTCATTCGCTTAGTCAATGCCAATAAAAATTTTTACAAACATCGGCTGTAAATACTGTGTTAGCTCCGGAGCGTGTGTAGACAGTAAAATATTGTGTAAATGTGTTTTACTGGAGCTGAGTTAAACAATGAATATAAATGCCAAGGGATCTTGTTTTAAATAAATAGTCCAGGCCAACTGAACAGCGCTTTATTTATTATTGTTTCGATTTTTCTTTCAGCATTAACGCTCATTTAAAGTGTCACTTGCGCATGCTTGTGTAAACAAACACCCCAAAAATACCAGATATAGTAACTGCAGTAGACCCCGAGATACAACATTAATCGGTTCATAGTTGAAATGTCCGTATGGCAAGGTATAGAAATTGTTGGTCATTACCTAATGTGTTTAGGATACCTAGAGTATATATTTTTAAATACAATTATAGATAAATATACTCATAAAGGAAAAAATGACGTTGTATTTACTATTTTTGTGACTTGAGCTGGTACAGTGGAGTTAGTGGGTGGGAGGGAGTCGACATCCAATTAAAATTGCAACTGATTTTAAAACTTCCACTTCGAGTATTGTTATGCCCTTAGAAAATGTAGTTGCTTCAACCTCCTTATTCTTAATAATTGTCCCGATTGTCTATCGGTTACAAACGTATTTCTTAGCAAGGGTAATGATGCATGCGCCTTCAATATATTTCTTTATAATTGCAAGCTTTTTATCCATGAGTATCATGCTTTCGCTTCTCCCTTTAGCATTATTAGCCCCAGGACTCATAGCTAAGCAAATTGAACACGTTAGATTCTATTTATTAGTCTTTATATTGTACATTCTTGCCAACTGGAGTGCGACCGTAATTTGGTTGTAGAAATGCAATGATAATAAAAGTGATTCTAATTCTCTTTTTCTCTCCCTCCCTCACTATATTTCTATCACTTCTCTGATCTATCTCTTTTTCCCCACTGTATTTTTCTTCTCTATCTCTTTCTCTTGATCTCTCTTTTGCTCTCCTTTTTTCTCTCCCCTTGTTTCTTTCCCTTTTTCTTTCTGTCTTTAATTCTTTTTCTCTCTCTCTCTATCTTTTTTTTTCTTTTTCTCTTACTTTATCGCTCCTTTTCCCTTCCTTTCTATTTCTCTTTCTATCTCTCTCATCTTTTAGTCCGGCCCCTGTGAGATTTATTTTTTTTCCCTACCATGTGCCCCACGAGCTTAAATGAGTTTGACACCCTTAGTATGGTTAAACGAGGACCCGGTGAGTGCATCCCACCCATGTGAAAGTTCACCAGATAGATAAGGATGGAGATTAAAGAAAGCCGGCATGCTCAGGAGACAGAAAAACTGGCGGGTGAGAAGAGAGCCCGTCTCGGTAGGAGTGGGCAAGTCAGGGGTTCCCACGAGTGATTACATTGTCCATCAGGGCGCAGGATGGCCTGCATCGGCCCACAGGATTGATGCTTGACAGAATAATTAGAAAACTGTCTCAGCCTGTAATCACTAGAGCTCATCTTGCCGGAGAAGACTTCCATTCGCCGACACGCTCGCACACAAACGAACGTCCTCAGCCATCGCCTGTTGACTGCTATATGGGGGGCTTGATAGAGTGGCAAGAGGAGTGGCCTTGCTTATTCTTAAAGAACTGACAAAAAAGAGCAACGTTGGAAGGTGGGGGGGGTCACTGTTTTTCAGTTTACTGAAGTCTGCACTGGAGAACATGGAGGAAGTCGCGGTTTATGGCCTGTGAAACTGATTTAATACAAGTTTTACAATTCGGGCAGGAGGAAATAAAAGATGTGTCCGATTTCAGTATGTTGCATATGTGTGAGGTTGTTTTTATGGGGTGGAATAGAAGGATTGATTTTGAAAATCAGTTGAAACGTCCAGGAAATGTTGGATCATTTTGCACATTAAAAAAAAAAAACTTTTGTACTTCAATGAGCAGAAAAAAAAACCCAATAGTAACGCTTGGTAACCACTTTTGCTTATTTTGTCTCTTTGGTAGATAAAAACTGTTAAAATATCTTAAAAATAGTAGGGGAAAAAAACGCTCAATTCTGTACATTATTTTTAACAATGTATACCTTAAGGCAAGCGGTTACAGCCTGTGATCAATTTTTTACTGGCCATGGGCCTCTGTCATAAAATTGATCATATGTGGCCAGCCAGTAATATTGACCACTGTATGGAATACATTTGTACAAAAAATAAAATCACAATTTCACCAGATGATGGCTGTAGCCTTTTGGGCACCTTGCCTTTCTGTGAGAATTTTAGCATATCCCTTTTCCGAGTTTGGGACTGTAATCAAGACAAGGAAAGTCAACTGTGAGTGCCGCAACTTCAGGACAAGTGGAAATTTGAGGTTCTTTTTTCAATTAAAATCCGAAACAACTGCGTCTTCCTAATTTGCCAGGAGATTGAGGCCTCTTTCAAAGTATAAATTTAAGGCACTGCCAGACAAAACATGCTGACTACAGAAAGCTAATTTGAAACAATCGCTGTGAAAAGGTGAAATAACTGGAAGCTTTTTAACAGTAAAGAAGAGCTTTTTTACGACACCTTGCAAGTCAAATGAAACTTCTACACAGGTGAGGTATTAGGTCAAAACGCCGATTGCCAAGCACTGCTAACTTTCCACGGAGGGTGAATTTATTAAAGACTGTTGAAAGAATGCCAGGCTGACTAGTTTGCCAAAACTGACCCGCTTTCTGAAAGTTTGGACACCCCTGCCTTAAGGTGTATGTTTATTGAAAAAAAGAAACCCATTTAGTCTCAATGTTCATACCCCGATCAAATGATCTTGTTTTTTTTTTTATCCTGGCAAACAATCAGATAAAATATTGGCCACCAATCAGTCTTGAACAAAACCTCGAATTATGATTTTATATTTGTTTTTGGAGCTGATTTGGCAATACTGTTAACTTGCATGATACATAAAACAGCAGAATTGAACAATTCTACCAAGAATTCTGTGTCTTCTTCAAATGTAAAGAGACTCCCGTTAAGAGTCATATGCCATCAACCCAGCAATTCAGGTTTGCCACATCGTTGTCCTTATTAAGCACGATGCATAATTCATTGTTTTACTATAGAGCGGTTAGCATATTTTTCCATTTGTAAGACCGCTAAGAATATTAAAAAGCATAATGCATGAAGGCTAAGGACCCGAGGCAATTACCTTCCCATACCTCTGGGTTCCTTACGCTCTATGGTCAGGAACGATTCAATTCAAATACCTCTTTCAGGTAGCTATTGTTGCCATTGGGAACACACCATGTGAAGTCTGGATCTATATAAAGATCCGAACGAGGTATGCTCACCAGGATAAATTGAATAATGCTCCAAAAAACTTAACTCCACTTGCATTCAGTTCGAAGCATTTCATATACAGTCTCTGATATGGTTAAGCTCCTCAGTGAGACCTCCATCGATCGGAGATTTACCTGACTCCTATTTCTTCTCTTGCAGGGATCTTATTAGTTTCTATGATCCAGCTAGTACCCGAGCAAAACCTTAATGACTAATTTATATGTGTTTTTCTGGTTCGACTTTTGAGTCCTTGTTGCACTGCAGATTATTTTTTTTTCTCTAAAGATAAATGAGTAAATTCTGGGAATTACGACGTCACTTTACACCTTAACACACTAACCAACCATAGGAACTAAACATAGGAAAACCGTATTGAGGAGGCCATTGAGAGAAAGAGAACAAAATATGCTGGGCTAGTGGAGGAGTACCGGAGAAATGGGTGGAAAGCACGATGTGAGACGATCAAGGTGGGGTGCAGAGGGTTCGTTGGCCAGTCTCTCTGCAGGGTTTACAACATCTTGGGCATAACAGGGGGCAAGAAGCAAAGGGCCATTTAAGAGGTCGCAGAGGTTGCCTCAAGGTGGGTGTGGTTATGGAGAGGAGAACCATGGGTCAGGTAGCGCTGCCTGGACACAAGTTTGGGGTTTGATAATCCCAAACTGGGTCGCTTGGGTTAGAGTGTATGATGTTTCAACCGCCCGAAACACTCGATCACTGATGATGTGTCCAGGTTGCATCAGTTGTTTAATGCTAAAAACATATTCTTACATTGTATATGGATGGGTACAACTGTGACAACCACTTCATACAGTATCGATGGGTACATATGTGGCACTCCATGTGTGTAGGAAATACAATGGAAATGTCTAGGCGAAATTAAACGATATGCATAAGGATTTTAAGTGAGTTTTTATGGATCATTGGTCTCTCTCCAACAAGTCCAATTCTTTTGCAACGTAAAACATTCTGAATGAGGGAAACTGCATATGTGCATTGGTGTTCACAAGTAAGCAAACCCATTGTGCTGCAACAACGATTCGATAAAACCGATAAACATTGATTATTGAAAGCGCTGGCAACTAATGCCATAATATAATCTATGTGTCGCGCGATTTAGGAGTCACTATGCTGGTTAAATCTATGCAAACAAGTGCATTTAATCTTGTTGAAAAGTTGTAAGGTTGTTGTACCTACTTTGGTCCAGCAGAGGGCGCCTTGTGGCTGTTTTTTTTAAAGTATCTTACATTGTTTTTATTTTTATTAGTTATTGCGTCATTTCAGACTAAATTAGGATGAAACAGTCAAACACTTCAAAATTAACCATTTTCAAGGGAACAGAAAGTGCTGCAAAAATTCAGAGTAAAAAAATCTGAAAACAAATTGATAAAATAAAGTGAAAAGTAAAATGACAGTTGTGACGGATATAAATGTTGCTACACATCAAATGAAAATGATTGCCCTTTCTTTGTTTTGGTTTTGTTTCAGTCCAAACGCTATAATGAATTTTGGATGAGGTGGAAGTAAAAGAGCATCTTGCATATTTGCAGGTGTAAACATGCATTTTGCATCTTATTTATTGTTAAGTTATGTGACAAACACGTGTGTTTACATATATATATATAAATATATATATATATATATATATATATATATATATATATATATATATATCAAGAGGAATGGGGGGAGAGAGAGAGAGAGAGAGAGAGAGAGAGAGAGAGAGAGAGAGAGAGAGAGAGAGAGAGAGAGAGATATGCAAATGCAAACAGATTAACCGAGAAAATAGAGTGAAAACGTTATGGTATTTTTGTTTGCTCACCTACCTTGTGCGCTTTGTGTGACTTGACATCAAATGTGCCATTAACACTAGGCTATAATCTGCTGCTTCAAAAGTTCTCGCCTGAGAGCGCTGCATCCTTCAAACATGTTGGTTAAGTGGAAGGTGACAATATTGTTCGTTTGACAGATAACAAGACCCAAACACCCTTTGGAGTGAGACATGATATTTTTCTTAGCAAAGTTTTCTTGGAGTACACAAAATTTTCTATGTTCTTCAGTTAGTAAAACTTAAAAATATAGCCTGCAAGTCGACATGCAAATAGTGTCTAAGAAAATATTGAGGGCAATCATTTCCCTTGTAAAGTACACCTTTCAGTGGCTCATTGGCTCCTGAGATCATGGTACAATCTGAATCGGAATTATTTGGTTAATTGACTGTCTGTGTGCATACATTAGAATAAATTAATATGGGTCAGGGATGCAGCATTTAGAACAAAGCAAAAAAATGTTGGCTCTAGTACTGCAACCAGATTATCGAAACAGTTAGTGAAATAATTGGATAATTATCAGTTTGTCTTAGATTTAGATTCATCTGATTTAATTATGTCTCAAAAAATCAAGAAAAACGGGTAAAATGAATAACCTATCTTTGAGCATGCTTGCAAATTTGTACAACTATTATAAATAAAAATACAAAACCAACCAGGCAGTCAGTAGAGACAGACATCCATTAATAAATATTTAGTGACAGGCATGTAAATAATGAATTAAAATCAAGCGGGGTTTTTTTCTGTTAACCAAGAACAGGCTCATTATATGCATTTCGTGTTCTACATTCAATGGTCAACTGCAAATTCTATAACAAAAGAACTTCTCAACAATTTTAAATCATCAGTTTAAAAAAGGGGTCCATGGTGACTATATTGGCTTGAACGTTACTTGAATCTTACAGAGGCGAGTCAGACTGCTTTGTTCAACTGTCTGACGCGCTTTCTCTTAAATGTTCATGATTCAACGAGGTACTTCCATGATCCACACTGCTTTGTATACTTTGGAAGTATTATAATGATTTGTTGTATCTCTGCTCAAATACTCCCAAACTTTAAACATTTTGTCTGCGTATTTGATACCGCTTGAGACAAAGACACTATTTAATGAACAAAGGGCCTTTGTCAAGTACAAGTACAGTATAACAAAATTGGAGGGATTCTTCTTCCAGTGCAAGTAAAACAGAAAAGGCAAAATTGTCCTAAAGGAAATATGTTGAAAAAGTATTTTAATGATATATAATAGATATGTGCATATACGCAGTACCAATGGTACAGTACATTCTACTAATGGACGCTGTAGATGGGAGTTCAGGTTAGTAGTACCTCTTGGAAAGAAGCTCAAGTTTCCATACACTTTGTTCGGTTTGTTTTCGCTTTGATGCATCAATAGCGCCTTCTCGGAAGGCTGACACCTGGATTGATCCCGTCCTTGATGATGTTTTGGGCCCTGCTGAGGCCCAGAGAGGAGTAGATATCCATCAGGGAGAGGAGAGGGCAGGCAGTAATGCGCTGTGCTGCTTTCACAGTCCTCGGCAAAAAATCATGCGAGATGGCAAAAATCTAATGATTGTTTCTATTACTGATTTTTGTCGACAGTGTTGACTAATCGTTGCAGACCCAGTTGGTTCTTTAATAATCAGCTGTTCTTGTATGCGTTTGCTATTTCATTATTACTTTGCATTGCCTTTTAGCCCCGAAAACCTCTTAAAAGCAATTTTCACATCTTGCACCTAGCAGTTGTTCCAATCTCCACAAGCGACCTTGCCATTTCAGTGAAGGTGTCCATATTGTGTGTGTCTACACCAGACCCAAGTGGCCCCCCGCATGTCTCACGGCTTTCTGATGGACAACCATTAACCCGCAGTGAAAGGGTTGACGAATATTTATGTCTGCCTGTCAGCACTGACATGACACCCTCCTGAGATGAATAATATGTTTGCGCCATCCCGACTCCCAATTGTTCTGTCCGGAGTGCCGCACAGTGGTGTGTCTGCGTTTTAGGTGTACTGCAAAGTGGTGTGTTTTGGGTGTGTTGCAAAGTGCTATGTGTGTTACGGGGATCCATGTGTGTTCAGGCCGGGGATGTCTTCATAACCTGAAGCAAGCGGCTGCCCGACATCTCTCACCAACATGACAAACCTCCTGCTGCCAGCAGGAATCTGTCTCCTCAGTCATGCTTGCCACCTTTCCATTACTTTGTGTCTTTAAGCAACAATAATGTTTACAAGTTTAACACATTTTATGACTATTGTTTGCTAGAGTGATTATTTGATTTGTGCCATGGCCTTAATGTTAGAGGCGGAGTGCACCTTTTGAGGTGCTGTTAAGAAGTTGGAAAATAAATATTTTCTCTATTAAATATGTGTTATCAATGCCCAACTGAGTTTAAAAAGCCCACAGGGCCTATCTGCTTTTAACATAGTTTTAAGCTAAGCCTTTAGGAGCTGAACTCCTTAGGTAAGAGAAAAGGGGGTATGGGTAGTGCTGGGGAGTTACATTATGCTTGTCCTGGCATTTTACTTGTTTATTGTATGGAAATGGTGAAAGTAAGAAATGTATTTTTCAAGAACAGTCCAAACACCATCACAAAATCCCAGGATGAAAAATAGAAGTTTATTTGATCATGTGTAAGAAATGGACCTACTTTTATTTGCACTCCAATAAACTCTTTTTCATTTTTAGAGGGTTTCAGTTGGCATTTGGACTTTATTTGAAACAGTCTAGTTCTTACTGTCACCATTTGAATCCTACAATAAAAGAAAACCACGACCAAGCTCGTGATAGCACTCAAAATTAGGAGCAAGCATTTTTCACGAGTGCGTGTTATACCCGGATAAATACGATACGTGCAAAAGCCAAGATAAATAATAATGATGATATTCAGCTTTAAAGGTTTACCTGCTTTTTTCATTTTGTAGCTGAAAACCAATCATAGCATGAAAAAATGTTTATGGCCCTCCCCAACATATTATCCACCAATTACATGGAGTATATATATAAACCTTTTTGATTGTCGAAGCTCTTAGTAACATTTATCTTGCACTAAATCAATGTATTTATCTATCCTGTTCATATCCCTCGAGAGGGATTACCAATAGCAAGACAAAAACAAAGAAAATAAAAAAAGGGGAAAAGGAGCAAAAAACACACACAAACATTTTTTGAACATGGCCAACCTAATGCCCAAACACCCAAACAAGTTAAGCACCTTAGCACCCAGGTTGGTCATGCTTTCGTCCCTCCAGATGAAACGGGACACAATAAAGCGGCCATGTCACTCGGGTCAGGGTGACACAACACACTCATCTGTTCAACAGCAGGGCCCGACAGCTTTTACTGGTTTACCCGTGCCGCATCATACGGGTGCCCTGCCCATTCCTTAGAACGCGTCTCAATATCCTTTTACGACAGCTCTCCACTCATTCCTATCACCAACATGAGCTCTAGCTTCTACTATATTTGGACCTCTTTCCTACAGTGCACTCATAACACCATCCATCCACGTCAATCACAGCCTTCCTCTTGGTCTCCTTCCATTTACTTCTGCTCTGTAGATCCTCTTAAACATTTGTTCCTCATCATGTCCAAACCAACCGAGTACTCTCTTATCCACACGCTTGCTCAGTTCCACTACTGCTCCAGTTCTGTCTCTCACAATTTCATTTCTCAATCTATCCAATCTTGTCACTTCTAGAATACTCCTCAAACACTTCATCTCAAAAATATTAAACTAAATAAATGCTCAACCATTATATAATCAATATTTAAATTTTTCTTTGCCAGGGCTTTTTAAGGACAGGTAACACTAGCATCAACTTGCCTAGCATCACATAAAATTTAAGCCGCCACTGTCTGTCAAGAGGTTTCTTTGCTTGTGACATGGCCAATCTTTGACATAATGCTCAGGCTGTCTCTCCATAACCGAGAAGAGGCTGTCATGCTTCAGCAGGGCGGATAATTATTTCCTTCTTATCCTCTCTTGCCAGGGCCGGTCTTAGTCTTCAATAGAAGTCAGGGACCGCACCACTCCCCATCACCTCTCTCCATCTTCTCCATCTATGCTTTTCCATTTCTTTCCAAAACACTCCAAGGCTCTTTTCATGCAGCATGAGTGTGTGTGTTTAGTTCCGTTCTCTGCATCAACCCCTATGAAGAGATTTAAACAAATGAAATATCTTATTTCCATTTTATAGGGCTTCACATTCCAAAGGTAAATGCGCCATAAAGAATGCGTGGAAGGAGCGTCTTTATTACACAGCGGCCGACGGTGTTACTCGTTTTAATCTCCTTCACTTATGCGAAGGCATGAACATTTACACTTGATTTCATTCCAGCAATCTCATCACTTTGCTGTGATCCGAAGCGCATTTACTGACGCCTGGAGTCACAAAACTGTAACAGGGCGGGAATATTGCACCTTTATTGAAAAGGACTTCAATTTGTGTTGGATTTGATGAAGGGCGTCTGGATATGTACCCAATTTATATACGACTTTCTGCACTGAACATAATAGACTGATCTGCTACTACAAAATTATCCTAGAGAATATTTATTGCGTTTTTTTATGCAGGGCACTTTCTGGATACATTATAAAATCGAGAAATGCCAATCTGAACTTTCATTGGAATTAGAGATATATTCATTGTCATTGATAACGTAGTGAACATTGTTTACAACAAAATAAGACGTAGCAATCCAGGATAGATTTAAACGTAGGACTTTCAAACTCAATTTAAATTCATTTTGATGTCTGAATAAGAATGTCTCCTTTTAGCATGCACATTTTGCAAATGTGTTCAGCAATAGTTATTACTTATAGAGCTGATACATGTTGGAGTGGATTGTTTTAGGTCTGCATCAACAATTGTTTTAATATTTGATTCATGAATAAGATAAAATAGAAATTATTTCAATCCATGCTCTTAAAATTGTATAAAAAAATAAATCGAATTTGGGGGTTTTACCTCCAAAATGCTAAGATTTGCGTAACAAAAGCCAGAAAAGGGTATGTTTAAAAACATTTTAACTTTGCATTTTCACACTTCAGACTGATAATAATTTTAAAATAGAATATCCTCTGTTACTATTTAAATAACATTAATTTAACAAATTATTGTATTTTATATTATAAAATATTTGATGATGACTATAATAGACAATAAAACTAAATGAATATTCTGAGGATTTGGATCACTGCTAAAAGATTATTAATGATTTAAAAAGAGGAGAGGTGTAATTGATTTGATAACGAACTAGTTGTTAATTAATCAATGAATTATTCCACCTCAGATTATTGTTCCTCTGGTTCGCTTTGTGCTTCTGCTTTATGAGACGATCACAGATGTTATTTTTTAACCTTATTTTTTCCTCAACTATAGTCCAGTAACAACTTACTCTACTTTGGAAAGATAGCCAAAATACAATACCACATTATTTATATCTGTACATTCAAGGAAACTGTTGGGGGTCAGATGCATCGACATTTCGTTCTGTATACACGTGTACTAGAATGACAATAAAGTAGATCTGAATCTGAATCTGAATACCACTTTTTTGTACCTGCTTGTTAATTCTTGTTTTTTGGGGGTTCATATCACTTCTTGTCTTACCTCTCATTATTCAAGCAATTTCTCTCGCAGCATCTGTTTAACATGTATGTTCAGTAGGTGTAAATTAAATGTGAATACTCTTTGTGATTTACCAGCATACTAAAACAGTAGATACAAAGCAGCAGAGCGTATTTGTTTAATAGCGTTTTAGTAGTTGAAGTAAATGTACATGTCCTCAGTATTTATTAAAGATGCACAATAACTGTTTTTACCTACCGAGACTAATAACCAATATAATACTTCTTCTGGAGACCAATACTAAAACCCTTTTTTTTTTTTACGATATGCTGCATTTAAAAAAAATATAAACACACACTAAATCTAGTTATATAAACTGTACTATTACATAATTGTCGGCATCCGCCAATCGTTTTACTGTTCATTGAAATTCCACACCCATTAAGGCTGATTTGCTTTTTGTAACCTTTAAGTTTTAATAATAAAGGGTGGGCTCACTTTAGAAGAGGTTGGAATTCTTTCTCTGAAGGCTTCTTTCCCTGTCCTCCTCCCAAGTTCAAAAACTAGTTATGTCTTCTTTGTTTTATTTTTGTGTCAACTAGAGCATTAGTCCATAACTGGTCTGGCTTCAGGACACACCATCCCACCCTTATTATAAGTCGCATCCCCCAAAAAATTGTGCACTTCTTAAATTATTAATTATTATTATTAATCTTAAATTATTCATGTTTTTTTTTTCCCTGATGGCAAAATCTATTGTCATTTATTTATTTAGGAAATCCTAGGGGTAAAAAAGTCGTTGGTTATAAGAAAAACGGTATGGATTTAAATTATCTAGAAAAATAAGTAATACATCAATATATATATATATATATATATATATATATATATATATATATATATATATATATATACCTGCATTTTTTAAAAATACTTAAAATATTGAGAAATTTGTATTTATTTGACATTAAGCCGCACCATAATTTTGGGCTATTTTGATGCTGCCATCCATCCATCGTTTTCTGCTTACCTGGGGTCGGGTCGCAGCCTTAACAGGGAAGCCCAGACGTCCCTATCCCCAACCACTTCCTTCAGTACATCCGACGGGATCCAGGGGCGTTCCCTGGCCAGCTTAGAGACATAGTCTCTCCAGTGTGTCCTGGGTCGCCTCCGGGGCCCTCTGCCGGTGGGACATGCCCGGAACACCTCCCGAGGAAGGCGTCCAGGAGGCATCCTTATGAGATGGCCGAGCCACCTCAACTGGCTCCTCTCAATGCGGAGGAGCAGTGGCTCTACACAGAGTCCCTCCCGGATGACTGAGCTTCTCACCTTATCTCTAAGGAAGAGCCCAGCCACCCTGCAGAGGAAACTCATTTCAGCCACTTGTATCCGGGATCGTGTTGTTTCGGTCATAATCCACAGTTCATGGCCATAGGTGAGTGTAGGAACGTAGATCGAGAGCGTTGCCTTTCGGCTCGGCTCTCTCTTCACCGAGAAAGACCGGCACAGGGTCTGAATGACCGCAGTCTGTCAATCTCTATTCCTTCCTACCCTCACTCGTGAACAATTTTGATGCTGCATGAACTTAAGAGAAACCAAAAGCTCACGATTGGCTTGACAAAAAAATGCGATAAAAGTTATTGCGGTTTTGTCATTTTGAGTCTCAGTAATTTGTATTCTCCCTTGTGCTTTGTCGCACTCTTTTTTTGGGTGCACTACCCAATACAGCGAGATCTAGTGCTCCAATCATACACACTGTCCCTTTAATCCTCAACCAGATGCATTTTCAAACAAAACCAAAACACCCTTATGGTAGCCATGTCTCATATAGTCTCCGCATACGCAAACAAGCTTTTCCAGTTGTCAGCTCACATTTTCAGGAAATTATCGCCATCCAGTGTTAAGAAGTGTAATTGACCCTCACTTACAATTTTTATTGGCATCGCTTCAACCTCGCAACCCACTAAGAACAGGTCCACAACCCACCAGTTGAGAAACACTGTGCTCTAGTTACTAAAGTTAACTTATCACTCGGTAAATCCTCGTTTTCTTCCACTTGATAAATAACGAGTAGATAAAATGGTGAGTGAAATACCTTCTGCTTTGCATTTTGAAGTTCAACGTGACAATTAAAGCTTTAAAAGCCTTAAGGAGTATTATGGTGCCACTGAGCCCATTATTGCCTGCTGTGTGATTACAAACACAGGCCCTGCCTTCATGTGGAAGTTGCGCTTGTTAACCTGTGGCTGCGGGGCACGTAGCGGTGATCGAAAAACAAATGCACCGATCCTGCCAAAACGGGCGGCCATGGTACAGGCTGCCCGCCGAAGATAAGACGGAACAATGCCCCCCTAATAGGCCACGGAGGGACACGTCGCCGTCTCCAACCCCGCCTTTTTTTCCACAGCCTATCTTCTTTCTGGTAACAAAAGGAAACACGACGCTCTGCCTTTTCGTCCCTTCCTGCGGAGAGATTAAGAGTGCTTAACGGGGATACGGGCATGAAAATGTGTATCTGACTGATAATTCAGCAACGCTTGCACGACTCTTGAAAGGAGCCAGGCGGAACACAGTGCTTATGTTCCCTCCTTGGGATGAATCTTGAAAGGGAAGTACACACACTTTTACCCCTGCTATTAGTCAGGGATATTAGAAGACTTTCACCCAAAAAGTTTTATATGCGAAGGTCGTACGGATGATCACTCGTGCGTTTCACAAAATATGTGCACCACTTGTCCTTGTTGATGACAATAATAACAATCCTAATTAGGGACGCCACCCTTACTCTAAAGCAGTGTTTTTGAGCCAAGGCACTTTTTTCATTAAAAGGTGGAAAAAGCACACTGTTGGTCGAAAATGGTTAAAGATTTGTTACAAGCACCAGTTTCATATTTTTTTCTTTTTATTTTTTTTAGATTAAAACTAGTATGTTCCCTAAATTGACAGTATTATGTTATTATTTTTGTTATAGTGGTTCATGAGGTAATACAGGTTATTTATTTTGGTTAATAATTTTGCTGTCATTCTGGCAAGGCCTCTTTGCTGATGAAGGGGTGGCATGACACAGCAACTCACCCCTTGTTGTGCTGTGGGCTTAATGTTCAGTGTCAGGTTGGGAGGAGCGAATGAGAATGAATGTTTGGTAAATGGGAGAGATTTCTTGACTATAGCCACCTCCCACTAGGGGGACATGGCTTCAACAGATCGATTTTGGATGTTGCTGGGGTTTTTTTAACCAGTTTTCAAGCTTTACTGTAATATCTCAAATGAGAAAAATCATCTACAAGATGAGCAAACCATTTTTAATTTTTAATAAAATAAGCAAATAATAAATATCTGCAGTAGTTTAACTTTATTTACTATTATTTTTTGCTGTGAAATCTTAAACAGCTTTGTCAAAAACAAATAACATATTTTTTGTAAAATTATTTTCCCTAATGTTGAGCTGAAAATTAGCATTATATTAGTGCAGAAGTCTCTTAACATGTTGCCCGCCTAAGACCACCTGAGTATCTCATACTGGTTCTGAAAATAGTTCACGGGTC
The DNA here is from genome assembly GCF_059441175.1 of Urocampus carinirostris. Lineage (NCBI taxonomy): Eukaryota > Metazoa > Chordata > Actinopteri > Syngnathiformes > Syngnathidae > Urocampus > Urocampus carinirostris. The sequence continues at coordinate 30,737,665 of NC_142354.1, read as the reverse complement.
ATTGTGATTTTCTTGGAAATCTGGTTTCTAACTTGCATGATGTCTAGTACAGGCAACCTCTGATAATTACAACCTGGTAATAACATAGTAACAACGTGGTAATAACTGGGGCTGTATGATTAACCTAAACGTTATTGTGATGTGTACGTAGTGTGATCATTTAATCGTAGGACACAGCGGTTTTCCAAGGATTTATAGTTTGTTATTGGATTGATGAACTGTGTGGTTTAACTAGAACGGCGCCACACTTGCTGACTTTTTTCCATCCTTACTCACTATTTTTATTTATTGGTTTATTGGTTAATTAACATGTTTATGTATGTTGATTGGATGATAAACATGGTGTTGCCTCTTTTTTAAGTTGCTACATAAAATAACATCTAAAATGCATTAGCAATTAATGTGAAACTGTAAAATAAAATTTGAAAAAGTGTGGTAAAATAAAATTTGAAAAAGTGTGAATGAATTTGTAATTTGTATGGGCTTTGCTCCACGAAACGGACAATGTGTATTATTTGACCACTAGATGTGTATGTAGTGCAACCACAAACAAGTGCAAGGAAGAATACAAACTATGGAGACCAAAATGCAGAATTTTACCTCTTCTTTTTCCTTCTTTCCTAATCTTTTTGAATGTCTCGGTTACTCTTAGCAGCAAGAGTGTTTTTTTTATTTTTTTTTTGTCGATTGCAATAAAATCATACCGCTTCAGTAAACATATTTTCAAAAGATAGTTTTAGGGAGACTAGTGCTTAACTTTATCAGTCATTCGAGCAATACTTTGTTGCTCATTATTTAACTAATGACAAAATATTGATATAAGCATCATGCCACTGACATCTAGATATTGCTAAAAGTGCATATGATAATGTGTTTATTTATCATGTGAAAATATGTCACTTCTAAACATCATAAAAGCGCTCTAATACTTAATGTCACTCATGTCTCAGCTAAGAAAAATGTATCCCCCTTTCTTAATACGTGGCGTTATCTAAGCCAGGGGTCTTCAACGTGGTGCCCGCCGGCAACAGGTACCCTCCTAAAGCACCTGCGTAGCCAAGCAGACCGGTTCTGTAAATAGCTCACAAGTGATGGGTTGTTTTTCTAAGAAATCATTGACAAGATCAATGTCTTTAAAATCAATGTTTTAGTTGTTGACTGGTCTTATTTTAACCTTAATTCTAATAAATACAACCCCTTAATAACATAATGCCTTATGATAAGGCAATAAGGATGAATAAAGTATCTATCTATCTATCTATCTATCTAATGATAATGTTGTAACAACTTTTAGAAATGCTATTTTAGAAATGTATTTCAAACCGGTAGCCCTTCGCGTTAATCACAACAAGTAAAGGTTGGCGATCCTTGATCTAAGCTGTACTCATTAGTATCTATAATAAATACATACAAATGCTGATGCACAGAGGGGGAAACTCTTTTCTTCTTTTCTTCCTGTAGGTTGACCGAAATACGCCATGGCAGGCTTTAGACTGCTGTCAGTAATGATCCTGTCGAGTAAAATGTAATTAATTTAAAACGGTACCCAGGTAGCAAGCACTCTCTCATGCTGTATATCCCAAAACGATCAAATTGGAAAATACTGTTCATATTTTTTTAAGCTTTGGAGACAAAAATCTAAGTAAGCCGACCATTTCCCGTGTTAAGAAGCACGTAGTGCTCTTGAGTTTGATGTCCGGCACGATTTCCTAGCTGGAGGTAGGGATTTTGAGAGCTGGCTCTGAGAAGCTCTGATTGGAGTGGCTGTCACATTGTGAAGATTAGCCTTAAACTACTCTGGCAATTCCCGCTGTGGCATTGTAACCCCCGTGTAGTCTTCGGTTTGTTCAGCATGACCTGAGTGGCTGCTGGAACACAATTTTTTTATTTTTCTGTTTGTTTTTTTTTCCCGCATTTATTTATTTTTTTTATTTATGGTATAACATATTTCACATAACAAAATTAACTATTTACTTAAAGACACACCTGACTGCCCATTTTGCACATCTGGTTAGCTACTCCTCTTGCACTATCGGCACTATGGTAAAATACTATACGTAGCCATAATACAATACAACTTTTACTTATATCTGTACATTCAAGGAAACTGTGCGGGTCAGATGTATCGACATTTCGTTCTGTATACACGTGTACTAGAATGACAATAAAGTAGATCTGAATCTGAATTATAGAAAACCTTAAACTTTGAATGCTTTTTCTGTCAATGTTTTCAACACACTAGTATGTTTTATGTCAGTGTTTCGTAACTGGTGGGTCGGGACCCAAAAGTGTGTTGCTGGCCTGTGTCTTATCGAAATAATGAGGGTCTTTTAAAGTTTGTAACACCTAGTTCCTACGGGTGGTCTAAATCTGGGAAAATGCTTCAATTTCAATTAAACAAAAAACAATACAAAATAAATTGATAAAGTCTGCTTAAAAATGACGCCAACATACTTGCAATTTATTTAAACTCCAAAAAGTATAATGTCTTTGGGAGAAAGAAAGGAATTCATTGAAGACAATAGTGATTGAATAATAAGCAAAAAATACATGAACTATCAAAGAAACATCTTGAAATACTCATAGGTTAAAAAATGTGTATGTATTTGACCTAACATGAGGTTCACCCAGGGGGAGCTGACAGGATTGTTCGACATCTTGTTGCTAAGGGTACCAAAAAGTTAGAAGGAAATTTGTGCGGTTTGGTCATTCCCTGGTTTGTATTTTTAGAGCTGGTTCTCGGTTTTACTACACAATACAGCGGAATAAGGTTGTTGAATGTTACACACTGTCCCTGTAAAAATGCAGATAATTGAGCGCTAAAGGTAATATTATTACATGAATTTGTTTTGGTTTTGCTGGTCATTTCTAAGCCGCGAATATATTATACTATCCCAAGTTTAAACTGAAGACCCCCTTTCATTCAATTAATGTAGGTGGGGTTTGTTTTCTTGATTTGGGCTGCGGTTTGCAATGAGGATGGAATGGTGGGTCCTAGTCAGACCAGTTCAGAACTTGTCGTACATCATCAGAAGGAAAATTAACATAGGAGATTGGATTCAGCTGACTAAGATGGTCAGTGTTCAGAAACTACAGCACTCAATTTGGCCACCATAGGGCGTTAGAGACCCCACAAAAAAAAGTATATTATTTTTTTTATTTTATTTTTTAAATAACAATTGGGAGTCCATGTTACACACAAGTGGTATACACGTATAAAATGTTACTTCTAAAAGTGCTACCAAATACTATTAATCTTCAGTAGTTTGCTACTCCAATGTATGGTGATTTTTTTTTTATGCATAATACGAAAATCTAAAAAAAAAAAAAAATCAGGCAATGCTCATTTTTGTATTGAAAATGTTGATTGTCCCTTTGTTATTTTTGGCGCTTTGGAGCCTTTGGCTGAAGTATAAACAGGTTTCGATCTGCAGTTTCTTTTTAAATCTAAGAACCAATTTCGACTTGAAAATTATGTTTAAATGGTATTATTTAACCATTTTTCACATCTCAAAATTGTCTTTTCATTCTCAAATATGATTTTCAATGTTTGGCAGCTCTTTTTATACTTACAACCCGGTAATAACATACTAACAACATAGTAATAACTAGGGCTGCAACTAACAATTATTTTTATTAATGAATGAATGAGATTTTCTTTAAAAACACCTACTTAGCTTCTTCCTCTTTATTCCAATATTCAAGTTTTGGAGAGCAGGCGAAATAGTGCACATGTTGAGTGGCGCATAAATTTGGCGACACAACCAATCAATGATGAAATCTGTTGCCAAAGCTTTTAATAATCTATTTTAATCAGTTTTATCAATATGTTGTTGCAGCCTTAGTAATAACATAAGTTATTTTACTAATACATATCAAACTGGAGGCGGCACAGTAGGGCAATGGTTAGCGCATGAGGTCATGGGTTAAAATCTAGCTACTAGCCTTCCTGTGCGGAGTTTGCATGTTCTCCACGTGCTTGTGTGGGGTTTCCTCCGGGCACTCTGGTATCCTCCTACATTCCAAAAACATGTCAGGTTAATTGGCTGGTCCAAATCGTCCTGAGGTGTAAATGAGCGAGCGAATGGTTGTCTCTGGCTGTCAACCATTACAGAGTGTCCCCTGCCCACTGCCAGGAAATAGTTGGGATGGGCTCCAGCACCCCTTGGATCCTACTGAGGATAAGCGGTGCAGATAATGGATGAATGGATATTAAATTGGTTGCTTTTGTGTAGCGCTTATCAGTTTAAAAAAAAAAAAAAAAAAGGTAACCCTCAGCTTCAAAAAGGTTGGTGACGGCTGTTTTACATTTTATGAGGTTATTTTTCGCTCATCCTACTCCCCACTCTCTAGTAATACCACGGTCCATAAAACCTTAGACAAATGGAAATGTTTAACTTGTAAATCTATAAAATGGGATTGAACGTCACACAACCTAGCAACAGAGCCACAAGGGCCCGATGAAGACCCATTGAGAGCACATGGCCAGATTTCAATAGGAAATGTGATGTTGCTTACTATGATTTTCTACCTTTCTGTAGTGCAGTGGTTAGCACATTCGCCTGACACGCCAAAGGGTCTCGGTTCGAGACCGGGTGGAAACATATGTTGTCCTGGAGAGGGATGGGCGCCAGGGCTGTACTTACCCAAGACACACCACAGGAAATGGTGTCCCTACGATAGATAACCCTAGTGTTTAAGAGATCCAATCAATCTTTTAGTACTGATCGCAAAAAATTTCACTTAATGCATAATCTACTTTAAATGATATACAAATACTGCTCTAGAAACTTCTTATTTCTTCAAATGCTTCATTTATTTCCCGGGTTATACAATGAAAATAATCTCCTATAAGACCGAGCACTCTCAAGTGATAGGAAAACAGCAAGTTTGCACATACACATTGTTATAAACAGCACTTACCTCGGTGCCAGGGCACATAAATCTTTTTCTATGTATCATTTATATACATGGATGTCAATAGAGGACGCATGAATGGAAGAAATATTGTTCTTCCCAAACGAGACAGTCTTGAAAAATGGCTTGCAAACACCCAGAGCAAAATCTTGCCCAGTGAGGTCATCAAAAAAATGCTTCTGAATCTATGCTGCCCCCTAGTGGGAGACATATATATTTTTTATTTTTTTAAATACATGATGGAGGTGGGAATTTTGGGGAGGGTCATTGAGTGATTGGTTAATAAATCATTTTTAATTTTTTTTATTGACTATTTAAAATGTAACCGTGGCAACAGGACCAGAATACATTCCATGCAGAATTTGTTTTATTTTCTGTTGTATCATATTTTTTTATTATATTTTTTTAAGTTGTTACCAAAGGAATCTAAAAAGACAGTATGATATTTAATGTGCATTTGTGATTGATGCCAAGAAATAACTCAATTCACTTCAAATCAGAAAACAAGAAGGGCCAATGAGTTTAGGATCTTAGCTTGTGGCAGTGTTTTTTTTTCAAGATAATTATTTGCCTTATATTGCATTTTATTTTCATTTTCCAATTAAAAGTGTTTTGGTTCTGATTGCAGAATGTATTTTTTAGTATATTTATTTTTATTAGTTTGTTACATTTTTTAAACATTATTTTTCTTTTAAGGCTCGGAGCTTCTCAATGCATAAAGACAGAAAATATCAAAAAATAAATAAAATAAGCAGTTTCTTTTAGAAATATAAATATCAAAATTTGTTTATTTTTGGTGTTCTGTTAACAAATCATTTTTTCTCTTTTCTGGTTTTATGCATCTGATATTATGATTATTTTCCTCGGTGATTGTCAGTCCGCTCAGCAATAACTTTTTTTTCAAATTATTTTTATTATGTTCTTCTGGAAGACAATTTTGATCATTTTATGTATTTTTCTTTCATTTTTGGATACATTGAAATTATGTTACTTATTTTTTTTCTGCTCAACGCTTCGCTCTGTAAAAAGCCTTGTTAAAACTGTTAGAAAAACGAAATTAATAAAATATGTTCTTATGGTAGATATTTTTCTCTAAATATTAAATTGAATTTCAAAAAGTGTAATATAAAAAATGATAAGTATTGATAACTTACAACATTGGGAAATTAGGGAAATAAAACATTTCTTATTCTAGTGGCAAATATTTTTGTTAATGTGAATAACATTGTAAAAAGTCTAGTAGAAGATAATTATAATGATTATAAAATGCTGATAATTTTGTTTCTTTAAATGATTGTTTTTCATCTTATTGCAAATTATCCTCTGTGTGTTTTTTTTTTTTTCAATTCAACTGGTGTATTATTCATCAATTATTTCTATTCCACGCTACAAATAGTGTAGTCTACAACATAAAGTTAAAAAAGAAAAATAGATTGCTATTATTGTTATTTCAATATTGGTAATAAAATACAACAAAACCTGTGTCCCCCATCTCTCAGTCTCAATGATCAATATTGTAGTCATATGTCAATTATTTTTAATGCTGTTGCCGCCGTGCACAGCGCTCTGTCCTGAGTTGTGTTGCTTTCAAGGACATTCATTTGGACAGCATAGGAAGGACAACACTAGCCTGTCAGTCACTCTATTAGCTACTAAGAGACTTTGATCTTCTCTCCCAGTAAACATCATTACCGCATGCCGGAAGCATTCGCGAAAATACATGCACTAACATAAGTAACACTTACAAATTATTGGTCCGAATCTGCGCAAGCAGATTAGCAGTGATTATAAACAAGCATAGAGGATTAATTCTGTGTGTTGTTATCCAGTCAGCTCACCGGGGCAATTATCAAGTCGGAGTTTGTTTGTTTGCTAAGCTTTGTTCGATCTGGCCAAAATATTGAATTCATAAATTCTCTTCACTGCAATAAATACAAATACATCTTTGTGTAGAGCATACTTTTTATTATTCTATTATATTTCTCAAATTACTGACCATCTTCTGACTGAAATCATCATTGCAACCTCTCTCAAGCTGCCTGTGTCCCTCATGCAAGTACGTGTCTTTCTTGGACACACTCGAATGAAGTTGTCTTTTGTCCTTTTTTTCAGGGTTTTGGTTGGCATTTGAACTGTATTTAAAGCAGTCATTTTCTTACTTTCACCATTTTCATCTGAGAATAACTTAAAAACAACCAGCATGCGCGTGTCCTTCGAAGTCTAATTCATCAACCGATACATCAAAGAGTTTTTTCTCTTGTGCTTTTTTGTGTTTATTTTTATCTTTCAGGGTGACTAACATCTCTGGCACCATTTATAAAGAAGTGTGATGAGACAAAATTAAATGCCTTTTCATATGTCATCTAAATCACAGATGGTCTTGTGGTCAGGATTCTGTGCTCTCACTGGTGTCAATCCCCCTTGCGTGCAATGTTTTGCAATTGCAGTCAGCGATATTTTTCGACAGATCAATCGATGCACAATATGCTTCAGTAAAACGTATAACATTGTGTATACTGTAATGGTCACCAAGACTTTGATTTATTTTCTTGGTTGAAAAAATATAGGCTATAGAAAAATACGGTAATCTTGGATGAACTAACAATTATAACTATGTCCCGTCACTGGTGAGATTTTTTTAACATCTGTCTTTAGGGGCCTACCTGGTGCCTGCGGCCATAACATTGGTGACCCTCTCTGCTAAAAAGTATTGTCTTCTACCTTCTAAATATAGTTCCTCTTTTGTATCCCAGGTTGAAGCCATCCTGGTCAACATCTTTGGCGGGATCGTCAACTGCGCCATTATTGCTAATGGTATCACCAAAGCCTGTCGAGAGCTGGAGCTCAAGGTGCCCTTGGTGGTCAGGCTTGAAGGTAGGAAAGGTCCTTCACTACTATCTCATATGGGGACTTTTAGGGTTCTTACAGGTACTTGAAATCCGTAATAAAATCCTTGAATTTTAATGTGTTCTTAAGTATTGGATTTTGTGCTTGAATTTTGGTGGGAGTACTTGCAAATGCTTGAAACTGTTATGCTATGTTTTACTACAAGTCTGCTTAAAAATGATGCCGACACTTGTCTCTGGTGCCTTCTTTTTGCCATTGCATTTTTCCCTCGTGATTAACAGCATCTGGCAATAGTTTGTATGAGATTGCCGTATGAAGCATTATTGACCTTTAGGAGTCGCGCCCATAAGGACAGGTGCATGCAAAACATAGGCAGGGCACTATAAAATGTGTACTGGTGTGAGGAATACGTTTGCACTGTGGTAAATTGTAATGGAAAAAAATTCCTGCGACTGAAAATGTAAGATCTCATTTATGGGAAGAGATTATTTTAAAAAACATATTTTTCGATTTTGTCAAGATCTCTAAAAGTCCTATACCTTGATAAATACACAAACAAGATTTAAACTCACATACTGTATTCAAATCGCAGATAAATTTGTGGCTCTGCAAAATACATGAGTCCCACTGTATTTGTTTTTTTTGAATGGTAGTGGAGAAATTGTAAAATTTAGTTTGAAAGTCATGAAAAAGTGCCTGAATTTGATAATCATTTTCAAGTCATGTTTGTAGGTTCCAGCATCTGGGCAGTAGATGCAGCTGTTCGTGTTTAGCATAAACATGAGAAAAGACAACAAACCCATCTGTTCGTTTTTTCTATTAATCTTTTATATATACAGTGTAAAACAATTGTCGACAAATTCTTCTTCATTTGGCCCGGGTCCACAGAGTTACTTGACTGAATCCTTTGTCATTTCTCTAATAAGAGTGTAAAACTAAAACACCAAGAGCAGCCATTCCTCAGCGTGATTTCACCTTTGAAACACGCTGTGTTATTGCTACATAATGAGATTATTCATCTTCATTGCAGCACCGTGTCCCTACAAATACAGCACGGTATTCCTTAAATGTGTCAAATTCTGCTGTGCCCGTCATTAGAGGTGGCCAGAATAACAGTGAACACGGCACAGATAAGATCGATTTCAATGTTGTTTGGTATATAACCTGTACAGAGTCTAGAAAGCTCATTCAGTGTATATAATACCCTCTAATAGATGGGTTTGAAAAAAACTCAAGTTTGTGTCAAAAAGGGACCAACCCAATACTAGGATTGATTTGACCTAATGTCATCTGTTGTTTTGCAGGAAAAACCCTCACAGAACGTGTAAAGTTGTAGTTTTTTTTCAACAAGAAAATTCTGCAAAGAAAGTGTAATATGTTTAAATGTAAAAGAAAAAAATGGCTCATTTCATACTTAACTGTCTAGAGCATTTTGTTTAAAACAACCCAAACCAATGAACCATAAAACTGGGTCAAAGTGACCCATATATTGGGTTGGTCCAATTTTTATTCCAAGTGTTTTTTGAGTGTAGCAAGAGTGTAGCATCAGTGTCGCAAAAGTTGGGTTGAAATAAAGCCAAATTGGGGTAAAAAATAACTACTATTTGAGTTATTTCAACCAGATTTCCCATGTTGTTTTGGACACAGCATTAACAAGATGAGATGACATGTTTAGAATATGCCCTAAATCTCATCTCATCTCATTAGCCGTACCGCTTATCCTCATTAGGGTCGCGGGGGGGGCTGGAGCCCATACCAGCCATCTCCGGGCAGTGGGCAGGGTACACCCTGAACTGGTTGCCAGCCAATCGCAGGGCACACAGGGACAGACAACTCATTCGCTCATTCACACCTAGGGACAATTTGGACCGGCCAATTCACCTGAAATGCATGTTTTTGGAATGTGGGAGGAAACCGCGGTGCCCGGAGGAAACCCACGCAAGCATGGGGAGAACATACAAACTCAGCACAGGAAGTCTGGAGCTGGATTTGAACCCACGACAGGTTCCCATGATGTGAACTGTGCCGCACATGCGCTAACCACTGCGCCGCCGTGCTGCCTATGCCCTAAATCATTCAAATAAATTAACTATTTAGAAAGAAAGAAAAAATCAGGTTTTTAAAACCCCAATTTGGGTTAAGGGTGGATCACTATTTGGGGTCTTTCGACCAAAATTTCCTGGTTGTTTTTGAGGAACAAATGTTGACGATTGATATCTCATCAAGAGTGTATAATAACATCACAGTTGCCCTCACACAGCGTTACTCTGTAAAAAAAACAAAAGAACAAATAATTAACCAATTTGGGCTAAGAATGAACCACTTACAGAACCCTCAAAAAGTATTTGTCATCTTCCTGATTTCTGTCTTTTGCATATTTATCATCACAAAGGTTTTAAGTCAACAATGCAATTTTAATATCACACAGACACAACCCAAGGAAATACAAAATGCAGTCTTGAAATGTTTATTTCATTTATCAATGAACAAAAAAACAAAACCTAGCTGGCCCTATATGAAGAAATCATTGTTCCCCTTGTTAAATCGCAAAGTAACTACGACTGACCACAGTTTTGGAAAAGCTGGGTTCAAGTCCCGAGGTCACACTCAAAATTTCAAGAACACAATTTACATTCGTTAGGTTTCGATCACTTTTTTTTCCTATTAGTCCGGAAAAGGTCACAAAGTCATTTCCAAGACAGTAGAGCTCCAACAAACCACTGTCAGAGCCATTGTCCAAATAATGGAGAAAACTGGGAAAAGTGTCAAACCTTCCCAGAAGTGGTCAACCAGCTAAGGTTACTCAAAGAGTGCGACGACAACTCATCCAATAGGTTACAGAAGAACCTCGAAAAACATCCAAGTATCTGAAATGTGGGTCTATCTTAAGGGTTCGGGAACCTTTTTGACCCAAAGAGCTATAAAAGCATTTTTTTTTCTTCAGCGCCACACTGTATATTTTAAGACAAATAACTAAATTAAACTGCCAAACCTGTTCTCCAGATAAAGGCTAATTCTTCAGCACATTTTAGTTCACTGTGTGATGTTTGATAATTTGATCAAATCTATTAAATAATAATATTGCCTGACCGTGTGTCCCATATTAGGATAAATATGCTAATTAAAATGGGTTTCCTTCCCACTCTTACTTAAGAGTGTTGAGGCTCATTTCTGTCCTAAATAATGGTTTCAAAACAAGGAGTGTGTGCCTCCTGGACTGTGTACAGCTTTGCCTTTTTTTACCGCTTACACAATCAAATTGCTCTAGGTGCTTTGCTAGAAGTCATGTGTAAAACGTTTGTTTTGGGTTTAAGGCCTTTCAACATAGAGTGTCCCACCAATGAGCATAGATTGTGTAATGAGCTTCCATATAAAGGATTATTTAGCGATTTACAGCCACAAAGAACTCTGTTGGTGTGACACCTTGACTGTAAACTGTAGTTAAAATGTTGTCCTTTATATACTGGACCAAACCTCTCTCACAATCAGCATAGTCTCGGCTTCGCGTGTATGCAGATTGGCGCTTCCATTAACAAAGTATAAACTGATTGCATGAGTTCTGTTTCATCTCTGAGACTTAAATACTCATGAAAAGTACTCTGGATTGGTTTATTTTTTTCATATAGTTTTTTACAACTTGGGTTGCAGTCTTGCTGAGAAGATTGTCGAGGAATCAATTGCCTCAGTTGGCTGCAGGGCAGAAGGCAGAGCCTGACCTTCCTCAGTGGGATCAGAATGGATTAACTCACGCACTTTTAATTGGGAAAGTCTTTTTTTTAAACGACTAGGCGGATCACATTGGACTGAGAGTGGCGTACGCTCGTTTGTGAAGCCGAAGAAGTTGCAAAATTTCTGACTATACAAACACTGGTCACTCAATAGAAGACAAAACTTAAGAAATTACAAATGCGCACATGCATCCGTGGGGGTCATATCAAGTTGGAAAAAAAGGAGGGGAAAAAACTGTCCCTTCAGGCTCAGCAACCAAAAGTAAATGCTTTGGCTTAGTGCTGGTCTTGGCCTATTAATTTCCCTCTTTTGTCCCATAACCGCCTGTCAAACTGCAAAATTGCTTTCTCCTTGGAAAGCCATTTGGCTTTATTTGGCTTTTTTTAAAGTTAGAGGTTCCCATTTTCTGTTGTGTGGTATTGTGTATATCAATCAACCTCAATTTACTCACACCACAATCAATCTATATTGCAATCACATTGTTTACAGCGTTGGCAGTTACAATATTTTCTTGACTATAAGTTGCCCCTTTTCTTCAGAAGTTTGTTCTTACTTTGACTTATACTCCTCAGCGACTTATATTGGAATGTATTTAAACAGTATATAAAATTCCGCTGACACGCGAACACTTGTCAAGCTGGTCTAAGGAGTTTTTTTTTTTTTTTTTCAATTCGCTTACTATAAAACAAGCGTTGTCCTTTTCTGTGGAGGAAACTAGTATCGTCTTCTTCACCATAAATTAAGTTAATCCTTTTACACCAAAAACTCTTTTTCTTAGCATCGTGTTTTTGGGGCAGAAAATGTAAGTTTTTATTCTTTGTGGAAATTAACTTTGTTAATTTCCAAAAAGCAATGTATTCTTTTACACCGTGGAAAGCTAGACTATTGTTCTTCAGTGCTCAAATGTTTTCTATTGGTGTTACAGTTTAAAAGCTACTTCTTCCATTTTGTGCGCAGTGAGCTAGTGCTTTCTTCTTCAATGGCAAGTTTTCCATCTCCTACTGTGTTGAAAGCTAGCTTCTTCTGTGTCTAAAATTTGAAGGGTTTCATTTGTGCATGGAAAATCGTCATCGTATTCCTGAGAAGTGACATTATCTTTATCTGCATTAAAAACTGCACCAAATGCTCGTCATTGTCTTGTTTTATAGCAAAATATAGCGTCGTCCATATTACAGAAAGCTGGCGTTTAGTTAAATGTCAATAATGAGCATTTATTTTTTAAGTGTCTCCTTTCTGCATACAAGGTTAAAGTTTTCTGCTCTTTTTTTTCCGCTTGGGAAAGTAAAGTCGTCATCTTCTTGGCTAAAAATTACCATCGACATTGAATACTAGCATCGATTTCTGTGTCAAAATCGAGCATTTTGGGGTGAGGGGGGCGGTGTGGGTTCATTACGGAATCTAGCATCAGCTTTTGTGCAGAAAGTTAGTGTTCTTGTTCTACGCTAAAAAATAGCATTTATTTCCTCCAGTCAAAAAACTAGTTTTCTTATTTCATACCTGAGCATCATTTTCTTTGCTTAAAATTAACATTGTCTTTTTCTGCATTAAATGCTAGTATCGACATTTGTGCTGAAAACTACCGTTGTCTTATTGTATGCCAGAATCTAGCGTCATTGTCTGTGCAGAAATGGAGTAAACTTTCGGTCCACGATTTGCACTGGCTATTTTTTTATTCTACGGCAGAAAACAGCTTTGTAGTAGTCATGTGAAAATGAAAGATTAGCCATGTTAGTTGTGTTGAAATTCTAATTTATTTACTGTAAAAGTGTTCAGAGCACTATTATGTTTTATTTGAATTTATAGCAAATATTCTTTGTTTCTTTTTGCATTATTTAAAAATTCTTACACCATTTTTTAAGCTTTTACAGCAAATGAATATCTGCTCAAAATATCGGTTATCGTCCTCCTCTTAATACTCATACAGACGCTCCCCTACTTACAAGCATTTGACTTACGAAAAACAGTAGATACGAACCTTTTTTTTGGGGATGTCAAAAAAAATCTGGACATTGCTGTAAGTTAGATTTTGTATTGTGTGCATCTTTTTACAAGTAGAGGACAGTGCTTTTGTCCTTCTTTCCACCGCACGGCCGGTGGGAGGTCACCCAGCATCCACCCCGAAGAAGAAATCCGGCTTCTACTTCCTAGTTCGTGTGTTGACATCCTACGTATGTCTTTGACCTTTTTATTGTTTAATATCCTATGCATCCATTCAATATGGTTGGTGTAAAGAAGAGGCGAGGTCATTTCCTTTTAAATGAAAGTGGAATGAGAAAGCTTGATGCGGTTGAGAAAATGTTTGGAGCGCTTTTTTTTGGGCCACACTCTAACACAGCGCATCTTCCAAAAGTAAGTTAAACTCAACTTTATTTACCTTTATAGAGCATATTATTCTATAAAATGATCTTTCTTTAGTACAAAGCAATACAGGTTACTTATACAAGCCTTAAACATACTTATATAAACCTTAAACATACAAAATTTAGCCCTGAAGCACCTTACGAACAAATTCAACTTATGAACGATCGTTTGTAAGTAGGGCAGCGTCTGTATTCGGTATCAGCATCAGCCCTGAAAAACCCATATCAGTTGATCTTTACGTATTATGCATTTTTTGCTCAGTGCAACTTAATACCCTTGTCGAAAATAAATGTACGTCAAAAACAGAGCTATACTTGATGTTCTAATATGCAAATTATGTTTACGTCTTCAACAAAGTCCAAACAATATTAGCGACACCTCAACCGCTTAGCAATTGGAAGCACATCAAAAGGAAAAGTGCGTGTTCTTCCCACAAGTAGCTTTATTGCATCCTGATGAACGCATTTGATGTTTGACTCGCGGGATGCTGAAAGGAGGAGCACGTTTGCGAAATTTTGGGATGCAAAGAGTAAAGTCCTGCTGCCTGCTGCTGATAATTGCCAGGATTAACATTTGCTTGCAACCAGTATGATGACATGCCGCGATGAAAGCGCGCATTGAACATCTCGGTAATCGTATTGCAATAAAGTCTCTTAATATTAGTCTAGTGTCAATCAAGGCTTTGGGAGGGGCTTCTGATCCAATTTTCTTTATTTTCAGCCAATACTGGTCTTCTTTTGACTTTTGAGAATTATTTATGATGAGATTAACGAGATCGATTGATTGACTCCAGTAACGCCATCTCCATATTGCTGTTGCACAGAAAAACAAATATGTATCTAATTAAGGATTAACATAATACAATTAAATTTGAATAACTAGGTCTGTTAGCATATACTATTTCATAATAATAATCCTATATAATAGAATCATTTCCTGAATCATTCAGATTTAAATTCATTCAAGTTTATTTAGCCTAGATTTATATATTTATACGTATATATAATTCCTATGTAATGGAGTACAAGTTTATATGTGTGTTTATTAATGGAAAATCCATTCTTTAATAATTTAATAAATAAGAATGATTTATAATATAATCATTTCTTGAATCGATCAGATTTAAATTCACATGTTTATTTAGAATAGGTTTACCAAAGGCACAATTAAATCCTTTCTAATTTATTATAGGGTTTATATACCGTAAATTATATAAGCTATAAACTATAAGCTGCTACTTTTTTCCCAAATGTTCTGCCCTGCGGCTTTTTCAGTGGAGCGGCTAATTTATGGAATTTTTCTGACGGCCACCAGCGGCGCTGGAGTGTAGAAGGTAAAATTAAGACCGGTAGAGTATGTGCGCCAAGAAAGGCTGTGACCTCTAAGTCTATGAATATATTTTCTGTAAAGTCAAGATATGCTCCGATAATGGGGAACATGCTCTTGATGGCTGTGGTTATGAGGAGGAAGTTGAAGACGAACTGCCGTGAACTTCTCAATTACGCGATACTTTATTTTCACAGGCATGTTTCATATGTAGCGAGCGTGATCCTATCAGCGTGTTGGTACCTTTCAAAGGCACGGTTTGGGATGAAAGTTATATTATTATTATTAAAGCTTTGAAAACTCTCGGTGTACCGTTTTTCCTCGTAAATATGTGTAACCATGTATAATATGTATTTGCAACTGTATATTTTTGTAATGTATTTATTTTAGAGATTTATTCTGTTATGTGTTCTACGGACGAATCAAAACCAAGGGGCGGAGCACACGCTGGCTGAAATGTGGTAAAGCTGAGTAACCAGTAGATCTGTCTGTTGTGACAGCGGACAATAGTAGATATATATTTTTCCCACCCTTAACTTTGGAAATATACATTTTGTTTCCTTGGATTACTTTCAACGGGACCTAGACTTTACAAGTCTGCATCATACGATAATTACGGGTATCATTTACCATTTATGATATCATCTGTGGTTCTGGAATTGTGCACATCTATGAGTTAAACTTGTGACTCTGTTGCAAGCTACAGTGCGGGTGCACGCGGCTCATACAAGGATGCGGCTTGTACAAGTACAAATGTGGCAAATCACTTTAAAAGTGGTGGGTGCGGCTTATAATCAGGTGCGCTCTATAGTCTGGAATTTACGGTATATTAATAGAAAATCCATTCTTTACTACGGTATATACCTAATAATACCCAATCATCTTTACCTTCAATTTTTTAATACATTTTTGTTTTCAAATGCTATCTTCTTAATTGTAATTGTGACTTAATTACTGTAAACCTACACCTAAAACAAGTTTAATTTAAAATAAAAGCAAACTAAATGGCTATATGCTAAAAATGGGTCTCGAAAAATAATTGTTGGGAAAGAAAATGATTTGATTCATGGTTTGATTGATAGAGGAATTTCTGATAGAGTTCATTGACATTATTTATTAAAACTGGTTCTACTTCTTACTTCATTTTAGAATTTATTGTTCTTAATTGCGTTACATTTTTAACCTGCCTTCAGCTCAACTGCCTGGAAAAAGCTAATAAATAACTGAGAAAAAGTTACAAAACTTCAGTAAAAACGACATGAATAAAATAGAATAATTATCTTTATGATTTTCTGCAGTAAAATGTATCAGTTTATTGCAATAATCAATTTCAGTTCAATAAGATGAATCATACTTTAAAATGCATAGCAAAAACTACATAGGAGAAAATTTGGTGGGAAGATATATGAATATTTTATATATAATATATATTATCTTAAAGGTATGTTGTGTAAAATGTGCTCAATAAAGTGAACGAAAACCAGTGCCAAATGACCAAATGTAGCAGCAAGATGCCAGACAAACATGGTAGTGACTACTAGGATTTCGCTATGTAAAAGAAATACACATTACTTGACCTATGAAGATTTATAAAATTTTACATTGGTAAGTTTATACATTTTTTGTCCATTTAAATCCGTGTTTTTTTTCCTTTTACTGAATGAAGGTTATTTGTACCACACGGAGGTACTAAATATTACACACTGTCCCTTTAAGAATTATTTCAAATAAAATGTGTCACGTTTTTGTGCAAAAAGTTTAGTTCAAGGAAATAAATAACACTGCAAGAAGCACAGTAAAAACTACATGGAACAAAAATTGTAAAATAGATAAAACAATTATTTTTATATATGAATTATTTTAGTACCTTTGTGACAATTGTTTTTTGTTTAATCTGAAAAACTAATACTTAAAAATCCTCATTTTTCTTTTTGCAGCAGTTTTTCTTGATTCCCCAAAAAGTTAATTATGCAAAAGAAGTTAGTATATTTATTCTTTACTTGCTATTAAGTGGAAAAGCACCTGAACAACTCTAGTTTCTGTAAATCAAAGGGCGGCACCGTAGTTAATCGCATCCTTGTCAAGAAAAGCCTCCCCGTGTCTGGCACGGCCCCAAAAGCTAATTATCCCCTCGAAATCCAGCAGCAGCGTTTAATTGACTCGCTTGTTAAAGTGAGTCACAATACTCTTGCTAAGCTTGCTAATTACATCGCAAACACCGCAGAAA
This sequence comes from Urocampus carinirostris, assembly GCF_059441175.1. NCBI lineage: Eukaryota > Metazoa > Chordata > Actinopteri > Syngnathiformes > Syngnathidae > Urocampus > Urocampus carinirostris. The sequence goes on along the minus strand of NC_142354.1, from coordinate 30,720,258 downwards.
TCCCTTGTCAAGTGGGCCATCCATCACTCTTGCTGGAACGCTAAACTCGAGAAGACTCCGCAAGTTGTGACCTCATGTTAAAGAATTTGCGTCCAAGGAAAACCCAGGGGGAGGAATAAGTCACTCATATCTGCTTGTGTGCATGTGACAGTACCGGAGGAGAGTCGGTCTGCAGCAGCATCTAGTGGCTACTGTGAAAATCATCCTATTGCTTTTGGTCTGACTGTGGTCTAGATCACCTTCTTTTTCTAGTCTGATAACGATACTAAACACTTCAGTGGAAATTCATAAAAACCTATATTCCAGATAATGATATTCATGCAGATTTATAAACTATAAATTCCATTGTCAGGGTTGGGTAGGGTTACTTTAACTTGATTACTTTCAATTACTTTTGGATTACTCCAATACCAAATATGCTAATAAAAGACAAAAGAAACTAAATATGAATAAAATTACTACATTTTGTGAAGGCTTGGGGAGTAACGGAATACATGGAACGGCAAAAATGATGTTGGCAAGCTGTTTGGATTTATTTTCATTTTGTTTCTGTCGCATTTTATGTTTGTTTTGCCAGAGATCAAAGCCAGGAGAGAAAGCTTACCACGTGTTGTGAGTCAAAATTTTATTCATATTTAGTTTATTTTGTCTTTTATTAGCATATTTGGTATTGGAGTAATCCAAAAGTAATTGTAAGTAATCAAGTTAAAGTAACCCTACCCAACCCTGTCAATTATATTCCATAGTATTGCTTGAAAACAACTATATTGCACTACTTTTATTCCAATACTATGTTGTGATTTTTCATTGCAATTTCTAGTCTCCAAGCACTCTTAAATATTTGCCTGTTTATCCTAGCTTCCTTTTATCTTATTTTTCCTCTTTTAAGTCTGTATTACGTGTTTATCCTGGAGTCCCACGTCTAATTTTGTTGCAAACAACGTTTTCTACATTGTTATCGCCGACAATAAATACTATTCACTATTTTTTATCTCCACTGCAAAAAAATAAATTTCCTTTTTGCAGAAAAAAATGCTATGGCTTTAAATATTACTATATATTTGACATGTTTCTGTAGTAAAATGTGAAAATGTTTATGATTTAGGCAAATTATGACAAGTATTTTTCAAGTCTAGTCATATTGATGATACCCCTATAGAAATATTTAAAAAATAAAAATTAAAGTAGAACTTTTAAAAACAAAGAGCCATCACAACTCTTAACACCCAGCTACAACATTCATGAGCAGAATGTTCTGTACAACTGTGAATATGCAAATATTCATTACATATCATTAATATATTGTTTAACGTTTTTATCCTTTTGCACAGATTTACTTTTTCTTTTACATTTGTTTTACTTGCGCTAATAGTAAAACCCCTCCAACTCTGCTTTTGTAATTGTATAACTGCAATAAAAGTGTGAAGACATTTTTAATTTTTTTAGATTGTTTTTCCAAGATGAGAGTGATGTTTTTGTTTCGAATTAGCGCAAAGTCCATCCTGTTTTATTTATATTCCTTAAATAGCAAATGAGCATGTTATTACTTTGTCATTACAATATTATATTTATTTAAGAAGTAAGGTGAAATGGGCTCTGTCAACCATTAAAAGTGCAGTGAGTGATTTACATATATGAATTAGAGGCTAATTCTCTAAATTTTTTGGGAAGAAATGATCATGGTTTTAAAGACATTGATGATCTGAATGATTTGTTATGCCAGTTAGTCAGCAAATTTCCACGATAATCCCAATGATCCATCACTGGAGTGCTATTTTCAAAACCGGGCCGCTAACAATTCACGCCGGTGACCCGATATAGACATTTCTCCACAGAAAATACTATTTATAATCAATTATTGACTTGCATCGGCTATATAAGACTGTTTCAGAAAATTAGGATATTATGAAGATTTGTGTTTACTTTAATGCAATTAAAATGATAAAAACAGTCAGATATTCTGGATTAAATAAAAATCCACTGATACGTTTGTATTGGTTTAATATTGCAGATTGTGGTGAAGACTACGAATTTTCATCCGAAAATAAGAATAAAAATCTTGAAATCTGAAAATGAGTTAGGTAGCTCAATGGTTAGCGCACGTGCGGCACAGTTCTGCGGTCATGAGATCGAACCTACTGTGTGAAGTTTGCATGTTCTCTCTGTGCCTGTGTCGGTTTCCTCAGGGCACTTCGGCTTCCTCCCACATTCCAAAAACATGCATGTCAGGTTAAATGGCCTGTCCAAATTGTCTCTAGATATGGATGAGCGAGTGAGTTGTCCTGCGACTGGCTGGCAACCAGTTCAGGGTGTCCCCTGCCCACTGCCCGAAGACAACTGAGTGGGGCTCCAGCACCCCTGCGACCCTACTGAGAGTAAGCGGTGAAGATCATGGGTGGATGGATTTAAATACTTCTTTTAAATGTGATTAACTGTAAATTTTGATTAATCAATGATTGATAGACATCATTAGTCCTTTTGTACGATTTTTCTTTCCCCGATTTTGCTTACTTTAATTGTAAGATTATCTAAAAAATAGTTTATTAAAATTTTCAACAAATATTTTCTCGTATTGCACCTTATATTTAGTAAAACGAGGAATTTAAATATTTTAAGTAAAAATATTTGCCAGCGTAATCGAACATCTTCATTGGAAAGGTGAATTTGTATTATCTTTTTACATGTTTGCAACTGGTTTATTGCCTTATTGTGATTTTCTAAGAAATTATAAAATATTAACAATGGATAAATTGTGAAATATTTCAATGCAAATAATGAATACCCGACCATTTATACATAAAAATTCAACTGAAAGTGATGTGTGGAATTTAAATAATACTTGGAATCTAAAAAAAAATCATCACTAAATAAAACATGGTGTGAGACACAGAGAAAAAGAATGTGAGTTCAAACATCTTTTTATTTCATTTATTAAATACTATCCAGATTAATGTCTTATCGTAGATGAACACATTTTATAATAAGGTCTGCTCCAAAAATGTGAGCATCTACCATTATTCTAACACCCCCGGTTAAATTATTAAGTTTAGCTGACACTCAAAATAAGGAGAGAAGACATTACCGCATTTTGAACTTGCAAGGAGTACAGGGAGGGAAACCTTCAGATAAGAAAATCCAACCTGTCCTAAAGACCCTCCACTGAGCCCTTTCTTGTCATTACATCTCCTAGATTACAAAATCAGATCTAACCTAAAGGGTTTGTGATACAAAGAAGCGCAACAATTATGTAATAGTCAAAACAATAAACAGGAGTGCGAAATAATAGTCAAAATAAAAAACTGGAATTCTGTGAAATCCTTTGCCCGATGTCCAGTATTAAAAACAGAATTAACATCACTTCCAAAAAAAGCATCGAAACAGCTGCTCTACCCCCTTTTACAGCACTACTCCAATGTTTTGCCCGTAGTTGTCCTCCACGAGCATCCTCTCACCACAATCAGGCCTTTTTTTCTGCATTGCGTAACCTCTTTTAGCCTCTATCATATCAGCCGCTGCTCCGCGGGCTCTTTGGCCGCCCCGCCACTTTTTTCTGTCTGCAGCGACACCCCCCGCCTGTGTTTTGACAGCCTTGTCAGCTTTCTCTTGGCCTTCATAGAGCGTGACCGGGCCCCGAGTTGCTAGCCGCAGCTGCAATGTTCACACAGAAAGCAATCACCAGTATTTGATGACTATTACACAAAAATTAGGCCAGAATCTGGTGGCCTGCCAGACCTGTGAAGTACTGAGTGGGAAAACACTTGTGTTTTACCCTTAAACGGGTTTAAAACGTTTGTACTATATTTAGGATTAAGTATTGGTATATTTGCACACATGCCACTGCCCGTTATGGAAAAGCAACAGCGACGGGATGATGAAGGTGCCGTATTGGATTCAGATCTGGAGGCTGCTCCTGCTAATGGCAATTTCTCACTTTGACATCCAGAGCACTTGGCAGAAATTGTGATTCTATGTTTTAATTAAACAGTTGGATTCACCTGGTATGCAACAAGCTACTAGGCGCCAGCTGAGGTGACCTGCTTGTGGGCGGGAGGGGGGTTGCAGTGTTTTAAATGAAGGGTGGGGGAGTGGCGGCTAGTAGTCTGGCAATTTAGGTTAAAAAAAACAATTGAGATTTTTCAGACCAGTATTCCAATTTCCATGCAATTTTTGAATTTTCTGTGAGCACTTAAGAAAACAGCCCCCTCTTCTGTTGTTAGAGTTGCTGTCTGCTCACACGAGACTCGCATGAGGGTGTGTGGCATAACATGCTACTTGCATTCTTTGCCTCACCTTTACTGCCTAGTGCCGTTAAAACTTGGCGCTGTTAAAACCCGAACTGAAAATTGTGGTTGGGCAAATACTCAATCATTTACAAGCACAGAAACATGCACGGGAAGTTTAGATCCTTGTTAATGCTTGAATTTTATTGTTTTTTTTCAAGGTCAGGAAAATGCTGGAATTCTAGGTTACGTGCTTGTAAATGCTTGAAATTGTTGCAATTGTCACTTTTCCCGGCAGCCTTACTCTATAGATCAGGCAATAAATAAAATAGATTGTTTTTAAAAACTGTGAAAATTACCCAAATATGCCTGCTCTGGTAGCTTGTCATTATGCCCTTGTCATGTGAAGCGTCGCCGCCCCCTACTGGTTCTCCCCGTCCCTGCACAGGGTTCCTCCGGGCACTCCTGTTTACTCCCACATTCCGAAAACATGCATGTCGGGTTAATTGGCCGGTCCAAATTGTCCCTAGGTGTGGATGAGCGAGTGAGTTGTCCTGCGACTGGCTGGCAACCAGTTCAGGGTGTCCCCTGCTTACTGCCGGAAGATAGCTGGGATGGGCTCCAGCAGCCCCGCAACCCTACTGAGAATAAGCGGGGCAAATAATGGATGGACGGATGACGACGCCTTGTCTGTGTTGTATTCTGACTACCGTTTGTCATTGGAGAATTCCAAGCGGAGAATCAGAATAAAGCAATCTCCTTCAGGTTAATGTATTTGTTTCACTGTTGTTAGGGACCAACGTGCACGAGGCCAAGCGTATCCTGAGCGAGAGCGGCCTCGCGATCACGGCGGCAGACGACCTGGACGACGCCGCAAAGAAGGCCGTGGCCGCCATCAAGAAGTAAAAAAAAAAATAAAAAATAACTCCACTTCATCTTCCTCAACATCCTGCAAGGTGGCCTTACTCGTATTCTGCTCGTATTCTCTTCCATTACTGTGCTCATCAAAAGCGCCTTTGAGGTTTTTCTTTTCTTCAACTCTCATTACCGGTCCAGATCATCAGTTCCTTTACGAGCTTTCAAGATTCATTCTCTTCCTTTGTGCCTGTTCTATCAATATTACACTTCTGTCAAGATCTCAAGTAGCGATTAGACGAGCCTCCGCGCTTCCAACATTCCCTTTTCAAATTCTTATCTCGATCTTTCTGTTGTACCGCCCTAACACGTTTACCTCCGTATGATACGTCGTTTTCACGAAGATCGGAAAAATCATCAATCAACCTCATCTCCAACGGGAGTCACACTGATTCGATGCCGTTTGGCTTCGGTAAAGACACTGCTGAATCGAGTTTGATATATTTTTATTTAGTCTCTGTCCATCCAATTCTTTGTGAGTCTCACATAAAGTTGATGCTGTGAATTTTTGGAGGGAAGATCATGTCATTGTGAAACTGCTACAGGGTATGTAAACAATCTCTACTCTTAGTGGGCTGGGGCCTTCAAAGCAACCTTAGATGTTTTATATCGACCTATACACATTCTATACTGTATATACATAGTTTTAATACAGTGTAAAGGAATGTGGAAAAGTCGGGTCGAAATGTATAATCAGTGCCCCGTTTCTTACTGTTCTCGTTGGGATCTATGAAGACCATTGATCGGGCGATCATTTATGTTTGTCTGCTTGGGTGCAATCACGAATAAAAAGCAACATTTGGACACAATCGTTTTTGCGTATTTCTTACAGAAAAATTAATTCATGTTAGTGAGTTTCAAGAACGATTGCTAAGAGGTATGTCATTTTTGCCTAGTTTCAAAATAAAAGAGCATTTTATTGGAATAAATAAAAGTTTGATGTTGTTAGCATGCAATTGTAAAAATCTTACACTCTAAACCCAGTTAAATTCTTGTTCACCTTTTTTTTTTTTAACTTTTTGTTTTGTCCAGATTTTGGATTTTGAATTGTAATTCCATGTTTCCATCAGGGTTAATATTCTTTGGATTTTTCCCATCTCAAATTTCAGGCTCTAAATAAAATACACACACATACACAAATGTTCTCTTTTTGTTTGTTTTTTCCATAAATCAACTCTGGAATAATAATGATAATATTGATTATGAAAAAAGAAAATTTGATTCCAGTTTCTCTCTCGCTTTGATATTTTTAAAATGTTTTTTATTATGATATATTTTTATTTTGTATGCAATAATCTTAAAATAACTGGAGGGGGAAATTGACACAAGTGCTGCATCTTTCCATGTTTTTAAAAATTTGTATTTGTTTTTTTAATGTATTTATTAAGGGTTTCCCGCAAATCCCTATAAGTCCTAAAATAGATTAAATTCATTATTCTGAATATAAGGCCCTAATTGGAATTAGGATGTTTCTAAATCCAATTTGTTAACAAAAAGATTAGTAATATTTAGCAACTTTTAACATGCAGAAAGTTTTTTTCCAAGCATGTGTTTTTTTATGACGCTACACTCAAAAACGGTCATGAATATAGAAAGCAATGCTATGTTTTTCAAAAGTCTTACACTGGACCAAAAAAGTCATTTTTCATGCAACATGGGAAAAATGCTTCACAAATATAGCAGAAGATATGTTTAAAATTGATAGTTATCTTTGAAGTACTGTAAGCATCATTTTTTTTTAGTGTTTCTTTTTTTATTGACTTGGTCTCCGATTGGAATATTTTTTTTTCTCTGGAGCTCAGTGTATCTGATCTGAGATAAAACCTTATAGCATCATTACTCTTTTTTTTTTTTTAAATGTGCGTGTGTGTGTTTTTGCGCTCTCAGTATATCTCTTCATAATACTTTGGTCGTTCCCGCTTATCTTGCACTCCTAGCTGGTTCGAGCAGACAGGGAACCCACAGAGGTGAATAAAAGATGGAGCATTGTGATGCCTGATTTCATCTTTAACTCAGCTTTGTGAAAAAGAAAGCGCAAAAGAAGTGTTGGGTTTGACAAATAACTGGCACTTATTTGCCAGCTCAACTTCCTTCACCAGATATGGTTTCACCAAGGCCAATGCCTATCTTACAAAGAAAACAAAAGGAAGAATCTGAATGAAATTGGAGGAAGGAAATTTAAATAAACTTTACTTCAAATGGCATTTAAAAAAGTATTGATTTATCTTGCTTTAAGCTGCGGGAAACCTGTTATTTGCGTGTGTGCACGACCTCAAGACAGCAATAGTGAATGAAGTTTGTGATTTTTTTCGACAGTTGCTGCCTTTGTTTTTTGTAATAGTGTCACCGTGTCCCTTCTAACGTTACATATGGTAAGTTTGCATTATTTTTTCTGACTTTAGATCGATAACGGTATCCGACAATATTCAACGCTGCAAAACCAGCATTTTTTTGGGAGTAAGAATTGTTGGGAAAAAATGTTGAAACCAAAGAATGCAGAATCGTTTTAAAGTGTATGTACTTTAAAGAAGTATATACGATGAACTTCTTTTGTTCTTGTTACTCACACAAGCTCCCGGGGAGTCCCTCTTGTAATTTTCTTCTCCTCGTCCCCGGGCAGTGCTCTGTGGACTGGATAGCAACTTGACTGAGACTTCCTCCTGGCAAAAGCCCCAACTGCGTGATGGATTATCTGTCAGTTCCATCTGAGAGGAAACTCCGACAAAATCACTTTGACTGGCGTCTGCATGGAAAAACACAGAGTAAGTTGTTTGTGTGCACGCAGCAGAAAAACTGACACGGACTGAACTTTTTATGCACTTTAGGGGGAGACATTGAAGGCGAACCCAGAAAACTTGATTGTTACTTACGGTCTGACCTACCAAAACATTCCAAATGAAAGTCATTGGGAAATAACGTTCCTTTATGTAGATTTATGTATGTCCGGCAAGGAACAGTGTTTCCATTCCAAGAATCCTGATCAATATATTGTCAGTGGTGTGCGCGGATAGACACTAGGTGAAGCTATAGCTCCTGCCCCTCCTCCCCTTTTGGACTTGTATGTTAAACAGTTTACTGAGTTCAATAAAAACAGGGGTTTTGTCAATTATCAAACTAACACCTCTGCAGAATCCATTTGTTATAATCCTTTTGTTTACGTGGAGGGTTAAGTGTCAAATGCTTTTTTATTTTTTGCACAAATCGCACCCTTAATACAGGAGTCACCAACAACGTAGCCCCCTAAAAGCAATTGAGTAACCTACAGACCGGTACTGAAATTTGCTCACGAGTGGTAAATCATTGTGATTTTCTAGAAATTTTGTTCCTAAACACGTATGAAAAATCATCGACATGGCCCGTGTCCTTATACACATGATCAGTTCTTCCAAAATTAGCCGATAATTTATAAATCACTCAGTGACCTTATATAAATCAGATATCATAATTGTTGACTGAGCCTATTATAAACCTAAATCTAATCATTAAACTGGTAGTAACATAATAATAATACAAAGTTATTTTAGAAATCCATATCCAGCGTTGTTGGAAAAAATATTTAAAAATTTCCCACACTTGTGCAAGCAAAATATCCTCAGACTGTCCTTTAAAATATTGCAGCTGGAAGGAAGTGGGTTTCATACACACACAAAAATGTTGAAAAATTTGAAAAAAATCAATTTACATAAAATATTTGATAAAAATATATATTTATAAATATAGGTGGCACGGAGGCTGGATGGTTAGTGCGCAGCCCCATGGTGCAGAGGTGCAGGGCTCAAGTCCAGATACCGCTACCTATCTGTGTGGAGTTTAAATGTTCTTCCCGTACCTGCGTGGGTTTTCTCCGGGCACTCTGGTTTCCTCTTATATTCCGAAATCATGCATGTCAGGTTAATTGCCCAATCGAATTGTTCCTATGTGTGAATGAGCGAGTGATTTTTCTGTCTCTGTGTGCCCTGCGATTGGCTGGCAACCAGTTCATGGTGTTCCCTGCCCACTGCCCGAAGATAACTGGGATGGGCTTCAGCACACCTGCGACCATACTGAGGATAAGCGGTGCAGATAATGTATGTGTTAAATTTACACAAAAAGGTGTGTTTCCCTTGCCTCAGCTATATATAAATATGTTTTCACTTTATATTGTAAGACTATATTAATTTTAGTTTAATTATGCAGAGTCTTTCAAAAAATGTATATTCTTTGAATATTGATAATTATTGTAATAAACATATGTATTTCCCCTGTAGTAACTCATGACCAGATAGTGTCTATGTGAAAATAGAATAGTAATAATCTGCTGGAGACTGTTACTGCTAAATTACGTTTGGCAGGAGCTGGATTACAGACTTGACGTATGCCGTGTCTCAGGCGCTGCACATATTAAACATTTTCTAAAATTGTTTGCATATTCCACATGCTTTTGTATTTATCATTCAGATTTGAAAAGAAATATCTTACCATCTTCAATATGAATACCTATTAATTTGTGTTATTCCTGTACTTTCTGTGATATTTCCATCTAAAAGGCTATCAAGTGTTTTGAGCCATTATAGAGAAAAGAACCCCCACCAAACACACACACGCCCCTCTCTGTACAACTATCCCCCTACAATGTCTGAGCATGCCAGTGTTTATCACGTCACATTTCGTCCCCGGTTCCACCTATCCTCGGTCTCAAAGTCGAAGGTGCTCATCTAGCATCCCCCTCGCCGTAGAAATGGACTGAAGGGTTCAATAATTGCCTTATTTCATGCTCCGGGCTGCGTGTGTCAGAAAGCTGCCGGCTGATGGATCGGAGGGAGGAATTTAAGGCTTGTTAAAGCAGCCTTCTCGGACCCTGATATTGTTTAATTCAGTGTCAGACTGGAGGTCACGATGAAATGTGCACACTGATTTGCCGGCAAAAATTAGTGCCGCTCGGCGTATAAATATAGATGAGGGGAAAGAAGCTTTGGAGGTCAGCATGCAGACTTCGGACAAGCGGGCTTTTAAGTGGACTAAATAATGCTATGCGTCCTTTATTGGGAACAGCGATATGCGAAAATCGATAGTCTATCGTCGATTGGGGGATAAAGCGTCGTGGCCGCGCGGGTTGCAGTTTGTTTAGGCGGCAAGAACGAAAAAAAGCACAAATTTGCACTCTTGGCCCCTGTTCTCAGTAATAGTCGAGTAGGAATAATGGATCACAGAGCAAAACAGTGCAGTTCAATTTAGGCGGGCACAATAGCACACTTCAGTGACCCAAACTGAAAGAATTGCGCTCTGCCAGCCACTGCTTTCAGCAGTAGTCGACTGGAGATAATGGATGTTGGCCATAATCGGGAATTTTATTTTTGGTCAAAAGCACAGGAAAAAAGAACCACAAATTTGTCTTGTTGAACTTCACTCTCAGCAATAGTAGACAGAAGATAATGGATTGTGGCCAAAACTGCAATTAATTTTAGGGGTTCCACACTGAAACGCTTAAGCAATCCGAACAGAGAAAAAAGTGTGCTCTGCCAGTCCTCTTAGCAAAAGCTGACCTGGGATAATGGATACCAACCACAATTGTGCATTTCATTCTAGGCTAAAAAAATGGTAAAAAGAGCTACCAGGCATGACCCAAATGTTCTCCCTGAACCCTGGCAGTAAATGATTAGTGTGATATTGGATCGCGGCCAAAATTGTGCAGTTTATGTTAAGAGGGCCACAATGGCACATTTCAGTGGCCAAAAACGAGACCAAAAAAAATGTGCTTTGCCAGCCCTTGCTCTCAGCAATAGCTGACTGCAGACAATGGATAGCAACGACAACAATCCATTTTAATTTAAGCTGTAAAGAAGGAAAATAAAGACACAATATGCTCTCTCTGCCCCTGCTTTCAACAATAGCCGACCAGGGATAATCGATTGTTTCCACAACCCTGTATTTCATTTTGCCCAGGCCTGGAGGGAACGCTTCCTGACCAAAATGCCTTTTGCTGTTCCCATTTCGTAGCAATGAGCGATTACGGATTTTAGACTGAAATACATCAATGGAAAAAAGATCCGCCAAGCCTGACAAAATGTGTGCTCTGCCATTTCCTGCTCACAGCAATAGCAAGCGCGGATATTGGATCGCGGCCACACAAGTGCCTTTCACATTTTGGTGTAAAGAATGGCAAAAAAGAGCCGCCAGGCCTTGCAAAACGTGCTCTGCAGCAATATTACCTCAGGGATAATGGGTCACGGAAGCGCAAAGGAGTGAGAGATTATTGTAATACGGCGAGATGGGTGGGTTCTCTTTCAGTGGCCCTTGGCGCAGCGGGGGTGCGCAGCTAATGAAGCAGTTTATTACCCTCGGACATTATCCCTCCTTTTTGGTGTCTCTCTTTTTTGCGACCGCTCGTTTTGCATCCGTCATTCGATATTCGTTTTTACTTTTTATGAACTGAATTGAAAGCGAAAAGCGAAGCCTAACGACTTTTGGAAAGCAATAGTGAGTTGGTGTCCGACCGCCCGATTACGGCCGTTCATACGTGGGCAAATTCGTCAGACAAACGATTCGTTTTATGGAATCGATTCACTCACGTTGCCGCACCTCGCTGGCCTGCAAGCATGCAAGTTAAAAAATACTGAACCAGAAGAAGATGGGGGCCATAATGCAAAGTCGATTCAGGACGCCGCTTAATTATGATCGTTATATTGTTGCTGTCATGTAAAAAACACTTCTCTCAAATATTATTTTTTTTTCAGTAGATGGGGGAAAAAAACACTTCTAATGCTACCACCGTAGCACTAAGAGGCGCAAATAATACATAGTGTCCATTTTGAGACAACAGACAAAAAAAATTAAATGAAGAAATGATGCAATACAAATCACACATTAAATATGGCATGTATTTAACTGCTGGTAACACAGAATATGCTCAGTCTGCATTTAATTTTGTATGTTTATTTAAATTATTTCAAATATGTGGTTTATCTGTTGGTTTTCACATATTTTGACTAATAATCAAATCTCCTTCCATCTCACTTGAGCTGAGTCAACGAAGCCTTCTTTCGTTTCCAGTCAGCGTGTCCGATTTTCTTCTGGAGGTCACCGGACAAACTTTTGCCATGCCTCACTATATGGTCCAATAGAATCAACATAAAAACCTCTATATTACCTTTTGCTGTGCTTTTACAATGAAGCTCTGCTAAACCACTCACATTTTCAATTCATTTCCTGATTTTAGAGGCACGAGCGCACCTTGCACCCCGCAGGTACGAGCACGCGTGGAGTCGGCTTAGAAAAAACAAAAAAATCAATGTCCTTCTTTCCACAACTGTTGCCGACAGACGTCAGTAACCGGAGGACTCGGAATCGATTTGAATGACTTTGCCTGAAGAATTTAAGTGAGACGCGAACGGCTTTAAAGAGGTAATCATCTTCATGGCATAATTTTTTGGGGGGGCATGACAATCTCTTGCTTTCACCTTGCGTCCCCGACGATGCCACGGATCGGCGTTACAGTTGCAGTCGATATTCATTTTCACTGTTTAACACGCTTTACTCGAGTGTCTTATCTTTACACTTATTCCAGTTTAGTTTGTTTCTAACTCATAAGTAAATCCTGACACTCAACTTGTAATTTGAAAATCTTAGCAGTTTTCAAAAAAAAGATTCCATACCTGTCAACCTGTACGTTTTTGCCGTACAAAATCCGTTTATTATGCATTTTAAGACGTGTACGGCATACAAGAAAATCTGTACGGAAAAACGCAAATTTGTCAATGATGGGTACCATCCGGTATACACCGACTATCACGAAACGGCAAATCAATCAAGTCAAATGAGTTTGCCGCGGTACCCTCTATCTCGGCATCTTTTTTTTTTTCATTGCAAACGAAGCGAGCGGTTTGAAGCTACTATGCGTCTGCCGCCTCGGATTTCATGTGGTAGTTATGTAGTGAAAGGAAGTCCGTCTCTTTTTAGAGAACCGGCTTTTTCGTCTCACCTCATTAAAGAGAGACTGCTCTCAAACGGCTCACTTGCTTTGATGCAGTATAATTACGAATTATGATATTGTATAAAGAAGTTAAGAAAAAAGGAAATATAAACGGAGAAAATGAAAAAAGACAGGTTTGTGGTTATCCCTTCAATCAGTAAATTACCAACAATAATTTAATGCAGAAAATGAATTAATAATTTGAATAAGAAAATTTATTATTCTACTTAATTATATTTGCATGTATTTTTTTCCTTCTACGGTGAACATCCAAGCTACTTAATTTTTGAACCTTTTTAATCATAAACCTCATCCATGTCCAGCAACTCAGTATCTCACAACAAAATGTTAATTAACAATATATACGATATAACGAAACACATGTACAATATAACATGTTAAACTACATAAATAAACACGCTTGGAAAAAAAATACGGTGTAAGATTATTTTGTAAGGGAAAATACAACATTTTGTAAGGGGATGGCGCCCTGGAGCTTGACAGGTATGAGATTCTCACATATTATATTGATTTATGCTTTATTTCTTGATTATTATTTTTTTTGCCCCCAAATTGTTTAACACGAGATTAAGTAGATATAACAACATTTTTTTAAATGGAATACAGCAGGGTTAAGATCGAGTCTAAAAAAATCCAGCTCAACCCGACCTGGCCAGCGGGATTAAAATCCCGAACGCGCCCGATAACCCTAATTCGAGGGACCCCGCCTGAAGTAAACCTGCCGAAGTGCGCAGCTTCGGGTTTTCTTTAAAATTGGTCCTTCAAATCAAATGTGTACTTTTGTGCCAAAGTGTGCATTTCGGCAAAGTGCAGCGAAAGGAAACGGAAAGAAATGTTAGGAAAGAAAATCGTATTCTGCCGATCGCAAGCTGCAAATAATGAAAAATTTGGCCGCAAAGAGAATAGAAAGTTTGTAAAGCTTGTATGTTATTGGCGAGAAGCGGAGATGACGGGAGTGTAGAGGTGGAAAGAGGAAGCGGCGCATCTTCTATTGTGACACAGAGGATGAGGATTTCATTATTTGGAGTCCAACTGGTAGTTTGTTAAGTATGTTCTTTATGATAGTTATCTGAATGATATAATTTTGGTGCCAAAGTGCGCATTTCGGCTCCGTGCTGGAGCACCGAAGTGTCTTACTCAAGTAAAAGTATTGTTGCTCCAAAAAAGATTCACTCAACTAGAAGTAATAAGCAGTAATCTAATGATATTGACTAATGATCGCCTTTTCGAGCCCGATCCAAAGGTCCTACCACTACAATACAGTATATCACATGTAACTGTATTTTTCTCTCGGAAGATAGCTACCTTAGCTATTTATAAAATAACATTGGATTCTCTTAGTAAATGGGGCTACAGCTTTCCAATATTTTATTTTTATAACCATTAGAATACATGAAATAAATCACACGTTCTCCTTTTTAATGTGCATTAAAGTTGATTTGGTAAAAACATCTGCTGTAAATGCTGGTGCATTGGATCTGGCCAGCTAATGTTAGCAGTGGCGAGGTTAACCGCCAATGTCATCGGCTGTTTTGGTAAAGCTAGGTGCTAATGTTCTTGACAGAGAAGCTAACCACTAATTCTAGTGTTGGTGATGGTAAGCACTAATGTTGGTAACAAAGACACTAGCTGCACACTGTAGCAGCCACTTTGGCTAATACCTGTGTTTAAATCAGCAAAACTTCTTTGTCGCACTGGCTATGGTGAGTCCAGCGACCACTAATTTCAACTGCCATTATTCGTATCTTTAAAGTCAGTAACTTATGTCGGTGACAAAGAAGCTAGCTTTGGCTGCAATGGTGATGTTTCTTGCAAATATTGGTGACAGAGAAGCTAGCTTCCAGACGTCACTGGCAAATTGGCAAATCTACCCCCTTATATAAGAAAAGCTCTTTAGAACCACAGTTACTTTAAGTTAAAAAAAACTGACAATTAGCGCTGACGCTGCATTGGCAAAACTAGCCACTAATGTAAGAGACAGAGCAGCTCGCCACTTAAGGTAGTTCCTGCTTTAGCAGATCTACTGGTTAATAATATTTACTGCTAGTGTCCGCATCGGCAAAACTAGCTGCTTATTATAGCGACAGATACATTGAATCACATTTCTGCGATGCTAATGCTAAGGGGCTACATTGGTAAAGCTAACCGCTAATGTTAGTGACCGATAAGTCAGCTTAAAGTTAGTGGCCTCTTTGTCAAATGTACCTAATACTACCCACTAATTCTAGTGATCAAATGGTGAGTCAAGTATCCGCTAATGCTAATAGTTGTCAAAGCTACCCAATACTGTTAATGACAGAAAAGCTAGTCCCTAAATCATTTTTACTAATGTTTGGGAATTAAATATCAAAATGTACCGTTTACCAAATTGTTCAAATTAGTTATCTGACTCCATTAACCAAACACAACCTACATTCACCCAACAATTTATGCGCGCTCGTTTCTTGAGGGAAAAGATGAACAAGAAAGCCGACATTTTCACACGGGGGCAGATTTCATTTATTAACAATTAAACTAAGTGTACTCCATCGAAAAAGCCTGAATTACTGACGTTGGCGTCTGTGTGAAGCCTTCTGAAGTCCTTTAGTTCTCTTCTAATTGGCCCACATCTCCCCGCAAGATGATGTGCGGCTCCTCCAATGGGCGTGCCAAGGAAGCCCCCTCCTGGGCTTTACCATCTCGTCGAAGAGCGTCGCAATGTCTGGAATACTCAAAACAACACCGAGTGTTTCTACGTCATCGGGGCCTTTCTGCGTCTGGATGTGCTGATTATCTTATCAGCCTTATGTCCCGTTCCCGCCGTTTCTGTAAACAACATCTTCCACCAGGATGCCCTGACATCGCACCACAACCCAGCCAGTGAATATCTTTTGCATTAAATGTAATTTGTATTCGATCGTATAAAATCCTTTACAGTCAAATGCAATGTTCCCTGTAATTTTCCACGGGTCTGAACATTCACACAAAGTCGGTGAGCAACGCTTGAAACAACAGTGAGCAACAGCAACCCCAAGTGTGGCAACTAAATAATTATCAAACATGTCCAAAATTTGACATCAAGTTACATTTTGCTGAGTTTCCGGCAATGCAAAATTATTTTTCTCTTTTGAATGAATTGACGCATGTACTATTGCAAAGGTTGTACAGCCTAGAAACGTCGTTTGTTCTTAGAATTCTTTCACAAGATATCCATTTCTTTTTATTTCCTGATATATTGTGTCGCATGATATTACAATTTTTGGTGGCTTATTTAGTCGGTTGCAAGATACACAACTGTACTTAGTCACATTTTTTAGTGGAAGTACAATGTTGGCAACAAGATTCACTTGATAAAATGGGAAATTATTTGAATGCAACACAAACTTTTTCTTCTTTTTTCCGTGTTTTTTTTCTACTTTTTTTTTAAATTGCTTTAAAAAAAGTCTCATTGTGTTCATTTTTTCCGAGCTGTTACTTTTTTCTTTTTGTTCTCCATTTACTTTTTTCCTACGTTTCTTTCTTTTCTTTTTTTCTGGCTTTTTTTTCTAAATGTTTCCTTCTTTTTTTCTCTTCCTTTTGTTTCTTTTTTTCCACAGCTTTTCACTACTTTTTCATTTTGGTATTTTTTTCTTTTTTGTTCCATTCCCCCCTTCTTTTAAGTCATTTTGTGAAAAGTTTTACATAATATTTGGTCATGTTGGGATTAAAGAAGCAAAAACAACCTGAAGAGCCGTTTAGGACCCGAAAGAGCCGGTTCCTTTTAGTGAGCCGAGCCGAAGAAGCCGGTTCTCGACAAACTCTACTAACTTTACTTTTCAACTTCGTTCGACATTGACTTCAAAATACCGCATTTAAGACACGTCAGGAGAACCCGTATATTTTTACCTTTATGGACTGTAACTTTGACTTAAGTCGCTTCTTAATTAGTAATTTTGAGCCCTCATTTTTGTGCGCTGGCTAGATTTTCTTGGGCGCTGAGAATGTGCGAGCAGTGCGCAATTGCGCACGCGCGCAGCTTAGAGGGAACACTGGTCAAATCTATAAAATCCTTCACTAATTTACTCATTAATTCTAGTGTTTGAATCGGCAAAGGGAGCTACAAATCTTAGCGCCCGTAATGCTAGCGTTCAGCCACAACTACTTATGTACGCGACCTCTGAAAGACAAACAGTGTTGATTAAAACAGCGGCCGAGATGACACACTCGCTTTTGAAATCACTTGATGATTACGCACGCGTCTAGTCGTCCTTGTGGAACTCGCTGCAGGTGCCTGCTGTCACATAAAGACGCCTGCGTGATGAGTTATGGTTTTGTTTTTTTAATATTTACTTTTGTTTGTTTGCGCACGGCAAAGGTGACTTTGACAACTGCCGCCGTTTCGTTTTCGAGCGGAATAAATTAAAGCGTTAAACGGGGCCCGCGTGTCTGGTCGGCGAATCGGTCGGCAGCCGGCACGGCTCCATCGGGAAAGTGGGCTGTCGTCTGTGATTTTGCCGCTGACCGGCAAAAAAGTCGTTCTCCATTTCACACTTGCACAGTATGCAATACAAAATACAAGCGAGCCACACACAGTATAAGCATTGCCGTGAGTTTAACTCGTCCTGCTGGCCATAATGGGTATTGTTTAACCTACCGATCTCGATGTGCATTTGACTCAGAAGCATTGCAAAAAGATGAATGAAACATGCCTTGACCAGAGCAGTGTTTCTCAACAGGCGGGTTGGGACCCAAAAGTTTGTTGGGGACCCGTTTTCAGTGGGTTGGCGGTCTTATCTATGTCAAAATAATGCTAAGAAGAGAAAAAAAACGCAGGGTCAATTGCACTCCTTAACAGTAGCGATAATGCCCTGCTCAATCTCTTCTTCCTGTTCTGGGCTGTCCCAATAGTGTTTGAGAGGAACCATATCTCATTTTATTGTGATTTTGTTTGTTTTATTTCATTTTTTTTACCCATAATAATGGGTCCCGTTTTAGGTTCAGAGCTTTGCTGGTGCTTTTTTTGAAAAAAAATTATCTACCGTTTTCATTATATTTTAAGCCTATCCCGTCCTTTATCAAGGAAGAGAGCATTTTTAAATTGCTTTAATTTTCAGTGGTGCTTGGCTTGAATTTGAGTGCTTGAGCTCTCCCAAAAACGGGCTGGTACGCCCATGGTTCCAAGAAAGTCGGTAATAATGGGAAGGAAAAATAGAAAACAGTGAAAACAATGTTCGAGTTGAAGAAGGAAATGAGTGCGAAAGACAAAAAAAAGTGTTTCCCATCGAAGCACTGCTTAAAGGTAGAGTTTAAGGTTTTGAAAAAAAGTTATATATTTAGCTTTTTAAGTATATTAATGTTTATTATTAACATAATTAAATATTTAATGATTAGATAGAGATTTTATTAATATTTTAGGGATGAATTTCTTTTAGTCTCTAGCTATTCTGAAGCAGTTTTGTAGGGCTTAAATGCTGTGTAGGGTTACATGAGAGTTTATTTAGTACTCGAAGTTGTTTCGAGTGTGTTACTTTTCTATACTAGATATTTCCGTGCTGATTCTGCAAAAATCGCCATCTAACCCCTTAGGGACATTGGTAATCTAGTTCATCCAATCCAGTTTGTCACTAATACGTACCGTAAATTCCGGACTATAAACCGCTACTTTTTTCCCCAACTTTCAACCCTGCGGCTTATTCAGTGATGCGGCCAATTTATGTAATTTTTTTAACAGCCGCTAGCGGCGCTCGAGTGTTGCTACCATTAACTGCCCTGTCAAAGCTATATTATTATTATTAAAGCTTTGAAAACTATCTCGGTGTACCGTCTTTCTTTGTGTAACCCGTGTATAATATGTATTTGCAACTGTATATTTTTGTAATGTATTTATTTGTATTTATTTTAGACACTTATTCTGATTTGACGGGTGAACGAAAAATGAGGGGCGGAACAAACGCGGGGTGCCGAGTTTAAGTGGGGACCGCTAAAGGTAAGGGACAGACAAGGAAAGAAGAGGGGGTAAAAGTTGGTTAAAGAAAAAGGAGTTGCGTGAGTAAATGTGTTCATCTGATATATTTTTCCCACCCTTACCTTTTGAAATATACACTTTTTTCCTTGGATTACTTTCAACGGGACCTGGACTCTGCATCAAACCTTAAGTACCGGTATCATTTTCCCTTCATTTTGCCGGCTGTGATTTTTGGACTGTGTGTGAAGGACATTTAGTTTCAATCGTAAGGTTCTAGTTATGTCTGGACGGATCGCTTCTCGGCTTATTGGCCAAAATTGCTCTGTGTAGTAGCCATGATCTTTGATTTTTGCAATCCGGAGATGGAATAGGAGCTTGCTCTGTCCACTCAACGCATCGGCCCGGTATTGCAGTACCTCCGGGAACGGTGCATTCGCAATGATCGCAGCAAGGCTTTAGGGCTAGGACCTTAGCTTGGCCTTTTGGCTGAGAGTAAGTGTCCCGGCTCCTAGGCTTTGTAGCGTATTATGAACTGACCGATAACGGATAATGGATAATGAATAACGAAGATAGAACAATAACCCTTAAAAACCCCAAAACCCCATATAGTTTCAATCGCGGGACTTGAAGTCGGGTTTGGGTTAATTTTGTGTTTGTGTTACATGTTTAAATGTGGGCGCATGCGGCTTATATACAGGTGCGGCCTGTGTATGTACAAAATCGGTTTTCCTCTCAAAATGTGGTGGGTGCGGCTTATAATCAGGTGCGCTCTATAGTCCAGAATTTATGGTACTTTTTCCTTTGCCCAGTGTCGTCTGCACTGAAGGTAAATACATTGGTATCCTTGTTTGCAGTATTTTGTGACATTCTCCCCAAAAACTTTGCTATCATTTTCTTTTAAAACCATTATTTAGGACAAAAATGAGCTTTAATACTTTTAACTGGGGTATGGAGACCAATTTTAAGTGGTATATTTACATTGAAATGGGACACAGGCTATGGCAAGATTATTATTTCATAGATTTGATCAAATCATCTAACGTCAGTGAACTAAAATGTGCTAAAATATTAGCTTTTGACTGCGGAGCGGATTTGGCAGATTATTTGAATTTTGTCTTAGAAAACACGATATGGCTCTCAAGTTAAAAAAAAATTATATATATTTCTGCTTTTATGTGCCTTTGGTTCAAAAATGTTTCCAAACCCCTACACTACACAAGAGAGCGACGTCTGGTGGTTAAATAATACATGCTGTCCCTTTAATATTCTGTCCGGCAATGGCTAAGTGTGCGTGTTAGTGTGTAAGTAGGAAGCAACGTATAATGTTTACAAAGCGCCCTCCTTCGATGAACACATTAGCCACATCCACAAGATATTTCCCCTAGTAAAATTCTCCATTACATGGGTCAATAGAGGGCGACGCGAGAAGAATAAATAAAGCCGCCTCCACACGCACACACCCGCTAGATGACACTTGCTGTCAGCCCGTCTGATTGCCTGTTAGCGCCTCTCACCTAGCACCGCAAATGCCCTTTTTTGCCAACAGGCGGGCGCCGCTAACGAACGCGCAATGACAGTACCCGGTGCCGGATTCCTGCCTCGGAAGATTTTCCCACGGGTCGCTTTTGTATGACAGCGGCGAAACAAATAGTGTCAGAAACTCATCTGGTGGCCGAGATTAAAAAATTTTGAGAGCGGCCCCGTGTTACCGAAGATCATTCTCGAGAGGGAGGGGCCTGCAAAACGGGGCGGGGCTTCATGTTGTCCAATGGGGCGGCAGTAGCTCAGGAGGTAGAGCGATCGTTTTAGGATTAAGGGATCCCAGTTCGAATGCCGGCTTGTCCGTGTTACATGTCGAAGTGTCCTTGGGTAAGACACTGAACCCCATGGCTGCACAGATCACGGCCGCTATTGGGAAATGTGAAGCACATTGTAAAGCGCTTTGGGAAGTCATTGACTTGAAAAGCTCTATATAAATGCAGATCATTTCATTTCAATTACATTCTGAGGATTATTGAGGGGGGAGGGTAAAAGAACGCACAAGACGTGGATATGTTTTTCTTTTACGTATTGCTATCACATGATATTGACCACGGTTCGTATTGCTATTGCTATTTTCTGTTAAGCTAGCCACTGTGTGTCAAACAAGCTAGCTTCTATTTGGAATGTCTGTGATGCGAACAGCTTGTTCTAGTGATGCCTGTGTTGTCGGGTGGCTAACATCTCTAAGGTTAATGCTATTGTCTGTCAAGCTAGCCACTCATTTACAAATAAGGTAACTAGTAACAATAAAGTCTGTAACGCAAGCCATTTCTTCTGGTAATGACTGCATAGAGTCGGACTACATGTGAGAAGCTAATGCTATTGTAATTCAAGCTAGCCACTCACGCAAGTGATAAAGAAGCTAGCTGCTAATTATAATCTATTTGACACAAGTTACCTATTCTAGCGATGCCGGGCTTTGAGGCTGTTGAGTGGCAACTTTAAAGCTAATGCTATTGGTTGCATTGGTAAGGTTAGCTGCAAATGTTAGTGACAGCAAAGCTAGTTTCTAAAATGCAACTCTATTTGGCAAGTCTACCCCCTAATATAAGTCTTCATATTGGCAAAGCTAGCCGTTATGTCTAATAACAGCTGCAGTGTGTTAAGCATACACGGTCGCTAATGTTATATGTTGCTAATAATGTTAGTAATAGAGAAGCTAGTTTCTAAATATTGTTATCAATTCTGCCTGATACTATAAGTCTACGCATCAGCAAAGCTATTATATGTTCTTTCTAAGGATGACTGCTGTGAGTACAGCATCTGCGACACTCATGGCTAATGCTAATTGCTGTGTTAACAAGGCTATCTGCAAATGTTAGTAATAGAGAAGCTAATTGTGGTCCATTTACTCAATACTATTTTATTATAGTGTCTGCATCTGCAAAACGGGAAGCTTATTGCTAGCGATGCCTGCAGTGAGTCTGATGAGTAGTAGTAAAGTTAGCGGCAAATGTTAGTAGCAGGAAATTTGGCTTCTAAATGTCAAAGTCGTTTTGGCAACCCTAGCCTCTAATATAAATCTCCGCATTGTCAAAAAGTTAGCTGATATTCCTAGCGACGGCTGCACTTAGCTTAGCGACAAATGTAATGCTAATAGCTAACAATAAAAGCTACGTTGGCAAAGTTAGCCGCAAATGTTACAGAGAAGTAAATTTCTGACTATTGTCAATTTCGCAAATTTACCCCCTTAATACTGTAAGACCCTGCATCGGCTAAGCTATTATCTGCTATGTCAAGCGATGTCTGCTGTAAGTATGCAAGCATTTATGACACTCACCGCTAATGCTAATTGCTGCGTGACAAAGCTAGCTTCGACCATAGTAACAGAAAAGCTAGCCGCTGAAGTGAGTGGCCTCTTTGACAAATCTACTCAATCTTAGCAATGAATATGGTGAGTCTAGTGTTCATGATGCTAGCCGCGAATTTTAGTAGCCGCAAATATGAGTATGTTTACTTATGCTGAATCTACGCTATACTATTCCATGCATTACTCGTGTCCAAAACTAAGTACGCTAATTGCTAATGTTAATGGCTGTGTTGACAAAGCTAGTCACTAATATTAGTGACAAAGGAGCTAGCTTCTTAAGGTAGCACCCAATTTGGCAAATGTACTCATTTAAGCTAGCCTCAGATGTTAGCGACAGAGAGGCTAGTTTGTTAATATCGTCATAAATTTAGCAGATTTACCCGTAATATAAGGATCCATAAAGCTAGTGTCATTTTACCAAACTTAGCACTTTGTGCTAAAACTAGCGTCCGTGACATTGATTGCTAATGCTAATGGCTGTGTTGACAAAGCTAGTCACTAATCTTAGTGACAAAGGAGCTAGCTTCTTAAGGTAGCACCCAATTTGTCAAATGTACGCATTAATTCTCATTCTTGAGTCGGCAAAGCTAGCTACAAATCATAGTGTGCCGCTAGCACATGAGCTGACGTGGCAGAAATAGAGTCTGGTATCGCCAAAAATAGGGTGAGAGCGGGTGCCTCATTAAAGTTTTGCTTCCGATACTTTTTTAATGAAACCGGCAAAGCAAAGCAGGACGGCATGAAATGAGGGACATTTTATTCGCTTTCTTTCCTCGTTAAGCGTAAATTATGTAGGCCGGCTGAGTTTGTGCCGAGCTTGGGCTTGGCTTTCTCTTTCGTCTTGAC
This sequence comes from Urocampus carinirostris, assembly GCF_059441175.1. Lineage (NCBI taxonomy): Eukaryota > Metazoa > Chordata > Actinopteri > Syngnathiformes > Syngnathidae > Urocampus > Urocampus carinirostris. The sequence goes on along the minus strand of NC_142354.1, from coordinate 30,697,033 downwards.
GCTAGGTAGCAACTTTAGAACCTTCAATTGGATATTTTGAAGTATTTAGTTCCCTATATCTGACCAAATCAGATATAGGGAACTAGATGATTATTTTTTATACTGTACAGTAAACCCCGGGAAACAGTATTTATCTGTTTTGGAATGGAATAGCCATATGGATGTAACCTATGCTAATTAGCTCATGTGTTTTAATTTGTTAAACACTAGTAAATGTATATAATTACTACTTATGTAAAGAATACATGTATTCCATCCTGAAAATTAGATTATCAACCCACTTTAGATATACTTTGACTTTTAGATTATTTTTCGCATAAATAAGACAAAATTCTTGAAATAAGCAAATTTGTTTGATCTATTTTTATTATTTGATCGTATTTCTAAACGTTTTATACAGTGTGATAACGATTATCAGCCAATGGGTCGGTTTTTTTTTTTCGCAGCCTCTGTGCATTGCTGGTTGAACAATATTCTGTGTTCCATTATCTCATATTGCATATTGGTGCAAGATGGAAGCAACAGAGCAGATTTTTTCTCAGTAATATTTTTTTTTCTGTCATTTTTTTTTTTCCGCTGTTTTGTCCACCAAAAGTTAAACTCACTCATGCATCCACGATCCATTATCTGTATTGCCGCAAATGGAGACAGCTAGAGAACACTTCTGTCTGTCTTTCTGGCCCGGTAGCTTTGTTGTTTTTTGTTGTTGTTTTTTTTGCCGTCCTGTCCACCAAAAAAGTGAACTGCAATTGTGCGGCCTCGATCTATTATCACTCATTGCATATTGCAGCGAACAGGGTTGGTCAGAGCACCCTTTTGCTGGGCCTGGCAGGTGTTTCATTGCCGTTTTCTCCACCACAATGCGGGAGGCATGCCGTTCTGGTCCGCCTAAAATGCGGTAACGATCAATTGTCCCAGGTCGACTATTGCTGCAAGCGGTGCCCGGCAGAACAAATGTTATATTAGGTTTAAGTCACTGAAGAAGGCCACTGTGTCCGCCTGACATGTACTGCGCTTTTTTGGCTGGGATTCATTATCCCCTGTCGACTATTGCTGGGAGCGGGGCCCGACAGAGCAAATTTGTGGCTCGTGCTGCAGCTCATTTTTTTTCCGCTCTTTCTGCCTAAAATGAACAGCACCCGAGACGGTGATCCATTATCCCAAATCCTATATTGACGCGAGGGGAAACCAGCAGAAGGCCCTTGGTGCTGTTGTGGGCCGCCTAAAATCATTTGCATGGTTTTGGCAATGATCTAGTATCCCTGAGAGCAAAGCCTGAGAGCAAATTTGTTACATGCTTTACAGTTCTTTTTTGTTTTTCCATCTAAAATGAACAGCACCAGTACAACTGCGAACCGCAAGCAGTACCAGCAGAAGGCCCTTTTGACATGATGTGTGCTATTCTGGCCCACTTAAAAAGAATTGCACAGTTGTGGTAGCGATTGATTATCCCCAGGTGACTATTACTTAGAGCAGGGGGTCGGCAGAGCGTTTTTTTGGGTGTTCAGGCCACTAAAGCATCCTATAGTGGTCCGCCTCAAATGAACTGCTCTGTTTTTGGGAGCAATCCGTCATCCCAGGTAGACTATTGCTGACATTAGGGGCACAGAAAGCAATTTTTTGTCATGTGTGTCAACTTTTTTTATCTGTTCCTTCTGCCTAGAACGAAGAGCGCCCCTGCAGCCGCGATCCAGTATCTTCAATCCCATATTGCCACGAGAAAGAACAAGCAGAAGGCACATTGTGCCATTGTGGTACACCTAAAATAATCTGCAGTGTTTTGGCCGCGATCCATTATCCCCAGTCCACTATTGCTTAGAGCAGAGGCTGAGAGAAAATTAGCGGCGTGTGTCAGAGCTCTTTTCTTCGTTCTTTCAGCCTAAAATGAACAGCACGCATGCGGCCATGATCCATTATCCCAGGTCAACTATTGTGAGCCGTGGCTGGCAGGCTGCATGTTAAAAACAGCGGGTGACTGCAAAGATTTTTGCATATCTAGGGGGTTTTGGTCCTCATTAACCTTGATAAACGAAGGATTACATCGTTTAAAAAAATAGATAAAATCACTCAAGGTATAAAGTTCAAAGATTGACAAAATATTGATCCCGGATAAGGAACGTTGCGAACGCTTTTAAAGGCCTAATGGGAAGTCCCCGACCCCCCCCCCCCCCCCTTAATTAAGACACGTGAATAATTCAAGCGGTCATAAGCGTCCCATAATTCTTTAAAGATAACGGCGTGTAAATTTGGGATAAAAATGTCACTTTGGATTTTTTTTCTTTTTGGGGAACATCCCTCAAGTGGACCGAGCTCTCCTCTTAATCTGGTTTGTATTCCTTGAGCTGCGGGATTTAATAGGCTAATAGCCCCCCCCCCAGTTATTGCCTCCCTTTTGTCAGTTAGTTGAGGAAATAAATAGCTAAAATGGAAATTAATTTGGGATAAATTACACAGCTTCTCGCTCTCTCCGCCTCGGCTTGTAATTACTCTAACATAACATTTATTATTTTACTAAGAACGTGTTTAGCGCTGGATGGAAGTAGCTCATTTTCTTTAATGTTTTCACATCGGAAGACTTATAACTAGCTTAATAGCTGCTACTTGTTAAAATGACGACGCAGAAATGGCTTCGGACACCTTTTTCAAGTGGCAACATTATTAGGGATGCACAATAACTTCCTGCACCTTCAGACCGAAGCTTTATTTTTCATATTTTTTCAGGAGGAAAAAAAAAATTGATATTGATTCTTTGAGAAAACATAAAAACACAATTTTTTCTTGTGTATATTTTCTTTACATTTACAATAATGTACAGTTCTGTTAAATAGGCCTTGGAAAAGCTTTGTCTGCTCAGAATTTGATTATGTATGACCAATGAAAGGTGACTTAAGTATTTTTTGTCAGAACCCAAACAGATTGAGGACCCAGGCGCGTAACGTTTTCACACAAGTTTTATTTTGCGGGAATAGGGCAGTCATGCGCGTGAACACAAACGCCAGTGATTCGGTGATTGCTGGGCGGAAGAGGAAGGCAGAGGCAGACGAGATCAAAACTGGACAGGACAAATGGGATCGATTCCACATACAGGATACACAGGCAAGATACCGGACAGAACGGGATAGACGTGATCGATACCTGATCCTGGATACACAAACAAGATACCGGACAGGACGGGACAGACAGGATCGATACAGGATACTGGAGCAAGGTACCGGACAGGACAGACGGGATCGATACCGGATACTGGATACAACAGCAAGATACCGGACAAGACGGGACAGACAGGATCGATACCGGATACTGGATACACGAGCAAGATAGCAGACAGGACGGGACAGACGTGATCGATACCTGATCCTGGATACACAAACAAGATACCGGACAGGACGGGACAGACAGGATCGATACAGGATACTGGAGCAAGGTACCGGACAGGACAGACGAGATCGATACCGGATACTGGATACAACAGCAAGATACCGGACAAGACGGGACAGACAGGATCGATACCGGATACTGGATACACGAGCAAGATAGCAGACAGGACGGGACAGACGGGATCGATACCAGATACTGGATACACAAACAAGATACCGGACAGGACGGGACAGACAGGATCGATACAGGATACTGGAGCAAGGTACCGGACAGGACAGACGGGATCGATACCGGATACTGGATACAACAGCAAGATACCGGACAAGACGGGACAGACAGGATCGATACCGGATACTGGATACACGAGCAAGATAGCAGACAGGACGGGACAGACGGGATCGATACCAGATACTGGAGACTGGAGCAAGATAATGGACTAGGCAGGAGAGACGGAATCGATACCGGGTACTGGATACACAAGCAAGATACCAGACAGCACAAGACAGGCGGGATCAATACTGGAGATAGATACCAGACAGGACGAGACAGACAGGATCGATACCGGATACTGGAGCAAGATTCCAGACAGGACGAAACCGACGGGATCAATACCGGATACTGGAGACTGGAGCAAGGTACTGGATAGGACGAGACATGCGGGATCGATACTGGATACTGGATACATGAGCAGGATACCGGACAGAGTCAAAATACAAGTCTTGCAAGTGCAGAGGTTCGTTGACGGACTGACAAGGAGTGAATGGGAGCACTGAGTTTAAATAGGAGGGGAGCCAATCAGGCAACGAGCAACAGCTGGCACCAAATGAGCGGGCCCAGGTGAGGGCAATGGGCAATCGTGACATTTTTTAATCCCATTAGCAGAAAATGTTAGTTATTTCATTTATTATTTGTTATCATTTTACAATACAGGTAGCATCCGTCTTACAACTGGTATCGGTTCTGACTGAATGACTCATCTTATTTTATTCTTGAGTGGTCCGGTGTGCCAACTGGATGCTAAAATTGCCGTATGAGTTGCCGGATTGCTACACGCTGCAGTGCTAAACTTTGAATCAGAAAGATGAGCATCTGCTGGAATAAATTAATACCTGATGGTCAGTGTCATAATAAAAGGTGGATTTATATTGAGCAAATTGTATCTGCAAACATCTGCAAATGATCAAACCCGCCAAACGTAAACCGCGATACGGCGAGGGCTTACTGTACACATTTTGTAAATATTTGTGCTATTCATGGTATTTTAGGTCTACATTTTATTCTTATTTTAGGTATTCTGGAACGCCTAGGAACGAATCAAAATAATTAGAATGACTTTATATGGGGAAAAATGTTTCAGGACTCGAACAGTTCGTATTTCGGTCAAGTGCCGAGGTACCACTATATAATTAACAACCATCTCTTATTTATAGACTCATTCAATCAAAAGTCATCTTTGACGTTTATATCCGTCATAAATATGCGAGGTCTTTGTTTTGGGGTTAACCTTGGCTGCGGTCTGAATGTTCTGAAGGGACTTTGAGCCTTCGGCTGCAGCTTTTCATATCGCGTTGGAGCCCCTGCGGGAACGCTGGCCGCCGCAAACACGTCTATTGATCCGGCGTCGTACTCGCGCACACGCCGGCTCGAATTGTGTGCGTTTGTGTCGGGTTCAAAAAAATATATATAATAATAATCCTCCAAAGTGGTCACAAATGTCATGATGTGGTATGTGCAGGATCAATGTGTTATTGGTGTCCAGAGTATCCTGTGGACTTTGGCTTTTGCATTAGATTTCTGCGCGGATCTATTCATAGCTGGCCGTGTCATGAAAATATGGCATTACATTTTTTTTTTCTCATGTGAAAAACTCAGGAGACGGGAATTCCATTTACAAATGTTTGCTTTATGTATGCATTATTTATGCATTCATCATTCATTTTTAATCAGTGCTACTTAAAAAGACGACTTTATTTCTCTGCACTTATTTTGCAGTTGTAAACGTTCCACTCAAATAAAATATGGAAAATTATCTCCAATATAGCAACAAATATATCCTTTTTTACTTACTAAGACTAGTAATCCGATTTTGTTCTTATTCCTTTGGGTTTTTTTCGATACCTGGTTTGTAGAATTATTTCCAAAATTGGAGTATATTTTTTTAATTTTTACTATATTTTGAGTTGATCTAGCAAATAACAAATAATAAAAGTGTCTGATCTGGGTTTGGTTCTTGAGATTGTTTTTACGTTGAAGAAACTTAATATTAGCAAAACTATCAAATGTATTTGATAAAAGCCCATTAAATGGAAAGAGTGTGGAAGAGATTGACAAATGTTTTTATTTTAGAATATGTTTTTCCGAGTTGAATACTTATTAAAATCCATTAAAAAATACTAAATAATATACTAATTTAGAATATGTCATTATTACGATGCTTTTTTAAAAATAATTGACACTTAAAATAAACCAAACTTTCTGCATATAATAATTTTTATTTGCTGTGTTTTCTTTAACATAAACATATTACTAAGTAGGGTGATGCAGAGGTTCAGGGTTCAAATCCAGCTAACGCAACCTCCCCCTGTGGAGTTTGCATGTTCTCCTCGTGCCTGCGTGGGTTTCCTCCTGGTACTCTGGTTTCCTCCCACAAAAACATTCATGTCAGGTTAATTGGCTGGTCCAAATTGTTGTCTGTCTCTGTGTGCCCTGCGACTGTCTGGCAACCAGTTCTAGGTGTCCCCTACCCACTGCCTGTAGATTGCTGGGATGGGCTCCAGCACCCCCGCGACCCTACTGAGGATAAGCAATTCAGATAATGATGGATGGATCGATATTACTAATTACTTAATACTTTATTTTTTTTTACTTTTTGCTGTTTTTTCTGACAAATATAATACTTTTCTGGATATTGAGTAATATGTCTGCAGAGTTTTCTTTACACTAAAAACATTTTGAGTGTTTTTTTAAGCTATGTTTTTTTTTTACAAAATAATCAAAATCTATATTATTATTTTCTATCCATGTATTTGAGTATTTTTCCATTTTTACTTTATTTGTTTTTTTTTTAACAAATATGATTCTTAGAATGAATAAACTTTTCTACCCACTGGGGTTTGCTTTTTATAAAGATGAAAAAAACCCTCAAATATATAGTATTATTTTACCGTTTTATTCTGCCCTTGGATAATACATTTTGTGGTGTTTTTATGATTTTTTTTTTATGAAATAATTCTAAATAAATTGTTTTACCAGGGGGGTGATATTGTCTGTGTTTCATTTATCTATTTTATTTTATTTTCGAAACATTCTGTTTCGTTCTAACCTTATTACATTAATAAGTGGTCATGTCACATTTATTTGTATAGCCCTTAATCACAAGAAGTCTCAAAGGACCATTTCATCACGCGCTATTTGTCCGCGCTAGACAAAACCACTCTCCAAAATATTAAAAAAATACTAATAATAAATTTAATTTAATTTAAAAATGTGCTTGTTTAAATCCGGAAGTAGCTAACTTTTTCCAAAATGTATACTGTGTCTTATATGCTTGTTGGAGCAGTTTATTCACACAAAAAAACTTTAAAAAAAATACAGCAGTCATAGATAGATACAAGTCTTGATTCGAGATTGAATTGTTAGAAAGCGGTAGATTTTCTCTTTCTTTTTTTAATTGGTGAGCATCCTCAGGGGGAGAAAATTGGTAAAGAGGTAGTGTTTGTTAGTATTTGCATTGTACATATCAAACATTATGTATTTGAAACGGCTAAAGAGAAAACTTAAATCCAATCCATAGTGCAAAGCCGTTTTGAAATTCGGCAGGGAAGAAGAATCGGTAATAAATCTTCTTCACATCCCAGTAGGCTGGATTAATAGCAGATCATTTCCACGTCATAAATATCGGATGCATTTGCGCTGCTAAGCTGCAAGGTGGTCCCAAACCTTTGCGATAAAAAGAAAAAATGAAGCGGGTGGTGTTGAAGTAGGACTTATACCTGTCCTTATCTGGTTGCCAGGTCGGACAAAAAGGGACATTCATCATTTTCAGGGTGAGTGTCACTGAGACAGGCTCGGTCCGGGTCCTGCCACCAGGAGGTACATCGTCCTATAAGGTCCAAACTGTCAGAACCTGAGCCAGAATCAAGGAGACGACAGAATTGTGTGTGTCTTTGAGTTTGTCTCGAGTGTGTTTCTGTCTGTTAAGACCAACAGAGTCGGTGACATTGCGGAGAGCACCAGCTCATTTTTCTCAACGTCAGCCTGCCGTCCCCTCTGATGGATCCCGGGGCCACTTCGGGGCCGAGTGATATATGACTCAAGTTGTACTCGGAAACTTTCGCTGTCGTTTTAACGGCCTCGCATAGTGATGAAAATGAAAACAAATTGAGCATTTTAATTTGTATTCTGACCGGACACTAAAAAGGGAAATGATTCATTACGGACAAGGAATTGGAATCAAAGTGTACAGAAACAGAACAACGAACATAAACACTCTACAGGCCATACAGTATATCACAAAAGTCAGTCCACTCGTCAGATTTCTGGAGAGATTTCAATATAGTGTTTAGTAGGACAACACTAAAGAAACCTTGCTTTGACACAATGAAAGGAAGTCTGTGTAACACTATTATAGCACTGTAAAAAGCCCTTGCAAACAAATGTGAGTACACCCTCAAGTGAAAGTTCCTGGTGTTTATGGTCTAAGTCTTTTTAATTTGTCTTGTTCGTTAATTCGTATTTGAATATGACCATGAGCAACAGGAGTTTCAAGGAGCAGGGCGATGTGTCCGCAAGTGGCTGATGAAGGAATTTGAGGCTTGGAAACCTCTTCCACAGGTTTGACACCAGTTGGTGAAGGGTATGTTGGCTGCATTTCACCTCGTGTCAAGCGTTTTTACTTCGCAGCATCAGATCGAAGTGTTTTTGAGTGGAGGGCACTCTTTTGACTCAGGCTTCACCAGGCTGTTCTTTCAGATGCAGCGTTTTGCCAGGTGTTGATGTCAATGGTGAAGTCTGTCAGGTAGGCCTTCAGGGTGTCTCTGTAGTGCTTTCGCTGACCTCCAGCTTTTCTTTGTCCACAAGTGAGTTCACCGAAGAAGTTGTTCGGGGATTTGTGAGTCCTCCATTCGAGAGACACGACCAGCCCAGGAGAGCATAATGGTGATGACACTCAGGAACTCTGCCCTCTCCAGCACCTGGATTCCGGTCTGAGTACTTCCAGGCTGACCTACCACCTCTTCAATCCCTGAAGCAATGCTGACGGCACCTCCCTCCCTTAGATAGCATTTTGGATGTGACGCTGTGCACTCAGCTTCTTTGGACAGCCACAACAAGCCCTGTTGTGAGTGGAGCCAGATTTTTTTTAAATGCTGGAGGGTCTTGGCCACTGTACTCCAGCTCAACTTCAGGGAGTTGGCAATCAGATTGTAGCCTATTGGCAGCCTGTTGTGCCACAATTTATTTTTTAAAAGGTCCCCAGAGAGTTCCTTGCCATGGTGTGCCATTAGGAAGCTTTAGTAACCAGTGTACTTCAAATTGAACACACCTGCTCCATATTTATACCTTAGACCTAGTAAGAATAACCAGTCACATGGTATTTTGGAGGAAAAATGACAAGCAGTGCTTTGTTTGGACATATGGGGGGTGTTGTGCCTTTGGGGTGTACTCTTGTTGCCATGGGTTTGTAGTTGTTGATGGCTATATTTTCAGTTTAAGGAGAAATCTAAGTATATTTTGCTTTATAAGCTTTACACAAGATTTTTTTACTGTGTCAAAGTGATGTTTTTCCAGTGTTGTTCTATTAAACATTAAAATGAAATCACTACAGAAATGTGAGTGGTGTACTTCCTCTTGTGACATGCTGTACCAGTATTTCTTAACTGGTGGGTCGGGACTCAAAAGTGGGTTACAGACCTTTTTTCAGTAGGTCGCAGGCTTTTGTCAAATATGTTAGGGAGAACTCACCAGTTTTCAGTGTAGATCTAATGAAACAATAGTTATTGGTGTTGTAGAAGACTATGTCTGGTTTGGACATTGAAGACGAGGACGCAAGTTTTGGGAAGGGAAAATAAGATTATTGATATAAAAGATGACAACAGTAATTTTCAGGGTTGAAAAAGAAGACTTAATTTTCAGTATGGGTTAAGAAGACATTCGTTTTTAATGCGTAAGGATACTTCACAAATGTTCAGTTTAGAGGAAGCTGACAATTGTTTTCAGGGTGTGAGTAGCGAGTTTTTGGTGTTAAAAAAGGGTGTTAATTTTCAGGGCAGAATAGCACATTTTTAACATATAATAATCCAAAAATAGTTGTCATCATTAAAAAAAAAGTATCAATATTTCAGTGTAAGACAACAATTACAGGGTAATGGAGGCCAATAGTGTTTCAGGCGAAAAAGACGACAATAATTTCTTCAAAAATGTGTTCTAATGCAAAAAAAATACATGATTTTCTAGCGAACATGATTTCTAACTGACTAGTTTTAAAAGTTGACTGAGCCTAGTTTTACTCAATCATTAAATCTTGGTAATGACATAGTAACAAAATAGCAACAACATAGTAATAACCTGAAGTTATTTTAGAAATTAATATCCAATCGCGCTAATCAATTACCAAAAAAGTAACTTTCAACTTCAAAAAGGTGAATGACCTGTGCTCTTTTGGATTCGAGTCAGGAAATTCATTGTGTACGATTTATTTTTGTTCATACAAGCAGCATTCAAATTCAACCCACTTCCTATTCAGATTGCATATTTCTAGAGTGGCGGTCACTATTTGCATAAGCTAGCATTGCACAGGATCAATTTGATTGTTTATGTTCATATCTATTATGCAAGTTTTTACAAATCCAGCACATGCAGATATGCCAAATTGAGACAGAAAGGACAAGGCTAAAAATGAAAAAATGAAAATGCAAGCATTGGATGAGTGTATCGCATCGGTTTTCACGGCGTCCTGCACATCCAATATTCTACGACTGTCCATTATTCTCCAATTTCGGCCCCCGTCAGCATGGGGACCCCTGGGGGGCTGTGGAGGAAACGTTTCCGCCGCTGCCATCTGTGGCGATGGGAGGACATATTGGAAATCAAAGAGGCAACAGGAGGAGGGCACGGGGGGGCGCCTCCCTCGACTCCGGTCAGGCTCCTCTTTGACCGCTACCCGCTGTGTGGTAAGAGCATTGACACCTTGGACTTTCAGGTAAGAACTGAAAATAAATAAGTGTAAACTGCTAATTGATTCTGCTAATTATGTGTTCAGCAACCTTTCGTTTTCCAAAGAGAGTCTCAACAGATGCATAAGGTGTGTTATTTTGGTTGCAGCGGAATCATCTCGATTACTATAAGACCGTGAAAACTGTTTCAGGGTACACAACCATCACACCAACCATTGGTTCAGTCTTGGAAGCAGAGGTGAGTAGAGTAGCCAAAAATAGTACTCAAATACTTTTACTTCAGAATAATATAACTCAACTAGAAGTAAAAGTAGTCATCCAAATGTAAAAAGTAAAAAAAAAAGGATGTGTGTAAATAAGGTTGGATGAACGAACACAGTTTGTACATATTACAGTGATACTTGCTTTAGATTTCTGTTTCAATTTGCATCTGCTCACTGAGGTTATTCACTCATTTTTTATAATATCTGTCTGACTGCGTAAAGGTCAGTTTGACTACACCCTGTTGGGAATTAAATATCAAAATCTATCGTTTACCAAATTGTTCAAATTAGTTATCTGACTCCATTAACCAAACACAACCTGCATTCACCCAACAATTTACAATTTGTTTCTTGATGGAAAAGATGGACAAGAAAGCCGACATTTTCACACGGGGGGCAGATTTAATTTCCTTAACAATTTAACTAGGTGTACTCCATCGAAAACGCCATTGGCGTCTGTGTGAAGCCTTCTCCTGAAGTCCTTTAGTTGTCTTCCTGTTGGCCCACATCTCCCCGCAAGATGGTGTGCCGGCTCCTCCCATGGGCGTGCCAATAAAGCCCCCTGGGCTTCACCATCTCGGAGAAGAGCGTCGCGATGTCTGGCTATACTCAAAACAACACCGACCGTTTCTACGTCATCAGGGCCTTTCTGCATCAACATTTTCTACTAGGGTGCCCTGACATCGCACCACAGCCCAGCCAGTGAATATCTTTTGCATTAAATGTAATTTGTATTCGATCATATAAAATCCTTTACAGTCAAATGTATAAAATCCTTCAACCCTCAACGGAGATGATATTGTATTTTTTTTACTTTTTTTTGTACTCTTAAATTAAATTTTTTATTCTAAATGTTTTGCTATATTTTTGTATTGAAATGAGACAAAGGAGAAGCATTAATGCTTTAGTTTCTATTGTTGTTTTCCAGTATTTTTAACTTGTTTCTCATAAAAATATAAACAAATAGTGGCCCAAATTTAAAGCAAACATGATGCAACAGCATTTGACTATCGAAACTGAAGTCATTGCTGACTTGCAGAAGCTTCTAGGACAAAAAAATCTGTTGGCAGAATAACCGCACAATTAATTGCTCATTACAATAATATCAATAAAAACGCACACACTCACTCCCCATCTGGGGGCCCGGGGTGACACGCCAAGCACCGTGACGGGACAGCAGGGGCCCCGTAGTGAAGATGGGGTCACTGGGACGGCAAAGGTGCAAAGAGAGGAGGGGGCCACATGTACATGTGACCAAGGCCTGAAGATCACGCCAAGGGCACGCAAAACATTTAACTATTTTGTATATATCTATTTTGTGTGTGCATGACTCACCTGTGAGCGAGCGCGTTTGCTGGGAGGCAACTCTTTGTCTTTGTGCTGACAGTATGAATATGATGGAACGCTTTGCTCCTCAGTTTTGGCTCCGCAGAGACCCCGAGCTTTTAGGGCCACAAGTTACACACATTAAGACACACACACACGCATAAGAAGACACACACACACATCTTGGCTGGCGGACTCTTTTCAAGAATGCTCCGGAAAAAACTAAAAAGGGGTCAGTGCTTTTTGGAAAGTCAAATCTGAGGACATAGTTTATGGCTTTTGCAAGTTTTGGGGGGTTCTCTTATGGGAAACTGTCTGGGCTGGCACAACAACCCTGATGTATGTATTATTAAAGATAAGCATAGATATACAGGAGGTAATGCTATAGCCTCTGACAGACCCCCCTAAGTTCAATAGAAACATATAGTCTGGTCCCTTATTAAACATGCACGAGTCAAGATTGGGTAATGATGAATGATTTCAATCAGTTTTGAATTTTATTTAGTTCATTTGTGTAAAATATATATACATGCAAACTAAATACACATTTTAAAAGAAAGTAAGGGAGACAGTAAAGGCATAAATGACAAAATAAATTTAAGGAAGGAAGTACATTTTGTAAGGAGGACTCATAAGGTAGAAAGAAACAAACTATTACGAAGGATTATTTTAAGTAAAGAAGGAAGGGTTGACAGAAATGTTATGTAAGAAAGGATGGAGAATGGACAGAGTGATGGAAGGAACGAAGGAATGAAGGATTGAGATAAATTGTATGTAAGAAGGGATAGAAAAGGGACAGCGGAAGGAAGCGAGGAAGGAAGGAAGGATTGACAGAAATGTTATGTAAGAAGGGATAAAGAATGGACAGAGTGATGGAAAAGGAGGGGAGGGAAGGAATGAAAGAAAGAAGGAAGGGTTGACAGAAATTTTATGTAAGAAAGGATAGAGAATGGACAGAGTGAAGAAGGAAGGAAGGAAAGAAGTTAGGATTGAGAGAAATGTTATGTAAGAAGGAATAGAAAAGGGACATCGAAAGGAAGGAAGGAAGGAAGGAAGGAAGGATTGACAATGATTTTTTTCTGACAAGGAATAGAGAATGGACAGAGTGAGGAAAGAAGGAGGGAAGGAAGGAAGGAAAGAAAGAAGGCTTGACAGAAATGTTATGTAAGAAAGGGTTGAGAAGGGACAGGGTGAAAGAAGGAAGGAAGAAAGGAAGGGTTGAGAGAAATGTTGTGTAAGAGGGGATTTAAAAGGGACAGCGGAAGGAAGGAAGGAAGCCAGGCAGGCAGGCAGGCAGGCAGGAAGGATTGAGAGAGATTTTATGTAAGAAGAGATAGAAAAGGGATAGCAGAAGGAGGGAAGAATTGAGGGATTTTATGCAAGAAGGGATTGAGAAGGGACAGAGTGATGAAAGAAGGATGGGAGGAATGAAGGAAGATAAGTAAGGAATATAAGAAAGGACCAAGGGTGAGTAAAGAAGGAAGGAAGATAAGGGAGGAATATAAGATGGGAAGTGAATCATGTAAGGGAGCAGATAAGGATGAAGGAAACAACCTACTCTACATGATTTTTTTTCACGTATAAGAAAGGAAAAAATCAAAATATATAAAAGGAATCAAGACAAGGGAGCATAGTGGAAAAGGGTTTGAGAAGGAAAATAAGGAAAATAAAAAATATAGGATGATAAGAAAGATAAAGAAGTATGATAAGGAAGGATGATAAGCAAAAAAAAATAAGGAAGAAAGGTAAGAAAGAAAAAAAATCTACACTGAATTCCAAATTGGATAATGTGGATGATAAACCGGTTAAGTCATTTTATTTATTTATTTAAATTTTATAGTACTTTGTCTTTTCTATAAATAACAGCGTCATGCCATTTCAAGGAAAAGCCAATTTCAAGGAATACACGTTCAAAATCCTCTTTTCTTATTTACTGCTGCCTATGAAAATCAATAATGTGCCCACATTTTATCGCTGTCCTCCTCACCTTCCTGGCATGAGAGCTGAAAATATTCCGGCGTGGCCCCCAACCTCTTATAAAAAGTCCTGCAAATTCATTAATAGGATTTACATAAAGCAAACGTTCCCCCTTGGCCAAGGAGGCCGCTCTAAAATAAGCAAAGTCGGTGACAGAGCCCATGCGTTATTCGGCGGAGATCCGTCGGGAGGGGGGGGGGCAGCCGAGGGTCCCGGGGGTCTCTCTGGCCTGGAAATGACACCGAGTGAGGGAAGAGCCCCCCAAAGCCCCGAATCACTCATCTGAACTGGCCGGGAGAGGAAGGACAAAGATGTGATGCCACACACCGGGCAAAAAAGACCCAACCTCGGCATTATGGGACATTTAGGGGGCGGGGGGAATTTTCAAATACAGTTTAGCGTAAAAGGATTATCCGGGATGATATAAATTAAGTGCCGTTTCAGGGACCTCTCTGTCCCGTTAGGGGATGGCTTCTTTCATCCGTGGCTATCGATGCCATTTTATATGACCATATTATTTATTCGTGTATAACGTGCACCCCTAGATTTTCATTTGAAATCTGTTTAAATTGTGCTTGACTTGTTCTCAGCTCAAACTAAGCATTGGAATTGACAAGTGTTCAATTCGTACAACAATGAATAAAAGCAGGGTTGGGTAGGGGTTACTTAAACTGGATTACTTTCAATGACTTTTGGATTACTTCAATACCAAATATGCTAATGAAAGACAAAAGAAACTACATATGAATAAAATGATGACTCACAACACGTGGTAATCTTTCTCTCCTGGCTTTGATCCCTTTGATCTCCGGCAAAACTAACATAAAATGCGACAGAAACAAAATGAAAATAAATCCAAACAGCTTGCCAACATCATTTTTGCCGTTCCATGTATTCCATTACTCCCCAAGCCTGCACAAAATTTAGTAATTTTATTCATATGTAGTTTATTTTGTCTTTTATTAGCATATTTGGTATTGGAGTAATCCAAAAGTAATTGAAAGTAATCAAGTTAAAGTAACCCTACCCAACCCTGCAAACAAACCAATTGGCCTAATCTTTTAGTGTTGTCTTTTCCGCAATATAAGGCGCACCTAAAAGCCTTTATTTTTTTAAAAAGCTGACCATGCGCCTTATAATACAATGCGCCTTATTTATGGATCAACATTAAGTTTTCCAACTAACTTGCAGCCGCCGACTCGATTTTCCCCCGAACGCCAAGTAGTACGTGGTGGATGGTGGGATTTATTTACCGGCGTTTCATTGGCTAACCATTGTGTCAATCATCAGTTGAATCGATCACTATTGGCTAAAGTTATTCGGAGGTCAAGAGGCGGATCCTTCTTTCATTTACAGACTGCCATTGGCTCAAACGGCAAACAAAGCCTGCAATTGGCCGAAAAAGATGTGTCAATCATCAGTTGAATCAATCGCTATTGGCTAAAGTTATTCGGAGGTCAAGAGGCGGATCCTTTTTATAATGTACAGGCTGCCATTGGCTTAAACAGCGAAACAAAGCCTGCAATTGGCCGACAAAGATGAATGCGTATAGCATGTGGCCGATGGCATAGAGAAAGCATTTTTTTCTATTCTGTATTTGTAAATATTGTATTCTCCTGGATTTACTACCCTCACGGATATAAGAGGACATTGCCTGCACATTATTATGAACACAATGACTTCGGTGAGCTATTCCCGGTTTTATATTGTCTTGTTTCAGACTGAACTCGATGTTTCTGTGATAAGCGGTGCAGATAATGGATGGAATGGAGTGTCTATTTTTAAATTAAACTCAATTCCAAGTGTTTATTGTCATATGCACAGTAAAGTTGCGAGCGAAAAAGAAAATTGATACGAAGGAATGGTTATCATTTCTTGAATCCCAAGACTTTAACCTTCCGAATGATGGAACGATGCATTTGAGTGACATCTTACGGACACCGCATTCGCACGTGTTCTCGACACGTATTTGCGTCTTTGCAAGCTTTCGAAATGTTAAGGGGGTAATAAGTTGGACTGAACTATCTGACTGTTTTGTCCACGTTCCCATTGTAGCGCCTCATAACCCGGTGCGTCTTATATATGTCAAAAATAGGACCAAAAACTATTTTTTCGGGGTGCGCCCTATAACCCGGTGCGCCTTATAGTGCGGAAAATACGGTAATTACTTTTTTCTTGTCAACTCAAACTAGCTAAACTGGCATATTTGTCTAATCTTTGATTTTAGCTACGAGCATCATCGTCCTTTATGAAAAAAATCTAGGGGGCGGTAATGCACCGAAATGATGGTGCTCCCTGCCGTTAAATTTAGAGTAAAAGAACAAGAAGGAAATGTAGCTTCTTCCTCGCGGGAATTTATTGTCGTTGCCCTGCAATAAAACTAACTTCTAAATCAAAAAATAGCGTTGTCTTCTCTTAGAAGAAAAACTAACTTCTTCTTGCAACCCAATACCAAAACTTGCCATCTTGTCAAAGGAGAATTGTCTTCTTCTTTTTATTTAAATGTTAATGTGAAATTGTAGCTGCATCTTCTATATTGAAATCTAGTGTTGTCTTCCTCTCTGAGGAAAACTAGCTTTTTTTTTTTTAAATTGAATACAGAGTTGCTGAGAACAATTTTCAATATAGCCTCTTCTTCTATGCCAAAATCTAGTGTTGACTCTTTCTACGGGGCAAAACTAGCTTCCTCTAAACCAAAGACAAACATTGTAGTCTTCTCCAGGGAAAGCTAGCTTCTTGTAAGCCTAAATCAAACATTATTGTCTTGTTCAAGGAAAATTGGCTTCCTCTAATTCAAACAATTGCATTGTAGCCTGAAACAAAAACTAGCATTATTTTCTTTACACCAAAATGTAGCTTATTTTCTATGCTAAAATCCAGTGTTCTTTCCAGTCTTCTTTTACAAATAATATCCTTGTAAGAAAAAAGAACTGTCATTTTGTTGAGTTGAATCGTCTGTTTTTAATTCAAACACTAGCAGAGTATTTTTTTTAAAACTAGCTTCATTTTTTTAGCTACTTTTATGTGCCTAAAGCTATTGTTATATTTATCTACGAAGAAAACCAGCTTATTCTATGCTTAACACTAATGTTGAAGTATTTTTCAAGGTAAAAATATTTTCTTATACAGACGCCCCCCTACTTACGACCATTCAACTTACGCAAAACGGTAGATCCAATCCTTTTTTTCGGGATGTCGAAAAATATCCGGACATTAATGTAAGTTAGATTTTGTATTGTGTGCATATTTTTTCCGAGTAGAGGACATTACTGTAGTTCTTCTTTCCGCCACTACCGGCGTGTGGCGCTGTGAGAGGTCACCCACACTGAAGAAGAAATCTGGCTTAGACTTCCTGGTTTGCGCGTAATCATGACAACGTGTACTGTATCGCTAGCGCGCTAAGAACTTTGTTGTTTTTATTATTTAAAATCTCGTGCATCCATTCAATATGGTTGGTGTAAAGTGTAGGGGAGAGGTGAGCCGTTTCTTTTGAAACGAAATTGGAATAAGAAAGCTTGATGCGGTTGAGAAAATGGTTGGATCACATTTTTTCAACCACTTTCTACCACGGAGGAGGACCTCTTGAGGCGCAAGTTCCAAAAGTAAGTAAAACCTCATTTGGTTTATCTTTATAGAGCATATTATTTTATGAAATGTTTATTTTTAGTACAAAACAATAACGGGTTAGTTATACAAGCCTTAAACATACTTATTTAAACCTTGAACATACAAAATACAGCACCGAAGCAACTTACAAACAAATTCAACTTACGAACGATCGTCCAGAACCGTTCGCAGGTCGGGCAGCGTCTGTAGTATGAATGCTAGCTTCATAGTCTCCGAAAAAGTAGCTTCTTCTTCAATGCCAAAATCTATCGTTGTCTTCTTCTACAAGGAATATCTAACTTCTTCTGAGACGGAGATAAACATGGTAGACTTATTCAAGGAAAATCAGCTCCTCTTGTAATTTGAACATTAGCATCACCTTATTTTTCAAGGAAATATAGCTTTTAAACTAAGGGTGTCAAACTCATTTTACCTTGGGGGCCACACGATAGAACAAACATTCTCTCGGGGGCCGGACTAGTATATTAGAGAGAAAGAAGAAGTGAAAAAGAAATAAGACAAAGCAAAGGAGAGAAAAAGAGAGAGGGTGGGACAATGAAAGGGTGAGAGAGAGAAGAGAGAGGGAGAGAGAATGTGAGACACAAAAAAGATATAAAGACAAATACTGAGAGAGGGGGGAAGAAAGAGAGAGAAAGAATGTTATCCAAAGAGAAATAGAAAGAGAGAAAGTGGGAAGGAGAGAAAAGAGAAGGAGAGAATGGGAGAAGGAGAGAAGGGGAAAGCAGGAGAGAGCGAAAGAGAAAAGGAAAAATGGAAGAGAGAGCAAAAGAAGGTAAAAAGACAGAGAGTGAAAGAGAAACTAAGAAAGAGAAAGAGACACAGAAAGTGAAAGAGAGAGAGACACAGAGAGTGAGAGAAAAAGGGAGGAAAAGAGAGAGAGAGAGAAAAAAAAGAAATGCAAGTACACTGTCTTTGTGAGAGGCACCTGGCTTTGGCAACATCAAGTGGACATATTTAGACCTGCAGGTCGTTTTTCTCTTGCGCTTCTCCGAGCGTCGTCTCGCGGGCCAGATTCAATCCCATAGCGGGCCTGATCTGGCCCCCGGGCCGCATGTTTGACACCTCTGTTTTAAACCAAATCAAGTCTTGTCTTCAAGAAAGCAAGAGCTTCTTCTTTGAATCGAAAACCAGGGCCATTTCTTTTTCTTTTGCTGCTAAAATTGTCATAATTTTTGCCAACCAACATTGTTTGCCAACCAGGAACCACCAATTTTAAAACATAAATTTAGTCTTGATTGTATAATTTCTCCATTTATAGCTTCATTTTTGCACTTGTCAAGGTCCCTACACCTTTTTCATGGCAAAATTCAAGCACTTTTAAAGCAAATTTTCCAGTACCTGGAATTTTAGTCTCTTTACATGTCCTCTTGGGCGTGACGCGTAGCGGGCAATGATGCAACACACGAAAATACTATACAAACTAATGCCAGTTTACATTGGTCACAGGGGAAGAAGAAATGCGATAGCAAAGTTGAGCCACCGAAGCAGGCATGTTGGCGTCACTTTTATGCAGACTTCATTTATTTTTCTTCATTTGATGCGTGGTCTATCCAGTCAGACTGCCGGGAAACAACAATTGTAAGCGTTTGCAGGCACTTTAATCAAAATTCAGGCACTTTCTCAAACCTCTAAAAAACAACATTGAAATTCAAGCATTTTAAAGGATTCCAAGCACCCAAACACACCCTGTTGGGTTTACGGCTAGGTTTTAAAACTAGGGTTTTGCCCTCAAAGTAGGGTTTTAAAGTGTTCCTAAGGTATCTGGCTAAGATTTAGAATTAGGGTTTCAGCGACAAACTAGAGATTTAAAACATTTCTAGGGTTACCAACTATAGTTTAAAACTAGGGTTTTAGCCCCAAAGTAGGATTTTAAAGCATTTCTAGGGTTTCTAGCTGGGTTTGGATCTAGGGTTTCAGCCTTAAACTAGGGTTTTAAAGCCTTTTAATGGCTTTTAGCTCGTATTTGGAGCTAGGGTTTCGACCTCAAGATAGGGTTTCAGACTAGGTTTTCAGGCCCAAAGACACGATTTTTAAGAGTTTCTATTAGTTTTACCCAAGGGTTGAAACTGGGGTTTCAGCCCCAAACTAGGGTTTTAAAGCGCTACATTCGTTGGGACTGCTCATCAATTTCCCGCCTTTATTTTGATAAACTAGTTTTTCACTGCCTGGAATCAAATAAACACACAAAATGAGAAACAGTCAATTTACAACAGAACCAAGACCAATCTCCACAATGCATTATTTTCTAGAAATCACTATCAAAGTCTACGGATGGCAATCGTGTGCCAAAAATAAAATCTAGGTAGAGGTAAGACCGGGCCTAAAAAAAAAAAAAAAAAAAAAAAAAAAAAAAGCCCGACCCGACCTGTTTCCCCAGGTATTAAGGCCCAACCTGGCCCGAGCCCAAAACGTTTTTTGAGTGACCGAGCTCGAAGAAAACCCTAATTTACATATCTTAGTGGGCTTCTTTCTTGCTGATTTTTTTTTTTTATTATTCACCCGTCATTCTTCTTTGTTTCTTTTATTTGTTCAGCACAATCGATTCAGTCCCCTAGTCCGCCAAGCGTGCTACTGCGGGAGAGGGATTGAATCCAGCTTTCAGCATGCAACACAAAGAAAAAACAGAAAAATGAAGTGAAAAAGTCAGCGAGAAAGATGCCTGGCTCGGTCTGAACATAATGATTAACATTTTAGACCTGGACTTCGGGCTTACGATCTTACAACTAAATCCAGGGGAATGTTAAGTTGAGAGACCAACTTAGAGACAAAAAATATTTTTCCATTTACGTTTTAACAGCCCGCAAACGTTTCAACAAAGCGTGACCAAAGGAGTCCACAGTGAGCGGGAATTAGCTTGAAAATGCAGATGTAGCGCCGCCCTCCCGGGCTTCATCCTAATTAGCGGCGTGCAAATCTGATTGGCCGTTTATGTCGGGAATTTCATAACCTTCCAGCTCGGGCAATGACTCCTGTAAGATTGCTAAACTGTTTAATATGCCAAAGGCACGACGAGGACCATTAGCGCGCTTGTGTTTCGGCTCCAATGGTAATCAAATCTTAACGTTGACAACAACTCATTTCCTAATCAATATGGCGTGGGCGGGCTCCTTTCATGGCGGAATTTTAATCAGTCTCCTCTGGTGTGTGTCTTAATCTGTGTCAATATTGTTAGGGGCCCTCCCGAGGAATGGAATTCTTCATGTGATCATTAGCTCTTCTCATGAGAATGAAATAAATTGTTTTTATATTTTTACATGATTATAAAAGAGACAAAAATGTTTATATTTTATGATTTTTTTCTTACGGTTTTCTAAGAGTTTTTTGTCGGGTGAAAATCCTTCAGGCAGGTAAAAGCTAAAATTGTATGTTTTTTATTGAACACATTTGGTTTTGTTAAAATGTTTTCATACCTGTCAAGCTCCACGGCTCCATGCCCGTACAAACTGTCGTATTTTCCCTTACAAAGTACGAAATGATCTTACACCATATTTATTTTTTTTTCAGAATGTTGCATGATGGGAAATCCCCAGGCGGCAGACGCATGCGCACAATACCATCAAACCGCTCGCTTCGTTTGCACCGGAAAAAAAACGATACCGAGATAGAGGCTACCGCGGCGAACTCGTAAGACTTTATTGATTTGCCGTTTGGTGATAGTCGGTGTATACCGGATGGTACCCATAATTGACAAATTTGTGTTTTTCCATACAGATTTTCTTGTACGTCGTACACGTCTTAAAATGCATAATAAACGTACTTTGTACGGCAAAAACGTACAGGTTGACAGGTATGCGTTTTACTCTGGAGTAATTTAGGAAAAAACCCTTAAGTCAGTTGAAGGCTAAAATTTTTAATATTTATTTTTTTGGAACACATTTGGTTTTGTAAAAATTTAATCGGGATACATTTAGGAGACCCTTTGAGCAGATAAAGGCTAAAATTGTTTTATATATACATTGGAACCTCGGTTTTCGAACGCCTCTCAGTTCGAACAAATCGGAGTCCGACCAAAAATTTCGAGAAATTCTTGCTTCGCCGTTCGGTCAAAAAATCGGAGTGCGAACGCCGGTAATGCGTGAGTGCGTACGCTAGGGTGCGATGCTGAGCGGCGTACGGGTGGAGATCGCTCTTTTCGTGACCAACTGTTATCGCGTGCGGACGTGCTTCGTTTTGCTTTCGCTTTTAATATAAGTGTACCAAGTGTTTTAGCCCCTAATTATGCCTCCGAAGAAAGTCAGTGCAAGCGGCAAAGTTTCTACGGGTGAAAAAAGAAAAGTAGTCTGTACAACTATTGCATTTAAGTAAGATATGAAGGAGGTGTGCGAGTGTCTGATCTTGCTAGGGAATACAGCATGGCTAAATCTACCATCAGTACGATACTAAAGAATAAGGAGGCTGTGAAATCCAATGATGTGGCTAAGGTAGTGAGTGCTATAAGCAAGCAATGGCCGCAAGTTTCATTAGATCGGTATTTTAAGAGAAAAGAACATCCTTCCAAACAATAATTTTCCTTCCTCCTCCATCCCTCTCCCCACCGTCCACCTGCGCCTTTTGCTGACCACCACCAAGGTAAGAAATCCTATTCATAATTAATTTCTTTATCCTTTTTTTTTGTTTTTACACGTTCATGTTAACAGTTAACGTAATCTTTCGTACGGAAGATTACGACAACGCGAACGTACGATTAGCCGGGATTAGCTTTATGTTTTCGTTAAACATTCAAGGTAAACATTCAGGGTGTTTCAACGGAGCCTAACATTCAGGGTGTTGGAACGGAGCCCGCTTTCCAATGAACCGCTCACCACTTGTTGTGGAGACCCGGGTGCTACATGACTTGTAAACAACCTGATTTTTTTATTTTTACACGTTCATGGTAGCTTAATCTTTCGTACGGAAGATTATGATAACGCGAACGTACGATTAGCCTGGATTAGCTTTATGTTTACGTTAAACATTCAAGGTAAAGATTCAGGGTGTTGGAACAGATTAAAACGATTTACATAATTTTTAATGGGAAAAATGATTTCGGTGATCAAACAAATCGGTTTTCGAACAGGGATCTGGAACGGATTATAATTTATATATATAATTACACACATATAATGTAGGGTCAGCTCACAGCACAAAAGTGTTTTTTTTCAATCTTGTTTTTTTATTATTACTTTATTTTTAACTTGTCTATTTTTATTAGAAGCTTTTACTTTGAAAATGTCCTGAACGATCGAGACCCAAACAAAATGTCACTCTTTACGACACTACATTTGCCAATTAATGCTATAGTCAAATCCAACTACGCAGTACCTAAATAAAGAGAATGTGAGTGTGCTTTTGTAATTTAACTCACTACGGAAAAAGAACTTAAATGCAACACTTCAAGTGGGATAAGGGGAATTTGAAGAGTGTGAAAAGAGGGGGGGGCGTAATGGTAGACCGGGCGTACAACCATTAGTGGAGCAACACTGACATCTAGTGGTCATTATCTGCCACTTTCAGACATTCAACCCCTTGCCGGTGGCTTTAAAGTGGGTTTCTTAAATCATTCGCCCTGTGTAGAGGTTGAATATAAATCAAACGAACGAGAATAATGAGAAAGAAAGAAACACAAAGTGTCGTACCAATTACTGGCTCTAGTTCTACGTTGTTCTTGCAAAAATGTCATCAATCACTCGCTGGCCCCACCACAACGTAGTTTTAGCATTTGAGGTCACCTAAGAGGAGGTCACATTGTTTCAGAACACAGCTTGAGAATGCAAAGAGAGATTTCAACTCATCCATATCCATAAAGATTTCCGTCTTTCATTCCCGGACTCCATTCTGCGGGGAAATCGTCGCCCTGGACGCCACGTGGCGCTAAGAAGCGGGCTCCTGGGGCCCCCGACGGGCGTTGAGTGTCTCTTGGCAGGCAGCAGAAAGTGAGCGCCATGCAAGGATGGAAATCCTGCATGCATGACAATTGCTGCCGGTGAGAAGCGAGGAAATAAATTGAAAATGCAAAAATGTTGCCACTGTCTTAAGTCACCAAAAAAGTTCGGATCGTCTCACTGGAATTGCAAAAAGGTTCCATATTTATGGAAAATTTATTATAGTAATTGAAAAATTGCCTTGCAACAGTTGTGATGATAAACGCCTGAAAGATAAATGCATATAGAAGGAGGTTCTATATTTATTATTTTAAAGGGGTGTGTAGTTTTTCTGGCTTTTTTCAATTGTTATTTTAGAAATGCATCACAAACTAGTAGACCTTCACGCTAATCAGTAAATATAAAAAGTAGCTGACACATCACCCTTAAAAAATCAAAGAGTAAATTAAAATAACATATATTTTTTAATTCAACATAACCCCACGCCTCAATCCGATACCTTAATGATGGAAGATGGTAAATTGTCTGCATTTATATAGCGGTTTTCAAGTCAATGAAGACCTCCCAAAGCGCTTTACAATGTGCTTCACACTTACCCATTCGCACACACACACACTCACTCACACACAGCAATAGGGACTCAGCCATGCAAGGTGCCTACCTCCTTATTGGGGGCATTAGGGATTCAGTGTCTTGCCCAAGGACACTTCGACACATAACACGGAGGAGCCAGGAATCGAACCTGCGATCTCTTGATCCCAAGACGAGCGCAAGAGGAAAAAATCTATCCTATTTTTAATATGCATTTATTAATACATATCCATGCATTCATATTAAAATGCTGTATTTCATTTTATATTTCTCTAATAGACCATTTTATCAAAAAATATTCGAAACACTCATATATATATATATATATATATATATATATATATATACACAGAGAGAGAGAGAGAGAGACCATTTTTAAGCACTAAACTCGATATTATGCATTAAAAAATATTTATTTGAATATAAAAATCTTAACACATACAAGATAAAAATTGTATTAAAAATGAGGGGGTTGTGCAAAATGCATTAGATTCAGATTCAGATCTACTTTATTGTCATTCTAGTACACGTGTATACAGAACGAAATGTCGATACATCTGACCCGCACAGTTTCCTCGAATGTACAGATATAAGTAAAAGTTGTATTGTATTATGGCTACGTATAGTATTTTACCATAGTGCCGATAGTGCAAGAGGAGTAGCTAACCAGATGTGCAAAATGGGCATTCAGGTTAACAAGTCAGGTAAACAGTAACATTAACACTGTAACAATAACGCTGTAAGTACAATAGTGCAGAGAGCAAATGTGCAAGGAGTGGCAAGCTATAAAGAACTGCCAGTAGTGCAAAAAGTCAGATTAGCAGCCGTTTAGATTTAGGTTAACTATATGTTAGATTGACCATTTAACAGTCTAATGGCCAGGGGGACTAGACTACTGCGGAACCTGGTGGTCCTGCACCGCACACTGCAGTACCTCTTCCCAGAGGCTAGCAGAGTGAACAGTCCATGATGGGGGTGAGAGGGGTCCCCGATAATGTTCTTAGCATGGGATAGTCAGCGCTTCTGGCCAATGTCCTGAATGGAGGGAAGTGTAGTCCCGATTATTTTCTCTGCTGTCCTCGTTACCCTCCTCACACTACCCCAGTCGCTGCAGCCTCCACACCACACAGAGATACAGCTGGTCAGGATACTCTCTATGGTGCCCCTGTAGAATGTGATGAGGGAGGGTGGGGGCAGGTGGGCTCTCCTCATCCTCCGCAGGAAGTACAGGCGCTGCTGTGTCCTCTTAACCAGTGATGCAGTGTTCACGGACCAGGTGAGTTTGTTTGTAATGTTATACCATATACCAATTATACCATGTTTTTAAAAAAAATCTATATTTTAACAAATGAGGGTGGCTTGAGGGGAAAAATGAGACACGACTGACACCGAAACAACCCATTTCCATCCAATTTCTGAGACGTTTATCCTCACTTGGGTCGCAGCAGTGATGGAGACCATCCCAGAAATCTTCGGGCAGTAGGGACCACCCTGAAGTGGTTGCCAGCCAGTCCCACGGCACACAGAGACCGATAACTTACTCGCTTATTCACACCTAGGGACAATTTGAACCAGCCAATTAACCTGACATGCATGTTTTTAGAATGTGGAAAGAAACCAGAGTGCCCGGAGAAAAAACACACAGGCACGAGGAGAACATGCAAACTCCGCAGAGGAAGGCGGTAGTTGAATTTGAACCCTGGACCCTGTAGCACTCTATCTCGGTATTGTTTTTTTCGTTGCAAACGAAGTGAGCAGTTAGATGCTACTGTGCGCATGCATCTGCCGCCTCGGATTTCATGTGGTAGTTATGTAGTGAAAGGAAGTCTGTCTCTTTTTAGAGAACCGGCTTTTTCGGCTCATTAGACAGCCGGCTCTCAAACGGCTCACTTGCTTTGATGCATTATATTACGAATCATTATTGTTGTATAAAGAAGTTAAGAAAAAAAGGAAGTATAAAAGGACAAGGTTTGTGGTTATCCCTTTAATCAGTATATTACCAACAATAATTTAATGCAGAAAATGAATTAATAATTTGAATAAGAAAATGTATTATTCTACTTAATTATAGTTGCATTTATTTTTTCCTTCTACAGTGAACGTCCAAGCTACTTAATTTTTGAACTTTTTTAAAAATAAACCCCATTATGTCGAGCAACTCAGAATCTCACAACAAAATGTTGATTAACAATATATATGATATAACGAAACACATGTACAATATAACATGTTAAACAACATAAATAAACACGTTTGGAAAAAAAGTTTGGTGTAAGTTTATTTTGTATTTTGTAGGGGAAAATAAAACATTTTGTAAGGGCATGGAGCCGTGGAGGTTGACAGGTATGCTATTGGCTTCTGATCTCGCTTAACCGCGCCCCGACAGATGCCACTCTCTTCTGTAGCCTGAAATCACCCGTCACCTTTATATTTTTCGGGGCTTCTTCAATGGCATTTATGCCCTCTATTGTGCAGCACAATCCGATGCACCGCATGACATATCGAGGTCATAAAATTTGTTCTGTTGGGACGTCCGCCGCCCGTCTAATTAAAGACCTCAAGGCGACCTTATTGCAGCCCAAAACTACAGAGAGGCGACTATGCAAGGTCATTGTTTCGGAATGATGCTGCCGGGAGTAGAACATAATTTTGGTATCAAAATGCAGGACGTGGTTTAGATCCTCTACAACGGTTGCTATGACGATGAGAGGAAAAAATAGGCTTGATGGGCTTGTTTGAAAGCTTTTGGGTGTTTTTTCTCAAAATGATTTAAATTGTGTGTAAATTTGATATATTTCTAGTTATAATTACCAGGTTTTGAAGGTTTTTTTTATACAGGATAATCAGATTTTTTTCTTGTTGTCTAGTACTACTGCCACGTTTTTAGGGGGATGTTTGATATATATATATATATATTTTCTTCCCCATAAGAATTAAAGGCAGTTCACCCAAAAATTTGTTTTGAGGCTTTTCAAATGTAACACACTATAAAAACACTTTCAAATTTAATTTAGGTAGTGTTTTTTTGTAGAAAACAACCAATTATTAAATGGGTTTAAAACAGTAATAACTCTTATGCTAACCTTCTAACCCTAAATCGAACCCTAAACCGTAACCTGTAAACCTATTTTATTTTGTAGAAAATAAATTATTTTGTAATATCCCAGCATATTTTAGGGTGGTGCCTTAAAAAAAGGGTTTTGGTTATAACAAATCTCCCTAATCTTTAACAAAATAACTATCTTGGGGGTATTATTTTAAGAAAGTGGGGTGTTTAAAAGAACATGAGAAACCAGGATTTAGAGGTTTTTATCTTTTTTTTCTAAACGTTTTATTTTTTGCGTGGAGTGGGGTGTGTTTAAACAAATTGAGATACTATATTGTTACAAATATAGTAATAGTTGTTTGGTACAGTACAAGTCAATTTTTGTAAAAAAAAATAAAAATAAAAAAAAAATATACAATTTTGAGGAATTGCGGTTGCATAGACAACAATCCATTCTATGAGGTTATTTTTGTTTGACAACTTTTGGGGGTTGGTTGAAATAAAATTATTTTGGGTCATTGTTTAATTTTAAATTATTCAACTTTTTGGGTGTTTTCTTTTATAAAGTGACACCATTTACAGTTTTGTCGAAGAATCTCTACATCTTTGGCATTTCTTTTATGGAAAACCACCTAAGAGGTTGGGTTTAATTAACCCAATTAGCTGATCAGCCGTTTCCCAAATTGGGTTATCAATTTTGGAGGTGCAGTAGCAAATAAGCAATTCTGACGACAGTGTATGTCGATCTTGGGAATTGAAGGAAAGTGTCATCCTCCGGATCTTTGCTGTACAGGTCTGCACAATACCCGAATCAGCACCTCTCATCATTCTCCTTCTCCATATGTCGGCCATTAAAATCAGACAGCTTGGCACACCTCTGTGACCTTTGCCACATCTGTCGACAAATCGTTCATGGGGTGGGGCCAGAGGGGACAAATAAACGTTTTTATTTTGCATAGGCTGATAGCTCACTTGTCTCATTCAAAAATAACAACAGTTTCAGTAAAATCAAATCCGAAACTTATTCAGTGTCACTGATGGTAATAAATGTAGAAAATTTAGATTTAATTTATTGTCCTTTTTGGGAAATTCACTTCAACAGACACCAAAACAGAATAATGACAAACATTTGTGACAGTGGGACAATGAGGGCCGACAGATTGGATGGGTCGGCGGCGCCTGTTTAGAAAGATGGCGCAGCGGGGATCAGGCTTTTCCCACCTGGATCTAATAGTCCTGTATCGAGGTTTTGGTTTCGCTGGTTCAAGCAACGTTAACTTGCAATAGGTTGCAAATTTGACTCGACACAAGCTATTACTAGTTTCGAGAGACTGGTCCTTCAACACATAAAGCACATAAAGTCTCCAAAACTCAATCATAACCCAAACCAATTCACATACCAGGGCAACAGATCCACATAGGACGCCATTGCCATAGCCCTGCACGCAGTGCAAAGCCACCTGCAAAGACAGCACAGCTATGCCAGAATGCTCAGAACAACTAAGACAGGAAGCCGCTTCTGGCCTTCCACCATTCATTCATCGAGAGCCTGCTGACCTACTGGGTGTCCACCTCGTACAGGAGCTGTACTCAGGCGGACAAAGGGAGGCTGCAGACAACAGTGAGAACAGTACTGCACATCATTGGCTGCCCTCTCCCCTCCTTGATGGACATCTACTCCACTTACATCCAGGTGCCTAGCTCGTCTTTTATCTGTTTGAAAACAAACAGAATAAGGAACAGCTTCTTCCCAAGAGCTATTACCAACCTGAACTCCCATCTACAACTGCCACTATGAATATGCACATATTTATCATAGATCATTTACGGTATATTGTATTCAAACGTTTTTTTCATCCTTTTGCACATGTTTACCTTTTTAATTTGTCTTACTTGCACATTAATTTTATTTAATTACTCGTAGGTCGAGAAATGTGTAGTTGTTTACATAAAATGAGGGTTCACCTACAGAACGCTGACATGCTTTTCCACCATGTTACTGATAATGGCACATCAAATAAACCTGATGAAAGGCTGAGGAAAAAATGGGAAGAAAATTGCAGTTTGGTCACTTTCAGTCTCCGTGATTTGTATTTTATTCACCTTTGTGTTTTGTAGCACTCGTTTTGGATTGCCCTACTTCAGAGGTCTCCAAGGTGATGCCTGCTGAGGACAACTGAGGTGCCTGTGTACCTGTTCTCAAAATAGATAACCAGTGCTGGGTCATTGTGATTTTTTGAGTTAAATGTTTTTTAAGTGGTTGACTGAGTCTATTCAACCCCTCTTCCGATAATTAACCTTTAAATACCAATGTAAAAACATAGTAATAACATAAGTTCTTATTTTAGAAATGCATATCAAACTGGATACCTTCTACGCTAATAAGTAACAAAAAATTAGCTTTCAGCTTGAAAAAGGTTTGACACCCCTACACAAAGCAGCAACATCTACTATTACATCTAATACACAGTGTCTCTTTAAACTTATAGCACTTAAAAAAAAATAAAGCAAGATGTTTCCGTTTGCTAGTCTGGAAAAGAGAAAGCACGACAAAAAGAATAGCAAGAAAGATAAAGGAGAAGGCTCAACTCATTGCCCAAGGAAACAGCCTTACTTTAGAACACTCTGTAAATGATGAAGGGGGCACAATACTTTAAATTTCCATGGGAATGTGACCTGAGCTCAACGGGGGTTGAACCCGTGACTCGCCATGTAACACACTCGCCTAATAAACACACTCCATCACCTGGCTCGGTTCTGGTCGCGGTGCCTAAAGATAGAAGATTCATTAAACATGTACGGGAAATGACTTTCGTTGCTCAGTGGTTAAGAAGGAGACAGTTGTTATGGCTGGCAAAGGGAAATCTTCTCCATTACTTTCACAAATCCTTCCAAAAACTTGTTCATTGTGCTTTTATCATGCTTCGTGTTAGTGCGATAAGGCTTTGTTGCACTGTATAGCCTTATTTTAGCACAGGGCCACCCGGTAGAATCTTTTTTTTTTTTATTGGGGCCGGACTTGTAGATTAAAAAGAGAGGGTAAAAAACAGGGAGAGCGTAATAGAGAAAGAGAGATTAAGAAAAAGAGGAAGACGGACAGAAAGGTAGACCTCAACGAGAGAATAAGAAAGAGAAAAAAGAAAAAGGGTCCAAAATTTCAGAATTTCAGCTTTTTAACATAAAAATGGACAATTATGAATTTTGTAAATTATTAAAAAATCAACATTTTTATTTGCTTTGGACTATATCGGGATCGGCAACAAGCAGCTCTGAAGCTTCATGTGGTTCCCTGGGTGTTTTCCCAAAATGTTTGATAATGGAAATATGGTTTCTGTAGGACAAATCTGACACAGACTTCTTAATGTATTACTTCGACAAAAGATATACACAGTGAAAGATTTTATACATTTTACTATAAGGGATTTTATACGATTAAATACAAGTTACGTTTATCGAGTGCAATGAAGATTTTCACTGAGGGAGCTTCAGGTCACGCTGTTCCAAATGCGGAATGTTTTGGCAGCGGATAACAGGACTCTGACAGGGGACGACAGGTGATGTTTGGAGAACAAGGCCATGATGACGTAGAAACGCTCTATGTTGTTTTGTTTGGTCCAGAGGGCGGGACGTTCTTCTCCGAGATGGTGGGACCCCACTTGGGGGCTTTCATGGCACGCCCGTGGGAGGAGCCGGCATACCAGCTTGCGGGAAAAATGTGGGCCGAGAGAAGGAAGTAGAAGATCGAAAGAGGAGGCTTGACGGAGACTCGAGCAACACTAATTCGGCCATATATTCGATGGAGTTCACTTAGCTGAATAATCTAAGAAATTAAATCTGCCCCCGTGTGGAAATGCCGGTCTCTTGTTCATTTTTCCATCAAGAAACGAGCGTGCATTGTTTGGTGGATGTTGGTTGTGTTTGGTTAATGGAGACATATAACTAATTCGAACAATTTGGTAAACGGTACGTTTTAATATTTAATTCCTGACAAAAGTAATATATATAAAAATGTACATAAATGCATACATTTTTAGTTTGTCCGATTGAAAAACAAAATAAATCGAAAAATCAATTAAAAATTAGAATAATCCTTTTACACAGCTCCTTTTTGGGGTTTTTTTTTGCGCCGCAAGGAGACAATAGCGTCAAATCTTGACTTTGGCCCCCAAGAGCCACGTAAGCATCAACCTTCTGTAAGTTTGA
Source organism: Urocampus carinirostris (assembly GCF_059441175.1). Taxonomy (NCBI): domain Eukaryota; kingdom Metazoa; phylum Chordata; class Actinopteri; order Syngnathiformes; family Syngnathidae; genus Urocampus; species Urocampus carinirostris. Next base: position 30,665,589 of record NC_142354.1, on the reverse strand, counting down.
TCTCATCCCGGAGAGAATGCCGCTTGCTCGACAACAGCGGCCTATCTAATCTGTGTTTCTCTCCGAATCTCGTTCAATTTCTTCTCTTGATAGAAGGCGGCGTTACCAGAGTCCTGCGGGAGCACATTCTTTCTGAGATTCTTCGGGTCGGCCGCCGATTGTAAACACGCCGGATTTGATTCGAGGTCACGGGAAAAGCGGGACTCGCATTTCTCACATCTGGCGTGCTACGAGTAAAAGATGATGTCTGGCTCTAGCGGGCTTGAGGTTTATTTTTCAAATACAAGATCGAGAAGTTTTCAAGACATAAGAACAAAATATAAACAGACCAAGTAAAATACAGTAAAGCTGTTTGGAGAGGGTTATACTGTGAATCAGTGATTGTAAAAAAAAAAAAACAGTCTTCACACCACAATTTCAGTGATTATTATTTGGTCGGACCACTATCAAGCTAGAAAGCAAAAATTAAACTATTGAAAGAAAATTTTTTCTATGACAAAATCAGTCTAAAATATAAAAAAATAAATTCAAAACATACTTGAAATGGGCAAAACAATTTCTCAGTAGAACCATTTTTTTCCCAATCACTGTCTGGAAAAAAATGAAGCGTATTACCAAATGTTCCCAGCTATAATGCGTGGCACTGTGCACTGGAGAATTTCTGGCCAATTTGTTGTTTTTAGGTGTGAGTTATAGTCCGTAAAATACGGTTTTTATTGAACTGGAATTTTAAACATATGAACTGCAAATACTGTATTTAAAAAAAAAATCGGACTTTTGTTGAAATCACAATTGAATGAAAACAAAGGTTAAAGAGAAGTGATAATTGATTTTGAATGAGTTAAGACATTCTCGGGTTTCAAAACAATTGGTGTAAAGGAAAACCTTGTTGTGCGAGGTTTATGTTCCAAAATGAAACCTTTCTAGGTGTAATCCATGAAGTAAAACAGTTTTATTTTTCATGTATAACGCTCTTTTTTTACCCCAAAAAAATAAAAAAAAATAAAGGGTATGGGTACGCGTTATAAGTGAGGTTTTACGGCAACGATTGATCTTTCAAATAACATCTCTGACCTCAATCGGACACAATGACTGTGACAGGAATCTAGCCTGGGGTCGTGGCAGTGAGAGCGCTGAATCCTTACCACTAGACCAGGGGTGTCGAACTCGTTTAGGCTGGGGGCCACAAATGCAATAAAAAAAAAATCTCACGGGGGCCGGACTAGTAAGTTTAAGAGAAAGAGAGAGGGAGGGAAAGAGAGAGCGATAAACCGATAGGGAGAACAAGGGAGACAGAGTAACAGTGAGAGAAAAAGAGGGAGCTGAATGGAGAAGTAGGGGGGAATGACTGTAGAGAGAAAAAGAAAGTGAAAAAAGAGAAAGATAAAAAGAATAAGAGAAGTGAAACGACAGAAAGAAAGAGTCAGCAGGATAAAAAGAGACAAAGTGAGGTGTGAGAGAGAGAGAGGGGTCAATAAAGGGAAAGAAAGAGGGTGAGAAAGAAAGAGGAAAATAGAAAGAAAGAGAATAAAAGAGTAAATTAGCAAAAATGGAAAGAGAGCAAGACAGAGAAAAAGAAAGAGTTAGAGAGTGAGAGAGAAATAGAGAAAAGAGAAAGAGAGAGTGAACAGGAGAAAGAAAAAGAGGGAGAATTTTTTTTAAAAAGAAGTGAGTCGTAGAGAAATGGAGAAATACTACCACAATTATCACGCCATTTTTAGTCCCAGACCTAGAGACAAATGTTAAAGAAAGGTGAAAACAAAATCGTCCTAAATATAGAAAAAACAATTTGCTTCCATTACTATCAGCGTGGATGACCCTCCCTCAGGTCACTTTTCTCACATGGTTAGTCTGTGCCTTGTCATAATAACATTTTATTTGTATTACTGTTTATTCTTATTGTATTTTAACCATTGTGTGTGTCAGTATTACGTGTTTCTGGGTGTTGGGCGGGGATCTCATTGTTTTATTGTGCACAGAATGTTTTTATACAGCACTTTGAATGACAATTAATTTCCTGAAAGGTGCTTTAAGTCAAGTCAAGCCATGTTTATTTGTATAGCCCTTATTAAACAAGAGGTCTCAAATGGCTGTACAGAAAATACAGACATTATCAACATAAAATATAGGTAATAACAGAGTTTTTCAAAATTCCTCAAGCTCACATTATCCCTAAACATTATCTGATAAGTTGAATTATACTACATTCAAAAAACTTAAATAACATAGTGATGTAGACCGCCCATGATATTAATTCTTATTAACTACATAATTAAAATATCATCAAAGTTTAGTACATACTTTATTAATATTTAGAATTTCTTTTAGTATGTGGCTATTTTATGCGATGTCGGCATATATGCGGGTATATACAAAGGGTTGGGTAGGGTTACTTTAACTGGATTACTTTCAATTACTTTTGGATTACTCCAATACCAAATATGCTAATAAAAGACAAAAGAAACTAAATATGAATACACTTTCTAAATTCTGTGCAGGCTTGGGGAGTAACGGAACACATGGAATGGCAAAAATGATGTTGGCAAGCTGTTTGGATTTATTTTCATTTTGTTTCTGTCGCATTTTATGTTAGCTTTGCTAGAGATCAAAGAGATCAAAGCCAGGAGAGAAAGCTTACCACGTGTTGTGAGTCATAATTGTATTCATATTTAGTTTCTTTTGTCTTTTATTAGCATATTTGGTATTGGAGTAATCCAAAAGTAATTGAAAGTAATCAAGTTAAAGTAACCCTACCCAACCCTGTATATACAGTACTTTAAAGTAATTTTGCTTGTGCTGGCCATTTTCATTTTTAGAAAAAAGGGTGAATATAGTCATACATTTTTGTTTTAAATATTGTTCAACTAATTTCATGTGGGAGCAATCCATTATCTAACTACAAAAATCCCCTGAGAGTCCACCCGAGCCAGCGTGAATACATTTGAAATAATTTGTTAAAAGCAAAAGAGCACGATGAGGTGTATCTGAGGATAAATCGGACTTTGAAAGGAAAAAAAGATTGTAAATGTTATGTTGGGATTGTGTTCATAGTTTACGTTGTCAAAATATGATTTTAAATATGGCCGAACGTATTAAGACTGTTTGTCACTAACGATGCCTTGTCTGGAGCTGTAAAATAAAAGTGATAAAAAAATTTATACTGATTAAAATAAAATCAGATTAGGGGTGAGGGTTGTACACGTGTGCATGAATAAAATATGGTAAATGCTTTCGTCTGTGCAGAAGGTTTTGTCGACATTATGGGTTTTAAAGAGACTTAAAAATTACAAGAGAATTGGCACGTACGTAACAAAATGTTGGGAAGCTTTTTTTAAAAAAAATAAAAATACAAATACATATTAAATGGCAACTTTATCGACGCACCGGTAGAGAGGAACCGGATACTGTTTAACCAATCAGAATGCAGAACACAAAGCAAAATCAGTTAACCTCTATAAAATTTGACCTAAAATTGGAGAATATAGGCGTTTTTTGTCTTTTTTGAAAGGTAAGGCACTGAAATTTTGCCCCAAACTGAAACAATCACCGCAAGTGCTAATACAGACGCTCCCCTACTAACGACCATTCCACTCACGTAAAACGGTAGATACGATCATTTCTTTTGGGAAAATATCCGAACATTGCTGTAAGTTAGATTTTATATTGTGCACCTTTTTCCGATTACTGTAGTGTTTCTTTCCGCCGCTACCGGCGTGTGGTGGCGCTGTAAAAGGTCAATAATTCGACAAATTTAAGTGTAACAATGGCGCGGATATATTAGGCATTCGCACGTTTATATTGGGGTCTAACTTAAATACACAGTGTATATCTGCAAAGTGTTCATTTCAGAATTCAATTGGCTCACCAATGTGTCAATCATCATTTGAATCTGTTACTACTGTTGGAAGATAATCCGGGCTAAACGAAGTGATCTCAGAGTCAGAGGGTCACGGCCATATTGAAAGTAATTTAAAAGTGTTCATTTGTAAACGAAAATTATTTGGCGAAACAGACAGATTGCAACAAGGCACATCCAATGATTCAAACATGCTTTTATGTGGATTTTTTCCCCTCTGCATTAGAGTATCTTTTGGAGTGAAAATTTTACTGGGCAATCCTGGATGTAACGAGTCCATGTTTGCAGAGAATCATCTCGTTAGCTGACCTCCAGGGGACGTTATTGGTGAGCTTTCCCTGCTTTATAGTTTACAGGTATCTTGTTTTAGACTGATGTTTCTTTGTAGAGTACAGTGTGTAAACCTACTGTACTTAATCTCCAACACGCTGAGAACTTTCACATTTTCGTTGTTTAATATCTCGTGCATCCATTCAATATGGTTGGTGTATTGTATAATAGGAGAAAATGAAAAGACAGGTTCTGACAGACAAGCTGAAAGAGGGTGTCGCCATATGCAGGCAATACACAAAGAGGTAAGTAATAGTTTCAGGAGCGAGCAGCAGCAAGTCAACTGCAGGAGAGAGAGTGGGAAAGGTGAGATGGCACAACATTCATTTGGACAGGTAACTTAAAATTAGTTTTATCTGGTTATATCAGTATCAGAAATATTTTATTAACACTCCACTTATTGAAACATGAATATTTTGTTTGTTTGTTTGTACATGATTCAATTGTTTGTTTGTTTGTAAATGATTCAAATTGAATCTTTTCTTCCGGCGCCGTCACGAATGGCAGCCACTCCAGCAGCTCCCGTGTTATTTTCGATTGTTCTCGATTGTTCTCAGCTCAGGGATGCTGCTGGAAATGTGAATTTCCCTTCGGGGATGAACAAAGTATCTATCTATCTATCTATCTATTTGTCAGTGTCTCTTGAATCCCAAGAATTTAGCTTTCCAATGATATGTAGCATGACATCTTGAGGTGACTGGTGATATCGCAAAATTACGTCTTTGTATATCAACAGTCCGACCGACAGCCATGAAAAGTCAACCGCGTTATGGCGAGGGTTCACCGTATTGGCAATTTGCGGGGATGCAATGACTTAACTTTGGAGGGATTTTATTTAATATCGTTCAAACTCATCTATGCATGCAGACTTGACGTTTAGCGTAGAGGTGAAAACGGGCGCCATATTTTGGACGATCCCCTAAAACGCTGACGCGAGCGAGGCTCAACACAGCTTGGCGCACCAGCCCCGAACATCCAAGCCTCGCTTCATTAGCTGCTCATGCCCTGGAGCTTGCTGACATTTACAAACTTGCTCCCGAGTCTCGTAATTATGAAAAATTGGACAAAGACACTCACGCTGTGAAGCTGGCGTCCGCTTTCACGCATTTTGTACAACAATGTCGAGAATGGCTTCGCCTGGGCCAATTATGAGAGAAAACCAAATTCCGGTGTCCTTAGCAATTCTTCAAAAAGGTGAACTTTGTCAGAGATATTTGGAATTGGAACAAATAATGTCTGGGGAGAATTGTTGGGCGGTTGCGACTGTGAGCAAGTCAAACCTTTTGGACGTCACTTATGATTTTTGTGTGAAATTCAGTGTGATCTAATCACAAATTTGTGACGTCCAGAATGGTATGACAAGATCACAAACAAAATGAACTCCATGTACTTTTTTTGTTGTTTTAATGAAATGGACTCAATCATGGGCACCAGGACTGGAAAAAATAACAAATTTTTGTTCCATTCACAGGTGATTTTGCCGATCTGGTTCAGTAAAGCCAGTTTCCTTTTCACTGTATTGCTACTTCACTGATTTGCATCGTGCATTGTGTTCTGCATTATAATTACCGTATTTTCCGCACTATAAGACGCACCTAAAAGCCTTTATTTTTTTCAAAAGCTGACCATGCGCCCTATAATACAGTGCGCCTGTAAATATTTTACTCTCCTGGATTTACTACACTCACGGTTTTAAGAAGACCATGGTTACGAATCATTATTGAACGTGATGGCTGCAAGAGAACTTAGGTGAGCTATGCGGCTTTATATGTTCCCGGTATCTTGTTTTAGAACGATCTTGATGTTTCTGTGATGAGTCTATTTTTATACTAAATTCAATTCAAAGTGTTTATAGTCATATGCACAGTAAAGAACCCTGTTTCCCTGCACAATAAAATTCTTACTCTGCCGTCCACACAGTTGCCAGCAAAAAATAAAATGGAAACTAAGAAATGTTTGGCATTTCTTGAATCCCAAGACTTAACCTTCCAAATGATATTGGGAACGATGCATTTTAGTGATTGGTGACATCATACAGACACTGTTTCCGTACATGTCTGAGACACGTATTTGCTTCTTTGCAAGCTTTCGGAATGTTAAGGGGGTAATAAGTTTGACTGAACTATCTGACTGTTTTGTCGACGTTCCCATTGTACCGCCTTATAATCCGGTGCGCCTTATGTATGGAAAATATAGGACCAAAAACTATTTTTTGGGGGTGCGCCCTATAACCCGGTGCGCCTTATAGTGCGGAAAATACGGTAGCTTAACAGCCTCCCGACTTATTATTTGACAGAGGAGTAGGTATTTGTTTATCTAACAAATATTTGAGCCTGTAAAAATGTTTTTTTTTTTGTTTCTGTGTACAAGGAAAGGTACTTATTTGTATAATGATTGTAATAAAATAATAGTTTATACCTCATGGATTTTGCCTATCACTGGTTATTTTTGGAACGTAACCCCTGCGAAAAGCGAATTTTATATTGTATTTTTTTAGCGTTTTTACAATAAAATGATTGGACATTGCAGAAGGCAAATCATTTTGCTCATTTTAAATATATTCTATTTTTACCAGCAAAAAAATTCTTAAAAATGATAATGAAATGTCTTATTTAGAAAAGTATCTGCGAGGGGAACAAGAAACTAAACAGAAAAAAATACTGTGGTGTGGAGGCCATTTAATATCCGCTGACCATTTTGCAGTGGGCACAAAACTTTAAATTAATTTCTAAAATAAGCTTTAAATGATGTCCAATAGTCCACAAAATACAGATAAATACTAAATAAACTAAAACACTAATAAACTATTTGCAATGTATAATTTTGGTTCCATTTTAGAACTAACCTTACAGAGATGCAGGTTTTCATGTGCTGTTTAAATTACAGTGTAAAAAACATTGAATGAACCTTTTTTTATATACTTATTGTTTTTGCTAATGAAACAAAGCCTGCTACACATCTTTTACAACACTTTTTCTCAATTTCCTAACTGGACTTTTAAAAATCCAAAAACCTTTCCAGTTCTTACTACTACATAGTAAACAACAATATACAGCAGTGTTACATTGAAAGCATAAAAAGTATCAACCTGACATCGATTCATTACTGAATCATTGAAAACAAAGGAAGTGTTTTTGACTGGCTTGTAACATTCAGTAGCTTACTTGGCAAACCATTTGAAATTTTTTCATACAGTAGGTTAAAGGTTAAAAAAGGGACTTTGACCTATGAGCCGATTCAAGTTATTTAAACTAGCAGCACTTTAGTCTTCAATGTAACTACTAAGACTGCACTGCAATAATACATAATGAATGTTGCAGAATCATCTGCTCATTTCAATGTAAACCCTTGCTCTCTTAAATCTGATCTAGTTCATGATTGTTGGTCAATCACAATAAATCAAGATAAAGACTTAGAATTCAGTTTGTAGAATTAGGGAATGTAAACATTCTAGCTTGCTGTTGGCAAAGTAACTTGAGTCAGAGTGAAGGGAGAAAATAAAGGACATTTTGGCTTCATAGAATAACTACATGATAATTAAAACATTTCCTACACTATGAAAAAATACAAGTCTTACCCTTCTACTAGAAAGCTAGAATTAAGCATTAAACATTTTTGATTACATTTGAACTTTTCTCTCTGGTAAAATAAGAAAAATACAATTCTTATGAAGAATGCTTAAATGCATCTAAAGCATTATTTTTCTTTAGAAACAGAAGGGAAAATCATTCTTTGATCGCGAAAAACAATCCTTTGCCATCCAAGATCACTTTGGTCATTTTAAATATTATGTTTTCCACTTTATATTTTTTGTTTATGTTTTACCTTTAGCATGATTTAGTTAAACAATGAAAAATCTTTTTTAAATAAGAAAAAACATTACATAGGGCACATGGAAGGTAGGTTTCTTTTTCTTTTTGTTCCAGGTTTTTTCAAGCTTTAGGGAATAAAAGTTAAATCTAGTCAAATTTTTATATCTTCTATTTCAAACGATTTGTCACATTTGAGGGTTTTGTTTTTAAATATATAATAAGCAGATAAAAAGTATTACAAAGAGTAAAATGTTCTTTTCGCCAGATAATGCGTCTCATTTTGAGGATTATCTACAAAAGAAATCGAAACTAGAAAAACATAGAAGTTAAAATTATTCTTATTTTACAAGAAAAATATGTTAAATTCTCGTAAAATAAGATAACACAAGTTTAAAAATAGTAAAAAAAAAAAAGAAAAAATTCATTTAAACTAAAGAACCAGTTGAAATTATTCTTAAATTACTAGAGAAATATGTCAAATTGTTGTACAATTACAAAAGTAACAGAAAAAAAAGGTAAAATGAGAAAAATATAACTTGAAAATAGAGAAATAAGTGTGAATTTATCTTATTCTGTAAGCGAAATATGCTACATTTGAGTAAAATAACAGAAGAATAAGTAAAAAAATACTCAAAACCATAGAGTTAAGTTTTATGTTACTCAAGAAATACATACAAATTTTGTAAACTTAGAAGGAAAAAAACAGAAGAAGAGTTTTTTTTAAATTAGTTAAAAATACCTAAAACTAGAGAAATAAGTTTAAATTATTCTAATTTACAAGAAAAATGAATTAGAATCCTAGTAAGAAAAGAAAAAAAGAGAATTATGTTTTAAAAACTAGTAACATAAGAAACAAAATTGAAGACCTTTGGAAATGAGAATCAGGTTGCATCAACCTTCAACACGCGGCTGGCTCAGTTCCCTCTTTACTCTCTGGCAGACTTCGATCCAGTGTGTTGAGCATCTCAGCCTGGTCTCGCTCATTTGGCCGATTCTGCTTTTCTCGTGCCGTCATGTGATAGTTGTAAACATTCATGACGAAAAGGAAAATCCCGCCGGCTGTGATGACTGCGCCGCAAAGGAGGAAAAGGTACTTGTGGTCGCCAAACGTATCCACCAGTAACGCTGCCAGGAGACGAGACAACACAAGTTGAGGTCGTGATAACGTACGTGTGCACTAAGGCTGCAATTATAAGTCAGCATTGTCGCTAAAAATCGATAATAGGAATAGTCGACAATGAATCCCATTTATACTAAGTGAGGCATCTCAACATGAATATAATGTTCATTCAAAAGGCTTCTGCTGAGAGTCACTCATGCTCAATAACAGCTGTCTTGAACTGTAACAAAAACATTAAGAAATGGTGGTATCAACATCAGGTACGCCTACCAAAACTTCTTAGGTTTGGAGGTAACTTCGATTGAATACGGCAAATAAAAGCACTACTTATAAAGTTTACAAAGCAGACATTGCGTATCATGGCAGTACCTTGGTGACACACAAACATTTAAAGAGTCAGACGGTTGAACGAAACAGTCTGACTCGCCTCGGTGAGATTCAAGTAACATTCAATTCAATACGGTTTTGATGATATGCACATTTAATAAGCATATATTTCACTATTAGAGAGCGTGAGCGTTAATGCCAGATTGTTCCTGACAAACATATATGGAATTAAATGTATGTAGTCCGAAGAACGTCAGTTGTTAAAATGTTAAAAACAACAAACATTTGTTAAAACCATTTGATTTCAAACTGTTGAGAATCATTAAGCTCTTTTGTTACTGACTTGGCAATTGACCACTGAATGCACTTCACAAAATTCAGGTAATATTTAATTCATTGTCCTATTGCTGCTAATGCGCATATTCTTAGTTTACAGCGGTTGTTCCCAAAGTCAACCTGGGCTTGGACCCCCAATGAGTCGTTCAAAAAGCTCCCAGACTCCAACCTCAAATTTCACCAATTATATAGTGCTAGACATTCTGGTACAAAGAAATACTCAATTTGAGTGTCTCACATGCTCTTGCTTTTTATTTTTGCCCGATAACTCAAAACGTAGTTAAACACTGGTAATGGCAATTCTCATAACATGATTAGCTTTCAGACAATTTCGTTTTTTTTGTCTTTACATCTAATAAGCTTAAAAACCCCGCCTCATGTTTGTACATTGTATTCCACGGCTAAGCGAGTTTTGGGAACAGTTCCAACCCCTCGCATCAAAAAGTGCTGTTTGAAATGTTCTCAAATTGTTAACGGATGACTTCTGAACGACAGAAGTCGAGATTGATGTCAAGATTAAAGCCGAAACGATCTTGAACCTATGACTCTTCTTTTCCAGAGAATTCATCAGGTGTAAAATAGTGGTCAAAACTTCCCCACTGTGTTTTCAAATGATGCTGGATTTCTTCTTTGATATCAGCTTCTCGAGGCTGTCTGGTGCTGGGAAATCGGCAAAGGTATCATTTCCCATTCGTCTCTCATAAAGCCAACTTCTCCAGAAAAGCTGAAGGTTAAATATTGATGATGTTCTTTTCTTCAGAAAAATATATTATTATTACTATTATCTCAGACATTGTGTCACGAAAGATGTTTTTCACCCCGTGGACCCCAATTTGGGAACCACTGGTTTACATACAGGGATAAAAAAATGGTTGTTTCATTTATTCATTTGCATTGATTCATGGATTGATCTCTAGCGATCAAGCACTGCGCTTAATTGGTTTTAGAATTTGTGTACGAATCTGCAGTATGTTCAATGAAATGGTGCATTTTTAATTGTACCAATTTTTCTTGTGTGTATCATCATTTTCCACAAAATGAAATCAACTTCATGCTAAATGTTAGAAGAAATAATAATCATTTGATTTTTCGTCTAATCGTTTCAACAGTCGTGACTAATTGACTATTAAAATAGTCGTTACTTGTAGCCCGAGTGCTGACCTTTACATTATCCACCTGGAAGAATTCATCAAAATATGCGGCAGAAGCAGAAAAATGGAGCAAGGGTCAAATTTCAAGGGGAAAAAAACGAAATTGTGGGACTATTATGCTCCTTCTGGCAAAGCGAGAAGGCAATTTTGCAGGCTGCTAGCAAAACGAATCAGAAGAGAGGCTCCTTCGTCTGGAGGAAAGGGAACAAAAGTGCTTTTGGTCAGATTGAACTGAAGCAGCCAGATTTCGTCTTTGTCTTTAGACGCTGGCCAGGTGTTTATCACGCTCACGTTCCAGCAATTGCCAACGTGTCGCAATCGCTCCTTCTTTCGATGAGATTATTGAGCGAGGAGTTCTACCGTTAAATTGTGTCATATGAGAGCGTGACAACCTCAACCACGGCCCAAAAGAAGAAAAACTACCGTATTTTCCGAAGTATAAAGTGCACCTGAAAACCCCCAATTGGCCAGATATCGGAAAGTGCCCCATATAATCCAGTGCGCCTTATATACCGTAAAATACCCTGGCTAAAATTGGAAACATTCTTACAATTAAATGATAACGCATGCAGTATCTGTTCTGACTTTGAGGAACATATAGAGTGGTCTTCGGGTGCCCATCTGTTATTAATTGTTGCTAAAATTAATTTTAGTGGTGGAACCAGATGTCATAATGTTATTTTCTGTTCTTATGTTCTATAAAATGAATTAATTTAAATGCATATATTAATTTTTCATGCAACCCTAGCTCTTACTGTATTTTTAATGTCATGCGCCTTTTAGTCCAAAGCACTTTATTTATCATTTATATTTATATATCACAATTTTTGGGGGTGCGCCTTGTGCCTTATAGTGCAGAAAATAAGGTACATATATTAAGGATGTGTTAAAAAATAGAGAAAAAAGAAAGATTTTTTCAAAAAATGCTGCAAAAGGTTGAGCTAAAATGACTAGTGAAATTTGTAAAATACACTTTTTTCCCCTCCTAAAACTTAATATTTGTTTAATTTACAATTTACTTTTATTCATTATTTTGCCATCTGCCATAGAGTATTTGACTAAATTACAAGTATCATTTACATTTTTTAATAAAGATAATTAGTTTTGTAGAAAAAGTCATAGAAATATTTAAAACAAGTCAAAATTATCTGATATTTTATGAAAAATAAAAAAATATAAATAATTTCTATAGCAACATGAGAAAAAAAATTCAAAAATGGACAAAAAAAAATAGCAAAATCTGATATGCAAAAGAAATATGTTTGCATTTGGGCATTCTTTATATTTTAATAATATTAATAAAACATACATTATAAAAATAAAATACTTAAAACAACCGGAAGGGATTCAATGGTTCACAAGAAGGGTTCTTTTTAACAATTTACTTAAGCACAGTTCTTTGTATACCAAAACAATCAGATGTTTTTACTCAACAAAAGCAAAATTATCTGATAATTTAACAAGCCCATTTTACGCGAAAAGGTTATTGATTTTGCATGTTTGACTACATCTTAAATTTTTTTTACCTTTAGCAAATTTAAATTTAAAAAAATATATACAAACTGTGCCTTTGGTACAGTATCATTTCCTAAAGAACAAGTCGTTAACATTTGTCACACCTTCAAAGGTTGTGCTATGTGATTGATAGCACTCATATGGAGGATGTGCGCAAAACACCATCCTCATTAAAACGGCCTTAGTTTGGCACAGCATTAATGGGGTCCACCATCTGGCATAATCACCTTTTGCAACCAACTCCCGTTTAAATATGGCACAGGTACGCTGACTTACAAGGTGCTGAATGGGGCATCGACAGCCACAGTCAATTAAACAGAATAGCTTGGCTCACTTCTAATTGAAGGGGAGCAAAAATCTATGTATACCACATTTTCTGCACTATAAGGCGCACCAGATTATAAGGCGCACCTCCGAAAAAAAAAATCCGTTGCAATATATTTTTCATACATGAGGCGCACCGGACTATAAGGCACATGAAATTGAGACTGCAGTAAGAGCTATGGTGTTTTTCCGTGTATGATTGCTCAGTTGATAGTCATAAAACATTGTAGGGAGCAGGGTGCCAAAGCTTTACCACTACACCACCAATGGTTCCGATAAGATACGAAAAGGTATTAGAGCTTAATCAATTATCACACTTTATTTATTCATCATAATGCATTTCGTTCCGCATTCTGATAAGTTTAACAGTCTCTCCAGTTTGTCACCTGTGCGTCAAAAACATTGTGGTTCAATATGTTTACATACGTGAAAGAGCTTGTCAAGTATTCTCTAAGGTCCGATGGTGAAGAAGTGGAGAAATTGTTTAACCTATCAGAATGCAAAATGAAATGTACTACGCAAGTCAGTGTTTCTGGCACCGTGAGTAAAACTAGTGTGATAATGAGATAAGCGGTTTCCTGTGCCATCTGTACTCCTGGTGGTCTAGTGATAAAAGTGTTTGCACCCTCACTACCATGTCAAAGGTTTGGCTACTGTTGCATACACTATATTGCCATTTCGGCCAGTAATGATTATTGATTCTTCAATCATTATTCAATATACTGTAAAACCCCATCTTGTGATGCACACCTATAAATACTGTATGCATTTCCAATCTTGTCCATCAAATTCTTCAGTGTATAAGGCGCACTGGGTTATAAAGCGCAATTTCTCATTTCTGGGATTCTGGGTGCACTATGTAGTCCGTAAAATAGCGTGTACAGACGCTCCCCTACTTACGTACATTCGAGTTACGAAAAATGGTAGATACGAACATTTTTTGGGGGATGTCGAAAAATATCCGGACCTTGCTGCAAGTTAGGTTTTGTATTATGTGCACCTTTTTCCAAGTAGAGGACCGGCTTCTTTCCGCCGCTACAGGCGTGTGGCGCTGTGAGAGCTCACCCACCATCCACCCCGAAGAAGAAATCCGCTTCCTCCTCCTAGTTCGCGTGTAAACATACTGTACTGTAACTCCAGCGCGCTAGGAACTTTGACATTTTTATTCTTTAATATCTTGTGCATTTATTCAATGTTCCTATGTAAAGAGGCGAGCTGTTTCATTTGAAATGAAGGTGGAATAGGAAAGCTTGATGCGGTTGGGAAAATGGTCGGATCGCTTTTTCTGGGTCACTTTCTATCACGGAGGAGAAAGTCGCCTGATTGTTAAAGCTCATCTTCCAAAAGTAAGTAAAACTTAACTCTATGTATCTTTACAGAGCATATTATTTTATTAAATGTTTATTTTTTAGTACAAAACAATACAGGTTACTTATACAAGCTTTAAACATACTTATATAAACCCTGAACATACAAAATATAACACTGAGGCAACTTACGAATGATTGTTCGGAACCTATCTCGTTCGTGAGTAGGGCAGCGTCTGTATATACTATATCAAGAAGCATACTCAGGGTTACCTAATAATTGTGCCCTCTAGAGGAGCATGCAAAAAGGAGCGACTTTTACCCTTTTAAATGTGCACTCCAGCACAGATCAGACAAACCGAGGACCTATAAATTTCAACCTCATTAAAAACCCGGCAGAGTCGGTTTGTCAGCGTGCCGGCGTAGGCAGCTGGTTAAGTTATGCACCGTCAGTGCTTCTACTAAGCCTTTGTTCAGAAGACCCCCACACAGCCGCTGCACTGTGAGGGCATCAGTTACAAGAGGCGTTAATGGGAAGTCTTGAAAGTTGCAGTATCATGTTAATAGCTCCAGAGTCTGAAAACAGTTGGGGAAAGAATAAAAAAATAACCCACTTGGGGTCAAGAGTGGACCAATCCACTATTTGGTTTATTCGCTAATACAGTGGAACCTCGGTTTTCGAACGCCTCTCAGTTTCGGACAAATGTGTTCGACCAAAAATTTCGAGAAATTCTTGCTTCGCTATTTGGTTAAAAAAAACGGAGTTCGAACGCCGGTAATGCGTGAGTGCGTACGCTAGGGTGCGATGCTGAGCGGCGTACGGGTAATTTAGCCCCTAATTATGCCTCCGAAGAAGGTCGGTGCAAGCAAGACAGGTGGAAAAAAACAAGTTGTTCGTACAACTATTGCCTTTAAGAAAGACATAACGGCTAAATATGAAAGAGGTGTACGAATTTCCGATCTTGCTAGTG
Organism: Urocampus carinirostris; assembly: GCF_059441175.1. Classification (NCBI taxonomy): domain Eukaryota; kingdom Metazoa; phylum Chordata; class Actinopteri; order Syngnathiformes; family Syngnathidae; genus Urocampus; species Urocampus carinirostris. The sequence goes on along the minus strand of NC_142354.1, from coordinate 30,650,540 downwards.
AATACAGCATGGCTAAATCTACTATCAGTACGATAGTAAAGAATAAGGAGGCTGTGAAATTGAGTGATGCGACTAAGGAAGTTAGCGCTATAAGCAAGCAACTGCCGCAAGTTTTGGAAGAGGTTGAAAAACTTTTGATGATTTTTCTCTTCCCACCGTCCACCACAAAGGTAAGAAATCCTATTCATAATCCTTTTTTTATTTTTACACGTTCATGTTAGCGTAATCTTTCATACGGAAGATTACGATAACGCGAACGTACGATTAGCCTGGGTTGGCTTCATGTTTACGTTCGTGGTAAACATTAAGGGTGTTGGAACGGATGAAAAAGATTTTACATTACTTTTAATGGGAAAAATGATTTTCGGTGATCGACCAAATCGGTTTTCGGACAGGGTTCTGGAACGGATTATGGTCGAGAACCGAGGTTCCACTGTATAGGTAATTTTAATCAAAAAGAAATGTTTTTGTCTTGTACTAAAACAAATGCAGAAAAAAAAATTCTGTCCGGTTTTTTTGTCAAAAGTCAAGGCAGAAATCGTAATTTTGGTTTTAAACCCCAAGTAAATAACCTAAAACGTTTTGAAACTGCTCATAAGTGGATTTTATTGGACAAAAACAAAACCCCAAATTTTGGCCAATTTGTTACATAACAACACCAAAAAAAGTGTAATATCTTATCAAGCAAAAATATATATTTTTTTGTTGTTTAATGTTTTTTTATTTGTTTTAGATCTCAAAGTTTATGACTTGTAAAACGAACTTCATATACACTTCATTAAAAAAAATGTGTTTTTTAATTTATAAAAAAAATTCTATCGTACATAACCCAACAGAAGGTTTGGACATTTCATACAAGACATCCAAAATTGTATTATTTTCTTGTGGTAATTTGTTTCAAACGTTTTCAACAAGTTACAAAAAGAAAAGTTGTTATAAAACTCAAAACAAATATCTCCTATCCATTCGACCAATGACAGCATGTGAAAATGCATTAGGTCTTATCTCATTATCACACTATTTTAAGTCACAGTATCAGATATGACAAGAGAAATGAGAAAACAAAAAGTGTTTTGAAATCGGTATAAAATGTTTAACTTTATCTCAGCTCTAATTCAGCAATGTAAAAGACAAACATTTCGAATTTGTGCGGCCATGTTTTACTTAACTTTCAGCATGACTGAATTATTTTCCACAATGCCTTTCTCTTGATTACGTTCAGAATATTGTGTGCTTCGTAAAAACTTGGCAATTTAACAATACAATACAGTGGAACCTCGGTTCTCGACCATAATCCGTTCCATTTCTTTGAACGAAAACCGATTTGTACGATCACCGAAGCCGTTTTTTCCAATTAAAAGTAATGTAAAATTGTTTTAATCCGTTCCAACACCCTGAATGTTTATCTTGAATATTTAACGTAAAGCTAACCCAGGCTAATCGTACGTTCGCGTTAGCGTAATCTTCCGTAATAAAGATTACGCTAACATGAACGTGTAAAAATAAAAAAATCAGGTCGTTTACACGTCATTTAGCACCCGAGTCCCCACAACAAGTGGTGAGCGGTTAAAGGATAAAGAAAATAATTATGAATAGGATTTCTTACCGGTCGGCAGAAGCCATGCTGTATTCCTGAAAGAAGGGAAACTCTCACACCTTCTTCATATTTTGCTATTATTTCTTTCTTAAATGCAATAGTTGTACGCACTACTCCTCTTTTTTCACCTGTAGCAACTTTGCTGCTTGCACCAACCTTCTTCCGAGGCATAATTAGGGGTTAAAACACTCCCTTCACCGCTTTTGAAAAACGAAAACAGAAAAGGAGTGCGCATTGCCGTGACAACAGTTCTTCACGAGGGGTGGGGGCAATCTACACTCGTACGACGCTGAGCGTCGCCCCTACCGTACCGGCGTTCGAACTCCGATTTTTTGAATGAAAAGCGAAGCAAGAATTTCTCGAAATTTTTGGTCGAGAACCAATTTGTTCGAACTGAGAGGCGTTCGAAAAACGAGGTTCCACTGTACTTATTTCAGTGATCTGCAACCTCTTCTGTACCACAGAACAGTTTGATGTCTGACAATAGTCTCACAGCCGGGCCCAATAATAACATAAGCAGTTTGGTATTTATGCGTCGTCTTTATCCCTAGTGGTCTAGTGGTTAAGATCTGGTGCACTCCTAGCCGCCACCAAGGTTTGATTTCTGTTAAGTCCAATGTTAAGCAATTGTGATCAATGACATGCATTCCAATCACTCAATGCACAAATTTATCTAAATACCAAAGCCATATTCCCGTAATGGGAGGTGGATAGAGTCAAGGACAGACTCACATTCACCAAACATTCATTCCACTTGGCTCTTCCCAACCCGACACCGAAGATTAAGCCCACAGCACAACAAGGGCCGAGTTGCTGTGCCATGCAACCCTACATCTTTTTTCTTTAGTGCAACTTTAACCCTTAGTGTAGTTTCAATTCCATATCCATTTCAAGGTGCCTTATATATGAAAGAAATATCACAAAAGCCTATTTTTAGAGGGTGCACCATTTAATCCGGGAATATGTTAATAATTTACACATAAGTAAAACTTACTATACACTATTTTGTCATTCTAATGTCTTTATCTAGGGTGCTAGGGGTTTGAAGCCAATTACCTTAGGTTTCCATCACCCGATTTATGGATATTTCACTTAGAGATTCTCACCTCAGAACGGATTAATGTTGTATTCAGGGGGTCTACTGTATAGCAACAAGAATGCACATAATGTTGCATCATGACTGTACCTGCAGTGGGCGGTCCAAGTAGCATAGGCACACATTCGATGATGGTGACCAGTCCAACAGCACTCGGGAACCGTTGACTCCCCATCAGGTCCATCAGGCACTCAAAAATAAGGGCGAAAACCATGCCGAAGCCCACTCCGAAAAATACAGCATAGACTACGAGAAAGGTGTAATCTTCAATCAGCGGGCACAGTAAATGGCAGGTTCCATTGAACACCATGGCAAAACTGAAGAAGTATTGAACCCTGGGTCGGATCCACTTGCTGTTGGCGATCAAACCGGTACCGGGCCGCACAAACATGTCCACGAAGCCCATAATCGAGAGCAGATATGCAGCAGAGTACTTGTCGACACCGTGACTGACGGCATAGTCCGACAAAATGAGGATTGGCGAGTAGGCACCGAAAATAAACATGACGTTCCCAGTGAGGTAGATGAGAAAACCTCGATCTTTGAAGAAGGAGACATCTAACACTTTTTTGGTGTGGCTGCAGCAGCTTTGCTTAGGTTGTTGTGTCTGCTCCTCAATGTCTTTCCTCGGTGCGGAGGATAAAGAATTACAAGAAGGGATGGGCCTCATCAAGGCGCCGGCGACGCAACAGTTGAGCATAAGAGCCCCGAGGATGAGGAGACTTCCTCTCCAGCCAAACCTGTCCAGGAGGAATTGATGGAAGGGGGCCAAAAAGCACAAAAAAACGGGACTTCCTGCCATTGCAAGGCCGTTGGCCAAAGGACGCTTGGTCAGAAAGTATTTGCTGATGATTGTGAGAGATGCGTTCAAGTTTAAGGCTAATCCACAGCCTGTGTAGAGACAAATAATAATTATGTATTTACCAAACAGAGTATTCGATTTGCCACAACATTTAGAATTATGAAGCAAAAAATACAAATGAAAAAACATTCCCCATTAACAGACAATTTCACCTTTTACATAGTATTTTTGACTATTTTCCTATATTTTAATTTGTTTCCTAGAAAAATAGGTCAAATCAGAATAAATAACCCTAGATAAGTAATAAAGATTAATTTCTGACCTGTTTACCCTCACTAGGGACATTTTTCATAATGGGATTATTATACTTTTATTCTTATCTATATTCATATTTAATATATTTAAACCTGCTTATAAAACCAATTGTTGCTTTGCGACCGGCATCGAATTTTCTCATTTTATGTATTTTTTCTTATCTTACTGACAAATAATTCTTGAAAATCAATTTGCCGGCCGTTTAAAGCTATATTTTAGCAATGTTTGCAATAGAAATGTGTTTTTAATGTTAAAATATTACAAAGAACATTTTTTGCAGTGAAATGGGAAACAATTTGTATTTTATTTATTTTGCATAATAAAATTAAGATTTCCCCACTAACTATTTCAATTTTTTTATTGGGTGAAAACAATAAACAAAGCCTAAATTACTGTTGACAAAAAGTTTCTGTGTGCTTTGCAACAGTCAGTTGCATAACAAATTTGTTTGAGTAGGAAGCAAGTCAAATTTCTCATGAGCAAGAGAAAACTTTGCTCACTCAATGCACTACTGAATAGCTAGCATTAGCTATTTTCAGTTACGTGTGTGTGGATGCACCTCGTCAAAAGTGCTCTACTGAGTAAGCGTGGGGATACAATTGCCCACTAGTATTACCAGGGTTGGGGAGTAACAGAATACATATAACAACCAGGGTTGGGTAGGGTTACTCCAATACCAAATATGCTAATAAAAGACAAAAGAAACTAAATATGAATAAAATTACTACATTTTGTGCAGGCTTGGGGAGTAACTGAATACATGGAACGGCAAAAATGACGTTGGCAAGCCGTTTGGATTTATTTTCATTTTGTTTCTGTCGCATTTTATGTTAGTTTTGCCTGAGATCAAAGAGATCAAAGCCAGGAAAGAAAACTTACCACGTGTTGTGAGTCATAATTTTATTCATATTTAGTTTATTTTGTCTTTTATTAGCATATTTGGTATTAGAGTAATCCAAAAGTAATTGAAAGTAATCAGGTTAAAGTAACCCTACCCAACCCTGATAACAACATTATGTAATTAGGATGCAAAAGAATTGTTATTGTATTCCGTTACAGAAAAAAGACCTTATCAAGTTACAGGTAAATTTACTTAAAATAGTATATACTTTCAAGGATTACAATTCCACCTAAAAGTATATTTAAATATACATAATGTTCTGATTGACAAATTGTGTCCATCATAATTTCAATTACTGATACTTGAGAGAGCCAAAACATGATGCCTGAGCGAATCATAGTAATGTCCGTCGCACAGTTAATACAGATTGCATGTTTTTCACACTGTGTTGCAGGTAAAATCACTTTTCTTTTTGTCTTTATTTAATTTGTCTTTCAATTTAGTACTTAATTTGGTAAATTGGCATGAGCCTGCAGTTTGGTGAGGCCAGCGCAGTTGTGGGCTAGGATGTGGTCAAGGACATTTAGTGAATATGATTGATTGTCTTTTTTTTATGTTTAGAAGTTAAATGGTGTTTAAAATCGCTATAGGATCACGGTATTGTTATATAGTGAGAATGTTTTACTTAGCCTAGTAAATCTGCATATTGTCAAAAGGTTTAGCATCTTCAAACAAGTTACATTTGGGACACAAGACATCCCAGTTTGTCTGAAATTTTGAAAGTGAACACATGGTGTGCTTAAAACAATATTTAGTTCTTAAGGTAAATTAAAACAGTGTACATGTTGTCTGTCATGCGAAACAGAAAGCTTTATTTTTGCTTAATAAACTAGACGCGTTTTTTGTAAAAAGACTGTACAAGCAACTACCTGACCCCGGTTTCCTCCAATTGTTTTTTTAAGGTGAGATTGTTAATTCATCTTTAACAAAATTTAATAATTGTATTTATATGATGCTTATTTTGTCTTTTATTAGCATATTTGGTACTGGAGTATTCCAACCGTATTTAAAGGTAATCAAGTTACATTACTGCAATATTATGGTATTTGGATTACGTTACTGATTAAATTGTTCAACAGGTAACCCTGAGTATTACACATGGGGCTAAGTACTACGAAAGTTGTCCTTGGTAGGCTTAATGAGCCAATGAATGTGATATGAAGCAAAAAAGGGGACAAAAACTGTACCTGCAATGAGGCCGATGCATAAATAGAGGTAAACTATTGAGTTCCCGAAGGAGGCTGCTACCATGGAGGCCCCGCACATCAGGCCCCCCAGGATGACTATGGGTCGGCTTCCGTAGCGATTGACCAGGGCGCTGCTTATTGGCCCTGTGAAATATAGACAAAATGACCTAACGAGCTGCAGCTACAACTAGTGGAAAAGCACTACATTCGTAAAGGTCGTATGCTAATCATCACGGAGACCTGGCTCAACCAGAGGATCCCCGATACTAGGAAGCAGCTAGCCGGGCACTCTCTACATCACATCTAGCACTGAAAGGAGAAGCCTTTCAAATTTGGTGTACTATTGTATAATGAAAATAAAGACAATTCATTCATTCAAAAAAAATTCAATTTAAAGTCGACATGAACAATCTGTCAATTAATGGTGCTTGTTTAGAATAGCTCCTATAAAACAGAATTTTTTGCTTGATGTACGGGAAAAATACAAAATATTTCAGATACCATGGTATTTTGCTTATTATAAATTGCTCCAAAGTATAAGTCGTGCTAGGACAGAAATACCTAATAGGTACAAAACGGAGTATAAATTGTATTTTTTGCAGCTGATGTAGTCACGTGGCAAAAAAACATGATACGTTTCATAATGAAACAAGACAGACAATGATAATTTTCTCATGAAAATGATGATGACACTAGCTTTCCGCTACTATAGTCTTTGCAACAGAAAACAACACTAGCTTTCTGTGCCGAAAGAGAAACTAGTTTTGGGCATAGCTTCCTGCTACCGTTTAGCATAGGAAAAACTGTTTTTGGTGTAAAAGAACAAAAGGTTTTTGGTCTAGAAAAGGCTGTTGCATCACCAGATGACGACAAACACTCATAACAGCAGCGGGTCCAATTGAAAAACAGGCGGCAATTGTAGCACAGCGATTGCATAGCCCCAATTGTTTGCATGGAGAAATTGGAACTTTGCTTACCCTGTCCTTGGGGAACCTCTGACTGTTTTGTCTTGGTCGGGTGCTTTGAGCATCAAAAGCTGCATGATGTTAGTTTACCTGCTGTCGTGTACAGTATGCCTTTCTTTTTTGCCTTTGCCTCCTTTTAGGTAGGTGATTGTGACTTTGCCTGTGTTTTCGCGCTCCGTTCGCGTCCGGGCTAAGGCTTCCACTTTTGTTTGGCCCAGGTTAGCCCTGTTAGCAGTCGACTAGATAGGTACTTTGTCGTAATCATTTGGTATATTTAAGGCTGGGTTTGTGTTTGTTGCTGTCGCCGTTTTTTTGTTGTTGGTTCCTTGATATCCTGGCTGCTTACTGCATGCTTTTGGTCGGCCGGCCTCGCAATTTACCGCCGATCGGTCCCGGTTAGCCCTTTTTAGCAGCAGACTAGCCTGTCCCGGCTTGTTTAGCCCCTGTTAGCTCTCTGTGTGATATTTTTGCCAGTTCCTGATTTTGGCTCCTTGCCATTTGTTGTGCCATTGCTGCACCCCCCTGTGACAAAACGCTGAAGCACAAAAACTACCAAAACTTGGCTTGAACACGAAAAACTTCTTTGACTAGTTAAAATGTAAACTAATATGGTGACTGGCTTGTAAGGGTGCTGGTGTTCTTCACATGACGTCACAGCTCAAGAAGTCAAAGACGAGACAGACTGTCTTTAAAATGTATTGTCTTGGAAAATAATTGGAATATACCAATGAAATATACACTGTACATAAAAAAATAGAGAAAAACTTGTGGAAAATTGACCAACTTTTAAATAATACCATCGTATCTGTTCCACAATCAAATAATATTATAGTGTGTCAATAATATTGTACCACCACACTTTTATCACAAAATAACTAAAGGCATTTCATCCCCAAAAATATCTTTCAGGAAACGCACTGATCAGAATTAGAAAGCAACAATGACTTTCGCATGGATAAAAACGTTCTGAAGGTTACAACAGTCAGCAACTAGTCTCTCGCACTGCTCAGGTGTGATTTTGGTTCATCCAGCCTCCTTCACAGTTCGGTGATTGTAGTGGGTACTTGGTCACCAAGGATTTTCCAAAGGTTCTCTATTGGGTTGCGATCCAGACACTGAGTAGGCCATGCCATTAATTCAACGTTTTCACTTTCAAGGAAATTCTTTACCCGTTTTGCTGTGTGACATGGAGCATTTTCCTGCATGAAGACTGCCGGCTGATTGGACGATGAACAAGAATAAGCAACCATGTGCAGTCGAAGAAGGTTCTTATACACATTTGCATTCACTCGGCCATGTAACTGAAAAAGAGGCCCAACTCCGGCATAAGAAAACGTGCCCCAAACCAATGTCACTTCTTCCTCCACCTATCACTGACTTTTTTTTTTACACTTTGGGTTTAGTCTTTCTCCAACGTATTGCCGAACGTAATGCTTCCCACATAGATGTTTGCATCACTGAAGTGAACTCTGAACCAGTCTTCCTCTGTCCACAAAAACATGCTCTTCAGCAAAGCTCAGTCTAGCTTTTTTTTCTAATAAGAGGTTTGGTCACTGCAGTGTGGGCCTTCAGTCCAAATGCTCTTAAATGGCGACATCCTTACCATGTTCAGCATTGAACTGGCAAGCGACTCAAGCTGAAGTGTGGAAACGAATAACCATTGACATCCTCCGCAGTGACCTGTCCTGTCTTGCATTTGTCTTCCGTGTACGACAAGCCTTCTTGGGTGACTTGAATGAGTTTGTAGTTTTGTTAAGATTCCATTTTCAAAGATTTGTAACGATCAACTTGTCTTGCTATGGCTGATAGGGTCATCACTTTCTTTTTCATCTGGACAACCTGCTGCCGGAGGCTTTCAGTCACTTTAGAATGGCCCACCTTCTAGCAAAGTCAGTGAAACTGGCAGTTAAAATGCAAGTTAAATAGACAGATAATCAAGGAAATTAGCACCATGTTTTAAATTAGCACCGTTAAGTGGGAGACATTATTGGCAAAATAAAATTTTTTGAAATGCATTATCCATTTTTTTGTAGGAGCATGGCATGTCCTTAAAATGTTTAGTAAAGACGATGTCATATTTTTTTTAATAATTCAATTGTTTGTAAATTTTTATGTAATTTTGATCTCCTGTGTATATAGATATTATGGAAAAAATGCACTATTTTCTCACAAGTTTGGGTATCTTATAAGGAACATTTAGTTGTTTTGTGGGTGGCACGGAGGCTGAGTCCAGCTACCAGCCCTCCTGTGCGGATTTGCATGCTCCTCCCGTGCTCTTGTAGAGTTTCCTCCGGACACTCCGGTTGCCTTCCACATTCTAAAAACATGCATGTCAGGTTAATTAGCCGGCCCATTTTGTCCATAGGTGTGAATGCGCCAGTGAGTTGTATGTCCCTGTGTGCCCTGCAACTGACTGGCAACCAGTTCAGGGTGTCTCCTGCCCACTGCCCGGAGACAGCTGAGATGGGCTCCAGCACCCCCGTGACCCTATTGAGGATAAGTGGTGGAGATGGATGGATGGATAGTTGTTTTGTCAGTTTGCTCCTGTTTGAAGTAGAAGAAGGCAAGGCTAGTTTTTGGGGTGGAAGACGACACTAGTTTTGCGGGCAGATGATGATGACAATAACTTTATGCACCGAAGAAAAGTAATCAAGTTTTTGACTTCTGAGTCAATGGCAGTTTTTTTGTAGAAAGAGGCAAGGCTAGTTTTGGAGTATAGAAGACGACCACACTAGTTTATGCAAAAACAAAAAAAGTATCTCATTTTTGACGTAGAAGGTGACACGGGTAATGGGAGACAATAGTTTTGGTCAAAAATAAGATGTTGCTTGTAGCATTGAAGATGTTAGTTGTTAGCATAGGGAAACCTTTGCTGTGCTTAAGGCACAACATTCAATTTTTTTTTAATTTGAAAACATTTCTACAGCAAATTTAAAGGCTTTATTTTAGGAATCACATTATATATATATATATATATATATATATATATATATACAGTAATCCCCCGGTTATCGCGGTTAATGAGGACCAAAACCACCCGTGAAAAGTGAAAATCCACAAAGTAGCGACGCCCCTTCAAAATGCTTAAATTTTATTTATTTATTATTATTTTGTTATTATTATTTTAGACCCGCGAAGCTCTGAACCCGCAAAGTAGCGAGGTCCCACTGTATATATATATATAATAAAAATGTTTGTTTTTTTTAAATGCACCAAATTATTTACTCAAAGAATTGTTGTCTGCCAAGGAACAGTAAATTGTCAGTTTGTGTTGTCAAACCAGAAGAACTGGAAAATGCCATTTGCACGGTCCTTACAACGCCACTTATCATTTGACTTCTTGAGTCAACAATTTTTCGGAAGTTGCTCCCATGGGGGTTTAATGCGACAAGGCGGTTTATGGGACCATCGCTGATGTATTTGCCCTGTCGCCCTCCGCCACTCTGCGACATTGCGAAGCCTCGCCAAGGACAATATGATGAAAGCCTCAGATGAGGCAAATATTTCAGCAGTTTGGCCTCTTTGAGTCCACGTCTGGTGAGGCACTACCATTTTTTGAGCGTAACCTTGGGAACAGCTTCAGTGATTCATGACAAATCCAGAGTGGACTCAAATAACACAAGTCGAAGAATAAAACAGTGACTGTGTTGACTTTAGGCAATAATCCGATTGGATTTGATTCCCGAACGAATCTGATTGAATCCTTTTGGACCGGTGATGTCAAACTCAGTTTGGCTCTGTGGTCGGATCCAGAATTTCTGCTGTCGGGAAAAACAGATCAGTAAAAGAATGTGAACCTAATTTTTTAGCTTATTTTAGTATTATGCTTTATCATTTATCCTACTTTACTAGCCTACCCTACATATAATAATCACCGATGACAAGGGATCTTTTCTGAGCATAACATATTTTTTCACAAACAATGAAAACACATTATTTACATGTTAGGCATTGAATGCTTTCAAGGGATACACAAATTCTAAATCATCCAAAATGTGAGAAATATGTTTTTTGCATAATATCTATATATACTGTATATTTCATCAGGATATTACAACTATTTTTAGAGATAATACATTTTCAAGACAGCCTGTCTTGTCTTTGACTTCCTGCGCTGTGACGTAATCATAGTAACACCGGTGCTAATTTAGTCTAATAGGTTACAAGTGTTTTAAGCCAAGTTTTGGTCATTTTTGTGGAAGATGACTAGGCGTTGTGTTGCCCGTGTTCACAGCAATGGTACACGAATGTCAAGCAGCCGAAATGGGTCAAACAGGACGAAAATTACACACACACAGCTAACGGGGGACTAAACCACCCGGGACAGGGCATGCAAGCTGGCTACTAAAGAGGGCTAGCCGGGACCCATCAGCAGGAAAATGGAAGCTGGCCGGCTGAAAATATGCAGTAAGCAGCCAGTCTACCCATGTACCAACAACCAAAAATGGCCACGGCAACAAACATGAACCCAGCAAATAAGGGGAGTTTGTGAGTATCTCTGCACTACTGTCCCACAGTGCTTTGGGGCATAAATATCCCGGATGAGCAGAAACTGCACCCCTGCACAAACAATCTTAATTCTTAAGTGCGTATACATGGACAAGAAACCTGAAGCTGAAAGGACTATATCCCCGCACACACCTCATGTCAACCACGTGGGGAATCTGGCATAGACGCCTTTGGCCGCAGAATGCCAGCGTCGCCGTGCCCCCGCACACCTGGCGGGGTTTTCTAGCAGCGCGGATTTCCTCCCTCTCCCAAAGATGTTTATGACACTTTTTTTTTAATTATGTATCCATTCAAAATAGAGACTAACATATGATTAGGTTGCAATTACGAATACGGAATTTACTAATACGACAAAAAAAAAGGTTAACGGGAGCTTGGCCGCAAAAAAATGTGAGCCCTATTTTTGACAGTGCTGTTGTCAACAGACTTGTGTCGTTCGCGAACAAAATGGCTCTATGAGGTGGCTCTTCGTCATCAAGTTGCAGTTTTCCTCGCAACCCACGCACACTTTCAAAATTTGGTGACCAAGAGGCAAAAATATTCAACATGTTTGATACTCACCGTTTTCCTCTATAAAGTGCCCCCCGCACACCCAAGGCCAGAAGCAAAATGACTATTGCCAGTGGCGTTGTGCGCAAGGTACACTTGGAAAACTGGCAATCATACTAAAACTGCATTGGGATATTTTGCGTGTTTAAACGGTTTATCCTAATCAGAATAGTGCTCTGGCAATATTTAGTTTTCACTCGGATTATTGCCTGCATGTAACTGTACCCAATGATCTCATGAGTGGACAGCGAGGAAAGTCTTGTTAATTTAAAGCCAATGGATGCAGTCATGTGAAGTCACTTACCAATGCTTATGTCCCGAGGAGTTCACATTTCACACGATTACAATTTCTTTCATTATGGTGAATTTTCACGTGAGGGCAAATTAAGGAAAGCAAAAGATTTCCTTTGCTTCATTATATTTTTCTTATCTTATGTGATTAGTTCTTCAGATGTTTTGACTTATTGTGAGATAACTGAAATGTGCCGAGCTTAAATTATCTTATGTATTAGCATTGGTATTGACAGAGAACACTTCAAATCACACAAGACCATAAAATATTTTTTTGTCTTTTAGTGGCTTACAAAATTTCAAATTGGACCAACGTACCTCCAGCATACATGGCTGCTAACATAATAGAAGAGATCCATGCTATGTCACTGTAACTGGCTTGCAAGTCCGCCTGGATATCTTTGAAGAAAATAGAGAGGGCTTTGGGCGTAGCGTAGGCAAAGCCGATGGAAATGTGAGCCCCGATCACGACCATCCAACCCCAGCCGCCATCTGGAGGTTTGGAGTCCAGCTCCTTGGTTGGGGCATGGGGCATTTTTCTAAGGAGAATGGAAAATGGTTGGAAATATGACACAAAAGAACTTGCACAATTGTATTACTATTTTACTAAATGTTTATCCTGGAGTGCCAAACCAAATGCTCATTGTATAAGACGTCCACTATGTTGTTATTAATGACAATGTATACAATTGAATTCTGTGCATGGAACAAATTGAGTACTTCAGTACAGTACACCATTCATTTTGGTTCATCAAAGATAGTGATCAGTTTGTCACTTGCTCCCGAACGTTTAAAAACGATCACAGGCGCTAATAAAATAATATAATAACCATTGGAAGACTCTTCTATTCAGAGTTTAGTCAAGCGATATCAGCCAATTTTCAGTCAACATGCCGCCTTTACTATGGATTTAAAAGCATGTGTACTTTGCAGTTAAACTCATGTCCAATAATCTTTATCCAACCACATGTTAATCTGTAAACTAAAATTGTCACAAAACTAGTCCCAGTTGTTCAATTCAAGTAAAAAACTTCCTTCGCTAGAATAATTTAATCAGTGAAGGTATTAGAAAAAAATAGTTATCTTCATCCACACATTTTTTTAAATAGATCAGGTATTATAAAATATATCATCGCTATCATGTGAAAAATATTATAGTTTTGGCAAAATTATTTTTTCTTAGTTCATTAATAAATTATTCCCATCCATCCATCCATTATCTGCACCGCTTATCCTCAGTAGGGTCGCGGGGGTGCTGGAGCCCATCTCAGCTATCTTGGGACAGTGGGCAGGGGACACCCTGAACTAGTTGCCAGCCGGTCGCAGGGCACACAGAGACAGACAAGTCGCTCGCTCATTCACACCTAGGGACAATTTGGACCGGCCAAATAACCTGAAACGCATGTTTTTGGAATGTGGAGGGAAACCGGAGTGCCCAGAGGAAACCCACGCAAGCACGGGGAGAACAGGCAAACTCCATAAAGGAAGATTCGATCTCATTACCTCAGAACTGTGCCGCACACGTGCTAACCACTGCGCTGCCGTGCTGCCCCTAAATTATTCCCTTGGTGGTTTAATAAATAGTACCTAAAAGAGAAATCATATTTTTCTTTTAATAACATATGTATTATTGCCAGGAAGCACAGGGGATGGGTGGTTAGCGCACAGACGCACAGTGCAGAGGTTCAAGTCCGTGTGTAGTTTGCATGTTCTCCTCGTGCTTGCATGAGTTTTCTCCGGGCACTACGGTTTCCTCCCACATTCCAAAAACATGCATGTCAGGTTAGTTGGCCGGTTCAAATTGTCCATAGGTGTGAATGAGCGAGTGAGTTGTCCGTCTCCATGTGCCCTGCGACTGGCTGGAAACCAGTTCAGGGTATCCCCTGCCCACTGCCTGAAGATAGCTGGGATGGGCTCCAGCACCCTACTGAGGATAAGCGGTGCAGATAATGAATGGATGGATGGTATTGTTGCCATACCTGACAACCAACTTTCATCATATTTTATGGGATTGGTAGGTAAAATATGACATTATTTTAATAAATTAATATAATTGCCATTTAACTCATGCCAACATGGATTTGAAAAATGTTTCCCTAATTTTGCTACCTTTTTTTGATCATTTCAAACTTTTCGTACAAGAGATAAATGAATAAATATACCACCTAGTATAACAAACAAATCTTAATTGACTGCAAGTGGAAAAAGGCCTAAGAAAGGTGCTAAAAGATTTGTTTGTATTGTTTATTTGGTAATAGAAATAAACTTGTTTTCACAAATTCTTTGATTTTATTCTATATAGTCAGTCTTGCTGTGAGTTCATAGGTGCCGCGTTGTGTTTGTGAGGGGTATTATCGCTTACTAAGTGGAATTGCAATCATTAATAAGGGTAACAATTGGCTGAGGGTAACAGGTATGTGCCTACCACGAGTGAACGTTATTCAGTTTTATTAAATATAGTTTTCTTTCGCGACTATTAACGACTTTTCGTTTCCTATTCTTTTTTTTTTTATTTGGAGGTGTGAGATAACACTCTCAGCCACCAGATTTTGCCCGCGCATGCGCATAAATTAATGTGATACTTGGGCAGATTTCGGACTTTGTGGTAAATGTTACGACTTACGAGAGGGAAAAGATTTACGTCTTGCAGAACCGTTGTATCTTACAACTTACGAAATAAAATGCCCTAAAGAAGGAAAAGACCATTTGATTTCGGGCGGGGAATGAGGTTTTTATTTTAAACTGAACACAATTTGGTTACTTAGAGTTGACAGGTGTGCTTTGCTTTTAAGTGAAAACAATATTAAAAAATGTTTTGGGGAAATAACTATATAAAAACTATAATATATTGTTTTACTTCATCTCCAAAAACAAATTTTGGACACTTTATTTTTTCATTAAAAATCACCGTGATTATAAGACTGTAAATTGGATACGACTCCAAGCTTGTACATGCTAATTTAACAAGTATTATTATCAATATTCTGGACAAAAGTGTTAAGTTATGCGTCTTTTTTTACTCTTTGAGTACAGCACGTGAGAGTGATTTGAACTGTATCCTCCTGAGGAAATTAACATTGCTTAATGAAAGTCAAACAAACTTAAAATTTCACTGTAAGAGGAATAAATAAGAACGAACATGTAATGGTTTCGGAACGCTTACCTTTTGTTAGCAGCCTTTGGGACAGTCCGCCAAACTTGGTCTGGTGGTCACGTGGCACCCGGTGTGTACTGTAGTAGGCAAACTTCCGGTTACAATTTGCTCCGTCCCCCTTTTCCCTTCAAATAACAAGTGATGGGTTTTCCGTCTCTTATAAGAGAACCGGCTTTTTCGGCTCGGCTCACTGAAAAGAGCCAAATTACATTTATTTGAATACAGAAAGTGCAACACAGCCTACCGTTACAACATCCCCTGATCTAAAACCTACATGATGGCAAGGACTAACTAAAAACAACTCTGGATGGGGAAAAGGAAGAAACCTTGAGCTGCAATGCAGTTGAGGTAATTCCCCCTTTTAGGATGACCATGCTCCAATGAATGTTGTAAGGGCATCAATTGACAATACACAGTCATCATCAACATGAATTATGGGTATTAACAGAATGTTCGGACCCCAAAATCTTGACTGATGCAGCAGGTTCGAGATGGCGTACACCAGGCCCAAGTGTGAGTATTATTGTGTGACTTTAAATTTTGACACAAAAACTGATTTAGGTTGATTCTAAAACCCAATCAGTGCACATAGATGTACATTTTACAACTAATAATAGGTTATCAACCAAATTTAGAGTAGATGACAAGTTATTAAACTGAAATAGAAATAAAACTGGGTTAGGAAGCTAAGTTTAACCAAACTCAGGATTTTTCATCTAAAACCTTAAACCAAATGTGCTAAATGTGGTCTATTGTCTTGTAAACGTGCATAAACCAGGGCCAGACTCATCCTTCTCCCCCAGGACAAAACGGCACATGAGTATTAGGACCCATTACTAATAAGCTATTGAATATATGTGTGTCTTAAAGGGATACCCAAATTCTAAAACATACAGTGTGAGAAAACGGTACATATTTTTTTAAACATTATATTAGTATATTCCAAACATTTTCCGAGATAACGCATGTTGAAGACATCCGTTTTGTTTTTGACTTTCTGAGCTCTGACGTCATGTGAAGAACACCAGCATCCTAGCAAGCCATTCTACATATTGGTTTGCATGTTTACAAGCCGAAAAGGTTTTGATTGTTTTAAGCAAAGTTATGGTAGTTAATGTGGAGAATGGCAAGGCGTTGTGTCGCACATGGGACAACAAATGGCAAGCAGCCAAAATGGGGAGAACTGGAAAAAAATAATACACAGCGGGCTAACGGGAGCTAACCCTGCTGGGACACGGTGGCTAGCCAGCTGCTAAAACCAGCTAACATGGACCGATTGATGGAAAAATAGGAGGCTGGTAGATCAAAAACATGCAGTAAGCAGCCAGGATAACCGGAAGCCAACAACAAAAAAACAATTATGATAAACACAATCCCAACCTTAAATATACTAAAGGTGGGGTGCAGATTGTATCCCAAAGAGCAGAGCACAGGGGCCCAAATGGAGAACACTCTCGAAATTGCAGATTTCTTCTTGGCTCTTAAAACCATCAGTAGGTCAGAATTTTCCGAGCGAAGGTTACGTACAGACAGAGAGAAATTAAATCATGTTGCATACACAGATATCGTCAACATGAAATATAGGTCCTTCGTAAGTTGTAGCATAAAAGTAGCTGAAGAGCCGTTGGCCGGTGCACCCATGCACGGAACCATATAGACAACCCAGTGCCATCTAGTGGGCATATATTTCACATTTGGGCTTTAAAAGGTACTTGAACAGACTACAGTGAATCCATTGTGTTCGTGAACGACACATCACCAAAAAAACTCAAACAAAATAAAACGCAAAACACGGAATTATGTCACTTCTGCTTCAATTTTAATTGTTTTATTTTCAAGTTATGTGCAGCGTGATTTTCACAGTTGAGCTCAACAACCACTTACAAACCAAAACCCCAGTCGGACAACAGGAAAAGTGTGGAAAAGAAAAAAAAGAATTAAAAAAGCATGAGAAGTGAAGTAGCACCCGGATGCACACAGTTGATGAAAGTAGCATTGTATTGCTAGACACAATAGCATTTTGTTGTACTGTGTACTTCATGACTGGTGTTCCCAATGTAGTTTATTGATCTGTAACGCTTATATATGTTGAAGCAGTTTGTACCACAGAGCAGAGAGGGGGGAAATCAATCTGAATGGATATTAATGGAGCAAGCAATATTTCTCAGAGCAGGATTTGTCTACCAATAACTAAAGAGGGGGGAAAAAACAAAGAACGGGGGAAAAAGCCACCAAAGACAACATAATCATCTACTTTTCAAGTTATAAGAGAAACTGAAGTTTAAAAACTGTGCAAGTACAGCAAACCTATAGTACAGTATATTACACATAACAAAAAAAACAATTAAAAATACAGTACTGTTTCAGTAGAAATCCTGAGTTCCCCGTTGCTTGCTTACCAAGTGTAAATGAAATTTTAACATGAACCTCTGATGTCTTTTTTTTTTCTAGGATGATTGTAACGATGTTGCAGCAGCTCTTTCAGAACGCGAGCCACTCTCGTGTAAATAGTGCAAAGATGACAAAAGGATCCAGCATGACGACATTATCTGCCACAAAGTGAAAAGTTTACATGGGCCGGGATTTGCCACTTAATCATGGTATTAGTTTTGGGGGTAAAGATTGTCGAGAAAAAAAAGACAATATGCAAGCAGCACCACGGCGAATTCACGGCCTTGAAAATGAGTCTGCGATTCTGCTGACGTGAGAGTGATTCAGTGCAACGCCGATTTAAGACTTTTTTTTTCATCAGGAGGAGGAACCCCTGTCATGATTTAACACCGGACAAGCACACGCACAAAAAAAATAATCGAAGCACGTTCACGACATGTAGCCTACTCACAGTTCCAAGAATTATTGCTACAAAAAACGCTTTCCAACACCCACGTTATTACAAGACCGCAAATGTGGTTTTGCATTGGGCTGCTGTTATTAACCTTTTAAAACTGGTTAGAGTGACCCTCCAGAGAAGCTCAATGCTGTTGCTTCAATAACGTCCAAAACTGTCTTTAAAAAAAAAAATCCTCCTCCAAATGGAATAGCTCAGAAGTCTCTTGAGGTAAGCCTGGTAGTTGGTCTGAACTTCCCACTTAGTGTTGACGCAAAGCTCACTGGATGTCGTTTCTCCAATGTGGAGAGGGAGTAATCCAACATCACAAGTTGTCTTCATGTGAGACGTTAAAAAAAAAAAAAAAAAAAAAAAAAGAAGAAGAATGGACACGACCGAAAATGGTGGGTGGCACGAGATGTCCCGTGCAAGACAAAATGTGACAGTTGATGAGGAGCCGCGTGGCATTTACATTTGACACACTTGACTCTTGCGGAGGGAGAGAACGAGGAACACACAAATATCATACAAGTTAAAAAATAGACTACGTCACAACTACATTTCAAAACAAGTCACATAAAAAAGGAGCATCAATGACTTAAAGCAGTGGCCGGCAACCACCCTGCCGTGGACCAGTACTGGGCTGCACAGGCAAAAAAAAATGTTGCCCTATTGTTTTGCTTATACCGCTTTTATTCGAGTATACCCTAATTTTTTTGCCCCTCCCCAAGAATAAAAATAACAGAGTCATCTACACTTCTTAATAGTTTTATGCCTGGCAAATACAATGTGACACTCCTAAGTTTCTTTTTTTTTAAAGTGAATACTGTTCAAAGATGGAAATTACTTTCTTTATTTGGGTCCAAAAATCAGACTAGTTGAGAACCACTGATCGAGCTCAGTGGTGGTATAGTGCTTACACAGTGGGTTTAGGCTTATTATTATTAGTAGTGTTGTTATATCTAATATTATTCGGCCAGGCCGCAAGTATAGTCAGATATTAAACTGGTCCTAAGTCCAGAAGAGGTTGCTGAACACAGACTTAGAGGGAAGTATAGGGAGGGGGGCACACAAACCTCAGAGCCGGCATATTAATCATGAGCAATGCTAATCATATTACCCGTATGAATATATAATTATATATTTATATATATATAGAATTTGACTTTAAGCTGAGATGTAGCATTCATACCATGCTTTCAAAAACAAAAAGATACCTCGCCCGTGTTTCGTAAAGAAATAGCGGCGCGGCTCAACAGTAAGCAAAACAAGTTGAGTAATTGCACTTATGATTCATTGTATGGTGTTCAAGAACAAGCATCAGTGTGGTAGTCGGTGCTGTCTGAAAGGGGAAGGGGGGAGACAAAAACGAGGGAGAGAAAAAAAAAAATACTGCAATCTTTTAAAAGCACCTCGGTCTTGATCTTGTCGAACCCCTAAAGGCTCGCCGGCTTTTTAGAAGTATGAAAACGGTGGTCTTTGTGGCGCCAAGCCAGAGTAACGCCAGGCACAAGGCAAGGCAGGCGGGTAGGACCACCCTACCCTCTCCGCCTCACAGATCCGCTTTACGCCACGTCAAAGAACCCGCTGTAGACACTGCGGGTACAGTTTGGCCACCACGCACTCAAAATGTCGGCCCAGGTCCCAAAGGCGGTCGGGCGTCTCATAAATTTTGGTCCATGCGTCGGCCTCGTCGTCATACTGGTAAAGGGAGTTCTTTCGACTGGTGCGGAAAACGTGCTCCTCCACCATAACCTGCGTGGCCCGCACAAACAGGTGCAGTTTGCCCTGCAGCAGCATGGCCTTGATGTACGGGCTGGTGGCTTGGTCAAAGGGTAGGTCCCTTTTGCGACTCCAGCTGTTGCGCTCGATGTCGTACACTTCTACCGTGAACGTGCGCTGGTGATTTTTGCAGATGCCGGCGATGTAGTAAACGCAATTCTTATAGAGGGCGGCCAGGCCTTGGCTCCGGGGGATGGCCATTGGGGAGAGGTGGCTCCAGTAGTCCTTCCGAGGGTCGAAACAGAAGAAATATTCACCTGCAGATGACAAAATGGGGTTTTGGAGTGTTGGTTTTGGTGGTTATGAAGATAAGATCTGTTTCCACTGTGCTATTCTCACCTCGTACAAAGTCTAACGTTTAAGACTTTTTAGTTCTTTGTAACATCTTAGCTGATAAGTCTAAAAATGTGATTTGTGAGAAAATGTGTACCTGGGGCATTCCACAGGGGTCCGTACTTGCCCCCCTTCTTTTTAGTATTTATGTGCTTCTGCTTGGTGATAATATCTGCAAGTACATTATTACTTTCCATTCCCATGGAGATGACACACAAGTGTAACGGCCATTAGAGGAACCCGCTCAGTCAAGTTGTGGAAATTTGGAGGCCTGTCTTTTTGGGATACATGGTTGTTATTTCATGTTTTGCACCTTAACCTAGAAAAAAAATCCAAATGTTTATTGTTGGTCCAGCTCATCGTCATGATTTGTTCTCAAACACTGATATGAACCTTAACAAATGTAATATCACCAAGAGTGACTCGGTTAAAAATGTGGGTGTCATATTGAAACCTATTCTATCGTTTCAGTTACTTGTGAGAAATATATTACTAGAATAGCTATTTTCCATCTTTGTAATATTACTGTTGCAATCTGATGCTGAGATTGGAATTCTTGAGTTTGTTACTTCTCGTCTCGATTACTGTAAGGTATTACTCTCCGGTCCTTTGATGTTAAGTATCAAAAGTTTGCAGCTGGTTTAAAATGTGGCAGCGAGACTTAACAAGGACAAGAAAGTTTGATAAGCCCCATTTTAGTTTACTTCCACTGGCTCCCTGTCCATTTAAGATGTAACTAACATACACAAGTTTGCATGGTCTTGCCCCATCAGATCTTTCTGATTTAGTTGAGCCCTGCTTGAAGCCTGAAGTCGGATTTTTGTCATGCTTGGGTTTTTAGTTTTTCCTTGGCCAAATGCAAGTTTCAGATCAGAGGATGTAGTAATGGTGGCCCTTACAGCCCTTTGAGACTCTCTGTGATTAAGGGTGATACAATAAATGTGACTTGGCTTTGCTGTGTAAAGAAAAAAAGCCCACTGACATAACATGTTGCTGATTCTAAAGCCCAAATGTGTAATATTTGACCAGTAAATGCTCTTACTATCTTTCAACATTCGATAACAAAAGTTTAAACTTCCTTAGTTGAAATGCAATTTTTTATTTACTCTGTAAAGGAGCTGTAGACAATTTGGAACGTTGTTACTCTCTGCTCCCATCTCAAGAGCCTTAGTCAGCTCATTCATGACACACGTGCCTTTCATATTCGCACTCGAATAAAAAAAACTTTTTTTTTCTCCGGTTGGTGCTTGGACCTGTACTTGAAGAAGACCTCTTATTTGAGTATTTTCATGCTACATTTACAAAAAAAGGGGGGGGGGGGAAACAAGCCCCTCCAGCACTCTCCTGAGCATCCATTCCTTGAACATAAGGGGTTCTGCCCCAAACAGCTCTGATAAAAGATAAAAGCAAATAGGCACAGTGGAAAATAAAACATAAGTGCTATTTGAACTTAGTTGTGCATTGTTAACAAATACATAAGAGACAATATTTAACTTTCAATTTTTTGGAAACACCTTAAACGACAAACTGCACCTTTCAGGGCGCTAACAAGCCACAATGAAAACCAGACTGGTGCTGCATAGATTCTATTTTTAAAAAAATGTCGAGGTCGACATATTCACTTTTCAACAAATAAATGTCACAGCTAGAAGTGTAAGGTGACATTTGAGATTTGTATTAACACCAACCATGTCTTGCATGATAAGTCTGTAATTGGAAGTAAGTCCTGACAAGAACAAAACAAAAATGGCTTTTGCGCACACAATTGCCTTTTCCCAAGACAACTCACATACCTTGCAGGACATAAATTCGGTCTCTGTACTCCACCGCGCTGTGAAACTCCATAGCTGTTGGCATTGGACTCACAGCCGTCCAACAGTTGTCCCTGGCGTCGTAGCACTCCACAGATTTCAAGGCATTCCGACCGTCGCCTTCATACACTCTACCACCCAATGCATAAAGCTTCCCGCAGCAGTGCACCAACCGACAGCCGATCCTCGCTCGCAAAAGAGGGGCATGCGGTAGCCATCGATTGCCTGCGTGTTCATACTGCCAGAAGTCGCTCTCTGCCCGGTGGTCGATGGACACCTCGCTGTTGCTTGGTCGATAGCCCCCTGCGATGTAGATGTCGTTTTCCGACGACACATGAATGCCAACCTCTCGGAGATCATTAGGCGGCTTGCACAGCTTAAACACCCTGCCCGTGGCTGTGTCGAGGCAAGGCACCGTCTGCTTCTTCCCTGAGTGTTTGTGAGCGGCATCAAAGCAGATAACCATCTCGGAAGCGGTCATTCCCAGGCGCTGGGGGCAACCGTTGGTGCCGATGAGGCGGGTTTTGGCCTCTGCGGGGTCTTTAGAAAGGGAGAGGGCACAAGCAAAGGGCGCGGGTATCCGACTGAGGAAGGTATCGTCCAGCAATGGCAGACGGATACACTGGGAAAACACCTCGCTGAGGTGGGCCTCACGGGCGCTTAAGTCGTGCTCCAGCCAGCGGACGATGCTCTCGTAAACGTGCTCTTCTTTCTCCACATTGAGGTCGTCGTTGTTCAAAATGCTGACCAGTTGCTCCTTGGTCATGTGGAGGAACTCTTGCTCTCTTGAAACGCACAAAAACTGCTCCGGCAAAACACCAAGAAGAAAAAGATTAAAAATACTTGAGTATGTATTCATGAATGACTCGCAATCGTGTAGAACACGCACCTTTAATTCTTTATTTTAGAAAAACAGTATAAAACTTTATTTCACTTCTTCTCGGCTGAAACTAAGCTTTGAGAGTGAAAAACGTTGTTGAATACACGTGGCTATGACGAAAAATCATTTATTGACAACGTTAACTATGATCACAAAACCAAAATAAAATTTCCGGTATTGATGCAATGTCCACCAAATTGTGATTCATAATCAGATACACCAAGGAGTTGTTTCTCTCGTGTTTTTTTTCTGGCGTTTTTATCTTTCAGGAGGATTTCCTGCTTTCAACATTCTCTTACATTAGTCTGTGGTACAGTGAATTTTCAATTAGCTGCTCGATTTCCCTGAATTTCTGCATGATCGGCAAGTTTGAGCTTAAGATAGGCGTCATATGCAGAACGTTTCCTTTTCGCAGCCCAAGTTGCCATCTATCGGGTACCAATAAAGAAATTAAAATATGAACACTGAATTAAAATTTTACAACACCAACTATAGGTAATTGTGTAAAATGGCAATGCTTAACTCACAATTCAGTGCGGGCGAGGCAAGACGAGGAAAGATATTAAGAAGTGCCTCGCCTCCCATAGAGTTACCGTAACTATTATAAAACATCCTAGCAAGTGATTTGGATATTGTTGCTAAATACACACCTTGTCTCATGGGTCTAGTGATGTGGCCAGCGATATTGTAGACTGATTGATCAATGCGCAACTACAGAAATATACTACCGTAAGACCTCGTGTATAACATGCACCCAAAATAAGTTATTTTTATGTAAGTGTTGATAAAGGTTTGCGATCTAAAATGATGCCATGCTCATGTTCAAAGAATTTCCATTGACGGATCATGAGCATTTTTCATGCGAGGAAAAAAATGCATGCAGTGTCAAGTCAAATGAAGTATTGGTGTAAGTAACTACACATGTAAATAGACTATTTCATGAAGGAGAACTGACCTTTTTCCGAATATAGTCTTGCGAGCGTTCCTTCAACTCCTGGTGCCCATAGGCATCTGCAAACATGAAAACCCCAATACAGTTCTGGGGGTCCAGCCTGCTTATCATAAACTGGGCACATTGGTCCTGCAGGGCAGGTATTTGGAAAATGCTGGCTGCAGTGAACAGGGCCTGGACGTTGGACTCTGAGAGCGTGACTCTGGACGTGTAGGCATAGTCTAAGACAAGGTGCATAGATTCCGATTCCACCCCGACGATTCTGACTTCCCTTTGACTGCTCTCTGTAAGGCCACTTGTGAACATGGACCTAGGAAGCACAAGAACACAAAACATCAAAACCATCAGTTCCCAAGAAAAGACAGCTGTGTATTTTGGAGTATGTTTTACAACATTTCTATCAAAAATTTTGATTTTCGTTTGCCAAGTTTGATTCTACTTAAGCTTCTAGTGCAAAGACTTACCTAAAATACGGACTAATTGCGGCGAGGACATTCCGATGACACGAAAAGGTCTTGCCGTGGTCGACTTCTACAACAATGTCTGTGAGTTGCGCTTCATCATACAAAGCTTTGAGCTGCTGAAGGATATTACAGGCATGTATGGCATCTACCCCGTTGAAGTTGGTGCTTGGAGGTGTCCCATTCTGAACTTGTAACAGCTTCCCTACCTCTAAACACACAAGAAGTAAGCATATCAAACATGTTCTGTATGATAAAAAGCCAAGTTTTGGTTTACCAATACAATGCAGCAACCTAAATTGAAGCATGTTATTATAGTACCTCAGAGAGACAACTATCCGCGAACCTCACATCAATTACTTAATTCATGCTATTCTTTATATGTCGAGGCCTGACCTATGCTTTATGTATAGTGATTCCCAGAGAAGTAACCAAGCTTCACACATATGGAAAATTTGAACCAGCCAATTAACCTGACATGCATGTTTTTGGAACGTGGGAGGAAACCGGAGGGCCCAGAGGTAGCCCACACAAGCGCAGTGAGAACAGGCATACTGCACAGGAAGGCTGGTAGCTGGATTTGAACCCAAGACCTCAGAACTTTTTTGAGTCTTAATACAATCGATTATTTTGGAAGTAAATGGTTTCAGTTTCACACCAACATGTATTTAGTTTGGAACAATATTAACATTTAAAACGATTTTTTTGGCATATTATGGAAACAAAATGTAACCCATATAAAATCGATTGAAATTACAACCGACATCCAGGCAACATTCAGTCTAAATTTAGGATATTTTCAAATATTCTGATTTTGTTAGGCCATATAAATGTTTGCTTAAACTCAGTAATAAGGTTGGAATGTCTTTTATGTTAACACTTTTCATGTTTCTTGTCCGGCTAGTTTTTACTTCTTGGTTGAATGAATGAATGAATATGTGTTGTAGTAAAGATCATACACAAGCTAACTCTGGCCAACTCGCTAATAAAGCCTACCAGGAACATTTTGTTTTCTTAAAGACAATTCATTTTATTTTATGTCACTACAACAAAAACACCAGTTACTCTTTATAAAACGTGCAAGTCCATGGTCAGGATCACATCTTGTAAACACATGAGAAATAACTACTGTACTAGTACTTTAATTAATGTAAAAAGATAATGCGTGAAAAACTTGTATTTGTGTAACGGCGTCCTTCATGCTTCACCCCTCCAAAGTGGTTCAATCCCAAACTGAGTTGACTCTTGTCACTAGTCAAGTAAATATTCTTTCTGATTGGTGATGAAAGACAAATTCTGATCTTAAACGGATTATTGTTTGCATTTGTCATAATCAATGACTATGTTCACATGCACGCAATAATCCAATTGGTGACGGAATATTGGATTTCTGGAGCAATCTGAAAGAATAGTTTATATGCCTGGAAACAAACGAATAACCCTGTATGCCTGCATTCGGGTAGAAACTCGATTGGAGGGGTAAGTGGGAGCGATGTCACCACACAAATAGACGTTGTTTCCACATTTATCTTTCGACATTAAATGAAAGATTACATAATTTATACATTTCACTAAAATCAACATTGCAAAAGTGATCTACTTTGCTGCATCCCGAGTGTTGACAAGATGTGCTCATACACGGCTTGCAAAAAGCATAGACTTAGAGTATATCGAAGGAAACAAAAGTGAAATTCATTTTATATATATATATATATATATATATATATATATAGGAATGGATAAACCTGTGACATTCACGCCCCAAAAATTGAAAATCTCCCTGAGGAATTAGCCTTTAAATAAGAGGCTTTTTTAGCAAGTAAGCCTGACTTTATTATTCGTCTCTGTGCTGCATGTCCCATAGTGCTTTGGGGTCATAAAAATATCCTGGATGAATGGATGCTGGCCATGCCCACAATCATTGGGATAACATGAATATGTATGCATGCACAAGTAATCGAAAAAAAATAAACTACTAGCCCATCTATTGCAATTGGAATACTCAATCGGACTAAGACCTTAATCGGATTATTGCGTGCGTTTACTTGGCTTTACACAAACAAAATACTGGCAATATTAAGTTTCCAATCAGATAATTACCTGCATGTAAACAAGCTCAAAGTTTTGAAAGCCAAGGATTGAACCTGTGACATTTTTAGGTAATCCCATGTATCAACAATTGATAGTTTGACCGACCATTCAAATAAAAGTTCAGAGAAGCTCTACTTTTGATGCCCGATTATGCATTTGTTTACAAAGAGAAAGTACAACTGCAAGAACTTTCAACAAAAACAATTGTGTAGTACATGCATGCCGTGTCTTTCTTGCCCTGTGACATATTAAGACACACATTTGAATGTTTGTCCATCTGTAAACAAAGGTTTCTTGACAGAGATGCAAAAGTCCTTCTAGGGGAAACAATGCCTAGGTCTCATCTCATTTTCCTGTGGAGGAATACAACTTTCACAACAAACACCTCGTGTTGAGCAATGCTAGCTGCTTGACAGGACAAAAGAGTTGAAAGTGAGGGGGGAGGATTGCAAAAACACACCGAAACAGTCGACGGTAGCTAGCTCTCCAACTAAATTCAAGTAAGAAAGATTATCAGATCGGCTTGTGCACCTCTGCAAATCGCCGACACGTCCACTGATGATTACAAATCACGACACGTTAGAGACGTTACACAGGCTTAACTTTGAACACACGGCTAAGTCGCCAAGCTAATGTTGAGCAAGCATTAACAAACTCGGTGATTTAAAATATAAACTTCAGGTATTTAAAGCCGGCGATTGTCTGTCGCTTTAATGTAACAAAACGCGGTGTCCCCGTCACGAGTTGCAATAACCGACACGACCGCTCCAACTTTTCAACAATTTGTCGTGGTCAGGGAACAAGTGTTGCTGTTTACACAATCAGCTGGAGGTAGCTAGCTAACCGGTCGAAAGTTAGCCGAGCGGCTAACGTTAGCCGCGAGCCAAGCTAGCGACAGCCAAAGACTTTAACTCCTTTAACGACAACACATTAGGACACGCGTAGCTCTGACAAAACGGCCCGAAAACACGAAAGCAAACAATACTTAAACCATGTTATTTATAAAACAACACGATAATGTTTTTATTATTATTTTGCTAACCTGCACTGGCAGCCATTCTCTCCAGTCTGTCTCAGGGCAGACCGAAAAAAAACGTCAGGGTGCACCGCGGAGCCACGGAAACAAGAAAGAGCCAATCAGACGCCGTGGCATCATTAGAGCAACCAATTGCAATAGTTCTATCTAAAATAGGACAGAAAAAAGTTTATTGGCCTAATGAGAACATGATACACATTGGTGCGTTTACCGGGTGAAGTAAATGAGGGATTAAAATGAACTAAAAATGTTTTATAAAAACTACATACAATTATTTGTAAAGCACTTACTCAATTTATGCAGGACTAATTTTAATATTTTTTGTATCTGATGTAAAAACCTAACCAGTGCATTTAGGTTACTGCATTAACTTGTATGATGTCTTTAAAAAATCATTAAACACGTACACTGCATGTTATCCGCATGTTATCTTCCACCCATCCATTATTTGCACCGCTTATCCTCAGTAGGATCGCGGGGGTGCTAGAGCCCAACGCAGCCATCTTTAGGCAGTGGGCAGGGGACACCCTGAACTGGTTGCCAGCCAGTCGCTCATTCACACCTCGGGACAATTTGGACTAGCCAATTAACTTGACATGTATGTTTTTGGAATGTGAAAAATGGGGAGAACATGCAAACTCCGCACAGGAAGGATCATAGCTGGGTTTGATCCCATGACCTCAGAACTGTGCTGCGGATGTGCTAACCACTCAGCCGCCGTGCCGCCCTGCATAGAAAACGTGCTTACCATGCATGCCGAAGTGTCCTTGGGCAGGACACTGGACCCCTGATGTCCCCAATAAGCAGGTAGGCGCCTTGCATGGCCCCTATTGGTGTGTGTGTGTGTGTATGGGTAAGTGTGAAGCACATTGTAAAGCGCTTTGGGAGGTCAGTGACTTGAAAAGCGTTTTATAAATGCAGACCATTTACCTAACTATCAGCTACACTCCAAATAGCTAAATCCCATGAAATATTCACCCTCCGTGTTACTTTAACCAGTAAACAACCTGGGACACATGACTAATGAATGCGGTACACAGAGACCGACAACTCACTCGCTCATTCACCTAGGAACAATTTTAGACCGGTCAATTAACCTGATATGTATGTTTTTAGATTTGGGAGGAAACCGGAGAGCCCAGAGGAAACCCACGCAAGCACGAGGAGAACCTGCAAACTCCACATAGGAAGGTTCGTACTCGTGACCTCAGAACTGTGCCGCGGACGCGCTAACCACTCATCCGCCGTGCTGCCCCTGCATGTTATCTATCTTTAGTTAAAACAATGCTAATTGTTGGAATATTAGAATTTGTTCCTGTATATATAGTCATTGTATGAGTTATTCATGTGTGACTATTATTATTATTTCACTCATGTATATAACTCTTTTACTTATGTAGTGGTAATTAGTGTACGTCATGATCATTCATGTATGTGAGAGTAACTATTTACGTCAGGGGTCTCCAACCCTTTTTAAGCTTAAAGTTACTCTTTGTTGTTAGCCCAAGGGGCTACCCGTTTAATATGCATTTCTAAAATAACAAATGATTATGTTATTACTATGTAGTTACAATGCTACTACCAGGTTAGTTGTCGGGAACAGTGTTAAATAGTCTCAGTCAACCATATATATTTTTTAAATAAAAACTGTACACCAGAAAATCACAATGATGCAGCATTGGTGAGCTATTTTCAGAACTGGTCAGCGAGCTATTAAGCTGTCCTTGGGGGCTACCTGGTGCCCACAGGCACCACGGTGGAAACCCCTGATTTGATTGATGTAACAACTTGAAATCTTGATACATCAATTTTCAGTTGTTATTCAGTCTCAACATTGTTTAAAGTTATGTTGTATTTTGCATTTAGGACAGGGGTTGGCAAACCAAAATGTCCAAGGAGCCATATTGGACAAAATTAAAAAAAAAAAAAAAACCCTAAAGAACAAACTTGTCTGCACCTGTCCTGTTTTTGCTCCCGTCTCTCTCCGGCTACGACCTGTTTTGATCCTGACCACGTCTATTCTCCCGTCCCGACTTACAACCCGTTTTTTATCCCAACCACGTCTGCTCTCCCGTCCCGGCTTACGACCCATTTCTGACCCGACCACGTTTTTGCTCTCCTGTCCCGGCTACGGACGTGTTTTGCCGTCCCTGACACTGCCATCGCTCGCTGTGGAAAATCTCCTTCTGTGTTTGAATCACAAACCGAGTACGAGAGCGACTTGCTTCCCACGCCTAGTGAATAGCGGATTGTGGGCGCAGCCCTTTTTCTCTCTTTCAATAAAACTTGTGGTAAACATCACACAAGTGGGTCCTGTTTCCATTCCGATCCTGACATAAAATCACAATAATGCAGTTTAAGTTTATTTTCTGTGTAAATGTCAAACAAGTCAGTGCATGGGCTTTAACAGAAAAGACAAGAGAATGAGGAAAACAAGCAAAGGAGCTGATTTCCCTCTCGTCTCATAGTGACGTAGTAAAACCTGTAGTTAAAAGGTTAAATTCACAGTATTGGAACGTGTTAGTTGTGTCATTGTCTTCCTACAAAGAACTTTAAAACATATATACATTTCAGCAGCACGGCGGCGCAGTGGTTAGCGCGTGTGCGGCACAGTTCTGAGGTCGTAGATCAAACCTCCTGTGCGGAGCTTGCATGTTCTCCCCGTGCTTGCGCGGGTTTCATCCGGGCACTCCGGTTTCCTCCCACATTCCAAAAACATGCTCGTTTTTATACACTTAGTAACATTGAAAAAACCCTTAAATCGTTTAAATAATTCAAATTGGAGAAAATATTGGGTTGTTTTTAAGCACAGAGTAATATTCGGGGGAACATAAAATAGGAAAAGTTCAAGATTCAAAGTGTTTATTGCCATATGCATAGTAAAGAATTACGATTCCCTGCACAATGAAATCCTTACTTTGCTGTCCACACAGTTGCCAGCGTAATAGAACTATATACATGTATACATAAAATAATATTACCAATACTAAAAAAATAAAAATACAAGATTAACTCAAGATGAGTTAAGGCAATAAGATAAAGAAAAGATAAAAACACAGTTGAGAGTGATTGTAGTGCAAGAGTAGTCCAAGTATGGTCCAGTTTAAAGTGTGTGGAGTGTAATAAAGTATCTGTAGTGTGCTGAACCTGTCTATGGTGTATTGTTCGATCAGCAGCCATTTAAGAGTCTGATAGCAGAGGGGTAAAAAAAGAGTTATTTAGACAGGTTGTCCTGCATTTCACTCTCCTGTACCTCATAGGGCAGAAAACTTTTGCATATTTTAAGCACTGAAAATAAATCCTAAAAAAGGTCCAAATCATCTCAAACTGGTGAAAATATTTGCATATTTTAAGTAATAAGTAACATTGATGAAATCCTTAAAATTCTCAAAATGATCTTAAAAGTTAAAAATTGTTGGTTTATCTCTATGCAAAAAAATAACATTGAAAAAAGTCTATAAACTGGGGAAAATCATTTCATATGGGGAAAAAAAATCTTGGCACATTTTAGAAAATAAGCAGTAATAACAAATAATTAAAATGAGAAAAATGATCTCATATTAAAGGGGAGTAATTGTATTAAAATTGAATGTAGTTTCCGTGCAGTTTGGCAGTCATTTTCTTTAAAAAAGGGATAGAAAGGTAAAGAGTTTAGTTAAAGTAATAGATTTTCAACTAAAAAGGGGAAAAGACCCAACTAAAACTAAATTACTGCTGTCAACACTGGGTCATCGTTTTTGGAAATTAATTCTGGTGTTTTGACGACACTACAACCTAATCATACCCCAGTAAAATGTATTTTGAAAGTCAATAGGCGTCCTTGGCTGTTCATTTTAACCTTTTCCCTCTAAGAGAATAGCTAAAAGTTTTGCTCACCTCAAATGGAAAAATCAAAGAAAGAAAGAAACAAACAAGCAAGGTTATGTGTCCCCACAACCCCGCTGTGCGCATTACTCATTCGTTCCACTCGTCAAGCTGATGGATTTTGTTGAATAAAATGTGTCCTTTGCCTAATTACTTAATAGAAACACTCAAAATGATGTGGACATTAAAGTTTCTCAATAAAAAATCTACCTTGCGGTTTCTTGCCCAGCACCGTCGTACCAAGGAGACCAAGGAGCCACAATTGGGAACCTAAGTGTTCGCTCATAGCCACCACAGGATTAAAATAGAGCTTCTCAACTTTTTTTTGGTAATGTAAGCCATATGAAATATTTGTTCAGCCAAGAAATGTTGAATGGATAATAACTAAATAAATATATGAATACCGTATTTTCCAAACAATAATGCACTCCTAAAAAAACAAATTGCCGGAAATTTGAAAGTGTAGCATATATATTATTTTAGTATTAGTTTTTATTCTATTTTTTTCATGCATATCTAGTGGGATTTGTCGCATATTTTGTCATTTATTTAAATGCAGTGTATATTGTCGCATATTCTGTTGCGTATTTGTCGCATATTTTGTCTTGTATCTGTTACTTATTTTGTTGCATATTTTGTCTGTTTATGTCGTGTATTTTGTCGTGTATTTTGCTGTGTATTTTTTCCACGTACTTTTTCGTGGACTGTTATTTATTTTGTCATTTAGTTTGTCACTTATTTTCTTGAATATTTTGTCACCCATTTTATCATTTATTTTTGCATGTATTATGTTGCGTATTTAGTCTCATATTTTGTCATTTATTGTGACACATATTTTGTCACATATTTTGTTATGTATTTTGTCACTTATTTTGTTGGATATTTTGTCGTGTATTTTGTCGCCTATTTTTTCGTGTATTTTGTCGTGTGTTTTGTCGCGTATTTTGTCGCCTATTTTGTCACGTATTTTGTCGCCTATTTAGTAACACATTTTGTCATTTACTGTGGCACATTTTGTCACATGTTTTGCTGTGTATTTTGTTGTGTATTATGTCGTGTATTTTGTCATGTATTTTGTCGTGTATTTTGTCGCGAATTTTGTCGCGTATTTTGTCGCCTATTTTGTCGCATATTTTATTGCGCATTGTTTCATCCATTTTGGTATTTATTTTGTCGTGTATTTTGTTGCGCATTTCGTCATTAATTTTGTCACATATTTTGTCACGTATTTTGTCATGTATTATGTTGCGTATTTAGTCTCATATTTTGTCATTTATTGTGACACATGTTTTGTCATGTATTATGTTGCGTATTTTGTCGTGTATTTTGTCGCATATTTTGTCACATATTTTATTGCGCATTATTTCATTCATATTATTATTTATTTTGTCGTGTATTTTGTTGCGCATTTTGTCATTAATTTTGTTATTAACTTTGTCATTTTTTGTCGTCTGTTTTGTTGTGTATTTTGTCACAAAAATGTTATTAAAATAAGGTGATGTATCAAACTAGCTGAGCTTCTCACATATTGTTTGATCGACGAGGGCACCGATCATTCATTACTGATCAACCAACCGATTGCTGAAAAGCTCAGGCAATTGGGCAGCCTCAAATTTGGACGAAATTTTTGTTGTTAAAAATATTTAATAAAATAAACAACAAAATACATTGCAAAATACGCAACTAAATACCTAAATAAATGACAACATTGACATGTCCTGCACGGTTGTCAAAGCGCCCAGATGGCCCCGCCCCTTGACACCGACTGACCTGCATTTCCTCATTACTCCCATGGGTACTTAAATGTGCTTTTTAGAACTGCCCTTTGCCAGATCGTTGTTTACCCTTATTGAAAACTTGTTGATACCTGTTTAGTCTTGTTTTGCTTGTTGGACTTTGTTGCACTCCGGTGTTATATTCTGAGAGATTCCTGCAAGTTCTGTTTGATTCTGAGAAATGCCTGGATTGTAATTTTGCCTGCATTTGAGCCTGCTTTGTTTTGTTTTTTTGGTCGGTTTGTGTGTTGGACAACTTTTCTTTCTCAATTAGAGTGACAGATCGTCTACGCAAATGAGTTCCTACTTCCTGCTTCCCGACCTGTTTCAAGACAGTCCCGTTCCGCCTCATGACAAACATAAATACATAAATGAATACATTGAATTTTTGTCATCTATTTTGGTATTAGGAATGTCCTTATATTCTGGGGCTATACAAATAAATGTGACTTGACTTGACTTGAATGATCTCTCATCTCATCTCATCTCATTAGCTGCACCGCTCATACTCAGTAGGGTCGCGGGGGTGCTGGAGCCCATCCCAGCAATCATCGGGCAGTGGGCAGGGGACACCCTGAACTGGTTGCAAGCCAATCGCAGGGCACACAGGGACAGACAACTCGCTCGCTCATTCACACCTAGGGTCAATTTGGACCGGCCAATCCACCTGAAATGCATGTCTTTGGAATGTGGGAGGAAACTGGAGTGCCCGGAGGAAACCCACGCAAGCACGGGGAGAACATACAAACTCTGCACAGTAAGTCCGGTAGCTGGATTTGAACCCACACAGGAGGTTCCCAAGACCTTAGAACTGTGACACACACGCGCTAACCACTGCCCCGCCGTGCTGCCCCGACTTGAATTATGTGTTCATTTATTTTCATGGCATATATTTGGAGCAATTTAGTTTTCATACACATGGTAAGAGATATTCCATAGTTTGTAACACCTGCTGAAATCTTCACATTCATGAATCTTATGTGCTGTCAACACAGTCATTGTCTTGCAAACTGTGAGGCGTAAACATGCACATGGGTGAATTAGCACGAGATCGATTAGCGTAACCTCAGGGGCAAATGGGCGAAGAGGACAATCAAGATGATTCCCGATGGGCAAAGTGGAAAAAAGCCCTTGGGGGCCCGCCAACAGCTTGGATGAGAGTAAAACTTGGTTGGTTGTACAGTGCCAGGACCCGACAAGCACATGTATTATTCACGAGGGCCACCGGGTGATAAATGCGAGCCCCTATTTGGGAAGTGTCGGGATATTCGCTAGCGCTTATCTCTTTTAATTCTTTGGCCGCTGGGCAAGTCACTCAATTAGTGGCTAAGCTGTGGAGCGAGCTTGTGTAACAAATAGAGAATCAATGGTGGTGGGCATGCCTTTATCAAGGCTTAGCAGATACACTGGAAAACATATAAATTAAAAATGAATTTCACTACTGGCAGCTTTTCATTTCCTATTTTGTTCCAGTTAACCTTGTTTTTATGGTAAAATACTTACTACTCATTTTATTTCTTTACTGAGTCATTAAATAAATTAATAATGTATTTTCTTATTTAACTTACACTGTACTTTTTTACCAGTAATTTAGAAAAAAAATATTGAACAGATATAAGAATAAAATAAAATAACATTTTAAGGTTATTTTTCTTAGTGTGTCCCTTTTTTAGCTGATATTTTTTTTCTTTTGTGAATTAGAAAAAAAATATATAATTTTTTAATGTTACCGTAAATTTTACTTTTTCCCTAATATTTTGTGATTACTAAATTCATGTACCGGTAATAATATAACATTAACATTTTCAGAGTTGTTTTTTTTTTGACCCTTTTTCTCTACTGAATTATCTTTTATTTTCTGAATTATTAAAAATTTTAAGAGTATATTAGTATATACTATATAATTGACATTTTGCCAGTATTTTATGAAAAATCAAACATATATAATATCTATCTGTCCTTTATCTACACCACTAATCCTCAGTAGGGTCCCAGGAATCTTCGGACAGTGGGCAGGGATCATGGAAATAGACAACCATTCGCAAACACTGATTCATACCAAGGGACAATTTGGACTGGCCAATTAACCTGACATGCATGTTTTTGGAATGTGGGAGGAAACTGGAGTGCTCGGAGGAAACCCATGCAAGCACGGGGAAAACATGCAAACTCCGCACAGTAAGACCGGTAGTTGGATTTGAACCCATGGCCTCAGAACTTTGCTACGGACGCACTTACCACTCGGATGCCGTGCCGCCCATATGTAATATAATACATATTAATATACATATTAAAAGTTATTTTCCCTTATGGAGCATACCCTTTTTTTGCTCAATTGTTTTTCTTTTCTGAACTGAAAATAACAGAATTATGTATTTCTTATTCATCTCTAAATTTGACTTTTCCCTAGTAATTTAGGAAAATGAATTAAACTAAAATAATAATGCCATACGTTAATATATTAAGGGTTACTTTTCTTCACCTCATTCATAATACTAAGGGCCCGGTCACACAGCCGTTTGCGGCTGAATCACGGCCAGAAATTTCTGCCTGTGAGGCGGACGCTATTGGACGCTATGAGATCGCCGTACAGACGAGATACAGCAGTGCTTAACACGCGGTCGAAAATTCACGCTCGGTTGGCAGCGCGAAAAAGTTTTGCGCTGCTCAACGCTTTAGAGCACGGGTACACAGCCTTTCACGGGCGTATCGAGGCTGAATCACGGCCAGAAATTTCTGGCCGTGAAGCAGACGCTGTTAGGCGCTGTTGGACGCTTTGAGACCGCCATATAGACGAGATACAGCAGTGCTTTACTCGCGGTCGGAAATTCACACGCGGTTGGCCGCGCGAAAAAGTTTTGAGCTGCTCAAAACTTTGAGCACGTGTTAACCGCGGGCGGCACACGAGGTAACGACGCGGAAATGACGCGGAACGACGTGGAACGACGTGCTCTGGCCGCGGCCAGGGCGTGGTTACACATGGGTAGGACGGGAAATTTCAGCGGGTAATCGTGGGTGGAGCATGGTAATAGCATGTTCTGCGCCTGTATCGCGGTGTTATTACGTGAAATTAGCGTGTTACGCGTGTGACGGTCAAACGC
Source organism: Urocampus carinirostris (assembly GCF_059441175.1). Lineage (NCBI taxonomy): Eukaryota > Metazoa > Chordata > Actinopteri > Syngnathiformes > Syngnathidae > Urocampus > Urocampus carinirostris. Next base: position 30,614,261 of record NC_142354.1, on the reverse strand, counting down.
CTTTCTCCGCGTATATACAGCGCGATTTGCCGAGCACACGTCAGTTGTGCTCGAGACGTCAAGGGGTGGACATGGATCCCTGTCACCGTAGTGACCTCGTCTTAATCCATTTTTATTTCTTGACATTTCTTTTCATTTCATAACAAGATAATAAAATCCAAATGAAAAACTATTACAATAATAACATATTGGCTTCTTCGGTGCCATAGCTTGAAATCTTGATCTTCACGGGACTGTGTCTTGAGCGGTTATGATTTCTACAGCCCGGTATTATGCCGAGAAATGCATCCCTGCCGAGATTTGCATCCCCTCGCTACTACAACCACTTTTACCTCGTTTTATCTCACTTTTATATCACTTTTAGGGAATGTAATGGCGAACATATAACCAAAACCACTTCGTCTTGCATTTGTTGGGAATGTAATACAACTTAAACCATTCTGTCTTTGTTTTTGTTGTGAACGTAATCGAACAGTAATGCACACCGTATATAAAATCCTCCCTCCCTCGCGTGAACGCGCATTCTGCTGCGCTTCCAACAAAAGCGATCGTATTCTATATAAAACGCTTATTAAAACAATAAAGCGAGCTAATTATAACAATTGGGAGATCCTAGTCTATATAACGCGTTTATTTAAACAATAAAGTGCGATCGTATTCTACAAAATGCGTTTGTTAACGCGGATGAAAAAGTCACCAACGTCAATGCACGCTTCCAACAAAAGCAAAGGAGTCGGATTTGGACACAACACCGGCTCGGGAGCTTTTATACCCGTGGTCCACACGAGAAAATGACACGCAAATGACGCGATGAGGAAGCGGAACAGTCGCCGGCGTCTGTTTTGCGGGCATACCACCGATGAACAGCGGGTTGGCCAATTTTGCGCATTTTCCATCACGGGCAACCACGGGCAAAAAAAAACGCAAAATTTTACCCGCGATACAGACGCAAACGGCTGTGTGACCGGGCCCTTAGCTGCATTTATAGGATTTTAGTAAAATATTCGGACGTTTTGACTGTACACAGCATCGCGATAATAGTTTCTAATGGTGAACAATTATTGTTATTAATATTATACCAAGGAGATTCTTTCATTTTCAGTAATTTCCCAAGCATTCTTTATTCAATGGTATTTAAAGAGGTGCCTCTCGTACCACATGACCTGCCTTAATTCATTTTAGCCTGCAAAGAAACTGGATGTGTGCCACAAAGCTTTCTGGAATACTAATGAGTTCACTTAGTGAGTCAAAGTTACTGACCTGAGGTGTCGAGATGGAGCACAGAGCAAGAAGTGGGGGTTTGCAAGAAGTGGGAGCTTGGGGGCCACAGTCGGGTTTCTATGCAAATGGACTCAAGGAGAAGATGACGGGTATTGTTCATGCACCAAGTAATGGCGGAACAACAGTTTTAACTAAATGTCACAATATAGGTCTATGTAGTAAAAAGTGTTTTTGGTTAATGAGAATGGAACACTAATAGAATGTGATTTTTTTTCCTGATATGCCGGATGGATATCAGAAGTATTTATTTCATACAAATGTTGGAAAATACTTAAATACAAACTACCTGGGCTCTGTTTATAAATCCTTTTACGGATCTAATGTGGTTTGTGAAAAAGGAAAGTCCAGTCAGAAATGTTCAGACGAAACTTACTTTAAAGCAGCTTTCACTCAAAATTTAGAGCTTTCAAACTTCTTGAATTTGAAAGAGTTAAATATTTTAAGTTAAAGCAGCTTCAAACATTTAAAAAGTTGAAGCTTTAACTTCTGAGGTAAAGCAGTTTTAACTCTGGAGTTAAAACTTCAAAGTTTCTTCAGGGATGAAGCTTTAAACCTGCTTTAAAGAAAATCAGTTAAACTACAACTTCAAAGCTGCTCTAAATGTTTAGTTAAAGTAGCTTAAAAATATTTTCACCTTTTTTAAAACCTAAAATATTTCACCTTATTGGCAAAAAAATGTGCTTATTGTGCTTGTATTTTTTTTTAACAGCAAAATATGTGTAAACTAAGCAAACGTGTCTACCGAAGCAAAACAGGAAGTTTGACAGTGCTTTATTCAATATTTACAAAGTACCTATGTCCTCAATTTATGCATTCAAATTGAACAGCAGGGAAAATTACAGGCTACAGTTCCCTTAGATATCATCGGACTTAATGTCTAACCACTGGAGCTCCCTTTAATCGTTAAAGGTGCTGTACGGAATGTGAAAATGTTCTACTTGGTTACGCTATCACCTTGCTTAAATCATCATTGCAGACTCTGTCAAGCTGCTTGTGTGGCGCGTGCTGGTACTGTTCGTGCTTTTCTTAGACACGCTAGAATAAAGTCTTCTTCTTTAACCTCTTAGGGAATTTGGGTTGGTTTTTGTACTGTATTTGAAAGAGTTATCTTCTTACCTTCACCATTATGATGCTAAACTAACAGAAAACCGCAAGCACGAGCATGAAAGCATCCGCTACTCTCCCCCTGCCCCCTTTCCTACTTCCTAATGTGTTGCAAGTCCCAAAAAGCTCTGACTAAAGTAAGGTAAAAATTAGTTGTGCACGGGGCTTCAGCCTCAGCAGGCATGATTTTGGCTATATTCACATTCCCATCTCAATCTGAATACCGTAGAGTAGGAAAGAAATATATTTGACGTGCCCTTTGACTGGCCCTGATTGAATTTGCTGGTGACCACTCCCATAGCGGCGCAGTTCAGAATCTTGAGTCTTTCAAACAACGTGTGTCTTTGTGTGAAAGAAGAAAATGAAGAATATCTCCAACTTTTGATGCCCTCATCTCCCCCTACCCTCGCTCATCCCATATTGAACCAGAAAGATTGCTTCGTTGCTTGTTTTCTCATCTACCAACTCTAGTTTTAATTCTCACCGAACGTACGACTCCCCCATTGTCTGACAGCAGGTGGCAAAGCCAAGATTGAAAACATGAACACATGCATTCTCTAAAAAATAAGATTAAAAAAAAGGGAATGCTCTCAGTTCTATTCTAGTGGTGCTTGTGAGCTTGTCGGGCGATGAATGTAGCTCCTTGTGGCGATGAAGAGACGCTCGATTATAAACAAAGTCTATTCATGAGGAGGGAGATAACCTCTGTGCCTTCATTTGTATCAGGGGAAGAATAATTACCTACTCCGTGCAACTCATTTATCTCTGCAGCTACTGTGTGGCCGTGCACTCCATCTGAGTAAGGAGCTTGCGCCGACATTCATTGAGGATTTCTTTAAAAATAATTTGCATTGCAAAGAACTGTTGGACCAATGTGCCATTATTGGAGACTTGCTAAAAAAACTCATTACATATTATCATAATTACAATATTGTGATCATCCCTGTTGAACTTGGCTGATTTAGAATTTATACATTGCATTGAGCTGAAGTATTTTATCAAAAAATTGTGTATTATGTTCTCATCTATGAAATAGGCTATTATATCAGAGTCACATTGGTTTAAAGAGTTTTTACAACGATGTAAAATTGCAGTAGTGAGATTTTCTTGGAAAGAGCAGCATTGCCATCTAGCATCTGGACAAAGAAATGCAATTTTTTCAAATCTCTGGATGGGACGAACGAGAATGGGTTTTTGGTGGGTTGGCTAATTAAAGTAAAGTGATGAACAGAAGTGCCTCGAGGTTTTTTAAACTCGAGTGAGCTTCCATAATTTTTTTGGAATGCAAATTGTTCTGAGATTTTCAATGTGAGTTAAGAATAGCAAAAAGTATCAAGGCACTTCTACACTGAAAAATAAAAAAAGTACTGGTCCACTGTCATATACATATGTTTAATTTCATTATTAAAAATAATATTTTACTGACCCTACATAACAGCATAAATTAATACATTAAATGAGTCAGAGTTTGGTTTTATTTTATATTTTGAAATATTCATCCTTCAGTTTTACGATTCACTTCAAATAAACGTTTTCAGTTAAAGATAATTTATCTCAAACTCTTTCATTTCAAGTATGATTTTGCTTTTTTTTTTAGTTTTATTTTTTACCAAAAAAAAGTTAAATATAAAATAAGAACAACAATTTTGAATTGAATTTTTTTAATGAATGTATTTGTTTTACAATTCAAAGTATTCTTAGTAAAATATGTAAGATATTGTTTTTCAAATACACATATACATTTTTAGGTCGTGGCTCTTGGTAAAAAACAACAAATCTTTTTTAAAATGAGTTTTTTTTTCCATTTCAGATAATTAATTTCAAAATTCTTAATTTTAAGTATTAAAAAGTTTTATAAAATGAGCAAAATTATTTTCAAAAATAAACGTTTTTATAAATGCAATCATGTTTGTTTCACAATTCCTGAGAGAGAGCAAAAGCGACTGATAGCTAAATAGATTTTTTTCTTGAATCTTGCACTACAGTTCTTTGACAAAAAGCCTTCTCAATGTCTTGACTGTACTTTTTATTTATTTTGCAACGCATTTGATTGACAAAACAGAGGTTGACTTTTAATCGATAACACACCATTGCCAGGGTGACTTCCAAACCTGTGGCTGCCCCGTTGGCGCCAACAGCCCTGGTCGCTGACTGGCTCCTTCCCGCTTTTTAACGCGCCGGCTCCCTGTTACTGGCATCAGACCGTCCTGCCAACCTACGCTTTTGCTAGGCAAGCACCGTACCCTCCGACAATCTCCTGCTCTGTTTTCTCCTGCCTGTTACCCGTTGCCGACCTGTTTTTGGACCCGTTTCTGCCCTGTTCTTCCGTCCCGGCCATTGACCTGTTTTGCCCTGTTTACTCCCTGATACTTGTTGCCGACTTTTTTTTCTGGACTCGATTACCACCCTTGCTCCCCTGTCCGGCTGTACCAGCTTTCCTGCCATCCACGACTATCCTCACTCGACGCAGAAGTGCCACTTCCGCTTTCCTGCCATCAGCCACCCATGTCCAACGATCATCGGATCGTGGAAGCAAGCACTGCTCTCTATTTTAAAAAAAAATTGAGTTTAACGAACGCTATTGGGGGCAGCACGGCGGCGCAGTGGTTAGCGCTTGTGCGGCACAGTTCATGTCATGGGAACCTGTCGTGGGTTCAAATCCAGCTCCAGACTTCCTGTGCGGAGTTTGTATGTTCTCCCCGTGCTTGCGTGGGTTTCCTCCGGGCACTCCGGTTTCCTCCCACGTTCCAAAAACATGCATTTCAGGTGAATTGGCCGGTCCAAATTGTCCCTAGGTGTGAATGAGCGAATGAGTTGTCTGTCCCTGTGTGCCCTGCGATTGGCTGGCAACCAGTTCAGGGTGTCCCCTGCCCACTGCCCGGAGATGGCTGGGATGGGCTCCAGCCCCCCCGCGACCCTAATGAGGATAAGCGGTACGGCTGATGAGATGAGATGAGATGAACGCTATTGGCTCTTGTCTCTGTTTCTGGCTTGTGACAAAATCCTCTGTTATTTTTCATTTGCTAGCCACAATACAAAGATGCAAAGAAGATCTGAAGATGCAATTGTGTCTCTACGTAAAGAAAAAAACATATATTTTGTATGCGTTGTCTTCACTGCGATCCTTTGTCCAAATCTCAAGCAATCCTTTTTTATTTCTGCAGTCTTGCCAAGCTCGCCTCTATCTTCCCTCCCCTCAGCTCTTTGCTCTTGAGCACTAACAGTCCCTGACAGCTGGAGATGAAATAGAAATTTTGATATCAAACACCTACAGAAAGGAGCTATGACCTTTGATCAATGCATCGTTTGATGTGCTGACGTGAAATTTGCATTACAGGAGCCCGAGCAGCGGACGTTACCACAAAGGACTGGCGTCAGAACTTAGACTGTCAGGGAGCCGCGAAGGTCAAGCAGCTATTAGAAAAGAACAAGCCCTCCCATCCCGCACAAGAGACCGCTGCAGCATTTCATGTCCGGGACGTAGAAATAAAATAGAAATTTGATCTGGGCTTACCGAGTCATCCCACTACGACAATGGTTCAGTGTTAGACGATGTAAGCCAGGATGTAAGCCGGGTGAGACACTCACAAAAACACCAGTCGTGTTTTCAAAGATGGGGTGCGTCATTTGAGGTGTCCTTTAAAGGATTCCCAAATTCTAAAACATACAATATGTAAGAAAATATTCATTTTTTGCACGCTATCTCTCTCTATATACATATATATTATATTATGTATATGTATGGCATCGGTATATATTCCAATTATTTTCCCAGATAATGCATTTTGTAGAAAGTCTTTCTCATTTTTGACTTCCTGATCTGTGACATAATGTGAAGAACACCAACCAGCAACCTAGCAAGCCAGTCACCCTATTGGTTTACATGCTAACTAGTTGAAAAGGTTTTGAGTGTTTTGAGAAAAGTTTTGGTAGTTTTTGTGGAGACGTTGCGTCGCAGATGGGTGCAGCAAAGATACAACAAATGAAGAAAAGCCAAAATGGGGCGAACTGGTAAAAAATAACACACAAGGAGCTAACGGTGTGAACCAGCCAGAACATGTCAGGCTAGCTGGCTGCTAAAGAGGACGAACTGGGACCAATCGGCAGAAAAAAAACGTGAGGCTGGCTGACCAAAAAGCTGTGGAGTGACGTTTTACTTGTCCCCGCAGGTTATTTTTAATTTTTATTTGGCATTGTAGCATGAAAATGTGGTGGTAAGAAACAGACGCCTCCCGACTTACGTACATTCAACTTACGGATACCGGCAGATTTTATCTTTTTTTTTTCGGGACGTCGAAAACTATCCGGACATTGCTGTAGGTTAGATTTTGTAATGTGTGCACCTTTTTCAGAGTATGGGACATTACTGTAGTGCTTCTTTCCGCCGCTACCGGCGTGTGGCGCTGTGAGAGGTCACCAAGCATCCACACCGAAAAAGAAATCCAGCTTCTACCTCCTGGTTCGTGTGTAATCATAACAACGTGTACTGTATTGCTAGCGTGCTAAGAACTGACTTTTTATTGTTTAATATCTTGTGCATCCATTCAATATGGTTGGTGTAAAGTGTAAGGAAGAGGAGAGACATTTTCTTTTGAAATGAACATGGAATAAGAAAGCTTGATGCGTTTGAGAAAATGGTCGGAACGCTTTTTTTCGGCCACTTTTTACCACGGAGGAGGACCTCTTGAGGCGTGAGTAAAAAAGTAAGAAAAACCTCTATTTATCTTTATGGAGGCTATTATTTTATTAAATGTTTATTTTTAGTACAAAACAATACAGGTTACTTATACGAGCCTTAAACATACTTATATTAATTAAAACAAAGCATCGCGATGGCCTTCGGAGCGTGTTGACGCGATCAAAGCGGCGCTGCCAAGAGCGGCTGCCTTTTCCAGTAGCTGCCCTGTTGTTTTATTGTCTGCTCCTATCTTCGGTGTTTTTTCTTCCCGTTTTGACAACTACACTATGGATTACTTCTATCCTATGGACATGGGTTTCAACGCACAAGAAATGCGTGTATTTCAACTCCTTGCCCTGAGGAATTCTCGTGCCGGCGTGATGAAGGGGCCCATGGTGGAAGAAAAGCCGAAGCTAGCGAAGCGGCTAGCGGCGTTATAAGTCTTCGGTACCATCCGTAATCATGGTAAATGCGAACTCACGACCAAATAGGATCATCGAGTGCTTTTTGAAAACATCGAAGCGCACAGGGAGCGCAGTTGCTGTGTTTTGCGGAAACGTGGCTCACGTTTAGCATTCCGGACGCTAACGTGTAGCCACCCGGAGCCACCTGGAGAAATCCGGCTTCAACGTCGCTAAACAGAGACATGAAAGCCGGGGGGAATCGGAGAGGAGGCGGACTTGCTAACACGAGGTGGTGTATCCCTGGATTCTCACAAAGAAAAGATTTCCATCTGCCGCAGGAATGTCGAACTTTTGGACTGGCGTGACGTCATCCACTCCGCTACAAGCACCCTCGGGCATCATGTTAATCTGTTAATAAACAACGGGGTAGACTGCTGGAAGTGTGAATTTCCCTACGGGGATGAATAAAGTATCTATCTATCTATCTATCTATAAACCTTAAATATACAAAATATAGCACTGAAGCAACTTACTAACAAATTCAACTTACGAATGATTGTCTGGAACCTAACTCGTTCGTAGGTCGGGCAGTGTCTGTAGTCTAAAAGCCAACCTAAACCCCAAACAAAATGAAAAAAGAAGAGACGATTTGACCGCATCAAAGAAATACACATACTTGCACGTCCATCATGAATGAGGTGACTGAGGCTGCAATTATCACTTGAAGCCAGGAGATGGCAGTAAAGAGTAACAAAATTAAAAATACGTACAGCTAAAGATAAAAAACTTTTTTTGTTGATTTCAAGTATTAATAAATAAATAACTTAATATAGATTAATATCTAAACTAATTCTTGTTTTAGTCGTTTTTTTACCACCATAATCTCAGAAAATGTATTTGAAATACCGTAGTAATCATTAAAAAGTTGTTTTAATAATCTTGCAATATTTTTGATGATTTTTTATTATAAAATAAGAAAATACAGCATATCTGAAATTTCAAATGGCATATCATTTAGTTAATTCTAATATTAAGTTTTTGCTTTATTTCCAATTTAATGAAAATACACTACACATTACACAATTACATAGAACTACATTTTCATTTTTTAATATATTATTTAATTGCATAAAAATTATTATAAAAAAATCTTAAGTACAGCATATTGCTTATGTACAAGAAATCGCCTTTAATCAGTTCTTAGCGGAGACTAAACTCTGCTCTATCTGTATGTTGTCTATTGATTGCACAGACAGATGGATCGGTCGGCCGATGAGAATGTTTAATTATTCACAGCAACACATCATTTTTCATACGACCAAAATAAACCGGTCGCTTCTAGTGTCCATCTCTCATCCGCTCATCATTTTGCAGCCTCATTATTTACGCAAAGTACACAAAGTGCGGAAGGGGGGTGAGGAATGACTAAATAAGGGTGTGTGCCAATGCCGGAGTGACTAATCGTGAAGAACAGGAGATTTCCCGAAGGGCCGGCTTATGTCAAGGTCAAATTTGGGCTGGCTGAATGAGAAAAATAATTTTAACATGTATCTGTCACTTGCACTATCTAAACCAGGGGTGTCAAACTCAATTATACAGAGGGCCAGAACTCAAACCACACCTTATTGAATACACTTTCCTTTCTTTAAAAAAATAAAAAAATAGTCAGTCAGGTATATTATTCCAGAATAAACAAACTTAAACATTAAATGAATTAAAAATCGTTGCGCTCCATAGAAATATCTCCTGTCAAAACTATAAAAATAAAAATAGGGAAAAACGGAAAATATAAATGAAATTTGTTCTTTTCACTTTGGGAATTTGCTTTAGTGAAAAACATCTTCATATTCTTCTTTAATTCTTCAACGTTCTGTATCTTTTCATTGGATTCAAGGTTTTTCAGCTTGCTCTGAAGTTTAGTCTTGTAGTGCCGTTTTACATTAAATTCCTTTTTTACGGACATTAAATTCCTTAATTACGGCCACAAAATCTCCACAAATAAGACACACGGGTTTACCGGCAATGTCAGTTAACATAATTTTCTCGGCCATTGTGGTTTTTAGTATCCGAGAATAATTTGAAAGTTATCAGGGTTTCATAGACCCGGGCCATTATAGTAGATGTATATAAAAGGGTTTCACGGGCCGGATATAATTGTACGCCAGGCCGGATATGGCACATGTGATCTAAACCTACTCGTGCATTCATTCACTACTCAGCTCTTTGGCTACATTCAGCGCAACAAATGAGGTGAGTTTTACCATCGAGGGGAATTCCCCCCTTCCAAATTTAAAGTTGGTTCGGCCAACCACCACTCTTTTCTGTAGCAGTTAAATTAACAAAAAACGGTACGAATGATAGGGGTCAGGTACGATGGAGGGCGTAAAGGTGCTAGTAAGAGCCGAAAAAGGCCAGGAAAAGAAAAAGAGACACATTAAAGGAAGGACTTTTATCAATTATTACACTCATCTTGCCCTTTTTGCCTGTCAACTGTGTGTCCTTAGCTGTGTGTTATGCCAAATGTTAGCAGAATTTAGCAGTTAACTGCCTTTACTGGGTAGTAGATCCTCTCACTTATATACCGGTAAGCTCAAAGTGATGGGAATTCCGTCTATCTTTAGAGAGACGGCTCTTTCAACTCAGCTCACTAAAAAGAGCCATGACCTTTGGCTCCCCAAAGCCTATTCTGAATGTTTTTGTTGCTTTTATCTATTTATGAAAAATGATTGTGTAACAGGCAACCAGTTCAGGGTGTCCCCTGCCCACTGCCCGGAGATGGCTGGGATGGGCTCCAGCCCCCCCCGCGACCCTAATGAGGATAAGCGGTAAGGCTGATGAGATGAGATTGTGTAACATTATGCACACAATTGGAGGACTAACAAAGCTATAAAAAAAAAAAAGACGAAAGAATGTACTGGGGGCGGTTTATAATCCGGTGGGCTCTATAGTTCGAATTTTACAGTAGCTTACTTAAATTGTGTGTAGTGAAGCTACTTCATAAGAGTTATAAGAGTTTAGTGTAAAGTCTAACAATCTGTTGGGAAGACAAATTCAATTTTGATTTAAGATTACTGATACTGTACATATGTATGTATATATGTTTTTATCTATATTGGAATTGTTATGTAATTTTCCTTTGAATTAAAACGATAAAGTGTTTTCTGTTAACTTATCAACATATACCTGAATTTCTTCCCTATAAAAATGCGTTTCAAGAGTTCCCAACGGTTCCATTCATTCAAATTCCTTCCCCATAGCTACAGTAAGTGGGCCGACTTTGGGTGTAAAAGTCCCACTTCGGCCCTGGTGTGTGCAATTTTGCAAGGAGAGGCTTTCTATTTAGCATTGTGACATGAAAATGATATGACATCATTTAAGACCTTCGCATTGATTGCATTTGGATTTCAGTCATTCCGAGGAATTTGGTGGCCATTTTGGACGACTAATTAGGCGCACTGCAGTTATTTGGATCTGGGACACCCTTGAAGGCACAGTCAAGTCAAGTCATGTTTATTTGCATAGCCCTTAAACACAAAAAGTCTCAAAGGGCTGCACAGACTTACAGACTATTATTACACCATCCCTGATCTAAAACCAACATGAGGGCAGGGAAAAACTCAAAGCCATCTCTGAAAAATAGTAAAGGACATTGCAAATCCTTGCAAATGAGGGGCGGCCATCCTATGTACTCAATGTACTGCTACATGTACTACAAGTATTCAGCATGTAGTATTCCCTACACAGAAAAAGTAGCTGGTGCATTATATATTTTTATGTTCTATACATAGTCAACAGGAAAGATGATGATGGTATTTATTTCATTGTATTTTTTCAACTGCAGCTTTTACAATATTTAATTTTGGACTCCTCTCACTGTTTAATAAAATACTGTAATCCAAAAGGCTGAACTTCTCTCAAAATACAGTGCTGTAGTCTCTCTAAAAATATGTTTTTAAGTAACAGACATCGTTTCAATTTTTTTTTTCTGATATCACTTTCTTTTATTTAGATCTATTTCTGTTTTATTTTCAGGGTAACTGATACTGGTATTTGTCAGGACCAGAACGGAGACAGGACCCACTTGCGTTACGTTTCTCTCAGTTTTATTGGAAGAAAGGAAAGGGTTGCCCCACGATCCGGTGATCGCTGGGCGCGGGAAGCAGGTCGCTCCGAACGCGGGAGTGGGACTTCCGTGGAAAGGGATGCCGGTGTCCGGAACGGAAAAAACGGGTCAGTGGTCGGAAGCGAGTCGTAAGCCAGGAAGGGGTGTAGACGTGGTTGGGGACAAAAAAGGTCGAAAGCCGGGACGGGAGAGTAGACATGGTCAGGATCACAAATGGGTCGAAGCCGGGGGACAGACAGGAGCAAAAAACAGGTTGGAGTCAGGGTCGAAAAAAGGCTTGCCTAGTGTAAACCGAGGTTCGCAGACGGACTGAGCACAGGGGACGGATAGGAGTGGGTTTGATTAGGGACAGAGAGCCAATCAGAGTCCGGGCATAGGTGAAACATATAGGTAATCATGACAGTATTGACCACTTTTGAAAGTACCGTAACTTTGTAAAGGGTGGCATCAGCACAGACACCAACAACTGGTATCAGTAATCACCCATTCTTAATTAGAATTTATTGGTAATGTTATTTAAAGCAGATTCATTCACTATTACATTTTATATATTGTGATGACATAAATATATGTCATTTCCCCTCTGGTATTTCTGATCTAAATCATAATAATCTACTGTATTCCAAACAATCTCCTGGGATAAGCGGTTGAGAATAAGAACAAATGTGTCTGATATTACCTCACTCCACATATTTTTGCCACAATTTTATGAGGCGAGGACCAAAAGGCCAGACGCTTTTAAGACTTTTGCTGCCCTGATCGATAATCTTGTTGCCTGTAATTATCTCACCATGGAGCTCATTAATTACACTTTCAAGGCTCATTTCTTGGCCGCAGATGTCCACTGGATAGGAGCGTTTGGCGGGCCGGGGGAACTCATTAATTTTCTGTCTCTCTTTCTCGAGTAGCTCACCATTCATACAGAGTGAAGCTCAAAAGCTCTGTCATGCGAGAACTTACCAGGTGAAGTGAGATGTTAGGGGGGCAAATCGATAAAAATCCTCCCATATAATGAAAAAAACAAAACAATTCAAGATTAAATTAGCTTGTACTGTTGGGGGAAAATGTTGCTTATTTCGAAGATGATTTTTATTTTCTTTTGTCAATGATTACGGCTGAAAAAAGGTCTAAAGTCTTAAGAAAAAACATGGAAAAAAATACTCTGCGATTTCATCTATTTTTTGTCTCCTCCCACCGTAAGAAAAAAAAACAAAAAAAAATATGAAAACTAATTCGACACGTTATCTTAATAGTTCTACGTTTATTGTAGTTTAATGAAATTTAATTATTTGTGTTTTTAATTTTTTTAATTTATATTACATAAGTAATTTTTTATGTATTTATTTATTCATCTCATGTCATCTCATTAGCCGTACCGCTTATCCTCATTAGGGTTGCGGGGGGGCTGGAGCCCATCCCAGCCATCTCCAGGCAGTGGGCCAGGGGACACCCTGAACTGGTTGCCAGCCAATCGCAGGGCACACGGGGACAGACAACTCACTCGCTCATTCACACCTAGGGACAATTTGGACCGGCCAATTCACCTGAAATGCATGTTTTTTGGAATGTGGGAGGAAACCGGAGTGCCCGGAACATACAAACTCCGCACAGGAAGTCTGGAGCTGGATTCAAACCCACGCAGGAGGTTCCCAAGACCTTAGAACTGTGCCGCACATGTGCTAACCACTGCGCCGCCGTGCTGCCCATTTTGTTTCTGTCGCATTTTATTTTAGTTTTGCCGGAGATCAAAGAGATCAAAGCCAGGAGAGGAAGCTTACCACGTGTTGTGAGTCATAATTGTATTCATATTTAGTTTCTTTTGTCTTTTATTAGCATATTTGGTATTGGAGTAATCTAAAAGTAATTGAAAGTAATCCAGTTAAAGTAACCCTACCCAACCCTGCAATCTACGATGACGATGTCTTTACTACCATCGACCGAGAACGATCCGGATTAGAGCCGGAACGAGAATAGAATACAATAGTATATAATTGTCTTTATTGTCATTTTGTCAACGTTGTGAAACATTGTATGCAACAAGATTAGACAAGACACTCCGGGGTAAATCGTGTAATTGAGTCTTTGGAGAGAAATCAAGATGAGAGTGTTTTGGGCCGGCAGTAGTTCAGGAGGTAAAGCTCTCGTCTTGGGATCAAGAGGTCGCAAGTTCGAATCCCAGCCCCTCCCCATGTTATATGTTGAGGTGTACTTAGGCATGACACTGAATCCCAAATGCCCCTGATAAGCAAGTAGTTGCCTTGCAATTGCTATTGGTGTATGAGTGGCAGGGTTGGGTAGGGTTACTTTAACTAGATTACTTTTAATTACTTTTGTTACTTGTTGTTGACCATGTCCATCCCTTTATGACCACAATTTACCCAATTCCTGATCGCCACTCTCAGCAGGATAATGCGCCATGTCATAAACAGGGCTGGGTAGGGTTACTTTAACTTGATTACTTTCATTTACTTTTGGATTACTCCAATACCAAATATGCTAATAAAAGACAAAAGAAACTAAATATGAATAAAATTACTACATTTTGTGCAGGCTTGGGGAGTAACGGAACACATGGAACGGCAAAAATTATGTTGGCAAGCTGTTTGGATTTATTTTCATTTTGTTTCTGTCGCATTTTATGTTAGTTTTGCCAGAGATCAAAGAGATCAAAGCCAGGAGAGAAAGCTTACCACGTGTTGTGAGTCATCATTTTATTCATATTTAGTTTATTTTCTCTTTTATTAGCATATTTGGTAATGGAGTAATCCAAAAGTAATTGAAAGTAATCAAGTTTAAGTAACCCTACCCAACCCTGATGAGTGGGTAAGTGTGAAGCGCTTTGGGATGGTCTTCATTGACTTGAAAAGCGCTATATAAAAGCAGACCATTTACATTGTGTAAAAACGAGAAAAAATAAATTAAAAAATAATTATACATTTCCCTATGCATAGCCAAGATGATTATATATGTATATTTATAAATATATATACAGTATATAGATATAGATATATACAAGATGGTATGTATGTATGTACATATTTATATATATAGATAGATGGATAGATGGATAGATGGATAGATGGATAGATGGATAGATAGATGGATAGATAGATGGATGGATGGATGGATGGATGGATGGATGGATGGATGGATAGATAGATAGATAGATAGATAGATAGATAGATAGATAGATAGATAGATAGATAGATAGATAGATAGATAGATAGATAGATAGATAGATAGATAGATAGATAGATAGATAGATAGATAGATAGATAGATAGATAGATAGATAGATAGATAGATAGATAGATAGATAGATAGATAGATAGATAGATAGATAGATAGATGGATATACATTTATATGCACACATATACCTGTACTTATTTTTATATAATTTTATACAATCGTGTGTGCTTGTCTCGGGCGCTGATTGCTCTGGGCAAGAAACTGTCTCTAAGTCGGATAGTTTTTGTTTTATAGGATCTGGGGTGTTTTGTGACATTAAACCAAATTGTATTACCATTTTGTCTATTTGCTTGCCAACGTCTGGTGGGTACCATCGTGATTACCTGGTGTCAACAGCCTAAATCCCCCAAATTGAAGCACAATGGAGGAATTGACATATATGAAGTGCACTCTGATGCCATCTGCTGTTCGAAAAATAATTGAGATTGAAAAAAAGACGTTTCGATTATTACTAAGAAAAAAATATTTAAAAAAAAACTTGCTGCGTTTTGAAAACAAGAGAACACAAAATCAAATACAGTATGCAGAATGAGCGAGGGCATTGTGACGTCATAGTGGGATGCACGGATACTTTTCTGCATTCCCTCCTTTGATTTTTCCCTACAGCTCGCTCATTGCTATCCTGCAGTATTACTTTTCCCCCACAGGGTGGCAAACACTAACCATTATTTGCATAAACAACAGTAATCTGATTTTAACCGTAGTTGATTTTCCAAAGGCGACAGCAAACCTTTAATTTACGAGGATAATTTGACAGTGGGCAAACATGTCAAATATGAATGCAGGGGGAATGAAGATTGAATATAATCCAGTCCAAAAGAAAATGTATTTTTTAATGTCTATTCGTGAATAAAATGCATGTCAGATCTGTTTGTATTGATCAAGGAACTGACATTTTCCATCAACAGAAGCTTTTATTCAATCTTTTATTTTATTAGTCAAGTTTGACCTCAGAAATTAATTTTCCGGCCCAATAGACAAACTTGGCCTGTTCATCCCCTTTTAAGCCCCCCCTTTTTTCTTGCTTGAGGCAGGAAGTGAACACAGGAGGTTTTTGTCCTGTTCCCCCCCAACCGAGTACCCAAACCCCTTCCCCTTTTTTTCCGGCGAATCAACTTGAAGTCGGGAGATGAGACGGGAAACAGGTGTCACCCATGACCTTCAGTTTTCAAACACCGCGGGCCTCGCAATGTGGGGTTCTCCAACATCGGGGAGGCGGGTTGACTCACATCCTGCATACTTCATTACACTCACTCTATTGCCACATCAACCCTAGCAATAACTTGCAAATTAGGTTTAAGTGACGTAACAGGAAGTCATTTCTGAAAAGGATGGACCTTTCCACTTTCTTAGCACACCTTAGATCACAGGTGTCAAAGAGGCGGCCCGCCAGATCAGGCCCACCAGTGGTTTAAATCCGGCCCGCAAGACAACAGTGAGAGAAACGCAAGAGGAAAATGAGCTGTAGTTTTAAATATTATAACCGGATGTCACCAAAGCCAGTTAACACTTGCAAAACAATTGTGGTAGTATTTGTCCATTTCTCTTTGACTCACTTCTTTTTTTTTTATTACTCCCTCTTTTTATTTATCCTGTTCATTCTCTCTTTCTCTCTCTTTTTCTCTTTTCTCTATTTCTCTCTCACTCTCTAACTTTCTTTGTCTCTGTCTTGCTCTCTTTCTATTTTCTCTCTCTAATTTACACTTTAATACTCTTTCTTTCTATTTATCTCTTTTTTCTCACCCTCTTTCTTCCCCTTTTTTGACCGCTCTCTCTCTCTCTCTCTCACCTCACTTTGTCTCTTTTTCTCCTGCTGACTCTTTTTCTTTCTGTCATTTCACTTCTCTTATTCTTTTTATCTTTCTCTTTTATCACTTTCTTTTTCTCTATATATTAATTTCCCCCTTCTTCTCCATTCATATCTCTATTCTGCTCTCTCTTTTTCTCTCACTGTTACTCTATCGCCCTTGTTCTCCCTATCTGTTTATCACTCTCTATTTCCCTCCCTCCTTATTTCTCTGTGTTTCTCCCACTCTCTTTCTCTTAAACTTACTAGTCCGGCCCCCGTGAGATTTTTTTATATTATTTGTGGCCCCCAGCTAGAACGAGTTTGACACCCCTGCCTTAGATGTTCCAAGAAGAAATAGAAATAATTCATCTGCCAATTAAGTGTTTACCTTAAGTCAAGTCAAGTCATGTTTATTTGTATAGCCCTTAATCACAAAGAGTCTCAAAGGGCTGCACTGACCGGATTATTGCAAACCACAGACTATTATTACACCATCCCCTGATCTAAAACCTACATGAGGTACAGGTGGCCATTTGTGAGATTATGATGTTACATGTGAGAGCAAGAATGATGTACTTCTCAAACAGCTTTTCATCGAAACACGTTAAATGAAACAAACGGAGAAAGTGCCATCCTATGGTACAAGACAATTTACATAACATACCACAGTTTAAAATAAAAAAAAGTTAAGGGTAACAGAATAAAAATGAGTAATATTAAATTTTAAGAAATGAGAACTGAATGCTTCCTTGCATTATTGAACATTACTATAGTAACCAGCGTTTTATTTTGCAGGCTTGAGGGTTCTTATTGCCTTAGGGCAGAGGTTTTTCAATATTTTAGTTGTAGACTAAAAGTGGTCCTGAATTTTCTTACTGAGGGCAACAATTTGAAATAAGTGTTGTTCGGTTGAAAAGTCCTTCACAATTTTCTGAACTCTCTTGACACAGTTAGCTCATTGCAGTTTATTAAGTGATGGAAGTGATTTGACAAAGTTCTGTTTCGCTTTTAGGTTGGACCCAAGTAAAGGGAAGCATGAACTGAGAATGTATTGCTTGGTAGGAAAACCTTTAAAACTGCTCAATGCACCAACAATAAAAGTTGAAAGAACTCATCCTCGAGATGGAAAGAAAATATTTGGTGTGAGACAAGTCTGTATTCTCTCAACTCTAATCAACATCTAATCTTCCTGGAGAGAATCACGACGGAAGCCCTGGATCAAAATGATGGTACAGTTAGCATTGGGGAACACAACATCCCATTTTGCTTTTGATCAGTGCTGAAACAATATATCGACAAAATCGATGAAATAAAGCGCCGGCAACTAATTAGATAATTGATTTGTTGTATCACGTGATTTATGAGCTACCAGGAACATTAAATTAATGCAAACTAGAGTGCACGCTATTTCGTTGTGACGATGGGAATTGTAGTACCGCTTTGGTCCGGCAGAAAAGACAGTTTTATAAAAAAAAAGTTGAGAAAGTTGTCCAGAGTTCTGTCCTCAGTGGTACCGCGACGACCCAGGCTGTTAAACGATGAAGGTAAGTCCTATGTTAACGATAACCCTCATTTTGATAATTTTTCAATTCAACCTGACCTTTAAGAGTTCCCTAAACTGGGTTTACTAACAATATTATCTTGTAGGGGTATGAACCATAAATTTGGAAAAAAAGAACCTAACCCTAAATACGTCTACCAATTACAACAAACACAAAAAAATATATTGTTGATTCTAATTTAAACAACTAGAAAAAAATCTTGACTCTAGACTAGTATTTTAATCTTCGGCTGCTTTAGCTTGAAGCAAGACTGAGTCTGTGCGTGAATAAACCGCTGCAATGATCGCATCAGATTTCCGTATTGGTAGAAGTTTGCCACTTCTGGTTTTAAACAAGCATGTGTTGTTTCTTTGTTGTTGTTGTTTTTTAATATTTTGGAGCCAAATTGTGTTTTGCGCGTGAAAGTAGAGTGCACAATTACAACTGGCGCTTTTTAATGTCAAAAGGTTGACATGTATGATTACCTGAAAAACACAAAAGTATAATTATCATTAAATTGAGTCAAAATTTGGCTCATTTTTCCTTTTCTATTTTGGCTCTTTTCATTCTCTGTTGTAAAGTGAAATTATTTGCATTTATATAGCGCTTTTCAAGTCAATGAAGACTTCCCAAAGCGCTGCAACGCTCATTTAAAGTTGCAGTAATTTAGTTTTAATGTACAGTAAGTGGTCTCATACCTGTCAATCGCCGCCAATTGCTAAGATCGGCGGTGCAGTGGTCAGTGCGTGTGCGTCACAATTCTGAGGTCATGAGATCGAACACACTCAGAGACCACACTACGCATATTGCATACCTGTCAACCTGTACGGTTTTGCCATACAAAGTACATTTTTTTAATGCTTTTTAAGACGAGTACGACGTACAAGGAAATCTATACGGAAAAACGCAAATTTGTCAATGATGGTTACCATCCGGTATACACCGACTATCACGAAACGGCAAATCAATCAAGTCGCCGGGGTAGCCTCTATCTCGGTATCGTTTTTTTTCGTTGCAAACGAAGCGAGCGGTTTGATGCTAATGTGCGCATGCGTCTGCCGCCTGGGTATTTCCCATCATGCATCATTCTGAAAAAAATATGTGGTGTAGGGTTATTTTGTATTTTGTTAGGCAAAATACGTCAGTTTGTACAGGCATGGAGCCGTGGAGCTTGACAGGTATGATATTGACCAATCACGTGCACCTTCAAAAAAAAAAGCGTGAGAGAGAGAAAATATCCGGCCGGCTCTTGATTGTTGGGGGGGCTGGCTCCCGCTGTTCACTTCAAAAAGTGGGATCATAAAGCCATCACGTTTGCGAACGACACATTACTAACAGGGTTGGGTAGGGTTACTTTAACTTGATTACTTTCAATTACTTTTGGATTACTCCAATACCAAATATGCAAATAAAAGACAAAAGAAACTAAATATGAATAAAATTACTAAATTTTGTGCAGGCTTGGGGAGTAACGGAATACATGGAACTGCAAAAACGATGTTTGGCAAGCTGTGGATTTATTTTCTTTTTGTTTCTGTCGCATTTTATGTTAGTTTTGCCGGAGATCAAAGAGATCAAAGCCAGGAGAGAAAGCTTACCACGTGTTGTGAGTCATCATTTTATTCAGATTTAGTTTCTTTTGTCTTTTATTAGCATATTTGGTATTGGAGTAATCCAAAAGTAATTGAAAGTAATCAAGTTAAAGTAACCCTACCCAACCCTGATTACTAATAGTGAAGATGGCTGTATGTGCTCTACCGGGTGTCATATTGCTTCGCTATGTGCAGATACAGAGCCCGAGGCAAAGAGTCACACCTGGCGTGTGAGAGCAGTTTTCCAGCTGCCCGTGATTGAGTGTCACATGCAAACACGCGTGCACGGAAACATGCGTTCCATGCTCACGGTCACAACTGTAAAGTTTGCTCAGTTCATTCCTGACCAAATTTGCATGAATGTTTAGGTCGAGGAAAGTCACTGTTTGCCTGTCAGTGGGTACATGCAGGCGATACTAAAAATAAGACATTGGAAACAGAATCTTGCCTGTATTTTGATTATGTAAAGACATGTAGACATGCACAAAAATCCAATAAAGGTCTTAGTGCGGGGGCCAGTAGCAAGCAGCTCTTTGGCACTCAGTAGTGAAATGAAATGATCTGCATTTATATAGCGCTTTTCAAGTCAAGACTTCCCAAAGCGCATTACAGTGTGCTCCACATTTCCAAATAACGGCCTTGCAGCCATGTAAGGCGCTAACCTGCTTATTGGGGGTATTAGGGGTTCAGTGTCTTACCCAAGGACACTTCGACATGGAACACGGACGAGCCGGGATTCGAACTGGGATCCCTTGATCTCAAGACAAGCGCTCTACCTCCTAAGTGTAAAAACATTTTAAAACAAAATTCTACAAAACTGGCAAACCTGCTTTCCAGACAAAAGCGCTTTTGTTTTCACTTTTTGATGTTTGATGATTTCCTAAAATATACATATTTTCAAAATGATATTAATAATAATGCCTGAACTCTATATAAAAAACACTTAAAATTTGTCTCCTGCAGTTACTTTAAGGGACACTGCCTAATGTTTTGACTAGTACACGTCGTTGTAGCATGTATTGCAACAGAAAATTAGTTCTACAAAGCACAAGGAAGAATACAAACTGTGGAGACTCAAATTGAACAAACTGCACCATTTCTCCTCATATTTTTTTCTACCCAGCTTTTTGCAATGTTTTTGGACGTCAGCAGGTACCCGCAGGAGCAAGATGGCGGTCAGTCATGTATGTTCCCTCTAGGTGAGCCTTACTTTAGGTAAAATCGAAACAAATTTCTTGACCTACAAGTCTTTAAAAATGCAAGTTTATATGATATTCAAAACAATAGTGCACACCAATTGGCCATGAGAACCGGGCATGCAGTGAGGACAGGGGTTGGCCAAAATCGCGTCTCCTCCTCCAGGGTCCTCAAATAAAATATGAAATTTGGGGTTTGCTTCGGGCTCCGTCCTGCATATAAAGTTAATTGGTCGGGCTCTGGCTGGGTCGGGTTCCGGCTGGGTCGGGCTTTCAAACCTGCCAGTCCGGGTCGGGTCAGTTTATTTTTTTTAGACCTAATCTTACCTGTACTATACACTAATAAATACTGTGTAAGCAAAAATGAGGCACTTTTTTTTTCTTTCCATGCGGCCCGGTAACATTTCGCGGCCCTGTGATTACCAACTGCTGCAGTATTCTATAAGATTCTGTACAACACGTATCCATCCGTCGATCCATCCATCCACACAGTAGTCTGTAATAATCTTTACTGCATCCATCCATCCAGAATATTCTGTACAGCATGTAGTCATCCCTACTGTAATCTATGATACTCCGTACACCAGCCATTCATCCATCCATCCATCCATCCATCCATCCATCCATCCATCCATCCATCCATCCATCCATCCATCCATCCATCCATCCATCCATCCATCCATCCATCCATCCATCCATCACTCTATAATACTTTGTAAAGCATGTACCTAAACTCTCCAAACTTTGACGGGTTGAAGTGGGGGGAAAACGTTCTCTTAAGTAGGATGCATTTTAGAGTTAGATGGCCAAAGAGCAGCTGGCTCCCCTATGCTCCCCAAAGATTCGTTTTTCTCACGCCACTTTGGTGCTCCGTGGCACCTGTTAGTCCAACCTCGGGCAACAGATGTTGAAGTTACATTCCTTCCAAAAAGCATGACTATTGATTTGGACCAGAGCCCATTACACTTGTATGCTTTGAATCACAAATCTGCTTTCTCTCTTTCCATTTCTTACTACCTAAAAAGGAGGAAGGCATGAGCCAAAAGCTAGGGAACTTTTTGAAACCTGTTTATTGTACAGCGTGAAACTTCAGGGATGGATTGCGCAAGCTGTCTTAGAGGATTTTATGGGCAATTAGTCGCTGCGGAGTATAAAGATACATATTCAAACTCATGTCTGTGAATAATTTCTTTTTTTTCCCTTTTTTCTTCTTTTTTTTATAAGTGGCTCTGTTGCCAGAACTGAAAGTGTTTTAATTTATACTGCTAAAATATGGTACGTTTATATTATTAATATTTTTTTTCAATCTTTTATAAGTTCTACTCAAAGATAATCAAGGTACTTACTTTTTCAAAGGGTAAGAGTTGGGGGACTAGCTCGAATGATGAATGACACTTTTCCTTTTGTGACTCCAACGGTTAAAAAGACAAAATGTGGCAGCCACAATACACATGTATTTAGTTTTTACAGATCACAATGCTGTTTTGTCCAAAAAGCAGACATAAAAATGGGTAAGTAAATCAGTCAGGCAAGTTTTCCTCATTAGTTAGCATGCCAAAGAAGCGAAACCCAGGCTAAAGTGAATAACGCAGGAAGATTGCCAATTTAACCAAGATGAGAGGAGAACAATTAATTGGAGATGCTTTTGTTGCATTTGTAAGCTTGGAAAAGGGGAGGCCCAGTCCTCAATCTCTTTCCCCTTATCTCCTCTATTATGGCCACTGTCCGAAACGGGGCTCTTTCAGACAAGTGCCATTGCAGCTGCAAGTTCTAAAAGACCGTCGGACAATTGTAGGCCATAGCGGTTGCCGTGGCGATACTGTCCTTTCCTTTCTGCCACGCAACTTGTCTTGTGTTCAAGCAATAGTCTGAATAACGGAAGGAGAAAACCAAGCAACAGCCGTTGCTCTACTTTGGAGTCCTCAATGCAATTTAGCCATGAAAGTCTGCAAGTCTTTGATTGACATATTGTTGGGTGGGGAGTTAATCTGTAGGTCCTTCTCTTGTTATAGTGCTGATTTTTTTTCTGGGGTTTGAGGGGTCGTTTGTGTGTAGTGGGTTATTTTTGCATACAAACCCCGCTGTGTGCTAACTGGACGTGGTATGGGAAAGTGCGCATTCACACGCGGCACAAAGGTCCAATTATCAAGCCCCACCGACAAGGAAAATGACAAATGAAGGCGTCTTGTAAGGCATGATATGTTTCTTGACTTCAGCTCAGCTCTCCTCCCAGAAAATAATTATTGATATGGCGGACCGCTCCGCGGCGGCAGCAATGCGGGCTGGGAGGGGAACAAAATCCATCGCACAGATCCTAAACCAGGCGTCACTTAAAACCTGTCTTTTGTACAAAATCTGATTTTAAAAGACTGTATAAACATTTGCTTATTTTTCATTTCTTCGTCTGCAGAAGATGTATGGTGAAATGTCTAACAAACAGTTTTGGAGCATAAAGAGTAAACATAATGACATGTTTGGCTGCCCTGGGGCTGCTTTACTCTGCCAGCCCTGTATTTTTCTGCCAATATACCAGCATGTATGCCAGGGGGTGCAGCAGCCCTTGCTCCAAAAAAAAAAGAAAACTAGACTGAGGAACTGAAGAATTGCAAAACTTCATTCTAAATGGGCAAAATAACCAGTCAAGAGACTGCTGGGTATGACTAAAGCTAGACAGATGAAAAAAATGCATAATATCATGTTCTTTAATGCTTTATTTTCCCATCGTGGTATCGTGAGCTTGATCTTGATCAGATGTGGACGTTTGCAAAGAGGTATGATGTTTCACAGAGAGGGAATTGTAAAGTCCAGTTGTTGGTTTTGACAGCTTTAGGTAACAGCTGGTCTCTGCCTGTGAATTAGTGCAAGTGTACAGCCGATGCATGCTTGTCAAGTGGCCAAATCCCTTTTATTTTATTTCTATTAAGCTGATACAGTGCAAGTGGTTGGGATTTCTGTCCATCAATCTTCACCAGTGCACAGTACTGTACACCGCCTCATGGATAACTCACTCTTTCTCTTTTTATGTAGCTGTCACTCTATAATGCAGTAAAAAAAAAATCCCTCGAGTCAAATCGATATCATTCTCATAGGAAATTTCAACCTCTTCTAAAAGCCCACCCCTGAGCCCTTTCTTTTCAGTAAATCTCCTAGGATACAAAAGCAGATCCGCCCTTAAGGGTTTGGGAATCAAAGAACAGCAAGAGGATTGGCTGATAGTGACAACAATGCAAACAGTGCATTCTAGTCAAAACAATGAACAACAATGAGGTAGAATCGTGAAAATAATAAACTGGCACCCTATGCAGATGTCCAATATTAAAATCAGAATAATCTTATCACTTCACATCTCATTCGTCATTATTAAAATGAACAAGACTAAAACACAATAATACTTTTACTGCACAGAGATCCTTCGGTTTTCGCGTTTAATGGGGTACCAGATCCACCCGTGAAAGGTGAAAATCTACGGAGTAACGTCGCAACTTCACGAAAGACCCTAATAGTTAAATGTACCTCGAGATAATTTCACTACTGACAGGGAATATACGACTGTAACAAAGTAACAACTCAAATTGAGACAGTTTCCGCAATGATTAAAATAAACACGTCCTGAATGTAGAGGTTTTCCACGAATTGTAGCTAATGGACCTGGCGTTTGGAAGATACAGGGTCTGCAGCGGTGGCTTAGGTTAGTCGTTAGCCTAGCCGTAGCAGTGGGCCAGACCTGCAGCACCGCTCTTCTACAGTGAGTGCTGTCGCGTATGCGCCAATGGCCGATTTGCAGCACCTGGTATTCCCATCCAAGTTCTAACCAGGCCTGAGCCTGCTTCACTTCCCAGGATCCGGCGTTCTCAGTGTCGTATGGCTGTAAGCAGGTCGGCCGTTAACTAGTCTAATATCAATGACAAGATAATTTTGCTATTTGTAAATTATTTTTGTTTGTAAGAGGTTTGTAAACTAAACATATTTTCTGTACTTACAGCTCTTACTAGAATAAGCGATTGGACACTGATTTAGTTGTTTTTTTTTAAACTTAGTTTTCTTTTAAAATGAGAAAAAGTTCTTTAAGTGAGGAATCGCTTAATATGGATGATGGGAGAAAGGTTTGCTCATATCAAGGATTTTGTTTTAATCTTAGTAAAACCTAGTTCATAAAAGAATAATTTTTCTCATTTTCAGAAAGAACAAGTTGAACATTATGGTAACATGAAAAATGTTCCTTAAAATGGGCAAAATTAAATTCCTGTGGAACGTGTAGCCCTGTCAACTAGATTGTTGAAGCTTTTACCAAAGAACACATCCATCAATGGGGCGGCAGTAGCTCAGAAGGTAGACCCCTAATGTCCCCAATAAGCAGGTTAGCGCCTTACATGGCTGCACGGTCGCTATTGGAAAATGTGAAGCACACTGTAAAGCGCTTTTGGAAGTCTTGACTTGAAAAGCGCTATATAAATGCAGATCTTTTCATTTCATCCATCCATTATCTGCACTGCTTATCCTCAGTAGGGACGCGGGGGTGCTGGAGCCACTCCTAGCTATCTTCAGGCAGTGGGCAGGGGACACCCTGAACCGGTTGCCAGCCAGTCGCAGGGCACACAGAGACAGACAACTCACTTGCTCATTCACACCTAGGGACAATTTGGACCGGCCAATCAACCTGACATGTATGTTTTTGGAATGTGGGAGGAAACCGGAGTGCCTGGAGGACAACTACGCAAGCATGGGGAGAACATGCAAACTCCGCACAGGAAGATCTCATAATTGTGCCACCCCCAAAGAACAAAACATCAAAATAAAATTGACAGTATTTATTCAATGTCCTTCAAATTCAGTTCAATTCATCATCAGATACACTAAAGAGTTGTTTCCCTGTGTTGTGTTTTTTTGGTATCTTCTTTCAGGACGTTCCTGCTTTTTAAAACAGGCAAAAAATAATCCTTAAAATGAGAAGCTTTAGTGCATTTTTTCTGTATTTCTTGGTCTATCCCAGTCAATGTTTTCACTTATGTGCCTATTTGTTCCATACAATAAGATTTAAATTAAAAGTAGATTGTTGAAGCCTATACCAGTCATTTTTGGTTCTCAGTAGAAAGGGGACAAACGTTTTATTGCACGCTACAAAGATAAAGTACTTACAAAGTATCATGACATGCTGCTGGCACGCCATCAGAACAGTAAGACCCTATGTTAGCCTGCGGGAGGTCCGTCAGGGTTATCTTGCTTTCTGTCAACTCCTCCAACGTTGAGGAAGCGGTAAGAGCCCAAGATTTGATGATGCTACGTCCAAGCAGATTCTATTACCTTTAAAACTGATAAGTATCGGACAAATGACGAGGGGGTTGCTGCTTTTCAGAGTGTCACATCAATTGTTGACTCTGTAGCTTTATTTTGTGTGGTGTAATCTGCAAATCACTTCGAGTGAATGTGGCCCATATAGTGTTACTGAACGCTTGCAGTGTTGACTTTGAAGAGGAGACCACTGTGTATCCTCCCTATTACCTTACTTCATCTATCACGGGCACATAATCAGGACTTCTCCCAGGTGCTCACCTACTGATGGCAGAAGGTGAACACCATCAGTGGCCTTAAATGGGGCCCATAATAGCCAGGGGTCTGCAGGGAGGAAAGAAGCCACATTGGCACAATAGAATCCGTACATTTTAGACCCCTGAGAGAGCAAAATCGGTCTAACCCATTGAATTTCTCCTAGTCGTAGACAATAATGTAGACCCCTGGTATACTACATTTTATACATTGATCTGTTCTGAGGTGGGGAACGTAAAGTGAAATTCTTATTGGGTAATTAGACAATTACTTTCCCAAGTAAGTACAAAATAAATGTAAACACACATTAAACATTTGTTACAATATAGTATATAGTATATTGCACTAATACGATCCTGTCAGAACCTGATACAAGACCCAATCGCGTGACGTTCTCAGACAAGCCTTTATTTTACGGGAAATGGCGAGTTATGCATTTTAGGCAGCCGGTCTGCCGTGGAAAGACGGGAATCCAGAGACCGACGAGATCGATAACAAATCAGGATAGCAAAAATAAACAGGAGAAACTGACGGGAACAAAAACCGAAGTAACTAACAAACAGGACAAAAACAGATGGAAACAAAACTGGAAGCCGAAATTAAACAGTACAAAAATAAACGGGAACAATACCGGACTGGAGTTATCACAGGAAAACAGGACCGAGTCAGAACCCACGTCTTGTGGGGCAGAAGTTTGTTTGACGGGCTGACAACCCAAGCAAGAGAGCGCTGAGCTTTATATAGACAGAAAGTCAATCTCTCAACGAGCCACAGCTGGCGCCACGTGGGCGTGGCCAATTGGGCACCATGGCAACCGTGACACACACGGGCGGGGCCAATTGGGCACCATGGCAACCGTGACACACATTCACGGGTGTGGCCAATTGGCCGCCATGGCAACCATGACACGATCCCAAAACTGAATGTAAACACCCAATGTAAATATCTTCTGCCTCTACATGCCCACACTTTCTTGTGTAAATTATCTTTTATTTTTTTTGTTTTTTTATCCTCACAGTAAAATGTAAAGCTGGAGTGCCACGTCCAATTTAGTTGTCACAATATGTTCATCCCATTTTGTAACAATGATAATAAAGGTATATTCTATTCTATTCTATTCTATTCTATTCTATTCTATTCTATTCTATAGTAAGTACAATTAATCTGTTTGAATAACATTATAAATAAATATGAAGGAAAAACAAAAAGTAATTTAACTTAATTTAACTGGAGTTAATGGGTGGATGTAAAAGGGGAGGAGACAGTAGATTAAAATTAAAACACCCACCCACTGAGGACTGGATAAAATTTAAATGCTGTGTTCGCCTACTTATTCTTAATAATTGTCTCGATCAACTAGTTATGGCAATGTTCCTTAGAAAGGATAACGATGCGAGTGCCTTCTATGTATTTCTCGATAATTGAAAGCTTCATTTCCATGGTTATTATGTTTTGCTTCTCCAGTTAGCATCACTGTAAGTCTTGGACTCCTAGGTGATAGTAACAGAACAAAAATGCTATATAAGTCCACGAACTCTAATAAATGTTTTATTTTTTAATTAGCTCTTTCGGACATGTATTGTTACATAAAAAAAAACATTCTGAAGTACATCTCCTGATGCACCTGAACACATAATCAGGAAACATTGCTAATTATTTTTTTTACTTAGCACTTTAGGAAAACTATTGTTGCACAATTAAAGTTCTAAAATATATCTACTGAAGCACCTAAACACATCATCAGGAAAATTAAATCAGCAAACATCCTTTAGCGTAGAGGTAAGAATGTAATTAATTAAAAAAATATTGATTTGAATAATAATAATAAATAATAAGCAATAGTAGTCTTTTGTTTTGCAAAACTAGCTCTTACTGTAATTTTAATTACATGCAGATTATAGTCCAATGCGCCCTTTATAATGATAAAGTCTATTTTTTTGGGGTGGTGGGCCTTATAATCTGGTGTGCCTTATAGTGGGGAAAATATGGTAAATACATTTTAACTGGAATCTCCTCGCATTCATATAGTTTCATTCGACATTTCTATCAGTTAATCAGCATTTAGCTTCTTTTAAGGTGGCATTTCCTGTATCCATTTGTTCAGGACCACCCTGGAAAGAAATGTGTCAGTTTGGTGAAAGCCACAGGACAGCTGGGGGTAAAAATGCAACACACCTGTTTTTCAACCTTGTGTGAGGTATTTTTTTGGTGGTGGTTCTTGGTCCTAAAGGGTGAGGACAGTGGAACTGTCATCCATTTAGAGGATGAAAGGACACGTGGCTCGTCTTTTGGAATGTTTGTAGGGCCAAGTGTGAATGAAGCCCCGCCCGGGTTAGGTCGGGGTGGCAGGTGCTTCGACGGATGCGGCGCGGGTGCCAATAAAAACAGCAAGGACGAAATGCGGTCATTGCGTGGCTGCACAAGAATAAAATTGGGAAGGGTGAACTGTGCTTGTGCAATGCCCACATTTATGCTGAAAAGCTTCTTTTTGATGAGTGAGTACGGATACATCAGTATCGCAGTTGATATTCTAAGGCAGTGGTCATTAACCTTTTTGAAGTTTAGGGCTACTTTTTGTTACTGATTGAACGGCTGCCAGTATATTAAACATTTCTTAAATAAAATGTTATTACTATGTTGTTACAATGTTATTATCAGTTGTAATTATTAGAAGGTAAAATAGGATTTGTCATCCACCAAAAATCATGCCTTTTAGAAATCATATTTCCTAGAAAATCACAATGACCCATGACATATATTAAGAACCAGTTACAAGTGGTGTTTAGGGTCTATCTGGTGCCGGCAGTCACCACGTTGGAGACCCCTGTTCTAAGGTATTAGTACATGCAATGGTGGCTAATGCCCCAATAGAAAAAACATTTTCTAAATAAAATAATACTGCTCCATTCGTAGACAATTTAGATTATTTTAGGTATTTTTTCTGGTTTTTCATATTTCTCTTGTAAAAATGAAAAAGAAAAATTATGTTTTATACATGTTTTTTACTATCAAAAAAATAAATATATAAAAGATTGCATAATGATATAAATATGTATACAGTAATGTGATGTATAAAAATATGCAAAACGGTCATAGATGGACAAATTCTCAAAATCCAAGTTAAGATTTTTTACTATGAAATTCTCTAATATAGAAAGTAGTGGATATTTTTTCTAATTTTAACCATGATATTTCTCTTAAAAAAAGAGAAATATCTTATGTCAGATCGTTTTGCCTATTTTAGTTATATATTTTTTTCATCAAACAGTATTTTCAATTGATTTGACTACTTGTTATCATTATTTATATTTCATATTATTATTATTGTTGTATTATTTATTAACTCATTTCTTTGGTAAAATGGGAACATTTAAAATTTAATTGAATATTAACCTATATATAGAAGTTTTTTTGTTCTCTTTTAGCAGTGGAGAGAAATAATGTGGAAGATTTTCTTTTGTCTGTCATACAAGTTTTCTCAATTATATTTCTTTGCTTATGAATATAGTAAAATTCAATGAAAAATACTTGAAAACAAAGGGAAAAATGCCAATGGGATCAGATTTTGTTTTGGGAGTATATAACAAAGTCTGAATCAATAAAGAGGTCAACCACAGGCGGCTTTACCTTTTTTTTTGTATCTTAACTTTACATTTCTCTCAAAATAATTCGACAAAACTAAGTCTGTTTTTAAATCAAGTCAGAAGAAACACAAATATAAGGAAACCTGAGGAATGAACTCACAGCTGCTCAAATAAAACGAACAAACTCCTACATTTGCGACTGTTGTATTTTAATCATCAGAAGCACCTGGCTCAATCTAAGGATACCCGGTGCTGGCGTGCGGCTCGCCGGGTGCTCTTTACATTGATTCTAGCTCTGAAAGGAAAAAAAACCCCGAATTCAGTGCATTATTGTATAATAAGAATAAAGACCATTCATTCATTCAAATATTTACACTTTATTGAAACCAAAATGAAAGATCCAATTCTGTTGAACTCTCTTGTGTATGGCTGGCAACCACTCCAGGGTGTAACCCAACTCTCGCCCAATTATCAACCAGGATGGGGACAGGCTCTTGCTTTCCTTGCCAAAGTGCAGCCACGAGTGCAGCAACAGGCACAAATATGACTCCGCTCAAATTTCACCTGTTGAATTTGATTGACTGGCCCTACGAGATTTGCACGGAACGTGTGCACAAAAACTTTACAAGTTATGCAACAGAAAGCGATTGGGTCCATCTCCTGCCCTCTGTACCCTCACGCTGTAAAGAGGGTGATGAAAGATGGGCGGAACTAAAATACCAGTCTTCAACCTATTCTGGGACCAGTACATATTGGTCAGCTTGCCACCCCATGTGAGTGTAAATCAAGCGCATGAATGAACTTTATTATTTTAAAGGCTTTGGCCCATCCATCATTTGAAATGAGACTTGGAAATGGCACATTTGTACCTTAAATCTCTCTTTCTGAACTTTCTGATGCAAGGACTACTTTTGCATTCTCTGCCTTTTTCTTTTCCTTTTTGAACTTTTTATTGTTGTTATTTTTACAATCTATCCTGCCAAACACATGTTAAGAAGATTACTAGAACAGCTTTTTTCCATCTTCGCAACATTGCTAAAATTTGTCCTATGCTGACCCAGTCTGATGCTAAGATTTGTTACCTTCCGTCTCGATTACTATAATGTACTACTCTCCGGTGTCACAAAGTCCAAAATCAAGAGCCTTCAGCTGGTACAAAATGCTGCAGCAAAGCTTTTAACGAAGACAAGAAAGTTTGATCATATTACTAACTTGCATTAGCTCCCTGTTAGCTCAAGATGTGATTTTAAGGTTCTGTTGGAATGATACAAAATCATGCATAAACTTGCACCCTCATATCTTTCAGATCTAATTTCCCCCTATGTTCCGGTCCGAAAATGCTCGTGTACTAGTGATCCCAGGAGCCAAGGAGATATCCTCAGGTTCGATAGCGTTCTCCATTCGGGCCCCGGTGCTGTGGAATGCTCTGCCCCCTGAGATTCCATTTGCAACCTCGGTGGATCTTTATAAATCTAGGCTTAAAACATACTTCTATTCTATTGCTTATGAATGACCAACATTTCCTGTTGACAATATCTGTTTATTATTTGTTATTGCAACATTAGTTGCAGCCTGGTCATTCTTGAAGGGGATTACCTCATGTGCGATCCCTTCTCAAGGTTCATTTACCTTATGTTGAGGTTTTGAGTTTTTCCTTGTCCTCATGTAGATTTTAGATCAGGGGATGGTGTAATAATAGTCTGTAGTTTGCCAAAAAAATTTGATCTGTGCAGCCCTTTGAGACTCCTTGTGATAAAGGGCTATACAAATAAACTTGACTTGACTTGACTTGAATATTTTAATGCTATTTTTTTAAAACGCACCAAACTCAATCAAGCCAGAAATCACACTGTGTGTTTACTTTATTATTGTTGTTTTGAAGGCTTGTTTCTTTGATCGCAGTTGGGATTTAATCATTTTTTTCTGGAAAATTATTCGTTTTATTCACCACACAACCTTTATTTGTAAGTATTTTTTTTCACGTTTTATGTATGTATTGCTATTTTTGATACACATATCTATAGCCTATTTGTAATCCATTATATTTATTCACCAAAGTGTTGTTAAGGAAAGTAATTATTTCCAAACCATTTATTTTTGTTTCACAATTATTTGTTTTATTTATAAAACAATATATTTATTATTTACACATATATTAAAAATTAGAATTTTTGGATTGTAAACAGTTGTTATGCATTTACATTAATTTATATATATATATATATATATATATATATATATATATATATATATATATATATATATATATATGTATATATATATATATATATATATATATATATATATATATATATATATATATATATATATATATATATATATATATATATATATATGTATATATATATGTTTATATATTTTTTTTATCTATACATTTATTTATATTTTTTCTGTGGTTGAGAAACACTCTTAGAATCAATTTTCTGTATCTACCAATTTAAAAAGAAAAGTTAAACTAGCCCTGCAACCCTAGTGAGGATAGGTGTTTCAGAAAATTAATGAATGAGTGTTAAAGAAGCTGTAGGGAAGTATGATTTTTTTTTTTACTTGTGGTTGTCATCTGCTGGTCTGTGTCTTAGTTGCACCCTATTTTAAGCTCCTTATGATGCTTGTGCAAGTATGTGCATTTTTAAGGTGCGCTCAAATAAACTTTTCATCTTTCTTGGAGGTTGGGTTGGCATTTGGACTGTACTAGGTACAGGCTTTAACCTTCTTTCACCATTTTCATGCTACACTAACAAATAGAAACAAGCACAACCACAGGGAAGAGCATGAGGTGACACATAGCACGTAGTACAATAAAAGCAGAAAAAAAAGCATGAAAGTTTTTTTTACTCAGTTGGGCATTGTTATCACATACTTAATAGAGCTAACATTCTACTTTCAACTTCAAACTGGTGCTTATCTTCAGTAGGGTCGCGGTGGTCCTGGACCCCATCCCAAGTATCTTCGGGCAGTGGACACCCTGAACTGATTGCCAGCCAGTCGCAGGGCACACAGAGACAGACAACTCACTCGCTCATTCACACCTAGGGACAATTTGTACCGGCCAATAACCCTGACATGCATATTTTTGGGAGGAAATCGGAGTACCCGGAAGAAACCCACGAAGGCATGAGAAGAACATGCAAACTCTATATGGGGAGGCTGTGGTAGCTGGAATTGAACTGTTGACGTTTGCACCGTGGGGCTACACGCTGACCACCCAGTCGGCATGCCGCCTGGTGCAAACCATTTAAAAATGATTTATAAAATTTATAAAACAAATATATAAACATTATATTCCACTGAGTGGGACAGGCTATCCAGAAATGGGCCATAAATCCCCCCTAGGCCAACACCACGAAGTAACGAAATCCTCTTATGTCGTCTGTTACCACGCAGGCTAACAGCTCAACTCTCGTCACACTTGGATCCATTCGGGTCAGTTGCGAATGAGGCCCTGCCCACAACGGAATCAAAATCACATTGAGAGATTTACGGCGTATTCGCAGAAGCCACCACCTATCCCCACCACTCTGTTCTCGCAGCGCCGTGTACCGTTCCAAAACTGGAATTTGCAAGCAGTAAACATGGGCTAGGGAACGTCTGATAGAAGTTCAGAGGTTATATAGAAGCATGCCTTGGCAGGGACGGAGGGACATAGCCACCTGGTCATCCAAGTTAATTATAAATGAGGCGAGCCACAAGGGGGGAAGATGAGCTGGACAGCTGCCTCTTTACACTCAAATTTTAAAACACACACATGCACACAAAGTCCTGACTACAGACCATGTGCATTGTCCACTCCGCTGAGCACCGGATCCCAGGGGCCCAACATGGCTGAGAAACCCTTCAAAGCAGCCAGGTGGAACTAGGAAGAAGTTCAACAGAACAGCCGCTAAACTCTTTTCATTCCACCGTTGAGAAGAAACAAAATATAGAGTGTTCCAAAAGACTCTGGCACAAATGAAGCCCCAATATTTCCTTAAAATTATTGGTAGTCAAATTAAAGTTGTGCAGTTTTAAATCTGATTTAATTTTGGTTCTTTGTAAGGTTATTGATTTTATTATTTCTTTTCAGACCCATTAATTGCGTTCACTCAACCAGAAAAGGAGTTTTGTGTGCTTGAATGTGCAAAAACTGAATCACACTGTTGTGCATTCTGCAGAAAATTTGGAAAGAGAGGAAATCCATAGTAAGATGGCATGCTAAATTCATAAAGGACGGGTGCTTAATCCTAGCTAAAATAACAGAGCACCCCTAAACTTTAGAAGTTAAAGAAGCACAAGTTCAAACACCCCCCCATGGAGTCACCGTAAATCAATAAGAGGAGCCAGTAAGGAACTCCAGTGTCCTGCATCAACTGTTAAGAAGATGACTTCACATGGCACCTTACAAGCTACAGTTAATACAACAGTTGAAATACACGTCCATTGCAATGGAACAGAAGATAAAAGGTGACAGATTTGACAAATGGCTTGTTTTTAGCGACTTTTCACATAAATGGCAAAGTTTAAAGGCATAATACTCCCATATAGGGTACTGAGAACCCAAATGACTTTCTTTAGCATCTGCGAGATTACCTAGTGACCGTGTTTTGTGCCATGCCGAAAAAAGCTGTCCTTAGGCTTCTTTAAAAGAGCAATAGTCAATGGTGAGAGATACCTGGACATGATGGGGAACTGGTTCATGGATACATTGAGTAAGAAAGAGTCTGGTGACCTTATTTTCCAACATAATGGGGAGCCACCAAAACTGGAGCTTCAGGGTAAGACAGTTTCTGAACACAACACTGCTGGACAGATGGATAAGACAGTCCAGGCGTAATGATCACAATCTCATGTCCTGCCCACCCAGATCTCACACCATGCGATTTAGTTTTTGGGGAATTTGTGAAAGGATTGGTTTATGTTTCCTTTTTTTCAAAAGACATGGATGAGGTGAAGGCATGAATAACAGAAGCTTTTGCAACTCTGGGTTACGCTTGGCAAGAATTTGGATATCGGCTTGATGTGTGTTACGTGACCAATGAAGCTCACTTTGGACATTTTAGAAAGTTCCATGTAAAAATTGAGATTACAAGATTTCTGAATTTAACAGATGTGGTTTTATATCCGTAATAGTTTCCAAGATATTCAATGTCAAAATGTTTTCAAGACTTTTGGAATCTCCTGTGTAACGTTTTTTTTTTTTGTTTGTCTGTTGTAGTTTTTTATATAACAGAGGGGGGAAGCCCTTGACTTTGCATTTTTGGTCGTTTGAAGATTGTTTGTCTTTTTTCGTCAATAAAATGGAATGATCATCTTTCATGGGAAAGAAAGAAAATACACGTTTTCTGAAATGAGCATCTTTTTTAACACCTAGAAAAGACAATTTTTGTTTGAATTTTGTCAATTTAAGGAAAGATTTACTACCAAAATAAAAAATATATACTCAAAATAAGCAGACTGTTAGTTGAAACATTTTATATTTTTTCAGGTGCTTCTAATCTTATTTTACTGAAAAAGGTGAATATGAATCTCGTAATTACAAAAATTACACACAAAATAAGCAACATTTTGCAGCCAAAGGGTATTTTAATGTCTTTACAGTACAGTTTTAATACAATTGCAGTGATCATTTTGGAAGGCTCTAGTGCTAAATCTAATAGAAAAAAGCAATATAATGATAATCAATGTTTTTTAACTACCCTAATGTGGATACATAAAACCATGAATTAATAATTTCTAAATCGTTTTTTCAATAAATGTGAGAGGATACTGCTCAGTTTTTGTTGATGTTTTTTTAAAATTCAGCTTTTTTTCAGAATTCATTTAGATTTTTCCTTATTATAAACAAGTATAAAGAAAAATCTTGTTTAAAAAAATTAAAAGAAAAATGCAGTAAATAAATCTAATATTTTCAAATATTTTTCTGAGTAAAATCATGTGACACTATCAGATATATTCCTTATTTTGAATACTCTCACTTTTCTCATTTTAATTTTTACCTTGAGAACTACCATAAATTCCGGACTATAGAGCGCACCTGATTATAAGCCGCACCCACCACATTTTAAGAGGAAAACCGATTTTGTACATACACAAGCCGCACCTGTTTATAAGCCGCATGCGCCCACATTTAAACATGTAACACAAACACAAAATGAACCCAAACCCGACTTCAAGTCCCGCGATTGAAACTAATTGTCCTTCATTAAAGTCCACAGTCCAAAAATCACAGCCGGCAAAATGAACGGAAAATGATACCGTTACTTAAGGTTTGATGCAGACCTGCAGAGTCGAGGTCCCGTTGAAAGTTATCCAAGGAAAAAAGTGTATATTTCCAAAGGTAAGGGTGGGAAAATATATCAGATGAACACATTTACTCACGCAACTCCTTTTTCTTTAACCAACTTTTTACCCCCTCTTCTTTCCTTGTCTGTCCCTCACCTTTAGCGGTCCCCACTTAAACTCGGCACCCCGTGTTTGTTCCGCCCCTCATTTTTCGTTCACTTGTGCAAAACATATCAGAATAAGTGTCTAAAATAAATACAAATAAATACATTAGAAAAATATACAGTTGCAAATACATATTATACATGGGTTACAAATATTTACAAAGAAAGACGGTACACCGAGAGAGTTTTTAAAGCTTTAATTATAATAATATAGCTTTGACAGGGCAGTTAATGGTAGCAACACTCGAGCGCCGCTAGCGGCCATTAGAAAAATTACATAAATTGGCCGCATCACTGAATAAGCCGCAGGGTTGAAAGTTAGGGAAAAAAGTAGCGGCTTATAGTCCGGAATTTACAGTATTTATAAGAAACATATCACATCTTCCCCTGCCATATCCAATCATTTTGCTCTTTTTAAATATCATTTTCTCATGCTACCAGAGAAAAACAAGTGAGAAATGTAATGACGTGAGACAAATATACATCAATCATGCATTTTGTTTTTGCAAAAGCAATGGCAAATTTATCTTTTAAAGCACTGTATTTCATATAAACAATCTAAGAGGTTTTATCAGGTAGTCCCTTTAATTAAAAAATAATGAGTCTGTATCATGTCCTTGATAATGAAGACAAACAAATCTTCCATAGACTTCAGCTTCAACTACATGCCCATAGAGAAAAATAAACATATCACAAATACAATTGTAGAAGAAAAAATAAAACAGAATCACATTAAGAGATTCAAATGTGATTTAGGACATCGGTAGCAATTCCCTGGGCCTGAGTATTCGGAATTGCCCTTTGGTTTTCACTGAGGCAGATTCGGAATGAAACATACAAATGTTGGCAATTGTTCGAAGTCAATTCAAACTCCAATTTGTCATCACTTCTCCCTAGCAACACCCCTGGGACTATGTCCTGAGAGACATTGCTCTGTCTAATTACTGTCTAAGCGTTTTTGCGGAAATCTGACACCACACAGGTGGAACTGACAGCACATACACGAGATACTACCAGTACAAGGAAATCAGAGTCTAATTAGACTAAAACGCAAAGTCACAGTTGTTTGCAAACAAACAAGGTTTAACAGTGTAAATGTGATTTTAAGCATCATGTTGAATTGAATTAGACTCCCAGAAAGTGAGATGGCGAGAAATTTGATAAGCTTGATCTGATACCACCCACTCTATGATCCCTTCGCAGGTTACAGTATGCGACCTTTCCAAACGTATCACTCATTTTCAGCACTCCCATTTAGACTTGATAACATTTCACAGGCTGAGTGGTGACGGGTGTAAAATGATGATGCGGGCTGATTATTTTGTGCTGATCCTGTGTAAAACTCAGCAGAGTCGCAGCGGCGAGCGGCCTAAAATACTTCTCCGGTTTCCCTTCCAGATATAAGAGATCAGAACATTGCACACTTGACCTTTGGGGGTAGAATCGTGCAGAAGAAAGTGCTGACAGAAGGAAAAGACTTTCGTCAAAGAACGTCCTTGTTGGTACGTTAAGTGTCCTACCACTGGAAAATACTTTGGAGAAAATATGTAATTTAAGAATTTTAGGGGGAGTGGGTGCATACGGTTGTTTATGTCACTTGGACATGAAAGTGAGGAAACGAAGAGTATGCACTACTTTTCATTGCACTATTGTTTCGATGCACTATTTTTATTGCAACCTCGGCCAGTCTCCCCAGGCCAGTCTTGCACAAACTTTTTCACTCATTTATCCTGATAGTCTTTGATCTTATTTTCTCTTTTTTACAGTCTTTATTACGTGTTTACCCTGAAGTCCCATGTCCAATCTCGTTGCAAACAAAGTTTATTATGTTGTTATCAATGACACTAAAAACAATTCAATTAAAAAAAATAAAGTAAGAACAGAAAGGATGACCGGAAATAGATACATTTGAAGAAAACACTTCATGGACAAACCTGGACCAAGAACTTTGAACTGGCTGGATGAAAAAGTAAAAATTGACAGCCAATAAAGCTAAATATAGATGGTATTGAAAATAAAACACTTAATAGAAAAACTTTGACAAATTAATTTAAGAAGCTGAATGCATAATTCAAAAGTAGGGATGCATGATAACAGTTTCTTCCTCCCTATATCAAACAAATTCTGCTTCTGGAGACAGACAGTGACACCAATAGCCAAAATCTTTTTTACACGGCACGCTTATATTTACAAGCAAAATCCAGTCCAATTTGGTCAAATTCAATCTGGTATGGCTCAGTTTTAGAAAGTATGATGCAATTATTATTGTTGTTTTTTTTTGTAGTTGATAAATGCGTGTGCGGAACAGGTCTGAAGTCATGAGATCGAACCTTCCTGTGTGGAGTTTGCATTTGTGGGTTTCCTCCGGGCACTCCGGTTTCCTCCCACATTCCAAAAATCATGCATGTCAGGTTGATTGGCAGGTCCAAATTATCCCTAGGTATGCATGAGCAAGTGTGTGCCCTGCGACTGGCTGGCAACCAGTTCAGGGTGTCCCCTGCCCACCTGCCCGAAGATAGCAAGGATGGGCTCCAGCACCTCCTGTGACCCTACTGAGGATAAGAGGTGCGGATTATAGATGGATGGATAAATGATAAATGTAAATCTACGGCTATGGATTGATGGCTTGGTTAAAAACAATGTCTCTTTGACTCTGATTTCAAACACAATAGCATCCATCTTCATAGCACTCCTGCTTGAAGTGACAGTGTTTAATAATTCTCCTATGGAGGTCATTGTAGATTAATATGGAGCTGTAGCATGTGCGTCTGATGAAGACACACCTGAATTATACCACTTTACAAAATTTGGAAGCCTACTTACATATTTTTAAGAGTAAAAATGTATTTCAGCTGTTGTTAATCCTTGCGAGCTACAACACAAGGTCGAGCAAGCTGTATTCACCTGGAGCGGCTGAGAAGAGAGAACAAATGGAGTTGGTCAGAGCAAGTGTAAGTGGTAAACCTTAGCAGCTGCTGGAAGATAGATAGATAGATAGATAGATAGATAGATAGATAGATAGATACTTTATTCATCCCCGAAGGGAAATTCACTTTTCCAGCAGCATCCCTGAGCTGAGAACAATCGAAAAATAACACGGGAGCTGCTGGAGTGGCTGCCATTCGTGACGGCGCCGGAGAAACGATTCAATTTGAATCATGTACAAACAAACAAACAATTGAATCATGTACAAACAAACAAAATATTTATGTTTCAATAAGTGGAGTGTTAATAAAATGGGGGGAAAATAATTTAAGCTACTATAAAGGTAAAAGATTGCAGGGGCAAGCGTTCTGACCCTGAATCACGGAAAAAAGCAAAGTCCGCTTGTATTACTTGACTGGACAACATGACTTGCAAGAGAGCTATCGAAGAAGATTGTCTTTCTTGCAGTTTAGGTAGATAGATAGATAGATAGATAGATAGATAGATAGATAGATAGATAGATAGATAGATAGATAGATAGATAGATAGATAGATAGATAGATAGATAGATAGATAGATAGATAGATAGATAGATAGATAGATAGATAGATAGATAGATAGATAGATAGATAGATAGATAGATAGATAGATAGATAGATAGATAGATAGATAGATAGATAGATAGATAGATAGATAGATAGATAGATAGATACTTTATTCATCCCCGCAGGGAAATTCACACTTCCAGCAGCATCCCTGCGCTGGAGAACAAAACAATAATAAAGCAAAAAGAATACAATACACAAATACCCAATGTGACATGTTAATACCCAATGTAGTGTGTTATATAGAGTATTTAGATAGTGCTACACAGAATACACACTGCAATAAAAATACGGTAATATGCAATGTGGGGGCTGTGGTTGAATGTGGGCCTTTACTCCGCCGGGTGGAGTTAAAGAGCCTCATGGCATGAGGAAGAAAAGATCTCCTCAGTCTGTCCGTGGTACAAGACTGTGACGACAGTCTGTCGCTGAAGCTGCTCTTCTGTCTGGATATAATGCTGTGTAGTGTTTAGCACGACGAAGCAGGCTCTATTCACACCGAGCAGTTAACAATAACAATAGCGGCTAGCGACGGGCCATAGCCTGCAGCTAGACGGCTAGCATGAGTCACTAGATAAGGAGACAGTTAAAAACTGTCTCAAAACACACTTATATTCTATAGTTTATGAATGACTTATATCATTAATGTAGACAATATCTATGTGTTGTTTGTTAATGCTACATCCATTGTTTTTATTTGGCGTTTATTTTTATTTTATATTATACTTCAATTATTTTATATTTTATTTTAATTGTATTCTTTGTTAATGCAACATCCATTGCAGCCTGGTCATCCTGGAAGGGGGATTACCTCATGTGTGGTCTCTTCTCAAGATGTTTTCATTTTCCTCATGCTGAGGTTTTAGAGTTTTTCCTTGCCTTCATATAGGTTTTAGATCAGGGGATGGTTTAATAATAGTCTGTAGTTTGCAATAATCTGTGGTCTGTGCAGCTCTTTAAGACTACTTGTGATTAAGGGCTACACAAATAAACATAAGTTGACTTTACTGGAAAAAAGTTTTGGATGCCTGAATCCAGTGACACAGTGACCATTAGGTGCAGGGGCTCTGCTGTTCAAGCTTAAGTAGAATTTAAGTACTAAAAGCACCACCGGGACAGCTACCTTAGAAAAATTGGCATTCAGGCTTCCGTAGTAGTAAGATGACTGCCGAGCAAGGCAGCTTCTTTAAAGTGGGTCTTTAAGATTGTCCATGGTTTTTTATTCAATTCCATAGGTTTTTATTTAAACGAATGAAGTATTTTTACACCACTAAGAGTCACAATATAATACACACAGGGGCTTTAACCAACTCTTACCCAGTTTTGTACTAAACTCAGTCCATACTATTAAATCTTTCATCAGCCTTTCATCAAGCAGCACCAAGATTTACTGCATTTCTGTAAGAGACATAGCCAGCTACTTTCAAACTTGCCGTTTACGGCGAATGGCTCGGAGCCCGCGTTACCAACAGCATCCAGCCAAAGATAAATAAAGAAAAAGCGTCCATCAGCTGCAAGTTGAGACCAGCTGTTGCTAGCGGCAATAGCGCAGGGAGTGACAGCTAGCTACAAGTTCCACGCAACCATAAGGCCGGAGGTGAAGAAGCAGCTGTGGGAGTGTCGAAGGAAGCATAAGGGATGAAAAGGGATCAGCCCGAGTGTTGGATGCGAGACCGCATGGTGTTTGGATGAGGCCTCAGGAAGTATCGTGTGGCACAGTCACATGACCGACTGTAGGATGAGGTGGTCTTTAGAAATAATGACAGATTCTATAAAGCAGGGACACAACAGCTCAGTATATTATAATATAAATATTACACTGTCTAAATGAATGAAGTGTAGTGCAACTGGTTATTCTTCTGTATTAATCCAGTAAAAATACAAAAATATTAATTCTTATTTTCATTTAAAGGAGTTGATGATGTCACTGTACGCCCTTACTTCACCTACAGCAGAACCTCTACTTGTGAAGGTCTCTACAAAAGTTTCAGGTTACAAAGTAAATATTGGGTAAATATTGCCTGTAGTTACAAAGGCGTTTCAAAATAGGAAGTCGAGAATACAGTACAGTACGCAGTATCACCCTGGAAAAGTGTTGACAAGTCAGGGTATCGCTACGTCTGCCTCGCCCATTTCCGATGGATTGTCAAAAGCCGGCAAAAGCAGACGTCATTGGATCAGTTTCTTAAGAAACGTAAATCAAAAAGGTAAATAAATATTTTTACTATTTAATTTGTTCTTTTTTTTTAATTATGTGCCTCTCAATTTATGTTTATTATGCAGTAATCTAATTTTGACATGTATTTGTTTCTGATGTTCTGATGCTCTCTTATTATTTATCAAAAAAATATCATACTGTAATTATGCTGGGCTTGAAAAAGATTAGCGCGTTTGCATTCAAAATGCGTATCTACTTACAAAGTTTACAGGTTACGAAGCTACTCCCAGAACGAATTAAATTTGTAAGTAAAAGTACCACTGTATAAATATTATGTTTTACTATATTTTTAGCTTGTTCTCTGATAAGAAAAAAAATCTCTAAAATGAACTGAATGATATGTCAGTTGAACACTATTATTATTATTAGTTTCTTTAATTTCGTAACAGAAAACATATGCGCGTTTGTGTTGTGGATAATTTTGCTTTGCTAAAGTATAGTTTTTTTATATTATCATAATTGAATGATACTTAAACAAGAAATGTTGATTTGTAAAGTTAAGAAATGTTGTAAAATGAGTCAAAAAATCTTTTTCAAAATAAGAAGTCCTCGTTCCACTGTCAAATGTTCTCATTATAAGTATTCTATTTTTTATTGACAAATATATTTCTTAATTTGAAAAAACAAAATTCTAAATGACAAGCAATATTTTCTTACTCCACACAGTGCACAGTGCAATGTATCTAATATTAAATACGGGTTATAAATTAAAACCGCACAACTGTAAATGTGTGTAAGATTCAAGATGTGTAATGTCAGTATGTAATAAGTAGCCAAAGTATGGCTAGCTGCCACCAAAAAATAGAAGCAAAGAGTAAGTCATATTTATTTGTTTAGCCCTTAATCACAAAAAGTCTCGAAGGGCTGCACAGACCACCATTACAACATCCCCTGATCTGAAACCTGCATTAGGCAGTAAAAAACTCAAAAACCCCAGGATGAGTACAATGAAGAAATGGAGGGGACCAAGTACTGAGAACGCCACAGGTAGTACTAAAAGGCTCAAGGGTCACATCACTGTATCTAACACAATGTCTTCTATCTGAGAAGTAGGATCTAGAGTAGACCATGAGAGGATAATTCCTGGGAGACCAATCCATTTGTTCAGCCGATCTAGTACAATATTGTGGTCCACAGTGTCAACGGCAGCACTGAGATCAGTCAAGTCAGTCAAAAAGTGTGTGTTTAACCAGGGGTCGGGAACCCATGGCTCGCAAGTCATGTATGGCTCTTTTCATGAGTAAATATTGCTCGTCGATAAAATTCTTCGTCTGCAAATTCCATCAAATTTCCTACAGTACGTCATAGAAGTGAGTACACCCCTCACATTTCTGCAGATAATTCATGATAATATTTAATAGAACATCACTGAAAAAAACATTTCTTTGACAGAATGAAATGTTGTCTCTGTAAAGCTTATATAGCAGTTTAACTTTATTTTTCCACAAAAAAACAAAAGAGAGTGCACCCGAAGGTGAAAATTCTTAACGTGTCAATATTTCGTGTGGCCATCATGATTTTGCAGAACCCTCTTAATCCTCCTGAACATCGATTTCACCAGAACGTCAGAGGTAGCCACTGTAAAGCTCTTCCACTGAGAACATGACAGAGCTGCGGGATATTGAAGATCTTGTGCTTCTCCACCTCCAGCTAGGCTAGAGGCTGCCACAAAGATGTTATATTTGGTTTAGACATCGAGACATGCTTGGCCAGTCATTCCCCTTTACCCTTAGACCCTCTAAAACAGGTGTGTTTGGGGGTCATTGTCATGCTGGCCTACTGCCCTGCGACCCAGTTTCTACTCTATAAATTCACAGTACATGCTTGAGTTCATTTTTCCCTTTATGTAATGCAATTCGCCAACTACAGTTGCACTTATCAGTCCCAAACCATGACATTCCCACCAGCATGCTTGACTGTAAGCTCGACCCAAAAATCTTTGTACTCCTCACCTAGTTGTTGCCACAGATGCTTCACACCTTTTGAGCAAAATAGATTATTATTTGTCTCGTCGGACCAGAGGATATTTCCCCAGTAAGCCATGGCCTTTGTTAACATATCTTCTGCAAACGTTTTGCGGGCTTTCTTGTCGACAGCCTTTAGAAGAGGCTTCTTTCTGAAGCGACAGCCATACAGACCAATTTGATGAAGTTTGCGGCGAATGGTCCGAGTACTTACAGGTCAACACCCCACCTTTTCAATCTCTGCAGCAATGCTGACAGCAGTCCTACGCTTATCTTTCTTAGATAGCATTCAGATGTGACGCTGTGCACGTTCACTCAGATTCTTTGGACGTCCAAAATGAGCTTTTTGTGAGTGCATCCTGATTTTTCTATAACACTGGAGGATCTTGGCCACTGTACTGCAGCTCAACTTGAGGGTGTTGGCAATCTTCTTGTAGCCTTAGCTAGCCTTATCTAGTGCCATAATTCTTTTTAAGGTCCACAGAGAGTTCCTTGCCATGGTGTGCCATATTGGGAGTTTCAGTGGCCAGTTTGACAGAGTGTGAGAGCTGTATTTCAAATGTAAAAATATGCTCCCTATTCACACCGAATACCTAGTTGGAGTAACAAGTCACATGGTATTTTGGAGGGAAAACGATGAGGATTGTTTTGTTTAGCAACTATTATTGCCAGGGGTTTAGCTATTGACAGCTATATTCTTAGTTTCTTTCAATGGAAAACACAAAT
This sequence comes from Urocampus carinirostris, assembly GCF_059441175.1. Classification (NCBI taxonomy): domain Eukaryota; kingdom Metazoa; phylum Chordata; class Actinopteri; order Syngnathiformes; family Syngnathidae; genus Urocampus; species Urocampus carinirostris. The sequence continues at coordinate 30,569,295 of NC_142354.1, read as the reverse complement.
TTACGCTGCTATGTGGGCTTTACACAGACTTGTGTGAAAGCCAGGTTACGCCAGTGTGACATACTGTTTCTAGTGTTTTAATTCTGGCAAGCTCAGCATTCTCTTGCCAAGGCCAAGTGTTTGGTCCAGTCTTAAAAGGCACGGTCTTACCTATAGCTAATGGTCAAGGTGTCATACCAACAGACACCGTTTTGGCTGTACATTGGTAAATTAATTTGGAAGCTCATAAAATTATGTATGTTCACGGTGAAACACTTTATGATAAAAACCCAAAACACACTGTAGTTACCCCAAACTGCTTGAAAAGCACACAAAACAATTTGGGCGGCAGTAGCTCAGGAGGTAGAGCGCTCGTCTTGGGATCAAGAGATCGCAGTTCTAATCCCGGCTCCTCCGTGTTACATGTCGAAGTGTCCTTGGGTAAGATACTGAACCCCTAATGCCCCCAATAAGCAGGTTTGCGCCTTGCATGGCTGCACGGCCGCTATTGGGAAATGTGAAGCATATTGTAAAGCGCTTTGGGAAGTCTTTATTGACATGAAAAGCACTATATAAATGCAGATCATTTCATTTGGTGAGTGGTAGGGGTGGGTGGAGCTATTCACACATGCCCAATGCATTGAAGGGAAATACATCTATGAACCTTTTGTTTGCAGTTTTTTGTGACATATTTACAAAATAACTTTGCTTGCACCTTGTTTTAAAACCATTTTTTCTGAAAATAATGAAAGGTCAAAATGAATCTCAATAATCTTAAGAGAAGTTTAAAGTGGTATATTTGTTAATGAGGTACGCTGGCTCTGGCATTATCATTCATTCATAAATCTTTTCAAATCATCTAACATCACACATTGAAATAAAATTACCTGAAAAAATTTGGTGGTTTTGCTAAATTTGGTCCTAAAATATACGGTATAGCTCTCTCAAAAATAAAGATATTTTGCTATTATGGCTCTATGAGTCAAAAGGGTTCCCAACCCCTGGACTAACCCAAACAAGAAGCAGCTGAGTTTTAAAATTGTAACGCTCCACCCAAACAAACCAAAGTATGTTACCTGATCTGCCGCTCCCATGTTTTGGATTGAAGACCCCCAAAACTGCTGTTGAAACCCATCGATTATAACATCGCCATGTGTTGGTAAGCATTTAAAGCCAAGTGATAATACAAAACAGACATCAGGCAACAAAAACATTTGGCATACGAGAGCATTCTCCATGCTGAACTGATAAAAGCATTGAATTAACCCCAAATGTCAGGCCATATGTATAAATCACCCAACTTCAAAAAAGCACCTTCTTTTAGTGCTGTTTTTCTTTTTTTCCGTCTTTGTAGTCATCATTTTGAACCTGTTTGTCATATTAGCCCAATTAGCATGCAGTAGCGTCACAAGTAAGATTTGCTCATGAGTCGTGGTACTCACATCGAGCTTGTGACTGACAGCTTGACTTTCAATAATTCATCCGGGCAGGGCCTCGTGAAGGTCAGGAGATCATCTGCAAGGGGCTGCGGAAAAGAGGAGGAACCTTCATCAAATATTCATTAACGGGCTGAACTGCCGATACGCTCTCAAAATACACTATCTCGGGTTCGTCAACGGGAGGAAAAGGAAAGCGTGGGGAATTATGCTAAATGGGGAAATCGATGGAATGCTTTTGTTTTCACGCAACAATCAAATACAGAACAATCAAATAATGCAAGGACCAATGCATACTTGTGAACCTCAGCCCCTTATTAATGATTGATATTCTGCTTTTTAAGCGATAATAAGCCTTAAAACACAACACACAACAAACTTATTACATCTATTCCGCAGGGTTCTGATGGACAAGTGTTTAATTGTTATCAGGTCATGATTTAATTTTATTAAAACATTTCTATTTCATTTGTTGTGCATATTCATTTGATTTTATGTTGGGTGTGATTGACCCTGAAAAAAATCTTGCTTGTAAAATTCAATATTTGTAAACCCCATATTTAAAAGACATGTGAAATCCAAACAACTGACGAACATATTTGCATGTCTCAAAAAAAAAAAAAAATCAAGATGCCTAGGAACAAATGGCCACTGAATTGTGTGGGTTTTTTTTTTTTTTGCACCATAGGTTTTCCAGATTGGAGGCCATGCTACAGTTAGACCCAATATTCAAGGCATCCATCCATCCATCCATCCATTCATTATCTGCACCGCTTATCCTCAATAGGGTCGCGGGGGTGCTGGAGCCCATCTCAGCAATAATTGGGCAGTGGGCAGAGGACGCCCTGAACTGGTTGCCAGCCAGTCGCAGGGCACACAGGGACAGACAATTCTTGCTCATTCACACCTAGGGACAATTTGGACCAGCCAATTGGACCTGGAATGCAAGTTTTTATAATGTGGGAGAAAACTGGAGTGCCTGAAGGAGACCCATGCAAGCATGGGAAGAACATGCAAGGCTGGTGGCTGGTTTTTATCCCATGACCTCAGAACTGTGCCGCGGACGCACTTACCATTTAGCCGCCGTGCCGACCTATATTCAAGGCATTCATTTAAAAATGGGAGCAATCATAAATAGTATCAATGTCCAATTCACCATACACTCACTTGATTAGCTACACATGCCCAAATACTCTTCAACACTTAATTTCTAAACAGCCAATCACATGGCGGCAACTCAATGCATTTAGGAATGTGGACATGGTTAAGACAATCTCCGGCAGTTCAAACCGAGCATCAGTGGGGGGAAGAAAGGTGATTTGAATGACTTTGAACATGGTTGTTAGTGCCAGAGGGGCTGGTCTGAGTATCTCACTAACTGCTGATAAAGAGAAAACGAGATAAAGAAATAAGACAAAGAGGGAGGGAAAGGGAGAGAGGGCAGGACAAAGAAAGAAAAAAAGAGAGAGAGAGAGAGAGAGAGCGTGAGAAATAAAAGATAAAGATGAAGAAAGAAAGAGAAAAGGAAAAAAGGTTGGAACAAAAGTGGTCAAAAGACACAGAGAGAGAAAGAGACAAAAGAGCAACAAAGGAAGAGAAAAAGAGAGACACAGGTAGTGAAAGAGACAGAGACAGAGTGGGAGAAAGGGGATGGAAAAGAAAGAGAGAGAGAAGGAGAGAGAGAGAGAGAGAGAGAGAGAGAGAGAGAGAGAGAGAGAGAGAGAGAGAGAGAGAGAGAAAGATAAACACAAGTACAGTGTCTTTGTGAGAGGCACCTGGCTTTGGCAATATTTGACATATTTCAACCTGCAGCTTGTTTTTCTCTTGCGCTTCTCTGAGTGTTGTCTCACGGGCCGGATTCAATCCCTTAACGGGTCTGATCTGGCCCGCGGGCCGCCTGTTTGACACCTGTGCTATAGAGCATCTCAGAACGCACAGTATTTGAGACTTTGAGGCAGATGGGCTACAGTGGCAGAAGACCACGCCGAGTGCCACTCCTTGCAGCTAAAAACAGGAAACTAAGCCCACAATTTGCACAAGCTCATAAAAATTGAGCAATGGAAAATTAGAAAAAATGTTGCCTGGTCTGATGAGTCTCGATTTCTGCTTCGGCATTCGGATGGTAGAGTCAGAATTTGGCTTTAACAACGTGAATGCATGGATCCATCCTGCCTTGTATCAACGGTTCAGGCTGGTGGTGGTCTAATGGTGTGGGGGATATTTTCATGGCACTCTTTGGGCTCCTTGGTACCAATTGAGCATCGTTGCAACGCCATAGCCTACCTGAATATTGTTGTTGCCCATGTCCATAATGCGCCATGTCATAAACAGGGCTGGGTAGGGTTACTTTAACTTACTTTAATTACTTTCAATTACTTTTGGATTACTCCAATACCAATTATGCTAATAAAAGACAAAATAAACTAAGTATGAATACAATTATGACTCACAATATGTGGTAAGCTTTATTTCCTGGCTTTGATCTCTTTGATCTCCGGCATACAACATAAAATGCGACAGAAACAAAATGAAAATAAATCCAAACAGCTTGCCAACATCATTTTTGCCGTTCCATGTATTCCGTTACTCCCCAAGCCTGCACAAAATTTAGTAATTTTATTCATATTTCGTTTCTTTTGTCTTTAGCATATTTGGTATTGGAGTAATCCAAAAGTTATTTAAAGTAATCAAGTTAAAGTAACCCTACCCAACCCTGGTCATAGAGCTGGAATCATCTCAGACTGGTTTCTTGAACATGACGATGAGTTCACTGTACTCAAATGGCCTCCCAGATCTCAATCCAATAGAGCATCTTTGGGTGGTTGAACGAGAGATTCGCATTATGGATGTGCAGCTGACAAATCTGCGCCAACTGTGTGATGCCATCATGTCAATATAGACCATACTCTCTGAGGAATGCTTCCAGCACCTAGCTTAATCAATGCCACGAAGAATTGAGGCAGTTCTGAAGCCAAAATGGGGTCCAAACTGCTACTAGCACGGTGTACCTACTAAAGTGGCTGGTGAGTGTATGTGACCAGTATCATGTCTTGAAACAGCCTCTGTTGTGTTCACACTTTGACTTTGGAGTTGTTAAATTGACAAATGAGATAGATGTCTACTTGGCCAAATGTTCTGATGAAACTTTACAGGAGGGTCCCTTTATACAACCCGCCAAGCAGCTGGAGAGACTTTGCAAAGATCTAAGACTAGTCCACACACACTCAAAGTGCAAATACAAACTTAATCAGCAAAATATGACCCTCTCCTTACTTGAAGGGGCGGCAGTAGCTCAGGACGTAGAGCGCTCGTCTTGGGATCAAGCGATCCCAGTTTGAATCCCGGCTCGTCCGTGTTACATGTCGAAGTGTCCTTGGGTAAGACACTGAACCCCTAATACCCCTAATAAGCAGGTTAGCGTCTTACATGGCTGCAATACAAGGCCGCTATTGGAAAAATGTGGAGCACATTGTAAATCGCTTTGGGAAGTCATTGACTTGAAAAGCGCTATATAAATGCAGATCATTTCATTTCATTTCATTTCATGAGGGGCATTGTTTTCCTGGGAATTAGTAACCCAAAACGTGAGCACTTCGATGCATCTGCATTAGCTTGATAAGAGCAGTGACACCCCTTACGACATCCCTACAGGACAACATTTTCACGTTATGATGTGTAGAGTTCATTCAGGTGCTTGGAATCTTTTGAAAATGCTTACATTTTAATGTTGTGTCTGAAAAGTGCCTGAATTTTGGGTGAAGTGGTCCTGAAAGCTTGAAATCGTTGCCACGTTTCTCAGCAGTCTGACCCGATAGACCTGGCATCAAATGAAGAAAAATAAAACGTGTCTGCTTAAATGAAGACGAAAAAGAAGAGTTCATTCCAAAAAACGCATGTACTTGCACACGCATCATAAATGATCTGAATGAGACTGCTGTGACACAAGCCAGGAAAAAGAGGCTGAGAGTAACAAATTTTGTTCACCTTTAAAGTTTAGAAGAATTTACTTTCCTTGCCTTGCACCCACCTTAAATACATTGTTAGTGTTGGCGGGATCAATGATAATAATGATAACGACACTCACTCTTTAATTATTATTATTAAAACTATAATAATGTATAATTTATTCTTTGAATTGAACTGGAGAAATTGGAAAATTAACTTTGAAAGTCCTTAAAAAGTGCTTGAATTTGGCCTTGAAAGAATTGTACAAACCCTGCATGTGGAATATGATATAAATTCGTAAGTGCGTATTACATGCCTTATATGTCTCTAAAATGCCTGGCTTCTATTTGTCAATGTCATATAAGTTACGGGTCAATTATCAGTTTGTGGCTTTGCATCATGAAGATGCCGATATGCTATTGGTGGAATTCCTTCCCATTATGCCCATTCTTTTAGTTCGGTTATGAATCTTGTGTGCTTTGTAAATCCTTTGCAAAATAGTGCGACAAAATGCTGTATTTTCAGAACTTCATTTATTAGCCAGTGATGCTAAAGAGAGAATCCCAAACTTCATGGAAATGAATTTTGGGCGATCGGACAGGGATTTAGAAGAAAGACTTAGGTTGATGATTTTAAATTGACAAATGGGGGAATATTGTGGAAAAAAACGGTCAACTTTTTATAAACTTTTAAGGAGAACATCTGCAAAAAATGTCTCACTGTAAAAATGCTCATAAAATGATTGTGTAACTGATGAAGGTTAACACGCCCTGATTGTCTGAATATGGTGACTTGCACAGATTGGAATGTTCTCGTGACAAAACAGTCATACAACTAGCTCTTGTATATATTGGCCTACGACCAATAAATGACATCTTGGGTCACGTCACAGCAGTGGTGGGCCTTCTGTTGGCCTGAAAACTATATAAATCATGTAATATCATTATATTTTGTCACAGAATATTTATTAAATAAATTTAAATTGTCTATCAGCTGCATTACATGGCTTTCCCCCCTGGTTGCGCTACGTCCAGATATGTACTTTTTCTTTTAAGCATTCAACCAATCATATTTCAGCCATTTACTACTTGTTGCCTGGGTCCATAATCTGCCCGGAGGACTTCTGAATAATGTTCCCTCTAATTTTCCACGGGTCTTAGCGTTCACGCAAAGTCGGTGAGCAACGCTTGAAACAACAGTGAGCAACCATAATCCCAAGTGTGACAAGATAATTCATTATCAAACATGTCCAAAACTTGACATCAAGTTACATTTTGCTGAGTTTCCGGCAATGTAAAATGATTTTTCTCTTTTGAATGAATTGACTCGTGTACTATTGCAAAGGTTGTACGGCCTACAAACATCGTTTGTTCTTACAATTCTTTCACAAGATATCCATTTCTTTTTATTTCCTGATATATTTTGTCGCATAATATTAACATTTTGGGGGGCTTATTTAGTCGGTTGTAAGACACAGAACTGTACTTAATCACATTTTTTAGTGGAAGTACAATGTTGGCAACAAGATTCACTTGATATAATTGGAAATTATTTGAATGCAACTCAAACTTTTTCTTCTTTTTTACGTGTTTTTTTTCTACTTTTTTAAAATTCCTTTAAAAAAATCTCATTGTGTTTATTTTTTTCGAGCTTTACTTTTTTCTTTTTGTTCTCTATTTCCCTTTTTCCTACATTTCTTTCTTTTCTTTTTTTCTGGCTTTTTTCTAAATTTTTCCTTCTTTTTTTGTCTTCCTTTTGTTTTTGTTTTTCTCAGCTTTTCACTACTTTCTCATTTTGGTATTTTTTTCTTTTTTGTTCTATTCCCCCATTCCTTTAAGTCATTTTGCGCATAATTTTACATAATATTTGGTCATGTTGGGATTAAAGAAGCAAAAACAACCTGAAAAGCCGTTTAGGACCCGAAAGAGCCGGTTCCTTTTAGTGAGGAAAAAAGCGCCTGGGAGAGAACTGGCTCTTTGTTAGTGTCATTCACTTCCAAGAGCTGGTTCGTTCGCAAAGGCCTAAGTGTGAAATGCATGGCCCGCCCACTGTGTCACACCACCAAAAGAAAATAAATTAAATTTTTCCTTTACATATTTATTCAAACATAACAATATTCAATCATATACAAATATATTGCATTAAGCTAATAAATGGTAGTCATTTTAATGTTTTAATCTATGGTACGGGGCAGCACGGCGGCGGAGTGGTTAGCGCCTCTGCAGCGGCACAGTTCTGAGGTCATGGGATCGAATCCTTCTGTGCGGAGTTTGCATTTTCCCCCCGTGCTTGCGTGGGTTTCCTCCAAGCACTTCGGTTTTCCTCCTTCCATTCCAAAACATGCACGTCAGATTCATTGGCCGGTCCAAATTGTCCCTAGGTGTGAATGAGCGAGTGACTTGTCTGTCTCTGTGTGCCCTGGGACTGGCTGGCAACCAGTTCAGGGTGTCCCCTGCCCACTGCCTGAAGACAGCTGGGATGGGCTCCAGCATCCCCGCGACCCTACTGAGGATAAGCGGTGCAGATAATGAATGGATGGGTGGATATCTCTGGTATTGAGGGTTAGCTATCTACCACAGGTTTCCATCCCCAGCCATACAGTGATTTCCTCTTAAAACCTTCACCTTGGAATGGATTCATGTCATATCCCGGGGGTCTACTGTACTTGGTATCCTGCAAAATATTTGTTCGTACAACAAAGTCTGTGAGTGGATCTGCCGTACTTTGATGTAGGCTGGAAAGCAGATGGGTTATTACTTTTGAAGGAAAGTCCGTCCCCTTCGGAGGGAACCACCATAGACATATCCATCTGCAAAAATGTCCCAACTTCTATCTGGGAGACACCCAACGAAATCTGTTCAGAAGAGGACACGTAATCATGAAGGCTTAACAGCCTTTCTTTTGTGTCATCAACTGAACTAATCCACTGTGGAATAACGCTTTGTTGTTTTTATGTGTTCCCAGAACAAAACTACTGGGAGGAATGACCAATGAGCTGCTTTGCCAGTCGATTTCTTACCAGGGAGGAAATTCAGCACCTGTTCTCTTTAACCACTCACAAATCTTGTGCAGCAATTTTTGACACCCATCAAAAAATGGAATAAAAATAAAAATAAAAAAGAATTAATGCCATGTGTAGAGATGATAAAAGCTATGTTGCGAGCGATTTTTGTAAGCAGTTTTTGTTGCGCAATATTTAAACAAAGGAAAGATGTGCATCACAATGGTTGGACTCGAAACAATTGTAACAACTCCTGGAACAGATTTTTGGAAGACGAAGACTGGTAAATGCATCTGCCATTTCAGATAAAGTTGCTCATTTTAAGTACTGATTTCTTTATTGCTGGATTTTTTTGAAAGTACTCTAAGAAGTAAAACACAATTTTAAAAAGTCAGAAATAACAGTCACTTTTACTTCGAAACACTTAAACACTGAAAAAAATGTTTTAAATATGATCAAATGGAAAAATAACACTTTTTCTTTTCTTTCTTTCTTTCTTTCTTTCTTGCTTCTATTCTTGCTCTCTCTCTTTTTTTACCATTCTTTATTTTTCTTTCCATCTTTCTAACTCGTTCTGGTTCTTTCTTAGCTCAGGAGGTAGAGCGATCGTTTTAGGATTAAGGGATCCCAGTTCGAATCCCGGCTTGTCCGTGTTACATGTCGAAGTGTCCTTGGGTAAGACACTGAACCCTCCAATACCCCCAATAAGTAGGTTGGCGCCTTACATGGCTGCACAGATCACGGCCGCTATTGGGAAATGTGAAGCACAATGTAAAGCGCTTTGGGAAGTCATTGACTTGAAAAGCGCTATATAAATGCAGATCATTTCATTTCATTCTTTCTTTCATTTATTTTTCTTTCCCCTTCTTTCTCTCTTTCTCTCCTCTATTTCAATTGCTTTTTCTTTCTTGCTTGTGTTCTTTCTTTCTATATACATTTTTCTCTCCCTCTCTTTCACTCTTTTTCTCTTTCTTTCTACCATTCTCTCTTTCTGTATTTCCTCCTCTCTTTCTTTCTTTCTGTATTTCTTCTTCTCTTTTTCTCTGTCACTCTATTTTTCTCTCCTTTTTCTCTATATCACTCCATCTTTCTTTCTCGCTGTATTGCTCTCTTTACAACTATCTTTTTTTTATCTCACTGTTTTCTTTCTTTCTCTCTTTCACTTCCCTTCTTTCTTTTTATTTCCACCTTATCTTATTGTATCTCAACTTACTTCTAATCTAAAACTTGATGAATGATACTTAAAACAAGTAAAATTATCTGCTATTGTATTTTTAGTGAATTTGTAAAAAAATACAATGTCGACTACCCACCATATCAGACAATGTTGTTGAGTTCAAATATTCTTCTTTTGATATATTTTATTTACAAAGCAAGGTAAAAATATTTAGTGAAATAACAAAAATAATAAACAAAATGAGCAACATTAGCTGCAGTGAGCAAGATTTTTTGATTGGTTAGACCTTTGCATCGTTACCCCAAAAAATAGTTTATTATCTGATGATAACTTGAAGAATGAGACCTGACAAATGGCCGAGCTGTCTGAGGATGTGCGGAATATGTGAGCAGTTGGAGCCACAGGTGTTAAACAGCTAAGCGCTTTAGCTGCCCGGGCGGCAAGGAAAAATGTTATTGAACCAAGAAGGCTTCTCGTAAAAGGTCAAAGGACACGAGGGGGAAGCAATGGAAGCCATTTGTTTGCCTGTCGTGGCTCAACAGGTGAGCGCCGGCTCAAAACATCTTTACCCGACAAGAAGAAGAAAAAAAAAGACCACCAAAGTCACTCACTCACCGCGTAAGCGTCACAACAAGCTGCTGTTCACACTGCAGTGTTTGTTTTGTAGCTTTTTTCCTGCTTGGCAAAAAGAAAAAAAAAAGGTTACAACAGTGAAGAAAAGAAAAAGAAGATCTCTGTGTTTGTTTTTGTTTGAATGTCACAAGGTCCGAGTCTTCCCCCACACAAACTCACCCCTCCATCACTTGTCTCTTCCAGAGCTGCACCTGTGAAGAAACGTTCCACCACTGGTAGCATTGTTTTCAACACCCCGAGGCCCGGTCCGGAAAAGATTGGCGTCTTCAACAAGTTTCTGCACATGTTCCTCCTCAATTTCAAATTTTTTATCTATTGTATGCTTCCTTAAAAGGACAATGTGAAGCGTATTTTCCGACTATAAGTCTCTCCGGAGTGTAAGTCGCACAAGCCAAAAAATGCACAATTAAGAATGAAAAAAACCTGTATAAGTTACACTCGGAGTGTATTACTCATTTTCGGAGGAATTTTATTAGATAAAACCCAACTCCAATTACATAAATATCATCTTGAAAAGCAATTGATAATTAAAAATAAAATAGAGAACACGGTATTCTAAGGTTACATGTATGTGCATATCTCGGACACGCTCATATTTGTCAGATAGATAGATAGATAGATAGATAGATAGATAGATAGATAGATAGATAGATAGATAGATAGATAGATAGATAGATAGATAGATAGATAGATAGATAGATAGATAGATAGATAGATACTTTATTCATCCCCGCAGGGAAATTCACATTTCCAGCAGCATCCCTGAGCTGAGAACAATACAATAATAAAGCAAAAAGAATACCATTTACAAATACCCAATGTGACATGATAATGCTGTGTAGTGGCTGTGTCAGTAACATTGTAACATATTCAGCATTATTTAGATAAAGAACATTCATCCATTATCTGAACCGCTTATCCTCAGTAGGGACGCGGGGGTGCTGGAGCCCATCCCAGCTATCTTCGGGCAGTAAGCAGGGGGACACCCTGAACTTTTTGCCAGCCAGTCGCAGGGCACATTGAGACAGACAACTCACTCGCTCATTCACACCTAGGGCCAATTTGGACCAGCCATTTAACCTGATATGCATGTGAGAAAACCCACGCAGGCACGGGGAGAACATGCAAACTCTGCACAGGAAGGCTGGTAGCTGGATCTGATCCCATTACCTCAGAAGTGTAGGGCAAAGGTGAGTGTTTGTGGACGCGGCAGACAATAGTGGGTATATATTCTTCCCACCCTTACCTTTGGAAATATACACTTTTTTCCTTGGATTACTTTCAACGGGACCCGGACTCTGCAGGTCTGCATCAAACCTTAAGTACCGGTATTATTTTCCGTTCATTTTGCCGGCTGTAATTTTTGGACTGTGTACTTTTATGAAGGACATTCAGTTTCAGTCGCGGGACTTAGTTGGGTTTGGGTTAATTTTGTGTTTGTGTTACATTTTTTTAATGTGGGCGCATGCAGCTTATATACAGGAATTACAAAATCGGTTTTCCTCTTAAAATGAGGTGGGTGCGGCTTATAATCAGGTGCGCTCTATAGTCCGGAATTTACGGTAGTATTATACTCCCAGTGCAACTTGTACAAATTTTTTCCTTCTTAATTGTTCATTTTTTGGCTGGTGCACAACCCCTGGTCTACAGGGTAGGTCTCAAGGTTTGGCGTCATCGCCACATTTTTTTAAACCAATGTAGCCCGAGACTCCAAATAGTTGCCCACCCCTGACCTAAAACCATAATCGTTTGTTACATGGTTCTTCATAATCCAAATACCGGTTATAGTCTAATTTCAATCATGCATGTAAGCATACCAGTTGACAGAAAACCCCATTAGCACCCATCATGACAGATTGAGATGACGTGGAAGGAAACTTGTTTAACACATTTATCCCATTTCTGACTCACAAACTTTCCGCTGAGTGTTGATAGCGGCCTTGAGGCTTTGCAGATTGATGGAAATTAGGCAAGTGACAAGCATAAGTATGACGTTGAAAAAATGAGAGGGCACCTGTACATGAAGAAAAGGACTGAAAAATAGCAAAGGTGAAGAACTTATGATTTTTGTTATAACCACACCCGAAGATTTTAGATAAGGGACTAAGTTGTATCATATTCAGGGCCGTAGTCCCACAAACGCACATAAGGTGCACTGCGTAGGGCATCGAGTGTCCAGGAGGGCACCAAAAGAAATCAAGGTTGTGAAAAAAAAGTGTAAAGTGTTAAAATGGTTAAACGATACAAAAGCAGAAAAAACTAAATTTTTTAAGAAAAGGGGTGTATCTGATTTGTGCCCCGGCTTATCTCCAGTCTCATAGTTCTCCCTTCCCAGAGGTATGTTCGATTATGCCTCATTCGCAATTTGGTGAAAACCTGTGTGAACATGGCCTCAAAACAGCAACAAGAGTCTAGAGGGGAGAAAAAAAGAAGAAACTTGTTTTCAAAAACTGCTCTGAACATTGACAAATGTAAGATCACCCAACGTGACTCAGTTAAAAATTTAGGTGTCATATTTGACCCCGATCTGTCCTTTCAAACACTCGTGAAGAATATTACTAGAACAGCTTTCTTCCATCTTCGCAACATTGCTAAAATTCGTCCTATGCTGTCTCCGTCAGATGCAGAGATTATAATTCAGGCGTTTGTTACTTCCCGTCTCGATTACTGTAAGGCACTACTCTCTGGTCTCCCAAAGTCCAAATTCAAGAGCCTTCAGCTGGTACAAAATGCTGCAGCGAGGCTTTTAACTAAGACAAGAAATTTTGATCTCCTTACCACGATTTTAGCTAACCTGCATTGGCTCCCTGTCAGTTAAGATGTGATTTTAAGGTTCTGTTGGTATTATACAAAATCACACATGGACTTGCCCCCTCATATCTTTCAGGTTTAATTTTCCCCTATCTTCCGGTCCAAAGCCTTTGCTCTGAAAACGCTGGTCTACTGTGATCCCAAGAGCCAAGAAGAGATCCGCAGGTTTGAGCCCCGGTGCTGTGGAATGCTCTTCCCTCTGAGATTCGATCTGCAACCTCAGTGGAAATGTTTAAATTTAAGCTTAAAACACACTTCTATTCTATAGCATATGAATAACCTATATTTTATGTTGATAATATGTGTATCATTTGCCCTTATGTAGGTTAATAGTCTGTAATAATAGTTTGCAATAGTCTTTGATCCGTGTTGCCCTTTGAGACTCTTTGTGATTAAGGGCTATACAAATAAACATGACTTGACTTGACTTGAAACGAGATGAAGCTCATGAAGCGCTTGCCGGTAGTCAATGTTAAAATAAAATAGCTCATTATTGTACCGGATTTCCACACCCATTTGGCGCACTGTTTTAAAGGGCATACTCTCCTTGGTTCAAAAAATTAGATGCGAGTAAGAAAAAAACTAAACTGTTATCATTGGTGACGCAGTGATGTTTGGTAACTAGTGGCATTATGACGTTGAGGGATGGGTATTACGAAGATTAGTGTAGAAAATATGTGATTATTGTAATTATTATTATTATTGATATCTGACCTTATGTAATAAGTATATCCGTGAGATTTTGCTATATTAGACACAAAAGGAGAAGAGGATTTGTAAAATGTATTTAATAGGGAAGATAAAGGGGTAGGGAAAATAAGCATCTGCTTCTGACTACCCCTTTTCGAACATGTTATATAACATTATTTTGTTGTTGACTCATTGTTTTTGTCCTGTTTTTTTTTTTAATGTTCGAAATAAAGTTTTCATTCATTGATTTTCATTCAATCTCTTAGAGGCGCCAAATAACACACACTGTCTGTTTAAAAAGAAAAAAAAATCAGGTGGCAAAATTATTTCCTAAGTCAGTGATTTTCTATGTTGAGCTAAGGCACAACATTTTCTTTTGAAAATCTTGGGAAACACTGTCTCTCAAAAATTTTAAAATGCATTCCCGGAACCAGTTTCACTTTTTTTTTTAAACTCTGCATTGTTATGTTGCAAAAATTGACATTTTTGCGATAAGGTAATACAGATCATTCATTTCCATTAATTATGTTGCTGTAAATTAGTATTGCACGATAATTTTAATCTGTTTTTCAAGAGCTATTTTCATCTTGTTTATTCTAGACCAATAACATAAGTAATTCTTAATATGAGCAACAATGCTCTGCTGGTTCTTATGTATTTATTATACCGTAAATAAAATGACAAAATAATAATTAAAATCAGAAAAATTATGTGAACTATTTTTAATTTATTTGATTTATTGTATAAAAAGTTCAAAATTTAGTAGACACTGAAAATGTCTGCACAATTTCTGTTCAGCATTCTGGAAATAGATACAGAAGCCTCTGCTCCCGCACTACCAGGCTTACCAACAGCTTCACACACCAGGCAGTGAGACTATTTAACTCTCTCCATACCTGGTAAGAAGAAATAAACACTCATGACTGCATATAAACTTGCACACACCTGCTGCTTGTGTTATTATTTGACCTATTTTACTTTTTATATTTCACATTTCACTTATAATATTGCTACGACTGCTGCTGCCCTGAACACTTTATTGTATGTTGTGTCTTATGTCCTGTATATCACTTGTATTACTTGAGTATTAGCCTTCAGCTCACTTGCACTTATATTTAGTATAATCTTCTGTTCTCGTGCATCTGCACTTATTTGTCGTCAGTGTTTGCCAGGGGAGAGTGTGAAACATATTTTGATTCTTTGTACTGTATATCAACTACATCTGAAGAAATGAACCAATAAAATTGACTTTGACTTAAAAAAAAATGTAGAAACGACGTCAATGGATTTTGAACTTGCAAGGAGAACAGTGGAAAGCACACAACCTCAAATAAGAAATGAAATGAAATGATCTGAAATGATCTGCATTTATATAGCGCTTTTCAAGTCACTGACTTCCCAAAGCGCTTTACATTGTGCTTCACATTTCCCAATAGCGGCTGTGATTTGTGCAGCCATGTAAGGCGCTAACCTGCTTATTGGGGGTATAGGGGGTTCAGTGTCTTACCCAAGGACACTTCGACATGTAACACGGAAAAGCCGGGATTCGAACTGGGATCTCTTGATCCTAAGACGATCGCTCTGCCTCCTGAGCTACTGCCGCCACCAAAGAAATTCCAACCAGTTCTAAAAGTCCTTCCCAGTTTCCTTTCTTTTAATAAAATCAACTAGATTACAAAAGCAGATCCACTCTAAAGGCTGAGGATATCAAATAACAGCACCATGATTGGCGGGCAGTGACAAAAATGTAATCAGTGGGTAAAAGTCAAAACAATGAACAACAGTGAGGTATTGTCGTCAAAATAACAAACTTTCATCCAATACCAATATTAAAAACATAATAAAGTTAACACTGATTTTTATTTTTTTATTTTTTGCAGCGCAATTTTAAACAGCTTCATCAAACAAACTATTTTGTTGATGAATTCTCCTGTACTACCTCGTGAGTGGAAAATTAATGTACCGTATAACGAGAAAAAAATGAAAATGTACTGCCACGTACCTATAAGGATGATTGTTAGTTACTCGGCCGATCACCGGAAGAAAGCAAAGAAAGCGGCACACTAAACAAGGTCTCACGGCACCTTTGTGTACCTGGCACACGAGTTAAAAAACATTGCTCTTGGTAACAGGTTGATCGTATGAGGGCTTTCCAAATAACTTATCCCCAGCGCAAATCAAATGTTTCTGCTCTGACGAACTGCTATTTTGTATTTCCACATTCCGCCCGGCTGTAACCTCGTCTTTCATTACAATAGTTTAAAAGTCGGGTGTTGAAAGAAATACCTGAACACTTGATACGGAGAGTTCTTGACGGGGTTAACGTATTATTTGGAAAATGTGGATTTTTTTTGGGGGGGGATTTGTGATACCGTATTACATTACACGGATAATGACTTTGGAGAGCTTGTATGATTTGCCTTTGTAAAAGAGCTTAAACGTATGTATAACAGGATTTTGTCTACTTAGCGCGGACTGCAATAAGGAAAGAAATCCGTGCGGTATAATCTTCTCCGGGGCAATTAGATTTAGGACAAAAAGTTGGCAAAGTCGTATGACTCCAGCTCGATGCCTCATATTTCTGTCATCGAAATGTTGATTTGTCATTTTAACCTGTCGCGTTTCAGTCAACGGAAAAGGAAATGCCATACAGATTAGTCCTGTTGCAAACTAGCACTCGTCTTCAGAGTTTAGCACAGGCCAAGAACCTGCCATCTACCGTTGCTCTTGAATATGTTACTTCGCTAAATAGACCGACACAACTTCATGAGTGTCGCCGTCAAAGAAAATAATTCTGTACAATTTGCACTAGCAAAACGTAACTAGCTTTTGTACAAATAAAAAAGTCTGTATTAGCTATCTATACTGGTAGCGTGACTTCATACTGTCAATGCTACTTGATTCACCCTGAAGGCAACACAACCAGGAAGTAGATGTTTTTTATATACTTTAACACAACTCAAGTAAATAAAATTAAAGCACTTCATTACATCAACATAAAATGTACGATATCCAAAATACTCACACCCAAAAATAAATAAGTAAAATAAATAATCCTGACTGTTTGGAATTTTAAAAAACTGTGTACAAAAATTAAACAACCCGGAAATAAACGTCTCCGAGCAGCAGCCCCACGTTGACACCAACACTATGCTACAGGTATGGTTTCTTTTTTCTTTTTTATAACAAATATTAGTAATTATTAAGACACATACACAATAGCAATATATTTATTGATTTAAATTTTTGTTTCTAAGAAAAATAAACCTACTTAAGAACTGAATTATGTAAAGCTTTCATAATATCGCAGCACTAGCAAAATACAGTCACCAAAAGAGAGTCCATCCATCCATCCATTATCCGTGCTGCTTATCCTCAGTAGGGTCGCGGGGGTACTGGAGCCCATCCCAGCTATCCTCGGGCATTGGGCAGGGGACACCCTGAACTGGTTGCCAGCCAATCGCAGGGCACACAGAGACAGACAACTTACTCGCGCATTCACACCTAGGGACAATTTGGATCGGCCAATTAACCTGGCATGCATTGTTTTTGGAATGTGGGAGAAAACCAGAGTGCCCGGAGAAAACCCACACAAGCACAGGGAGAACATGCAAACTCCACACATGAAGGTTTGATCCCATGACCTCCAAACTGTGCCGCGGATGCGCCAACCGCTCAGCCGCCGTGCCGCTCAAAAGAGAGTCCGTACTAGCTAATTAGATGAGTAACAAGACTTAACATAGATAAAAAACACAATAGCACTAAATGTATTGAAAAAATATACCATCACTAGCAAAATTACACTAGTATCATCTATCTTTATTGATAACAAGACTTAATTTACATAAGACACACAATAGCATTAAATTTCATGATTTGACAGTTTATGTTTTTACAAATGCTTAGTATGTTACGATGTTACTTACAAATAACTAATAGATATTCTAGATGATAGCAAAATTACACTAGCTTTAGCACTTAAAAAAGTCCATGTTAGCTATCTATATTGGTAGCATGACGTAAATTATAAGACACACAATAGCACTTAATGTTTTGATGGACTTATTTTGTATCAATCATAAGTCCTTTTCACTGTTTGTTTGCTAACTTTTTGACTGGTCGTTGGCAAATAATGAGCTTTCTTTCACATCCGGAGACAGAAATGTCAAAATCAGCTTTAGAGTATCAAGAAGTTTGCTAAATATGTCACATGTACATGAAACTACAGTAAAAGTCTTATTTTAAATCAACTCCCAAGGACTTGTAAAATAGTTTTTTCTTGAAAAATTATGGTTTGCTCTTGCTATCTTATACTGGCCTTTTTTAGTAGCTTCTACTGCTAGCCGCTAAAGTTAGCCAATTAAACCAGCCCTGACCAACTCTAGCTATTTTCTCTTTTCAGCTGCTCCGGGTATACCCAAGCTCACTTGGTCTTTTGTAGTGTTCATTTCGCTGGATGAAATTCATTCTGGCTTACATGAGAATTTTTGGAAGTAAGCTTCTGAATTTTGTGAAAAACAGAGTTTGTCTTCTTTGAACGCACATTTTTCAGCTCCATTTTATGCCATAGTGACCTCTAGTGGTGAATTATTATACACTTTCACTTTTAAAGAAGCTGTGTCAGGCTATGGGCTAGATTAGAATGTTACTCATCTTAGCATACACTACTTAATTGGCCGGGAAACACAATTGGTCTTTTATTAACACAAGTTCAATCAAATTATCTCCAATGAATTGATTATGTAATAGACCACAAAGGTGGTCTGTGCAAGACGGAATTTGAGATGATGATTTTTTTTTTGCCGAGGTAATTAATGTTGTCCCCTTGCCAGCGGCATCTCATTTCAAGCCGGAGGTTAATTTCCTGCTATGCTGGCAATTTAATTAACCTCGGCGTGTTTGACTTGGAACGTCCAAACAAGGTGTCGAGATGCTAATCGTCCACAAGGAGATTTATTTTTTTAATATGCAGCACATTAGAGAGTTGGATAACATAATAGTTTTTTTCTATGGCATCCGCCATGCTGTGATTTTGAAACCCCTGCTTTAAATGCTATTAGTAAAAAAAATCAAAATCTGAAGATTCTTACATGATTCAATGTTTGACAGCTCTTTCTCTCTCTCTCGGTCTGTCTCTCTCTCCCTCTCTCTCTCTTACTTTTACTCTCTCTCTTGCTGTTTCTCTTCCTCTCTTTCACTCTCTCTGTTCCTCTCTCTCTTTTACTCTCTCTATTGCTCTCTCTCTCTCACTCCCTCTTTTTTACTCTTTCTCTCTCCATCACTCTTTCTCTATCTCTATCTCTCTCTTTCTCACACCCACACACTTCATTTTACTCTCTTTCTCCATCTCTCTCTTTCTCTTAGTCTTTTTCCTTCTCTTTCTGTCTTTCTCTGTTTCTCCTTCTCTCCATCTCTGTCTCTCTCTCTCTCTCTGTCTCTCTCTCTGTCTCTCTCTCTATCTATCTCTCCCTTTAACCCCCGTTTACTCCTTTTTACTCTCTTTCTCTTTCTCTTTCACTTTCTCTCTCTATCTCACTTTTTCTGTCTATATTTCTTTATCTTTCAAACTTACTCTCTCTCTCTGTTTCTCTCTCTGTTTCTCTTTTACTCTTTCTCTTTCTCCCTTGTTCACTCTCTCCCTCTCTCTATCCGTCACTTTACTCTCTCTCTCTCCCTCTCGATCTCTCTCTTTCTGTCTCTCTCTCTCTCTCTCTCACTTTCCCTCTGTCTCTCACTTTTGCTTTCACTCTTTTTTTTCAATAAAACTAATTCTCAATACACTTGATACATTTTTAACTTGGTAGATTACTATTTAGCTGCTAATGTCTGCTTTGCAATGCAATATCTACTTAGGTGTAGAGAAACACAGGTGATTAGAAAACCATTGTGTAATGATTATGGCACAGCTGAAAACAGCTTTGCTGGTTAGAGAAGCTGTAACACTGACCTTCCCTTGAGATGGTCAAGTACCTGGAGCATCACATTTGTGGGTGTGATTACATTTTCAAAAGGGCCAGAAAAACGGAACGTTCATGTGAAAGTCAAGAGTTTATTCTTGTTTCAAACAATTAAGAATATTCCAGGGAGCAATGTGACAAGTACATTTAAGCCTCTGGTTTAGGCAATAAACACTTTACAGGTCCTCAACTAGCAAATCGGTTAAATAACCATCCATTATCTGCACCGCTTATCTTCAGTAGGGTTGCAGGGGCGCTTAGCCCATACCAGTTATCTTTGGGCGGTGGGCAGGGGACACCCTGAAGTAGTTGCCAGCCAGTTGCAGGGCAGTTTGGTTAAATATCTTCCGTTGGAGGAATCTTCCACACTAAACTGTGGAAATTTGGAGGCCTGTCTCACTGAGATAAAAGAGTGGATGTCACTCAATTTCTTGCGTCTTAACTCTGAAAAGACCGAAATGTTAGTCATTGGTCCTTCTAAATGCCGGGACTTATTCGCAAAAACTGCTGTGAACATTGACAAATGTCACATCACACAGAGTGACTCAGTTAAAAATTTAGGTGTCATATTTGACCCAGATCTATCCTTTGAGATGCATGTAAAGCAAATTACTAGAACTGCCTTCTTCCATCTTCGCAACATTGCTAAAATCCGTTCAATACTGTCTCAGTCTGATGCGGAAACAATAATTCATGCATTTGTTACCTCCCGTCTCGATTACTGCAATGCACTACTCTCCGGTCTCCCGAAGTCCAGAATCGAGTCTCTTCAGCTAGTACAAAATGCCGCAGCGAGGCTTTTAACTAGGACAAAAAAGTACGATCACATAACACCGATTATGGCTAACCTGCATTGGCTCCCAGTTAGCCAAAGATGTGACTTCAAAGTTCTCTTAGTATTGTACAAAATCATACATGGACTTGCTCCCTCTTATCTTTCAGATCTGATCTGCCACTATGTCCCGGTCCGAAGCCTACGATCTGAGAGTGCTGGTCTTCTGATGATCCCGAGAGCAAAGAAGTCTTCTGCTGGTTCGAGAGCGTTCTCCATCCGGGCACCGGTGCTGTGGAATGCTCTTCCCCCTGAGATTCGATCTGCAACCTCAGTGGAAATGTTTAAATCTAAACTTAAAACTCACTTCTACTCCATTGCATACGAATAACCTACTCCTCTTGTCGGTTGAAAATAGTTTGTGTAATATAGTGTAACAATCTGTGAAGCCCTTTGAGACTCTTCGTGATTTAGGGCTATACAAATAAAAATGACTTGACTTGAAAAAAATGACTAAATAGTTCCCTTAAAACACAAGTGCCAACATCTTCAGTGAAGAGGTGAGTTGCTGGTCTTCAAGGCATAGAGGACAAAGAAATAGACTTGTCATCCAAAGGAAGATATCAAGTCAGGCAAAAGAACACAGGCATTGGACTACTCATTAGATAGATAAAAGTGTGACTTTTTCATGGAAAACACAAAATATTCTAGGTGACCCCAAACTTTTGAACTGTGGTGTACAGACGGGGCCCTACTTACGAACGACTTGGGTTCCGGACGATCGTTCATAAGTCAAATTCGTTCGTAAGTTGCTTCAGTGCTATATTTTGTATGTTTAAGGTTTATATAAGTATGTTTAAGGCTTGCATAAGTAATCCTGTATTTTTTGTACTAAAATATAAACATTTAATAAAATAATATGCTCTATAGAGATAAATAAAGATGAGTTTAACTTACTTTTGGAAGATGGGCTTCAAGAGTTCCTCCTTCGTGGTAAAAAGTCGCTGAAAAAAAGCGCACCCACTATTTTCTCTACCGCATCAAGCTTTCTTATTCCACTTTCATTTCAAAAGAAACGGCTCGTCTCTTCTTTACACTTTACACCAACCACATTGAATGGATGCATGGGATATTAAACAGTAAAAATGTCAAGGTTCTTAGCGCGCTGGAGATATTATAGACATAGACAGTATAGAATGGTTACACACAAACTAGGAAAAGGAAGCGTATTTGTTTTCTTCCAGGTGGATGCTGGGTGACCTCTCACAGCGCGGCACGTGGTAGCAGCGCAAAGAAGCACTACAGTAATTTCCTGTACTCGGAAAAAGGTGCAAACAATACGAAATCTAACTGACAGCAATGTCCGTATATTTTTCGACATCCTGAAAAATTGTTTTTGCATCTACCGTTTTACGTAAGTCGAATGGTCGTAAGTAGGGGATCGTCTGTTTATACAGTAGTTACTACTTTGCGTGAATTCACTTAAATATGGTAATATGGAACGGATAAACCATGAAAATTGAGGGAATGCTGCATTTTACTGTTTTTTTTCTTGTATTTGAGTATAGAACAAAAATGTGACTCACTTTCACGCCTCAAGCCTTCCTGATGTGCCTGCAGGTTAAGAAAGCAGAACAAATTAAGCACAGGTGCATGCGGTTGTGTTTGTATGAGCAAGAATGGAGTCCATCAAGCAGGTTTGACACCCAGAAGCCGCCCAAGGCAAAACTAATTTGCCTTCTGACGGCCGCCGTGCAAAAGGTGAAAGAGATCTGTCGGAACGAAGCCACGACGGAGACCAAACGATTGACGGTCCGTCTCAGTTGTGACCGGATAGGAAATGACCTCCGTTGTCGATATCTTTATCAGATACTGAAAATGAGTCGAGCGAGTTGTTTGTAGGAACAGGAACTCAAAACCGCTCCGAAAATTCGGAGGATTTTGTGACTTTCGCCGAACGCTACCAGATATATCATATGGAAGACATTGTCACCGTCTTGCGAAATTCCAGATGTCAAAAACGTTGACGTTTGACGGAATGTTGTAAACGTCTCGCCGTTGCTTTTATCATTCGTCAGCCCGCAAAGGAATGTTAATACTTGACACGTGGAGTATTAATTTTAGGGTTTGTGGGTGTTAGGTTTATAGTTTGGGCTGACGATTCGCCACGTCTTGACTCTCATCAATTGATTTATGCTTACACTTCGGGGTCAATCAACCATTTTGACTAATGACTGGGTTAAAAAAAAATCCATCGGTCGATATTGAATCCTTTCATGTGGAGTCAATGAATATTGATAATACCATACATTGATCAATTTAATGTCTTTTCTCATCTAAACTTGTAAAAAATACCTTGTGAAAGGCACCCCTGGTCATTTTCAAGATTTTCCTTTATAAATCATTGGTCGTTCGTATCAGCAATTTCAGTTAAATATATCAAATAGCAGACAAACACAGTGATATCTGAGAAGTGAAATAAGTTCGTAGGATTTACAGAAAATGTGCAATAATTACTTAAACAAAAGTAAACAGTTGCATAAATTTGGGAACCCTTGTTGTTTTATGGATTTAAATACCTTTCACAATAATTATTGGAACACAAAAATTGGTTGTTAACCTCATTGACCCTTGACCTACAGACATGATGAAACCAATCATGAGAAAGGGTATTTAAGGCGGCCAGTTGCAAGTTGTTCTCCTCTTTGCATCTTCTCCAAAGAGTGGCAACATGGGAGCCTCAGAACAACTGTCAAATGACCTGAAAACAAAGATTGTTCAACATCATGGTTTAGGAGAACAATACAAAAAGTTAGCTCGGAGATCTCAGCTGTGTGAGGAACATAGTGAGGAAATGGAAGCCCAAAGGCATAGTTCTAGTGAAGGCCCAGAGTTGCAGGCCAAGAAAAATCTCAGATAAGCAGAGGCAGAGGATGATGGCAACATTCAAATTCAACCCACGGACCAGCTCCAAAGACCTACAACATAATCTTGCTGCAGATGGTGTCATTGTTCATCGTTCAAAAATTCAGCACACTTTGCACAATGAGATGCTGTACGGGAGAGTAATGCGACAGAAGCCTTTTCTGTGCACATGCCACAAACAGAGTCGCTTGAGGTATGCTAAAGCACATTTGGACAAGCCATCTTCATTTTAGAATAAGGTGGACTGATGAAACTAAAATTGAGTTTTTTGGACATAACAAGGGGCGGTATGAATGGCGGAAGAAGAACACAGCATTCCAAGACAAACACTTGCTACCCACAGTAAAATTTGGTGGCGGTTCCTTCATGCTGTGGGGCTGTGTGGCCAGTGCGGGTACTGGCCAATCTTGTTAAAGTTGAAGGTCGCATGGATTCCAGTCAGTATCAGCAGTTTCTTGCGAACAATGTTCTATAATCAGTGACAAAGCTGATGTTGCGCCGTGGCTGAATACTTCAACAAAACAACGACCCCAAACACTGCTCAAATTCTACTATGGCATTCATGCAGAGGAGCTATTACAATGTTTTGGAATGGCCATCTCAGTCCCCAAACCTGAATATTATTGAAAATCTGTGGTGTGATTTAAAGCAGGCTGTCCATGCTCGGAAACCATCAAACCTGACTGAAGTGGAGATGTTTTGTAAATAAGAATGCTCATATTTAGCTAGCCGCAATAGCAGATAGCCTCTCTTTGTGGCTAGCTTCAACACAATAGTTAATACTTAATAATTTAGGAGTTAAGGCTTTAACTGCTATTTCTGTTGTAGACACAGTTGATTGCTGCTAATTTAGTTTATTTTCATCAATGCCTAATGTTAATTTACTTATATATGAATTTAAATAGAACTCAGTAACTAATTATACTAGAGTGGATTTTGTACATAAAACCATTTTCTTCTTTAAACTTTTTGTTCCTTTCTTTTTTTTATCTCCCTTTTCCGTTCATCTTTTCTTTGCAAAAGGCTAGGCAAAAATGGGGGGAAAGTGAGATTTGGTCACTTTGAATCTCCAAAATTTGTACAATTTTTCTTGCACTACACAATGCTGTAACCTCCAGTGGTCACATTTTACACACTGTCTCTTTAAGATTTTTTAGACGGACAATTGTCATCGATTACAACAAAGTGTACACTTCTGCGGTAGCGAGACATCACATCACCTCACGACTGGGCGGAGAGCAGCCGATGATTTTCTGGGTTGTGTTGATGTCTCTCTGCAAGATTTTCCTCAATCGGATACAGATAAAAATAATTTCATAAGAGTATTTTCTGAAGGGTAATGTTCTCTTACCAAAGCGTCTTCCTGTTAATAAATTATGTGATGACATTTTCTGCTTTCCATAACCCCCCTTACCCTCACCCATTTGAATTTACGCCTTGTTTCCTTTTTCTCCCCTCCTTCCTCCCCGATTGCCCTCAGGCCTTCACTGCTGCTAATAGGATAATGGCTGCCATGTTATGCACACTTAAGACTGCCAAAGGCAGAGAATGCCTTTATGAATATGTGCGCTTTCTCCGTAAGCCCCCTCGAAATGCTGAATGTGTTTAAAAGTGAAAGTTCAATTATTTGCAACCATTGCAAATTATTTCAAGTTCTAATCCCCACAAGTGTTTGTGATAAGACTTAAAAATGTAAATGAATAGTTTAACATATTGTAAAACAAGTTTGTTCCCGTAATAAGTTGCAAGATATGTTTTTACAGTTTTGTGCGCTCGTTTAGGGTGGTGACGGCCCTGGGGAAGACGCTGTCTCCGTGCCAGTTTGTCCATGTTTTAGAGGCCTGTAGCAGAGGGCAACAGGTTAAAGAGGTGGTGGTCGGGGAAAGATGAGTCCTTTATAATATTGATAGCTGTGCTGTGGTATTGCTAGCTAGCAATGTCTTCTATGTCTTCACTAATCCGTATCTAGACCACAGGTGTCAAGCAGGCGGCCCGCGGGCCGGATCAGGCTCGCTAAGGGATTGAATCCGGTCCGCGAGACAACACTCAGAGAAGCGCAAGAGAGAAACAGGCTGCAGGTTGAAATATGTCAACTTGATGTTGCCAAAGCCAGGTGCCTCTCACAAAGAGACACTACTTGTATTTCTCTCTCTCTCTCTCTCTCTCTCTCTCTCTCTCTCTCTCTCTCTCTCTCTCTCTCTCTCTCTCTCTCTCTCTCTCTCTCTCTCTCTCTTTCTTTTCCACCCCTTTTCTCCCACTCTGTCTCTTTCACTCTCTGTGTCTCTCTTTTTCTCTTTCTTTGTTGCTCTTCGTCTCTTTCTCTCTCTGTGTCTTTTAACCTCTTTTGCTCTAACTTCCTTTTCCTTTTCTCTCTTTTCTCTTTCTCTCTTCCTACCCTTTGCGCTTTCTTTTCTCTTTTCTCTCCTTCTGTCTTTCCTTAATCATACTTATGTGAATCTTAAACAGACTAAGTATAGCACTGGCGCATCTTACGAAAAAATTCAACTTACGAACGATCGTCCGGAATTTATCTCGTTCGTAAGTAGGGCAGCGTCCGTATCAATAACGACAACAGAAGATTATTACAAACGCTTTTAATGATGGTGATTTGTTGCTGTGTGGTGGAAGAGGTTCTAAGCCTGATTTGGAAAAAAAACCTTTTTGATGAAGACGGAAAATGGCGATGTTTATCTACAAATAGACGAAAAATGACTCATGTTGTGCGGAGGCGCAACACTGGCAGCGCTGAAGTTTTCCAGGATTCGCAGCGATGCTTTTCCGAGTAGGTACGAGTCGCGGAGTTTGTATCTTCTCCCCGTGCTTGCGTGGGTTTCCTCCGGGCACTCCGGTTTCCTCCCACATTCCAAAGACATGCATTTCAGGTAAATTCGCTGGTCCAAATTGTCCCTAGGTGTGACTGAGCGAGTGAGTTGTCCCCGTGTGCCCTGCGATTGGCTGGCAACCAGTTCAGGGTGTCCCCTGCCCACTGCTCGGAGATGGCTGGGATGGGCTGTGACCCTAATAAGGATAAGCGGTACAGCTAATGAGATGAGATGAGATGAGATGAGGGACAAACATTCGTAAGAGAAACATCATTGGGCCAAAATATATATTTTCAACACGCTCAATAGTGATTTCCATTCAAGGTGCTAATGCCTTGTGATTTACTGTTTTATTATATTCCCCAAAACCTAGATACAAATTCGTTTTGGTAATGTCGGCGCAAAGGGAATGCCGGGGGTCCATCTGTCGACATAACGAAGCACAGTTACGCCTATCAGCTACGAAGAACTGGTAAACATCCAGACTTTTATAAGCTTTTAGATCAGCACTTGTGTATTAGGATACTCCGTTTACGATATAATGGGACAGATGGTGTGGACTGAAGTCTGGTAGACTGGACATTTTGTTTAGATGTTTGAATACGTCCGAAGGAAGGTTGTATTGCTTGTTAACTAGCATTGCTAATGCTATCCTCAGTTTCTCTAAATAGCGCCCTTTGTGTTTTCTGACAAGATGAGCCACCTCATCCGACAGCTGCAGAATAGTCTTCGACTAATCATTGCCATAGTCATTGGTGTTGATGTTTGTTGTTGTTGTCTACTGTTTACTGGCCTCACCCACTGATTACCACGGTTTACTGCCGTCTGTCATGGTGTCATGTAGTGGTTAGGTCACGTGTGTGCAAAGGGTCAATAGCCTACCCCTATAGCATCCTGTTTTTGTTGGATCATTAAAAAAATTAAACTCATTGTTGTTGTAATTTAAATAACCCATACATAACTTTCACTTTGGACGGCCCCCATCTACAGTTCACAGCTCCGAAAGCCTCGCCTTTGAACTGCCCCCAAACAATGGGCTCACCAACAGCTTCATTATAACATGCTCATTTCCATGATGATGGATTTAGGTAAGCCGTCGACCCAAAGAGCTGAATACACAGCGGGAGGCATACCAATATGTAATAGTCTTGCCCCTTCTTGGCTTACTCTGTTTGCCTACAATCGCTTTTTTTAACATTCCAATCTTCCAATCTTCCAATCTTTGCTTATTGGCTTTTTATTCAACTCTCCTGTTTAGGCTATTTTCACAAGGTCTCTCTTGAAGCTTTGCACAAGCAGGTGGTCGCTCTTTTCAGGTATAGGTAATTGGTATGAATTAGTTCTTTCCATTTTTTTCTTGCTCTCCCTCAATTTGTTTAAATTTATTTATTCATTTATTTATTCATTTATTTATTCATTTATTTATTCTGCTAGGTTTCCTTCCCCCCAAGCTTTTTACTTTTTCTTGCCTTTTCTTGTGTCTTTCTTGCCTTCTCTCTTTTTTCCTTTTCTATTTTTTCTTCTTCTGATTCTTTTGCTTTTTACTTTTTTTTTTCTTGTTTATTTCTCAATTTCCTTGCTTTTTTCTTTTTCCCCTTTTTTATTATTTGTTAAATATTTGTTTTCTTTATTCTTCTTTATACTTTTGACACTGTACTTCTCAGTACATGTAACTACTTTTTATACTTTTTGTTATGTACATTACTTTTTCATTATTTTACTATATTTTGTGCGTACACATTTTACTTTCGCTTTGTACTTTTCAGTACATTTTGATACTTCTCAGTTAATGTCCTTGTTTTTGTTCTTTTTACACACTTTCTCGTAATTTTTCATCCTTTTTCAAACATTTCAGTGCATTTTTTACATTTCTGTTTTTTTAACATTCTCCAGGAAATTTTCACATTTTTCATGACTTGTATATGTCGAAGTGTCCTTGGGCAAGAAACTGAATCTCTAATGCCCCAATGAGCAGGTAGTTGCCTTGCATGGCTGACACTGCTATCGGTTAAGTTGGTGTGTAAAAGGGAAAAGTGTGAAGCACATTGTAAAGCGCTTTGGGAGGTCTTCATTGACTTGAAAAGCGCTATAGAAATGCAGACGATTTACATTTACATTTTTATTTATCCTCTTTTTTCCCCATTTGTCATGATTACCAATTGAGAGAACCTGCGACTACTCAATTGGCGCCAACAGCATGGACAGCTGATTGGCTGATGCTCTCTTTTTAAACACCCTGCTTTCTCTTGGAAGCCGTCAGATCGTTATGCGAACTGTTGCCACCAGCTCAGTAAGCCTTTTCGTCCGACTCTGTTCCTGCCCTGCTTTTCTCTGCCTGATCTTCGTTGCCAACCTGTTTCCGGACCTGACTTCGCCCCGTTCTGCCTGCCTGTTACCTGACCGTTTTGCCCCGTTACCTGCCGGCCTCCTGTTATCAACCTCCTTTCCGAACTTGACACCGTCTTTGGTCTCCAGTCCCGGCCAACGACTTGTAATTCCTGTTTGTCTCCGATCCTCCCTGCTAGACACGGAAGTGCCACTTCCGCATCGCCCACTCCCCTTGTCCGTCAGCCATCGGATCGTGCAATCAATCCCTATTCTCCCTCTTTATTAATAAAAACTAAGAAAACGAGCGCTATTGGTTCCTGTGTCCGTTTCTGGTCTGTGACACCATTTTCATTATTATTACTATTAAACTATTTTTGTCGTCTTTATTTTCTTCTTTTCTTTTTCAATTATTATTTTCTTCTTTTGTTTTTTGTTTTTTAAAAATTTTTCTCCTTTTATATGTATTTTCCCCCTTTGAAGCCATTTGGTGCGTAATACTACGTAATAATTGGTAATATATTCTTGCAATATGTAACAGCCTTGCCCCTTAATCACCTGATTCCCATCTATTGCTTTTTTGAACATTCCCCAAGTTCCAATCTCTGCTTACTGGCATCTTATTCAACTCTGCTGTTCAAGTTCCTTTCACAAGGTCTCTATTGAAGCTTTGCACAAGCAGGTGGTCGCTCTTTTCAGGTGTTTTTTTTTCCCGACTCTCTGCATGAGCGAACTCGGCTTCTCCGTCCCTCATTCAGTTCTAGCCTCGGCTATTCAGGGAGGCCCTGTTTTGTCAGGAGCAAAACAACACAGGGGGAAAAAAGGAGGGATCGTCCTTCCCCCACCCGACTCCAACTCCTTTTTTTTGTGATTCACTTCAACATACAAGTGCTCCCAAAGCCTCCACTAACAAGCATGCCTCAGTGGAGAGAGAAGCAGCTTTCTGGAAAAGACAACGTTTGATTAATACGGGCTCTTTTTTCCCTGGCTGATGGAATGTCAGTCTGCCTTCTGAGTGGGTTTGGACCTCCTTTAGAATTGAGAGAGGAAATCCATGATAAATAAAGCATCCATTGAATGTGCAGGTGTGCATGTATAAAACCAGGGCCTCATTTAATCATTGTAGTTGTACATTGATAACCTTGCGTGTATTATATATAGTGACCCGTAGGGATGCAAAAATAATTTATTTGTTTGAGTAAAACCCTTTTGATTCACATAATACGAAAAATAATGTATGTGCTATCTCATAAACATAATTTTCGAAATTTGTAATTACTATTCTCTTTGGAAATGTTTGGCTGCCATCGTACTACTACGGAGGCCTGAATGACCATTTTGAAAAAAATATCCCGTGTACCGGTGGCGCTTTTAGCAATTAACGGCATCGCAACTTTCAGTGCTGACCCTGCATGTGACGTTTGCCCATTTAGGGATTTTAAACTTTTTTAAACTGTTTCCTCCTCTAACCACTCACATTTAGCGGCTATCGTTATTGTTAGCTGCTCTTTGGAGTGAACAACATGAGTTGGCTCCCCAGTCAAAAGCTAAATTTGAATTTGTGTATATCCGACTTAATTTGTTGTGGCACTAAAAAGTAAATATTCCTCATTTACAGTGTTTGTGTTGTGTTTTTCTAGGGATTCTGTTGCTTTGCGTTTTAATGAGGTAAAAGTTTGCTGTAGATTGAAAAAAATAAGGACTTTTAATATATAATAGCATTAAACAGTGTTAAAATTATTTGTTACCAGTCATTTATTTTGTGCACATTCTTTAATTATTATCGGTAATATACTGATTAAAGCAACAAAACAATCTAAAGAGCCTTCTGGAAGACGAAAGAGCCGGCTCATTTTAAAGAGTAAGCCGAAAGACAATTTTCTCTTAAAAGCTGGAATTCCAATCATTAGCAGCGATTGTTATTGTGAGCTACTCAGTCAGAAATGTTTTTATTTTTCATTTATTTGGAAACTTAAAAGGATTAATAATTTGGAACTATATTACACAACTTGAGAAGCCCTTGAAGAAGCTGACATGTTTGGCCACCATCTTAATTCTACGAAAGCCGGAATGACGATTTTGTGATAGCAGATTGTCCCGATGGTGTTCTTACCACTTAACTGCTACCTACCTTAATGGTCACAAAGTGTCATGGTTCAGCATCTGGTGCTATTTCCAGAGTTTCCTTCTCTAGCCCATGCCACACATGTTAGCCAATTGGTATTGAATAAAACAATGAAAATTGTATACACACTCGATGCTCAATACCTGTAAAGCTGAAGTGCGGCACGGTAGCTGAGTGATTCGCGCACAGCCCCACGGTGCAGAGGTTGAGGGTTCAAGTCCAGCTACTGCAACATTTAGTATTTTGTTTTTTGGGGGTGCGGCACGGCTGATGAGTTGTTAGCGTGTCTGCGGCACAGTTCTGAGGTCATGGGATCAAATCCAGTTACCTGCCTTTCTGTGCAGAGTTTGCATCTTCTCTCAGTGCCTGCATGGGTTTTCTCCGCGCACTCCGGTTTCCTCCGACATCCCAAAAACATGCATGTCAGGTTAATTGGCCGGTCCAAATTGTCCATAGGTGTGAATAGGTGAGTTAGTTGTCTCTCTCTGTGTGCCCTGCGAATGGGTGGTTAGCGCACAGCCCCACGGTGCGGAGGTTCAGGGTTCATGTCTACCACAGCCTCCCTGTGTGGAGTTTGCATGTTCTCCCGTGCCTGCGTGGGTTGTTCCAGACACTCGGGTTTCCTCCCACATTCCCAAAAACATACATGTCAGGTTAAATGGCCGGTCCTAATTGTCCTAAAGGTGTAAATGAGCGAGTGAGTTGTCTGTCTCTGTGTGCCCTGCGACTGGCTGGCAACCAGTTCAGCGTGTCCCCTGCCCACTGCCCGAAGATGGCTGGGATGGGCTCCAGGACCTCCGCGACCCTACTGAAGATAAGCGTTGCAGATAATGGATGGATGATTTATTTTCTGGAAAATATTAGAGGTGCTATTGCCCAAAAATATTGCGTAATTCCAAACATGGCAAACTGCATAAATGACAAATGTATCACTTGTATGTATTTATTTATGTGTTGACATTTTGTTATTATTTATTTGAATTGAATTTCTGAATTTTGATATCCATTTTTATTTGTTTTCATTTATTAGTCTTATTTCTTATCTTTTAAACTTATTTTTATGTATACATTTTTTTAGTCCTCCACACCTAGCAGTGAAACTTGTGCAATCAATTAGTATCAATGATAAATTACTTGTTAACAATATGCTACAAATTGGTAGAGAGATACAACCGAAATG
This sequence comes from Urocampus carinirostris, assembly GCF_059441175.1. Taxonomy (NCBI): domain Eukaryota; kingdom Metazoa; phylum Chordata; class Actinopteri; order Syngnathiformes; family Syngnathidae; genus Urocampus; species Urocampus carinirostris. The sequence goes on along the minus strand of NC_142354.1, from coordinate 30,537,517 downwards.
TTTCCCATCTTTTCAATTTAATTAATTTACCACTTCTGGCCTGTGGTGTCTTTCAAGTTGTTAATTGAGTTCAGACTAGCAAGCCACTCTGATTTAGCCAGCTGATAAAACCACCCAGTAGACGTCTAATTGTGCTGCGCCTTTGTGTAAACCAACCATGTAATTGGGGGTCAGAGGAACAGCTCATATTATTCAATGTTTGGAATTGAAAGTCAAGGACCTTGTAAGCCTTTTCAATACAGTAAACTCTTGGGATACAGCAACCCCAGCTTAAAACATTTTCACTTTATGATGTGTATTTATTTGGCCCATCGTTACAACATTTTCCCCACTATACGACATCAACGACAAATGATTTCGCATAGCCAAAAACCTCGCGATGTTCGTGCTTATGAAGTTAACTCTCTAAGATGCCCGTTTGTGTGTCTGTAAGTATGGAAAACATTTTTGCTCTGTTGTTTTTTGTTATTTTCGTATGTTTAATGTACACAATAGTTTGTGGGTAACACCAAGCTAACGTTGAGCTAAATTACCTGTAGTGTGACGTGATTGCTAACCATAGCTAGCGCTAAGTGATTGCTATGCTAAGTTAAGCTAACGTTGAAATTTTCTGTGTAAACTATTTTCTTTGTCAGTTGGAACATGGAATTAGGAAGGCATTAGCTAATTAACATAGGTTTCTATCCCCTGCTGCACTATATGGCAATTACACATTGCGATCCCGTCTCAGAACGGATGTAAAGTAGTATACTGGGGTTATACTGTTAAACATCCTCCACTTGAATGAGAAATCAGTTAAGTGAATATCAATGTTATAGTAAACAGTCCTGTAATTATGAGAGCCAAACAAAACCCTGCGTTTGGCCGCTCCAGATGTACAAAGCAGAGGTCACCTTTCAAAGGGTAAAACGAGCACATTCCTCTCCTTGAGCGGAACAAAAAACAGTTCCAGGCCACCGCTCCTTTTATGAAATATTCTATTGACGAGGCTTATTAAAACAAACACGGACTGAATACGCGAGAGTCGTCCACCCATGCTTGGACGTTGTCGGCGCCGTGTTGACATAAGCAAACACCTGCTGAAAGGACGTGGAAATCAAGCGGTGTTTTGCTCGTACTTGCAACAATGCATACCTTTATCGTGCTTGACACCTCGGCTTACGTTGTTAACATAGCAGTGCGGGACATCGTCTCCACCCACGTGATAGAACAGGTCCGGTTAGGGACGTGGAACCATGCGTTTCTCATCACTTTTCAACCGCTGTGCGCGATATGACTAACTAATGACAGGAACTTGGCACTGGGAAGCTTGACAAACACCAAAACAAGTCTTTTCTTCTCTGATTATAATGTTGCAAGCAAAACAGCCCAGCAGGATTGGATTTGGCAGCTTGGAGTGATCGGTGCTCGTGCATGCAGTACCCAATTGGGCCTTTAGAAGGCATAAGTGGCCCAAGGGAAGCAGACCGAATGAAAGATTCAGATTCAGATTCAGATCTACTTTATTGTCATTCTAGTACACGTGTATACAGAACGAAATGTCGATGCATCTGACCCCCACAGTTTCCTTGAATGTACAGATATAAATATAAAAATATAAAAAGCAGATGTTATCAATTTTGTCCGTTTTTATTGCGTGTGCCTTGACCTAAAACCTAGCCAAAGACACTCACGGAAGCTTGAAGTGCAACTGTGTAAAATTTTGACGGAGACTATGAATCACATACAAGCACACGCACACACGCAATTGTTTTAAACTGGTTTTGTTCCTATCTCACAGACCGACATTTCTTTGTAGGTATGGATGCATGTTCCTCCAAAACCTATTAAATTACACGTGGGGTTCCCCAAGATTATATTTTAGGCCCAGTACTTTTTAATCTGTATATGCTTCCCCTTGGGGATGCCATCAGGAGACACGTAGTCAACTTCCATAGTTACGCTGATGACACATAGCTCTACATTGCCATGTCCCCTGATGACATAAGGCCTATAGATATCCTTTTGAAATGCATTTTAGATGTCAAGTGATGGATGGCAGAAAACTTCATACAGCGCAACCGGAACAAACAGAGGTTTTACTCAGTGGTCCTGAAAGTTGGAGAGAGAAACTTTTAGCAAAACTACAAGATTCCACACTTTTAGATTACATTAAAAACTTGAGCTTTATTTTCAACTCAATTTTACTCCACATATCAAAAACATGAATAAAATTGTTTTATTTATCATCTCAAGATTATAGCCAGAGTTCGCCCTTTTCTCTCTCAGGCAAACATGGAGGTAGTGATGCGTGCTTTTATGTACAAAACTCAATTCCAATGAAGTTGGGAAAGTGTGTTAATTGCAAATAAAAATTGATCCAAGTAAATTGCAAATTCTTTTCAACCCATATTTAAATGAATGCACAGCAAAGACAACATATTTATTGTCTTCACTCATAAACTTTATTGTTTTGGGAGAAAATCATCAACTCTGTAATTTGATGACAGCAACACGTGCCAAAATAGTTGGGACAGGTGTCAATAACTACTCAGAAAGTGGATGAATGGAAATCAACCAACTATTTGCAGGTGAACAGATGAATTAGCAACAGGTGAGAGTTGTTACTGGGTATAAAAAAGGGAGACCCGAACAAGCTAAGTCATTCACATGCAAGGATGGGGCGAGGTTCACCTCTTTGTGAACAACTGCGTGAGCAAATTGTTGAACAGTTTAAAAACAACATTCCTCAAAGTACAATTGCAAGGAATTTAGGGATATCATCATCTACAGTCCATAATATTGTGAAAAGGTTCAGGGAATCTGGAGAAATCACTGTGCGTAAACGGCATGGCCGTAAACCATTATTGAATGCCCGTGACCTCCGAGCCCTCAAGCGGTACTGCATTAAGAACCGACATCAATGTGTAAAGGACATCACCACATGGGCTCAGGAACACTTTGGAAAACCACTGTCAGTCAATACAGTTCGACGCTATATCCGTAAGTGTGGGTTAAAACTTTATGTTGCAAAGCGTAAGCCATTCATCAACAACATCCAGAAACGCCGCAGGGTTCTCTGGGCCCGAGCCCATCTAAAATGGACTGATACAAAGTGGAAAAGTGTTCTGTGGTCTGATGAGTCAGTTTTCCAAATTGTGTTTGGAAATTGTGGACGTCGTGTCCTCCGGTCCAAAGAAGAACAGAACCACCCAGACTGTTATGCACGCAAAGTGCAAAAGCCAGCATCTGTGATGGTATGGGGGTGCATGAGTGGCCAAGGAATGGGTAACCTGCACATCTGTGAAGGCACCATTAATGCAGAAAAGTACATTCAGGTTTTGGAACAAAGTATGTTGCCATCCAAACAGAATCTTTACCATGGGCGCCCTTGCTTCTTCCAGCAGGATAATGCCAAGCCACACACTGCACGTCTCACGACAGCGTGGCTTCGTAGTAAGAGGGTGCGGGTGCTTGACTGGCCTGCCTGCAGTCCTGACCTGTCTCCCATTGAAAATGTGTGGCGCATTATAAAGCGCAGAATAAGACAAAGGAGACCCCGGACTGTTGAACAGCTGAAGCTGTACATAAAGCAAGAATGGGAAAGGATTCCACTATCAACGATTCAACAACTAGTCTCCTCACTTCCTAAACGTTTATTGAGTGTTATTAAAAGGAAAGGTGATGTAACACAATGGTGAAGAAGCCCCTTTCCCAACTACTTTGGCACTTGTTGCAATTATAAAATTCTAAGTTTATCATTATTTGCTTATGGAAATAAAGTTTATGAGTTTGAACATGGATAATCTTGTCTTTGTGGTGTATTCATTTAAATATGGGTTAGAAAAGGTTTGCAAGTCATTCTATTCTAATTTTACTGACATTTTAAACTTTTTCCCAACTTCAATGGAATTGACTTTTGTATTTTCGTTTAGATTCTTGTAATGCCCTGCTCTCTGGTCTTCCCAAAAAGAGTATTGCTAGCTTGCAGCTATTACAAAACTTAGCAGCACAGATGCTTACGGGCGGGAGAGGGATCACATTACACCAGTTTTAAAATTGCTGTGTTGGCTCCCTGTGCGTTTTAGGATCAATCTTAAGGTGCTTTTACTAGGTTTGATGTGTCTTGACAGTCTTGGGGCTTCCTATCTGTCTGATTTCCTATTATCATATTAGTCCTTACGGTCCCTGTGGTCCTCTGGCAGTGGCTTGCTGACTGTTCCCAGGTCGAGGACTGAAACCTATGGTGAAGCAGCATTCAGCAACTTTCGTCCGACCAGTCTACCGCAGGATATCAGGTCTGCAAAGACCCTTCCTATTTTTAAGAGGAGGCTCAAGACCCACTTTTTTAATAATCTACATATCCATTTTGTCATATTTTTGTCCCCTTTTTTAAATGGGAATCAATGGTATGGTTATATTTTTGGTAATTGAATTTAGATCTGTTCCAAAATTGTAGCAGTATTCCTTTGTTATTCAACACTAGTGCGTTACTATTGAATTGTATTTTCTATGTGGCTGAGAATTGCTATTGAATGTCAGAGAGTGATGGGCGCCACCACAAGACACCACAAGAAATGGTGCCACTACGACCATAGTGGTTAAGGGATCCAACAAACAAACCACCAACGAACCAACCAACCAACCAACCCACCAACCATGTCAACTAAAGTAAAAATGTGAGTCTTCTTGATTGAAAGCTTGACAGTGCTTGAGTAACTTTTCTTTGGGTGTGAGCGTGTACCCACACTTTAAAAGCACTATAATAGTAAGAGATTGGTGCATCTTTTTTAATGGTTGATTTTCTGATTTTTTTCAAAAGCAGGTTAACAACAAAATAAGAATAGATATGTCCATCTTCACAACGAGTAACCAATGACAGGAACTTGGCACAGGGAAGCTTGACAAAAAACAAAACAAGCGCTACCAGTTATGAAAGGTAGAAAATAAAGACGGCGTGAGAAGAGAGGCCGGCGAACTTTGTGTTTGGACACCTGCGAACGCTGCCGAGGACTTGTTGTCACTTTGGGATCAAGTCAGTCAAGACCAGTTCTCTGAACCAATTGGATTCACGAAAGACCTGTAATAGAACCTTAACATTGGGACAACAATCTCGATGTTTTTCTCCACATCAACATGGAACTATAAACAGGATTCGTACGGGTGCTTGAAATCCTTGAAAATGCTTAAAGTTGTGCTTTCAGCAAAATTCGTGCCATGTTTCTTGTCAGACACTGCATTTAAATAAAAAAATTAAATATAAAGACGGCTTCAAAATTACGCTGACTAGGGAGCCGATATTGCAGTTGTGAAGTGCACCATAACAAGTAAATCACACACAGATGCAGAGAGGTTGGAGTTTGAATGAAGGTTGACTCAAAAAAGAAATACAAACCAGGGTTTAAAACATGGATCACATCCACGCACAACATACAGCAAAGTGTGCACATAAGAGATCCAACTCTTTACAATGGGAGAGTCAGGGCTTTCCAGCCAGGTAACTGAGGAAAATGACGAGCCTGTGTTTGCTACATGCTACACCTAAACAGGGCACTATTAAATGTGTATCAGTGAAAGGATTATGTATCACTGATGGGCATTTCTTATGGGCCATGTAAAAAACTAAGGAAGTGTTTCCCAGTGGTGAATTGTAATAGGAAGAACTTTGTGAAACTGAAAATGTAAGCATCATATTACCGTCATCTTTACCCAACATCTATGTGGGGAGAGATTTATCTCAAAGATATACAGACACGTATTGGTAAAGGGACAGCATGTCATATTTAGTGACTCCTAGTGGTACAAAAAAATTAGAAAAAAGATTTAAATACTACAAAAACATTCATGAACAATTATACCAATGTTAATTTTCATAAAAAAATCATAGACCGTATTTCTTTTACTCCGTGGAATCCATAGCTAGAAGTCACCGTAATGTTTGTCTGGGATCTCACTGCTACGGGAAACCAAAGCAACCAAAACTCGCTATATGTTTTGAATGTTGAGAAAAAAAGCTCCCGATTCATCTGTTCATGTCACACAACAGCAATATCAAGAGCAAACAGTCAAGGATGCCTGGAGGAATTCCTTTATGGTCAGTGTAAAGTAGCGATTACCTCGAGTAGTTTAGCTTTGCGTACAACAACTACAAAGAAAAAAAATTCGACAAAGAATTAAGTAGTATAATATTCAAAAAACGCAAAAAGAAAACCTACTTCTACCAGTGCCATGTCTAATCTCGTTGCATACGTTTCACAATGCTAATATAAATGACAATAATCCATCCATCCATTATCTGCATCGCTTATCCTCAATAGGGTCACAGGGGTGCTGGAGCCCATCCCAGCCATGTTTGGGCAGTGGGCAGGTAACACCCTGAACTGGTTGCCAGCCAGTCGCAGGGCCCACAGGGACAGACAACTCACCCGCTCATTCACACCTAGGGACAATTTGGACCGGCCATTTAACCTGACATGCATGTTTTTGGGAATGTGGGAGGAAACCCGAGTGTCCGGAACAACCCATGCAGGCACGGGGAGAACATGCAAACTCCACACAGGGAGGCTGTGGTAGATGGACTTGAACCCTGAACCTCCGCACCGTGGGTCTGTGCGCTAACAACCCAGCCGCCGTGCCGCCCTTAAATGACAATAATGACTATTCTAATTCCACCAGCTGAAAAAAAACAAGACAAGAGTGCCTATGAGTCCCATTCATTGGGAAGAACAAAGCTAAAAACACGGCTAGCAGTAGCAGTTGGAAAACAATGCTAAAAACATGAGTTGAATAAAACAAGGTGGCACAATATTTTCTTCAAAACACAAATGCACAATATTGTTTACCGTGTGGCGACTCAATGGTTTGAGCAAAGACCCAAAATATTTCTTCGTAGTAGTATCTCCAAGTTGCTGACAAATCGGGAGCTTAACCCCTTCATTTAACATTAAACACATAGCGAGTTTCTGTCACTGTGGGTGCCCGTATCAGTGAGCCTAGAGACAAACATGGCGGCGACTTCTAGACAGGATCCCACGAACCAAAAGAAATACAAATTTCTTGATTCATGACATTTTAATGAAAATTAACATTGTTATAATAGTTCATGTATTTTTGCTTCAATATTTATATAAATCAATATTTTATTGAAGATAGATTGAAAGTTTTATTTGTACCACTAGCAGTCACTTAATATTACATACTGTCCCTTTAAGATTCACAAATATGTTCGTGATTTACTCAAGATCTAAAAATAATATGTGTTTAATATCGCACACGCAAAATTAAAAATCACATATATAAATTTGTGGCTCTGCAAAATACTTGATTCACAATGGATTTTTTTTTTTAATGGTACTGGGAAAGCGGCGTGGTGGTTAGCGCGTGTGCGGCACAGTTCTTAGGTCATGGGTTCAAATCCAGCTACCAACCTTCCTGTGTGGAGTTTGCATGTTCTCCCCGTGCCTGCGTGGGTGTCCTCCGGGCACTCCGGTTTTCCCCCCCACATTCCAAAAACATGCATGCAAATTCTCCCTAGGTGTGAATGAGCGAGCGAATTGTCTGTCCCTGTGTGCCCTGCGACTGGCCTGCAACCAGTTTAGGGTGTCCCCTGCCCACTGCCCGGAGATGGCAGTGATGTGCTCCAGCACCCCCGCGACCCTACTGAGGATAAGCGGTGCAGATAATGGATGGATAGATAATGGATGGTACTGGAAAAATGGAAAATTGGCCTTGACAGTGTTTTATAAGTTCTTGAATTTGAACCCCATACGAATAATTTTAAAAAACACAGTGTCTTGCGATTACACAGTCGCACTCCGTCAACTCGCAATATCGGTCAGATTTGGGTTAATCACGCCGCCCTATTAGGCGGCCTTTCACGCCTCTTTGTTTCACAGCTGACGAATCGTGGAAGCAGATGCTTTATTATCTTTGAAGATTCCACAAAGTCAAGCATGATTAATCCCCGAAAGGCCTCGCTCATCCATCAAGCCTGTACCCGACAGTGCGCACCTGAGTCGCAGACGTTCGTGCCAGTTTTCCACTGCATTAGAGAACGGTACGTCAATTCCAGCTGTGAAAACACCAATACGGTGGCTGTCAAAAACTGCCATAAAGAAAACAGACAAGGGCTCATCTGGCACGGTCATAAACTTTTTGACTGGGCACCGTCATGCAAGACTCTCATCCGTCATAATTTGGCACGGCAGCGCAAAAACCAGGACGAGTGGAGAGCAACAAGTAATGGTAGCAGATGTTGTTAATGCATTCCTTTCCATGACAATTCTTTGCGGCACTCGTGAAGGTCATAAATCTATGGAAGACTGATCCTGGCAGATGTGGAAAGAAATGTATAAATAGAAAAATACCTACAAATGTCATATAAATCCCTGAACACATAAATAAATCACGTAATGCCTAACAATGGAACATAAATGCAATTTATTCATTTATTTATGCATTTTGTCTTTCTTTTCATTTCAGTATTTAATTTGTCATGTATTTCCGCGTTTATTTTGTTGTGTATTTTGTCATTTATTTTTACATGTATTACTTTGTGTATTTTGACGTGTATTTTATTGTGTATTTTGTCGTGTTTAATACGCGACAAAATTTGTCATGTATTTTGTAATTAGTTTTTTTTCATTTATTGTTTTCTGTATTTTGTTGAGTATTTTGTCAAGCATTATGTTTTTATTTTGTCGTTTATTTTGTCATGTATTTTGTTGTGTATTTTGTCATGTATTTTGTCTTCTATTTTGTTTTCTATTTTGTAGTTTTCCTGTACTGTATTATGTCATTTATTTTCTCAGTTATTTGTTTTGTTGTGTACCTCTTCACGTATTGTTTTCTTTTGTTTGTCGTATTGTTTGTCGTATATTATGTCTTTTTTCATTTATTTTTGTTGTTGTGTATTTTTCCGTGCATTAGGTTGTATAGTTTGTCTTGTATTTTGTCATTTGTTTTCTCATGTAATTTTTAGTGTATTTCATTTTTTATTTTGTCGTGTATGTTTTCATGCACTATGTCATTTATATTCTCTGTTATTTATTTTTTTGTGTCTTGTCACGTATTGTTTTCATTTGTTTTGTCGTATTGTTTGTCGTGTATTTCGACATTCATTTCTTCATTTATTTATTTTATTGTGTATTTTTACGTGTATTTTGTATATATCGTCCTGTATTTTGCCATTTGTTTTGTGGTTTATATTTTTGTATTTTATTGCGTAATATGTCATTCATTTTTCATTTATTTATTTTGTTTTAGTTTTTTCGTGTATGGTTGTTTATTCCATTCTGTATTTTGTCATTTCTTTTGTCGGGTCTTTTCTTGTGTATTTTGTTGAATATTATGTTGAGTATTTTGTCGTACATTTCGCCGCTTATTTGTCACAACAAAATATTTTTAAAATGTGAGGACGGGTCAAACAGGCTAAGGTATTCATTCACCCATTGGTTGATTTTTTTATAATGCAACTGAATTATTTGATTGTTTTGGACTCAGAATTACGAAATGTTGAACTTTTGTGGTTCATGCGGTGCGTCCGATCGTAGAGCTCCGTAGTTAAAATACTTGTCACATTTTTAACCCAGTGGCCTGCTAAATGAGTTTGGTTATTTGTGCGCAAGGCAAGTCACCATGCAAATAAATCACACTTGCAGTTTCCTTAAAAATAGATCGCAAAGCACCGGATCCATCTGTTGGAGGCGGGGGGACACCCTACAATTGTGTCAGGCATATTTGGGACAACTGCAAAGGAGGACCACTCATTGCATGTTGCCCATATGGAACTGGGAGACATTTATTTGTAAAATAAGAATAATTGTATCTAATGATTACGATAATGTACTAGACGGTTGGATGTCATATTATGTCATTTTTAAATGTCACGTTTCATTTTCCTAATTACTAAATGTTTGACTTATTTTTCAATAACAAAATTATTACCTACAATTAGCAATGTATACATTTTAGAAAAAAAAACAACCATCTACAAAAGAACAAAACAATATATATTTTTTTTAAAACAGTCACGTTTCCTGCCAATTGTAAAATTTGACAATTTGGCAGTTTTTATAATATTATTTGTTATATTTCAGTTTCCCTTATTTTACTATTATAGTGATTTTTATGCTTGAGTTTATTCTAATAAGACAAGAAAATATACCTGTAACTTAAATGGATCAATATTTTTCTTTTCGAAGAAGTTTTTTTGGGGCTATTATAGAATAATAATATCTTAAAAATCAATGACAAAAAAATATTGAAAACAGAAAAATGTTTTAATACCAATGATTTTTGTTGCGGGGCAGCACGGCGGCGCAGTGGTTAGCGCGTGTGCGGCACAGTTCTGAGGTCGTGGGAACCTCCTACGTGGGTGTTCTCCCCGTGCTTGCGTGGGTTTCCTCCGGGCACTCCGGTTTCCTCCCATATTCCAAAAACATGCATTTCAGGTGAATTGGCTGGTCCAAATTGTCCCTAGGTGGGAATGAGCGAGTGAGTTGTCTGTCCAATTTGTTTATTGTATGGTATTCATTTCTCTTTTTTATTACTACTGTTTCTAATTGTTTGGAGAAGGATTTATTTTCAAAAATAATCATCTTTCAAAAATAAGAATAAAATATCTCTTTTATAAAAACAAGAAAATACTACTTAAGATTTGCATGTTGTCTAAATAAAAAATATACTCTTAAAAAAAGAAAACAAATGCTAATCACAGCCCAAAAGTCATGGTTTACAGCATTCTATTCCCTTATTTAATTCTTATTATTACTTAACTTTACCTATTTTATTGAAACAAAACTTACAATACAAAACACCATAATAGTAACAAAATACAGGATTTTTTTTTCAGAAGCAGAGGGTTGAAACAAAGACACAATAGATCTGTATACACAAGTTATGACATTAAAACACTTTTGATTTATAATCTAATTAATGTTATTTATTTTGCCTCGAATGAAAGCCAAATGACATTTTAAACCGGTTTTGTGATTATGGCTTATTATAAAGCGATTAGCTGGCCCGAGTTTGGCGGCGGCGGCCCCTTTAAGAAAAACAGCGAGAGTGAAAGGGGGCGCGGTCTAAGCTTTCACACCCCGGGGTGGGAAACTAGGGCGGGACTTGACACCGCTGACTGACAGCCGCTCCAAATGCTCCTACTCGGCAGTGCGTCTACAACCTGAACTCACCAATCAGCAAGGCGAACTGCATCCACGTCATATACAATCAACCAATCAAGACCAGCTAAAGGAGCCTCCTGGAATCACTGTTGTGCTTCCAACGTGGGACTAGCAAAGGAGAAAAAAGGAAAAGTAAACCAGAGGACAAAACTCATGGTGGCGGTAGACTCATCAAAAGGAGGAGGACTCTTTCTTAAATATACACAACGACTCAGATTCTTGAGGTTTTGGGAGTTCATCCTGCGAAAGTACCCCTGATCGGGTTCCTCATTGGAGTTTGGGGGCTCTTTTTGAAAGTTGGACTGAGATTGGGAAAGCGATCCTACGCCCGGTTGGAGACTACGCTGGAGATATTTTACCCTGGAAAGAAGTTTTTTCTTCATTTTCTCCCTGCTCCGGACAGTAAATCCCCTAAAAGCGAAGTAAAGTTTGCAACCCGCAAGTTTGCTTGTGAACCGGGTGCACTCTGACCTTTACGCGTCTTTTTGATGCAAATATGTCGTAGCAATTGTGATAATGCAGCGCGAAATGTTACAGCAACGCTTTATAATCTCTAAATTAAGTCAACATTTCAACAAGGTGACTTTTTAAGTTTGTAAAGGAAATCACCTTCCATTCGAAACGCGCGTCGGACACCGACAAGAAAGTTGGGACGCGCGTCTTAAATGACTTTCTATTTTTACCACTTTTTGCAACCGAATTGAATTAAAATCATTTTTTATTATGCTTTAAAGTGTGTCTAACATTCGCTGTGCTGCATTGCTATTCCACTTTTGGAAGGGAGAACTCCGCAGCGGCGTTTAAAAAAAAAACTGGATACAAAATGGCGGCGTCGCCGGGACGTTTTGGATATACTTCACTTTTTGTTTTTTATTTATATTTTTCACTCGAACTTTTTATCGGACATGGGTCGACTTCCGAGTTGAAATGTGCCCAGAACTGTACCTGCGAAGGGGATTCGGTGGACTGCAGTAATGTGGGAGCACTGCCAGAAGATCTGCCTGTCAGGACGATTTCCTTGTAAGTGAATCACTCCATTCCTATTTAATAGTTTAATTCCTTTTATAAACATTCGTATTATACTTGCATTATACATGCTCATTTCCCAAGTATTGCATGTCAAAGTGAGATTTCAATTAAGGAAGAGCACCTGTTATCAAGTTATGGACTAATTTACTCCAACTTTTAAAAACCCAGTTTTAAATATTTTTCAACGTGAGGATGAACGCAATTGTTCACAATAGGAAATTTAGGAGCATATTTAGCACTGCTGGGTATATTCCTCCATTGCATCATCTCGAAATGCTGTCACGTCTGATAAATGATGCAAGTTGCAGGACATGTAATATACCAGGGGTCACCAACGTGGTGCTCGTGAGCACCAGGTAGACCCCAGAGAACCCCCGAGTAGCCTTCAAACTGTTTCTGAAAATTGGGCTCACAAGCGTTGGCGATTTTTCTCAGATATTTGATTTCTTTATATACATGATCCGGCAGCAAGGCGGAGCAGTGGTTAGCGCTAGTGCGGCACAGTTCTGAGGTTATGAGATCGAACCTTCTGTGTAGAGTTTGCATGTTCTCCCCGTGCTTGCGTGGGTTTCCTCCGGGCACTGCGGTTTCCTCCCACATTCCAAAAACATGCATGTCAGGTTAATTGGCTGGTCCAAATTGTCCCTAGGTGTGAATGAGTGAGCGAATTGTCTGTCTCTGTGTTCCCTGCACTGGCTGGCAACCAGTTCAGGGTGTCCCTTGCCCACTGCCCGAAGATAGTAGGGGTGGGCTCCAGCACCCCCGCGACCCTACTGAGGATAAGCGGTGCAAATAATGGATGGATCGATGGATATACATGATTCACTCTTCCAAAAATCTTTTTAAAATTATCTTCCAATTTATATATGTCAATCACTCAGTGGCCTTGATCATGCCGGATGTTTTAGTGGTAGATTCAGTTAATAATTACAAACTGGCAATAACATGAGAGCATACATGTCAATCTTTTGACATAATGCGGTAGATCTTATTAAGCCCTCTATTTCAACATATTGGTTTTCCAAAATACATTTAACAAAAAGGGCAGAAAACCTAACAGAAGTGGCAAAAACGGAAATCTAATGTGATTGTTGGAGCAGTTTATTCACGCTTGAAGACTTTCTTGTTTTGAAATAAAGCAGCCATAGACTAAAATACTCTCTTTCGATTCAAGATTATGTTGTGGCTCTAAATTTGAAATGGGGAGACATTAAACAAACTAAAAGGTAAGTGTTTTTAAGGGGAGAAAGGTGGTAGCCTAACACGTAAAGAGGTAGTGTTGGTGAGTATGTAAGAGTGACAACATAGTAAATCAATTATGGGAAAAAATCAGCTTTAAAAAGATTGATTTACTATACTTGACTCTTCTCCATCGATTTAATTGGCAGCCTTCACTTAAGTTCAGATTCTACAATTAGATTAATTTATTAAACAAGGTACTTCCTATTTAACATCGGAGACTATCGTAACTTGTATTCATTTATCAAATAAAGATCAACAGGTGATAACGTAATATCTTTTTTATGTAAATAGATGGTGAAGCTGCTACGGAGTGTGTAAACTACATTACATGTGTCTTCATCTTTTATTTTATATTCCTGCCTTTACTTCCTGTGTCATCCATTCTGCACACTTGACAGTTTGGAACCATGTTTATGAGTTGGGGCAGGTTGTGAACAGAGTATTTATTCTTAGTTTCACGTGACTTTTTAAGCATCCACTATAACTATATTGGATTTCAAAGGATGATTGAAGAAGATGCAAATACAAATTGTATCACCTTCTTTCCAAGTTTAGATGGGATTTTCGAAGACTAAATATTAGGAAAAGTTGAAGGTGATTAACAATATAGGCCCGCATTTTATGAAAAAGTTGTCATCGGAATCGGCGTTGTACCTGCGATTTCATACCCGGACATTGTAAACTACTTATTCATTAAAGAAGGAAACAGTGACCATTGATCTGAGTTGATTTTGTATGTCTTACTTGGCCATTAAGGAACTGCTTCTATTCATTGAGGCTTTTATTGCATTGAAGGATAAATCAAGAAGTTTACTATGTTGGGGTTTCGGGGTAAAATGCCTAGATTTGACAACTCATTTTTCATTTAATACGGGTCTATGTTGTTAATTACTCTCAACTTATCCTTGTATCAAGTCTTCAAAATCCCATCCAAACTTAAAAAGTACGCAGATCATTTTCTTCTTGTAATCCAATATGGCGGTTGCTTACAAAGTCACGTAACCTTTGGAAGCACCTATAGGGAAGTTCGTAGTTTATTTGACCAGTACTAACGTGCAGGCCCATATGATTTTATTTGCTGTGTAATCAAATGCCATTGTGGTTGTTTTCGATCAAAGTGTTTGTATAAAGCGATTGTTTTTCTGTTTCAAGTGAAACAACATGCTTTTCTCTACACCTAAATTGTAGTTTTGAAACTCAAAGCAATGTGTTTTGCCACTTCAGATTCATCAGGTGTTGATGGACTGCTTAAGAAAATAAGTGTTTCTGTAATTTGTGGAGCTAGCGCTCACTTCACTAGCCCCAGGAGAGTATTGATTGTTTCCAAAAACTGTATGCAAACAGTGAAATAGTTAGTGGAAAATTACATCTTTTAGCATATTAAAACTAGGCTTGCACTAATACTTTAATAATACCAGTTCACATGACACTTTATCTACAATCAATGTAATTACTTTACCTTTACCTTTCTCTATGCTAATTCATATTTTAGACTAGGATAGAAAAAGGTTGTCTTTATTGTTATTGGTTTCAACAAAGTATACATTGTTTTTAATGTGATTAGATGTGGCACTTTGCTGTAACTTGCAATAAAAGACTGAAAAAAAGATAAAACATTAGGAATTATCATATAATGAAGGCCGAATACTTGTCCAGAGATGGATTTTGCCGTCTTACATGAGCAAATGCCCCGTCCTGTAGATACTGTGATTATCTGGATGGAGTCTCGTAAACACGGATTACAGCAGTAACTTCTTGTGTGTCTCCTGCTTTAGGACAAAAGTTCACTAAATGTTAATGGCTGTAAATTCAGTAGCTATGTGGTCTGTGTGCTGTTTTACTCTTAAGTAGTTGGCATGTTTGATCAGAAACCAATATGCAGAGAAAACGAGGCTTAATGTCAAGTTAATCTGATTTTAGATTTTACTTTACAAAAAATGAAGACAACATGAACGAAGGTCACTCCCCCTGTAGTTAAAATGCATCAATTTTTGTACTTTTTCCATCTCAAGACCAGTTAAGACTTATGACAAATGGGACCCCCACCTTTTGTTGCATCAATTTGATGCTATTATGTCATTCAAAGCAGGTTTTCTTTCATGAAGTCACATTTTCTCTCCCGGGAGTGGTGCCTCATTTGATTTTCAGCCACAGTAAAGTGCATAAAAAATAAAAAGCACTTTACCCACAGCGCAACCAAGATAATGGAATTTTTTTCTTCTAAGTAAGAGGATCAAGCACAAGGATTATTAATTTTGGCTGTGATTTCTTTGATGGGCTACTGATAAAGCCAATAGGTGCATTTTTATTGAAGTTTGTAGTGCAACTTAAGTAGCATTTGTATAATACTGATAAAGAAGAATTTTGATGTACAGTATAGTCATATCCTTTCAAGAGTGGTTAACCTCAAGTTTATCTAAAATTTCAACGAGGTTTGCCAGCTGAGTAAGAACCAAAACAGAAAAAAAACTTAAAATAAGGTTACAAACAAAAGACCTAGAACTGGTTGGTGTCGACCTTTTTTTGCAAATACTGTGCTACTTTGTCAGTTTTTGAACAGAAGATGGAGATAATGTTTTATCGTTGTTATACAAAGTCCATAGTCAGTATGTCAGTCAGAACACTGCAAAACAATAATTTCTGTTGTCTTTATGCAGTACAACCTCAATTTTCACGGTTAATCGGTTTCCACATATATAAAACTGCGTAGCACATTCAGTTTACTTATGCACAGTTTTCCTTGTCTTCAATATTTTTATGTCTCGAAGCACTCTAGACTTGTTGTACAGAAACGAATGATTCACGCAAACTCTGTCTTACTCTTGTATTGTTGATTACTCTAGGACATTTTCATTTTTTTTCCGCCACCAGAGCAAAAATACCACAGTTATACCCATCTATATATATATATATAGCGATACCACGGTTGTATACATCTATTTATAGTTTAAGTCTGTGCTATTTATGAGAACACCTTGTAATAAGACAAAATGGAGCAATGGAACACACTTTGGAGTAAACAAGCATGGTACAATGATTTTTTGTTTTTAGTTTTCTTAACTTGAAGGAAATCCATTTACTGTCAACGGTTACATGCGCAATTGAAGTCTATTTGCAAAATCACATCGCTCTTGCTTGCCCCCCGATCAGTTTGCTTGCTCGTATTTTGGGTTATTAGATTCTCACTAATTTTAAAAACTATTCCCTCGGATTGCAAGCGAAAACCAAGAAACAGAAGAATGTTCCCCGATTGGTTTGTTAGGAACGGTGCTTGTAAAGTAACGCAGTAGTTTAGCGAATTATGCATTTTCCTGTAGAATGAAAACAAATCTAGGATGGACAGAGGACGCAAAAGTCGAAGCTCGAAATGGCAAGGGTATACTCCATATTTTAGATTTTATTGTCATATCAAATGGTTTTCAAAAAAATGACTGCTCATTGTGACTTCTGACGCATGCATCTTATCTAAATTAGTCACATGATGCCTGGAATTGCTAAAAAACTGTTTCCAATACAATGTTGCGAAAAAGAAAGTGCGGTGGATTGTGACATTACGTAGTCCTCCATATTCTCTTCTACACAACAGCAACAGCAGCTCAAAGCAAGTCTGGTCCCAAGCCAGCGGAAGCCAACCACTGAATGATCCTCTTTGTAAAGTGGCATTTCCCAAGTGGTTTCCCCAGTTCCCTAATGTGCTTGGCATGCTCTGCTGCTACTTGTCCCATAACCATCGCCACAAACCTCACAGAGTAGACTTATTAGTAAACACCATCCTTAACACTTGGCTTTGGCCTCCGGCCTCAGGAAATAGATTCGTGTCGGTGGTTTCCTGATTGGGGAGAACACTCTAGATTGCCTGGTGTTGGGGAATTTGAGGTAATAGCGGCTGAGGACGCTAGAGGCAGCCTATAAATGTTATTCGTGTGACGTCACCCATATGTACATAGTTGGCCATACTGGATGGGATGTTATTATGGGTCTACAGTCTACTGTTAGGTTGTTGGCTGTTCAAACGAAAGTGGGAGGTGTAAGGCGATGAACATAGTTATTGATGTTTAGTAGAGCAGACCTTACTTAGTCTGTTTGGAACATTTCATAGACTGTAGGTGATCAGGGAACACAGTTATTTAAGCATGAATTACAGGGAAACATGGTCATATTTCTTGTTGACTTTTGGGTAAACTGGTAACTTCATGTAACTTGTCCCCCGAAAGAAAATGTTGTACATTTCTAATTCCAATGGATCGATCTGGTGCACTTTTGGAGCAAAATCAAGAAGCTAGATTTACGATCAATGTGTGCCCCTCCATTAGATTTTTCTATTCTAAGCATTGTCAGTGACGCATTTATTTGTCATTGTAACATGTGAAACGGACAACAAAATTAACATTAATCTCTGGTTATTAGAGTTCAGTGCTCTCACTGCTGCGACCCAGGTTTGACTTCTGTCGCATCCAACAGCAAAGTTTGAGCTGCGAAAAAGTTTGCAACAAAAGTTTATACCAATTTTCTAATAAAAAATGAGTGTGCGTCATACAACTTTAAAAAATGCATATCTAAAAATATTCTATTAAGACAAATAAATACAAGTTTTTGACTCTGGTGGGACCAATTAAACCCTGGTGGCCCGCCAGATTTTTCCTATTGCATGGCAAACACCGCATACCCATCCAACATGATTGGCACCATTCGGGCTGCTCTGATGTAGATCACGTGATTAGGAACCATCTTTTCAGGCGAGTGTTATGTCAACGTCACGGTTCGGCCCCAATCACGCCTTTAGGCCTGTCTCGCTTGTCGGTGAAAGTCAGCAGTCAGAAACCTCAACTGCTCTCATGCATGTTGTGCAGCTTGAATGCCAGTTTGACAGAAATGGCCCAATTCCCACCCTCATCACATGCTTATTAGTTATCTTGGAACATTTGCCGTCGAGCTCTGCAGACTGGATGACTGCTAAAGGCAGACGCGCTTGAGGAACATTTCGGCAGACGAGCAGCAACAACAGCAGCTCCCAGCAGGTTTATAGCGCTTGCGGTTTCATGGCAATTTCACACTGCGCCACTTTGTAATCCTGCGGTATTTAGAGTGATTATATACCAAGTTTGTTTATTGCCATAGTTTCCCTAGCTGTGTGCCTTTGCATGTTCCCTGGCAGAGGTTTTAAAGTCGCATTTTGAGCATGCACGGTGGGTCCTGGGTGATGTTTTACTTGGCGTTGAGGTTTATCAGCTGTTCTTCATGTAGTCTTTCCATAAGAGGTTATTTGATGTGAGGTTTCACTGTCAAACTTGCAGTCATTCCAATTTTAAAATTGGTCAAGAGGGAGATGAGTGTGGTAGCAGCAACTACCGATTAACTGCCAACTAATCGGGTAACCGATTCATGATTCGGAAATATTTTGGAATAGAATTTCTCAAAGTTCCTGAAATATCTGCTTCAAAATAATCCATCTACTCTGGTCATATCCCTCGAGTGGGGTGATTGACAGCAAGATAAAACACATACACAAAAACAAAGAAACAAAGCTTTTTGCTTTTTCCTTTTTTCTTTCAATATAATAAAAACGGTAAACCCTCCCTTCTAACTCTCTTCACTCATTACGTTCTTGCTACTTCACCGATTTGCACCGTGCATTGTGTTCTGCATTTTCTTTGGGCTAAACAGTCTCTCCTCTTTTTACATTTTGACGGTGAAGTAGTTATTTGTAAAAATAAATTAAAAAAATAAATGTATAATGAAGTATTATATTGCAAAATAATTGTAAAAATAACATTTAAAGTTTCTACCCAACATAGTCCGCCTATTACTGGTTCCTCTACGTTAAATGAGGGTTAATTGTATTGGCCAATTTTCTTATTGCATTTCAAGATAGAAAACCAATTACTTATGCGTCTGATCCAAAAAAATGGTGATCTTGGTACCAAAAGTTTTTTGTTAAAATTGTAAATCAAATGTTGTTTTAGAAATGCATATCAACCTGGTAGATCTCTGCGCCAATCGATAACAAAAAAAAGTAACTCTTAACTTCAAAAAGGTCGATGACCCTGCTCTAGGCCAAGTGCTATTTAAATATGGAGTTCCACAGCTATAAGGGCCTGCTGTGCCTCTTGCTACTGCAGACCCCTTTCAACCAATAGATTCGGTTGTCCTGAGTTTTCTGTCCTCAGAGGACCCTTTGCACTTGGCCCCAAGATGTGCCTTAACATCCCTTATGAAATAACCTAAGAAACTCACTCGCTCTCCCAGTTGGAATGATCTCATGACTTGAGCAACTCGTCCATGCAATGGGTTAACAATGAGCACTTGATTCCGTACAACCTCACAACAGAGAATTTATGATTTATTCGAGAGAAAACACTATATTCCAAACTATTACAAAAAGAAGAAAAGTAATGTGTCGTCCCCAATTCATTGGCAGATCACTAATAATACACAATTAGGCAAAACGGGGTGATAAATTAGACGACTGATAATTCGGTGCACTCTACTTTATCGGATTTTTGAGTCTGAAAAATGTCTTGACCACCCAAATAGTTTTATCCTGATAAACCGTTTAGATTTTTCAAAGAGTTATCTTCGCATCACAATAAATGTTCGCTTAACCACGATAGTTTCAAAAGACAGCATGTTCCTATGAATTTATGACCTCATTTTTCAGTCATCATAATTTGTTACAGAAATGAAGATTAATGAGCTTCCCTGAAAATAATATATGCAACATCAAGCTTTTTCCACCGTATTTTACAGATGAGTCTAAATGTTAACAATTCAATCAAGTTAATAGTCTGGTCAATTCTTAACATTTCTTTGTTTTTTTAAGGCTTGAATTCCGTCTTTGCCATTTCCAGTTTGATGTTTTTCTAATCATCTCATGCTAGGGCGTAGGTTTGGTGTTGGCATTGGTGGGGACATTGCGCATTGTGCAAGTGATGTTGTAATATTGGTGAGGACATAAAAATGACTGCTCGATAAGAGTGGGCATGCATCCCTTCCTTCCAACTTATGGTATAGTCCAGATCTTTGAAAACTTAAAACAATCTAGAATATAAGTGCATACGATTTGATAACATTACCAGTATGTACACATGTAAAGGATAAATGAAATTGTCCTTGCCTTTGGTATGACGTCACTTGAGCTGGTACATTGGAGTAGCAGTTGGATGTAAGGAAGGGTAAAAGATGGTGACAGCGGTTTAAAACTGACTAGAAGATATCCCTTCTTTTTTCGCCTCCATGTCTACCATGTTTTTCCTTGCCCTTTTTGCGTCAGTGCTATCTTTGGAAACTAAAAAGCAAAGCACAAAAATAGAGCATTGTATGCGATAATTCGCGAACTCTTTACGAAGCACACTGTATTTTGAACTGAATAAAAAGAAAGGCGGCGTGGGCGGTAGTTAAGCCAATAGCATATCAGCATTTCCTTGATGCCGTGAAGCAAACCAACATTTGCTCAGCATTTCATTGGACGTCAACCAACAGTTGTCGGACATCTCAGACACGTAGATTGTCATATGCACAATCACTGCAAAGTCCGAGGTTTTTTTTTTTTTTTTGTCATGCAAAATTATTTGTGTTTGATGTTGTACAGTGGACAAAATGCCATTAAGGGATTGTGTTCCACACCGCAAAGTAAAAATGTCAAAAGGGGGAAATGCCATAGTCCAGGGGGTCTACTTTTTTGCAATGACCTTTTTTTTTCGTCCAACTCGCAGCATCCTAGATGGTATCCAGGAGCTCGGCTAGTTTTTGTGTACGACCTCGATGGTGTTACCTGGCTGTAAAACTGACTCTGATGACCGAAATAATTGTGTTTGCATTCATTTCTGCATGTAACCGTCTGACACTCTGGCTATTTGACAAGATTTATGGCGCTATGAATTGACGTTTGAGGGCTCTTTATATCTGTGTGGAACATCACTGACATCACTTAACAGCTAACACTCTGGATGAGCATCGTTCAGACGACGTCGTGTCATGAATGATATCATCTCTAG
This sequence comes from Urocampus carinirostris, assembly GCF_059441175.1. NCBI lineage: Eukaryota > Metazoa > Chordata > Actinopteri > Syngnathiformes > Syngnathidae > Urocampus > Urocampus carinirostris. Next base: position 30,516,093 of record NC_142354.1, on the reverse strand, counting down.
GGCAAATTTTTATTTGGTCCATTTGCACAAATGCAAATCGAAGCTATGCTGTTTTTTCTAATGTGTTTAAATGTCAATGAACAGGCATTTGGTGAGCTCCATTTTTCTTATTCTTTTTGCTTTGTCAGACTGTTTTTTGACTTATAATTTTACTCTTAAGAGGGTTACCTAGTGGGCAAATGTTCGATTAGCCACATATCCTTCCAGCAGTTGGGCCACTTAAAATGACAAATTGCGACCTGCACTGTGAGATGAACTTGACTATAACCAACCTTCTGTACACGTCATGAGTCACAAGCAATAACTTAAAGTTGTCTTTCGAAAGACTTATAGGTTTTAACTATCAAGGTGGTTGTAATCAATGAGCTGTTTTACGAACCGTAATTTTCAAACCACAACACACCTAATTACAACCAGTAAATGCTAAATTTAGCGATTCAAAACATGTGTACTTATCTTCCACCTGAAAATCTTGTTCTGTTGGTGTATGATTTGTGCTCATTTGTAATTGTTTTTTTTTCTCATTGTACTGTATTATTTTAGAATGTATTTTTTTTTTCAATTTCAAACTGGACCTTACCTGTTAATACAAGATTACCAACATTATCCTTCATCTGAATTTATTGTTATGTTGGCCTTTATTTTCTGCTCGTTTTAATTATCATACTATTCATTTTATACTTCATGAATTTTCAATATTTTACCTCCTGTATTTTACTTTCTGTATTAAACATGACCTATGTAAAATGTCTTCCACCTAAAATCTTCTGTTGGTATGTATTTCTTTCTCCTTTTATAATATTTTATTAATTACTTTCAGTATTTACCTTGTTTTACTGGACTTTCAGTTCTCAAAAACAAAGTTCCGTCATTATCTTCCACCTAAAAATCTTGTTCTGCGAGCGTATGAGTTTGCTGATATTTATTTGTATGTTTTCATTTTATGACACTTAAATCATACTTTTAACCAGGGGTCTCCAATGTGGTGCCCACAGGCACCAGGGTGCCCCTTAAGGACAACTGAGGAGCCCGAGGACTTGTTCTGGGTCATTGGTTTTTTTTTTTTTCGAGTAAAATTGTGTATTCAGTGGTTGACTGAGTTTATTTAACCCTACTTCCAATAATCGATGTGGTAATAACATAGTAATAAGTTAATTTGTTATTTTAGGAATTTTTATACAACAGGGTTCTGTTTGCACCATTTACTATTAAAAGGTAGCTCTTAGCTTAAACAGTTGGAGACCTCTTGCTTTCAAACCGTATTTTACTTTATTTTTCTCTTGTTAACATAGCCTACTACATTGTAGGGTTGCAATCATTTGAGTAAAAATATTGTAAGATACTATATTTTTTTGTGTCAGAATAAGATAACACTTCAAAAGAGCAAAAATACAAATTATTTTACCTTGATTTTTTTTTTCCGTGTTTGTTTCCTCTTTTCTACAGTTTTGCAAAGTAACCACTTTTTACTGTTTGGACAAAAGGGGCTGTATGCAAAGTAATATGTAACATAAAGTTGTCATTAAATGATTAACTGTCAGTTGGATACGTTTTTGTACGCTAGGCAAACTAAACCGCTAAAAACCAAGAACCAAATAACTTTGCAATTTGTAGTGTAAATATTTCATTTCCATTCGTTCCTGACTGCTTATCCCTTATAAAGCGGAACAACACCCGGAATCCGTTTTTCTATCCCGTGAATCATTCAGAAATGACTCGTAGGCATCTGATCTGTGCACTGCAAATTCCTCTGGGAAGAATTGCTAGGTCACTATCTGGAAAGCATTAACCACGCTTAGTGCTGGATTCCCCCTTTTCACTCCTCAGTGGAGGAGGTAGGGAAGATAAACTACTTTAATCTAAATTCTCATACAGTAGGTGTTAAATTGCCAAAAACCTTATCTGACAGGCGAAAATAAATCAATCTGTAAAAAGCGGGGAAATTCACTGTTAAGTATGTACAGTAGAACCAAGGATACAACATTAATCCGTTCTGAGTTGTGGATCGCAAAGTAAAATGACCGTATAACGGGATAGAACCTATGGTAATGCGTAGCTAATGCGTTACGAACCCTGGTACCCCAGCTAAAAACATTCAAGTCACAAAATAGTACATAATGAGAGAACTACTTATGTGTACACAAACGAGTATAACGATGAATACATATGCACGGTGTTACCAGAAATGTGATATCCTTTTTGAGATGAAAATATAACAGAAATTACATGATTCAGGCAAATGAAATTAAAAAGTTTTCATTTTGAAGATAAAAATATTTTTTTCCTTCTAAATTTGAGTGAGGAATTCAAAACCATGTGGATTATGTGAGCAAGTTCACTAATGTTCAATATGCGCAAAGCCTGGGACACTGCATACGTCAAGTCGGTAATTCAGCACTTGCCAAATACACTGATGCATATAATGGGTCAGTTTCTAGCAAGTTAAAAATTTTTTCTTTTTACAAGCAAATTATCTGCTCCTGAGTTAAAATGGAGGAATACATATTTTTATCATAATTTATTAATATTCAAATGATATCACATTTTTGAAATACCCTGCGCAGTTACAAATATAACTTGTTCTCGGAGTAGCTTCGTAAGCCAAAAACTTTGAGTAGAGAAGGATTGCAAATGCTAATCTGTTCCATGCCCTGCAAAAGTACGGTATGGTATTTAAAAAAGAAAATTCAGAACATGAAACAAATTTACTATATATATATATATATATATATATATATATATATATATATATACCACAGCCATATCTCCCTAGTGGGAGGTGGCTAGAGTCATTTCTGACTCTTTTTGGGAGATTGATTCAGAGGAGGGGATCCCCAGCCCCCTCGCTCAACCCAACTGAGGTGTTGGGAGTCATTAGGTGACCAAACCCCCCAATTCCAACCCCTAATGCTGAACGCCAAGCAGGGAGGCAACGGGTACCAATGTCTTAGGTATGACTCGGCCGTGGCTTGAACCACAACCTCCCAGTCTCGGGGCGGGCGCCATACCCCCAAGGCCACCGAGCTTGCCATGAAACAAATGCATGTTAAAAATAGATTAGCGCACAATTAACCTAAAACGAGAGGAACGCAATATAAAAAGAAAGAACAAAGGAAATAATAAAAATGTTACCTTTTTGCGTCACATTTCATAAAAAAAAAAAAATTATCCAGTGACGTCAGCTTTTGGCAGCTTTTGACCATGCCCGAGGCAAACCTAGCGATAGCCTTTTCACAAATTCAGACACTGCATGGACTTTAGCTAAAATGTCCCATTTGGCCTGATTGAATGATTGCTGCGTCCTCCCTGCTATCTTGCCGGAACCCCTCCTAGTCAACTCTGAACAATTTTTTACTTGGTATTTAAAAACACCTTTGTTACTAGAGGCAATATTTTCCCGTTCAGGTACTTTGTAACCTGAAATTTTCGTATGTAGAGACTTTTGGAAGTTGTACATTTGAAGGAAAAATTATCCTATTTTCCTATGGTGTGGCATTACTTGAGCTGGTCCAGTGAAAGAACAGGTCGATGCAGAGAAGAGAAAAGATGACAACAGACGATTAAAAATAAAAACTGACTTAAAAAACGTTTTTGTCGTGCCCTTAGAAAATGTCACTGCTTTAACCGCCTCTTTAGTTTTATTAATATTCCCAATCATTGATTGATAAAAGCCATGCAGCTCAGTGAGAACAGTGACTCGTGTGCCTTCTTTGTATTTTTTCATAATCTCAAGCTTCACTCTCATAGTTATCATATTTTGCGTCCTTTAACATTGCTACAAGCCCTGGATCCCATAGCTTTTAAATACAGTATAAAAAATACCTTATCGCCCAATTGCAAAGTCTTTACAAAGTACAGGAGCTTATGAACAGAATGAATAAAGAGAAAGGCATTGTGGGAGGTAATTCAGCCAATAGCACATCAGTGTTCAGTAATCAATGACGCAAACCAATAGCAGAATAGGATTTTATATGACGTTGACAAAGAGCAGACATGCTTCTTAAAAACGTAACTCATTATAGGCAGAAACACAGCAAAGTTTCAATTTAATAACTTTCTAGGCATGACAAACTCTTTATTGTTGGTGTCGTATTGTTGGGAAAATGCTGTAGAGTGGGGTAAAAAATCCATCTCATTTCACACCATAAAGTGAAAATGTCATAAAGTGGGTATGCTGTATCCCAGACGCCTACTGTACCAGAAAGATGGTGCCAGGTGGCTGTAAATGTTGCATCAAGGAAAGAGTCCTAATTTTTTCCCTTTCTTTTTACAAGTGGCGTAACACTAACGATGTAATTCCCTCCTGTTGCCGCGGACGACAATTCCGTGACGAGAATTGGAGGTTCCCCATTAAACTATCATAATATAGACGCACATGTTCACCTCCCGTCAGGGTTCTGCCTTTAGGGCAGACAACTGCTCGCCTATTACCTCGTCACCCCCTTCGAAACGGAGAAAGACATGTGGAGGGAAGTGGTCATTATCTGTAATCAGACACAAAAGGAAAACCCTTCAAGGAAAGTACCGTATTTTCCGCACCATAAGGCGCACCGGGTTATAGGGCGCACCCCGAAAAAATAGTTTTTGGTCCTATTTTTGACATAGATAAGACTCACCGGATTATAAGGCGCTACAATGGGAACGTGGACAAAACAGTCAGATAGTTAAGTCCAACTTATTACCCCCTTAACATTCCGAAAGCTTGCAAAGACGCAAATACGTGTCGAGAACACGTGCGGATGCGGTGTCCGTAAGATGTCACTCAAATGCATCGTTCCATCATTCGGAAGGTTAAAGTCTTGGGATTCAAGAAATGCTAACCATTCCTTAGTATCTATTTTCTTTTTCGCTCGCAACTTTACTGTGCATATGACAATAAACACTTGGAATTTAAAAATAGACCCTCCATTCCATCCATTATCTGCACCGCTTATCACAGAAACATCGAGTTCAGTCTGAAACAAGATACAGGGACAATATAAAACCCGAAGTAGCTCACCGAAGTCGTTGTGTTCATAATAATGTGCAGCCAATGTCCTCTTATATCCGTGAGGGTAGTAAATCCATGAGAATAAAATAATTTCAAATACAGAATAGAAAAAAATGCTTTCTCTATGCCGTCAGCCACGTGCCATAAACATTCATCTTTTTTGGCCAATTGCAGGCTTTGTTTCACCCCTTTAACCTATGCGAGCCTGTAAATGATAAAAAGGATCCGCCCCTTGACCTCTGAATAACTTTAGCCAATAGTGATCGATTCAAATGATGATTGACACATTGGTTAGCCAATGAAACGCCGGTAAATAAATCCCAGCACACACCGCATACTACTTGGCGTTCGGGGGAAAATCTAGTCGGCGGCTGCAAGTTAGTTGGAAAACTTTGCAATTTTAAAATTGATCCATAAATAAGGCGCATGGTCAGCTTTTGAAAAAAATAAAGGCTTTTAGGTGCGCCTTATAGTGCGGAAAATACGGTAAATGCTGGATTATGTATTAAACGGCAGTAACTGAATAAAGTATACTGATGGAGAAGGTCGTCTTTTATTTTATTGTGACCGGTTTCGAAAATAGCTCACCAGTGATGCATTATTGTGATTAAAAAAAAAAAAAAAAAAAAAAAAAAAAATATATATATATATATATATATATATATATATATTGATAGTATGTTTTTTCTAATTTGAATTATTCCGTGCAATAAATCAAATTTGATGAGTCATTTTGCAAATCGATTTGAAAATTTGTCTAATCGAGAGCCCACATTCAACAGATTTAACGAGTTGAACTTGTCCAAACATTTAGCACCAAAATAAATGTTTTTTTTTTTTTTTTTTTTTAAATAAAATTCGGTTTAAAATGTGTGCGTGTGGCGGGGATATAGTTTAAATCCAATATAAATACGAATCGTCTGGACAGATTTCTTTTTGTCTTTAACGCCAATCCCAATAAAACACTATTTAGATTTTTGATACACCTGTTTGTACAATGTCATTAACTTGGAGACTTGCATATATTTGTATTTCCTTTAAAACTTTACTCTCTAGCATCTAGCCTAATTAAAGGTCAACAGTAGCAACATGTTTCCATTTCTCATGTGACGGGATGAAGAATGTGGTGCATCATGTAAAAAATTGTCCCTGAACAAGAACTCATCTCTCGGCAAGCCTGCAAAACATTCCTGCTCAGTCTCTCACGTCTGGACAGAGGGACTGGCTGTTGTGGGGGTAGGCTGGGATCTGTGGATTCCCTTTGTCTCACCCAGCCTAACCCCACCGGCAAACACAAATCCTGCTCTCATTGCGGCCCTCCCTCTGCCAAGAGGCTGCGAGCCAGCAAAGCGGGAGTTCTGTGCGACATACTATACGTTGGACTCGTTTATGCGTGAAATTAACTCTATGAATTTGACTTGTAAAGCTTATTGTTAAAAGCAGATGTTTGGCCAGCAGAATAGCTTGTCCTCCCCCTTCCATGTCGTCTGAGAGGACTATACTCCTGAACAAGTCAATCGAGTGTCACCGATTAAATCTGATGCTTGACTCAAGTGCAAATTGACTGCGCCAGTGAATGGCACTTTCACTTTGTTGTCATTGCGAGCAAAGGAAGAGCATTACTCTGTCCATATTATTGATTTTGACCGGCTTGCGTCCAACCGGATGATTTAAATCACAGGTGCTTAAACTGTGTGTGTACACTCATGCACTCTGGTACAGATCTTCATAGAACTTTGGCCATTCCCACATATATTCGATTTCTAGCAGGCTCATGTTGTCAGGAAACCGAAAGAGGTAAAATACTCCACATCAACTCAGCTTTGTGAAAAAGGCATAAATAAAACCCGGAAACCAGAATCTATCATCCGAACTACATATGTCAAAGTTTAGGCCCATGGGCCACATCCAGCCCCTGAGATAATCTTGATTCATTATTATATTTTACCCAAGGAATCCGCGTGTATTCATTTTGGCTGTACGTCACTTCTCTTTGCACTTTTTTTATTGCAGTTTAGCAAATGATAGAAATTTAGTATTTTTTCTCTGGAGTGATTTAAGACCACTTTTGCTGAAATATAAAATATAGGCTACGGATCGTGTGTGAATAATAAGTTTCTTTCATTTAATGTTTATGCAACAGTTATTTTTATATCAAGGGATTTAATTTTGTGCCTGTTGAAAGTCAAAGATTATTGACAGTCATAAGAAAGTTTATTTATTTATCTGATTGTATTGGAATATATACATTAGCTTTCCAGTATATTTATTTAGATATATGCATCATTTTAAAGATCAGTCCGGTCCTTGGTTAGTTCTTTTTCTCTTTCTCAGTTTGCTTTTTTGGCAGTGATTCTGTATCTTATGCCCAATAACGGCCTGAAACTGGTGCTCCATGTTTCCTTTTTTGGTATTCCCTATGAAAGGTCTGTATTTTTTTTTTTGTTTTATTAACTTTATTGCACAGTTAAATATGCTGGTAACTAGGCTGCGAAGAGTCCCTAATAGTTTTCTGCTGTGGACTGGGCAGAGGGAAGCCAATGATTTTTTTTTTTTTCTGTAAGGTTATCCTGTCTGCTGGCGTGCACCCAGCATACCACACTGTGATGCCTTTGCGCTTTTGTCATTGCTTAATTGATCACCTGAATGTCAAATTCCTTTGCATCCGATTGGGTACCCAACATATCAAAGTGGCAGGATGAATGATTGGCCAATGTTGTTTTATGTTAAAATGGTAGAATTAAATAGATAGATAGATAGATACTTTGTTCATCCCCGAAGTGAAATTCACATTTCGGGAGCTGCTGGAGTGGCTGCCATTCGTGACGGCGCCGGAAGAAAAGATTCAATTTGAATCATTTACAAACAAACAAACAATTGAATCATGTACAAACAAACAAACAAAATATTCATGTTTCAATAAGTGGAGTGTTAATAAAATGAACCGTCTTATTCTATAACTTCATGATCTTCTTTTCCAGAAACCTTGGCCACAACAAACTGACCGCTGTCGGCATTGAAGTGATTGCCAACCTACCCAATTTGCGAGAATTGTAAGTATTCATCTGCAGTCTTTCCATGCCGAGTGTTTATTCGTTCCCACGCTCCTATCAAGGATAAAGATGCTTTAGCAGGGCAGTCTTGGCAATTGTTTATGATTGTGGTTGACACTTAGTAGCAGCTTCTTCGTAAGTGTTACCTTGAACTCAGTCCGATTGAGAATAAGTGGTGGTTTTCTATATTAAGCCTCCCCCCTGCACCACCTGATACTGTGGCCAACACCGGCCTTGTTAATATTTTATACTGCGAGAAAAGAACTTGGCTGAGTTTCACAAGACACGTTCACAGTCATAGGGAAGGAAATGCTTCCATTTCCAACATTGTCAGTCCAACCAGCTAGTGTTTTTTATTTTTTTATTTTTCATTTTTTTAGTTTTAAAATGTATTTCTAACCAACCTACCCACTTTTTCAGGCGGCTGGACCACAATGAACTGACCTCCATACCGGATATAGGACAGGCAGCTTCCAAGATTGTAGCACTCTACCTGTGAGTACAGCCCCCTCCCAGAATGATCAGCCTCTTGGTGACTGTATTCTTAGGCCGTTGGCCTCTTTAAAATGCTCTTGAAATAGTCGCGTGGCATCTGTCAAGGATGCAAATGCTTTTACGGGTCCGTTTTAGAACGACTTATTCATCGGACTGCCTGCAAAAGAAGAATGTTACAAGACAAAAGCACGTTTCTGTCTGAAGTATTTTGGTGTTGGTCTAAAAATTGATAAAGAAAAATAGCCCTTGTGTTATATGAGCACGATGCCTGCTTATGTAAAAGTTTGAGTGGTGAATCTGCGCCTGCGGGCACTGCCTGCTATGGCAACTAAATGGAGATTTATTGCCTTATATGGGAGCGAATCTATGTATGTGCTCATGCCCCGCAGTCAATCTGCTGTTGAAATTATGATTGGAAAGTAGTTGCACTCTCTAATTCATATTGTGTGTTCTGGCAATGGCCGTGCTTGCATATTTGAAATGTAAAACCGACTTCTACTAAACTGCAACATTGCATGATGGTCTATAAACATGTGACCTAATTATTCAACATTGCCTGATTCCATTCAGCTCATATTAAAAATCTTTTAAATATTTTTAGTTTCTTCTCAATAATTCGTCAAGTTATGTACTCTGCTCAAAGCAAATCAACAATTCTGTGACTATAAACAAGAACATTGTGGATTTAGAGCAAGAGGCTGAAATTTGCGCCCGTGGGACCATAGTTTGAAGGTTTCACATTAATGCGCCCATACAAAAGTTTGGTATGGATGCTGCCTCTTTGCCAATTAGTTTTTCAGATTTCGATTTTCTTTTACACAGTATTTTTAAGGGACAATAGATGTCATTTGACCACCGTGCTTAGGTGTATTGTGTCTAATAACCCAAAAGGGGTTCTACAAAGCACAAGGAAAAAATTCCACAATTTTTTGGGCCCAGCCCTTTGTGTGGTTTTGGGTTTTCCGGGTACCTTTAGCACCTAATTGGCAGACAATGATTTCAGCCCCCTCAACATAAAGCTCATGACATGTAAAATAAATGCAGATTTCTGAACCTTTTGAGCATATAAAAAATTCACTTTTTATATGATGGTTCATGTATTTTTGCTTATTATTTAAAATACATATTTTTAGTCAGGTATTTTTACGATTCGGAGGAGCTAAATAATCAAGTGAATAGAAAATTTAAAAAAATTGAACTATAACGCACTGTCCCTTTATGTGTTCCTTTATTTGTTGTATACCTATAAATTCTTGCTGTTTTCGTGTAAATATAACAGGAGGATTTTTGAGTACAGTGAGGTTAATGAAAGCTATTTAGGCAAAACCGATGTGGCCCAATTGTACACAAGACTGAGGGTTTTTTTTGTCTCCTCTGACCTCAATTCTGGCTTACAACTCATAAAGTCCAAATTCTCCAGTTTGTCTTTTCTCTACACGTTCAATTTTCTTTACACCTTGCTTGTGCTCAAACCAGTTGGCTGATGGCTTGCAGCTGCTGGTTTCTGCAACCCTCGTGATCGTCACTTCTTTTTTTTTTTCATGCCGAGCATTGCAAGAGTCACACCTTAGACTTCTTGTCATGTGCTTGCTTCTCAGAACTGATCCTGACACATTTTTGTGGTCAGTTTTCTTGCCTTATACAGGAAGGGAGGGGGGTATTATTGACATCGTCACATGCATATTATTCAAATTTCAATATGTTTTTTGACTCAACTTTAAACTGATATGTTTTTCTCTTTTGCTGCAAGATATCAATCCCTCTTTCAGTTCTCTGTACCACTTTCTATATCCTCTCTGCATAAAACTTTTATTTGCTCCAACCATTAAGCACACCCCTCCAAATAAGCAGGAGCTGGCTTTTTTTGGCCTGCCTTGAATCCAGTTACCAGGGAAGAGAGCACGGGTCTGACAGGAGAAATAGGCTAGAGGGCGGGTGGAATAGTTACAAAGCCACACAGCTGAAGTGAAGGTCCACTGAAGCACTTGCAGCTGTAGCTGTCCGTCACGTAGTTTACAGTAAAATGGGGAGGATGGGAGGGAGGAATTGGGAGTGGGAGCATGCGTCAGATTAGAGTGACATCTCTGTGTTTCGTGAAGTTTACTGATAGAGTACGTTGTCAGAGGGTCATGCAGGAAAAGGGAAGTTTTCAAAGAGAAAAGAAAGTTGACACTGTCTTGTGTAATATCAGCAGTGTCTATCTGGGCATGCAAAACCTTCTTTGCTGGCCTGAAAAAAAATCAGAATCATGAGATGTTATTGTATTTCGTCCAAAAATACTCGAAGAATTTCAAATTGTCTCAGCTTCTTTTTGTTGCTGCTTCTCAATGTGCTTTGATATTCAATTACTTAATCTATTTCAGCCATTACTTGTTGCCAGGGTCAGAGATCTACCCGGGGGCCTTCACAATCAAATCTGCAAGCCCTGAGGAATAACATAAGTGACTATAAAACTGTGGATTTAGCCCAGGGATAGGCAACCCGCATGCGGCTTTTTAGCGCTGCCTAGTTGGTTCCCCTCTATTGAAAAAGATCGAGGAGGATATATGTTTTTTTTTTTAAATATGGTTTCTGTAGGAGGGCAAACATATTACACAAACACTTTTACTGTTTTCCAATGCGTAAAGTAAATATCAAATTTCAACCATGGTTACTATAAGAAGGAGGGAAGTTGGTAGGTGCGCATTTCTCTTTCGTTTGTTTTCCTTTCCCGGGTATGGCCTGTGCAAGTGCCAAGCTCTTCGGCCCAAGCCCCGCCCTTTCAAAGGAACAGCGTCACTAACGGGCTGTTTTATAACAAACCCTGAGGTGAAGAGAAAAATTAATTGCACAGAAATCATACTTAAACTGCATTAATGTGATATTATTTACTTTACTTTTTCAAAATGCAGCTATTTTATTTTGATCAATGCATGCATTGTTTAATTGCACTTTTTGTTGCCCACTCAATGGGCATGTTTTGCACGTTTAATTTTGTTAATTTTCGAATCCTTAAACCCAAAATGACATCACAGATTGTATTTCTTTATTGCATTTCTTTAACTTTATCAAAGCAATAAAACATACTATTATTCATTAATATTGTAATTAAGTTAAATTTGAGGCTATATCCTTCGACAGAGTAGTCACTTCGTGCATTATTCTCCACAGGATGCGTTGCACCCAATTTAGTCATTTTGATTGAAGGCTAATATAGATACATACATGCTGTGTTACATTCATTATAAGGCTTAAATAAGGCTTTTTATTTTTTGCGGCTCCAGACATTTTTTTTGCTTCCAATTTGGCTCGTTCAACATTTTGGGTGGCCGACCCCTGGTTTAGTTTACCAGATTCCAAATTGGCCAGTCAGCACCTGCTAGCTGGCCTTCGGAAATGTCACCGATATCACAAACCATGATTGGTTAGGGGCGGTAACTGAAGTATCACAATGTAGAGGTAAAGAAAAAGCTCTCCAAGCCCACTCTTTCTGTCGAACGGAAATTTTCAGCCATAATTTGGATAAAAACTTATGCCAGAAATACGTCAGGACGGGCTTTACTTTCGGCTGTAGTTTTGATGGCGATAGTAAAGAACTTCTTGATGGAACGGAAACGCACCCAATTTTGGTGAGTAAAATATGGCTATTTCACATTGTAATGCTGAGAGAGACTGGCCCAAGTTATAAGAATAGTGCAATGAAGAAATTGTGCATCATAACAACAGCGCAATGAAAAGCACTGCAATAAAATTTTGCAGCAAACAATAAATCCAAAGTAAGTCACAAGTTATATTTTTTAGTTTAGCGTGCTTGTTTAGGGTGGTGATGGCCTTAAGGGAATAAACGCTCTCTGAGCCTGTTTGTCCTCAATGCAAGGGACCTGTTTGAAATACTTTTCTAGTGCCAGTGACCTTAAAACACCTAAACTTCTCTACTGTACAGATCGTCCACCGTGTCAACATCGAAGGGAGATTGTAATAGAACTTGAGAAGGGCTGTGTTACAAGATTTACAAATAACTCTCCTTGCGCCGTGACAGTCGGCGTCCATTGTGAAACGACTCACTAATTGCCTTCGAAGATGTAACTGGAAACTAGAGAATGTTCTTGTTAGTGTAAATTGCTGAAGCGTTGCACACATCAAAAGACGTGTCAGAGAGACCCGGGCTCATGCTAATCAAATGGTCGACGGGCCATGGTAATGAGATTTAAAATTTACCATGAATAAAGCTCCTCCACATCAAAGCCTGCAAGCACCTCTTTATCAGCCTTGTCACTGGCTGCAGGACTATAATGGCCGCCAGTAAAGTTTTCATAAACGCCGCTATTGTACACCCCCACTTCAAACACGCCGAGAGCTCCTTCGCTCTCACACACAGCTGGATTCTTGGCCGTGGGAGGGGGCAAGCCGGGGCGGTAGATGTGGAACGGGCTAAAGGGTCAATCTCTTCCACCAGTCTGAGGCTGATCTGTTTTTCCCAGAAGAGGTCACCAGCTGTTGACCTTCCCGCACTTCTTAACTATCCCCTATTTTTTCTCCTCCCCCGTCATTGCCGTGTGCTCAAAGTAGCCACTGTGTGTTGTGTTATTTCTGTTTGTGTGCTCATCCGGTTCATCCTTAAAGGTATTCAACTAGGCACAGAAAGTGTATGTGTAGTGTTCCTCCCAACAATTATGCAAATATGTTGCGAAATATTCTATACGCTGGGGGACTCGAAAATTTGTTTCAAAGTTGACCCATCTGGCTTGTTTCCTCTGGAACTGTGAAATCATTGAAGGAACACAACTCTGTCAAAAGGGCAATTCCCATTAACACAACATGTGAGGCAGCTCCAAAATAGATGGTGATTGTAGTGAACACCGATAAGATGCCGCTCATTTCTGCTTGTAGAAAATTGAAACTTTGCTTACCTTGTTGCTGGGGGTCTTGTGATTGTTTTGTCAAAGTTGTGTGCTTGGACCTCCAGAAGCTGCGTGGGTTAAGTTGACCTGCCACTGTTAGAGTGGGGGGGGATCCTTGTTTACCTTCGCCTCCTTTAAGGTAAGCGATTATGGCTTTTAGGCTGTGTTTTTTACGGCGTGTATCACGGTTGGTATAATTTTTGTCCGGCTAGTGCCCCGTTAGCGTCGGGGCTCTCAAAGGCTTGCCTGTTTCATTGCTCCCAGTTGGTACTCGTTGGCTTATCCACCTTTTGTTGTTTAGTCGGCTAGCCTGCTGTTGGCCCCAATTTTTTCCTTGTTTCTTGGTTTGTTTATTCTTGGCCGGCTTTGCGTTTATCCCCATAGCCATTGCTTCGTTTCACTTTTGGTTCCCGGTTTGCCTGGTTGCTCACTGCACATTTATTGGTCGAGCTGCCTCTTGTTTTTCCATTGAGGCTCTGGCCAACTCCCGTTAATCGTTCCCAGTTAGCTCTGTGTGTGTTATTTTTGCCTGTTAGTCGCTTTTTGGCTCCTTGCCCTTTGTTGCACCATTTCTGCACCCACCTGTGACACAACGGCCAGGCATTCTCCACCAAAACTACTATAAGCTCGCTTTGAAAACTCGTAACCTTTTTAACTAAGTAACACGTAACACAATATGGCGAGTGGCTTGCAAGCATGAATGACGGTGATCCTTCACTGACATCACAGCTGAGGATGACAGAGACAAGACATGCTGTCTTCAAAATGCATTATATCGTAAAACAATTGGAATATACCTGTGAAATATATATAGCTTTTATGCACAAAAACATCTACTTTTTCCTCACAATTTGCATGTTTAAGAACTTGAGTACCTTTTACTATCCCCTGTTATTCTCTTCCCACACATTGCCGTGTGCTCAAAGTAGCCACTGTGTGTTGTGTTATTTGTGTTTTTGTGCAGCTCCGGTTCATCCTTAACCATTTCTGCCTGTGTTGATTCAGGTGGGCACTGTGCTGTGACCCATTTATGCCCCCACCCCCCTGTTCTCTCCTCTCACCAATAAATGACTGTGTGTGTGTCCGTCTTAGCTGAAGGCTAGAAAGGAATGGAGGGACTGACCTTGTTTGGATAGTTCGACTGGTGGAACACCTGCTTTCTTTTGCTGTCTTTGGCTCTTTTGGTGCATACGATCAAGGGACTATATAGGCGCAAAATTTTGATTTGAATATGACAATGGGTTGGATGAACTTTCTGCATGTTTGTTTTCCCATGCCGGAAAATATGCATGATAGGGTAATGAGTTTGTTCATTGCCAGATGAGTTAAAGGAGGTTTGTTGTTTGTAGTCGTTAGAGACGATGTTAGGTGTTACTGGAAAAGTTTGCCTGTTTAATATTTACATCATAACACGATGGTACCTCTCTATGGAAGTAATTCATTCGGAAAGCCTAATCTACATTTATCAACTTGTGGCCTGCAAATATGGCCCACCACATCATTTGGGGTCCACAAGAGCTTAAACGTTTTGAACATCTCAAAATAAACCGGTCAGAAACCACGCTATTGCGTTCCAAATCCCCAATACACCAGATAAAAACATTAAAATAACAAAATTGTATATAGCAATTACTACTTATGTGTGATACACATGTATATAATTACATGACATTATGAATAAATATACATGTATGGGAAAAATTAAATCTCGTTTACTTCTGATGTAAAATCACTTGAGCTGGTCTGGTTGGGTTGCTGGTGGGTGCAGATGGGGTGGGGGAAATAGATGGCAGTAGCCGATTAAACATGAAACTGATTTCAAACCTTACCCCTGTGAGCATTGTCATACCCTTTTTTGCTTCAATCGCCTCCGTATCTTTAATGATAGTCCGATCGTCAATTGGTTACAGCCATGCTACTTCGCTGGGGTAGTAATTCCTGTGTCTTCTTTGCATTTCTTGATAATGGCAAGATTCCTTTCCATGGTTATCATGTTTTGTGTCTTCATTGAATCATCTCTGCAAGCCTTGGTTTAAAAATAGCTTTGTATCATTGGCTTGATTCTGCACTAAAATGATATAAAGTTATTGTGCGGGAGGTAATTAACCAATGGCATTTAAAGGATTTCATGATCCCAAGATGCAAACCAATGGCAGACAAGTGTTTTTACAAATAATATGTTGACCAATAGCAGACAGGTATCTTGGAGAGATACATGCAAATCTTGGTAAGTTTTTGGGCATGTACAATAGTTGTTGTTTTTTAAATTCACCTTATATTGGAGAAATTACAGAAAGATGGTCTGAAAAAAATATCCCACATTATAAATTGAAAATTTCGTTAGGCAAGAAGCTGCATCCCGCGGGTTTACGGTATTATGAAAAATGTCACCTTTGGATGTGAATGAGTGTGCTATTTTTCCAAAGAGTCCTTTTGTTTGCTTGAAATTTTGTTCATAAATACATTTGTTAGACGTACCACTGTATACATTTTGGTCAAACTTTTTTGTTTTGCAATCCCCAGACATCATAACAAAATCCGTACGATTGAGGCCATAAGAATCACACACTTTGCTTCCTTGGAAACCTTGGACCTGAGCAACAATGACATCACCGAACTACGAGGACACTCCTTTCCTGCAGGACTCCAGATTAAAGATTTGTAAGAATTAGCGAGATATTGAAGTAGGTGCTAAAGCAAAGACCATGTAGTCAGTTTGCTGCTATGTTTTGTCATACTCAGGTACTTAAGCAACAACAAGATCAGTACATTAGAGTTGGGAGCTCTGGACCATCTCGGCTCAAGCCTCCAGGTCCTGAGATTGAGCCGAAACCGAATCGGTCAGATTCCCGTGAGGGCATTTCAACTCCCGAGGCTCACACAGCTGTGAGTATTTTTGGTAAAAAGAAAAAAAAAACAGGCACTTAAAAAGTCCCCCAAAATGTTAGCAATAGTTCTTGATGTTTTCCCACTGAGATAAAGTGTTGTTTGTTCACCCGAACTGTAAAGGAGCTCTTGGAATTAAGGTCTAACCTGTTTTGGCCTGCTCAGGTTTGGCGGATCCCTTTTGTTGGCTCACTAATATTCTGACACAAATGTATAAGCCAATTTGCATATTTTCATGAGAAAAACAGCCCATGCTTACATGACACAGATGTCATTTATGAATCCGTGTATGGAAGTTCAATAATTCCCCTCATTTTATGTTTGTGTCTGCCCAACCCGCAGCGACCTCAACAGGAATCGTATTCGCCAGGTTGAAGGTTTAACTTTCCAAGGTCTGTCCAGCTTGGAGGTGCTGAAGCTTCAACGAAATAGCATCAGCAAGCTAACTGACGGGGCATTCTGGGATCTCGCCAAGATGAAAGTCCTGTAAGTATCTGCAGAAAGATTTGAGACACAAAGAAAACGCAAAACCGGATTGTTTTTGATGAATATAATCCCTACTGACATTTACTTTAACATTTCAAACGATCATATTGTAATCATAAACTTGAGAATATAGTATTCCCTCAATTTCCATGGTTAAATCTATTACATATCCACCTGTTCTAACCATAAAATAAAAAACATAGCCACTTTCTCTCATCGTAGGTATTTTGAAGCTGCCAATAATTCTCTGGTTTACTCGGTAAAAAAGCGTCTTGTTTATTGGTTGATTTCTCAAGAATATTTCAATTTTACTTCCTCCCTTAACAAATGCCACAGTTTTTAAGTGTATGCTTTAGACCAGCCACGTACAAGCACAGCTTGACGGGATGCACCAATGGAGCAGATTTTTTAAGAGAGCCAAACAAGTACAATACTTTGTTGATTTTCGTGAGGGACATAAATGTAATCTCCAATAATACAGAAAATGACTACTGCCTACCTCTCTGATCACATTGCTCTTAAACAGCCTGTATAAGGGGGTTATTTGTATTTCACAAGAGATGTAAACAATTTAGATTGATACAATCAGTGTCCAGGAAATAGAATGCAGTGTTTGATTGGTTAGAGTATAATTGTGCCCGTAAAGTGATGCCGTAATTCTTTGAAAGTACGTATTTATCAATAGCACAGTGAAATTTGAAGCGCCAAGTGGCGCAGGAATACGGTATCAAGCACTCCGGTAGACTTAAATCATCTCTAAGGTTTAAAATACATGATAAGACATTTGACAGCATCAATAATCTACTTTGGCAGTATTTCTGTAATTGATTCCTTCTAATCCAGACACCTGGAGTACAACAGCCTGAGCGAGGTGAACAGCGGCTCCCTGTACGGTCTGACTTCTCTCCAGCAGCTTTTCCTCAGTAACAACTCAATCACCCGCATCAATCCGGACGGCTGGAAGTTCTGCCAGAAGCTGAGGGAATTGTAAGTGTCAGCAATCAAATCAGTTTGTAAACAAAAATACTAAGGTTGTAATATAAGATTTGGCCACGAAACCAAAAATGTGAAACAGCAGCCTCTTATACTGAAACAGCAACAAGTCAAGTCACATTTATTGATATAACCCTTAATCCCAAAACTTTCTTAAAGGACTGACTGCACAGGATTATAACTACACCATTACCTGATCTTAAACCAACATGCGGACAAAGAAAAACTCAAAACCTTAGCATGAGGAAAAAAGAAACCTGGAGAAGGGGCCCCACAAGTGGTAATCCCCTTTCCAGGATGACCAGGGCGAATATATTTAGCATTGAGTTACAGTACACAAACATAGTAAACATCAATAAAAGAGAACACTAGGTAACATGTTGAAATTTGTCCGGAAAGTGCATGACACCAACAACGCCCCAAGCCTATAAACCAGAAAGTCCATAACAGCAAGACCGAAATAAATTACAAATAAATACATTTATTATGCACTGACTTGCCAAAAGGGATAATTAGTAACTCACTGGCATACTGCTGATTTATATAAAACAACAAAACACAAGGCATTAAAGTTCTTTAAAAAAAAAAAAATCTGTCTGATAACAAAGTTTAGAAGATGATGTAAAACTTTTGAGGGATGTAAAATGCAAATAACATAAGAACGTTTGTTTTAACTTAAATAATTAAATCACTTGAGGCAGTCTTTACCTTTCTTTTTTTTAAATACATACATATTTTGGTATTTTAGGTTTTAATAGTTAATGGTAACGAGAAAATAGAAGTAAAATTGATTTGATGATTATGCAGCAGTCAGCGCGGTAAACGGGTTACACTCTCATATTGGCTAAAGTAAAATAATGATAAAAGTAAATTAAACTCTTCTGCCGCATAACTTGTTGTTACCCAATGGACATTGGGAACACACACATTGAATGCCACACAAAATGTACGTGTTTAAGAAGGAAAACTGCTGAACTGTAAAATGTAAGTTCAGTGGTGTTAGCATGTAAACATTACCCAAATTCCGGCTAGCGGCTGACACAAACCTGGAAGCAAAAAGACATAAGAACGCTTGAGAAAATATCTTAGTAAAAGCTTGGGCAAAAGTCCCATTTTGACAGCTTCCTCAATTTTCTTCTAGTCTCAACCTGACTTAAAGCTAGCTTTACACAGCTCGTTCCATGTTAGACGTGGCCAATATATTGTGTATTTTCTCTTCGGGCTGTAACTGAAAATGCACATTCACTCATTTTAGACTGATATATTTTGAAGCAATAACTTGACTGAAATGAAAAATGATAGCTGAGCAACTATTTTCTCCACCAGACAGTTATCATCCGACAGGAAAGGTATTTTTAACATTTTCATTGTCAGGCTCGCCTTTCAGGCACACTCCAGCAATATCATATTTCTCCCTTACAAGGGTTACATGACATCGGGCTTTTACACCCAACATGCTATACTATACAAAGGATAATCCTGTTTATCCCATAATTAGACTCGAGCTCAGCAGCCTTTGAAACGGTCTCATACAAGCTCCCTGTACCCATACACTGTGGCCGTGTTTTTTTTCACTCCGTGTGTGTAAATGAGATCCTCCGCTAGCTCTGTTGTGGTAATTGCACTGAAGGATCACGTTTTGCCCCATTGTCAAATGAAGGGCAAGGTATTACCTGAGAGCCTTCCCTTTTTCTGTTGACATGACAGTCATTTCACTGCTATAAAGTACTCGGCTCAACTGAAGCGTTCCTAAATGCGAGGTAGGCCGGCGTTTCCGTGTTTGGCGATGTGTAACAGTTTGACAAGATTACGAGGGCGATGGCTAGGCTGTCGGTTTGCTGTTCATATCTCGGGACCATATTCTGTAAACACGGCGGTGAATAATAGGTTGCGACTTGGTTGTCTTAACAAATTGTTAAGAGTTATAGCAGTCCGGCAGTTTGTATGTCTAGCATAGATTTTTAATTCAATCAACAAGTGCAGTCAACACGAAGGCTTTCAACAAGAGTGCGAACCGTAATACGAATGAATGTATTGATTTTTCCGTTTTAGATATCTCTCCCGTGGTTAAAATGCTACAAAACTATCTCGGGTTTCTAAGCTACTGTAATTTTTGCATTGTTTGCTCTTGTGCAACGAACATGTTTAGTTGATGGTACAGCCATAGGTTTAGTGGCACCCTTGTTTTGCTTAATAGTTATTTCATAGAAAAAAAATGTATGTAACTGCTTACAAAACATGACATTTACTTTGTATAGTAGACCCCCGGGTTACGTCATTACAACTAATCTGAGGTGGTAATCGCAAAGTGAAATTGTGGTATGGTGAAGGAAAAAAAACAAGGTAATTAACTAATGTGTTTCGAAACTCAAGTACCCCAGATAAAAACAATAAAATAACTAAAGGGTGTCGATTAAATACTTGTTATATGTAATGTATGTTTCCAAAGGTTTTTCATAGATGTTTTTCATAGATGATGTAATGGGCTGCTGTTGACCATTCTCCATGCTCATTGGCTATTGAACCTTTGCGGGTAACATAACGTTGTTCTCCCTGATAGAAAGAGAGCCATGACGGACGGCAAGAGGCACCCTAGCGGACAGCACTTGAATAAGCATTTGAGTTGAAAAAAATACCAATAAGACGGCGATGTTTATCTTGCAAATCAATCGGGGGGACTGGCAGTCCCAAATTATTTAAGAATTTGCAGCGAGTATTATTAACAAGGTATGTTTGATGTTTTGCCGATCAATTTTATGTTAAGTAGGAACAAGTGTTGTGGCAAACTTAGACTATTCTGCAATCTCACTCCCCTTAACGCGAACATGCACTCGTTTTTTCCCTATGCTCCTCAGTGCTGCATTTCTGACTGAACAAATGTCAAGATCGTATTCCAAATAAAGTATTTACTAAGGAATAATAATTTGTGAGATTAAAACAAAAAGAAGAGGGTGTGCCTGCGTGAAGACGGGTGAGATTCTGCAGGGAGGTTGAAATTGGACACAACAAGTCAGGCCAAATACACTCTATCGGTTACAGTCGATATGAGATTTGATTGCACCCCGGATAAAACTCATCAGCATACACAGCTAACGTTAGTGTCTTACCTTTGAAACAATGAGGTGCCTCCCCCCGTCAGTGAGGAATGTGTACCGGTAACCTAAACAGCTACAAAATGGTAAACATTCAGACTTTCATAGGCTTTTAGATCAGCACTGGTGTATGGGGATACTCCATTTACAATATGGCACAGATGGGTGTAGACTGAAGTCAAGCATACTGTATGATTTGTTCAGATGTGTGAATATGTGAGGAGGAAAACTGTATAGGTCGGTAGCTACCCCTGGTAATGCTATCCTCAGTTTCTCTGAGTAGCGCTCTTTGTGATTTCCGACAAGGCGAAGCCACCTCATGCGACAGCTGAGCAATATTCGTTTGACTATTCATTGTCAATAGTGGGTTCATATCCAGCTCCAGACTTCCTGTGCGGAGTTTGTATGTTCTCCCCGTGCTTGCGTGGGTTTCCTCCGGGACTCCGGTTTCCTCCCACATTCCAAAAACATGCATTTCAGGTGAATTGGCCGGTCCAAATTGTCCCTAGGTGTGAATGAGCGAGTGAGTTGTCTGTCCCTGTGTGCCCTGCGATTGGCTGGCAACCAGTTCAGGGTGTCCCCTGCCCACTGCCCGATGATTGCTGGGATGGGCTCCAGCACCCCCGCGACCCTACTGAGGATAAGCGGTGCAGCTAATGAGATGAGATGAGAATAGCTTTTTTTGATGTCTACAGTTTACTGGGCTCACATACTGTTTACTACAATTTACTGCCATCTGTCATTTGCACATGTGTGCAAAGGGTCACTGAGTGCAAAAGTTTTGGTTTGATTCATCCTTCTGTATCTTCGGGGAATGGGAATCATTGTTTCCAACGTGACTGTCGCACAGCCTGTCAGGCAAATGCTTCCCCCTGTGCGAACCACTCTGATTTTAGTTTAAATGTACCTCCTCAAAGCCCCGGTTCTAGTTTAGTTTAAAACATAGCAGTGTCAGCAAAACGATAGGCAAAAAATTCACAGAACTTATTTTCACTCTGTGCTCCTCGGTACCAAACTACCCACTGCCCGGTACCGGTCCGTGGCCCAGTGGTTGCCGACCACTGCAGTAGACTTCGTAAGGCAAGATGTCATATCCCTAAGGTCTATTGGGTACAGAAAGAACCTTCCGCCAAGGCATGTTTGAAAACAAGTTATCTAAACCTGAATTTTGACCTAAGATGAATATTTACGGCATCAAACGTCATCACAATGGAAGAAGTCAAAATCAAGTGGCAAACTAACTGCTGTGGTGTTTGATTCATCTGTTTTTCTCTCTCACTTCGCAGGAATCTTTCGCACAACAACATTACTCGTCTGGATGAAGGCAGCTTGGCAGTTCTCGGGGACCTGCACGCTCTCCGACTGGGGCACAACTCGATAAGCCACATCGCCGAGGGAGCCTTCAGAGGCCTCAGGGCTGTACGCGTCCTGTAAGTCAACCCGTCCTCTCATCCTCCTAGTTCATCCCGGCACTCTTGTGTCTTTGAGGCAGACCTAATCTAATCAGCCAAGGGGAGAACGGCCGTAGTTTGGACCCGAAAGTTAGCCGGGGGAGCTTTAATTGGGCCCGCTTTGCTGGCTGAGCTGGCTTGGCACCGGAGCCTTTAGCAGGGTGTGAAAGCCCCAAACAAGCCCGCACGTCCCCTTTTTTCGGCCACGGGGGTTGTTGGCCCATCTATGGGCTCTCACCCGCCAATGCTCCTTTGCTCTTCAGCCCCCACCGCCAGTCCTTGCTTTAACAAGCCCGGCAACCATTCACATCCAGCCAGCCAGAAAGAGAAGGAAATTGGCAGCTCCAGTTTGACGGCCAGCGGGGGATGAAAAGAACAAGGGGGCGGGGGCTGCAAGGCCATATTATGTTATTGTGAGGTCGGTGACGGGTGGGCGTGGCAGGACAGTGGCCCTAACGCCTCTTGTTTGAAAGATGATTTAGCATCAATGAGTGTGTGTTGTGTAGTCCAGGGTTTCCCAGCCCTTTTTGAGCTAAAGCACACTTTATTTCCTCAAAATATTTCAAGGCACACATTGTTCTATTTAAAAAAAATTGTTCATGGCACTAGTTTTCATGTTATCGTGTTGCCTCAATTGACAGTATAAAGTTTTCGGGATCAACGTAGTTCAGGGGATAACACCGTTTATTCATTTTGGTTGATAATTTTGCCGGAATCAGGGATTTTTCTATACTTTAAACTTTTTTTTCATGTTTTACTGTATTTTTATTGTGTTTTAGTCTAGAAAGTAACGTAAATAATACTTTAAAGTATAAACATTTTTTATTAACTTTTATGTGATAATTTTTTTTAATGTATACTCTATTTTTATTTCGTTATTTTTATTTGTATTTATTTTTTAAATCTATTTATTTTTAATTTTTGTATTTATTTTAAGATGTATTTTTATTTTTTTATATTTTTTTACTAATACATAAAATTAGCAAATATTTGCCAGTAGAAGAAAAAACGTTTACTGAGTTTTATTTATACATTGGAATAAAATGAAATGATCTGCATTTATATAGCGCTTTTCAAGTCAATGACTTCCCAAAGCGCTTTACAATTCGGCACATTCAATGTTTAACAGTTTTTTTTTTTAGATTTTTATTTTTGAATGCAGTTTATGCTTTATTGTATTTTATTTTTAATTCATATTTTTATACTTTAAATGAGTGTCTATTTTTTAATCTTAATTTTCTTATTTAATCATACATTAATACTTTAAATTAGCAAACATACCTGTGGAGTGGAATAAATAAAATGTTTTACTATATTATTTTCATTTTATTTTTATAAAATCATTTAATAATTTTAATCAGCCAAATCAAGTGATTCTTATTTTATACGATGCATTTTTTGTTGTGCAATCTGAAACAGCTTCATCAAACAATATAAGTTATTTATTATTTTTCCATGACTAGAGCAGATAATTATTATTTAAAGGGAAAAAAAAGTAATCTTCTCCCACTTACCTATATGTACACGCTTATCACTGTAAGAAAAGCAAAGATACAGAATGGTAGCATGCTATTTTGCAAAGATAAAATTAGGTAATTTCCTGAAGCACACTAGACAAGTTCTTCTGGCATGGTCATGTGCCCCGGCAAAACTGTTTGAAAAACACTGCTTTGGTGTATTGTGAGAGAAAAACATTCATCGCATGTCAAGAAGTCCCAAGTTGGCTCAAAAAGAAGCTGTCATTTCACCAAATCCATTCTGTCCTTGGCCAGCCATTGCTAAGTTCGGTCCAAAGGGATTTTTTGGAAATGCTGTACCTGCTGCTTGTAGACAAACAGGCCTTATTTTCTGTCTGAGTACAAAACACACTGCCATGAATTTTGCTTTATAAACACTGACAATGCATGCTCCTTTTCCTCGCTGAGGAAAGAATTTTCTCGCTTGGCAGAGGGTAGCAGCAGAGGGGTTCCTTACTACACCAGGTGTAGAGGGGGGAAGAGACCCGATTCTTGAAGATTTGTCTCTGAAAGAACTCTGAACGTGTTCTGGTCCTCCTTCCTTGCAGTGTTTTGATCCTAACCCGCTTTTCACTCATTCTCTGCAGGGAGTTGGACCATAACGACATTTCGGGCACAATAGAGGATACCAACGGGGCCTTCTCGGGATTGGATAGCCTAAGCAAGCTGTGAGTGGCTCTCATCTTTAATCCTCTTTCAATTTTTGGGGGTATTCCTTTTTTTTTGCTTGGTTGGTTGCTTCTGTTCTCTTTAAACCAAAGCAACCAGTTCATAAACGACACAATTTGGTTTAAGAATGGACTAGTTCATGTTTTTGTTTTTTTTTTGTTTTTTTTTGCAGAAATGACACCTGTTTTGTTCGGAACAATATAAAAAAAGGCGATTTTATTCAAATAACAAAAACAAATTATTACCTACATATTTTTCCTACACTTTACACGGCTACAACTAGCATCGTAGATTGGTTCAAGTAACGTAACCCAAATTAGGTTATCTGGGTAATAGCGCCAAAATGTTTTTTCTTGTTGCTGTAATGTAAAAAAACTGCATCTCAATTTTTCTAATTATCCCCCCTATTTTTAGCCTTTATGGAATATTTAAATTGTAAACAAATACTGTTTACAATTTTGTAAAATTCAAAACAATCCAAGTAGCCAACATAGGAAAAAATACAAATATCATGATTATTTTGTTTTTTGTCATTTTATGTTTTGATAAAATTGCTGTTAACAATTTCATAAAATTGTCAAAATTCCAGAAAATCCAAAAAGGAAAGAAATTATTGTCATTTTAACTTTTTTCATTTTGTAAAATTTTTACAATTCCATAAGTAAAAAACAGAAATGTTTTTGTCATTTTTGGGGGTCATTATTCCTCCTATTTTTCAAGAATATTTTTATTATAAAGATTTGTGGTTTACAACAATTGCATATAGGAAATAACTGAGAAAGTGGCGGATTGGGAGTTACATCTTTTGGGGCATTTTTATCATTTATTATTATTATTTTTTTTTAACCGTAAATATCCATGCAGGCAAAAAAGGTAACATTTTAAATCACAAATGTTTACTTTTAGTCTCTTTTGGGGGGCGCTTTGTGATATTTTTATCATAATTACAATTGTGTAGTAATTTAAGCAATACATGTAGGTCAGGGGTGTCTCGGGGGCCACACGATAGAACAAAACATTCTCTCGGGGGCCGGACTAGTATATTAGAGAAAAAGAGAGAAGGGGAAAGTGAGAGAAAGAGAGAGTGGTAAGCGAGAGGGGAAGGCGATAGAGAGAGAGCGAGAGAGAGGGGTAAGCGAAAGAGGGAGCGAAAATGAAGAGTTAAGAGTGAGAGTGAAAACAAGAGAGGGAGAGAGCCAGTGAGAGCGAGAGAAAAGCAAAGAGAGAGGGAAGGGCGAGAGAGGGAAAAGCAAGAAAGTAGAGAGGGAGAGGGAGAGAGAGAGACAGACAGAGAGAGAGAGAGAGACAGAGAGACCTGGCTTTGGCAACATCAAGTGGACATATTTCAACCTGCAGCTCGGTTTTCTCTTGCGCTTCCCTCACCATTGTCTCGTGGGCTGGATTCAATCCCCTTGCAGGCCTGATCCGGCCTGCGGGCCACCTGTTTACACCCCTGATGTAGGTAAAAAGATTAAAAATTCAAAAAAATGTAGAAATTATATTTTTGTGATTTTTATCCATTTTATTTTACTTTTTACGCTAATGGAATGTTGTATTAGTTGTCCAAAATGTCCTAAAAATGTAAAAAGATCCAAAAAGCAAATATGTAAAGAAAATGTAAAAAATAACAAAAAAGGAGGTAGTTTTTTTTTTTTTTCTCTTAATGGCGTTGACATTTTGTATGAATAAATAAAAAGAAAATTGAGTCTTACAGAGAAACAACCTGCTCCTAAATATAGGGCATGTTTTACTGAATAACAAAAATACGGTATCTTTTTTTTTTGGATGGGAGACATGATTATTCCAAACAAAACAGACGGTAATCTGGATCAAATTGTGCCAAGCAGTAAATTCATCCATTTATTTTTGACAACCAGCCGATTCATAAAATCGACAACTTCAAAGTTGAGGAAGTAGAGCTAAGAAAGGATTTCGATTCAATGCTGGCTTTGCGCAGTAATGCCCCATAATCAAGCGTAGGGAATGAAAAGATGATGTCCAGCCAAGATGGTTCCCAGTGTGTGCCCCACTAAAAGAAGAAGAGCATAAGAAAAGAGCTTTTCTTCACATTGGCGGGGGTCCACTCCCCCAATAGGCTTAGTTCCATTTCTCCTCCGTGCCCGGGCTCTGTTTGACCCCTGCTTTCACGCTCTCTGTTGTTGGGAGCCGAAAGAGGGTGAAATTGAGGGCCGCATTCACTCATCGGAATCAAACACCTCACACGCCCCTCAATCTGACCCCTGCCTCTCTTGTCCAGTCTCCATATAAGTGGCTCACCGCATCCGGAGCTTGCTTGCTTAGCTGGGGATACAGAAATGGGAAGGGAATAGTATTTGTTGTCACTGATTACAGTGTTACTTTATGTCAGGAATGGACAATTGCACTCAGGCCACATGCGTCCTCTCAGGCTTTTTAAATCAGCAAGCCAAACAGAAATGTTAAAATAGCATTAAGATGTGTATAGAACATTATATATAAAGTGTTAATATTGTAATATAATTTTTTGGTGCACTCAGTGCCCCTTTGATTACTCTCCTGAAGTAAAAAAGTTTTTTCAGAAAGCAATAATATCAAGGTTCGTAATCCCTGAACTTAGTGATGTGTTTTCAAGGATTGAAAATTGCTTAAATTGCAGGTGAAGTACTTTTACATGCTTGAAATTATTGCCATGTTGGCATGACGCTGACACTACTCTCTCGTGGCCTCGATGTGCCGTTGCACCTCTTTTTTCCTTGTGATTAACGGCAGCTAGCATTAGTTTGCATTGCAATAACCATGTGAAGCATCATCGCCTCTTTCGGGTCGTGCCTAAGAGGACTTGTGCATTCTAGACCTATACAGTGCACTATGACATGTTTATTAGTGCATAGATTATGTATCAATTATGGACATATATTTTGGGACATTCAAAAAAAAAATAGGTGAATCATAATGGGAAGAACTCTCTGTATTTGAAAATGTATGCTACATTACTGTCATTGTTATCCAACACCTACATTAAAAGACATTTGTCCCCAAAACAAATAGATTAGCTATTTACCCAAGATCTAAAAATCAAATGTTTTGACAAATGCACACTCGAGATTAAAAATCGCTGATACATTTTTAGGCTCTGCAAAATACACAATTTCACACCAGATTTGTTTTATTTTATTGATACTGGAGAGATTGGAAAATGGGCTTCGAACGTGCTTGAATTTAGGCGTACAAAGCCTGTTTTATGTACTACGCTCAAGGCCAAAATTCAAATCACTGGCGATAAACAAGTCATAAAAGACATACAAGATAAAAATAAGAGTTACAGGGTAGATTTTCCTAAATTATTAATCCATCAGAAAATAGTGCAATGACATTAGTAAGGACATTGTGCAAACATAAGAGAGAAAAAACCCCAAAATAAAATATTAATTTAAGATTTTTTGTACACAGTTAACTGTTTAGGACAATGATGGCTCTGGAGACAAAATTGAGGCTTTTGTTTTTTAAAGGAACAGTGTGTGTTATGTGACCACAAAATGTCACTGTGTAGTGTAGTGGAATGGAAAATAAGTGCTAAATAGTACAAAGAAGAATAAAAACTACAAAGACTCAAAGTGACCAAAATTTGCCATTTTATTTCTCTATTTTGTTGCCCTGCCTTTTCTAGGTTTTTGGGTATCTGTAGCAGCAAGGTGGCAGACAATTATGTCGGCTACCATTTGATGACGGGTGTGTTGTGTAAAAAAAATGCTAAATAAGTATTTAAAAAATGGCATGCTAGGTCATGTATTTTTGCTTTTTATTAAAATTAATAAGGCGCCGCAATCGGCTTTTGAGCGTGTGTGCGAATGGGTGAGTGTGAAGCACGGTGTAAAGCACTTTGGGAGGTCCTTAGTGACTTGAAAAGCGCTCTATAAACGCTAACCATATACCATTCAATAAATGTAGATTCTTTTAACCACTAGAAGGCAATAAATTGTATACACTGTCCCTTTAAAGCCAGGAGATCAAAGAGGTGCTTGTAGGGGTGAGAGGAGTCCTTGACAATGTTGTCGGCTATGCACCAACAACATCCACCTGACTGGGGAGAGAACAGCTAATGATTTTCTGGGCCGTGTTTATTACCCGTAGTAAAAATAGAATGACAAAGGCTTGCCGGCATCGAAATATCAGCTGTGTGGAATGACAAATGAGTCACATGATCTGTTCGATCATCGTTAAATCATAGTCTGTGGTGAAGGTGAGGATTAGTACATAAGATCAGAAACTAAATGAATGAGCATCTAGCTTGAATAGCACAGTTGATGTAATGCCAATAAAGATGAAAGGAAGTCTCTCCTTTGTTTTTTTTTTTTGTCTACTACCTCCAAGCTCTTATCAAATTCTGTTTCGATAATTGTTCTCCCGACCTCGAACGCTAATGATATTTTTAATGTTTCAAAATGGCAGAACTCTGTTTGGGAACAAGATCAAGTCCGTGGCGAAGAAAGCATTCGCCGGCCTAGAGAACCTGGAGCACTTGTGAGTATTTCACGATGCTTTTATTTCTGTGTCAAAATATGTCGCTGTCAAAGAAACGTTGATGTCAATATTTATTTACCTGGTTGTGGTGGTAAACACAATTTGGTTTCCTGTTAAATTGTTTTTCCAACTTTGAGGAGGCAAACAATCGAAATGTAAAAAGGTTGATTGCTGTGCTTTTGCTGCAAAGCTTGTTTTGAAGTATTCTTCAAATATATTTTTTTAAGGTTTATAAAGAATTTCAATTTTAATTTAGTCTCTTCCATTGACAACTATTCGTGTCATTAGATTTAAAACGGTCAGTGGCGGCTATAAGCGTCAACGGCAGTGAATGAATTAAATTGGGTTTTGTGTTTGTCAACCCTCAATTCAAACTTAGCAAATGATCGCATTGGAATTTTTGTATATCCGTGCAATCTGTATAAAAAATATCCACTAACAGTTATGGTCATTTAATATTTTTTTTCTATTTTTTATTTTTTTTCCAACTATTTTTTTTTTGTAAAAAGAAATGATAAAAATACTTAATATAAATAGGATTTTATAACAATAAAACCATCCATTTAAAATGATTACAGTATTTTCACAACCATAGGGCGCTCCGTGTTAGAAGGTGCAGTCTCTGTAGCGGGTTCTATCTCTATATTCAACACATACATAGAGCGGACCTGATTATTGGTTGCGGGTGCCCTCTGTCGCGGCGGCCTTACAACAGTGCTATGTTTTGTATGTTTATGGTTTATATAATTATGTTTAAAGTGTGTATAAGTAACCTGTTTTGTACTAAAAAATGAACATTTCATAAAATAATATGCTCTATAAAGATAAACAAAGTGAGGTTTAACTTACTTTTGGAGGATGCGCTTCAAGAGGTCCTCCTCCGTGGTAAAAAGTGTCTGGGGAAAAAAAGCGTTCCGACCAATTTCTCAACCGCATTAAGCTTTCTTATTTCACTTTTGTTTCAAAAGAAAAGGCTCGCCTCTTCTTTACACTTTACACCAACCATATTGAATGGATGCACTAGATATTAAACAAAAGAAATCTCAAACTTCTTGTAGCACTAGCGATACAGTACACGTTGTTATGATTACACACGAACCAGGAAATAGAAGCCGCATTTCTTCTACGGGGTGGATGGTGGGTGACCTCTCACAGCGCCATGCGGTAGAAAGAAGCATTACATTGATGTCCTGTACTCGGAAAAAAGGTGCACTCAATACAAAATCCAACTTAGAGCAATGTCTGGATATTTTTCGACGTCCCGAAACAAATGTCCGTATCTTCCGTTTTACGTAAGTCGAATGTTCGTAAGTAGGGGAGCGTCTGTATCTGTATAAAACTGTGCTAAATCTCTATGGTTTGCTTTCTTCCCTGTCAATCTTTTTCTCTGCGGCTCCTTGGCAATGAGGCCGGCCTTTGCGAAGTTTCAAGCAACAGGTAGACACGTTAGCTACGAGCTCGATTTTTAGCTTTCTCCTCTTGCGAACCATCTATTTATCGTCTAGTCTCTTACTTATGCTTGGTTTCCATGTTCCTCAGCGTATCCGAATGTCGTCAGTTTAAATTGTGCTTCACAAGCGTGTCTCTTTGCCACTTTCAGGGTTGTTAAAACATGTTCTGCATAACGCACGAGCTTGTTCTATAAACCGGTACACGCCCACACTTCACCTCACTTCACTCTTTAGGTGTCTCATTTACGTCCGCCTTGCAACACTCGTAGGGTGCGCTGTAAGGAATGTTGCGCTGCACAATTTGAAGAAAATCTGGGATTTTTCGTAAAAATAAGTTCATAGTTAAATAACAAAATACTTTTTAAATATTGATATTTTAAGTTCTTAATCTTTGATGTTACACGATAATTAGATATTATTTGTTCCTTTCAAAGGAATATTGGAATATTTCTTAAAATGAGCAAAAGAATTGGCAAAGTGATCTGACAGTGGTATTTTGTTTAAGGTACGCTAAATATTTAACGGGTTTGTTTAGAAAAATTTCGACGTATTGCCATCCTGCCCCAGTTCAAGATAAAGAATTCAGTTTAAGGCTTCCAGTTTAATATGCTTTTCTTAAAATAACAACTTATCATGTTATTGCTATGTTTTTACTGTGTTATATTACTAGGTTGTGATTTATAGAAGTAGAGTTAAAATACTCAATTAAATGTGCTTAAAAATTGCAATGATCCATCACTGATGATTGATTTCAGAACCAGTCGTGGGCTACTTAAGTGTTTTGGGGGGTAGCAGGCACTACATTGGTGACTCCTGCCTTAGAACAAATTGTGTATCATATGGGGCCTTCAAAACCTGCAATGTAAAAGCAGCACACAGCTGCCGCTTTCTGGTCACCCCCCTCAACTTCAACTATGACCCCCGGTTTCCTGCCGCCTCAAAAGAACAAAGTCATAGAACATGTGGCTGTTCCTATAGGAGCATTTCCAATTCCCATAAGCTTTTTCACAGTCATCTTCAGGCGCACACCTGGACAGACTTGGAAATGCTCGACTAGGTCGAAAAAACGTGTCTGAAGATGATTGTTGACTCGTTGCCGTCTCCCCTCAGGAACTTGGGAGCAAACGCCATCCGCTCCATCCAACCCGACGCCTTCAGCAAGATGAAGAACCTCAAAACCCTGTGAGCGCTTCCCACCCTGAAACATATTTGAATCTATTGCTATTGCGCACGAGAGTAAACATCTCGTTCTCGCTTGTTCCTCAGTGTGATCCAGAGCGACAGCTTCTTGTGCGACTGCCAACTCCGCTGGCTGTCTGAGTTTTTGGTGAGCCGCGGCCTGCAGACGGGTGTTGACGCCACATGTGCCCACCCAGAAAGTCTTAAGGGGACTGGCGTGCTGGAGGCTCCGCTTAGCAGCTTTGTTTGTGGTGAGTCTTTTTTCTTGTTTGTTAGCTCTGTGGCAACAGGCATGCTTGAGGATGTTTTTCTTTGTGTTTTGGAAATTGACATTTTGGTTTGCTCCTAGCAGTTCTTGTAATCATTTTGGCAAATATTCGAATATGAAAAAGTGTATCGGTCACATGTTATAATTCCACCCCAAAACCTGGGGTGCCTTATGTATTGGTTGTGGTTGCGCTTAGTCCTATAAGACTGTTTTTGGTTGGACAAAGGACTCTAGAATATGTCAAAATTATATTTGATACAATTTCTTTGACCAAACTGCTCACTGACAGCTTCTGACTGAAGTGGAATAATAACTTATTTTCATACTGATAAAGTACCGTATTTTCCGCACTATAAGGCGCACCTAAAAGTCTTAATTTTTTTCAAAAGCTGACCATGCGCCTTATAATACAGTGCGTCTTATTTATGGATCAACATTAAATCACAAGGTCTTGCAACTTACGCCACAGCCGCCGACTCGATTTTCCCCCGAACGTGGAGTAGTCCGCGGTGTATGCTGGGATTTGTATACCGGCGTTTCATTGGCTAACCAATGTGTCAATCATCATTTGAATCGATCACTATTGGCTGAAGTTATTCGGAGCCTCGGGTTGGCTAGAGCGCCAAAACAAACCCTGCAATTGGCCGAAAAAGATGTATCAATCATCCGTTGAATCGATCGCTATTGGCTGAAGTTATTCAGAGCCTCGGATTGGCTAGAGGGCCAAAACAAACCCTGCAATTGGCCGAAAAAGATGTGTCAATCATCCGTTAAATCGTTCGCTATTGGCTGAAGTTATTCGGAGCCTCGGATTCACTAGATGGCCAAAACAAACCCTGCAATTGGCCGAGTTTAGCAATGGCGTAGCAAGCTTAGCAAGCTTGCTAAAGTACACCATAAAGAAACATCTTTTATTAGTCTGTATTTGCAAATAATTTACTCTCCTGGATTTACTTCACTCACGGTTGTAAGAAGACCATGATTGCGTATCATTATTGAACGTGAGAACTTAGGTGAGCTATGCGGCTTTATATTTTCCCGGTATCTTGTTTTAGAACGATCTTGATGTTGCTGTGATGAGTTGAGTGAATTAAACTCAATTCCAAGTGTTTATTGTCATATGCACAGTAAAGTTGCGAGCGAAAAAGAAAATAGAAACTAAGAAATGTTTGGCATTTCTTGAATCCCAAGACTTGAACCTTCCAAATGATATTTGAAATGATGCATTTGAGTGACATCGTACGGACACCGCATCCGCACGTGTCTACGACACGTATTTGCTTCTTTGCAAGCTTTGGGAATGTTAAGGGGGTAATCAGTTGGACCGAATCATCTGACTGTTTTGTTGACGTTCCCATTGTAGCGCCTTATAATCCGGTGCGCCTTATCTATGGAAGATATAGGACCAAAAACTATTTTTTGGGGGTGCGCCCTATAGTGCGGAAAATACGGTACTACCTCCAGAGACCAGTACTGATAGGGAGCGACTAGAGAAAGAAACAGCGGAAGAAAATTAAGATAATTGTAACTAAATTTACATGCAAAATCCAAAAGAATGTGTCATAAAGTGGCGATAGCTGCTACTTACTGTAATCCCTTGCTACTTTGCATTTTGTAATTCACAGTCTCAGTACATCGTAGTCTGAAAAGTATCCTGCCATCCATTATCTCTGATGCATATTGCTGCAAGCGGGGGTGCATTTTTGTTGGACTTGGTGGTTTCTTTTTGCTGTTATTTCCCCCTGCAATGAACTGCTTCTGTGCAGCCACTATCCATTATCCCTCATCGTGTATTGCAAGCGGCAAACCAGAGCGCAGTTTTGTTGGGTCTGGCGTCTTTTTCTTTTTTTTCTCTTGCTGTATTTCTTCCTAAATTATTTATGAATCGCTGTGAGCTAGGCCCAGCATAATGCTTCTTTGTCAAACCAGGCAGCTTTTTTTCATAGTTACTGTATTCCTGCCGAAAAAAAACTGCACTTGTGCAGCCTAGATCCATTATCCCAAATCCCATATTGCTGCAAGCAAGGTCCAGCAGAAAGCACTTTAGTCAAGGGGCGTGGCTTTCTGGCCCACTCAAAATGAACTGCACACTTGGGTCTGTAACACATTATCCCTGGTCGACTATAGTTGAGAGTGGGGGCCAAAATAGCAAATTTTGTTGTGTTGCCGTTTTTCACGTTCATTCCTTCCAAAATGAACAGCACCTGTGTGGCTGTTGATGATTACCCTAAGTCTACTATTGCTGTGAGCAGGGACAGGCAGAAAGCACTTTTGTCAGAGTTCTGGCCTGCTTGAAATAAAATGCATGATTGTGGCTGGGGTCCATCTTCTCCGGTTCAACTATTGCTTAGAGCAGGGGTTGGCAGAGTACTTTTTTGTTGTCTCGGTTCACTGAATTGTGCCATTGTGAGCTGCCTCAAATTAATTGCATTGTTTTGTCAGATATCTATTATTCCCAGTCAACCATTGCTGAGAGCAGGTTAAGAGAGTGAAATTGTTATGTGTGGTGCCTTTTTCCCCCTGTTCTTTCTGTCTAAAATAAACAGCACCGAGCAGTGGCCACAATCCATTATCCCCGGTCGACTATTGCTGCGAGCACATGTTACGAATAAGAGGTGCTACTTCACGGACTTAACCGCAATATTCAAGGGATTACAGTAATGTCTAAAAATAAAGAAAGCAAAGAAAAATTGGATTTATTTCTGAAATCTTAAATGCAACCTTCTTGTAATATTTAGTTAGAATTTTTTTATGTGAATCAAAATACTAATCTGGTTTTCACCTTCAGACGACCTTCCCAAACCCCAAATCACGGTGCAGCCGGAAACCAGCATAGCGGTCCTGGGCAGTAATGTGCGCCTGACCTGCACAGCCGCCAGCAGCAGTTCCTCTCCCGTCACTTTCGTCTGGCGCAAAGACCAGGAGCCGCTCCGGCACGCAGAGACCGAAAACTACGTGCGGGGAGCGCCACAAGATGGCACGTCCGACCGGACGGGCGGCGTGATGGAGTATACGACCATTTTGCACCTCCGGCACGTCACCTTCGCTCACGAGGGCCGCTACCAGTGCATCATCAGCAACCATTTTGGCTCCACATACTCCAGCAAGGCTCGCATCATCGTCAACGGTAGGATTTGACTTATATGCTCAAAAGTGCCAAAATAAATAAATAAATGGTTGAAACAAGAAACTTTTTACTCTGTCTGACATTTTTTTTTAAATTGAGTATCATGATTTTTGAACCATGTACTTATTGTTCTTTGAAATATTTCATGATAAAAGTGAATAGCTACATTACAGAACTGCCTACTATTTATCAAAATGTTTCTATTTCAAAAGGCAGTTTCTGTTTCTTGCACCTTGGCACTTTTGCGTTTCTACATTTCATTGTGTGTTTGTTATTATTTACAAGGAAACAGAAGCCAGCTATCTGTTAGTTGTCCAAGTATTTTACCCTGGTGGTCACACACAGTAAATTTAAAGATACAAGGGCTACAGCATATGGGCCATTTTCTTTCTCCAATAACTTACCAAGCATAATTTATAAATACATATACACATATAACATAGTACTCTTTTACTATTTTCTATGTATTATCTATTTTGATATATTTGATAATACTACTATTTTTATTAGTATATTTTTTCAATTATTATACTATTCTTATACTTTATAATTAAATATTTTTTGGGAAAAAGAAAGTGTTTTATATCCATTATATTATTTTTAAATTATTGTCATATATAAATATATATAAACGTGTACCGTAAATAAATATTATATATATATATATATATATATATATATATATATATATTTAAAATTACACTGTATACACACGCTACCGTTAAAGTTTTGGGGTCTACCATTAAAATTTACACTTTTGTATTAATCAAATGGATTTTAAAATAGATAAAAAGTACAATCAAGACATTGAAAACGTTAAATTATTTTATGGTCAACAAATGGAAATTTCGAAGCAACCCGAAACTTTTGGAATGCTATTGTGTATGTAACGTTAATCATAATACAGAAAGACCGCAAGAATTCAAATAAGAATATCATTATAAATCCAATACCTGATTTATTTATATATATATATATATATATATATATATATATGTTTATATATATATATTATATATATATATGTTTATATATATATGTTTATATTATGAATATGTTTATATTATGAATATAAATTATTTTTGCATCACAGCTAAATTTCAAATGTTGTTTTGAGTATATGCTATAAGGTGCTGCTAAAAGATCAGAGGGCCATAAATGGCCCCTGGGCTGTAGTATAGACACTTTGCGTTAACTCGTTTAATGCCATTGACGACTTACGGCATCCAATATTTTGACGGATTTTATGGTGAAAGAGTTAATACGTGTGCAATCACTTCACTTCCCCAAAATAAAACGCTCTTTGACATCGGAAAGATAGTCTTTTCACCGTCTCCGTGTGACCGAGGCGCAATTGACTTCATTTCGACACGCTGTTTTTTTTTCGTCTTTCACCCGCCCAAACAAAAGTCTTCTCTCTTTTGGCACTTTGTAACAAATTGATTTGACTCCATGACAGAAGCCATTTCTCCCACGCCGCCCCGCTTTGTCTATTCTTTGGGACTTTTCCGCTGACACTGAATTATTCTTCCATCCGTCATGCCGGTTTCATGCGTTAAAAACTATGGAGTAGCAATCATTCCAAGTGTAGAAATAAATACCTCTGCATATATAAATACACAAACATATACATAAATCACATTATACCTAAATGACATAAATGCCATTTTTTTCATATATGTAAGCATTTTGTCATTTATATTTTCCCGACGAAATGTAATTCAAATGAGGAGGCAGGTCCACTTGCCTAAACCTTTGATCTATTGGTTGATCAGTGATGAACAAATCAGCTATTGGTGAAAAGCTCAACCAGTTTGACCCACCCCCTCATTTGAATAACATTTTGTTGTAACAAAATTCACGAAGATTACACGATGACATACGTGACAAAATATGTGACGAAATACATGATTAATATACGCAACAAAATACACTGAATCACGCACAAAATATGTGATAGAAACACGCGGCGAATTATTTGACCAAATGCGCGACAAATTCACGCGACAAATTATGCAACATCATACGTGATGAATTACTCGAGGACATACACGAAAAAATGCGTGATGAAATAAATATGTTGTTAATCACACTACAACATGCATGACATAACGCACGACGAAATATGCAACACATTGGATGACATATTACACAAGATACACGACAAAATTCGCGACGAAACACGATGAGAAAAACACAACAAGACACAACAAATTAGGCGACAACATTCGAGATGAAATATGCGACGATATACACGACAAAATATACAACAGAATACGCGACAAATATCAAAATGTATAAATGACAAATACACATTGAAACACATGACAAAATGAAAAAATAAATGAATAGATTGCATTAATGTGTTTTTTGTCCTTAGTGCTGCCGTCTTTCGTCAAGACTCCTCGGGACAGCACCGTCCGAACGGGCCACACGGCCCGGCTGGAGTGCGCGGCCGAGGGTCACCCGGCACCCCAGATCGCCTGGCAGAAAGACGGAGGCACGGATTTCCCAGCCGCCCGCGAACGTCGCATGCACGTCATGCCCGACGACGACGTTTTCTTCATCATGGACGTCAAACCCGACGACATGGGGGTCTACAGCTGCACCGCCAAAAACACGGCCGGCACCGTCTCCGCAAACGCTACGCTCACCGTGCTAGGTAAGGATGATGATATGTTTATAAGTTTAAACTTTAGTAGAGACGGCAATTGATTTTGAAATTTCAAGGAGGACAGGGATAGAAGCCCTCAGATAAGAAAATCCCGTTCTAAAGGCCCTGCAACGTAAATTGGATATGATAGTCAAAACAACAAACAACAGTGCGCAATAACAGTCAAATTAATAAACTAGCATGTAATGTTCTTGGCAGGTGACCAAAATTCAAAACAGAATCAACTTATCAGTTGATTTTTTACTCATCTTTGGCCCCAAAACAAACTATTATATTATTATCTCATTAGTTTTTCGATTACTTATCTGATTAATCAAAGAATGGAGATTTAAAATGCTTTGATTTCAATCCTTGCATTTAAATTTCAAATTACCACTCCAGAAAACGTATTAATTAGGTTCATGATGCATTATAAAATTGGCAAAAACACTTTTATATAAACTTCATACCACCAAAATGGTGCACAAAACGTTTGCTCTGACTCACCAGAACAATATTTTATTTACAATCTGCATTTTTGGGGGAAAAAAAAAAAAAATGCAATCTGTCCAGTTTAAAATGTAAATGGTCTGCATTTCTATAGCGCTTTTCAAGTCAATGAAGACCTCCCAAAGCGCTTTACAATGTGCTTCACAATACCCATTCACACACACACACCCTCGTTTCGTATCATAAGTAACCGTTCCGAAAACAAATATGTATCAATTGTGACGTACTATTCAGTTTTTCCCCGACATTAGCAGAACGTTTTATTTTGACAGTCATCCTCGACTGTCATAGGAATGGGTGCAGAGGGGTTGTGAAAGGATATCGGAATGTTTGGACGCTTTCCAAGGGAAGGGCAGAGCACCTGTATGATGCGGCAGGGGTAAACCAGTGAAAGCTGTCACCCTGACCCGAGTGACACGTACGCTTTCTTGTGTCCCGTTTCATTTGGAGAGACGAAAGCATGACCAACTTGGGTGCTTAACTTCTTTGGGTGTTTAGGCATTTTGGATGTCCATGGTCCAAAAATTATATTTCTTTGCTATTTTTTTAAAAATTTTATTTGTTATTGTATGTGTTTGTCTTGTTGTCGGTCACCCCTCTTGAGTCAAGTCAAGTCAAGTCATTTTTATTTGTATAGCCCTAAATCACGAAGAGTCTCAAAGGGCTTCACAGATTATTACACTATATTACACAGAGTATTTTTCAGCCGACGAGAAGAGTAGGTTATTCATATGCTATGGAGTAGAAGTGAGTTTTAAGTTTAGATTTAAACATTTCCACTGAGGTTGAGGGATATGAACAGGGTAGATATAATATATATATATATATATATATAGATATATAGATATATAGATATATAGATATATAGATATATAGATATATATATATAGATATATATATAGATAGATAGCTGTCAATGTTTACTGTCAAGAAACTGAAATTGTGATTTTAAGATTTTCTAATCCGAAAGGTATTCTAAAAGTCAATTTTAGTAACTTTTGGCGATTAATTTGAGTTAATCGAATATGAACGTTATCATTTGTTGGCTCTGGTATCAGCAAATGTTTGCTGTTGAGAAACAAAAAAAATCGGATAAATATGTTGTTTTAACCCTTTGACTATCTTAAAATAAAGCAACTTTTGTTATATTGGGCAATTAAATGATTTTCTATTAATCGATTTGTTGTTGTCGAACCAAAGTTGATTTCCCTCCACCCCACTTCTTATAAATAACTCACAGACGGTAAGCCTTAGAATGGCCGTCTTTATATTTTTCTTTTCCTCTGCAGCTGCGGCCTTGCTGCGGGTCAGAGGCAAAGGTCGGCGTGGGGGGAGGTCAAAGGGCACAGTTGGGCGAGCCACAGAGGGACGTTTGTTGCGCGGTCCCGAACCATCCCCCCAAACGCACCTTGGACGCTGTTAACCCGAACGCTTCGAAAACCAACCGAGCTCACGGAAAATGGGCAAGAAAACCTAAGATAATATTGATAGTGCGACGCTTCACTCGGGCGGGTTAAGTGAGATCTTTTAATCTGCGGGTTTCTCACTGTGAGAGGAAGTTCTCAGCGGCCTGAGAAACGCTTGCGTTGGTGCGCTCGAACCACTGGCACGCATCGTTGCTGCGGAAACGCTTGAATTATCGCTCTCCGGAGGCTTTTTGTCTGGAGAGGAATCCTCTTAGTGACAAATGAGAGTGTGATCTTAACAATGGTTGTGCGATACCAGGTCTTTTTCACACCGATCCTAGTGCGAGTATTCCCCTTTTTCTGAAAACGAATGGTAGTTTGAGTTTTTCCTCCTTTGCTGGCAAAACCAATACAAACTGATACTGGTATCGGGCATCTTTACAAGTAACTTTAACACCGGGCTGTTTACAACTGCTTTAATTAAAAGCAATAAATGTTTTAAAATATCGGAATAATCTTTTCCAATGACATTTTCTCGTTCCACTTGCAGCACATTGTTCTCATTTCATAAAAAACAGGACTATTGTAAGAATATTTAAAGGGGATTTAAGATGAACATTTTGGATTCTAATAAAAATATTTTTGGAAATAATGACTGGAAAATTAATTTAAACAGGTTATTTTTGTATCAGCAATATATTTGGAATACATTTTTAAATAAAATCGTTTTGTATTGTAATAAAAATTATTCCTCAAATAATCACCTAAATGATTCAAATACACCATGAAAATATTTTCAGTTATAAAAATTATTTTGGCCATAAACTGTAAAATAATTAGAAAATGATCAT
This sequence comes from Urocampus carinirostris, assembly GCF_059441175.1. Taxonomy (NCBI): domain Eukaryota; kingdom Metazoa; phylum Chordata; class Actinopteri; order Syngnathiformes; family Syngnathidae; genus Urocampus; species Urocampus carinirostris. The sequence continues at coordinate 30,475,636 of NC_142354.1, read as the reverse complement.
TAGAAGACATGTTTAAATTATTCAAACTCTCAAAAGACAAAATTCTTCAAATAGTTATATTTAATAGTTTGTGATAAAAATTATGTATGGAAAAACAATGATGAAATATAAAACTATTTTAATTGATACTGTATTTAAATGTTTAAAATCATTATTGTAGAATATCACCTTAAATTTGGGTTTATTTTGATAAATGTTCTTGGAATAAATTCAAAAATAATTATTAAATGATAATGAATAAGAAATGATTAATAAGCATAATTATGAAATATTTAAATGACTAGAATCATTCTAAAGATGCATCGTAACATGACATTTTTTAATGCTTTCAAATATTTTTCGGATAAATTGTCAAAATAATTATAAACAAATGGAAATACAATAATGGAAAATAATTACAAAATGATAATTATGAAATATTTTTTTAAATGATTAATCTAATTATTAAAACATTTAGATTATAAAAATATTTCTCGAAATTAATCGTAATTTTGAATATTCAAATAGTTCAATTACCTGCAATAGTTTTTTTCTTATTTTAAGTGTTTTTATTCATCAAACTGAGACGACCTAGTATTAAACTTCACTATTTTTCCGCTAGAACTTTTATATTTTAGCTTAAGTTAAAGAGAATGTATAATAAATTGGAAAATAATAATTGCAATGCTCTATGTTATCACTCCGTTCTGCACACTCAAGGATCTTGTGAGTGGGCGTGACCACGTTTACTAAGTGCAGCGCGATGAAAATGGAACACATGAAAGGAGAACTGCTTCTGATGGTGACCTTTCTATGAATGTCTCTATTCCCTGTAGAAACCCCCCACTTGGCTCAAGACCTGGAGGACCGCAACGTGGTAGTGGGCGACACGGTGGCCCTTCAGTGCAAAGCGCTAGGGAGTCCCCCTCCCCGCGTGACCTGGTTGCACGACGACCAGCCCCTGGGGCCCTCGGAGCGCCATCATTTCACACCCGGCAACCAACTTCTGGTGATCGGGGCCGCCACCTTAGAAGACGCCGGCCGCTACACTTGCCTCATGTCCAACACGCTAGGCACCGAGCGGGCGCACAGCCAGCTGCTGGTCACCCGGCGCCGAAGCCCCTGCGCCCCCGCCGCCGGCCTCAGCACCGTCACCGTGGGCATCGTGGTCATCGCCGTGGTGACCAGCATCGTGGTCACATCTCTGGTGTGGGTGTGCATCATCTACCAGACCAGGAAGAAGAGCGAGGACTGCAGCGTCACCAACACAGGTAGGACGACGATCCGGAGGGTTCGGGATGGAACAGGAAGTACGTTGGCGGGGTTTGGACGGGTGCTTGAAATCCTTCATATTGTTTTTTTAAGGAAAATGCTTGAAATTGTTGCCATTGCCAGATTTCATGGCGGTCTTACTATAAAGACCACGGAATAAAGGAAGTATTTTTTTTGGTGGGCTGTCATTATGGTGTTGTAATAGCTTCTTAATCACTTAAAAAATGGCTTTCAGCTCCTCAGATTTTTGTTCTCTAATAATGTATTATCAATAATCATAAAGTAATTATTTAGTAATTAATAATTTCATGTTTTGCAGGGGATCCCTGCAAAACACATGAAATGTACATTAAGATATTTACCAAAAAAATGGTAAAATACAAAACAATTTTAGCTTTTCACACTGAACCGATTTAAAGTCGAACAACAACACAAAATCACTGAAAATGCAAAACAATAAAATGAAAAAATATAAATATTCAGTGCCATAAATAAAAAGGAACCATATACAATTCTATTTTAACCACTTTAGAGACAGATCATCGGAAAAACAAGAACAGCAGTCTCTAAGATTACAAGATTGAACGCACTCTGCTTCGGAGCAATCAAGATCTTTAAAATGAGTCCAAAATGGGCTCATTTTTCTGCCTTTTATTATTACAGTACTTTTTTGTTTTGTTTCCTGTATTGTACACAATTTTTACCCATAGAGCCCTTTCTGTGTTTGTAAACAATTGTAATGTAGCCAAGCTGCGCGTTCATTGTTAAAGCATAACGGCAGAATTCATGTCAGTTTACAGCAGCCCATTGACAAAAAATATTGTTGGTTATAGATAGGAAGAGCTCAAAATAGCCCAGAATATGTGCTTAGGACAAAGTTAGGGATTTTATTTTAGTCATCAAAGCCAGAAAAGAACATTCTTTTTGATCTGTGCTGGATACCTTCATTTGAAGGTACTGGAAAAATTGGCCTTGAAAGAAAAAAAGTGCTTGAATTTGGCCAGGAAAAAGGTATACTAACCTTGCATTCTTTTAGGGACCTGAAACTGTGATTTGAGGATGGGTTTTATCAAAAAAAGTATGTAGGATTCATTTACTTTAAAAACGTCCAGTGATTAATTTCAGTTCATCAAATATCAACTTGTCAATTTGTTACACCTCCAATAATTATTGGTGAATGATTTCCGCTAAAGACGGAAACTGATTTGAAGAATTCTGTTATCACAAGGTATCAGAAAGATGAATCAACTTTAATTAATAGCGTCTTGTGATTAATTTCAAATCAAATATTAACTGCCGCTTCATCAACACAGGCAAAGCTACACAATATCTTGTTCAGAAATCGAACATGGAATCCATTTGACGACGTCAACATTTGGTCAATGTTTGTGAAATATTCATCGACTTTAATCAAATATGAACTTCATTGTTATAGCTTTAAAAGTTAGCGAAAAATGTGGACTGTTTTTTTGTGGTGCGAATAATTTGAGTTAATCAAATATGAACTACGTTTGATCCAGATTCAATAACTCTTGGCGAATGTTTTCTGTTAAGAATTTTTAATCCAAAAGGTAACCATAAAGCTTAATCGTCTTCAAAAACATCTGGCAATTTTTTTGAGTTAATCAAATATTAACTTAAATGATTACCGGCAAATGCTGCCCGGTAAAAAACTTGTATTATGATTTAACATTTTTTTTAATCCAAAAGTATTCAAAACAATAATCCTATTAAATAACGTTTGGCAATTTGAGTTAATCAAATATTAACTTTTTTTTTGTTTTTTTACGGCTCTAAAAACGATTAGCAAATGTTTACTGTCAAGAAACTCAAATTGTGATTCAAATTGTTTTGAATCAAAAAGTATCCAAAAAGAATAATTGTCTTTACTAACGTCTGGTGACTAATTTGAGTTAATCAAATATTACCTCGATTATTTATTACGGCCCTAATAATTACTGGCAAATATTTTAGGGTGAGGAACTGAAAATCGGATTTAAATATTTTTTAAAAGTATTCAAAAAAATGAACCCACTGGCGATTCATTTGAGCTAATCAAATGTTAACGGCGACGTCACGTATGTTTCGACAAGTTCGGGAATCGAACGTGGATCCATATTGACGCCCACTCTCCCCGACAGATGAAACCATCGTCCCCCCCGACGTTCCGAGCTACCTTTCCTCCCAGGGAACCTTGTCCGAGCGCCAGGACGTGTGTATTCGAGTGGAGACCGCCGGCGGGCCTCAGGCCAACGGGCACATCGGCAGCTCTACAGGTAGGGTGACTCGTCAGACCGCAATATCAATAGTCCAGAGAATGTTTCCATTTTTAAAGTAGTCTTATTGATTCGAAGGGCTGCACAGAACATTTGCAGCAAATTGGTATCATTGTTGACTAGAGGTCGACCGGTTATCGGCACCCAAATTTGGGAGATATTGTTATCGCGATATTAGGAAGCTGATAACAAGCGAAACAGTGGAGCTGAGCCTATTTTTTTTAGAATAGAAGAGAATATACTTTTATTGTCATTGTTACAAAATGGGTTGAACATATTGTGACAACGAAATTGGACGTGGCACTCCAGTTTACATTTTACAGTGAGGATAAAAGTAAACAAAGAAGATAAAGGAACAAAGAATATGTTTGTATTCTTCTTGTTGCAGGCTTTGTTTTTCTCCGGGAGGGGGTGAGGGACAGACAGAGATGGCTGGATCCAACTAGGTGGGGGGAGGGGGGAAGCTCTGTACGCATGTTTGATGTTACTGTACACACGGTCCAGCGTTTTTTTCCCCTGGCTGCTCAGTCCACGTATTAAATGAATTTGGGAAGTACAGTCCTTAAGCATGCCTGATTGAAGTCGCCGGCGACGATAAAAGCTCCGTCGGGGTGTGCAAGCTGCTGTTTATTGATGGCAGCGGGCAGGAAATGTAGCGCTATGCTAATGTTAGCATCTGGTGGAACGTAAACCACAATCACAATGACCAGTTAGGTCTCTCTGTAGATAGAAGGGTCTACACGATACTGCTAGAAATTCTATATCGAGTAAGCAGTGTGTGTCAATGATTCGGCTGTTATTACAGCGCATAGTCCCCCACCCGTTTTTACCGGAGTCTCAGTCGTGCCGGTGTAGCGTGCGTCCTGCTAGTTGGACTGCGGCGTCGGGGAAGCCTAGACTCCGTGATGACAAAAATACTGCAATTTCTGACGAAGCTGTTGTTGGCGATCCGCAGCTCGAATTCACTCATTTTGTTGACGATGGATCTGGCATTGGTCAAGAACATGCTCTGAAGCGCTGGTCTGTTGTGGTAGCCTTTTTAGCCTAGGCCCGACCGGCAGCTTCGCTTTTACTTTTGCTCCCTCCTCCGTCTCAGTTGTTGTCGGAAGGCAGATCACCCAGGGAGATCCCAGTGGTCTCTGTATATCCCTCGGGATGTTGTGGATGTTATTGTAGTCGTGAAAGGAGTCGAAGGGAAAATATGAGGGATAAAAGAACACTGAAAACAAAAAGTTTTCTTCTCCTGCTTCTGTCTATGACGCCTTCTGAAAGAAACTGGGGAGGAGCCTCTGTCGCAGAAGCCCTTACTCTGCACTGTCTGCAGTCACAGGCTGAAGTGAAAATTAAGTCTGTCACGAATATATTCATATCTGCAAATAATTATCACATTCGCAATTAGCGTCTTTATTTTCTCCACCCCCCTTGTAATCACCGTTGAATAAAATGTCAAGAAACTATCGACGTGTAGCACAAACAGCAAAACATTGGGTTTGCCTAATTTCCCTAAATAATCTGAGGTAAGATCGGGCCTAAAAACATTCAGCCCGACTCGACCCGAGTCGCGGGTATATAAACCAAACACGAAGCTTTACTTCGGCTGTGTGTACTTTAGCGCCGAACCGTGCGTTTCATAATCTGCAGATTCTATGCTGCAAGTAGTGAAAAATTTGCCCAAAAACCAGAAAGTTTGTAAAGCTTTTAAGCTATTGGCAAGAATTAGAAACGACTTCTGACGTGAGGGAGGTGGAAGGAGGAAGCCGCGCGTCATTCACCCCAACACAGAGGAGGAATATTTATTTGGATTTAGTGATTTGGAGTTAAACTGATAGTTTAGTAAGAATTTTCTTTACCTGAATAATTACTTGGGTAAAAGTAAGAACGTGCTGTGCAGATTCTCCTCAAAGGGAAAAACAAAAAACAAATGCGAGAGACAGAGAGAACCCTGACTTAATGATTGACATTTTAAGGGCCCAAGCTCTAATCTAATTCCCCTTCAAACTCAGACTTTCCTGCCCTTCCTATAGAACAAGAGTCGTGATCGTAGTCTGTATAACAAGTTTATTAAAAATATGATTGGCGAGGTTAAAACAAAAAAGCCATCATCGCCAACACTGGAGGCAACCCAATGTAGCCAAACGCGACTCGTTTCACAGCTTTGGGGTGATAATATCGCTTTCCTTTTCCACAGACAACCGCACACAAACATCTTCCAGTCGTTAAACACATTAATTCAGTCATTTAACTATGTAATGACTAATAAAACGATAAACAATCGACCTCCGTGTTCTCAAACACAAGCTGTTTTATCACCAAGAAGATAAAAATTCAGTATCACAAAAATCAGTTTCCATTAATAATTGTTTTAATGGTTTATAGATAATTCATCAAAATATGACAAGAAGCAAATACATAATTATCAAAATACATGATAATGTGGTTCCAGGAATCAAATGGACTGAACCATTTCGAGGCAATGGAGTTTCTCCGACACTGCGTTGTTCACAATTTTTGATTTCAGCTCGCGTTTATCATATTTAAGTTTATCCCGATCTATATTAAGGAAAAGAGTTTAAAAAATGCTCTCATTTTGGGGTGCTTGAGTCTCCCAAAAACGGGCTGGTTACGCTAACATTCACAACCATGACTAGTAGTACACAAGTAGGCAATAAATAGGGTACTATATTAGCCATGTGCTATGATTTATTGCGGGGGTGTCAAACTCATTTTAACTCAGGGGGCCACACGTTAGAACAAACATTCTGTCGGGGGCCTGACTAGTAGATTCAAGGGAAAGAAATAAGAGAGAGAGGGAGGGAAAAGGAGAGAGGGCGGGACAAAGAAAGAAAAAGGGAGAGGGAGAGAGCGTGAGAAACAGAAGATAAAAAGTCGTGAGAGAGGGGGAAAGGAAAGGAAGAAAGAAATCCAAAGAGAAATGGAAAGACAGAAGGAGAGAAAAGAGAAAAGAAAGCACAAAGGGTATGAAGAGAGAAAGAGAAAAGAAAGAAAAGGAAAAAAGGAAGTTCGAGCAAAAAAGGGTTAAAAGACACAGAGAGAAAGAGACAAAGAGCAACAAAAGAAGAGAAAGAGGGACACAGAGTGAAAGAGACAGAGTGGGAGAAAAGGGGTGGAAAAGAAAGAGAGAGAGAGAGAAATACAAGTACAGTGACTTTGTTCGAGGCACCTGGCTTTGGCAACATCAAGTTGACATATTTCAACCTGCAGCTTGTTTTTCTCTTGCGCTTCTCTGAGTGTTGTCTCGTGGGCCAGATACAATCCCTTAGCGGGCCTGATCCGGCCCGCGGGCCGCCTGTTTGACACCTGTGCCTCATTGTAATGCAGGCTTATTGTATGAAGTTGTTGACTAATGGCTGTAACCAGGGCACCTTTGTGACAGAGAGCCTGGTTTTATTGGATTTCCCCGAGTAAACCACCACACCTATTACTCATGTTAGTTAGTTAGTGTTGAAAGTCTAATGTATTTAGAACAAATGTTCTTTGTTTATTTTTGTATTCTTGAAAATTTCTTAAGCCAATTTTTTAGCTTGTACAACAAATGGACATCGACTCCAAATATTGATTATCGGCCTCCTCCGAATACTAATAATCGCTATCGGCATTGAAAAACCCGTAATGGCCGATCCTTATTATTGACTGCCAGCACCTTTTAGAATCATCATTTGTCACTTTTTTGTGATGTACTTTAACTTGTTTATAAACAAAATCAGCATGAAACGTGCAATTTTCGGACACGCAAGCAAATGACATTCAATTTGAACATTTTAATAAAATAAATTTAATTGCCTTATTTGTTTTACATTATATATATTTTTTTAAAAATAAATATTTCAAGAAATTCCATCTTAATTTTTTTTTCTTCAGTGTGAAAATATAGTAACGATTTTTTTTTTTTAACTATTTTTCTTATTTATGAAAAATATACATTAATAAAAATACTGTATATAGTTAAATAACAATCCATAAAATATTTAAGTGAAATGTAGGAAAATAATAATTCGATTTCCATTTAAGTCTTATTTTTTATATTTATGAATACAATTGATGAAAAATATGGTAAAGTGCTAAAAATAATCCTTAAAATGTTAATGATAAATATTACACTTACATTTTAAGGATGATCTTTTCCCCATGATTAAAAACATGTTTATTAATGTGTTGTAAATTTATCAAGTCCGCATTAAAATATTTACGTAAAAATGTAGATATATAGATATAGATGTATAGATAGATGGATATATATATATATATATATTTTAAGGATGATCTTTTCCCCATATTATTAAAAACATGTTTATTAATGTATTGTTAATATATCAGGTCATCCTTAAAATATTAAAACTGATGTTTACATTTTCCCCATTTACAATTTATTTTTCTAAATATAGTAAAAGACATTTTTTATTGAACTATAATACAGTAAAACTAATGGGTGAGATTGTATTGGATTCTTTCATGTATTTTTCTATAAAAAAAAAAAGCTTGTTTTTAAGTTAAGAATATTGTAAAGAATTACTTAAAATGAGCAAGATGATATCATTAGATTTTTTTGTTTACACTGCCTTTATTTTCCAAACCGAACTCCCAACGGACTTTGCAATTTCCTCCCAGGTTTCGAAGGTCCCGTCATGTGCTCGGAGTGCATGGACCCCGGCGATCACTACTCCAAAGACCCGGACTACCAGGTCCAGGCCTTTGCCCCGGGGGTCCTCACCGAGTACCACCAGCACCCGGCCCCCCCGCCTTACTCGCGCTGCCACCCGGAAGAAACCATTCCCGTCCGCAACGGGAAACTTCACGAGGAGCGCCGCGCGCCGCCAGAGAATCCGTTCCACCGGGAAGGTAAATTCCATCCCCGGATTTCTCGCTTACGCGTGGAGGCGGATGCCGGATCTCGGATTCGTTGATCGCTCGCCTCGACTTGTCCTGCTCGCTACAGAAATGCTTTACACTGACTTTTCCACCGTTAGCAATGTCGTTTTTTTTGTGGCAGTACAGCGTGACCACATTAAGAGGTGTACTGTTGTTTTCTTGCAACCATATATATTTATTTTTATTTAATTTTTTTTTTTTTGCTAGAATAAACAGTAAATTTCACTACAATTGCGAGTAATTTAGTTGCAGTTTCAATCCCTCTACTTTTGTTATTAGTACAGAGGAAAGTTACAGGTAATGGACTCAGATTGTGATAGTAAATTTATCCATTTTTAACCAGCATCAATTTTAAATCCGACCGCTTTTGCGAGTAAAAAAGTCGCATGTTCAATCTCCATGCGAATTTCGATTTTGTTCGTGCCGAAGGAAGTTACACGTTGTGCGACCAGATTGATTTCTTTTTGAATAAGCATATACTGTATATTTAGCTGCATTTGCGGGTAATTGAGTCGCATTGTACAGGCCTATACTAAATATTAGTTTTTGCAGAGGGAAGTCACAGGAAATGCAATCACATTGTGTTTTACTGGCATGAAGTATAAATTGGCTGCATTTGCGAGTAAATAATTAAGATTGTGTGGCATGTATAAATATATCGTTATTACAGGCATGTATTGTTCATTTGGCAGCATTTGTGTGTAAATGAGTCACATCATTCAGACCTAGACCAAATTTGGTTTTGCTTATTGTTGGCATTAGGGGTTCGGTGTCTTTTCCCAAGGACACTTTGACATTTGACTCTTGATGAATCAAATCTTAGACCTCACTGGATATCTATCTATCTAGCTATCTCTCTCTCTCTATATATATATATCTCTCAATCTACATATCTCTATATCTCTCTATATATCTATCTCTCTATCCATCTCTCTATATATCTATTTATAGATATATCTATCTATAGATATAGATATATCTATATCTATAGATATATCTATAGATATAGATATATCTATATCTATAGATATCTATAGATATATCTATATCTATAGATATATCTATATCTATAGATATATCTATATCTAGATAAATTTTTCTTTTAACAAGTATAAGATAAATTTAGATGCATTTGCGGGTCAATTAGTCACATTTTCCAGGCCTACACCAGATCTAACTTATCGTTTCTACAAAAGGAATTTACGGGTAATGCACCTCCATTGTGTGGCCTATAAATTTGGCTGCATTTGCGAGTAAACAAATCGGTTTTGACCCTTATTCTCAATACTAATTTTTGTTTTAGGAATGAACTGAAATGCATTGTGTCACCAGATTTATTTATATTCGATTTAGTACAATTTGTAAATTTGAGTTAATATGCAGGTAAATCAGTCGCATTGTCGATAATCCATTTTTTCAAAACTGCAGATGGAAGTTACATGTAATGCAGTCATATTGTGTGAGTAGATAAATATATGATGAATTTGCAAATGACTCGCCGATGGAGCTTCGTTTTGAATCTCGATCCCTGACCCATCTCATTTTTCCATCTTCCTCCCAGCCAACACGACGGTAGAAACGTCCGAAACGTACACGTCGCAAGAGGATTCTTTCCACCCTCCGGTCAAGCTGGCAAGCCGAGGACATCTAGACAAAGTCTCCGAACCTGAACTCAGACAGACTCTGCTTTCTAACGGGCACGCCGTTCGGGACGAGAGCGCCCCCTATGAGGAGAACCGCCAACTCTCACTGGACTCCTTGTAGCTGCATGGACCTTTTTTTTTTTTTTAGTTTTGAATAGTTTGCACTGGGAAACAAACTGCTACCTCATATCGAGGCCAATCGTGGTGGATCTTGGGGGGGCCCGGAGGATTCGGACTTTGAAGGCGGAGCTTGAGTGGGTGGCGTCCCATCTGAGCGTATGTGCTGTACATAGATTAAAAGAAAACCTTCTGTTAGGAGGTAAAGAATTCTAGCTCTGAAAAATGTGACTTGCATTTGAAGCAAATACAGTGCAGTGAAAAAGTGCGTGAACTGTGAGGATTTTTATTTTTCTACCTTTTTTTATAATCATACAGGCCAAGTATTCAATTCTCAAGTAAACAAAGGAAACAAACATTAATACAATTTGTACTTTGAGTTCTTAATCAAAAGTGGGCCAAATGAATAGGAACGTCAATCTCTTCTGTTAAATAATCTTAATTTAATTGCAGGTAATATTAAACATTTTTTGGAGAAGATCTTGAACGGGTGGCAGTTTTATCATTCCTGTCCATGGCATGGAGATGTAAAGCAGCCCCAGATGATTTCTCCTAAAAATTACTCTCCCCCAAAAAAAAAAAAAAAAAAAAAGGGGCATGGTTCCGTCCTCACATGGGTCGTCAGGGAATCACCTCCTGTGATGTGTCTAGGGGGAGTAAAACCTGACCCATCCCTATCAACACTGGTTTTCGATAAAACAACAGATACCGGTACCAGATTACATGGTATAAAGTACCAGGAAAAGCTTTCTAATCTTACTCCGATACAGCATTTTCATAATCTGGTCACCGTTAGTTTTCGTTGTAAAGCGTCATCCTGCTAAACCATACTTCAAACTAGATCCTAAACCACTGGGAAAAACCATTTTGTCTCAGGATTTTGAGTATAACATACAGTACATGCAACCACTTTTTCACGGCACTGTGGACGTAGGAAAGCATGTACAGTACGTGCACGTGCGGGGGACATTAAGACTGTACATAAGAGTTTTCTTATATATCTTTTACAAAAGAATATTTGGATTGATGTGCATGGCAACAAAGGAGTGATATTTTTATTCAAAAGACAAAAACAACAAAAATTGTATTTCAGCATTTACCAACCGTCAGCTGTGGTGCCTTATTGTGTGCTCAAAGAAAACAAACTATAATAATTATGCTCACTTTCACTGACACTGGTACACGATTGCAAACACTCGATTGCACTTGAATGTTTCCTTTCCTCTGAAACGATTTCACCTGTCCAATGATTGACAACTTTTCTTACCCACTGATGTTGTTGTACGAAGGATGATCTTTGTGTCGAGGAGATTGGCGCCAGCCAACGTAAAAGCATGCTAGCTTTCTCCGCGTGCAGCAGTTACGTTGTCACTGCTGTAAAGCGGATTTACAAAAGACCGAGATTGCAAGTTGTGAACTTCAACTGTTAGGGTCACAAATAAAGAAGCGAAGAGTGCCAAAATGTAACAAAATCTTGCTACGCATCTTGTTAAAGGATTTTCCCATTTTTTTTTAGAATAAGGTGTCATCATTTGTGCCAACTATTCCTTAAACAACATTTTCATAATTTAATATTCTATAATCTGAAATTTGGGGGCATCAGAATATACTAATGATTATTTTTCATCTTTTTATTTAAAAAAAAAATTAAAGTTGGGTTGGATGGACGGTGTGATTCTAAAGATCAATTCATCATGTCTGCCCTTTAGTCCCGCCTCCATTTTTGAGAAACATTTCCAAAGTTCTAAATTCAATGGATTCGTACATTATGATACAATGTCATTCCCATGGTTTTATTTACAAGGTGTACGCGTGATCCTGAACATCGATTTGTCATGTCTGTCCTTCAGCCCCACCTTGTTTTAGTAATTAAATATTTTATATTTTAGGGTGTCGTAATTAATAATTTAAATTTCATTCCCCTGGTTTAGTTTTAATTATACATTAAAATTGGTGGGTTGGTCCTGTGCTTGATTTATAAAGCTGATTAGTCATGCCTGTCCTGTAGCCCCACCTCTTGTGCTAATTTCATTTGCACGTTTAAAAAATAGATAAATCATCACAGTTGATGGATTACTCATGTCTGTCCTGTAGACCCCTATTTTTCTTTTGAATTTTTTAGCGCATCATACGTATCAACGACATTAATTTCATTTTATGGTAATTCAAAATAAAAATGTGTGGGGCCCGTAGCTTGATCTTTAAAATCCATTAGTCATGTCTGTCCTATATACCAGCCTCTTAACGTTTGATCGACAGGAGTCATTTTTCCGTAAACCAAATAAAGACGCCATTAAGGATGAAACGGTACATAAAAGTAATGATGTATTAAATACAAATTATTTTGTCATTAAACATTTATAAAAATAGATTTCAAGTACATATTTCATTATAAGGTTTTATGAAGTATTATCTGTATATTAGGCAAATGTTTTTGTTGCGTTTTGTCACTCTTGGGCTTCCGTACGAAACAACCACAGGTGTCGTTCAACGTTAATTTATTTGAAAACACATTGAATGTCCGTCTTACTGCCATGCTATTGAAGTGTCCAATAAAATCTCTTTGGCTTCACCGACGCGATTCCTCGTTTCGTTTTGAGTCCCGGCAGCCGAGTTAGCCTTTGAGTCTTGCCGGTGACGGTGAATTCATCGAACCAAATGGAGCGTAAACGGCATGCCGAGAACGGAAGGCCTTGATCTCGGAGGCGCACACGTAGCGTAATTTCCAAACAGGAATCTTTCCCCATGCCGCAGAGACGTTTTAGCCCCTATGCGGGCCTTTTTTTCGAATCCGAGCGACGGGGTCGGTCGACTCGGGCTCGGTTGACGTGAGGTCCTGCAGGCGGCGGCCATTGTTGTCGGACAACCTGGTGACAAGCGGCGTGACAAACAATCGCACCTGTGCGGTATCGGTCTACAGCAGTGCTGGGAACGTTACTTTGAAAATGTAATCGAGTGACTCACTACTTCTTCCAAAAAGTAACTAGTTTACCAGGTAAAGTGACCATTTCCCTCACTTTTAAAATAAGTGGTTAAATGTCAAAGAATTTTGAAATTTACCGAACAAATACAAAACACCGCAGTGACGTCTTTGACCAGGGTTTGCTTATAAAGATTCATACTACTTTTAGAAACATTTTTTTTTGGCCCGGCTCTTTTGGGTCCCAAACATCTCTTCAAGTTGTTTTTGTTGCTTTAATCCATACCAATTATTTTGTTACAATGCACGGAATGACTGAAAAAGGGAGAACTAAAGCCGAAAAGACAAAAATGTGAATCAAAGTTACAAAAACAAGTGAGATAAAAGAAAAAAAACTCACATTTTCGTGACTCAGCCCTCATTTATTTGCCTTTCTTTTCGGTGCATGAGTAAATACCATCCTCAATCGCCATCAAACTATCGTATAAACTATATATGGTGACCTTATCCGAAAAGATGTCACGTAAACAACTCTGAGGAGAGCGGGAAACTGTTTGTGGGAGCAGCCACCGTGGGCAATCTGCGCCCAAAGTAACTCACCGCTTTTGACCGCTAGTAATGGTGGAAAAACTCATTAGTCAGATTACCCTGATACTGATAAAATAAAGGCATTATTTATAACGCCGTTATTGCCAATAATGTTCTATAGAACAATTGGCTCACTCAACCATTAAAACACTCCAGTTAAAAATGACTCATCACTGGTTAACTATTTTCAGAACCGGTGCTAGGTTGACTAAAAGTGTACTAAAGGGCTACTTGATGACCAAGTACCACGTTGGTGTTCTACAATTAATTTTTTCGATCCCTGGCAGCTTTTTGTTGCCGTTTTCGTGTGGCCGCGTTCCAATACATTATCTCTAATCGTATGTTACTACGGCTGGGGACCGGCAGAGCAGACTTGTCAGGCCTGGCGGCTGTTTTTTTGCTGTTATTGCCATCTAAAATGAAGTGCACCCGTGGAACCACAATCCAATTTCCCTGATGACTTGTTGCTGCTAGTAGGGACTAGCAGAAGGCACTTTTATCAGAGGTGTGCCGGGCGACTCTAGCTGAACACATTTGTCTATTAATAGCCGCAGAGTGTGCCATTGTGGCCTGCCTAAAATGAACTGCACTGTTTTGGCAGTGATCTTTTATCCCCAGTCAACTATTGCTAAGAATGCGGGACCGATAGAGCAAGGGTCTTTTTTCATTCTTTCTTCCTAAAATGAACAGCACCTGGGCAGCTGTGATCCATTATCCCCAAGCGAGTATTGCTGAGAGCAGGGGCTGTCAGACCATATTTTTATTTTTCCGTTCGGGCTTCTATTGCAAGTCTTTGGCTCGCCTAAAATGGGCTGCATTGTTTTGATAGCAATATATAATATCCCCAGTCGACTATTGCTGAATGTAAGGGCCGAGATAACAGATTTGTGTCAACCGTTGCAGCTCTTTTCCCCTTTTTCTTTTTGTCTAAAATGAACTTCACCAGTGTGGCCGCGATATATTACTCCTGGTCAACTATTGCTGCAAAAAGGAGCATGCGTTACAACTGGGGATAATCATGGATTTTTACATATCAAAGAAAGGTTTAGGACACCATTAACAGCAATAAACATGGCAATACAGTTGATATTTTATCAAGTTGGCTCACGTGCCAAAAATATTCAAATAAATAACGCACATGTGCACAAAAATAAGTTGAATAAGCACAACAATTGCTTATTTAAAAACCCTTCCCAAAAAGACACGCGATTTTCGTCGGAATTAGAAAAAGGCCTTCCTGCTAAGAACAGTCCTTGGGTACAAAAAGGTCTGGGGTCGATCCTCAGGACAGGATGGTTTGCCGCACTTTCTCGTAAGCTCCCAAGAAAATGAAACCCCCCAAGCTGATGAAGGTCATCCTCGGGATGCTTCCTGCAAAAAGCCTGAAAATAATGAAAACAAATATAAAATCAAAAATGGACAATAGCGAAAAAGTTGACCTGAATTATGAACAGTTGTTTGATTTTTGTTTTTTTGTTTTTCATCTATCCATCCATTATCTGCACCGCTTATACTCGTTAGGGTCGCGGGGGTGCTGGAGCCCATCCCAGCTATTTTTGGGCAGTAGGCAGGGGACACCCTGAACTGGTTGCCAGCCAGTCGCAGGGCACGGGGACAAGACAACTCACTCTCTCATTCACACCTAGGGACAATTTGGACCGCCCATTTAACCTGACACGCATGTTTTTGGAAATGGGAGGTAACCGAAGAGCCCAGAGGAAACCCACGCAAGCACGGGGAGGACATGCAAACTCCACACAGGAAGGTTCGATCTCAAGTGTGCCGCGGACGCGCTAACCACTCAGCTGCCGAGCCGCGCCATTTTGATTTTAAGATAAATCAATTCTGTGCTCTCAAGCCTGTCCTGGTTACTTGGAGCAGTTTTCCAGAAGACAACATCCCCCAACCACCACCCGCCATAGAACACAAATCTCCTCCCACAATTCCCTCACACCCAATTTTTAGGGGATTTTTCCTATTTTTCTTGTGGTGTCATTCAAAATCTCAGCGGGCTGTCTTGATGCATCCTGGCTCATTTCTATTTTTATTTCATCATTCCATGTCCCCCAGCCACCCAAAACATAATTTGCTTACATTACAGGCTCTCAATATTGATATTTTCTCATCATTTTCGGTCAATTTTCCTGGATTATATTTTTGTAGAAATAAAGACAAATTGTACCATAAAATTCGGACTATAAGCCGCGACTTTTTTCCTAAACTTTCAACTTGTTATGTTGCAGCTAATTTATGCATTTTTTTCTCTATTTTTTTCTAGGACTTTTTCATGCATATGGTATTTTTCTATTTTGATTGGTAAAATATAGTAAAATTCAAAAAATAAAACAAATAGTAAAATCAGCAAAAATAATAAATTTTAGCCACTTTTTCTAAATAGAATCTCATAATTATCTTTAAACATGAAAAATCCTTTTGAAAATACACAGAAATGTCCAATATGGCATAATTTTCTTATGAATCATTTATGCTAATTTCCATATCTTAGTAATTATATAGATATATATGTATGTATTTTGTTTATTGAAAAGCATTTTAATTTAGCAGAATTAATTTTCTTGTTTTGGGTAATATTTTCTTATTTTTCAACAAAATGCATTATCTCCAGACAGAAGAGCAGTTTCAGCGACAGACTGCTGTCACTGTCTTGTACTACGGACAGACTGAAGAGATCTTTTCTTCCTCATGCCATGAGGCTCTTTAACTCCACCCGGCAGAGTTAAGGCCCACATTAAACCACACCACCTACATTGGATATTACCGAATCTTACTGCAATATGTATTCTGTGTAGCACTATTTAGTTACTCTATATAACACGCTACGGTGGGCATTTGCACGTCACACTGGGTATTTGTATATTGTACTCTTTTGGCTTATTATTGTACCGTTCTCAGCTCAGGGATGCTGCTGGAAATGTGAATTTCCCTTCGGGGATGAATAAAGTATCTATCTATCTATCTATCTAAATAGATAATGAATGTTTTTTTTCCCCTTATTTAGTTTTAGCAAAATTAACTGTTTATCCAATACTCTTAGACAAGACTTATTTGTCTTATATTGCAAATATAGATTTCAATTTTTCATATTTTACTACAAATAAAATGGTTTATAGAATCATTTTGTAAGTATCTATTCTCATATTATAAAACGAAATATAACACATTTAACAATATAATGAACGTATGTAATTTGTTTCCCTATTTCAAACTTTTTTTTGCAGATTACACCAATAACAATGGAATTAGCTTTGTTTTTAGTTCATTCGCTTAACACGCGAAAGGTCCCCGATTTGAAGCATATGAGAGGGGATGGGCGCCACCAGGCTGTACTTTCCCAAGACACACCACATGAAATGGTGCACCTACGGCCCGTGTGGTTAAGGGATACAACCAACCAACCAACAAAAATCAAAACAAGAGGAGTGGCGGCAATATTAGAGACAATATTGCAACAGTGCCCCACCCTCCCAAAACTGCTAGGTTTGTGTCCCCTCGGAATTTTCACTTGTTTACATCGATGTCTGTATAACAACAAGCTAGCTATTGAGTTTTTGGTGAGTGTCCCTGCTCGCCCGGAGTTTCCCCCGGGAAGGCGCACATGGAAGCAGTTTGGAGCTTCGCTGCACTGCAATTGGGCCTATTATGATAATTACGGCTTTAAAACCACGGCAATTTGTACAAGCTATCCCCAAGGGTTACCACAAGACTTTTGGCCCTGTGGTACAACGGCGACCCCTACAGTGTACCGCACGTTTCTTTTTTTTGACATAGTTTTTATATTTTTATGTTGTCATTTTATAAGTATTCATGTATTTTCTTAAATACTGAAAACAAAAGATTTTTCTCCCACTAACGTGGTTTCTCATCTCTACAGAAAGCTCATATTTTATTCTACGGCGGGAACTAACACGGCTTCTTCAAAAACTAGCTTTTTTTTAAGCTAGCCTAAATGAGCAGTGCGCTCTGTGTGTGATGTAAAGAGGCAGACATAGCTAAGGACACCATTAGGCTGCTCAAGGGTAAAGTGTGAACATGACCACTAAACGGTGAGAAATGGGCGTCTATATAAGGCTAGGTTCACACTCCAGAGTTCTGCTCAATTCAGATTTTTTTTGTGAGAGTTCACATTTCCAAATAAATGCGATTTGTATGCGATCTCCTGTGTACACACCACCATTTCCCACTTTCGCAGAAGAGAACGCGACGTCACATGCAAAGCGTTTTTAGCGGAAGTGCTCATGGATGCTAATGCCGTAGCGTATCTAGCAATTTGAAAGTTATTGTGCTACCGGAGGCTGAGTTTTCCCCTCAAAACTATCAATTTTATCCAAAACCTCACTTTTCCTCCATAGAATGCTTTCCATGTTTTCATATTTTATGGTGTGTTGATTGCTACGCAACGCGGAATAACACGGAAACCAAGCAGCGGTGAGAGAATTGAACGTTTATTCATAGATGGTTCGCAAGTGGAGGAAGTTGAAAAACAAACTGACAAGTTCTTATCCGTGTGTTTTACTTTGTAATCAAGACTTAAATAAACCACAGCCAAACTCACCTTTGCACCCGCTGTCATTTTTAAACACGCACTCTTGTAATTCTTGTCTATATTGTTTAAAGGCCACTGCAGCGATGGGCGACCCCCTACAGTCTACGGCGCGTCCTTTCCATAAAGTTTTAATACTTTTATTTGAAGATTATGTTGTTATGTATTCATGTATTTTTCTTCTATACTGAAAACAAAAGACTTTTCTTCCACTAGCGTAGTTTTCATCCGTACTGAAAGTTCATATTGGCAAGAACTAGCATGGCAATCTTTTTAGTTGAAACTAGATTCTCCTTATTGTCTTCTGCACAGAAAACTAGCAATGTATTCTAGGTCAAAAATTGCGTCCTCTTCTGTGCGGAAAACTAAAATCAGCTTCTTCCATGCCAAAGATTAGCATCCTCTTTTCCAAAAACTTTAATTTATATAAAAAATAGCCTCATTCTCTTTTGCTTAAAAAATAGCTTTATCCTTTACGCCAGAAACTGCAGTTGTCTTTTCCTGCTCCCCAAAAAAACGTAGTCTACTGTGAATATCCTGCGCCCTATCCTCCGGTTTCCCCAATGTATGTGTTGAATACAGAAAAAGAACCAGCTAAGGAGAATGCGCCTCCTAACACAGTGCACCGTATGGTCGTGAAAAGACAGTAGTCATTTCTGGCAAAAACTAGCGCCGTCTTTGTGAGGAAAGCTAGCTTAGTCATTTCTCTGCTGTAAGGCTGGCCGCACCTTCTTTTTCGCTTCTAGTTTTTAGTCAGATAACTTGAAAAAAATGTGACTTATACTCAAATGTGACTTATTTCCGGTGATATAACCATTTATTTTTCAGTTTAATTATGCATTTTTTTGCTTTGTGTGACTTGTTTACCATTGCAACATATAGGAACCAATCGGAATATGAATGAAAATATTTGTTTTCATGCATTTCCCAAGGGAGGCCATGATATTTCGAAAGGGGTTTCAGACAAACTCACCCGGTGAGGCCTCCACTCTTCCACACGTCCAAAAGCACCAGCGGGATGTTGCCGTTTGCAGTGCTTGACCCGGCCTACAGAAAACGAGGCAGACAATTTTAAAAACAAAACAAAAAAAAGTCTGCTTAATTTCCTGCTCAGTCTCCATCCGGCCTTCTCATCAGCCAGGTGACAATTCGAACACACCGCCAGACAAGCCGCTAGGCCATTTGCCCGACCAAACACGCAAGCTTATGTCGGTGTACACAAACGCAGACGCCTACAGTCTGCTGCTTCTTATTTACACAATAAAACTAAGCCGGCTGCTCGGTTTGGGATCCGTGACTGCGGGGTGGCAGAAAACCCGCAGAGGGGATAGAAGGAGGGAGGTAGGCACACATGGCAAAGAGACAGAAAGTGAAGTCTGTGTTTGGCTCGTGGAGCATGAAGGAAACAGTGGGAAACGTCTGCGTTGGATTCCCGATGAGTAGTATTTGTATTAACTGCTTATTTTAATGTATTTGCACAAAGGCGGGTGAAAACAACAACTAGAAAGTTGTACTTAAAGACACTTTTATTTAAAAGATTTCAGAAAACAATGCTATACAGACGCTGCCTTACTTAGAAACGGATGGTCGTTCGTAAGTTGAATTTGTTGCTTCAGTGCTATATTTTGTATTTTCAAGGTTTTAATACGTATGTTTAAGGCTTGTATAATTAAGTAACTTTTATTGTTTTGTACTAAAAAAATCATAAAATAATATGCTCTATAAAGATAAATAAAGTTAAGTGTAACTTATTTTTGGAAGACGCGCTTCAAGAGGTCTTCCCCAGTGATAAAAAAGGCATTTAGACCATTTTCTCAACCGCATCAAGCTTTTTTATTTCACTTATTTCAAAAGAAACAGCTCTCCTCTTCTTTACACCTTACACCAACCATATTGAATGGATGCATTAAATATTAAACAATGAAAATGTCAAAGTTCTTAGCGCACTGGAGATAGTATCGACAGTATAGAATGTTTACACACGAACTAGGAAGTAGAAGCCGAATTTTTTCTTCGGGGGTATGCTGGGTGACCTCTCACAGTGCCACCACAAGCCGCTAGCGGCGGAAAGAAGCACTACAGTAATGTGTTGTACTCTGAAAAAGGTGCACACAATTCACAATCTAACTTACAGCAATGTTCGGGTATTTTTCGACATCCTGAAAAAAATGTTTGTATCTGCCGTTATAGCAAGTTGAATGGTCATGAGTAGGGGAGGGTCTGTATTATTCTTTTTTTTCAAATGATCTGTATCAAAATAATACAACGGATTACTGTATTTATTCCTGTATTACGCGCACTCCAGTGTAACGTATTTTTTTTATCAAAAAAAATCAGTATACAATCTAGTTTCACTTCACCTCATCTAAAACCTGCTTTGCAGCGGTGAGAACACCCAATACAAAAAGGCTTATATACATAAAACATAAAAGGCATTATATTTTATCTCATCATTGCACTATTATTATTCACAGTACTAGAAACAAATTTCTATTTTGTTGTGCATTTCTTATGTGACATGACAAGAAATTCTATTATTTTAGTCTACTCTAAGCTTTGTAAGTGACAAATGTTGAATACATGCAGCCATGATCAAAATCATTTATTAAGAACGTAAACTATGGACAACATACCAACTTAAAACTGACTATGTATTCATTTAATGTCCTTCAAAGTCTGATTCATCATCTGATACACCAAAGAGTTCTTTCCCTAGTCACGTTTTTTTGCTTTTATTAATACCTTTGTTTTCTACACACTAGGACTCTTACCGCCGCACCGGGGTTTGATTCCTGTTGCAGCCAACATTTTGCGATTGTGGCCAGCGATATTTTTCGACTGATCAATCGCAAATACAGTAATATACTACCATAAAACCTCATGTATAACGCGCACACAAACTGAATTAGTTTTTTTCCAGGTAAAAAGGTGCGTTGTACACGAAAGGAAACGGTAGATAGAACACCATTACAGTAGTTTGGCTTTAAACATGATCATGTGTGTGTGTGTGTGTGTGTGTGTGATCTAAAACCCGACTACCAACTCCGATACCATTCAAATTGCTGCGCTGGCTACAAACGGGATGCAGATCATCTTGACGGCACTACGCTGAAAAATTCAAAGGAAGCCAGCCAAGGCCAGAAAAAGAGCAAGGACGTCCTGCGAAAACTCTCCCAGACGAGCAGCCTCGAGATGGAAAATGTTCTGGTCCTCCCCCACTGACACAAACCATGCACTCACAAACACGTCTTCCCAGCACTGTCCGCAGTCCAGATGGGATGACACATGTGTTTCTTCTGTATCCTAGTTCCACATCGTTCAGTTTGCGGCCTGTGCGGCTTCACCTGACATGATTGTTTAGAAAGAGCGAGAAACAGAGCGGGACATTTTCATACCTTTGCCAGCATAATCCGGGTTTTGGCCACGTCGAGAGGAGTAGTGACCAGCGCTGCAACCGCACCTAAAGTGAGACATAAATATTAATCAAAGTGCAGAGTTCGATAAAAAAAATAAGCTGGGTGGGCGGTGATATATGAAAGCAGCTATAAACGCCGAAGCGTCGTCAGGTGAGAATATTAGCCAACTGGGAGATCCTCTATGAGGTTAGAGGAAAACACGCTTTAATCCGACTGAGTCATTCCTCCCTTGAGCAACAGAAGGTGACACATACTGAAGGTGATGAGATAGTGGTGGAAGTGACTGGAGGGGGGAAAGATCTTTGTCATTTAGAGTATTTGTCTTATTTCAATGTTTATTTGCCAGTGCATTTTTACGGGGAAAATGATAAGTATTGTGATTTTGCAGATGTTTATGTTCTTTATAAGTATAACTTTAACAAAAAAAATCCCTACTAAAACCAGAAATGTCCAACATTTTTGCAAATCCGTTTTTTCCCCAAAATGTTTTTCTCTTATGTTACATATGCAGAATTAACTTAATCCAATATTTTCCTTTTTTCATCATTTTTCTCAAATGTTTTCCTTTGGTAAATAATAAATATCCAATAATTTTGCTGAGATTTTTAAATAATTAAAACTTTTTTTCAGACATGCTTTTCCTTTGAAAAATATTATACGTTTGCTGAATGTATTTTTCTTATATTCTTTCTGATAAAGTGATAGTATTGCAATTATCTTTTTTATTTTCCATTTTTTAAAACCGATTTCCCTAATAAAAAATATTAATAATTTTGCAGAGTAATAGTTTTATAATATTTTTCCTGAGATTTACTAAGATATGTTTGCATGTTTTTTTCTAAGGGTTGCAGTTTCACATTGAAAATAATCCATTAAGTACATTTGAATAAAATAAGATAAAATAGGGAAAAAAATAAATACTTAGTGATTTACATTATAAGCCACAATGAAATTAAATGAAGAAAATAGATTATTTTCTAATGTTGTGTGAGAGATGTGATCATGCAATAAAAACTGTAAAAATACATGCGGCTCGTCTGCGTCGGCCTCCCAGCCACCTTTTCACCTATCCCAACTTCCCCTCTCCCCCTTTTTCTTTGCCAAAAGCGGCACCCATAATCCTCTGCACCTGCAAAAGCTCCGCACAGTGCAGCCTGCCAAGAGTGGAGCGTGTGACCTCGTCTCTGGGACCATCGAGTCTGCAACAGAGAGAAAAGTAGCCAGACAATAAAAAAAAAACCGTTGATGAGGAAGAGCGATAAGAAACGAGTCGGGAAATGGAAACATTGGGATTGCAGAAAAATACCGTATTTGTGATAAGGAACATTTAACTAACAAAACTGCAGACATAAAGAACAGCGTGTTTTGGCGTAACTCATTCACAACCAAGTAAAACTAAACTTTGATTTATTAGGCTATCTAAGGCTGTGAATGGGACTCATTCACTTTGTCATATACAACTGTGTATGGTAACAAATGACATTCATTTACTGTAATTGAAAAAAAATTACTAAATCTTATGCAGGTTTGGGGAGTAACGGAATACATGGAACGGCAAAAATGATGTTGGCAAGCTGTTTGGATTTATTTTCATTTTGTTTCTGTCGCATTTTATGTTAGTTTTGCCGGAGATCAAAGAGATCAAAGCCAGGAGAGAAAGCTTACCACGTGTTGTGAGTCATCATTTTAGATAGATAGATAGATAGATACTTTATTCATCCCCGAAGGAAGGGAAATTCACATTTCCAGCAGCAGCATCCCTGAGCTGAGAACAGTACAATAATAAAGCCAAAAGCCAAAAGAATTCATATTTAGTTTCTTTTGTCTTTTATTAGCATATTTGGTATTGGAGTAATCCAAAAGTAATTGAAATAATCAAGTTAAAGTAACCCCACTCAACCCTGCTTATAGTTATCTGACAACTTGACTGTGCATAAGGGAAAATTCCCAAATGTAATATTAACCGGAATATGATGTTAAAGTGACAATGTGTAAGAATTCACCAATTGAGGTCATTGTAGTTTAGAATGCATTCAAAGAATACACTTGATGGAATCCCGATTAATATCACTTCACAAATTCCAGAAACCTTCTCCTATATTTTCTTGCGTGAACAAGGATGAGTTTTTGCTAGCGAACTCAAAAGCCTGTGTTAATCCCCACTAGACCCAACTAAAGATCCAACAAGCTAGATACACTCCAAGCGGCTGTGAAGATCGAAAAGCTTGAGTTGGTGTAGGTGTCGGGACATTTTCATACCTTTGCCAGCGGTAGGAGCTGCTAAAAAGGGCAGTAAAGGATTACATTTGTAAAACGTTGGACTTCTTAATTATGGAACCCTGTGGAACACGAGTGACAATGAAGCCGCTAAAAATAACAAAAGAACAAGCGGGGAGCCCCAGCCAGCAGCCAAGTGGCTAACATCAGTGGCTAAAGAATGAAACAGTGGGGAAAAAATACCGAGATGCCTAAATTATTGTACTCTGCGATTGTAACATACAGGGTTTTGCTGTGGATATTAGCAGCAGTTAATTGCTAAAAGGCCAAAAGAGGAGGGGTCGGTGGATCAATCCAAATATCGATATTAATGATACTGGTTGTAGGATCAATACTTCGATCCTCAACTAGTTTTCCTAAAGCGCCGCTTCTATGGCTAGATAACGCAGCCCTTTTATTTCTTGGCCACTTTCCTTAGCCACTCTTAAAGTCAAAGCATGAGCAAATGACAACGGGCTCACTTTGAGCACCTCTCCCTACAAGGCCTGCTGCTGAATCCTGATCTCCAGGCAGACAAGATGGACAAATCTATGCGCCCACACCTACCAGAAACTAAAAATGGCAGAAGCAAGCAGGAAAAGCGATGAGGACTTTTTATTCAATTACAGAAAAGTACAACTCCAGGTTCGCGTGGTAGTAAGCTTTTGTGGCAACACAACAAACTTACATAAACACATGAAAAAAGAAAGCAAGCAGAAAAACAATGTTATATAGTATTTTGTTTCATTGCTGCTTTTTTTGGTTTGACTCTCCTGGCTTTTATTTCGAAACTGTTGTAAAAGAAATATTTCTTTTTTTTTTTTAAATGTTAAAGTTTGCAATATTGTTATTTAATAAAAATATGACTCATTTTTAGAGCCTAAAATATTTGTGTTGTGTTTATGGTAATTATAAAGTAATTAAGGGAGCAAAGGTTCAATTGTTCAATGATCATAACATTTCCAAGAAAAATAAGACGGTATTGGATCAGTATCAATCGATACTACGTTGTATTTAATTGGATCAGATCGATAAAAAAAACTTCCCGGTACACTCCTGCCCGCAGGACAAGCTAGCTTCGCAAAATGGTCATTCGGGCTTCCGTAGTATTATTCAGTATTTTTACACCACTAGAGGTTGCCATAAAATTCAGACTGGCGCTTTAAAAAAGTGGAGTAAAGTGTTTTAAGTCTGAGGATGTGGTTCGCTTAACAAAGGTTTGTTGTGAAGGAAATAAATAAGAAATGACTCAGTATTAAGCAATTGCCTTCTTTGTAATTATAAAGCCTCCCTGTCTTCTTTCCTTTTGAAAGCACCTGAGGCCCCATGAGGTCGTCATTCCTCATTCCGCTCACGTCCCCTGATACTCATCCAGGTTGAGACAGCACAGGGCCATAAAGTTTGATCTTTTCATTGGCTGACATTTTCTCCCTTGACGACGGCGCAAAATCGCTGTACCGCAGATTTCAAATTTAATGCTCCAATCCTGGCTCTGGTCTTTCTGTTTGGAGTTTGGTCGTACCCGTTTAAAAGTTTTTCAGATACTGTTCACTTCTCCGCACATTACAATCAACTGTAAACGGGTGAGATTGTGTGTGGCTTATGTACCGTATTTTCCGCACTATAAGGCGCACCGGGTTATAGGGCGCACCCCGAAAAAATGGTTTTTGGTCCTATATTTGACATACATAAGACGCACCGGATTATAAGGCGCTACAATGGGAACGTGGACAAAACAGTCAGATAGTTCAGTCCAACTTATTACCCCCTTAACATTCCCAAAGCTTGCAAAGACGCAAATACGTGTCGAGAACACGTGCGGATGCGGTGTCCATACGATGTCACTCAAATGCATCGTTCCATCATTCGGAAGGTTAAAGTCTTGGGATTCAAGAAATGCCAACCATTCCTTAGTTTCTATTTTCGCTCGCAACTTTACTGTGCATATGACAATAAACACTTGGAGTTGAGTTTAATTTAAAAATAGACACTCCATTCCATCCATTATCTGCACCGCTTATCACAGAAACATCGAGTTCAGTCAGAAACAAGATACAGGGAAAATATATAGCCGAAGTAGCTCACCGAAGTCGTTGTGTTCAATAATAATGTGCAGCCATGGTCCTCTTATATCCGTGAGTTTAGTAAATCCAGGAGAATAAAATATTTACAAATACAGAATAGTAAAAAAATGCTTTCTGTATGCCGTCAACCATGTGCTATACGCATTCATCTTTTTCGGCCAATTGCAGGCTTTGTTTTGCCGCTTCAGCCAATGCCAGCCTGTAAATGATAAAAAGGATCCGCCCCTTGACCTCCGAATAACTTTAGCCAATAGTGATCGATTCAAATGACACATTGGTTAGCCAATGAAACGTCGGTAAATAAATCCCAGCATACACCGCGGACTACTTGGCTTTTGGGTAAAATCTAGTTGGCGGCTGCAAGTTAGTTGGAAGACTTTGCGATTTAATATTGATCCATAAATAAGGCGCACTGTATTATAAGGCGCATGGTCAGCTTTTGAAAAAAATTAAGACTTTTAGGTGCGCCTTATAGTGCGGAAAATACGGTAAGTAGAATCCAAACACCTTAAATAACGGGATCCCCAACCTCTTTGAAGCTGAGAGCTACTTTTTTCTTACAGATTAACAAGAAGGACTTCAAGGCTTACAAGTTTGATATGGATTTCTAAAATAACACATTGTCATGTTATTACTATAGTTTTACTATGTTGTTATTATGTTACTACAGGTTTGCAATTACTAGAAGCAGTCAGTGGTTCCTATACATCCTAGAGGGCCGACAGGTTTTAATTGCTCCTGCCAGACTCTCAAACTTGTGAATATAATATTTTTGAATATATGCGAAGTTAATCAAAATAACGTTTAGATTTCTTATTATATTAATGATTGCAAGCACCGTGGTGAGTAAAAAACCTAAATGCGATTATTCAAACGCGTATTGCAATTTTGATGCGACTTTCGATTTTAAAAGAAAAATGCAACTTTTTTGTGAGTACTTAATTATAGTGAGCAGTGTTTCCCAAAGAATTTTGTGAGAAGTCGGTGAGTGGACAGTCTATGGCAGGGGTCTCTAACATGCACACCGAGGGCCAATTGCGGCCCGCGGGGTGATCGTTTGACACCCCCACCTAAATATAAAAGTTTAAAGTGACAATACACATTGTCCCTTTAATGTAAGTAAAGCCCATGCAAATTACGGATTCAGTCATTCTCTTTCAAATTAATTCATTTATAGTTTCACCCTAATTCTTAATTGTATTTTAGATCTTATTTTGTGTAACAAATCCAAAAATATATTTGAGAACAGTGGAAAGTTTTAATCAGAAGTTTTCTTGTGGAAAACCTGACTTGGCCAGGTTCAACTCGGAAACTAGCTCCAGAGCAGTGCAAGGAGTTTTTCAGACACTGCGTTGTTCACATTGTTGTTCTCCTTTTTTAATGTAGCGGTTTTCAAACGTTAGGGGGTGCTTGAGCACACCTAAAAACAGGCTGGGTAAAAGTTTGCAATAGGTTGAAAGAAAACGCCATCAAGAGTGCATCATCATTCAAGTCCCCTGCCCCCACCCTACCAATCCAGGAAACGTAGGAGCGCAATGGCGCGACAAAACCATTTTTATCATCCAATCAACAATACATAAACATGTTCATTAACCAATTAACCCAAAGTAGCGAGTGAGAAGACAAAAACAGAGCCAGCAAGCAAAAACACCAGTATGTTTGCTCTCTTGTATAGGGCATTTCAAGTTGGCCAAACACTCCACCAATCAAATAACAAACTATAAATCCTTGAAAAAACGCTGTGTTTTATGATTACACAATTGCACTACGTAACATTATGATAACAGGTAGATTTCGGTTATTCGTGCAGCCCTAGTATTTGTGCTACGTATCTGTCAGTCAGTTCTACGCCCGTGCCAGAAGCGCACTCTCTCACTGACTGTTGCCGTGTTTGTCCCGCCCCGCCAGCACTGTGGTTAGATAACTGGGTAAAATGTGACATTGACAAGTGTCATGTTTTCCCCAAATTGAACATTTTTCAACTGTTGGGGACCAATAACAAAGGTTGAGCACGCAGCGTTTCACGCAAAAGACCTGCCTAGCGCCTCTTCGCACTGTTTCTGTTTTAACAAAGTCTAAAACGCAATGCTGCCATTGCAAGCAATTACAAAAATTTGCTCAGGAAAATCCTTTGGTGGACACAGACTAACTCTACCTCTTTAATTGCACATTACAACAACTTCCTGAAAACCATCATAAAATAACCGACATACTGCCATAGCAAACAACGAGGCAGTACTGATATTTTACTGTAATCTAACTAATCACTGATGCGAGTTTTACATTTATTTAAATTCAAAACTCAAATGACTTGCCTGTATGATACCTTAAAATAGTACAGCATTGGCATGGGAACAACACTAGTTATTTTTAGTCTCATTAGATGACAAGCAGATTTTTTTTGCATAGAACTCTCATTTATCATGCTTGTTTGCTGTGTCTTTCCCTTTCATAACTGGTGTATTTGTGATTCAATTAGTTTCGAAGGCACACATTAATTATAGCTTCTTGATTTTGCTAAAAATTCACCAGATTGATGCGTTTGAATTTAAAATGTACAACATAAGCACTGAGTTGCAAATATTTTTGCCCATTTATCCAGTCTTATCCATATCAATAAAAACGAATTAATTCCAATTCAATTCTGTAGATTTTTGTAATATTTTCCTTTCCCTATAAAAAACACTTTGTTTGCCACGGACGAAAAATCTCGCCTTTGACATTTTTGCTTATGGTGACATTTCATTTTCCACTGCAAAATATTAATAAAATGAAAATACGTTGTTTTTACTCATACCTGGCCACTGATGAGTATATTGTCATGGAAAATACTAACCTTGTAAGACAAGAATTCTTGGCATCAAACTTTTAACTTTTTCCTGGAGGCAATATTGCATGATTTACTGCTCATTATCTGATGATCATTCTTGAAAAATAAGGTGCTGCTCAACCGTGACTAAAGTGCGAAAAATTAGGACACGTGAGCATATTTTAGGGGGAAAGAAATCTTCCATTTCAGAAGACGTGAGAATTTTTATTATCACTCATGCCTTGCCTCTGATACATATTTCTTTATTGACTCATACCTTGCCAACGATGCATATTTTTGTTTTGGAAAATCATGACCTTGTTTGCCAATGACAAAAATCTAGATTTTGGAAATACTAAATTTTGATGCCCAATACAAGAATTTTCGAGAATAATCGGTTCAGAAGTTTATGGGCATGTGAGCAAAATTTAGGAAAATAAATCTCATATTTTAGAAACAAAGAGCATGTATGTTTTTGATTTTTTTTTGTTTTGTTCCGTTTTATTACTTATACCTTGCCACTAACTCATATTTTCGTCTTGGAAAAATGTTACCTTGTTTGCCCAAGGTGAGAATTCTGGTCACTTATTTTTCAAGTAACAACTATATACTGCTCAATAGTAAAAACAAAAAAATAGCACATTAAAAATAATTTGTACAAGATATGGAGGATGGATACGATTCTTTTCTTTTTTTTGAGGAGAAATACCTCCTATTAAAAAAAAAATGAACATGTGTTTGTTTTACTCGTACCTTGCTAAAATTGTTTATTCTCACGTTGGAAAATACTTCTACTGAATGCTCATGATAAGAATTCTTATCGATGTATTTTTACTAAGGTTTGGCAGGGTTCAAACACCTTTTTTAATGGCCAAATTAAAGCATTTTTAAGGACTTTCAAAGCCAATTTTAAATGTATCCATTACAATCTAAAGAAAAAAAATCAGGTGAGAATCATTTAATTTTGCAGAGCCAAAAAATTATATTTGATTCACATATGCAATTTTTAATTTTGCGTGTGCATTTTTCAAGACCCATTATTCCAGATCTTGAGTATATTGCAAATATATTTGTGTTTGAGACACATTTCTCCCCATATAGGTCTTGGGTAAAATAAAAGTAATATAAAGCCTACATTCTAAGTTGCAGGGAATTCTTTCTATTACAATTTACCACTGGGAAAGGCTACCTTAATGTTTTGCACAACCCATAAGAATTGTTCATAATTCATATTTAATCCATGCACTTACACACATTTTATCGTGCCCTGTTTAGATGGATGCACCTGTCCTCTTTGGCACGACCCATAGGGGGCTATGACGCTTCATAGGACAAAGTCGTAAAAACTAATGCCAGCTGTTGTTAATCACGAGGGAAGAAGAAATACAATGGCAAAGCAAAACCACAAGAGACCAGGGTGGGGGCCATTTTTAAGAAGACTTGGCGAGAAAAATAGCAACCATTTCACTTCACCCAAAAATCAAGCATTTTTAATCCTTGAAAACACAACATTAAAATTCAAGCATTTTCAAGGATTACAGGCACCTATACGAATCCTGGTTTGCCTACTTGGCACTGATATATTTCAAGTAAATAAGCATGTGATATGAAAGAGGGAGAAAAGGATATAGCATTAGAAAGTAGGAGAGGCTGCAGTCATAGGTCCAAAGACTCCAGATTGACTGTGGGTCACAGACTAAAATCCCACCGTCAGAAACAGACACACACGCTCACACCACAGATGTGCAGGATATTGT
Organism: Urocampus carinirostris; assembly: GCF_059441175.1. NCBI lineage: Eukaryota > Metazoa > Chordata > Actinopteri > Syngnathiformes > Syngnathidae > Urocampus > Urocampus carinirostris. The sequence continues at coordinate 30,445,071 of NC_142354.1, read as the reverse complement.
GCATCTTAACTGAGCCATTAGCCCCCAACAATGATGGAATGTTTGACTGTCCGCCTCCCCGTGCCCCTCGAGACATGATGTCACCCCCAACACAACGCCGCCTTTTCAAAAGGGAAACGGCTTTTAATGTGTTCGGGGCCGTGCAATTAAAGGGGAGGAGGGCCAAAACGAGGGTTAGAGAACACATTATAAGGTACAATTGACAACGGAGAGCAGAGGAGAGAATGACACGAGTGGATTTGCGCAACAATTGCGATGATTTGCAGGCCAAAATGACGGCGGGTGAGGAACCCATTAAAGCAGGACGGAACAATCCGTCTTTGAGATGCTACAAAGGGGTTTTCACCTGGCCTGCAAATACAGTATGTCAGCTTTAATTACACCAATGCGTGTTATTTAGTGGCTATCAATAAAGTAAATGATATCGATATTGTATTACATGGGATAGAAAATGAAACAAAAGTTCTCATTGAAAATGAAGGATGCTGTACGTACCTTTAAATATTCCCAAAGTGGAAACTGTACCAGAGAGAATGGAATCTGAAAAAGACAAGATTGGAAGATTTAAAAAAGGGGTCGCCAACCTTTTTGAAGCTGCAAGCTCCTTTTTTGTTATGAATTACTGCAGAGTGCTTCCAGTTTGATACGCAGTTGTAGCAATTGATGTTATGACTATATTATTATGTTATTACCAGTCAAACTATTTGCAGGGTTAAAATAGGCTCAGAAAACCACTAAAAATTCTACATTGTATGGACACCGAGTGATTTTTGTAGATAAATTATAGGTTAATTAAAAAAAATTGGGAATGATTAATCGTGTGTTTAAAGCCACTCCAGTGTCAATGACTTCCCATTCCAGATACAAATCACAATTCCTAGAAATCACAATGACATTACTTTAGCATCTGGAGCAGCATTAAAAATCCAAGAGATTCTTGTTTTTTTGTGGTTTGGAAATGTTGACAACATACGAATGAACCATTTTTAGATGAAGGGAATCTGATTATATCAAAGATTGTATGTGTTACAGAGAATACATTAAATAATTTTGTACGAAATTTTCGATTTTTAATGATTCCAAAGCAGCTGGCATATGAAGCATTTGAGGGAATTCCATTCCTATACTAGCGATGTAACTTAGGTTTTTGATTGTCAGATTTTAACGCTGATATAGAAATATTAGAATATTGACCATAGATAGGTAAAAGTCTTACAAGTGGGGAAAAACACACATAAATAGCACTTGAGTTTAACACATTTGGATCACTGTTTGAAAAATATAAAAAAAAATAGTCAAACAAATGGCAGGATTTTTTAAATATACCTTTTACGCAGAACACCATGACTAATTTACAGCAAAGAGGAAAGGACGCCTACTCCAGCGTTATAATGATTGTACTCATTTCCAAAAGAGAACGCGAGATTTCGGTATGCTCGTAACACAACATATGATGGTAGATTACAAAAAAATACTCGTAGTGAGGAAATTAAATGTGATGATTTAAAGTATTATATTCAATTTTAGTTATTTCTTTGTAAAATAAGACAAAAAATCTAAGCATAAAATGAGTATCATCATCTAAATATAGCTGATGTCATTTATTTTTCATAATACAACAATTATATTTAATAGTATTAAAAAAGGACTTTAAATGAGCATAGTTGATATTATGTACCACATGAGACAATTTTACGTGTTAATTTTCTTATGTAACGGAATAAATACGTAAAGTGGTGATAAATAAGTGAAAAAACATTTAAATTAGTGGACACCCAGTTTACCGGTATATGCCTCATTTCCTAAATGTTGGTGGATCTGTGATTGGCCCAATCCCTTCTAAAATTAACGAAATTTCTTTACTAATGTCTTCTCAATTCTGTTTGGTCCAAGAAGATCTAACTGTCATGTTATTAATATTTTTATCTCTCTTTAAAAGCATTTGATCAACTGTGTCAATATCAGGAATTGGTTGGAAATTTCTAGCCAGAGGTAAGGATGTTTTTCCACAGTTTACAGACCACAAGAAGCATGAGAGTAGAAAACAAAAAGGTTATGTTGATTTTAAAACAATCAGTGTTTGCATGCGTCGACTGACCAACTACACAGTCGTGTTTATGCCATTTAATGAGCTAATCAAAAACTCGGCCCAAAACAAATTGACCTCATATAAACAGTCCATCTGGACATAGTCAAACTCAAAGCATTATCTACAACATCTGCTCCCGCTTAGCAAAGAGGAATAATCGCCAGTAAACATTTTCAACTCATTGAGCCTTTATCTGGACTGAGTTTGAGACAAAATTGGGAATATTAATTGCCAATTTAGTACAACTGCTCTCAATGAGATTCAGACAGAGACGAGTTCAGGAGTAGGTCAGCAATGCTTTTGTGAGCTCAACAAAAAGGTTCGCTCTCTAATCAGTAAAATAAATGTCTGTCTCGAGGAATTGTAGCCTTCAGTTGAAAAACTTTGAGCGTGATTCTTAATACGCTAGAGGCAAGGTGATCGAATGTCTTTTTTTGCCTCGCCTGCATTTTTACATCCTGTTCAGGGGTTCAGGGAACGTAGGATATATTAAGGCTGGATAAACGTGAGAAAATGTCATTGTTTTTCGCTCAACACAATGAGTTTGCGGGGAAAATGGAGGGCGGAGGACACTGTGATTATGTAAATTGCAGAGAACATTAGGAGGAAAAAATGCGCCTTAAGCAGAGTGGCTAACAAGAGTGGATAGAGAAGGAATTAGTGGGGAAAGAAGTTCAAGGGCTCAGCTGTGGAAGGCAAGTGTCTGTCAAGCACCACCAGATAAATTTGCAAAATCCTTATTAGGGCTTCGTAACAACTATACAAGTATTTTTACACAAGGGGTCATTTAGAAAAGTCGAATCAAATTAAAATAATTTTTCAGGGGTGACATAGTGTGTATCACTTGACTAAAGAGAGTTGTCGCTAAATAATACTTAGGAAAAAAAAAATGCTTCCCAGTGGAAGCAATTTGGAGGAATAAAATCTGGGTGGTTTTACCAGTGAGAAAAAAAGGAAAACATTTTTACTTTTAAATAAACCACAATACATGCATTTTGACCACATTTATGATTTATTTGCTCTACAGGATTAAGAATTTCAATATAGTGATAAAGTTCCTATTTTTCTGTAAAGCAATTTAAAAAACGGTCATATGTCATATATATATTTGATTCATTATTAATCAAAACAAATATAGTAAGTGTTGTATTGTTTTAATATTGCGACGGTTAAGATTCAAATATCCCATCCCAAAATAATAAATGGAAAAAAAATACTAAAAGTATGCTATTAATTGCTTGAGAATGAATCCCGAATGTATGACATTTTTGTTTTTTTGTAATTGCATTACAGAAAACGAATCACTTATATCACAATATTGGAATTTTCTGAGGCAGTCCTGTATTCTTTAAACAACTAATACTTTATTTTGGCACAAAAAAAAGGTTAAATCAATTCATCTTCCTGTCCTTAAAATTGGCCATATGCGAAGCTCCTCCGCCCTCACCAGGCAGACAGAAGAAAATTCCCTCCTCAGAGAGGATCTGCAATGTTATTACACGTAGGTCTGTTGGTGTGGAGCCAGCGCAATATGAGGAATAAGACCCTCTCCTACTTTCCAGCTGTGAGCAGATGAGAACAATCTTTTCAAAAGAATAAAAGTGCACCTGTACTTTATTACCCCACACCCAAACAAGGTTTGTGACATTCTGATCCAAGGACAAAAAAGAGTAAGTGTTAAAGATATATGCACAATTGGAATTAGAATTCTATATCATGTAACTAGTTCTAATTGCTTTATAAACTTTTAATAGTACTAACTATAACAGTACGCAGGTACAAATACAAGGTATGTGCCAAAAAAGCTTTTTTTGAGATATCAGTACATTTAGGATCTGGTATCAGAATTGTCCCACGTATACCGGAAGTCTTTGGGGCCAAGCAGGGACCGCTGCTCTTCAATGCCAAGTTATGCCTCATCTCTGAAGAGTGGGATGATGCGTTACATTAAAAAACAGCCACCAGATGCTGTATCCAAGTCAGATCAGGAGGCTTCTCCTGCTACTGGTAAACATGGAAACCAGTACTAAACGTTTCCTGTGGGGAAGAAAATCCCAACCCCAAAAACTGGCTGGGAGAGGGATGGTACCACCATGCAGTACTTGGCCAAGAAACAATACAGGAAGTGATGCTCAGACAATCTAGGTGGTTAACAGATCCGTGAACTGTGAAGGGTAGCCCATACCAGTATTGTCTGGCTTCTAGGGGGCATTTAACACTCGGGTTCTTGGAATTAAAGGAATGGTAAATCACCATTAAATAAATTCAATATGATGTTGGGTTTTGAAATATTTCCTTTAGAGGGAAGGGAATTGTGTGTAATGAAAGTGTTGGTATGTTATCAAAGACTTAAGATGTGGGTATTGTACCAAAATTGGTCAGAAAAAATGAGGTATACGACTTCTCTAACAAATATAATGACAAAAAATAAAACAGGTGAAGTGAAGATACGATGGAGTTGGTGCATATTTTTTGAATATGGATCTGGTGCTCGAACCTTCCTGTGTGGAGTTTGCATGTTCTCACTGTGCTTGCGTGGATTTCCTCCGGGTACTCCAGTTTCCTCCCGCATTCAAAAACATGCTTGTCAGGTTAATTGGTTAGTCCAAATTGTCCTTGTGTGAATGAGCGAGTGAGTTGTCTGTCTGTGTGCCCTGCGATTGGCTGGCAACCAGTTCAGGGCGTCCCTTGCCCACTGCCCGAAGATAGCTGGGATGAGCTCCAGCACCCCCGCGACCCTACTGAGGATAAGCGGTGCAGATAATAGATGGATCTGGTGCTTTAAAATGTGTGTTTGTATTAGTTAATGACAATTGAATTGTGGTTAGACACATGTTAGAAATAGCAATGTTTGATATGAATGTTAAGTTTACACAAAAACTGATTAAAATTGTTATTATTATTTTCTTTTTGCAAAAGATGTAGAGCTTTTGATTATTGTATTCAAATAGATTTTTGTTTGATTTATTATTGTTGTCCTTTTTAAAATTACCTTAACTTGTAATCAATCACAAAGACTAGAGAAATAAAAATTAAGAAATAAAAAAATAGAGATTTTAAAATTGGTGCATGTCGCAATTTCGGGAAATAAGGTCAGAATGCAGCATAAACCTAAAAGGAATGTGCATTGTGTCCAATAAGGTGTGTACAACTACATTGTCAAAACTTGATTTGTTACACTGTTGAGACATTTACAGTACGATTTTCTTGTACTCCAAAATCTTTTTCTGGATATTTCCAAATCCCCAAAAAAGATCAGTCTAGATAACATTACCTCATCCATTATCTGAACGAGGAGTGAGGTAAAATGCTTCACCTCAACTATTTCATTCGTCTTTTGTTAGCAAAGATCGTAATAATATTGCTTTGACAATGAGTAATATTCTACAGTTGAAAGATCAGAACCCAATGAACCTCAACAGATATGGTTTAAAAAACGGACTGGATCCAATTCAAACGTAGTGCCTTGGCATGGACTACAATAAAAACAGATCATCTTTAAATGTGGCGCATTTATATCAGGCCGAGTATATCCTGGCAAGATTCATGCCAAAATAAAGCTCCGCATTTTGGCGTCATAGTGAGGATTTTGTTCCAGGAGCTCAGAGGCATCTGCCCCTAAAGCCTTCAAACATCTGTGTTATCCGGACGGGAAATAGAAGAACAACCCTCCAACAATCCTGCTTTTCCTCAATAGACCCTGGGATATGAAATTAATGCAGTCTGAGGTGGGGATCACAAGGTGAAATTGCTGTATGGTGGGATAGAGAAGCCTATTGTATTTAAACAGGAGTACTTAAACAGTGGGAAAAAAATAGTATATAGTAATTCCTCGCAGTTTTCTTTTCGTGGTTTCGATACTTGCATTGCATTCTGCAGCAGACAACACATGGCAAATGCTATCACGGGGGTAAGTTGCAGAGGGCTGTGTGATTTTGTGTTGGTTGGGTGTGACTGTGGGTCTGACTGTGACAGGCTAGTGTATACTGTCAAACAATCGGGTGGGCGCACAAGTCAATGTGTCCACCCAAAACAGCGGACAGCAAGTATTTTTAGGGGCTCGTTACATTGAAAATAAATTAATTATATCAGACTCTGAGGAAAGTCAGAAGAGCGAGGGTAACAATGCAGGCGCCTTCTTTGGATTATTTTATAAGTGTTAACTTTGTTACAATTGTAATAATCTAGCACTGTGATTTTCAACCACTATGCTGCAGCATACTAGTGTGCCGTGAGAAATTATCCAATGTCACTTTTGAAATTTTATAAAACATTATCGAATCATATTCTGCAAATATGATGTCATTGTCAAGTGTATGTGCTGCAAAAACTGGGGGTATTATACATTATATTGTAATTAAACATACTGTTCAGTGTCATTTTATAACTTTTTGCTTCGTGGAGTGCCGCAAAATTTTTCCAACGTAAAAACATGCCCTGGCTCAAAAAAGGTTGAAAAACACTGCTCTCGCCCAATCGTGGCCATGTTAATTCCAAAAGGTAAGTAGTTATAGTTACTCACTATTTCTTCCAAAAGTAACTAATTATCAGGGAATGTAACTATGTTACATTAAAAATAAATTGTTGTATATCAAAGAATTTGTAATTTTCTGAGCAGTATTCGAGTCAGTTGAATAGATAAGAAAAGTAGTGGTAATATAGAATATAGAACCTCGTAATGTATTGGAACTCACCAGCAACAGATTTATCCTACACTTGTAGTGCAACAAAGAGAAACAATTTAATAAAATAACTATCAGCAGTAAACAATATAAAAGGGCCATTTAAGCTGTTTAATCCATATATTACCATTTATTATGTATTTTATGAATAGCTTCAGATGAGAAAAATAAAACAAAATTAACACTCAAAATAATGCACACGAAACATAAATTACAATAATTATGAATTAACCAAGAAAAAGATAAACTACATCTTCATGATGCCCTGACCCAAACTAATAGCAGACTAGCATCTTATATGGAGCAGACCAATAGCAGACAGGCATCTTAGAAACGTAACTCACTTTATGCAGAAACACCACAATTTTTAAATTTTGGGCGTGCAAAATAATTGGTTGTCTATAATGTATAGTGGGGGAAATGTCTTAACAGGGGGCAGAAAAACATCTTTTAAGTAAAAATATAAGATGGGGATGCCGTAAACAGAGGGTGTACTGTACTACACCTCTTTTGCTGTCCGACTTGAACGCATTTCATCCGATACTATCACACATAAGATGAAATGTCACATGTGCTAGCTGACGCGTTTAGCAACCGATCGAAGGTGACAGTGCCGCTTAACCTTACTGTCAGGTCCACTTTTCTACTGCCACAAAAAAAAAAAAGATTGTGTCACTATGCTAACAAAAACCCAAGTTGTGTGTTTTTGTGTACAAAGCGGAGTTGCCAACTGTATTAGCGGGTAACTCATTAGTATTCCGAGAGGTTCTGGCCTGTCACTGGCCCTTAAACACTCGGCGGAGGGGCAGAAAAACACATGTCAAAATATATCCCGCCAGAGCCGGAATGGAGGACAAGCCAGTTGGCTGCGATTTGACAAACGACTTTTAATAGGTCATACAGAAGTGTGTGCATACTAATGAGGTTGGAGAGGACACTCTTAGCCATGTGAACGGTTTATTGTAATCGTTCCAGACATTGTAATTCTTACTTTAAAGTAAATATAACCTGTATGTCAACGTCAGGTGTTTATTCATTAAAAATACACGCAAAAAAATTTGATATAATTTTTACTTGAATGTGTTTCATTAAAGAGTGTTTAGCTTCCAGAGGATAAAGATGAAAGTGTAGCAGATAGCCACAAAGAAGAAACAGAAGAAGGCAACAAAATATTCATAGTCGTGGGCACGAACACAACAACAGACTAGCGCTAAATCATTTGCCATTCCTCAATATTTTCACACTAACTTTGCTTGCGCCTTCTGTTGCTGCTTTGCTTTTTAAACAGAAGACAAATATATTAATTAATTGTTCTAATGCAAAATCTATAGTCCCTACGTAATTAGCTGTGTTTGTGTAGATATATTTCTTTTTAATTTTTTATTTTATAATTGACACATTTTACACTGCAAAAAAACCCCACCATTGATAGAAAAACATCCTCCATCCAATATCTGCACTGTTTATTCTCAGTAGGGTCACAGAATGCTGGAGTCCATCCCAGCTTTTGTTATTTTAAGATATTTTATCATCTTTCTCTTATGAAATCTGAAACATTATCCTTAAAATAAGCTAAATTATCTCAGCTGTAAGGCAGCACGGCCTCTGAGTGGTTAACGGATCCGCGGCACAGTTCTGAGGTCATGGTATCGAAACTTCCTGTGTGAAGTTTGCATGTTCTCCCCATACTTCCGTGGGTTTACTCAAGGCACTCCGGCTACCTCCCAAAAATTCTAAAAACATGCATGTCAGGTTAATTGGCCGGTTCAAATTGTCCCCTGCCCACTACCCGAAGACAGCTGGGATGGGCTCCAGCACCTTGTGACCCTACTGAGGAAAAGCGGTACAGATAATGGATGGATCTTAGCTTTAGAAAATAGATTTTTTATTTAAAAAAATGTTTCCTATCCACATTAGAAAACATTACTTAAAAAGATCAAAATGATCCAACCAAAGCATGATAGATGTGCTCAGTTTAAGTACCATATTTTCCGGACTATAAATCGCTCCGGAGTATTAGTCGCACCAGACAAAAAATGCAGGAAAACACATAACAAAGTCATACCTGGAGTAGACGTTGCATTTTGGGGGGGGGGGAAATGTGTTGGATAAAATCCAGCACCAAAAACACACATGTCATCTTGAAAGGCTGTTTAAAATATTTTTTTTTTTAAAAAAGGCCCCGGAATATGAAACATTAAGTTGAAAATATTTTTTTTGTCAAAATGACGCCTTTATCTTCTGAACATTTGTGTCCCGATTGGTGAGAAACGGTGGTGCCTTTTTGCCAAAGTAAATAGTTTCAACTTGCTCAAAAGTTATTTCTATACAAAGTGCAGATGCACTGTGCTTTACTGTTCTATTACATTTCCCAATAAAAAAAACAAAAACAAAGTCATTTTAGTGACATTTGCGCAAGTGACGATTGGGTTTTCGACATAACAAGGCAAGGTGGAAATTTTTAACACGGGTTTAGGGTACCCTCTTGCGGTTTTCTGTGAAAATAACACGTGAAATGATAAACTGGTAATAGAAAATGTAAAACTCAATAATAATGTGTTAATAATTTCACATATAAGTGGCGCCACAGTATAAGTCGCACCCATGGCCAAACTGTGAAAAAGCCTCCGAAAAATACTGCGGGCATTGTCTTATTTTACTAAGATAGGTAAAACATCTTGAAATAAAACAAATTAGACTTAAAATGAGAATAGTATTCTGGCAAGCCGGTAAAAATGACGGTGCTGGTGACTTTTAACACCAGATGTCATCGGATTTGGTCACATGAATAATGGAATTGCGGAAAAAGTCTTGAAGTTTTACGAAAGTTATTTTAGACAAAAACCTTCAAGAGCGTTAAAAAAAATAATTAAAAAAAAAATGATTCAAGAGGGTTTCTTTACCTAAATGTATTTGTTTCCTTTAGCAGTTTGCTTTTGCATAAAACTAAGGGCAATGGAAATGCAATTATAGTCACTGACAATCACCAGTCACACTACACCAAAAGCGAAGAAAACCTTGAAAACAGATCACGAACAAGTATTCGCTGAGTCTGCTCGGGGCTTGCCACCAGATGTGGAGCAAATGATTCATGAGCTGGAGAATGCAGCTGGATCCCATGTTAGTACCTTATACCCGGCGATGACCGCTGCGAATCCATCTGTCAAAAATGTCCTCAAAAGCCTTGGATTTAGAATCCGTCACGTGAATTAGACAGCATTAAGAATTTCAAATTCAAATCTTAAACTGAGCTGGTAAAAACTTGGTTGGAAACAATCCTGGATTGATTAAACTTTGGGATAAATGTTCTGCTGGCACAGCTCATTTAGATACGTCACTTTTTTGACACAGCTTTCCAGTTATATCATGTTAGAAATTTCACAAACTGGGGCTCTTTCCTCACTTATTAATTGTTTAACAGAGGGATAAACTATGAACATGTCATATGAACTAATCGAATATCAGAAATATAATTTTGAAACAATGGTTTCTAAAAACAACAGACAATTGTCATAAGGCAGCAGTGTCCGAACTTTTGAGAAGGCGTGCCAGATTGGTAAGCCAAAACTGTGTGAGGGCCGACTATTCAGCCTGGCATTCTTTGAACAGTCTTTAAGAAAGTCACCCTCTGTCATAGGTTTGCAGTGCTTGGCGATCAGCGCCGCAACCTCGTAGCTCGCCTTTGTAGAGCTTTTATTTGACTCTCGTGAAAAAGCACCACTTTGCCGTAAGAACGGCTTTCTGTTGCATCACCTTTTCACAGCATTCAGTTTCAGCTTATCGTAGTCAGCATGTTTTGTTTGGCAGTGCCTCTTGATATTATATTCTTTGTAAACAGCCACAGTCTCCTAGCAAATAAGGCAGGCGCAGTTGTTTTGGATTTCGATGAAAAAATACTCAATATTTCCACTTGTCTTGGAAGCAGTTGCCCTTACAATCAAATAACAGTTTTTATTTAGTCGCCGTGACAGTGCTAAAATTCTTACAGAAAGCCAAGGGCCAGGTGACCAAAGAGCTACTGCGATAATCAAGTGAAATGGTGATTTTCTCTTTTTTTTTGCTACACATTTATTTTATACTGCTGTCAACATTACTGGTGGGCCACATATTATAATTTTATGACAGAGGCTGGGGGCCATTAAAAATGTGGTCGCAGGCCGTTACTGGCCCTCGGGCCAGAGTTTAGACATGCCTATCATAAGGAAACAAGATCTGCTGCAATCATTGTCCAAATTGAATGAATGTAGGTCAGGAGATGCCAGATTACGTAATTCTCAATTTCATGTTTACAAGGATAAAATATATTTCAAGCACTTTTTAAAGACTGTAAAATATTTTCAATTTTTCGAACTCAATTAAAAGAAAAAAATCCGGTATGAATCATGTATTTTGCAGATCCTCAAATATATTGACAATTTACAAATGAGATTTCTAATTTTGCATGTGCATTTATCAAGACATGATTTTAAGTAAATTGCGAATACATTTGTGGGTCTGAACAATAGGTGTGGAAATATTTTTGGGACAAATTCTTCCCATATTCTGTAGGTGTTCATAGGACAATGCCGTATAAACTAATGCCACTGCAGTTATTCACAAAGCGAAGCCACCATAGAGTTCAAGTACTTTTTAATCCTTGAAAAAAACCCTCCATCTATAGGCTGTCCTTTACGCTAAACACAAACAGGAGCGAAATTATTTTTAATATACACTGCACGGATTGCAAACACACCCGGCTGGATAATACTGACGCAACCACATTCCGGTCTACGGTGTGTCATTTACAGTCCGATGATGGACTGACTGCTTGATAACAAACAGATTGACGATGCGATGAAAGGGGATGGATATCGTAAATAAAGCAAAAGAAACACAGGAAGTGTTTTGTGCACCTTCGTGTCTGAGCTCAAAGAGACGTTTTTAAATTGATGACAAACATGACAAAGCTAAAGCTCAGGAAAGTTCTAGCTTCTCCCTAGCCACAACCCCTTAGCATTTTCAAACAGCCGGCAGAAAGTGTGGGAGGGAAGGAAGAAATCATAAACCAATTATGTGTTAATGTTGTGTTGTGGTATGGAATGTAAATTCCTACAAAGGGCACTGTGAGACAAGGTAAAACAATGGCGCAGAAGAGGTGGTTGCTGCAAAGACGAGGAAGAAAAAACAAGAGTCAAGCGTAGTGCTTGTCTGACATTATACTTGTTTATTATTCAAGTTAAACACTATAGTTAATTGTTGTAACTAGTTCCAATATTACTGTTTTGAAGTGAGTTTGATTAAAATATAAAAAGGAAATGAACGATTGTTGCATATATTACGTCACAACAAAAGACGTAGCTTGAAGTCATACGTAATAAAGAGGAAGTTTGTTCATGATTACTTGAGGATTTTTTTTTTCATTTCCCACACTGAAAAAGTGGAAGGGGAAGAGAAAGAGGATGTAATGCTATTGAACCTTAAAGTACAGAAATTATGGTACGAAGTGATTACAAGTTTCTGGGATCCAATTAGAAAGTTGAACAACCTCAGAGTTATTATGGTCAAATTATTTTGATTTCATTCAACTAACTAGATCCAATTTGTGAGGTTTTGGAAATTTCACTACACCACATTCTTTTAATGTAACTTTTTGAAGTTGTTTTTACACTTACAAGTTATTCACTTGCCTTGAAAAGAGTGAAAACATCGTCCATTTGTGTTCACAGATATTTTAATTTGGTTTAAATAAAAATAAAAAAACATCAATAAAGTAGCTCTGAACTTTGTGCAAAAAACAAATTAGTCATAAAACAGTTACGGTGACTCTTTGAAGACAAGCAACTGGTCATTTTCAAAACAGTAAGGAGTGTGTTACGCTTTATGCGTTTGAGAATCACTCTTTCATCTGAGCTTCTCTAACTCCCTTGCGCTGTACAAACTAGACGGTGTGCGACTGCACTTGTTGAAGAATTCCACCTGACGGTGTTGCATGCCAAAAGTGTGTGGTCGTGGGTTCGTTTTTGTGTGGGCGTTTGCGTTTAAACAAGCCGAACTGGGGAAGACGTCTGAAAGGAGAAACCTACCCGGCTGCATCGTCTCACAAACGTCAATCTTAACTGGCAACAGATTAGGACTTGTTTTAGGGGAAACAAGGAGACAAGGGAGCTAATTAAAAGAATGTGAGATAATAAAATCAGTAATTGCAGAAAACTGAGGGAAAGGTTTTTCTCCACATTCCTCTGTATCCTTTATCTGGACAAAAAATAGGCAAAGTATTAGATTCTACCAAAGAAGCTGTGTAGGTCAAAAAGACTAAATTATAAATGTATATTTAACTACACGCAATTAATCTCAACTAAACCACCTAAAGCTTTTCGGTGTCAAACCAGATGAATTCTGAACATGCTTTCGTGGTCTACGGCTCGTAAATCAACCTAATCCAAAACATATACCGTGTCGAAGGCCATCAATAGCACGAAGATTGTATCAGTGGTGCCATGTGTGTTCAATGCAAGTCTAAAGGGAAGGAGGAAGCCGCAGGGTAAACCAACAAAGCTTCTGGAAGGTTGAGAGATAATAACATTGGTCTAGCAAAAGTGCCCGAAAAGGGTAGATGGGGTTCGTACAACTTTTTCATGATCAAGAACTTTTCAGGGAGTTTCCAAGTAAATTTTCCAATTTCTACAGTACCATGAAAAAAAAGGTGTGTAAATATTTTTGAGACAATTCTCACCCCATATACTGTAGGTGTTGGGTAAAATGTAGCTTACAATTTCAGTTGCAGGAAGTTCTACCCATTACAATTTACCACTGTGAAATGCTACGTTAATTTTTTACGTGGCCCATAATAAATGTCCATAATTGATATGTAATCCTTGTACTAATACACATTTCATAGTGTCTTGTTTAGGTATAGCATGCACCTGTTCTCTTAGGCCCGACCTATAGGGGTGCTCGTTGAACAAATAAGAGTGTTTTACACAAATGTGGTAAAAGCAAGTCAATCATTGTGGAGTATTAGTGTCGTTTTGGTGAAAGTATGTAAAATGTCTCCGAATCACCAATTAGCAGAATATCGTCAATTGCTTTTTCTATTTGCGCTGCTTTTGTACAGAATTACTTAGCAAAATTATTGAACCGTAAAAACACAACCACCATAGCTATTGACTCCTCTTCAAGACACTGTTGATAACATTTGTTATTGTATGCTGTACATTGGAGCTGATTGTAAAAACATAATGGCTAAAAAGTTTAAACTACATGCAACTTTTAAACATTTTATACGGGCGGGCCCAAGATATTTTATCATTACATACTATTTACTTCGACTCAAAAATGCAGAGAAACAAGGGACCAATGGATGTAATTTTTAAATGACCCAACAAAAAAGACAAATGGGCAAGTACAAGTGTATCCATCCATCCCAAACAGTAAAAACCAGTAAAACCAGTTGTACAAACTCTTGTTGGCTGCACTGCTGCACAGCGGTTGAGTGATTTTTAATATTTTGAATATTAACTGTAAATGCAAAACTATTCCTTCAAGTATTTACATACAAGCTAGGTGGTTTGGTTCACAGGAAATTTTGTATACACGTCACAAAACAATAACTGCTGAAGAGTTTGCCTGCAATGTGACCAACAGATGCTATAAAATGGATGCACTACACACAATAATATCTTTCAGAGCATTGCCCATATAAATTTAGCTGAAAAAAAATGGTCTAACAATTACTGTCTAAAGGCAAACTGAAATGTTTTGAGGGGAAAATTCATAATTCACGCATATCAAATCAAAGGAAAACTGAATTAACATATTCTGGAAAAACAAACCTGGTGAGAGGATTGTATATTTGGTAGCATAGAATGAAGTTTAGACACACATAAGCACCAGTCAAAAAATAAAAACATGTATGGGCTTAAATTATTTGTAAGTCTCAAACAACGAGAAAAGGACAGACAAAAATAGAAGCGTTAAAAAAGGAAAAAAAAAACAATTGGTCAAGACTAGAGGTGTTCATTATGGAGATCGTGATCTACCAGTAGATCGCAGAGGCAGTACTGGTAGGTCACGGGAAAGGGATTCAGTTATTGTATTTGTTGAAACACTGCCATCTAGCGATCAAATGCAATAAGTCAGCATTACACTGCTACTTATTTCTTAAAATCATTGGACAAGATATTGGCTATTTAAAAAAGACCGTCTTAAATTGAGTCCCGCTGTTGACACTTTTTACAATTTGATGATTGTAATTTATTTTCATTACATATACTGCATATGATTTAATTAGGGTTATATTCAGAAATATTGCCAACATCCAAACACATTATTTATGAGGTTTCAAATACCCTTACATTCATATTCATTTGAGATTTTGGCCTAAACGAATGTACATTTTAAGAAACAGGTTGATCATTTTGGGTTGCTGATTTTGTAAGTAGCTGGCTTGCTGCAAAAGTGTACGCAACCCTGGCTAATATATAATCGTCAACTATTCCCTTAAAACCCCCCAAAAAAGTCAAAATAAAATATAAAAAAATGAAATAATTCCATAAAACATCACATTCCACAATTAATCATTAAGAACTTGTGTTTAAATTAGTATGCTGAAGATTAGGGATTCGTTTATTTTGCAGTGATTTAAAATGAAAATGCATTTTTTAAAGCATGTGCAGCAGCTACAGTAACTTTATATACTTGTGCCTGTGTTCTCATTTTACCATTAAGAAACAATTATACTGTAAAAGTATTAAACCAAAGCTACAACCATTAAAATGATGCCACCTCTAGAACATTTCACTGCAAAATAAGAACAATGCATTAGTACTATACACAGCAAACCGCCAGTAGTCTGACAACTACTCAGCCTGTGCCTGGGAAAGAAAATGAATTGCTTTGAACTGCTAACCTTAGCCGTGGCTGACACAGATAATGCTCGCTGCAGCCACTGACACTTTATATTTCTTTCCTCCGTTGCACATTAGGCAGTGACATCACAGCATGCCCCTTGACTTGCAGACGTTTTGTTCCAGATACTCTGGGGTCTTTACCGCCGCTGAGAGGCGGCGGTAAAGGGTGGGATTAGGGCTTAGCGGAGGTAAAACCAAGACAGAGGAACCCATTAGGTCGGCAGGGCAGGTGCTTTTTCAAGGCATTCTAAAACCCCTTATTACAGAGGGTGCCTTATGTACCGCAGAAAAGGGGGTGATATGATTGGAAATGCATACAGTATTTTTAGGTGAGCATTACTATACGAGGGCTTACCCTTACTGTAAAGATTGAACAATCGACAAACATTGTTGGTCAAAATCGCAAGACTATTGTATGCAAAAGGACGTGACGGTTACACTTTATCACGAGACCACCAGTGGTATAGATGACATATGAAAAGACATAAAACCCTTCTCATTTTCACACTATTTTTACTCGCTGTGCCATGTCAGCGAATGGAGAAAATTGAGATTCTTGAAAAAAATATTATACAGGTTTTTTTACGTTCGTATACATATGAAACCGCAACAATATTGACGCACAGTCAAAGAGGTAACTTTTTAACTTATCAGACTGCAGAACAAAATTCATATGCAAACCACTGTTTCTAGTGCCATGAGTACAAATTGTGTGAAACTGGGATAAAATCCAATAATAAAAGACCTGTATCAACTGATCAATCATTGCACTATTATATACCATGAGTGTATGAGCTTGCTCTGTCCACTCCACGCATCGGCCCGGTATTGCAGTACCTCCGGGAACGGTGCATTCGCAATGATCGCAGCAAGGCTTTAGGGCTAGGACCTTAGCTTGGCCTTTTGGCTGAGAGTAAGTGTCCCGGCTCCTAGGCTTTGTAGCGTATTATGAACTGACCGAT
Organism: Urocampus carinirostris; assembly: GCF_059441175.1. Lineage (NCBI taxonomy): Eukaryota > Metazoa > Chordata > Actinopteri > Syngnathiformes > Syngnathidae > Urocampus > Urocampus carinirostris. The sequence continues at coordinate 30,428,450 of NC_142354.1, read as the reverse complement.
AACGGATAATGGATAATGAATAACGAAGATAGATCAATAACCCTTAAAACCCCCCCCCCGTATAAGAGGCTAACATCCATCCATACATCCATCCATTATCTGCACCGCTTATCCTCAGTAAGGTCTCGGGGGTGCTGGAGCCCATCCCAGGCATCTTCGGGCAGTGGGAAGGGGACACCCTGAACTGGTTGCCAGCCAGTCGCAGGGCACACAGAGACAGACAACTCACTCGCTCATTCACACCTAAGGACAATTTGGACCGGCCAATTAACCTGACATGCATGTTTTTGGGATGTGGGAGGAAAACCGGAGTGCCCGGGGGAAACCCACGCAAGCACGGGGAGATCTCATGATCTCAGAACCGTGCCATGGACGCGCAAACCACTGTGCTGCCGTGCTGCCCAAGTGCCTAACAGTTATGCCCAAATAAACAATAATAGCCCATGGGAAAAAATGCTTGTGACTAACTTGCTGAAATTACACAATGAATGAGTTGGTAATATTATTTTCTATTAAAAGTGTGCTTTAGAAAAGTCCAGTTCACCTAATAAATTCCAACTAGTTACTTATTCATCAAGTTGTCAAATTCTCAATTTTTACAGTAACTCCTGGTAATGAATTAGAATTATTATCTAGTCAATTATTCTCATAACAACACTCCAGATGTCTTGGACTCTCTAGTGTGTATTGTTTGTAGTCAAGTGGCACAAATGGACTGCACGTGTCTCCAGATCTTAAGTAGAACAGACATACTTTCCTAGCATTATTTTTGCATATTAGTGTCGAGGGGATTGCGGATCACCATCAATTGAGTTTAAGGGGCACTAAATCCCAAACAATAAGGGCAGATTGTTGAAAGTAATTTCCTTTGACGTCTGATTCACTCCTGGTCTGGTTTCCTCCATTTCGAAACCAGAGGACACAATCCACCTACCACGAATCTCTTGCGACAGATGATTAAAAACACATGCAGGGTGCTGGAGGTTTTCCGCATGAATTGAAGAAAAGAAAGTTGTGGCAAGACAATAAAATATCAAGCTTTTAAAGGAAAACCGTACCTGAGTGTTAATACACCCAATAACCAACAATCATTGACAAAAGTGACAAATGTTATTAAATACATGTGGCCATGCTTTTATTTATATATTTCAGGACGACCAAATTACTTCTAACTGACAATTTTATCAGCTCACAATATTCTCGCAGACCCGCCCGATAATTCCATCAACAAGTTCACAAGTACCGCGATTAAAAATTTTGGGACTTTGACATAAAACCTAATGCCTCTTCGTGTGTTGCCTGTATCACTAGTAGTCTAGTGGATAAGATCCGGCACTCCCTCAGCCGCAGTCTGGGTTTGATTCCTGTTGCAATTGTGATCAGCAATATATTTTAACTGATCAATCGATGCACAAATATTGTACTTACTAATATTTAATGCAACCCTAAGCCTTACTCTAGTTTTAGTTCTATGCGCCAAATGCTTTCTGCTAGATGTTTTTCACATGAATTGAAGCAATAAAGGTTGCGGAAAGAAAGTAAAAACTCAGGCTTCTAAGGAAAACAATACTTGAGTGTTAATACACCCAATAACCAACAATCATTATTAAAAAATGACCAATGGGTGTTAGAGCGATTTAGAGAAAACCTAAATCGACCAGATACTGGAACGTCAGCATTACAAACTCTCTCCGTAAATAATAAATTGTCAATTGTGTGTTCGAGTGTGATCCATAAGTCTCTGGAGCAAAGCCTTCGAATGCATAATCCAGAACAGTTTTGCACTCTTCCAGAGCCAATTCGGCACCATGCAGAGCACACATGTGCGGGCCTGACAGCATTACAGTTTCAACTCTTGCGCATCTGCCTGAAAAATTCTCTGGCAATGTTGCTGTCCCCATTTGGTGGTCAAACAGGCCAAAATGTAGGCGCCAAATGCAGTTCTAGAGATTATAATGTGGCTATGTAAAGACTAAGAAAAATGTGGAGACAGCATTCTAACCCCAGCAACAATAATAAATTATGCATGTGGGAAACAATTTATCTGGGAAGTGGAAATACCATTGAGAAAATCAACAGTGACAGTTATGTACGATCGAGTTTCATGGAAGGGAAAGCGCTGACATTTTAAAGCAGATTCACAAATTTAACGTGTTAACCTATCTAAGTGTATTTGCCGTCAAATTAGTAGTAGTATGACACTGATTATTGCAAAACTAACTTTTTTGTATCAACTAGACTACAGGTGTCAAATATTTTCTTCTAGCGACTAAGAATAAAAATATGGATACAAGGCCCATATATTTGTTTTATTATTACAACTAGCAAATCAATATCCACATTTTTTTCTTCTGTTTTGGTTTTGTTTGTAAACAGAAATCATATTATCTTACAGTGAGGTCAGTTTAGAAATTAAAAAAAAGATAAAAGAAACATATATTAATAATAAATAATGTAAATATTGGAATATCTAAAACATATGTCGAACGTAAATAATTAATCTTTTTGGAGCAAAGACTTTTTAACCAATGCTGCAGGCCTCTAAAAACAGTTAGAGGGCCAAAAATGGCCACCAAACTGTAGTCTGGAAAACCTTGGAATCTTGTCTTGGGGGTTTACTCAGGAAAAAGGGATATTTCTTTCCTAGTTTGATATAGAATTAGCAAGTGCCACAGGTTGACAATTGCATAACCATTTTGTTAATATTGTAGACTGAAGTTTTCTAAACAAATTTCCTCTAGGAACAACAAAAAGAAGAAATAAAGAAACAAAGGCAGTATATTTGCTTCAAAGTAAATTATTCAAGGAGCTGTACTGAATTTGGAACTTTTTCACCCGCTGCCACCATCTCCTGGCTTGTGTCATCATTGCAGCCTCTGTCAAGCTCTAATGGTTCAAGCCACACTAACAAATAGAAGGGGGAAAAAAACGGTGGGACAAGCATGAAGTTACTCTCCTGACGAACCCATCCCCCTACCTAACACGTTCTGTCCCAGATAGCTTTGATAAAAGTAAGATAGTGGGTAAAAAATGAGTTAGTTCACACTTATGCTCGTTGTGTACTTTTATTCTCGGATGAAAATGGTAAAAGTGAGAAAAGGATTGTTTCAAATGCAGTCAAAATCCCAACCCAAATCCCCAAAAAGATTTAAAAAAAAAAAAAAGAGAGTTTATTCAAGCATATCTAAGAAAGACACATGCATGCACACGCCACCCAAGCAGCCTGACAGAGCCTGCAATGATGATTTCAGCCAGAAAATGGCGCCAGCAGCAAGTATAATATTTAATAAGTTATGGACACCACCTTTATATATTAAATACAAATCTGTAAAACGTACAAAACATTTGTTGGGGAGCAAATATTTTTGCATCTGCTGTGAGTTGCTAAAAACATTTGCTGGGCAAAGAATAGTCAGTGGTTTGGAAACCCATGTAAGAATTCTGTAGACCTTTTTTGAAGGCTCACACTTAAGAGATTTAAAAAAAAAGAAAAGACAATCAGGTTATTTATTTCCTGATTTTGACCCTTCTGGAGCAAGGACGCTACATAGAAGACACAAATTTATCAACGGTGCAGATCCCAGAAGGGCGCCCAAGCACACTTTGTCAGGTCAAGGGCCTTATCACTTAAAGTCAACAGGTCATCCTACCACAAGATCAAATAACTGAACTAAAGCAGTAGCATGTCCTACTTTTTAAATGCACTTCCAATTTATGTTTCCATAACTCTTCTGATGAAACTGGAAAATTGAATTTAAAATGAGCTTCTGTGTGTGATATTTGTTACAATGTGACTGTACAAAACAGTTTAAAAATGTATTAAGGGGGATTAAAGAAAAGAGCACTACAGTATTTTCACTCAATGTCTTAGCTCTGTTCATGACATAATAGTTTTCTAGGTTCAACACAAATGTTTATGACTAATGATAGGTATCAAAAATTTGTAGCCTGCTGTTGTCTTCATTCAGGTATTAAATTAGCACAATTGTCCGTATGGCGTCGCCATAAATCGACAAAAACCTCCCCCAATTCGGTAACTAACGTTTATCAACCAGAGAACATTTGGGGAAACAAACCACACTGATGTAATTTAACTTTAAGTCACAGGCGCGCTGTTATGCAATATAAAAAAGACAACATTTAAAAAAAAAAAGAACCTGTCTGTATTTGCAGAAGTTAGAATAATATTATAAGCTATTGATAGGTATCAAATCTAACAGCGGAATTCCCATATTCAGGTTAATATTTTCATTAAAAAAAACAAAAATAAAAAGCAGTAAGACTTTTATATCGTGAAATAAACAATTTAAACCAGTGATTGTATGCTATTTTTGTCACTTTCCAGTCTGCAAGAGTTTCCCATAGTTAAATAAAATCTAGTGGATATGAAGACAATTGCTGTTTTCCTGTTTCTGTTCAGTACTATACACAGTTGATAAACAAAATAACATATTAAATCTTACCGAAGGAAAAATACTGATGGAATAAACATCAATAATTCCTTTATAATCATTGCTGAATCATAGTTTACTATAAGCCTCCAAAAGGACCCCCAGCCCTGCAGCAAAGGCACACTTTATTCTATTAATTTACTAATCCAGCCCCCATGAGTTTTTGTTTCTTACCGCATGGCCCCCTGAGCTAAACACCGCTGCATTATGGTAATGAGTACATGTACTGGAGTTTCTGAATTCTGAATAAGGTTGGGAGCTACCTTTTTAATGATTAGTGAGAGGGGTGACCAGTTTGATATGCATTTCCAAAATAGCAACTTATAATATTATTAATGTTACTACCAGGCTGTTAATACTAGTAGTAGGGTTTAAATCGACAGAACCACTAAAATATTGGCCTTATATAAGGGCACTGAACGATTTACAAATATAAATTACAGGCTAATTTTAAAATATAATTTTGGAAGAATTGATCACATCAATAAATTCTCATGCCAATAACAAATCAAATTTTCTAGATCACGGTAAGGTATTTTCAAAATCGGTCCGTGAGACACTTCGCTATTTTTCAGGGGCTACTTGGTACCTAGGGCACCACGTTGGTGACCCCTGAATTAGGTAATTATAATTTATTTGTCCCGTACTGAATTACCAGGCCAAAGATACTCTAATTACCAAATACTTCAGGACAAATTTTCCTATTTTAATGAGTCATGGACCCGCTATGGAGTTCTTAGTCCGCGGTTTTATAAAAAGTGAGATCCCATGTTAATAAGACACTCATTAAAGATTCATCAGAGATCTGATAAAAACGGGATACATTATACAAAAAATTAACAAGGTGAAGAATACATGAATATGTAATTTGCTGAATTGTCTGTCTATGTCTAATAGTCTAAAAGGTTGATAAATAGAGTGAAGCGACTGCCTTCCTAGTCAATCAATCGGGGCTCAGGGTGCCTCAGAATGTCAGTTTCACTTACGGACGCTCATTGTACGCCAATAAAGTATTTTAATAGCTCATCTCGGACTCATTACGTATTTCAAATTGGCTCAGTTTATGTCAAATTGAACGTCATCTTACAGAGATATTCAGAAAAAGCTGGGGGCACATTTTCAAAACTGAAGTGTTAGTGCAGGGATATGAGAGATGTGGGAGGGAAAAAAGAAGAGACAAGAAAGGTGATGAGCTTGAATCTAAATGGACAACTCTCCGGGCAAAAATGATCTTAGCCTGTCCTCTACTGGTATAGTAAAGTAATACAATTTTTTAAAAAAAATCTAGTTCTCTACTCATCTTGGAGATTTTAACAGGTGAAAGTGTTTGGTATCTTTCAAAATCATCATATTTAAAAAATTATTTTTATTTTAAGCCTTACATACACTATTATTTTAATCTGCTATTTTAAGAATTTTTGATTTAGCAAGTAATATTGATACAATTTTTTTCTGGGCAATACCAGTACTCAATGATAAATAGTTCCATAAGTACATTTTTTTCATGAAGTTCTTAAAGCAAAGACCTCAGTGATAGAAAATAGCAATATTCCTTGACATGATCTGAAATACATGCCAATCTTCTACAATTTTCCCTATAATTATTTATATAAGTATAGAATACACTATAGAATATTTGTGATCAAAACTTAATTTCAGTTTTACATGCGTTCAGTTTTTGATCATACGGGGGATATCACCATCTATAATCGTCTAGAGAACCTCAATATATAGGTTAATATAAGCCTGATATTGATCAGTATCAGTATATCGTACACATATCATACAACCACAAATATATAATGCTCATTATATTAATCCAACTTTACATTGAATGGAATGAAGCAAATGGTATCAGCCCGTTACAATATGTGATATCTGTATGAGTACATAACAAATTCTTCAAACAGCAGTGATAAAAATTTAAACACACATAAATCCCATAACAGTACTTTTCATAAAGTGAATTTTTCACACTAAGGTGCACCAGATTATAAGGGGCACCTTACGTAATGGTTAACGGACTATAATGCAAAATCTTTTATGCAACCTGAATCAAACCCGAACGGTAGCGCTAAGAGCGCCGATACTTTACCATTGGACCACCAGGGGTAAAAATGGCATAGGAAAAGGCATTAGTTTAGCTCATTATTACACTATTTTATATTTTTATAGTGCAATCTGATAGATTAAACGGTCTCTCATCACCACTAATCTGGTTTGATTCCTGTAGCATACTATATATATATATAAATATATGAAAAATATTAATCGACTAGTTATTCAGTCATTGCATGATTATTGCTCATATTAGATTATAAAGTACCACTTACCTACAATTACTGTATGCATTGCGTATTCTGGGTATATAGGGCGCACTCAAATTTCTGGCCAAATAGGGGGTTTTAGGTGTGCCTTGTAGTCCAGAAAATACTGCATATGAAATTAATTTAACTGCCGTTAATTTATCTCTTTGTTTATGTTTCTAGTTTAATAAGTGGAGCGGAGACCTTCGCGAGTACTGATACTTTAAAATCAGGCCTGGAATCTGCCCCATATCAGGTACTCGCTTGCTTTTGAATATAAACAGAGCAATCATTGAAACTCGTTTGTTGATAACAAAACTTAAATGAGAGTCTTGAAAACAAATAACACATTTCATCTTAGGTCTTGCTTATATTCCCCGCCTAATGCTGTATCATGCCCATCAAGTATGTCTTCTGAAAGCTAAGTAATGAATATATATCTCAGGTAGGACCCCGATTAGTCGGCGGGCAGAGTGGTAGGCGGCATGTAAACAGACTTGACAGAGTTGCCGGGCCAAAGACGAGAGATGGGAGACTGGCGAAGGGGGCAGCGAGAAAAAGGATTACCTTCCCTGACAAACGTCAAAGCCAATCAACGCCCGGGATCCTTTGCCGTTTCTGCAGGGCGCATCCCTCCTGCCACTGCTGCGATTCATCTGCTTGCGTTAGTATGCACGCAGGTCGTGCGCCTGGCTACAAATGTATTCATTTATTCCGAGTCCCTCTGAGAAATCACAGTGTCTTGTTGTTCACCCCCTACTCCTCCCGCACCCCAAGCTGTCCAGATGGAATTTGCGTGAATAACATCAGTTTAGTGAGGTGGAAAATAAGTACAGGCTAGCACAGCGGAGGGGACTAGATTACGCTCTCCCTCACCTCCAAAAAGAAAAAAAAATACAAAAAAAGACAAGTGTCACCTTCAACTTACAAATATTTTCCTGTACTGTAGTATAATAAGTTCACGGTTCATGGATCTGTTAATGGCCTGGGTCGTCGGGGCACCACTTCCTGTGTGGACGTTTTATTTTGGGTTAGAGTTTGCTCCTCCAGATGAAACAGTACCGTTTTCCATGATAGCAAGAGAAGCCTCTTAAACTCCTTCAGATACAGCCCCTTCTATAACTGGTCACAGTTGTCACAGCACTCAGATTTCATTCAGTTAACTTAAATCACAAATAAAAATACTCTATATTAAAACATATCAACCCAAAAAAAAATCACTTCAAAAAACTCAAAGACATGATACAAATTTAGAGTTATTTTACGCTTGTCACTGCAGTTTTTTTGTCAATGTAGCCTGTAAATAGTAAAAGTAAAAACTTACCATCTGTTACAAGTAGTCCAAACGCCAACCCAATCAAAAATTGGCAAGTAGGCAAAAACTATGCGAACACAAAAATCTACCCAAAAAAAAAAAAGGAAAAATCTCCCAAGATAAGTCTTAAAGTTGAGGGTTTAATTCAAGTTAACTTGAAGCCACTTTTAAGTTCCATCTCACCAATGGTAAATAAATTTCCCAGGTCGACTCAAAGCAAGTTTAAAGCTTTAACTCAAGTTAATTTGGGGTAACTCAAGGTAAAGCTTTAGCTTTGAAATCAATCATGTAAAACTAATCGATTCATCATTTCATGGACCGATCTAGGGTTATAAAATATAAATTGGTAAAAAATAAATAAATAATCAAAATACAGCCTTAAAAATAATTTTCATTAATAACTTTAATTACCAACAGAAAATGTCAAAGTTAAACCAGTTTAAACAAAGTTTTAAAGAATTTTCTTTATTTCAAAAGGAGCTTCTTGTAATATAAAAGTAAGTAAAATATTTAAACACAATTCAGATAGATAGATAGATAGATAGATAGATACTTTATTCATCCCCTAAGGGAAATTCACATTTCCAGCAGCATCCCTGAGCTGAGAACAGTACAATAATAAAGCCAAAAGAATACAATATACAAATACCCAGTGTGACGTGCAAATGCCCACTTTAGCATGTTATATAGAGTAACCAAATATTGCTACACAGAACACATAATGCAGTAAGATTCAGTAATATCCAATGTAGGTGGTGTGGTTTAATGTGGGCCTTTACTCTGCCGGGTGGAGTTAAAGAGCCTCATGGCATGAGGAAGAAAAGATCTCTTCAGTCTGTCCGTAGTACAAGACAGTGACAGCAGTCTGTCACTGAAACTGCTCTTCTGTCCGGAGATAATGCTGTGAAGCGGATGCGATGGATTGTCCATGATTGACCTCAGCTTTTTCAGTGCCTGTCTCTCAGCTACTGTTGTTAGGCTGTCCAGCTCTTTGCCCACAACAGAGCTCGCTTTCCTAGCCAGTTTATTGAGACGAGAGGCATCCTTCTTCTTGACGCTGCCTCCCCAACACGCTGCCGCATAGAAGAGGGCGCTTGCCACTACTGTCTCATAGAATATTTTCAGGAGCTTTTTGCAGATGTTGAAGGAGGCCAGCCTTCTGAGGAAGTAAAGTCGGCTTTGCCCTTTCCTACATAGAGCTTCTGTGTTGGCAGTCCAGTCCAGTTTGTTGTCCAGCTGCACACCCAGGTATTTGTAGGTCTGGACAAATTCTACACATTCTCCCTTGATGGTTACAGGAACCGGATGAGTTCTGGTTCTCCTGAAGTCCACCACCATCTCTCTGGTCTTGGTGGTGTTTAGGTGCAGGTGGTTTGCGTCGCTCCATCGGACAAAGTCCTGAATCAATTTCCTGTACTCCTCCTCCTGCCCGTTTCTGATACATCCCACGATCGCAGTGTCATCTGCAAACTTTTGCACATGGCAGGACTCAGAGTTGTACTTAAAGTCCGATGTATATAGAATGAATAGGAACGGAGAGAGAACGGTCCCCTGCGGAGATCCTGTGCTGCTAACCACGGTGTCCGATGTACAGCCCCCCTGTTTCACATACTGCGGTCTGCCTGTCAGGTAGTCAGTAATCCATTCTACAAGGTGTGAGCTAACTCCCATCTCTGTCAATTTCCTACTCAGTAGCAGAGGCTGTATGGTATTGAAGGCACTAGAGAAGTCCAAAAATGTAATCCTCACAGCCCCCTTCGCCCTATCCAGGTGAGAGAGGGATCGGTGTAACATGTATAATATAGCATCCTCCACTCCCACCTTCTCCTGGTAAGCAAATTGCAGTGGGTCGATGGCGTGACGGACCTGTAGCCTCAGGTGGTGCAGCAGCAGCCGCTCCATGGTCTTCATCACATGTGATGTCAGGGCGACTGGCCTGAAGTCGTTGAGTTCCTCTGGTCTTGATTTCTTTGGGACTGGGATGATGCAGGATGTTTTCCACAGCTGAGGGACCCTCCCCTGTTCAAGGCTCAGGTTGAAGATGCGCTGTAGAGGGTCTCCCAGCTCATATCATCTTATAGAAGCCCTCAGATTGATAACTACTTGTCCTAAAGTAAACATAAGCAACAAAAAGAGAAATGACTCTTACCTCTCGCAGAACGGTACTGCCAAAGCCTCTGTACAAGCCTCGAACACCCTGTTTAATCAGATTGGAAAAACAAACAAAGATTACAAACAAAACTGAAGATTGAAAAATGGTAATCTGAGTGAATCAACAACAGACTTCTGCAGGTTACCAAGAAAACAGCTGACTTTATTTTGAAAGGATTTCAAAGCCGCACAACTAGTAAAAAGATCATTAGGGGAGATCGGTGAATGTTTGATTCACAGTAAATGTTACATTATTTAGAATGATTCTGAAAATAATAAATAATTATTTAAAAAACATTATTTGGAATATCAAACTGACTCATATTTGGTTCCGTTTATTCTTCAAAATAGTACATATATTCCTGGATATAAAAAACAATCAACATACCATACTTTGAGGACCATAGGGTGCACTGAAAAACCGCAAATTGGCCAGAAATTTTAAATCGGGCCTTATATCCCAGTGCCTGTATATCCCAGTATATAACACCACATGTGAATAAGATTGGAAAGGCATACAGTATTTATATGTGTGTTTTACAACACCAAGTTTTACGCAATGATTAATCAATCGAAAGACACCGCTGACTAAAATGGCAATGCGTTGTCTGCAACAAGAGTCGAACCCGCCGACACTAGACTACTAGACCACCAGTTATTCAGATTAGAGGTAAGATTTATGGCCCGAGCCCGAACCCGAACCCGAACCCGAGGCAATTTCGGGCCGGGTCGGGCCCTGAAATGTCAGTCATACGGTCGGGTCGGGTCGGGTTCGGTCCTGCTTTTTTTTTTTTTTTTTTTTTTTTTAAATTAATTAATAATGTGTTAAATGTTCATTAAAAATATATACTTAAACTATGTATGGATACTACACCAAGGAATACTTGTTATAAAATAAATAATTTGGATAAAACGGAGAAGGAGCTGTAATCGCTATTTTTCCGACTCCTATGGAAATTCCTCCCCCCCTCCGATTTTAAATGAAAAAAACAACAATTTGTTTACACCGCGGGATCCAATGCAACCAGGGTTTCATTCACAATAAAAAAGACATTACATACGGATATTATAGTAAATCAAATCAATATTATTTGTGTACAATTAGTTGTGGTTGCGGAAATCATAGCGTACAGTGACGTTGGTGACTTTTCCATCCGCGTTAAAAAAACGCATTTTGTAAAATACGATCGCGCTTTATTGTTTAAATAAACGCGATCTCCCAATGATTATAATTAGCTCGCTTTATTTTGTTTTAAAGCGTATTATATAGAATACGATCGCTTTTGTCGGAAGCGTACATTGACGTTGGTGAGATTTTCATCCGCGTTAAAAAACGCAATCTGTAGAATACGATCGCGCTTTATTGTTTAAATAAACGCGTTATATAGACTAGGATCTCCCAATGATTATAATTAGCTCGCTTTATTGTTTTAATAAGCGTTTTATATAGAATACGATCGGGGGGGGGGGTTGCATAGGAGTCGGCACAACACGTCAACATCCCCTCTCAATGAAAGTGCTGCGCTAAAATCTTAAAGGCGTACTACTACTGCTGCTGTGGATTATGGCCCAATGATCAAGTCGTCAAAATGACGGACGCCTTTAAATGTTTTCGTTACCTCAAAAAAAAAAAACGTCAATGACAGATTGCAGTGCAGACACAGAAATATAAAAGATGTAAATGTTTATACAGTTTTATTTAACTTAGGCCTAGATGTTGTAACAAAAGGCAGAGTTTAATTTGTTATCATAAATCACCCCTCCTTATAAATAAAATATGTAATTTCGGGCCCCCTCGGGCCGGGCCAGCAAATCCAGTTAATTAGTCGGGCCGGGTCCGGGTCGGGTTTAATACCCCCCGGGCCTGCGTCGGGTTCGGGTGCTTTTTTTGGGCCCGATCTTACCTCTAATTCAGATGTCATTCGAAAAGGCATTCAATTTTATCTTTTTATCACACTATTTTTACCCACAATGCCAGAAACAAGAATTGAGAAAACAGATGGAGGTCCTAAAAGATGTAAAGATGTCAATAAAAGAAAAGTCAGATTAATTATCAGATCAAAAGATGAAATAGTTGTTTCCTCTAATTGTGCTTTTTTGCGTTTGTTTATGTTTCAGGACGACTTTTGGTTTTATAGATTCTTTGACATTCGTCTCTTGCAGCATGAGTATAAACAGTGTGATAATGAAACAAAATCTAAAGCCTCTTCATATCAGTAGCCTAGATGGTAAGGCGCCCGCTTTGAGACTGGGAGGTCGGTGGTTCGCGCCCCGGCCGAGTCATTCCTAAGACTTAAAAAGTGGTCGGCGGCGCCCTCTGTTGGCTGCGGCTGCATCGGCTCGCTACAACGGGTCAGGTGCAATCGACATTTCGTTCTGTGTACATTGTTACACAGAATGACAATACAAGGAAATTATTATTATTATTATTATTATTATTATAAGGGATCGCCCAATGTGGGTTTTTCATGGACGATTATTAGTATGAAGAGAAGGCCGATAACCGATATTTGGAGCAGATATTTTTATGCAGTACAAGCCTAAAAATTGGTGTAAGAACATTTTAACAATGCAAAAATAAACAAAGAATAATCACAGTGGCTTGGGAAACTATTTGGCCCCCTTGAACTTTGTGACCTTTTGCCACATTTCAGACTTCAAACATAAAGATATAAAACTGTAATTTCTTGTGAAGCATCAACAATAAGTGGGACACAATCATGAAGTGGTACACACTTTATTGGATATTTTAAACTTTTTTTAACAATTAAAAAACGAAAAAGTGGATGTGCAAAATTATTCAGCTCCATTGAGTTAATACTTTGTAGCGCCACCTTTTGCTGCGATTACAGCTGCAAGTCGCTTGTCTCTATCAGTTTTGCAGATCAAGAAACTGATATTTTTGATTGACAAACTAATGTTATGATAAGAGCTCAATTATAAGGCTCCAAAATTCAATGTTTTGCGATTTGGGTCAGCGACATTTAGTGACTGATCAATCATTGCAATAACATATGCCGTAAGTGTAAAATATGTGCAACGATTATACACGAACAAATATGGAAGCTCTTCGGAAGTCTTAATTCTATGCACCTTATAGTTGAGTGTGCTTAAAGAAGAAAAATCTATGACAAAAGACTATTTTTGGGGGGGTGCCTTGCCTTATTAGGGGTCTAATTTTTAGCTTAATACTGTGAGAGGAAAGTAAAAAAGATCAGATGAAGGTCAGCGATCAAAATAATGGTAAAGAAAGAAACACATATAAAAAATATATACTTATATATAATTCCTACACAGTTGTACCTCTTCCTTGAGAGCAAATACAAGCATGCGGTACGTGTTGGATGAAGGAGAAACTTGTGTCCTTTGCTTCACCACCTCCGTGGGCACCCGGATGAGACATGCCACCTACAAAATGGAAGAACAAATGATTTGGTTGATCTTGTTTGCTCAACAAAGATTCCATGTTAGAAGCTTTGCGGAGTGATGGAAAGACAAAGATTGATATCTGTTCATGTTTGTTCGGCTCTTGGTTGTTAAGCTCAAACTATCACAAACATTTCTCCAATTTCAAATGAGGAGAGGTCCCGAAAATCTATTTTATATACTGCATTAAAACGAAGTGGGATTACACTTCCATTACTGTTGGTGTCATTGTTTTTTTATGTCAGAGAATGATAGTATTATTTTGCATAGCGTCCTAAAAAAAACTTAATAGACAAATTACACTAATTACAGTTGGGACAGAAAAATGAGAAAAAGCACAAAACACTGTAGTTACTTTAAAAAATTAGTTAAAAAGTTAGAAAAAAACATCAAAAAAGTGAAATAATCATCTTGATGAGAAAAAAAATCATGTTTCCTAGCAGTAATTGTTACCACAATTATACATTATTTTCGACTAAGAATTATTTTACATTAAAGAATAAAAATTACAAAAATGATCTGCTATATTTTACCCATTTACTAAAATATCAAGTGAAAAATATAGTAAAAAAAAAAAAAAAAAAAAATTAACGGGGGGAAATTATCTGCCAAATGGAATATTTGTTCTTATTTTACAAAAAAAGTTTAACATTTTCATTTAAAAAAAACATGCAGTAAGTAGCCAGGATAACCGGGAGCCAACAATAACAAAAAAAATATTACACCAACAAACACAAACAAAGCCAGGGCCAATAAGCAAATAAATAAATAAATAAATAAAAATAGAAATAAAAAAAATCAAAAAGGGGGGAGGGTCATTTGACCTGAAACATGCAGTTACGGCAAAAAACACGATCCCAGTCTGGGGGGAAAAAAATTAGCACAACAGGCTAGCCAGCTAGCCTACTGCTTATGGGGCAAACATGGAAGCCTTCAGGAACCTGCACACCAATGGAGGGGGGCTATCAGGACAAAAATATATTTATTGCAAGACACGCGGTGAAAAACAAAAAAAGAAAGGTCACAATCATATACCTAAAAGGAGGCAAAGACAAAAAAGGAACATACTGTACAGGGCAGCAGGTAAACTTACTGCACGCAGCTTTTGCTGATCAAAGCACGCAACTCTGACAAAATAGTCAGAAGTACCCCAGTGACACGGTAAGCAAAGTTCCAATTACTCCAAGCAAAAACCGAGCGATATGAATTTGTTGATTACTACAATCGCATTGTGTTTTTCAACAGGACCAGCCATTGTTTTGATTTATTTATTTTTCTCTTCCGGTGACATCATAGCTCTAGGGGATATGAAGTCAAACTGTCTACTTTGAAAATTAATTTCTTGAGATCTATGGCAGGTGGAATATTATGGAACATATCTGCATGATTGTGGGGAGGAACACTACATGTTTTGTGTCAATTGACAAAAAAATTTTTAATGACTTGAAAGTTTCAGTATAAAAATTAAAATGAAAAAAAAACATTGATTTGAATACTCGGCAAAAATACATTATCAATCATACCAATTTTAAGTTGTAATTTTAAGTTTATAAATGGGAATTCCTACCAATGTTTTTCTGGCATCTTGTTGCTACGCTAGGCTTTTGGCACTGATTTTAGTTTAAATATATGGAAAATTGGAAAAAAATTTAAAATAAGAAAAATAAACTCCAAAGACTAAAAGAAGAGATTGGGTTTTGGCAAAGAGCGGCTCTTGCGCTCCATAGTGGCTCCCTGTCTTAATTTAAAAAAACGTTTGATCATGGAAAATTTTCTGGTTTCTGTAAGGGAACAAATAGGACACAAACATTCTAAAAATGTTCCATTGGAGATATGTATATATATATATATATATATATATATATATGTATATATTATGCTGCAAAGATGTTTTGGGATTTTAACATTTCGAGTCGCCAACCTCTTTTCTAGAATAATTTAGTAATTAAAATTGAAAACAATTCTTTTCAAGAGTAACAACCTTTTTTGTGCAAAGAAGCACTCTAAAAAAATGCTGATTTAATCAGTATATTTCTTATTGTTAGGTCAAAGTGTATTTTTAATACCAGTTGATATTGACCATGATGGTAAGTCTAGCAAAAAATATCAAATTATATCATGGAGCAGTAGCGCCACCAAGTGGTTCAACGTCCACATGTCAGCCTTTCTTCTGTCAGTTGCATTCAGATCTCATTCCCAAGCCTCACTTTGGTCAACTAACCATTTATAATACATCGAGTGCAGTGTTTTTCCTGAACCAATTCTCCATGAACTCAAAGTAAGGAGGCTTAATAGAAATAAAGTGTCCATGACAAGCAATTACTAATAAAATTGGAGCAAGGGCCTTCAGTCCAAGTATCTCTCCTTCTCCTGTCACTGCAGATGTGAAGTCAGAAATTGCCAAGGATTAAATCAAATTGTTTAGGGACACGTTTTATTTAGGAGGTTGTTTGGAGTCAAAGCTAGATTGCTAAATTACTAAACGCCTAAACGTCTCGGATATGATAATGAAGGTCACGGATTTTGTGAGGAAGAAAAAATTAATTGCCAAAATGTGCTGTGGCTTTGCATTGCAAAAAGTCTCATTACAAAAACATAGTAGAAATGTAGAAGAAATATCATTCAAGTAAAACTACCAAAACATATTTTTGCAAAACTTTATTCAAAAACTAACTTTTTCTAACCCAAAATAATTCAAAATACATAAAAAGAGTGAAATTATCTGCCTTATCATATTATTTTCTCAAATACCATTTTGCTTATTTTACTATAAAAACAAATACAAAAAGTAATATTAATTAAAAATTACAAAAAAGTCGAATTATCTTCTATATATATTTTGCCCAAATGACATTTTTTCTTATTTTAAAATGTATTTTAAACTACAATTTTAGTGAGAGGAAAGCAATGAGGAGCCCCAATTATAGATAAATACTGTTTAATAAGCATAAAAATTAGCAAAATGATCTGCCTTATCAGATATGATCATTTTTACACATTATTAATCTTATCTGATAATTAATCATATTTTTCTCATTTTATAATGTATTTTAGATAATCGTTTCAGTGACTTAGAAAATGAATACAACTTATCTTCATTATTTTTACCACAATCATATTTTTGATAAATATGTAAAATAAAACTGGGGATGAGCCAATTCATCTGCCAGAGGAACAAGACTGAATTGTGTGGAAAATGTGGAAATTTTCCTTTTTTCACATCAAGGAAAAAAAAAAATCCTGGGCAGCACGGCAGCGCAGTGGTTAGCGCGTGTGCGGCACAGTTTTGAGGTCATGAGATTGAACTTCCTGTGTGGAGTTTGCATGTTCTCCCCGTGCTTGTGTGGGTTTCCTCTGGGCACTTCGGTTTACTCCCACATTCCAAAGACATGCATGTTAGGTGAATTGGCCGGTCCAAATTGTCCCTAGGTTTGAATGAGCGAGCGAATTGTCCGTCCCTGTGTGCCCTGCGACTGGCTGGCAACCAGTTCAGGGTGTCCCCTGTCCACTGCCCGAAGATAGCAGGGATGGGCTCCGGCACCCCCGCGACCCTACTGATGATAAGCGGTGCAGATAATGGATGGATGATGGAAAAATATCCATTATTTTGGGATGTTTATTGTTAATATAATGATGCCAGAGATGTACAGTGACAGGTTGATTTAAAACAATTATTGGACATGTATATTGAACAAAAAGGAACATCTGTAATAACATTTGACTGTTTCGTATAATTAATAAATAAATAATAATCTAATTATAAAATATATTCGTTGATGCCGACAAGCCGTATGGGTTAAATCAGAAATCAGCAACCATTTTAAAGCCGAGAGCTATTTTTTTTACTGATTAGTGCAGCGCTTCTCGTTTGATCTGCATTCCTAAAATAACTACAAGAGGTTAATATGTCGTTATCAGGGTGTAATGATTACGAGTAAGGTTGAAATCGGCTCAGTTAATCCCTAAAACATCTTCTTTGGGGCACTTAGTGATTTACATTTATAAATTATAGGCTTATTGTTAAAATAATTTGGGAATAATTGATCATGTATTTAAAAACAAGTATTTCAGACTTATGTTTCAGATCAGAGGATGTTGTAATTGTTGCCTGTGCAGTCCTTTTGATAAAGGGCTATACGAATACATTCGACTTGATCATGACAATGATTTCTCATGCCAGTTAAAAATCACATTTCCAAGATAATCATAATGACCCATCACAGGTTTGGTATTTTTTAGAACCAGCCCGCGGCCTAATCAGCTTTTTGAGGAGGTTATTTGAAGCCTGCGGGCAGTGTATGTGAGCCGAGTTAAAGAATTGTAGGACAGTATCCATTTACACAATGATTTTTTTTCATGCAAGGAAGAAAAGGGGGGCATGAAAAAAGGCAAAGTATGAGGTCACTCCAGACGTGACCAACTTTTTAAACAACAGCCAACAAATCACAAAACGCAAGCGTGGATTATTTCTCAGTGCCAACTTCAAGTAGCTGCCAGCATTGCCATGGACTCAGAGCAGCACTTTATTTTCTTGTACACCCTTCCACAAGTGTAGGCTACGGCAAAGCGGGTGGATGGGGACACGAGGATGCCGGAGAAGGCCGCCCCCCGTCTTTGACAAATGAGCTTTCATGCCAGATGTCGAGCAAATGGGAATGAAGATAAATCTGATCTAATGGCTGGATAACAGCCTTCTAGAGCCTGACAGCCACCATCATCTTACACATTCTTTACGGGAACGCACCACCACACCCTCAGGCAAACGCCAGGACAAACAGGTTTTTACATAGAATGTTATTTTTGATTTTCATCATGAAAAAAGGCACATTGTTTTTTTTTTCCACACATCTTTTGGACAATTGTTTTTAATAATAATTTTCGTATTGTACTGTATTTTCCGCACTTTATTATATTATCATTTATTATAGTATACATTTTTAATGTATAAGGCGCATGGAATTACAACTACAGTAAGAGCTATGCCAATGCATTTAAAAATCAATTGTATCGATTCGTTATTGCAGCCTGTTGAAAAATTTAAATGGGCCAAATACTTTCACAAGGCACTGTATTCCATATGGTCTGCAAAGTTGCCTTATTAGGATCTTCTCCAGCTGAAGTTTCCATGTCAGATCTTACTTCTAAAGGTCAAGTCTCTTTCTTTACATTCAGCAGGTGCTACTTCAGATAGAGTTAGTGTTCCATCATAAACGTTGCTGTGCGGCTCATCTCTGAAGAACGGTATAACTGTTGACACCGAAAAACAGCGACCAGAGGATGAATGTGCTGTATCTGAGTCCAATCAGGAGGTTCTTCCTGCTACTGGTAACCATGGAATCCATTATTATCTGTTTCATTATGGGGAAGCGAACGCCTACCCAAAAAAAACATCTCTTTGGATTATCTGATGATCAATTCGACTTTGCATTGATTTATTTCTTTCACGACGACTTTTTATTTCCTCTGTAGGGATTTTGAAAAGCCTCAACAGGAACTCACTGGTCGACGGACCCGCCTCCGGCGACCGTGACCTCATCTCCCTTCAAAAGCAGACACGAGAACAGCTATCCTCTCTCTTTTCTTTTCTTTTCCGTTGTCACACGGGCCTGGATCAAGACGGCTGACCGGGTTCTCCGGGCTTGGACTCCGGTTACACCAAAAACCTGAGGCTGCGAGATTCTGACACTTTCATTTTGATATATTTAAAAAGCATCAATTGTTATGGCCTTCCTTTTTAGAACCTCTGACCATCCCTATACTTAGAAAACACTTTTTTTGCTTTAGCAAAAAACATTTCTTTGGATGCTGTGGTCCACTGAAAAACAGACACCAATGACCAATAGAGCCCAATTTGGTTTTCCTGATCTATTCTTTGTTTTTTGTTTTTTTAATCAGGAATTTTTTAGATGTGGAAAATGTATAGTTATAATTTGCAAAGTTACATGCCAACAGAACAAAATGAATGTACTTAAAATTATGATTATTTTCCTTATTTCACAATTCCATACATTTTTGTAGTGCAATAGTTCACAATTTTCAGTTTTTCAAATTTAGAATGTCCACATTTAACATTTTACACTTTCCCATACTTTTCAAACTTGCTATGGGACTGCAACCATTTACTTGCTTCACCCACAGATGTTCGACTAACACTTTCATGATTGCTTTCATCACATTCACACCAGTTCAAGTTCATCAAGCTGTCATACTTAAAACAGCCGTTCAGTGCAATCACTTTAAAAACAGCTCAATAATGAAGACTCAAGAGACAATTATGTGTCTGGGATTGCATCACAATGCCAACATTTAGACCCGGGATACAACTAAGCAGTAAGGTAGTCTTTATACAGCCTAGCCCTAAGATTACTCTCTTTGAAGAGAACCCCGTGCAAAAGCCAGACTCAAGTGGGATACAGAAAGTGCTCAGCTCCACATTGAGGATTGGAATCTTTGATGTGCGTAAATCCAGAACAGCGGGAATTGGGTCTACGTTAGTAACAAACTGGGCCTCACCCTTCACATTTATCTGTCTTTATCCACAAACGAAGAGTTGAAACTAAGGTGATCATCCACCCTTGCCGTGATGGCTCTCTTATAGAGGAAGGGCAATAAATAAAATTAATTCAACAAAATAAAAATTTGCCCAGTTCTGAAATTAATATTAATTTGCATTTTTTAAAAGGTGGTACTGATTATTAAATAATAGTTACAAACTAGCATATTGTGGCATTTAAGCAAGTTTAACACAAACAAAGAGTGAAAATCAAATTTTACGAGCAGATTACTGTTCTCTTTTATACTTCTTGTATAAAATAAATCTACCATTTGCTCGTGTAATGTGACAAAATAGCAGGGTTTTTCAACCTATTTGAGGCACACTTCTTTGGGGTTAAAAAATGTCACTCAGTCTGTTTAGAAATTCATTCCCTGCACCAGTTTCTTTTTTTTTTTTAATCTTGAATTATAAGGTCACCTATAAATAGAGTATATCGTTTATCTTCATTTAGATGATTACTTTATTTTAGATTTTACTATATTTTACAATATTTTTAACAAACATACAATGAGAAAAAAAAATTATCTGCCAGGGGAACAAACATTTTTTTTTTACAATATTCCAACTATTTTCAGATTTTTTTCAAGTAAATTAACAGTAACTAGATCAGCATGATTCCATGCAAGATCTTTGACTTCGTCATTTTTTCAGTGAACCATGTAGTTGAAAATCGCCATAACACGAACTATATACCCAAAAATATATAAACAGGAAGACATCCTTTTTTTTTGCAGTATTTTGTGACATTTTAACTAAAGAATTTGTTTGCGCCAAGTTTTAAAAGTGAAACCGTTATTTAGGACAAAAATGACAGTCAAAATGAGGCCAACACTCTTAAGTAACTGGGGGAGGGAGAAAAATTGAGGGCGATTTTATATATAACATATGTATGTATGTGACACAGGCTCTGACATTATAATTTTTACATAGATTTGATCAAATCATCAAATGACATATAGTAAAAATATAATGTGCTGAAGTGTTTGTCTGAAGAGATTTAGCGGTTTTGTTGAATTTTGTCTTGAATTATATGGCGTGGCTCTCTCATTTTTTCTTTTTAAATATTTTTGCCTTTATGGCTCTTTGGGTGTATAAGGTCCCAGAACCTTGCTTTATAGTTAACGATTTGGACAGCACGTGGGGCATTTCTACTGCCAGACCCGTTTGTTTGTTTTTGTCCGTTTTTTGTTTTGTTTAGACCGTTTGTTAGACGTTTTTTGACCCCATGGTTTGTCCTTTACTTAGTTACTTGCGTCTCAATTTCCAGCTGGGTCTTTTTTCCTGGTTTGGATCATGTCAGGTTTTGTTTCGTTTGGACATTTTTTTGGGGTGATTCCTTGTTTGTTACTTTGTTCCTAACATTTTCATCATAGGTTTTGTCTTTGTTTCTGGTTTTGACATTGTCAGGTGTGACTTTGTTTGGAAATGTTATGTAGTTTTGTGACCCTTGTTTGTTACATTTTTCCTGGTTTTGTTAAATAAATAAAATACTTGTTTTCAGCATCACTGCCTCCATTCTGGAATCTCTGAATTTGGGCCCAAACCCACAACACCTAACACTATTTTTTGTGTACCTCATATAATGTCCAGTTTTGGTTTCTGAAAATTAGTTTTAAAGTGTCCTTTCAAAGCCTAGAAAAGGTTTTTATTTTCAAGCTTTCACTTTTCGACTTTATATAGATGTGTTTGGATGAAACCTGGAACTATTAAAATCTTTTCAATGTCCTTTTTTCAACGTTCACTTTTTAACTAAATAGTGATGTGAGTTGGATGGATTCTTTGCTTTGTCTATATCTTTGAAATGTTGTTTCAACCAGTTTTTGCTGGGTGGAAAAAATCGGTGGTTTCTTGCATTAAAATCAAAATGGTCCAGGACTTGTACAGAATTAGTAATTTTTTGGTCCTGTTATAATGACATCTCTGAATGAATTTTGCACCAACGCGCTTGGCAACAGAATGAGACGCAACAGGGAACGGCCCCATTTCATAAACATGCAAAACTTGGGTAAATGACATCGATCTAAAATCCATGAATACAAAAAAAACCCTATAGTAATGTTCTAGGAGGGGGGCATCCTGTTTTCTGTACCCCCTGTCTCTCTACTTCCATGCTTCATGCCAATCTGAATACCAGTCGCCCACTGAGTACAACTGGGAGGGGATGGATCGAAGAAATGACACTCCACGATTTTTTTATATGGGGCGGGGCTCTCGGACCGGATCCAGTCAATTAGTGAATGAGATTATTTTTTACCCAGCAGGGGAAGTAAAAAATGGGACACCCACAGAGAGCCTGTTTAACTTACTGACCTGGACGTTATAGCTCATACCCACACAAATACAAAGTAAAAGACTAACACAATAGTGGGAACAAAATGGGGAAGAGTCTTTCTTACCATTTCACCCAAAGAGGCTGCAAGCATGTGCGTGACTGAAGTCATTGACGTTTTCTTTAGCACCCCGACAGAACCTAGCAGGGACTTGGCTGAGTCGTAGGTGACAAAAAAGGCAGCCGCTGAAATCAAGGGGAAAAAAAAAACACAATTACCATTTGAGAAGAGAACAAAAATATAGTTTGTACATGTCCCGGAAGTGGTAAAAAAATATTCAATTGGAAATATTTTTAAAAAATCAATCAAATAATCACTTTCAGAGTAAATCGTTCTTGTTGGGTGTCAGATAGTTTTGTTATATTTAAACTACGTGAGGCCAAAAGGCCAAAATAAATTGTGAACGACTATTACATGATAGTGACCTAAAGAACTTAATAATTACATCATGATGTTTTTGCCCCATTGCCAAACCTCATTTTAAATGAAAAAAATTGTTTTTATTTTTAAATCAACATACAAATATAATTTTTAAACCTCATCTCATCTCATCAGCCGTACCGCTTATCCTCATTAGGGTCGCGGGGGGGGTGGAGCCCATCCCAGCCATCTCCAGGCAGTGGGCAGGGGACACCCTGAACTGGTTGCCAGCCAATCGCAGGGCACACAGGGACAGACAACTCATTCGCTCATTCACACCTAGGGACAATTTGGACCGGCCAATTCACCTGAAATGCATGTTTTTGGAATGTGGGAGGAAACCGGAGTGCCCGGAGGAAACCCACGCAAGCACGGGGAGAACGTACAAACTCCGCACAGGAAGTCTGGAGCTGGATTTGAACCCACGACAGGTTCCCATGACATGAACTGTGCCGCACAAGCGCTAACCACTGCGCCGCCGTGCTGCCTAATTTTTAAACGCAAAAATATGCAAAAACAGAAGATTATCTGCCATCTTTTGTCATAAAATGCATTTATTCATTCGTACATAGTTTTTATTTTACAAGAAATACAAAAAAACATTAAAACATAAAATGTCTACATGTTCTTGTTATATTAATCTTTTTTTCCCAAAATGTATTATAAAAAATACCTTTCTTCTAACCCGAAATAAGAACAATACTTAAAATAAGCAAAAATTATACATCATACATTTCTATTTTTTTAAGTATTCTTTTCCTTATTTCACAATGAAAACAAAATAAAAATATAGTAAAATGACAAAATACCTCAAATATGCCCATATTTACCATTATAAATAATGTTTTTCTAAATATCTAAATGTATTCAAAATTTTGAAACAACAATTTTAGTGAAAGAGGTAAAAATGAGTAATATCAATATACGTCGATATCGATGATAATCACATTAAGTATGATATATTTTTTGTTTCATAAGTCTTATTTTTGGTAAAAGTTGAAAGGAAAAGAACAGATGCCGATTTAACCAATTTTTGATGTCAGAAGAAAGGCGGATGGTGACAATCTTCTACAGAATTTAACAAATATAAGCAATATTAAACAAAATTAGGTTATCAAAAACTGCAGAACATTGCACATAACCTGAAGTAGACCTGCAAGCTGCGACCCCCCCAAATCAACGGTCTTTGACTCCATCAGTGAGTGTGTTATCCTTTGGGTGTATTTCGCTCATTTTGACCGTGCTGACGTTATTTCCTATTCACTCTGAAAGACAGGCGCCATTGCCATTCCTGCGAAAAGATTGGGTTTCGGGTGGTGTAATTACAGTTAAAATTTATCGACTTTTATCAAATGTTTTCATGATTAATTATCGTGGTAAAAATTATATCACAATTATTGTTATCGTTTTATTGCCCGGACCTAATACTACTTTTTGGCAAAATATTAATCTAATATTTCCCCCCCCCCCATTGCCAACCCTCATTTTAAAGATAGATTTTAATTTTATTTCTAACCAACATACACGAGTACCATAATTTCACGACCATGGGGCGCACCGTGTAAAAGAGCGCAGTGTCCGTAGCTGATTCTATTTCTTTAGTCAACACATACACAAGGAGAACACCCCACAATAGGGCGTGGGAGCTCTCTGCTTGGGGCCGTGTTACAAAAACACAGACAAGCTTACAAGAGTGCGTATTTAAAAATAAAACAGAAGCAAAACTGAGTTTTGTTGTGGTTTATTTAAGTATTGATTACAAAGTAAAAGACGGATAAAACTAAATTTCAACAAAATTTGAAAACAGAAAAATGACCTGCCATCTTTTGTCATAAAATTCATTTATTCAATTATTCGTTATTTTTTAATGGGAATACAAGTTAAAAAATTGCTAAAAAAAATGTATTTTTATCATTACTGATATTTTATCTCCATTATCATCATTATTTTACAAGAGGAAGGCCGTGATTAATGTGGATGGATGGTGTTATGAGTGCTCTGCAGGAAAGAAGGAAATTAAATGTTTTTGGGATGAAGTGTTTGAGGAGTATGTTAGGAGTGACAAGATTAGATAGATTGAGAAATGAAATTGTTAAAGACAGAACTGGAGTGGTAGTGGAACTGAGCAAGCGTGTGGATAAGAGAGTACTCGGTTGGTTTGGACACATGGAGAGGATGGATGAGTAGCGAATGTTAAAGAGGATCTACAGAGCAGAAGTTAATGGAATGAGACCAAGCGGAAGGCTGCGATTGACGTGGATGGGTTGTGTTATGAGTGCTCTCCAGGAAAGAAGTCTAAATATATTGGAAGCTAGAGCTCTTGTTGGTGATAGGAATGAGTGGAGAGGTGTTGTGAAAGGATAGTGGGATGTTTGGACGCGTTCTAAGGGATGGGCAGGCCACCTGTATGATGCGGCAAGGTTAAACCAGTGAAAACTGTCGGGCCCTGCTTGAACAGAAGAGTGTGTTGTGTCACCCTGACCAGAGTAGCATGGCCGCTTTCTTGTGTCCCGTTTCATCTGGAGGGACGAAAGCATGGTGTCGAGGTGCTTAATTTGTTTGGGTGTTTGGGCATTTGGGTTGGCCATGGTCCAACAATTTTGGTGTGGTTTTTGCTACTTCTTGCCTTTTTTATTTTCTTTGTTTTTGTATGTGTTTGTCTTGCTGTCGGTAACCCCTCCCGAGGGATATCACCAGGGTAGATAGATAGATCATTATTATTGATCATGATCCTACAAATAATAAAATATATGAGCAAAAGATTTTTGCCAGTGAAAATCTTTTTTTTTCCAATATGTTTTATTTTTCTTTACCAAACCCTCAATACTAGATATTGGCCATAGAGGTTTAGACAATTACAGTCATGCAGCAAGGGGTGTATTTAGATTCAGAAACTCTTAATGATACCTATAATGACCAAAGGTCACCAAAGTAGCATGTTTGTATTTCTCAATCTGCCCAAGTGAGTTTTCATGTCATCTTCCTATGAATTGTAACATCCTACAAAGATAGTATTAAAGCCCAGAAGAAAGATTGATCCCTCAAATGTGAATTGAACAATACAGTACTTGCAACAATCTTTCATGTCTTACCACTAGGAAATGAGCCGAGTGCAGCAGATGGGACTCCTGCATAAATTCCCCTGAAGCCCCCGGTCTTGGAGAAACCTTGCTGGCTCTGCAGCCTGGTCTTAATGGTGTCCAACGGGAAAAGAGTAAGATCCACGCACATTCCAGCACACCCTCCAGCCTGGACAACATAAGACACTGTTAAATATTATTTTATGTAATATTACATGTGCCACAGCAGTCAAATTTTACCGAAATTCCTTATGGGATTCCTCCCATATTTTCTCTATATTCAAGTCTGGCTAAAAATGTCCACACAGTCAGTGTTCATGACAGGCTGTGGCTGCCTAGTCACAGAAGCCAAACCGTACTTCCTTCCCTTTCACTTTCCTTTCTATGTCCACTTCTGACCGTGAAGTGATGGTTACCTATCTACTCTTAAGCAAGCTATCTACTTGTCACTCTTTGTAAATATTCATTTTGTTTTATGAATTGCCTTGTTGCAAGTCAAGGCAGAGTACGCAACCTCGGGGTAAGGAGGGTCTTTAGAAACCCATAACACACACAATTACCAGATTTTTAGCATAGTATAGTTTTGCTTTAAGTATTTTGGGGTGAGGATGTCAGACATAAAATAGAAGAAACATTACAACTATTTGTAAATTATGGAGCTCTGTAACTTTTTATTTGGTAAAAAATAAAGGACAGAGATGACAATGACAACAGGAGCGAAATCATGAATGTATTTTAAAATAATACTACTACTAATAATAATATATATTATACTTTGACGATCATAACGTACAAAAAATGGTATACCCATGTCAATCAGTGTGCAATTGAAGCTACTGTAATGCTATCCATAATTGATATATAAATCTTGTTTTTTAATTTACTGTGAAAAAAACATGAGGTTTTTTGAAATCTCGTCTCAACATAAGCGCTATCAACAACGCACCAACTAGATTTTAGCTACTGATCAATAAGAATATGCATCACTAAATAAACTTAGATTAAAGAAGTTGTCACAAAAATATACGATTAGCTGCTGCAAACAGTTCTCTCCGAATTGTTGTTTTGATTTTTTTGGAACTTAATAACATTGAGTGGACAATAATCAACGTAATTAAGTATTCTTACGAATGGACAACAAAACCACACAATATATAAGACAAAGAACGAAGAAAAAGGCACAGAAAAAGAGACTGCATCATAATAATAAGGTGAATTATTTATTTCCGTGTTTAAAAGTTGCGTCCAAGTCGGTTGAATGAAGTCAAGTTAAACCATGTTTATTTGTATAGTCCTTAATAACAAGGAGTCTCAAAAGGGCTGAACAGACCTGAGACTACTGTCAAAATTATATACTTAATGACAAAAAATCGTTTCGTACCATAAGTGACGCGACGAATTCTCGTCTCTCCATAATCCGCTTTTAATGCCTCTTCCTGTCGTCTCACTCACAAACCAGTAAAATATTCAAATATGTGACACTCATGTTTGGTTTGACATAGTATTAAACACGCGCGTCAAGGGCGCTGCCATATTGGATGCATTAATTCCGGTTTGGTGATGACGTGTTTATCACGTGATGCCAAACACAAAGCTATTGCGACCATACACTTTTTAACGCTTTTAAAAAATTGAACATTGCATGAACATAAACAAAATTGGCATGCAACAGTCAAACAAGGTTGAACATTTTCAAAGAAACTGAGAGTGCCGCAGAAATACAGAGAAAAAAAACGGAAAATAATTAAATTAGACAAATAAAGTAAAAAGAATAATAATAATAATAATAATAATGTCATGTTCTACCAAATAGAGACATTATTATATTATAAGATTGTATAATTTGCACATTGGTATGTTCATTATATTCAAAGATTTAAACAAACCACAACAAAAAAAATATTTGACAAAATTTTGAAGAGTGGCTTTTCTTGTGGATACATTTTTTTCTATGCTGAAAATGAGATGTATTGTTCTTTCATTGTTCTTGTTTTGTATGAAGTCTAAATGTCATATAATCTCTGGATAACTTGGTAGGAAAATTGGAGATGACAGGAGTGATCCAGAGCTGAATACATACCTGTCAACCTGTACATTCTTGCCGTACAAAGTACGTTTATTATGCATTCTAAGATGTGTACGACGTACAAGAAAATCTGTACGGAAAAACGCAAATTTGTCAATTATGGGTACCATCAGGTATACACCGACTATTACGAATCGGCAAATCAATCAAGTCAAACGAGTTTGGCGCGGTAGCCTTTATTTTGGTATCGGTTTTTTCGTTGAAAACAAAGGAAGCGTTTGATGCTACTGTACGCATGCGTCTGCCTCTGTAGTGCCTAATATCGACTGCCCTGCCAAATCCTCTTCCCCTCGCGTGAACGCGCATTCTGCTGCGCTTCAGACGTCAGTAATCGTATTCTATATGAGCTTATTAAAACAAAAAAGCTATTCTCGGAAGCGCAGCAGAATGCGCGTTCACGTGAGGGGGGAGGATTTTGCAGGGGAGTCGAAATTAGGCACTACACATCAATGGTTGAAAATGTAGTTTGGTTTACAAAATAGAAATGCCAACTATTTTTTTCCTCCAAAAATATATTTATTTACAAATTTAAATGTAATGTGTTATTAATGGATATTTTAGTTACGCTGATAATAATTGTTATTCATTTTTTTTATGATTAAGAATATGTACTGAATGATTTAACGAAACACATGTACAATATAACATGTTAAACTACATAAATAAACATGTTTGAAAAAAAATATGGTGTAAGATTTTTTTGTATTTTGTAAGGGAAAATACGACAGTTTGTAAGGGCATGGAGCTGTGGAGCTTGACAGGTATGTAAATAGCTTGCCAGAACTTTGATGTGATGAGACATGTAAAGAACAAATGGTCAATTGTTACAAATGACCATTTGGCAGCATGGCAGCGCAGTGGTTAGCGCGTGTGCGACACAGTTCTGAAGTCAAGGGATTAAACCTTCCTGTGTGTAGTATGCATGTTCTTCCCGTGCTTGCGTGGGTTTCCTCTAGGCACTCCGGTTCCCTCCCACATTCCCAAAACATTAATGGCAAGTAAATTGACCGGTATAAGCATAGAGTCGCCACACCATAAACAGTATTGTGCGTTTATGTCTTGAAAAAAAGGATATTCCACTTTGTTTTATTAAACTCATGTTTTTAGCATTGTTTTCCAACTGCTACTGCTAGCTATGTGTTTAGCTTTGTTCTTCCCGATAAAGCCACTCTTATCCTATATTTTTTCTGCTCGTGAAATTAGAATTGTCATTATTGTCATTTAAGGGTGTCACGTCGGCTGAGTTGTTAGTGCGCTGCCCCATGGTGCGGAGGTTCAGGGTTCAAGTCCAGCTACCGCAGCCTCTCCATGTGGAGTTTACATGTTCTCCCTGTCCATGCATGGGTTTCCTCCGGGCACTTTGGTTTCCTCCCACATTCCAAAAACATCCACGTCAGGTTGATTGGCCGGTCCAAATTGTCCCTAGGTGGGAGTGAGCGAGTGAGTTGTCTGTCTCTGCGTGCCCTGCGACTGGCTGGCAACCAGTTTGGGGTGTCCTCTGTCCACGGCCTGAAGATAACTGGGATGACCCTGCTGAGGATAAGCGTTGCAGATAATGGATAGATAAAAATGATATCGTCAATTTTTAAATGATATTTTAATTATTTTTTTGATAGATAACTATTTTTCATAATCTTAGATTATGTTTCTTTAACTTTGGGGGCTGTATGTACTCATAGTTCTCAATCTATTTATCTGTCTCATCAAATTTAAAAGAAATTCCGTTGTTTTGTTTTTTTTTGTTAAGTATTGTCTTATAAAGTCATTATTACATTTGCTGTCAAGGATTGACATTCCCAGTCAAAGAGGTGCATGTGTGGTTTTTGTCGATATTTCTGAATTTCAGCTGTTATAGAGACAAAAGGAGTCGATTTTTGATAGTGTACAGTGTACACTCACCTTTCTAAAATAACTTGTTATTTGAAATACTCACTTTGAAAATATATTTGTCATGAAATAATGTTGAAATAATAAGATATATGTTTTCAAATGTTTTCAAGTTATATTCCTGCAAATGAGCGATATATTTTACAGTTACAAAATAATGTAAATCTAAATTTTATGGAAATGTATTGTGGATCAATAATAATTACAACAAATAATCCTGCTCTACACCTCCATGGCCATTCATAACCTTGCCACTCCGTACCTTTCCGACTACCTTCACACTGCTCCGCCATCTCGCACCCTTAGATCATCTTCCTCCCTCCATCTCACTATACCCCCTGCCGCCTCAGCTCCATGGGGAAAGGAGCTTTCAGCCGCTCTGCTCCCCAGCTCTGGAACTCACTTGTGCCTGACTTCCAAAATTCTGCGTCACACATTACCCCGATTTTAGCTAACGTGCATTGGCTCCCCGTTAGCTTAAGATGTGATTTTAAGTTTCATGCATGGACTTGCTCCCTCATATCTTTCAGATTCAATTTCCCCCTATGTTCCGGTCCGGAGCCTTCGCTCTGAAAATGCTGATCTACTAGTGATCCCAAGCGCCAAGAAGAGATCCGCAGGTTTGAGAGCGTTCTGCATCAGGTCCCCTGTGCTGTGGAATGCTCTTCCCCCTGAGACTCGATCTGCAACCTCAGTGGAAATGTTTAAATCTAAGCTCAAAACACACTTCTATTCTATAGCATATGAATAACCTGTATTTTATGTTGACAATATCTGTGTATTCTTTGCCGTCATGTAGGTTTTAGATCAGGGGATGGTGTCATGATAGTCTGTGGTTTGCAATAATCTGTGGTTTGTGCAGCCTTTTGAGACTTTTTGTGATTAAGGGCTATACAAATAAACATGACTTGACTTGACTTGATAATAAAGGCTGTCCACTCATTTGTTCATTCATTTCAATGGTAAATGGAATGCATATGTATAGCTCTTTTAATCAGTCACTAAAGACATCAAAAGCACTTCAGAATGTACTTCCCAAATTCTCCATTCGCACACACACTCACACACTCTTAGCCAGTGTCATGAACCAGAACGGACTCTCGGATCCAATAGCGTTAGTTTCAGAAGAGTTTTTATTTGAAAGAGTTGTTGGAGCTGGCTTGGGATGTCGGCGCTTGTTGGTCGTCAGCGTCTTCGGGCGGAATGGCAGCTCCGTGACGGGTAGACGGAAGGTGCAGCTTTGCGGGTAAGTCGATGGCCGGGGCGGGAGAGTAGGTGGCAAAACGTGGAACGGAAACAGGTCAAAAACGGAAGGCAGGCATGAATCAGGCACGAGGAGTCGTGGGTACCTTGTAGTCTGGAGAAACACTGAGGGATACAAAGAGTACACTCGGACGACCCTCTCTGGACGCTGACCGCTTAAGTGGAGAACGTCAGCCAATCAGGAAGTGTGCTCCAGCGCGCCAAACGGATTGCCCCAGGTGACTTCACTTGGGCAATCACGACAGCCAGGGGCAGACATGCATCATTTATTACATGTTTACCCAGGAGTGTCATGGATAATCTCATTGCGTACAATGTTTCAACACATTGATAATAATGACAATTAATCTCAATTACTGGTGATACTGCTTTATAATTAGAATAGAATAGAATAGAATAGAATACACATAGTGTACATTTACATTGAGATAAAATGTGCCAGTTATTTATGGGCTACTGTCAGCCTGGCAGTGTCTTTTATTAAGGTGGAGCAGTCAAGGGGCCGCCACCTCTTTATTCAGACCGGACCCAATGATGTCTGGGCTGAGTGCACCCAGTTTGAATCTGTGCCCACGATCCATCTTGTTGAAACAGGTCTCGGTGGGAATCCGTCCGAAAGCGAGCCTCAGCTGGATGTGAACTCGGCTCCTGCCTCATTCTCCTGACATATAATGAGCCTGAGGAAAGCAAAGCCAGACTCACTTACATTCTCCTCTTCACCTGTTTGCTGTGTCTACAAGACAGTACGGATGTGGATGGACTTTGAAATACTGTGCATTAATTATAATCTACATTTTGTCACTGGTCATTGGTTTGTAGAATATTTGTAGGAATTCAACACGATGGGAAACAAAGGAACCAATTGCAAGTATAGTGGCAAAGAGCTGCTCTGATTTGCTAACAATATTTATTTCTAGTAGTTATAGCAGTTAACAAAAACTACAAGTAATTTAAACCAACCATACTTAATACATTACAAAAAAAACAGAATAAATAAATATACATAAGTTAATGATACTGTTACATCACAAACTAGATTTTTCCACAAGAAAGAACGTTTTTTTTCGTCTACATCATAAAGGAGAAGTGAGAGGAAAATCTATGCATTAAGTAATTTTTTCAGATGCTCTTTTGTTTAAAGCATGAATATTTATGTCCTTTAAACTATATTAATTTAGAACATTGAACGAGATGTTTATTTTTGAAAAAAATTGCAAAAATATATATGTTCTATTGGCTGTTAATTCTGATCAGTTTAGGTATGCTTTTAATATTTTTGAAAAGGAAATATGAAAATAAATATCAAATACAAATAATCGTAAATAATACATTTTTTAATCATATCCAAGTAAAAATAAACAAAAACTTAACTGATGATCTATTATTCTAATTATTATTGTTATTATTTTCTTTATTATTATTATTATTGATTTCACTTTTAAATAAAAACTTTTTTGTAAAAGATTTTTTTTTAAATAAACAAAATTAATATCTTACATGAATCTTACTTAAATCGTACAATGCAGAGGATAGCTATTTTTTAAGGAGTTGATTGTTTAAATGAGAAAGAGTGTCTACTAAGTGACGAAGAGCATTTACTTGTTTGATGACATTTTGCAGATTTTTATCATTCGGCATTGGTAAATATTAAAAAAGATTTATTATCATTTTTAATCTCCAATTAAAAAAGCTTGCGTTATTCATGGGTACCTAGCTGACAAATATTTTTAAAAGGGGACATTAGTATAAAAAGATAGAGAACTTGATTAGAGGTAAAAATACTTTTATGAACATAAACAAAGGCAGCACGGCAGCGCAGTGGTTAGCGCATGTGCGGCACAGTTTTGAGGTCATCAGATCGAACCTTCCTGTGCGGAGTTTGCATTTTCTCCCCGTGCTTGCGTGGGTTTCCTCTGGACACTCCGGTTTCCTCCCACATCCCAAAAACATGCATGTCAGGTTAATTGGCCGGTCCAAATTGTCACTAGGTATGAATGAGCAAGTGAGTTGTTTGTCTCCGTGTGCCCTGCAACTGGCTGGCAACCAGTTAAGGGTGTCCCCTGCCTACTGCCCGAAGATAGCTAGGATGAGCTCCAGCACCCCCGCGACCCTACTAAGGATAAGCAGTGCAGATAATGGATAAATGGATGAACAAAAATCCGTTTCGACAGAAAATAAGAGCAATTTAGTGCAATTATTTGTGTGCATGTGATAGTGTGATAACTAACTCCTGATTCTTCCACATTAAAAAAATGTGAACTTTAGCAACGCTACCCATGTGTCAAAAATAATACTTGGCAATATGACAAAATTGTTGGAACACTACCAATTGTGTTGCCTTCCTTGTAAAACACAGTGGGAATTTCTGAAATGTTGTGAAACAAGCTTTTAAGATGGGACAAATGACTGGTTGGGTTACCTAACTGGGGGTTGTTTTTAAAACATATTAGCGATATGCTAATTAAATTGAACAGATAGATGTTTATAGTTGTTGAAAACCCATAGAGTTATGAAATGAAATTAAATTAAATGAAATGATCTGCATTTATATAGCGCTTTTCAAGTCAAGACTTCCCAAAGCGCATTACAGTGTGCTTCACATTTCCCAATAGCGGCCGTGCAGCCATGTAAGGCGCTAACCTGCATGTATTAGGGGTTCAGTGTCTTACCCAAGGACACTTTGACATGTAACACAGAGGAGCCGGGATTCGAACTGCGATCTCTTGATCCCAAGCCGAGCGCTCTACCTCCTGAGCCACTGCCGCCCTTTCAAGGTTAGAGGATTTTCTAATGCCAGACTCATCTCCAAAACAAAACTCAAAGGTCGCCTGCACCAGAAAAGGTGCGTTCTGTCGCTAGGTTAATGAGAAGCACCCGGTGTCGGTGCAGATTTGCAGTGAACGCCATTGATCTGGCCCCAGTTGGAGCATGATCTCAGAGATAATACAGAGTGCACGGGAGAGGAGCTGATTCGCTGTAAGCCACAAGTCAGCGAAGGGCAAATCTGGCCCGCAGGCCGTTTTTTGAAAAACTGAAGGGCAAAGCGCGATGGGAATTATCTGCAAAATGGGGAGGGAGCGACCAGCTGTACCGCAAGTGTTATTGTGCTAAGTAAACGCACAGGGTTGATGGTTCACTCATTCTTTTCTGTGAGGATAAACTCTCAAGGTAAAAGTTAAAATGACTTGTTCTGTGTTTGCTTCTACAGGGAGTGCAGAATTATTAGGCAAGTTGTATTTTTGAGGATTAATTTTATTATTGAACAACAACCATGTTCTTAATGAACCCAAAAGTCTCATTAATATCAAAGCTGAATATTTTGGAAGTTGGAGTGGGGCTTTTTTAGTTTTAGCTATTTTAGGAGGATATCTGTGTGTGCAGGTGACTATTACTGTGCATAATTATTAGGCAACTTAACAAAAAACAAATGTGTACCCATTTCAATTATTTATTTTCATCAGGAAAACCAATATAACAGCTCAACATTCACAAAAATATATTTTTGACATTCAAAAACAAAACAAAAACAAATCAGTGACCAATATAGCCACCTTTCTTTGCAAGGACACTCAAAAGCCTGCCATCCATGGATTCTGTCAGTGCTTTGATCTGTTCATGATCAACATTGCGTGCAGCAGCAACCACAGCGTCCCAGACACTGTTCAGAGAGGTGTACTGTTTTCCCTCCTTGTAAATCTCACATTTGATGAGGGACCACAGGTTCTCTATGGGGTTCAGATCAGGTGAACAAGGAGGCCATGTCATTAGTTTTTCTTCTTTTAGACCCTTTCTTGCCAGCCACGCTGTGGAGTACTTGGATGCGTGTGATGGAGCGTTGTCCTGCATGAAAATCATGTTTTTCTTGAAGGATGCGGACTTCTTCCTGTACCACTGCTTGAAGAAGGTGTCTTCCAGAAACTGGCAGTAGGACTGGGAGTTGAGCTTGAGTCCATCCTCAACCCGAAAAGGCCCCACAAGCTCATCTTTGATGATACCAGCCCATACCAGTACCCCACCTCCACCTTGCTGGCGTCTGAGGCGGACTGGAGCTCTCTGCCCTTTACCGATCCAGCCACGGGCCCATCCATCTGGCCCATCAAGACTCACTCTCATTTCATCAGTCCATAAAACCTTAGAAAAATCCGTCTTGAGATTTTTCTTGGCCCAGTCTTGACGTTTCAGCTTGTGTGTCTTGTTCAGTGGTGGTCGTTTTTCAGCCTTTCTTACCTTGGCCATGTCTCTGAGTATTGCACACCTTGTGCTTTTGGGCACTCCAGTGATGTTGCAGCTCTGAAATATGGCAAAACTGGTGGCAAGTGGCATCTTGGCAGCTGTACGCTTGACTTTTCTCAGTTCACGGGCAGTTATTTTGCGCCTTGGTTTTTCTACACGCTTCTTGCGACCCTGTTGACTATTTTGAATGTAACGCTTGATTGTTCGATGATCACGCTTCAGAAGCTTGGCAATTTTAAGAGTGCTGCATCCCTCTGCAAGATATCTCACTATTTTTGACTTTTCAGAGCCTGTCAAGTCCCTCTTCTGACCCATTTTGCCAAAGGAAAGGAAGTTGCCTAATAATTATGCACACCTGATATAGGGTGTTGATGTCATTAGACCACACCCCTTCTCATTACAGAGATGCACATCACCTGATATGCTTAATTGGTAGTAGGCTTTCGAGCCTATACAGCTTGGAGTAAGACAACATGCATAAAGAGGATGATGTGGTCAAAATACTCATTTGCCTAATAATTCTGCACTCCCTGTATAGTCTTTGCACTCATTGACCAGAGGGAGCAATGTTACAGGCCTCAGATCTTTTGTTTTACCTTAAATCAGAGTTTTTCCACCAGTATGCTGGGGCACACTAGCGTGGCTCGAAACCTTGTCTAGTGTGCTTGCAGGAAATTGCCCAAGTTCATATTTTCAAATAAAGCATTCCATCCTTATGGATCTTTTTCTGTTTTCCAGTGATCAGGTAACTGTAACATTCATCCATATCAAAGGTGGCAGCAGATTGTTATTTTTTCTTATTATATACAAAATATCTGCTCATGAGATACAGAAAAAATATATCTAATAATGTGTTTTGTTTCATTAAGCTATTTAATAATAACAATGATACATCAAATTGGGTAAAAATGTAACACTTAATTTTTCTGGGTAAATTTTTTTTCTTATTTTCCGGAAAAACATGATCAAAATAATGCGTAACAAGTTAAAAGAATTAATCGCCAGTATTACCATCACAGCGAACACAAATGATCATAAAATCGTATACTGCCCATTAGGCAACATGCAAATGTAAGCTTTAAAAAAAACAAACAAAACATGAATTTCATTTTTAAATATTTTTGACAGATGATGTGCTTTAAGAAAAAAAGCTTAGCTTTTCTCAAAAAAGGTTG
The DNA here is from genome assembly GCF_059441175.1 of Urocampus carinirostris. Lineage (NCBI taxonomy): Eukaryota > Metazoa > Chordata > Actinopteri > Syngnathiformes > Syngnathidae > Urocampus > Urocampus carinirostris. The sequence goes on along the minus strand of NC_142354.1, from coordinate 30,391,771 downwards.
AACAACTCTGCCAATAAAGTCCGGTTCTGGAAGAAAACCCTTTACATCAGTGTAGACACTAAATAAGAAATTAGAAATAATTTATTCACAAAAAATCAACTCAGTATTGGATAGTATTCAGAAACAGAAGAAGGAAGTTTACTAGGATCTTCAGATAACAAAGACATCAAAACTACTTTAACACATGTTTAACTATGCATCCCTGCTACATAATTTTAATATGCTAACTTGATAATTAATGAACAAGAAAGAAAAATATCAACATGTTCTTAATGAAAAAAACACAAAAGCATGAGGATGCAGGGAACATTGTTCACTCATGGATTGAATGACTGGACAATGATCAACACCAACTAGCTCAAAACAAAGCATGAAAGGAAGAAAATGTAGGAACACTATTTCTAACAAACAAAAACATGAGAGTTAGCCCCATAAAAACCCCTAACCGTGGACAGGTTCTGAAAATAGCTCAACAGTAATTGGTCGTTGCGGTTTTCTAGGAAATTAAATTTCGAATGCAGCATGGCGGAGCAGTGGTTAGCACGTGTGCGGCACAGTTCTGAGGTCATGAGATCAAAACTTCATGTGTGAAGTTTGCATGTTCTCCCTGTGCTTGCATGGGTTTCCTCCGGGCACTCCGGTTTCCACCCACATTCCCAAAACATGCATGTCAGGTTAATTGGCCAGTCCAAATTGTCCCTTGGTATGAATGAGCAAGTAAGTTGTCTGTGTCTGTGTGCCCTGCGACTGGCTGGCAGTTCAGGGTGTCCCCTGCCCAATGCCCGAGAAGAACTGGGATGGGCTCCAGCACCCCCGCGACCCTATTGCAGATAATGGATGGATGGATGGATGGATGGATGGCTGGATGGATGGATGGATACAGTTCTAAGTGGCTTGAGGAATCACTGACATGAACAGCTTAGTTCCAAAATATTTGTTTAAATGATCCTACAATTATTTGTAATTCAATTAGTGCCCTTATACAATGCAGATGTTTTAGTGCAGGGGTGTCAAACTCATTTTAACTCGGGGGCCACACAATAGAACAAACATTCTGTCGGGGGCCGGACTAGTAGATTAGAGAGAAAGAAAAAGAGAGAGAAAGAAATAAGAGAAAAAGGGGGGGAAAGGAGAAAGGGTGGGACAAAGAAAGAGAGAGAGGGACAGAGCGTGAGAAACAAAAGAAAGAAAGGGAGAGGAAGAAAGAAATCCAAAGAGAAATAGAAATACAGAAGGAGAGAAAAGAGAAAAGAAAGCACGAAGGGGAGGAAGAGAGAAAGAGAAAAGAGAAAAACGAAAAAAATAAATTAGAGCAAAATAAGTTAAAAAGACACGGAGAGTGAAAGAGACAGAGACAGAGAGACAGAGAGACAGAGAGACAGAGAGACAGAGAGACAGAGCTAGAGAGAGAGACAGACAGAGCCAGAGACAGAGACAGAGAGACAGACAGCGAGAGAGACGGAGGCAGAGAGACAGAGACAAACAGAGAGACAGAGACAGACAAAGAGACAAACAAAGAGACAGAGAGAGACAGAGAGACAGAGAGAGACAGAGAGAGACAGAGAGGGAGAGAGACAGAGAGACAGAGAGAGAGAGAGAGAGAGAGAGAGAGAGAGAGAGAGAGAGAGAGAGAGAGAGAGAGAGAGAGAGAGAGAGAGAGAGAGAGAGAGAGAGGGAGAGAGAGAAATAAATACAAGTACATTGTCTTTGTGAGAGGCACCTGGCTTTGGCAACATCAAGTTGACATATTTCAACCTGCAGCTTGTTTTTCTCTGGCACTTCTCTGAGTGTTGTCTTGCGGGCCGGATTCAATCTCTTAGCGGGCCTGATTTGGCCCGCGGGCCGCCTGTTTGACACCTGTGTTTAAGTGGTTGACTAAGCCTATTTTTTCTGATCTACAGATCATTCTATTATTAAAATACTATCTTTTGCAGTTCTTCTGTATTAGCATCTTTAATAATATTATCTGTCCCTGTTGACTCAAGTCATTTTCAAAGTTGAGGTAAGGGTTCGAGGAATTTTCCTCGAGAACACTTTGTCACACCAACAAACATTACCACAGAAATGTAGATTTATTGAAATGCGGTGGCTGAATTTCCCCTTTATGACAACCTTGTTGATCAATTAACTTTTTTTTTCTTTTTACATATGCCAGCGAGCGCCACCTGCGATTGCAGTCAGGTATGAGTTCAGAGACACTTCACATCTTAAATCTGACAACGTGACCGGACAATGAGAAGAACTCGGCCCCAGAAAAAAACGCCACTCATTAGGCAGCCGAATATTTGCATCATTAGGAGGAGAAGGCACAGATGCAGCTAAAGCCACTTGCACATAAATCTTTTGTTTGCGCTCCCGGGCTGATGGGCTACAAGGGTCTGTGACAGGGAAGGAGAGCAAAAGGCGGGGATCCTTAAAGGGAAGGTGACAGCAAGGAAGGAGAAACAAAAAAGAGCCCGCGGGGGTAAAAGAAAAGAGAAAGGTTAGAAAGAATGATGAGACTAGAAGAAGATTCATTATGAATTCACGGAATTGACAAGCTGTCACTGTGCTGTGCAAAAACGTCCCTACTACCGTACCATTGTCAAACAATCCAAAACTTTTGTTTATCTTTTATTGTTTACATCACAAAATACAACAAAAAGTATGTAAAATCCTGTAATAATTGTGTTTTCACATTTTTCCCCATGTTCCCTACTTTTGAAGGCCGTCCCAGAGGTGTTGCACCGGGCTGGTTCTCTGGCTGGCGCTCCTGCTGGGACTGGGATTGGCATGCCTGGGTGCTTCAGGGGTTTGGGGGAGTTGGTTGGTCTGGGAATGGGAGGAGATGCTGTCATGTTGGGGGCCTACAGCCTTTCGAAATGAGATTCTTACATGTTTGGCTTTTCCACCACACCAGCACCCATGATTCGAAGATAATAAATAATAGGATCGGATGCGACAATCATACGGCCCTTGATATATATATAGGATATATGGGGTACTATTGGTCATAAAACCTCACTCACCTACTCACACCTAGGGACAATTTGGACTGACCAATTAACCCGACATGCTTGGTTTTGGAATGTGGGAGGAAACCGGAGCACCTGGAAGAAACCCACGCAAGCACGGGGAGAACATGCAAACTCTGCACAGGAAGGCTGGTAGCTGTATTTGATCCCATGAGTTGTCTGGTCGGGCTCTTGTGGTACACTCATGGTGCACGTCCAATCCCAATTTAAAAATTTAACATTTTAAACAAGACAATGCATGTTTGTCACAAGTTTTAAACACTAGATTTTTGTTGGAGAGTGAGGAGAATGAATAATTTTTCAGAAACTGTAAAATACTGTATATACTGTGATTCAATAATGTGGTCATTTTTTAATGGATTTTAAATTATTGTTATAATGATGGAAGATATGATAGTTTGTTCATATGATTGATTGAAGTAGTGTCCAAACTTGGTTTGGGGATGGATCTCTTATAAGCCTCGGCCTGTAACCTGTCATCCTTTTTTTTATTTTCAGGTGATTTGTTCATTCTGTGATGTGATGTTTGTTGCAACATGACTAAACAGATAGAAATAAAAGAAATACAATAATGGCAAATGTGTAATAACCTGTGCAGCCCTTTGAGACTCTGTGTGGTTAAGGGCTATACAAATAAAAATGACTTGACAAAGCATAGAAAGTCTTGCCCTGACCCAGAGCAAAACCACATTTGAAATCCCTAACTTAGATGATAGATACTGATGTTTGTGGTGAAACATCTGCCTCTGCCGACCTTAATCCTCTTTTAGTTTTCGAAGATAGGCACTAATCTTGCATTTGGTAAAGGAAAATAATCTGTTCCGCCAGAACAAGACTGTATGCTTGCCTGACCCACCACCTCAGCCACCCCTCAAATGATGTTGTCTTCTGTTCTTCAGAATGCAGAGATAATGAGGATGGAGTCTAATATCACACTGCTACATCTATTCACCATTGCAGGTTTTCTGACTACTTGATTCAGCTAGGAGTGGAGAATACACGGGAATGGCCAAAATCCAATGAAGAATTTTACTGAACAGCATGTATACAGTGGGACCTCGCTACTTCGCGGTTCCACGTTCACGGGTTCAGAGCTTCGCGGGTCTAAAAAAATAATAATAATAAAATAAAATAATTTAATCATTTTTGAAGGGGCGTCGCTACTTCGCAGATTTTCACTTTTTGCGGGTGGTTTTGGTCCTTTAACCGGGTCTAAAAAATAATAATAATAAAATAGAATTAAAAACCCCAAAAAAGTAATTAAAACATTTTTTTTTTTAAGCATTTTTGAAGGGGCGTCGCTACTTCCGGATTTTCACTTTTCACGGGTGGTTTTGGTCCCCATCAACCGGGTCTAAAAAACAATAAGAATTTAAAAAAAAACAAAAAAGAAACAATTAAAGCATTTTTGAAGGGGAGTCGCTACTTCGCGGATTTTCACTTTTCGTGGGTGGTTTTGGTCCCCATTAACCGCGATAACCGAGGGATTACTGTACTGTACACACATGAGCACACATAAAAAAAGGAGTTGACAATATGATGAATGGTCTGTGATCAGATAAACCAAGCTCCAAAAAAAAGAAAGATGAAAATAAAAGACCATTCATTATAAATTCACGGAATTGACAAGCTGTCACACTGCTGTGTTGTGCAAAAATGTCCCTGCTACCGTGCCTTTTGTCAATCCACCTAAAACTTTACCTGGGGTTTCTTTTTATCACATCGTGCTCCACAGAATACGACCCGAAGAATCTAAAATCCTGTCGTAATCATGTTTTCACATTTTTCCTACAGTTTCACACTTTTGAAGGCATCCGTAAAATAGGAGCAGCGTGCACCGTATCGATTGTGTGCTCCGAAGATGGATTGATAAGAGCCCAAGCCGAGTGATGGGGACGGGTTTCCGTCCCGCCGTGGAACCAGCTCAGATGGTTTTGATGCTTGTTATCGACCCTTCAAATGAATTGAGCCGTGACGCAAAACGTTGGATTTTGCGATTTCACATCAAGCAGGTGCGGTCGGGGAGATATGTCGCCCACACCTGCGTCTTCCAATCCATCCATTTTCTGGAGCAGTTATAATCAAGGGTGTGCTGGGGACTATTGTAGCCAAATTGGTTGTCAGCCAGTCGTAAATATTGGCCAACAATGTTTCTTAATGTGTACTATCACATAGTCCTAACTGGTTTAGGATAGTTGAAACTATGGGCAGCACTGTACAGCAAAAAAAAAAAAAAAAAGAAAATCTCAATCGTATCAGTGAGTCTGGACCAGTGTTTCTGTACCTTTTTAAGCTAGGGAAAATGATTTTCCATCCATCCATCCATTATCTGCACCGCTTATCCTCAGTAGGGTCGCGGGGATGCTGGAGCCCATCCCAGTGGGCAGGGGACACCCTTAACTGGTTGCCAGCCAGTTGCAGGGCACACAGGGACAGACAATCCGCTCGCTCAATCACACCTAGGGACAATTTGGACAGGCCAATTAACCTGACATGCATGTTTTGGAATGTGGGAGGAAACCGGAGTGCCCGGAAGAAACCCACACAAGCACGGGGAGAACATGCAAACTCCTCCCGGGAGGTTTGATCTCATGACCTCAGAACTGTGCCACACACGTGCTAACCACTGTGCCGCCGTGCTGCGGAAAATGATTTTCATTTGAAAAATATTGAGGCACATGTAATTCCAAATAAGTCACAGCTGTCAAGACAAGAACGAAGACAGGACCCACTCGCGTTGCGTTTCTCTCAAGTTTTTTTGGAAGAAAGAGAAAGGGTTACGATCCGGTGATTGCTGGACGCGGGAAGCAGGTCCCTCTGAACGCAAAAGTGGATCTTCCGTGTCGAGCGATGGCGGTGTCGGGAACAGAAAAACAGGTCAGCAGTGGACAGGAGAGCAAAAACGTAGTCGGGGACAAAAAAGGTCGAAAGCCGGGACGGTAGAGCAGACGTGGTCACGATCAAAAACGGGTCAAAGCCAGGGGACAGACAGGAGGAAAAAAGAACAAATTTGTTATTTGTATTTAGTTTTCTATCTTAAAAATTTGTATATTTTAGGTTTTTCTAATAAAATGAGGACGATTTTATGCAAAATGAGCAAAATTGTCTACATTTGACATGAGCTCAGACGTTCAAACCAAATTCGTTACAGAAACAATGTAATGGTCCCTTACAGCAATAGGAAACTCAGATATTAGTGATCTTCTGCCACATGTAGATGTAAAAATTAATACAGCAACGACAACTGTAAGCGTTTGGTGAAAAATTATATATTTACTTCTGACAAATTTAGAATACATTGAACAATTATTTGCGGCGCACCATACAAGCACACTGATATAAGAACATTATATTGAACGATTCCAATTTCAATTAATTTTATACACTAAGACTCCCTGGATACACATTAAATTGAAGGAAAACTACTAAATTTAACGGGAAAACTAAGAGGAGCCGCCTCATTTGGCAGGCAATTGGCTGCATTCCTCCCATAATGGCACCACCAAGCAAAGGCCCAGTAGTATTAGTGATAAATGGGACACAAATTGACATTGTGACACAAGGTCAGGGGTGCAAAGTCCTCTCCAATTTATAATTCGTGTGGTCAAATACTGTGCATCATCCAAAACTGGATATATCTTTACAATTCCTAAGATTACAAACTCAGTGCAGCAAACCCCTGCATGGACGGACTCCAGCGCTTTAATGCATCTTCATCTGCTATATTTAACTGGATCAAGAGGGGGAGCCGCTCCAGGTGGCAGGGAGTCTGCTGCATTCCTCCTGTGGTACTTTATAAAATGTCAAAAGAAAGCAACCTCCAATGTGCTTTGGGCTTACAAATCAATACAATGGCAAAACGCCTTTATCTTCGGAATGCATTTATTCAAAACTATACTTGAATATGATAAAGTCCTGTCAGGAAGCACCAATTAAGTCGATTGTAGGCAAATAGTATCACCTCCCACCTGGAAAACTGCAAATACTCAAATTTTTATGTGCACCATATATACTTTTTCTTACAAGGTCAGTGAACAAGTACAACAGTCTCATCTGTACAGGCGGTTGTCCTTTTTTTCAAGATGGATCAATATCACTGGTCGCCTGTTTCGCTCAAATTGAGAACTCTTAAGTGGCTTTTCTGACAAAAAACAGATTTGCCACGGGAATCGATTCAAGCCATGAACATTTAATCGAAAAAGAAGAGCAGGGTAATATTCTCATGTATGTGTTTTTTGAGCATGCAAGTCCATATTTGTGAATCAACCCCTTGGAGATATACACCCGACCAACATATCTCTCCTGTTAAATGAAGCCCGGGAAGCTCTACCACAGTAAAATATGCACAAACATGCTCGGCAATCTCTTCGTATCTGGTCTGAACGTGTCCTCTAATAAAATTATGGATCCGTTCATGTGTAGAAGGGGGCACATTTGATTTCATGAGCTGATCCAGTGGCCTCAATTCGACGACTGTGACACTGAGTCACAAGAGAACTCTCGACAAATGGTAAACATGTGAGCAAGAAATGTTTTAACGCATTTGGGAATACCTTGCCGGATAGGGGACCACTGCAGTAGAAAAATAAGTTATTCCCTCAAAAGTTTACCTTTGGGTGGCGTCAGAAAACTTTGGAAAGGGAGCACAAGCTTTTGATAGTGATCACCTCACACCCAGCGAGAGACAATGAATATGATTCCGAAACATAAATGTTACATCAGATTGTCCTCTGCTTCGAATGATGACCTTTCAAATAGCAAAGAGTGAGAACAGAGGGTGAAGCTAACCTTTAAAATTTAAATAACAGCTGGATCACAAAGGCTGGTTTTGGCGTGGTGTCACATTGCCACCAAGTGGCTGATTGATACACTTCAAAAGTCTCATTTATTTTTTTGTGCACCCACACTAAGATTGTAAATTATCCGAAATTAACTTTTAATTACGAATAATTGATTCCAGAAAAATAAATGTTTTATGTGGTTTCCATGATTTAGATATTTAACTTTTCTGCCGATTTCCTGAACAGAATTAAATGTAAAATAAAGTTGCGCTGAAAACTACCTTATTTCACTTGCATATACTGCACCACTAACGTGAACATGCCCTGAATTTTAAAATGTTCCCCTTAATTCAAACGTGCAATACTTAAGGCGAACAACATGAGATAAAATATTGCCTTGTTTTGAGGTGAAACAGCAACAAAAATGACTGTACAGCATATGGAAATACACACGTTTATTCAATTTAAACAGCTTGCATTGGACGTTCCTCCTTTTAAACGAAATCTGTATATTTTTATATCGGCAATATTAAAAAAAAGAATACATACAAAACAATTTTGCCTTGATAAAATAGCATTTTTTATTAGCAATAGTAACATAAAAATAACTCTATTTTTTCTTTTGTGAGATATATGTCTTATGCAAGGTGCACTTGGCTTTTAGGCGCATGCAATCAAAACTACCGTAATAGCTAAGGTTGCATGACAAATAAATGAAGAAATCAATACTGTACATTTGATTTAAAATAATTTATTTCACAGAACATAAACTAACATTATGACATCTGGTTTTACTACTTAAAATGAATGAATTTATTCATAAATGGTTATTGTCCTGTAGTCACTCCGAAGTAAGTAACATTTAACATGTTAACCAGAAAAGGGCACTCAAAGATCACTTTATGTTTCTCAAAGGCAGAACAGTTACAATCTGCAGTGTCATTTAATTATAAGTAAACATTTCCAATTGTATCCACTGTATTTCCTTCTACAGTGTTTAGGGCACACTGGATTATAGGATTTGGAGTTTTTGGTTGCTCCGTATGTGTGCTGTAGTCCAGACAATTCGGTAACCCTTCTTGGCCCATATTCATGAGAAAATGGAATTAACATGAATAAGATAAATAAACCTTCCCTCATTGTCTATAACCCTTAAAGAAAATGTAAAAAATTAACTTGAAGATTGTATTTTGCCCTGTCTGCCAACAACCGCGGAGTTCAGTTACTTAATTTATGTTTTTAGATAGAATTCATTTTGTTGGAGCTGTATGAAAATGAGACAGCCTTTTTAACGTCAGAATGAACAACCCCATTAGTCCGGCATGCATAATTGATATTTTTCAAATTCAGATGTCATGTAATAACTAAATCATGTTCTCTTTCAGCATATGGGACTGTTTCCATCAAGCAAATCACCCAGCGAATGCCTGATGGGACTAGGAAATTTGATTGTGTGATAATAACCAATTAATGTGCTAATTTCCCAATTGTTCTCTCCAATAATTGCTGCTATCAATTTCAAGTGAACTGGGAGATTGTTACCCCAATTTCCAAAAACATAGCTCAAAACCTTTTTAATACCTTGCTTATGTGATTTTGAATAGATGGCCCAAACAGACAAAAAAGCACAACTATGAATAATATGAATGGATCTATTTGGTAGTGATAATTTCAGACACATTAATAATAATGCATCCATGAGATGTGATTAGCAAATTTGCACATTTTTAAAATTTCCGATTCTATACTATTTTCTCTCTCATACTATTTTATTGTTCTTGTGAAAGGCAAATGATAGTTCAGAATGACTGATATTGACACAGCTCAAACTGGCTGACCTGGGCTCCCCAGTGGCCTGCTTGGGACAGTAGGGGGGCCAAGGTGGGATAGAACCATATGATGCGGACGGGGTAAACCAGTGTATGCTGCCAGGCCTCTCTGCTGATGAAAGGTTGCATGTCACAGAAACTCACCTCTTTTTGTGCTGTGGGCTTAATGTTCGGTGTCGGGTTGGGAAGAGCGAAATGGAATGAATGTTTGGTGAAAGTGTTCTTGACTCTAGCCACCTCCCACTAGGGGGATAATATTTTGTTTGTTCGTTAGTTTGGTAGGTACTGTAGGTAGGTAGGTTGGTAGGTGGGTACAAAGGATGGACAGACAGACCGACAGACACCTTGTTAGAAAATTAAATAAAAAATAAAACTGTTACAACTTATCCAATGTCAATGAGGGTTAAAGCCCACACGAACAAAAGTAAAACATTTTTTCTTTGGTTGTTTTTTTTTTGGGCAACCTAAATATAATTTGCTTTTTGTGATAAATTAAAATTAGACAACCTGTTTTTATTTTTTACAAATGTATTTTGTGTTTACTGAAATACTTCCAAATGCAGTGTAGGTTTAAAAAATGATACCTTACAATATTATTGTCATCGAAAGTAATTAAGTTTTAATTGTCCACATCAACCAACAATGAAACTACTTACAATCAGAGGCATAAGTTTGAACTTGGCATTAGTGGAGACATAGCACATTTTTTCAAGACCCAACCTCACCCGGATCAGAGCTTTGGCGCCCCACAACTCAATTGAGTTTGAGATCCCGGACGTAAAGGTACATTGTGACCACTAGACGGCACTGAATTGTCTTATGTGAATGAAAACCAGTGCTTAATGCGCACAGTGCAACAGCAAGATCCATTATTTAGCATAGCACTTGTTTTGACTATTTTTCAGGGATTCTATCTATCTATCTATCTATCTATCTATCTACCCTGGTCATACCCCTCGAGAGGGGTGGCCGACAGCAAGACAACACATACAAAAATAAAGAAAGTAAAAGAAAATAAAAGAATAAAAAGATAAGAGAAAAAGTAGCAAAAAAAATAAAAATAAAAAAAAAACACACGCACACAAAAATCTTTAGACCATGGCCAACCCAAATGCCCAAACACCCAAACAAGTTTAGCACCTCGGCACCCAAGTCGGTCCTGTCTTTCCTGCTTTTTCCCCTATTTTTTTTTCTTTTATTCCGTCTTCTTTTGTTTACCCCTTAATTTTTTTCCTTCTTTTTCTCACTTTTTTCTTATTTTATTATTTTTTTCTTGCTTTTTCCTAATTTTATTTTTTTCCTGCTTGCTTTCCTTTACTTCTTACTTTCCTTGTACTTTTCCTATTCTTTTGTTGCTTTCTTTCCCTAGGCTTTACTTTTTTCTTTCTTTGTGTTTTCTTCTTTTCACCTATTACATTTGTTTTTTGTTCTACTTATTTCTTTTTCTAGTGTTTTCTTTTTTTGCCTTTTCCTATTTTTAATAGTTCCTGCTTTTCTTCTTTTTTCCTCAGCTTTTTTCCTCTTTTTTCTTGCGTTATAGATTTTTCTTCTTCTTTCCTCTTTTCTTTTTTTTAACTGCACCTCTCTTGGTGGACACATACGCAACAATTAAGATAGGCTGATCATTGATGAATTTGGTTCAATGCAACTAAAATGGGTATTAATATCTGCTAAAATAGTTTTATTTAACATAACTACTGTATAACTTGCTGGGAGACCGGAGCCTCCAAAGACGGCTGCCGCAAGTGACGCAAGCCGAGCAAAAGAGGAGCAGGGAGGCAGGCAAGAACCGCGTTGGAAACCACGTGGACAGTACCATTTCGAGGCAGTAGAGTATTCCGACCCTGTGTTGTTCGCACTTTTGTTTTGTTTTACATTTTTGATTAAATAATCTAGTTTTTCAACGTGTTTTAGTCCATCTCATCCTCCAATAGGGAAATGAGAGTCTTGAAATGCCATAATTTTTAGAGGTGCTTGGGTTGAATTTGGTTTGGGGGTTGGGCTTGAGCGATTTTACCTCGACAGCAGGGGTAGGGAACCTATGGCGCGGGAGCCATACAGGTATATGGCTCTTTTCATGAGTACATATGGCTCAGAAATAAAATGTAACTATTGCACATCTCTCTGTGGTGTTCCAAAGTCAAGTGATTTCATCCCGATTTTGGTCCATATAAACCCGAAGCAACTTAATGCAGAATTTCGATAAGAAACCATTTAAACTGATGAATAAAAACGCTGGCAAACGTCTTTGATTGGGTGAGCAGTACAGGTGGGCGGATCCCTGCACACAGCACAAGGGAATTCCTTCTCTCTCTCTCAGTGCAGTCTACACCGAAAGTGAATATGACGTTTTGCTTATCGTTTGCAGTCATCTGTGACATTTTTACAAAAGAACTTTGCATGCACATTGTTTTGAAACCGTTATTAATGACAAATTTCATGAAAAAAAAATTGCCTCAACACTCTTAACTGAATGTGGAAGACAAATTGTACATGGCATATTTACATTGATTTGGGACACATGATTTAGCATTATTATCATTTCAAACATTTGATTAGATCATCAAATGACACACAGTGAGATAAAATGTGCTGAAGAATTAGCTTTGTTCTAGAGAGCGTGTTTGGCCGTTTTTTCAGGTTTGTCTGAAAATATGTAATGTGGCTCGCTCAGTTTCTTTTTAAAACTTTTTTTGCTTTTATGGCTCTTTGGGTCAAAAGGGTTCCTGACCCCTGCAGTAGAGGAATTTCCGACCCTGTGTTGTTCGCACTTTTCAATTAAATAATCTAGTTTTCCAACGTATTTTAGTCTGTCTCGTCCTCCAATAGGGAAAAGAGAAATGCTATAATTTTTAGAGGTGCTTGGGTTGAATTTGGTTTGGGGCTTGAGCGATTTTACCTCTACAGGTATTTCGAATAAACAATTTTCTAACCCGCCAGGTCCACAGGGGGCGATAGTGATCTAGGCCTCCGCCTGCCCCGTGTATGGTCAGTCAGGTCAGCCATCTGGCGCAGTCAGCTAGCTTCAGCAGGATTTGGGAAAATGGAGGCACGGCCGAAGAATCAACGAAGGCAAGTCTGTATATCCGTCGCGTAGGTGGGTAAATTATGTTCACTTGTATTTGAAACTCCACTTTCCATATTTGTTGCTTACATGTGACGCTTTCACAATCTTGCGAGTTGCAGTATTTTCCTCCCTTCAGTCGACGCCTACTGCGGTAACGACGTGCGACATTGATCGCGCTCGCTACTTCTCGCCTCCATTTTATAAAAAAATATATAACTGATACTAAATTTGTTTTCTTTTTTTGCGTTTTTTTTACTTATGAGGAATCTGCGACTCGAAACAGGCCTTATGATACATCACCCGGTTAGCTAGCTAGCTAGCTAGTTGTGCGTGTGGTGGGCGGTCGCTCCGATGAGGCTATATGGAAACATGTAATTGAACTACTACCAAAGCTTCAATTGTAACAACAACTAAAAGCCACTGATGGACGAAACTACGATGCTAATGCGCAACCACTTACCACATTAGCATGGATGCCCGTTTTATTGGCATCGTTGTTGGCTAACGCGATTATCAAATGAGGCTTTGCGGCCATTACATGTCGTCGTGTGCGTGGTCCCGTTGATTCAAATTGTTTTGCAGTTCAACACGATCCCTCTCGCTGTTTTGTGACATTCGGATGGATTGTTTATTCCTTCAAGGCCGCGTGATGCCCCGTTTCAAAGTGATGACGTAATGTCGTCGTCTAGCGTGCCACTGCTGTTCACTATTTTTGTTTTCGTGTGTTTTCACGCTATATGGCGACGCAATCGGCGAGGTTATCTAGATCGATGTTGCAGTGTTAGCACTTTGTAATGTATGTCTTGTTTTGGGCCGTCCTTCCATTTTGTTAACACACCCAGTCACGTGGCACGTTGCAGGTTCTGTGAAGGAGAATCAATGGTGGCTCTGTTTAGTTCTACAATGAAATAAACAGTTGCATGAAGTTGCCTTATACCCCCGACCCACGATATCAAATTCAATATTGCATGTAAAGGCCTTTTCTGTGCTGTACCATTAATTGATAATCACGTCTGATTGAACTTGACTATCGCTCTATATTCTAGCACATTTGATTCAACTTGTGTAGTTTAACATTTTAAAAGCTCCTTACAATTATTTAATCATAAACTTTCAGGGCAAACTCTCTGATGTTTAATTGACACTTTTTGAAGGTAAACAAAATTATCTAGGGGATCTCCATACTGCGGAGCATTTTCTTTACTCATATAAGATTGTCTAAACTTTGAGATTTTAGTTGGGATGCTTTTCATTTTAACTTGGATTTTTGGGTGCATTTTTTACAGGCATAGTCATTTTTTTTCAACTTATCAGCTTTAACCGGGTTGGTGGAATGTTTATAAATAAGTAGGAACATAAAATGGTTCATTGTTGATTTGAAAAATATTACAGTGTAAGTAGTAAAGCACCCTTTTTTATTGAAATTGTTGTTCACTAATTCAATTATTTTTTTGGGGGGCCCTATCTGGAAAATAATTTAGAGGCCTGGGTCATGTTTACCTTCGAATATGCTTGTGTGCTGATTTCCAATGATAAAAACATCCGATGTTAAAGCCTAAAATATCTAACAAACAGAAATGTTTCCTTAAACTTTGAGTTTCAGGGTTACTTTACATTAGTTATTTTAAAAGGTACTGAAATAAGTTGTTAAACAAATTCTAGTAAGTCTTTCAATGGTTACAAAAAATAGACCAAGCATCCTTTAATTGCTGTAAGCATTCTCAAATATAAAAATAAACTTTCATAGAAGGTATTTTACAGAATGTCGCTTGCGCTTAAACTTTAAAATCGATTGAAAGCAAGATGGTGCTTTCTCTTAAGCTGGAGAGAGTTGTACATTGGTGGACTTGAGCAACTACAGACATCGGTACGTCTTAGCATTGAGTGGGTGGTCCTACATCAGGTTGAATAATGCAAAAATTTGAGATTGAATTATTGTAAATGAACACATTACGACACGCATTTCCAAATTTGTTTTCAATCCATCCATCATAATTTGCTGTCTGTATCTCTTTTGAGCTTTGTTAGTGACCATTGTGCTCTTTTCCTAAATAGTGATTCAGTTTCAAAGTAGTGCTTGACTCCATCCATGGAGGAGAATATTACCCCTGAGCTGTCTGAAGCTCAGGAGCCAAAAATGACCCGAGGCCATATGCATAGCTGTTCTCAAGGTACTTTAAATGCGCCTTCCCTCCTTTACGAAGGGTGGCATTATCCACATGTTAATGGGTGATATTTTGGTGTGGTGTCAAACTCAAGGCACTTGGGTGGAAATGGAAAGGACGCAAACACAATTTGAGCACATAAGTAGTTCACCAAGAAATAATACATTCTTTAAATTATTTTGGTTGCTCTTTAACCGTGCTATTAATTTTACATTCATCTTACTTTGACATGTTTACAGGTAATGGCAAAGTGGGGTCCAGTGAGCAAAAGCACACTTTACAAACAGAACGTGAAAAAGTGGTAGAGGAGACCGTAGCGAAATCGGGCAAATCTTCAAAAGCCAACAGAAAATTAGAGAAAACGTGGGCATTCCGTCGGTCCACAGTTGCCCAAAGAGAGATGCCAGTTGAAGCAGCAACCGACAACGCAGACAACCGCTGTCCCGTGCGTCGTAGTGGCAGACAGCCGAAGCGTACCGATAAGCTAGAGGAATTTCTTTCGGCAGCAAAAAGAGTGCTCCGAAAGAGCGCACCCCCATCCTTGGAAGGTGGAGATCCTCCTTCACAAACCCCAACTGATGCAGAAACCGCTTCAGAGGCCAGCTATGACGGTAACATAGACACAAAGACAGCCGAGGACAAGCCTGAGTCATCTGAAAGGGTGACAAGACGCAGCACAAGAGGGCAGGTACAGAAGTCAATGCAACTTGGCAGGACGACGCGTCAAAGCAGAAGCGCTGCAGTCAAGGATGAAGAAAGCTCTGAGAATGAAGACAACGAAGATGGCGGTGAGCTGCTCGACAAAAATGTAGATAATTCAAGCAAAGGGGCTGCCAGCTCTAAAATGGAGGAGGGAAGCTCCAATAAGGATAAACAACAGCCTGAGCCAGAGAAAAAAGATGAAAAGCTCAATGTTAAAGGGGATGAAGCAAAGGAGGACAAAAACAATCCTAGAATGACCACAAACAAGCCAGCACCGGTGCCTAAGCGTGGCCCAATCAGAACGTACATTAATAAGAAAAGGGTGGCTAAGGTGAACAGTGCCCCTGCTAGGACAGCCACATCTGCGCAAGCTGCTGGTAAGCCTCTGGAAGAGGATGAGAGCGACGACGACGGTTCTTCATCATCTTCGTCATCCAGTGATTCTGATAGCGGATATGATCCCAATGCACTTTATTGCATCTGCCGGCAGAAACACAACAAAAGGTTCGTTTTGAACGCTTCATTGGGTGGCCATTCTACAAATGCTTTTGTGATTCTGAATGTAAATATATTAAAAGGGTCCTTCTGTAAAAATTAATAAAATTAAAATATTGTTAACATAGCTACTAATACAGATTGTAAGTTAAACAGTGATTATTGAATCACAGTGAATTGTCCATTTGTCAATCTGTCTAAATATGCACAGGTATTTTGTTTGATTGCAAAATCTTAGTCAAGTTTGAAAAAACCTTTGAAATTGCATTTTAGTTCAGATTCATTCTTAATGGAATATATAATTTTTCCCCAAACGGAACATCTTACTGTAAACATGGGCCAAACTACCATTATTTTACATTTAAAATGGGCGGGACCTGGTATACGTCTGTTATAACTAAATTTTGTTGTTGTTGTTTTTTCTCTCCCTCAAACCCATACTATTTGGAAGTCTCGTATTTTTGGAAACTTAACTCATTGATCAATCAGATGTGAAAAACGTGCAATGCTCTCTTTTTGCCCCGAATGTTGATGGCACAATATACTTTTTGGCTACCTGTAACGTGAGGTATTTTTTTCCCCTCCGAAAATGACTGCATGCACAGGACAAAAAAATCCAGTAAACACAGCATAAATATGAGCCAGTTTCGATTTTGGGGATTGAAATTTCTAATTGTTGTAGACGTACATTTAGCTAGAATGGTTATAAGGCAGTAGCTTTTAAAGAAAATCCCTCCCAGACGCCCATGTCAGTCATTCTTTTTATCTTGGTCAATCTACATGCGTTCCAGAGTGCCCCAGGAGCTATTCAGAAATTCTGTGTGTCATAATTTGGCCCTTCCCTCCCTGGTCATTTTCTCGAACACTACATCAGATTTTGTAAAATGACTATGACAACCAAAAAGATAAGTGATTTAACTATTTAATTCTCAGCTACGCATCCATTTGCAAGGACTTCAGCATGTTTAATAAGATGCTGCTACCGAGCTACCCTCATGAGTTTCGAAGAATAAAAGCAAAATTTGTGTGCCGAACACACTTAGAAACTGCTCATCCACACCCTTTACATATATCATGCAATTAATATGTAACTAGTTTTCTTTTGGTCACAAATCAACAATGTTAAGCAACTATAAGTGGGAATGCATTTAGGTTACTATTAAAAATGTCCTTGCTCACTAGGTTCATGATCTGCTGCGATCGCTGTGAAGAATGGTTCCATGGGGACTGTGTGGGCATAACAGAGGCCCGAGGGCGTCTGATGGAGAGAAATGGCGAGGATTACATCTGCCCTAATTGCACGGTTAAAAAAAGCCAGGTGATCAGGCCCGCCACCTCCATGCTGACTCTGAGCTCAGATGCAGCCAAGAACCGGTCTTCCATCGACCTTCCACTTTCTGCTGCCACTGTTCTTGCAATTGTTAACTCAACTCCAGCACCAACTTTAGTGGCGCCGCCGCAACTGCCGTCAGCAATCCCCGCCCTTACCATCGATAAAGTGCCAGAGGACATTGGGATTAAAGGCAGGATTGAGAAGGCCACAAATCCAACAGGAAAGAAGAAGATAAAAATATTTCAGCCGGTATGTGCTTTTAAAATATGTATACAGCGTATTTTCCGGAATATAAAATGCACCAATAAATCCCAAATAGGCCAGTAGATTGAGAAGATGCCTTACAACCCGGCGTAAAAAAAAAAATGGAAATGCATACCGATGTGTTATAATAGTACAATTATTGATCTGCCCATATTTATTGTGATCACAATTGCATTTGGCGATGGTAAGAATACCAAATCCAAACCACCAGGCCAATAGCGACATAGAAAAGGGCAGCAGGTCTTCTCAGTATCACATTATATTTTAGGACAAATGTTGGATAAATGAAAAAAAAAACAGATGGTGATTAAAATTCGGTATTAGAATTTTGTTTCACTCTTATTTAGTTCAAACTAAGCATTGTAAGTGACAAACATGGTTGAATATGCGGGGCCATGCGTTTACATCTTTCAGGACGGCCAAATTACTTTCCGCATTATCTTTCCCGTCATTCATTTCTGAATCTCGTGCGCGTCGTGGACTTAGCAAATCGGTAATGCATTACTGTATTGCAATGGTCCCCAACCTTTTGTGTACCTCAGACCAATTCTTGCGGACCGGCCCAATAATATCAACATGGTATTGTGACTAAAACTAGTGATCATGACAAAACCTAATGCCTTTCCGCGTGTCCTCTGTATCCCTAGTAGGCTAGTAGATGGGATCTGTCGCTCTCCCCGCCCCAATCCGGGTTCGATTTCCCCCCTGTGATCAGCGACTGATTAATCAATGTACAAATATGGTACTTTTTAGTGCAAACCTACTGTACTTTTAATTTCATGCCCCTTATAGTCTGTCAGTTACATATGAAAAATAATGTATATAACATTATTCAAAGACTGGTTTTTAGGGGTGCGTCTAAAGTGCACAAAATACAGTGTCCATGTATATTTTTAAACCATGCATAATCTGGTCTTAAATTGATGTGCTAATTCTAAAACGAAATGTGTTTTGTTGCTCATTTGTTATGCACTCAAAAAAACAAATTTGACATGATTAGTGTTTGAAAATGATAAAAAAATTGTATCTAATTTTTGTCATTTTTAACTCTGTAACACTTGCCATCACGTAAAACATTACTAGATATTGTGTACTGGTTGTGAGCAGACTCTACAGCAGGCTACACCATCTAAAGATGACCAGAAGGGGGCGCCTGTGCCAGAAAAGCCTGCCTGCACATCATCAGAGCCTAAAGCTGCACCAGAGATGGAGCAGGAGAAGGTGGCGTCAAACGTAGAGGTGAAAACATCGGAAGTGGGAGAAGTAAAGTTGGCGGCGTCGAAGGATGAGTCTCTTCCTAAATGCATCGGTCCCGGTTGCGAGAGCAACGCCCTGCCAGACTCTGTGTACTGCGGACACGACTGCATCTTGAAACATGCTGCTGCTACTATGAAGTCATTCAATGAAGTCAAAGAGCCTAAGAGCAAAGCTCAGCAATCCTCCACTACTTCTAAGGTAATTTGGACCATCTTTAGTTGTGAAAAGAAATGCACTAAAGCTTCCTTCAAAAGTACAAGTTTAACTAAGTTGTCTTTAGGGAATATGAAATGGACGACTTCCTGTTACAGCATTGGTGTTGTGTTCAACAATGTTATTTTCTAAATGTCAGTGCCAACTTTAAATATTCAGATGTCAATTTCCATAATTTTTATGTGCAATAACAAGTCATCTACATGTTTCTAGAAAAACTAAGGTTTGCATCGGCGTGGGTGTGTTTGCTGTATTTTGCCATTTTTTTCTATTGTAATTTTAGTGCCTTGAACATAAACACTTTGTGATGAAGAATGTACTTTGATAGGGGGATAAATGTCTTGCAAATGTGAGTGTAGATCAGGCATTAAATGTTTATGGTGCTGTTTTACTAATTATGGGTAAATGATCTAGTTTAAAGGTGCCACGAACGTTTGGTCCGCCTTAATAAACCACCAATGCAGTCAAGCAGAAAAGGAGAAAACTACTAAAATGGGAGATTTGCATTTATAAAGTTGATTCAAGAAATTAATGAACGTACTATGTGGACATTTCTTACTAAATGGTCTGAACTCGTATTTCTGCGCTTGACAATTGCATGACATAACTTTCATCCGTTCATTTACAAACTTGTGGTCATCTGCTGCCAAGTCCTACTGGTAGTAGATTTTCGTCTTTCTGAGGGATATAGCTGAGAACCGATCCAGAATCTTTTGCTTTGAATGTTGAACTCACTCTGGTTGAAAACAATTTTTTTGATGTTTTTTTTCTCAGTATGATCAATTTTTGATTGCATCTGTCAACAGTGAATGTTTGACAATTTTCTATTTAGTTTCCAATATCTGTTCATAAATTAGCCACAAGAGGGCAGTCATTACCCGTAACAGCCACTGTTAACGATATTGTAAGAATAATCGGTATGCATATAGTCTCAGAGTCACTTGCTTACTCCTTGAATATAGACCCTTGATTGGCTGCCAGCATGATCAGGGTAAACACTCTGCTTTTTATAAAAGTCAACCTTGATAGGATCCTGTTCACTCACAACTCTGTTGGTGTTTAACAAATTGGATGGTTAAGTATGCTCATATCATTTTTGCATAATTGTTTGTTTTAGTGGCTTTTTATTTAGGCACAGAACATAAAAACAACACAGAGCAAAGGAAAATAAACTATTTGCACAAAAAAACAGCTGTATAAAGCAATCATACAATATATAAACATATGCCCAAAGGGAATATAAGCTTTTGCTGCTATGAAGTCATATATACTATAAGCAAAAACATACCTGTATTTCATTTTTTTCCCCATAAGCAAAAACATATAAAATAAAAACAAGAAAACAACAATGCAACAAAGAAAAATTAAGCAAAAAAATGCCAATTCAAACTTTTAATAGTATCTCTTGTGACTCTCACAACATTTTACCCAAAGTCTAGACGTGTTTTTTTTGTATAAATCTTAATCACAATAAGTCTCAAAGGGCTGTACATACTTCCATTACACCAACACCTGATGTAAGACCTACACGAGGGCAGGGAAAAACTCAAAAGAGGTAATCCCCCATTCCAGGATGATAAGATTGCAATATAAATTGCAAGGGCATCAATAAACAATCCAGGTACAAAAACAAAAGATATAAGTTAGTCAGGTTGACTGCTTCCTGTTCCAAACACTTGACCGATGCAGCAGCTTCTAGATGATAGCGTCCATCAGTTGCAAGTGTCGGTACCTTGGCTCAAAATGCATGCATCATGCGAAAGCCATGCTCATCCAAGGAAACTTGATATGTTCATATTTAGTATATTTATATAAAATAGGTATTGTGTGTGATTTTTTTTTTCCTTTAAATTGATGTAAATTGTGGTCATTTTTAAAGTCCTAAATCAGGGGTGGGCAACTATTTGCATCGTATCGGGTCAAAAATGATAGGATCCAATTTATTTCATTTATATAAAAATACACATGTAGACATCTACCTGTTTCACAGTATTTTTATCTGTTTTTACATAGATTAGGTTTATCAAATTGGTTTTGAAACACGGACAATTATAGCAAAATAACACTAGGTCAAGGTTTTTAAGCACCTGATTTAATATTTAGTTTTGAAGTATTAATGTATTTGCTGTTTTTTTTTTGAGTAGTATTTCTGCAGTCAAATGTTTTTTTACTATTTCAATAGAATTTTTAATAGTATTAATGTACTTGTATGTTAGTAGTGTATATATGTCATAATGCTTTTGTAGCAGTGTCATATTACTTTAGCCATGTTTCTATTATAGTACTTTATTATAATACTAGTATTACTGTAATTTTGCAATATTTGTTTAGAGGTGTCTTTGAAGTATATAAATTGTAAAAAAAAAAATGTAGGATTTTTGAATTTTTTTGTAGTATTAACATTTTAGCATTTTTTTTTTTAGTATTTGTTGTAATCCTTTTGTAGTAGTATTTTGCATTCTAGGATTACTGTTGTATTATGTTTGTGGTATTTGTTTAGTATTTTTATTTTTTCAAAATGAAACCAATAGTATATGAGTCATTTGTTTTTCGCACTAAATTTGATGTTAAACTTTTTAGTTATTTTGTATTCTTTTTTTGTATTTCTGTGTTAGTGTTTTTTTTGTAGACGCACAAAGAGACAATGGGGACCCTTTGCAAGTGTAAAAATGCTGTTTTGGGTTTATGGCCTCGCATAATTGAAATGTGGCAAAAAGGTTTGTTGCCTAACCGGACAATACATGTTAAAATATTCAATAAATCAGGACTACACCAATGGAATGATCTGTTACCATTTAAGACCTGTAGCTGGTAAGACGCTGTAATTAACCTGCATCGCTCTCATCCATGCAGAAAGTAGCTGCCCGGCAGATGAGGTCCCAGAAGGACGGCAAGAAGGAATCTGAGAGCGAAGGGGGGGACGGCGATGACGGCGATGCAGATTACATTCCGGATGAGGATGATGAAGATGCGCACGCCGTGGAGCAGCCACCACCGCCCTCCACGGCATCCTGGTGCAGCGACCATAATTACATTGCAGTACCTGCAGAAAAGACTACACCCATATCAACAACAGTGTTAAACAAAAAGTGTATGTATCTCTTTGAGGGTCTTTTTGTTCAACTAGTTCATTTGGATCTTTATACAGGTTTCCTCAATGCTAGTGTAACCTAAAACAATTGTTATAGTTTTCTGTTGGATGAAATCATGACTATTTGAAGTGTGATTTGTTTATTTATTTATTTCAATGGCACATGTCTATTGATGGCAGCGGCTAGAAAGGTAAGTGTGTCATCTGACTTTTTGGTCAGCATTAACTTTTCAACAGAAGCACGGCGGAAATGCGCGACATCAGAACCACATGAACATTTTACAGCAGTTGTCTGTAGCATCTGGATGGTTCATGTTTGAGAACATTATGCATTGTAGTATGGTTAGTGGCGTCCTTAGTTGGGCTAATGAATCGGGCAGTCTATGTAAATGTACTGCTGAATTGTCCTGTGGGATTTAAAGGATCTATTTAGTGACAAATTAGGGGAGCTTTAATTTATGTGGCATCATTTTGCTGTTTTGTAGAAAGGAACATCTCCATATGTCGCAAATTGGACCTTAAATTTAATTTTATAACAATCCTAGTTTTTGGGAAGTACGTTTTTAAAAGTAATTTTATAAGTCTCATTTATGAGGATCAACCTTTTGAGCAGGCAATTTCTCCAGCAGTTATGGCTCCTAACTTTGTTACCACACATCTGCCCAGTAATATAGTCAGTTAATATGTTGCAGTTAAATAACAGTCTTCCAAGTTAACAAGTACCTTTTTTATAATGCAAAAAATGATGCATCTTTTACAGTGAGAAACACGTAAAATAAAAAATTGTGACAGATTTTTGGATCCTTTCATTTATTGATTTTTCTGAGCGTCGTTGTCTTGCTATTACCTCTAAGATCGGCAATACAACAATTTACATCTACAAGTCAAAATCCTTGGAGATTTTGCTGACAAGGTCCCAGATGAAACACAGGCAAAACTGAAACTACCAGGGTGTTCCTATCCCCAAGTGGCCAAGAGGAGGAGAGACTGGAGTGAAGTTCAGAGCTGGTGCTGGAAGGATGAAGCTGAGTTTACCTGCACAACAGGTTTCCAACCGAGGCTCCCTGCAGTGAAGCCATTTTGACATAAGTGTTTCACAACGCTGAATGGTTGTGTATGTTGTCCCTTTGATGTCACCCAAGATGCAACTGGCCTTTTACTGCAAGCACATGTTGCACCTAGGAACAATTGTGACAAAAAATGAGTTAGTTTTTTCTTGTGTGTGCAATTGCATAAATATCCTGCACACTTAAAAATGCATGACAGAATATATTTGTCAGGTAACTGCCGTGATTGCTGAAAAATGGTAACTCTTTTGACTAGAATATGGTGGATGATTTCTCTTTAAACCTTTTTCAAAAAATAATTTACCAAATTATATTGAATACTGGTCTATTTCCAGACTACATTTGACCGGTGCTGAAGTTATGACATCATGTGGGCGGAGTATATTGCCAGTGAATGGCGGTAGATTTAAATGGACTCCAATAAAATTTTTCTCCGAATTTTAGGTGAAAATAATATAGGAATTGATGCTAAATGGAAACAAAAATTCACGCAGACAGGGCATGAAGCAGGACTGCTGATTCAGCAAATTTAACATTTGTGGGTATTATTCATTGCTGTACTATATTTTTAAAAGGTGCAACTGTTTGACTGATTCCATGGTCATCTAAGTCTTTTCTTTCTTTCTTTTTGAAAAAAAAATTACAGCCCCTACTAAAGAAGAGAAGCAGACTAAAAAACAGGCCCCGGCTCGAGTAAAAACACTCCCTGATACCAAGTCCCTTGCCAAAGGGAAAACGAAAATGACCACACGGGCGTCCAAGCAATCTCCAAAGGGCAAAAAGTCAACTCCCGTCTCCAGCAGTTCTAAGGCCTCAAAGAGGCCCGCTACTCCTCCCCAAAAATCCGAAGCAAAGTCCAAGAAGCTGAAAACAACGCCTCCACCTGCCCCGCCACCATCTCCTTACCCTCCCGGCCCCATCCACGCCACAGGAGCCCTGCGAGTTACAAAGACGAACTTTACCATTCCGAAAAAGCAGCCTCAGCAAAAAATTTCGCCGGCCCAGCATCATTCCTCAGCGTCATCGAAAGTCCCGTCGTCTCCGGTTTCCTCGGCTCTACCAAGTAATTCTACATCTCAGAGGTCTCAGCATCAGGTAGCAGCATCCTCGACCCCTGTGCCACCGCCGACCAACCACCAGATGAGGACAAACATTCGGCGCTCTCTTACAGACATTCTCTACAAGAGGTAAGTCATGAAAGCCGGGGTTGAGAACCTGTGTCCGCGAGCCAGCTATGGCTCCCCTCATGAGTACATTTAGCGCGGAGATAAAAGCTGGCTCCGTCAGATATTCAATGATCATTCCGTTTTCGTAAGGGACACACCGGCTTAAGCATTAAGCATTATTATTTCAATTGTTTTATCAAATCATTAAACTTCACAGAGTTAAATCAAATGCGCTGAAGAATGGGTTTGGAGGTTTTTTTAATTTTGTATTCAAATATATGTGTGCAATCACTGTTCACTACGATCTGTTTCGGAGCTGCCTGATATGTTGTGTTAATGGGACTTGCCATGTTGTTAGGGATAGGCTCCTTTCACTGACATCACAGCTCTAGTTTCGTGCACCAAAAAAATATGTACCGTATTTATGTATTTTTTATTGAGTCTGATCCTCTCCTATAGGGTGAGTGACAGCGATGACCTGAAAATGACAGAGAGCGAGGTCGCTCGGCTGTCCATCGCCATTGAAAAAGAGATGTATAACCTTTGCCTCAGCACTGATAGCAAGTACAAAAACAAGTACCGGTTACTCATGTTTAACCTCAAGGACCCGAAAAACAAAGTGAGTAAACTTGGTGAAATTTCCCATCATTAAACAAGTATAAAAATAAAAGAAAGCACATCTAAATCAGTCAATGGCAATCAATATGTTGACCAAATCTGATTTCACAATGTTTTTTTTTTCTTCTAGGGCCTATTCTACAGGGTCATTGGAGGTGATATTTCACCTTTCAGATTGGTGAGGCTGAGTGCAGAAGAAATGACTTCCAAAGAGATTTCTGAATGGAAAAAGCCTGATAGACACCATGTAAATATATCTTCATTCTGGTTCAGGGGTGTAAAACTCATTTTAGTTTGGACAGGGTCACATAATACAAGAAACATTCTCATGGAGGACTGACTAGTAAATGTATGGCATAAAAAGTGTGCTTTAGCTGGAGAGCTGCGTGTCTTATCTGAGGCTCACAATTATGATTTAATAACGAAGTGGTTTTTGCTTAATATTATTTCCTTCACTAAGATTGAATCTCTTGTAGTGTTTAGCAATTGTGCATTTGTAATAAAACAACAACAATTGAATTAATTTCCATGATAGTTTATTTAACTCTGACTTTGCTGTAAGATTTTATATCTAATACAGAAAATAAGTAAAGCTTCTTTAAATCTCTGCAGACACCCAGGTGCTATTAAAAAAGGATATATATATATATATATATATA
Organism: Urocampus carinirostris; assembly: GCF_059441175.1. NCBI lineage: Eukaryota > Metazoa > Chordata > Actinopteri > Syngnathiformes > Syngnathidae > Urocampus > Urocampus carinirostris. Next base: position 30,366,050 of record NC_142354.1, on the reverse strand, counting down.
TATATATATATATATATATATATATATTGAGTAAAATAACATCAGGATGGTTTTCTATGAAGACTTCTGGTTGATTAATAGGAGTTAGCAAATACAGCTACAGTTAGTGCTTTTGGTGTGGCGCCTGTCTTTGGTGACACCCAGTGGACATATTTAAAACTGCAGGAAAGTTTTCAGCTCATTTTCCTTTTTGTACTTCTCTTAGCATTGTCTGGCCACATTTGGCCTGCAGACCATGAGTTTGACACATGTAAATGTTTTGTCTATTGGCTGAGCTTTTTATTTAATTTTCTCTTTTTGAACCACAGTCCAAGTCCTCAAGTGGAAAGTCCCATTCCGGTCATTCCAAAACAAGCAATAAGTATGACTCCCATAGCATGGATGTGGAGGATGCCCCGCCCCCATCTGATGCAGATGTATGTATCTCTGCCAAAGCTTCATCTTCTCGCATGGCTTCTGCTGTAGTAAGTGGTGGCTTGCTGTCTTTCTATTTTTACTCTTTCTTCACCTCTGCTCGTTAATGAGTAATCTAGAAAAATTGTCTTTTTCCACTTTTTGGTCTTCCCCTTTATACCACTTAAAACATCAAGCTTCTTGCACTTATTTTGCAATAAATTTTGGCTTTCAATTGAGTTTTGTATTATCTTCAACCAATTTTCTTTTGTTAGGATGCAGAGGAGCCTAATCTTACCGCTTCAGCTGCACCCCTGTCATCCGCTACAGAAGGGGGCAGTATGCCAGATATTTTCAGTAGCATGCTGAAAGATACAACAGCAGAACACAAGACTCATCTGTTTGACCTCAACTGTAAAATATGCACAGGTAAATGAGACAGGTTGGAAGGGAAGGGCATTTTTTGATGGGGAGCGGGAATAATTGGTGCAGTAAATACCTGAATAGATGATGGTATTCATTTATCAGTGTTTTGTTGCTTTAAAATTTTTTCAATGTTTACAAATTATAGAATTCCACTATGTCCGAACCATTCATATTCATTTGAACTAAGACAGCAGAAACATTTATATAACTTTTTAGTTATTGCACTACATTTTTTAATTTAATAAGACTATAGATTTAATTCAACTATTGACTCGGATCCACACGATTTATTTTTTCTTCAGGTCATCAAACTAAAATGTAATCTAGTACTACAACTAATTTTAATAATGCATTGTTTTGAAATCAAGGCAGCACGGCAGCGCAGTGGGTAGCGCGTGTGGGCACAGTTAGGAGGTCATGAGATCGAACCTTCCTGTGTGGAGTTGGCATGTTCTCCCCGTGCTTGTGTGGGTTTCCTCGGGCACTACGGTTTCCTCCCACATCCCAAAAACGTGCATGTCAGGTTTATCGGCTGGTCTAAATTGTCCCTAGGCGTGAATGAGCGAGTGAGTTGTCTGCCTCTGTGTGCCTTGCGACTGGCTGGCAACCAGTTCAGGGTGTCCCCTGCCCACTGCCCGAGGATAGCTGGGATGGGCTCCAAGACCTCCACGTCTCTACTGAGGATAAGCGGTGCAGATAGTGGATGGATAGATGTTTTGAATAATTCTTTCAGTGTTTTCAGATTTTTTTCACCATAAAGCATTTCTCTTGTTGACATCGAAAATTATTTACCTTAATTAATAAGGTATTGTCAACACCAAAGCTTGAGCTCAGATTAATTAATATGTGTGCCGCTGAATACATCAAAACAGCTACTCCAGCTATTGATGTGATTAGTTGATAGTCAGACAACACAATACTGCAATCACACTACACTGGTATATCTTGTAATAAAACTACCAATTTTGTTCCAGATAATATCTCTTACATTTTCCATTTAGGTCAGAAGACCGAAGAGGAGCTCGCATCCAAGAAAAACAAACAGCCGAAGAAAATCGACGAATCCCGACCACAATCTCATTCGGCCACTGCAGTCAGCCAACAGCAATCAACCACGGCCTACCAACAGCTCATTCCTCCGCCTTACCAGCCTAGCATGGACCCAGTTATCCTAGATTCCCAGGCACAACTTTACCAAGAGGACCCCAACAAACTAGTCCCACCCATGCTGACTCCCCAGGTTGTCATTCCCACCGTGTCCGCCGTCAGCAACACACGAAGAGACCCACGAATGGCCAGACACAGCTCCGGTGTCACGGTCTCTTACACTGCTCCGGAAAAGCCCATCAATGCCATGGTTGAAGTACTCCCTGCTCTTGTCCTTGCTCCTTTGGATGTTGGAGCCAAGGCTCTCCTTCCGATGCCACCTCCTCCACCCTCATTGGCTTTACCTAAACATTCTAAAACAAGGTATCGACCTAGAATAAACTATTATATGGTTCACCTAATTTTTACTTGTTAAAATGTTCTTTTGAATGATTGTTGTTATCCTATTGATACTAACGTACGTAATATCAAAATGACACTAACTTCTTTCAAACAGAGGTGGAATGTATTTTTGTTTTTATTTCTAGTACTACTGAACCTCCTTTGGAGGGAGAGACTGCAATTTTCCTCCATGGTCAAGAAAAGATTTGGAAAGGGTTCATCAATATGCAATCTGTGGCCAAATTTGTAACCAAAGCGTACCTGGTTTCAGGCTCTTTTGAGTACCTAAAAGAGGTCAGTAAATTGTACATGTGTGTGATTAACTTAAAAAAAACAACAACTAAAAAACTTATGTTTGTCCACAGGATTTGCCGGATACAATTCACGTTGGGGGACGTATTTCTCCAAACACGGTGTGGGACTATGTTGGGAAGTTGAAAACATCGTTGTCCAAGGTTGGTTTCTCTAAATGTTTAATTTAATTGTTGGAAAGCTGACCAAATGATTGATGTTTTTCACTCTTTGATCACAGGAGTTGTGTCTGATCCGATTCCAGCCAGCCACAGAGGAAGAGGAAGTAGCTTATGTGTCCCTCTTCTGTTACTTTAGTAGCAGGAAAAGATTTGGCGTCGTAGCTAATAGCAACCGGCGAATTAAAGACCTGTATCTGATTCCTTTGAGTGCAAAGGACCCTTTACCATCCAAACTATTACCATTTGATGGACCAGGTATATTATTTAGTTTTCTACATGAGTCATACTTTTATTATGAATTGCTTACAAAAAGTACAATATATATGAAATGATTTGATTGGACAATCCTATTTATTAATAAAAATACGTGTCCGTTATTTTTGCAGGACTGGAGCCGTCTCGACCCAACCTTCTACTCGGACTATTAATCTGCCAGAAGGATCGAAAGCGTTCTGGGGCTCTCTTAGAAACGGACGAAAAACGATCTAAAATGCAGATTAAAGATATTGATGACACTGGTCTGCCAAAGCCACCTATCTCAGTCAAAGCAGAGCGAAGCACGCGCCAAAGTTTCGAAACTTCCATCAGGACAACACCTCCGAGATCACCCCCGGCCAGTTCTTCCGGGACACCAAGTGTCCCTCTGGCAACTTCATCTGTCTTATCTCTCCTGTCGACGGTCAAAGCAGCTACCACCCCTTCCGTCACAGGTCTGGAATCCCCGTCCTCTTCCAGTATGGTTCCTCCTGCTGCATCAAATGCCACTCCTCTTCAGACCATCCTTAATACACTATTTGGAAAGAAAAAACACGATTCCGATGCTTCCAACTCGCCATCAGATCAGGGTTTGGAATCTACCACGTCTCATTCTACAATACTAGATCCAATTGTTAAGCAGTTTTCAGAGATTCCTAAAGAAAAGCCAGTAGAGGAGGATGAAGATGACAGACCTTATGACCCAGAGGAAGAGTATGACCCAAGCATGAGTTACAATGTGCCTATTAAACCGGTTGTACAAAAACCTGTGGTGGTGCCAAGTGAAGGTGATGATATTGCTTATGATCCTGAAGATGACTCAATATTTGACGATGTTAAAACAATTGCACCAGGCAAAACTGAGAAGTCTGCAGGTGAAGACAGAACAGATCGTGAAAAGATCCTGTCTAGCCTTAAACCGAAAGGAAATCAAAAGTCCAAAAAACAGGAAGATGTTTCCACGCCATCCATAGATTCAATTGGGGCGTTACAGAATCCTCCAAATGTATTGAGCAGTAGCCAGTTACCGGAGCTAGGTAAAAAAGTTGATGGGCTTGTGAAAACTCCATCGGCCACACCCACCATCAACCTGAAGCGGGATCCTCGGCAGAGCCGAGATTCTGCCCAGGTGGAAGGTAGCGCACTAAAGACAAAAAATGAGGTACCCAATATAGAGGAGTCCTCATCCGATGGGTCTTCTCCACCGCAGTCAGCTAATGAGCCTCAGTTTCCTTCAGATGCTCAGCTACCCGAATCTACACAGGAGGAGAAGACGCAGTTACCCACGAAGGAAGAGAAAGCTGAACCATTACCCTTCATGGAGACCAGAAAGGAAGACGTTTTAATTCCTTTACTAGGAGAAACATTGGATCCCGATGTGGAGTTTAACCACCCTGAAGCAAAAGAATCAAAAGAGGAGCAAGCTGAAAAGGCTGAGCCGAAAATGGAAACAGACAAATTTAGTCTTTGGCCAAATGTTACAAGTCTTTTAAAAAGATCAGCAAGTTCGGACTCAGAAGACAACAGCCAGGACGCAGTATTTAATAGCTCCGACAGTGAGGCCCAGAAACCAGCAATTGTTCCTTCCGTTATCCCAGTTCTCAGTGACACTCACTCTCACTATTCGCAACATCAGATGGAAACATCAGAATATCACACTGATTACAGAACACAAAATGACATCCCCCAGCCATCTAGTTACCACCCTCATCAACCAATCCATGTGCAGAGTCACATGATAAGACCTCCACCGGTGTCTGTAGCACCACACATAACAGGTCATGCTTCAATGTCTGTCCCACAGTCTGTGCAAGGAACCCCACCAGGTATTCACGGTCCTCCCCCAGTGCTCGCTCCTCCAATTCAAGCTGACAACACCCGACCATATGGCATCCCTCCGTCTCCATTCCCCCCCTATCAAAACCAGTGGACACATAACCAGCTGCCCCCACCGCAGCAGCAACCTCTCCCTATGCCGCCACCTCAGAACCTGATACCGCCCTCAGCACCACCACCTTACACACAGATTGGTCAGAGGCCTCCTCCACCTCAGATTTTCGATCCACATATCCGTCCTCCGCAAGGCCCGCCTCCAGGCTTTCCCCTCCAACCTGCGTTTGATGGACAGAATCGACTGCCTCCTCCACGGTTTACCGGTCCACCGCCGCCATTTAATTTTCCTGCAACCCGAGGTCCTCCACCACCATTTGCAAGCCCGCCCCCGGGACATTTTGATAACAGGCTTCCACCTCCATCTCCCTTTTCAGGTCCTAGGCCTCACCCGCCTTCTCAGTATGTTGATCACACAAATCATGCGCCTGTTCCAATCCGACCACAAATGCTTGACCAAAATCGTGACACTAGGGAGCAGTATAGTAAAGATAACCGCCCATTCACACATGCCGACCAGCATCCAAACCATCCTCAGAATATTTTCAAAGACAGTCCTGGTATGTCTTATCGGGGTCTGCCACCGAGCCAGTATGGTGAACGTCTGGGCCCGCCTTTAAATGTGGACATTGGTGGACAATACAATAATCCACATAACAGGTTTGGAGTTCCCAGGCCAAACTCTCCGACACATCGTGGACCTTTAAATGAACACTTGGCTATTCCTCAAGACCCTATGAACAATTTCGCTGTTCCCAGGATACACTCACCGCCCCATCGAGGAAACTTAAACGAGCACAGAACTCTTCCTCCTCCTATCCAGGAAAATAGAGACAACTGTTCTAGGATGCACTCGCCACCACGCAGAGGAGCTTTGAATGAGCATATAGCTCATCTCCAGGAGAACAGAGCATTAAGAGGTCAGACTCGAGGATTTGCTGGACCTGAACATTATCGCTTTGATAGGTTTTCGGACGAGGTGAGAACTGGTCATCACCCTGGCCCTCTCTTACCAACCCCCGCAGATTCTGGTCCCCAAAGTCGGAGATTGGGAGATAAGAGCCCAGATCAGCGACGAGAGGACTACTGGCGCCGACATTCCCCTGAAAGTGGGAGGAGGACCAGCACCAGTCGAGAGGGCGAAGAACCACAAAGCAAAGAACCCTTTAGTCAATTTGAAGTGGGGCTAAGAGAACCAGCTTCCAGTTCTTCCAAACTGGAAGAAAGACTTAAAGGACTCTCTTCTGAATCCTTAGGCGAACCCATTAGGTCATTGTGGGACAGGAGCCAGGGCAGGCGCTGGAGCAGCAGAGAAAGAGAGCAGGACAGAAGCAGAGAGCGGGACATCGATCGTGAATCCAGCAAAGAACAGGAGCGCAGCAAAGGCAAAGAAGGCGAGAAACACAAGGAGGCAGAGGTCGAGCGGCACCGGGCTCAAGAGAGCGACATCAGGAGAGACCGTGACAGAGAACGTGAAAAGGACCGAGCCAGGGACACTGACAGAAGGGACTTCAATCGCGAAAGAGCAAGACATCGAGATAATGAGCGGGAGCGGGACCGCGAGCGAGACAAGAGACTCGACAGATCCCGGAGCAGGGATCGGGACCGAGGGAAGGACAGGGGTAGAGACAGAGAAAAAGACAGTGAACAGGACAAGGAAAGGGAGAGGGACAAAGAGAGGGTGCGGGAGAGAGACAGGGAAAAAGACAAGGACAGAGATCTAGACCGAGAACGAGAGAAAGACCGAGGTCGAGAGAAAGACAGACCTCGTGACAGGGATCGCGAGAGAGACAGGGATCGCGAGAGAGACAGGGATCGCGAGAGAGACAGGGAGCGCGAGAGAGACAGGGAGCGCGAGAGAGACCGAGAGCGCGAGAAAGATCGAGAGCGCGAGAAAGACAGGGGTAGGGATAAAGACCGTGAAAAAGACCGCGCCCGGGACCGTCAGGAATCAAGCAGAACTAAGGAGAGGAAAGACGAAAAAAATGGCAAACCTGAAAAACCGAGAGAGAAAGAAAAGACAGAAAAATCATAAAATGTCTCTTTCAACTGCTCTCGCTGGAAATAAATCATTTATAACCACTTAAAATCATTGTGAATGACGGCGGCAGTATTTTGTTTTCTCGCCTTTGTTTTTCCTGTTCCCAGATTGTTAAGACTATTTGCAACACAATTTAGAAACCGTTAAAGTGCTCATTTTTAAAGTGTGGATTACGTGAGGTATGTCGAAACCAGTTAAAAAAAAAAAACAACTGTCAAGTCACACACACACAAACTACAAATGTAAATATGAATGTATTCGTGTACATAATGTTTTTAATACTTTTCTAAGTAGGCAAAGTAAAGCCATACACCCTGGAGGGATTATTTGAAGAAAAAATAACTGCCTACAACTGTGGTTACTGAACAAAAATGGGGAAAATCTTTCATTTATCTACAGTACAATACCTAATCATGCGTCAATGCTCTAATAAAAATATTTCATCACAAGTGTATTTGGCTTTGTACTTGTTTTTCATTATTTGTATGACTGACTTGAAAATGTGTCATCTGCATCTTTTCCAAAACAGACAATTTTAGGCAATTGAATTCTTAGGCAGTGTTCATCCCTCACGTGAAATCCAGACAAAAATAGATACTTTTTTCTGATGACCTTGCAAAAAAAAGAAAAAGTACGTGGTCTGCATTTTTACACTATTATTGACTATGCTTCACCAGCCTCCTCTGTTCCTGTAGTGTCCAAACTACGGCCCTGGTGTCGTTTTCGGTTTGCCATTTTTAAAAGACATTTCTTAAAGTATTGTGATACAAACACTTGGTTGTCGGTGGAAAATATAGCCTTTTCCCCCTGTTGTGTGTTGGGGTCTTATATGAGAAATTTAAAGTGTTTAAAATTATATCCTCTTTCCTTCTGTTTGTTCCCAATGTACAAATGAGGCAAGACATTTTTTAAAATCTTAAAATATCTCAACAAAAACGCTTTTTTTAACAGGTGATTTAATTTGGATTTGTGTTTGGATGCCAGTTGCATTTGCAACTTTGTTTTTATTTTGCAGGCCTCAATTGAAAAAAATAGCGCAGCTCCGGAGACAATATTTGACGTTCTTTTTTTATGGCGACATTCACGAACGCTGAGGAAGATGACTTTTTATTCACCTTTTAAATTGTTTTCCTCAAACTTTTGATATGAACTAAAAAAAATGTCTAGTATTTATACTGTCCAACATCTAGCGTCAATTGGAAGATTCAATAACAAATTGAATGCTTTTACTTTGGTTTGTTAAAATGTTCATTTATTCCTATGATTTAATATGTATGAAGGGCATAAACTTGCAATTTTGAGTGTAAATTAACAAGTCTGAAGAGTAATGTTAACTAGCTATCTACAAGCACTGCCATGTGTACCATGACATGGTTAGCTAACCAATTTTCTAATGGCAAAAGTGCAGGACATCTTTTACAATTATAATCACAGATAACAAGCTAAAAGTTTTTTCGTTTCCATCATATATTCTCAACCTGTTATTTGAAGTCCAAATAAACTTCTGTTGCTGTATTATGCCTAGCTAGCTACAAGCTCTAGCATGTCACATTGTTAGCTTGTCGATTTTGTATTGGCAAAGGACTATGACCAAGCTACTTCATTTTTTAACCTGTTTTATGATAAACCTCATTCATGTCGAGCAACTCCGTATCTCACAACAAAATGTTAATTAACAATATATATGATATAACGAAACACATGTACAATACAACATGTTAAACTACATAGATAAACACGTTTGAAAAAAAATATGGTGTAAAATTATTTTGTAAGGGCATGGAGCCGCTGAGGTTGACAGGTATGGACTTGAGTAAAAGTAAGTGCACGAAGGGGAAAAAGAAAAAAACGGAGAGAGAGAATATTGACATTTTAAGGGTTGGGGCCCGGGCCCTAGATCATACCCCTAAATTACAGAAACTTTGCATCAGAAAGCAATTTCCAATAAATTCAAGCCTAGCAACAAATACTTCATTGTACAATCTCCCAAGAGTCGCGTTTTGTTTTCTAGACAAATATACTCTACGTGCCATATAAAAGCAATATAGCCCTATAACCACCTGCTCTTATCTGCGTAAAAATAGCCTAGTGTTTGCAGAGTCTCATTTTCTGAGAGAAAAGCACTCGGATAGACGGGAATCTCCAGTCATGATTGTGGACATCCCCATCTTAATTTCTTGCCCTGCAGATAAACAGATGCTTGTGTTGTCCTGCAAAACTACACATTGGAGATTTATTGCAACATGTTCGGACCTTGTGACCGCTATCGAGGTTCTTTTTCATTCACTCACAAGGATGATAATGGCCATCACTGGAATTTCTGTCCGCATGCTTCTTTGTTAATTCAAGATTGTCCCTCTAATTTTCCAGGGTCTGAGTGTTCACACAAAGTCGGTAAGCAACCTTTGAAACAACAGTGAGCAACAGCAATCCCAAGTGTGGCAACTAAGTCATTATCAAACATGTCCAAAACTTGACATCAAGTTACATTTTGCTGAGTTTCCGGCAATGCAAAATTATTTTTCGCTTTTGAATGAATTGACTAATGTACAATTGCAAAGGTTGCAGGTGTAGCGACCCTCTTTCATGCACGACACAAGGTTTCACAATCTCTGGGTTTATTGCCTGCATTCAATAAACAAAACAATACAAAAGTCAGGGGCCTCTGTTCACGACTGCAATTATCTTCAACGCTTACTAATTCACTTAAGCTACGGCAAGCGCTGAAGCCCATAAAATGCCAAACGAAAAAAACAGTCGCAGACGCCCATGACTTAACAACTGAATGAGGTACCGGAATATTAACAGTAATACAACAAAAACACAGATTTTGTGAGAATTCAAAAAAACATTCAAAACAATCAAATTTCAACTCTGTTACACCGGGCTTACAAACGTCATTTGTTTTTACAATTCTTTCACAAGATTTCCATTTCTTTTATTCCTGGTGTCTTTTGTCGCATAATACTAACATTTTTGGGGGCTTATGTCGGTTGCAAGATGCAGATCTGTATTTGATCACATTTTGTGGTGGAAGTACAATGTTGGCAACAATATTGGCTTGATATAATAGGAAATTATTTAAATGCAACACCAACCTTTCCTTCTTTTTCCCTGTTTTTTTCTACTTTTTAAAAAAAAATCCTTTTTAAAAAAATCTCTCGTGTTTATTTTTCCTAACTGTTACTTTTTTTCTTGCTTTTTTGTTCTCTATTAGCCTTTTTCCTTTATTTGTCTTTCTTCTGGCTTTTTTCTATTTTTTCCCTGTTCTTTTTTCTCTTTTTTTCTCCTTTTGTTTCTTCTTTTCTCAGCTTTTCACTACTTTTTCATTTTGGTATTTTTTTCTTTTTTTGCTCTATTTCCCCCCTTCCCGCATAATTTTACATAATATTTGGTCAAGTAGGGATTAAAGAAGCAAAAATAACCTGAAGAGCCGTTTGGGACCTGAAAGTGCCGGTTCTTTTTAGTGAGCCAAGCCGAAGAAGCCGGTTCTCGAAAACCTCTACTGACTTTACTCAACTTCTACTTCGACTTTGACTTCAAAATACCACATTTAGAACACAGCGTCAGGGGAACACGTGTATTTTTACCTTCATGCACAGTAACTTTGACTTAATTAGCTTCTTAATTAGCAATTTCGAGACCTGGTTTTTGTGAGCTGGCTAGATTTTCTTGTGCGCGGAAAAGGTCTGGGCGGTGCGCAATTGCGCACACATGCAGCTTAGGGGGAACATTGGTCATGATAATGCTCAACTCAGAATGCAATATTTTGAATTTTTTTTTTACAATGCAAAACTAAATATTTATATCAAGATAAAACGTATTGGAATAACAAATGCAACAATCTTTACATGTGGAGTGTTCTTGTTTTGGCAAATAAATTGACTCAAAGTGTAATTTTTCACAATCGACAGGAAGAATGATTATTACAAAAAAGAAAATAAAAAAATATTACAAAACATGTCTGCTGTTAGAGAATTTTGACAAAGATATTTTTTTATTAAATAAAACAAAATCACAATTTAATATCAGATAATTTTTCTTATTGGTAGGATGAAAATACTTTTCTTAAAATGATAATTAAAATCAGAGATTTACCAGTTTTTTTCATTTTATTGCAAATTTTACGAGTAAAGGGTTGCAAAGTATTACTTTTTTTCCGGTAGATAACTTTGCTCATTTTATCTCTTTTAAAATTCTTAAAAAATAATTTAAAAAAACTTTCTTTCTTTCTTTCTTTCTTTCTTTCTTTCTTTCTTTCTTTCTTTCTTTCTTTCTTTCTTTTTTTCTTTTCTTGATTCTTCCATCTTGATTAACAGCAGCTGGCATTAGTATGTATGGCATCGTCCTATAAAACGTCATCGCCACCTACGGTTCGTGCCCAGGAGGACTGGTGAATGCTACACCTAAACATGGCACTATGAAATGCGTATTACTGCAAGGATTACACATCAAATTAGGACATTTATTATGGCCCATGCAAAAAATGAAGGTCCCGTTTTCCCGTGGTAAATTAAAAGGGGAAGAAATTCATGCGACTGAAAATGTAGACTACATGTTACCGTTTTTTTACCCAACTCCTTTTGAATATGGGCAGAAATAGGTCACAAAAATGTTTACCCACGTGTTGTTCAGATCCACTAATATATTCGCGATTTACTCAAAGTAGAAATCATATGTCTTGCTAAATGCGCACGCAATATTAAAAATCTCATATGTAAATGGGGGCAGCACGGCGGCGCAGTGGTTAGCGCGTGTGCGGCACAGTTCTAAGATCTTGGGAACCTCCTGTGTGGGTTCAAATCCAGCTACCGGACTTCCTGTGCGGAGTTTGTATGTTCTCCCCGTTCCAAAGACATGCATTTCAGGTGGATTGGCCGGTTCAAATTGTCCCTAGGTGTGAATGAGCGAGCGAGTTGTCTGTCCCCGTGTGCCCTGCGATTGGCTGGCAACCAGTTCAGGGTGTCCCCTGCCCACTGCCCGATGATTGCTGGGATGGGCTCCAGCACCCCCGCGACCCTACTGAGGATAAGCGGTGCAGCTAATGAGATGAGATGAGATGAGACATATGTAAATGGCCGATATATTAGTGGATCTTCAAAATACGTTACTCACACAGTGATGCTGTAGAAGTTGAAAAAGTCCTTAAGAAGTGCTTGACTTTGACCACAAAAAAGGTGTACAAACCCTGAGATGTACATGCCATTGAGAAGAAAATGAGAAAAAGATGTGACAACAGTTTAATTTTAAACATGTCATTGGGGGCGGCAGTAGCTCAGGAGGTAGAGCGCTCGTCTTGGGATCAAGGGATCCCAGTTTGAATCCCGGCTCCTCCGTGTTACATGTCGAAGTGTCCTTGGGTAAGACACTGAACCCCTACTACCCCCAATAAGCAGGTTAGCGCCTTACATGGCTGCAAGGCCGCTATTGGGAAATGTGGAGCACATTGTAAAGCGCTTTGGGAAGTCATTGACTTGAAAAGCGCTATATAAAATGCAGATCATTTCATTGTCATAAAGACTTTCTTCTCAGCTGATATCCAAAAGCCTGAGCTCTGCTAGAGGACTCATAGGTCTGCTCTACCATGTAGGAAATGGAATTACAAAAAACAGCGTTGCCTTGGACACTCTCCTGCTCACTGAGGTACAGAGATGGGCTGCTTTTAACATCTGGGCTACTGCGCAGGCAGCAGAGCAGCACACACTTCATAGCTCGCTTTGAGATCTTCCCGGGTTCTTCTACATTGGTCGGGATGAGGCTCACGCAACTGTTATCCAGGTCACCAAGGCCATCACGGCATCCAAGCCTGTCAGACGTTTCCACCTCTCCTTGTATCCCGTCATCCTCTGATCCCACTCCCGAAGCCACTTGAGGGTTCTCCAGAAATCTCAGTACTACCAGGTTGAGAAAAGCTCCGATAACCGTTAACCCGAGCAGGATGTACACGAAGCTGAAGGACGCGTACGGGCGGCGCTTCCCGAGGTCGTCCTTCTTCTGCAGGGCCACGAAATCCCCCAGCCCGACGGTGGTGAGCGTGATAAAGCAGTAATAGAAAGCGGTAAAGAAAGTCCAGCCCTCGAAGTGAGCGAAGGCGGCCGCTCCGATGCACAACGTGACAATGCAGGCCAGCACACCCACCGGAACCGTGTCGCTTACCGTCACGTTTGTGTTCCGGAAGTTCAATCTTCGCTTGGCTCGGTGCAGGAAAACGCGAACTAGGGTGTTTAGCCGTTCACCGAGGCACTGGAACATGATGAGCGTCAGGGGGATACCCAAGGCGGCGTAAACCACGCAGAAAGCTTTGCCCCCATCGGTTCGGGGAGCGGCGTGACCGTAGCCTGCATTGCAAAAGCACACCAGTGATTAGTAAATGTTAAAGGTACAGAGATCCCTCGGTTATTGTGGTTAATGGGGACCAGAACCATCCACAAAAAGTGAAAATCTGTGAAGTGATGTAACACATTCATAAACAGGGTTGAATAGGGTTACTTTAACTGGATTACTTTCAATTACTTTTGGATTACTCCAACTCCAAATATGCTAATAAGAGATAAAAGAAACTAAATATGAATAAAATTACTAAATTCTGCACAGGCTTGGGGCGTAACGGAATACATAAACGGCAAAAATGATGTTGGCAAGCTGTTTGGATTTATTTTCATTTTGTTTCTGTCGCATTTTATGTCAGTTTTGCCGGAGATCAAAGAGATCAAAGCCAGGAGAGAAAGCTTACCATGTGTTGTGAGTCATAATTTTATCAAAATTTAGTTTCTTTTGTCTTTTATTAGCATGAAATCACAATATTACTTTTAAAGTTGTAATTTAACAGTACAGAAGTTATTTGTAAAAGAAAAAATAAAACGTTTATAAAGTACAGTACTTTTATTTGTTAAATAAATGCATGAGCCTGTAAATAGATTTTTGTTTATTTTTTAACATTGCTATACATTTATACCAAGGACATTATTTTTTATTTTAATATATATACTTACTCTATTATTTTTGTTACCTTTTTTAACGTGGACGTGGTGGAGCTGCAAAAGGTAAGAACTAGTTATATAAGTAATATAAATAAATGTTATAATAATTCTAAAAATAATAAAATAATACAATCTCACTCTTTTATTTTACAGCATTTGTTTGAGTCCTTTGAGTCAACAGATAAATAATATTTTACACATACAAAATTTTCCAGAGAGGGTAGTCAAGTCAAGTCAAGTCATTTTTATTTGTATAGCCCTTAATCACAACGAGTCTCAAAGGGCTGCACAGGTTATTGCAAACCACAGACTATTATTACAGGCTATTATTATACCATCCCCTGATCCAAAACCTACATGAGGGCAAGGGAAAACTCAAAAACCTCAACATGAGGAAAATGAAGAAACCTTGAGAAGGGACCGCACATGTGGTAATCCCCCTTTCAGGATGACCAGGCTGCAATAACAAATAATACTCAGATATTGTCAACATAAGTATATAAGTTATTCAAATGCTATAGAGTAGAAGTGTGTTTTAAGCTTAGATTTAAAGATTTCCACTGTGGTTGCGGATCGGATATTAGGGGGAAGAGCATTACACAGCACTTTCTTGTCTTAGTTAAAAGCCTCGCTGCAGCATTTTGTACCAGCTGAAGGCTCTTGATTTTGGACTTCGGGAGACCGGAGAGTAGTGCATTACCGTAATCGAGACGGGAAGTAACAAACGCGTGAATTATAATCCCCGCATCCGACGGAGACAGCATAGGACGAATTTTAGCAATGTTGCGAAGATGGAAGAAAGCTGTTTTAGTAATATTCTTCACGTGTGTTTGAAAGGACAGATTGGGGTTAAATATGACACCTAAATTTTTACTGAGTCACTCTGGGTGATGGCAGCGCAGCAGCGCAGTGGTTAGCGCGTGTGCGGAACAGTTCTAAGGTCTTGGGAACCTCCTGTGTGGGTTCAAATCCAGCTACCGGACTTCCTGTGCGGAGTTTGTATGTTCTCTCCGTGCTTGCGTGGGTTTCCTCCGGGCACTCCGGTTTCCTCCCACCTTCCAAAAGGATGCATTTCAGGTGGATTGGCCGGTCCAAAATTGTCCCTAGGTGTGAATGAGCGAGCGAGTTGTCTGTCCCTGTGTGCCCTTGATTGGCTGGCAACCAGTTCAGGGTGTCCCCTGCCCACTGCCCGATGATTGCTGGGATAGGCTCCAGAACCCCCGCGACCCTACTGAGGATAAGCGGTGCAGCTAATGAGATGAGATGAGATGAGATGAGACTCTGGGTGATATGACATTTGTCAATGTGCACAGCAGTTTTTGAGAACAAGTCACGGCATTTAGATGGACCAATGACAATTTAATATTTCAAACGAATGCGCCCCAAGAAGTTTCTCTTCTCAACACCTTTATTTTTGTGTTTACAAAAACAAACAACCACAGTGTTATATTTCCAATTAACAGGGTTGGGTAGGGTTACTTTAACTTGATTACTTTCAATTACTTTTGGATTACTCCAATACCAAATATGCTAATAAAAGACAAAAGAAACTAAATATGAATAAAATTACTAAATTTTGTGCAGGCTTGGGGAGTAACGGAATACATGGAACGGCAAAAATGATGTTGGCAAGCTGTTTGGATTTATTTTCATTTTGTTCCTGTCGCATTTTATGTTAGTTTTGCCGGAGATCAAAGAGATCTAAGCCAGGAGAGAAAGCTTACCACGTGTTATGAGTCATAATTTTATTTATATTTAGTTTCTTTTGTCTTTTATTAGCATATTTGGTATTGGAGTAATCCAAAAGTAATTGAAAGTAATCCAGTTAAAGTAACCCTACCCAACCCTGCCAATTAACAAGACATTCGAACCGACTCACCAATGGTGGTGATGACAGTGATGGCAAAATAGAAGGCGCCGGTGAACTCCCACTGCGTGCCCGCTCGGTGGGGTCCTGCACGCACCAGGACCCCCTGGATATGCATCAAACCGTCCTCGGTCAAGCGGAACTCCACTTTCAGCTTCTCCAGCCTCTCGACCAGCATCTTCTTACGGGCCTGTTCGCTTTCTGACTCCAGGGCATCGAAAACTGCGGCTCCAAACAGCAAGTAGAGCAACATAGAAACGATGAGGAGGATTGCCCTGACGTCTTGCGCCCTCATCCTCCACTCTGCCATCTGTCATCCGGTGAGTTAGAAATGTTTCGTATGCGTGGTGTCAATATGGGTTAGGCAAGGGTGGGCAAACTACAGCCCGTGGGCCATATACGGCCCGTCAGCCTTTTTAATGCGCCCTCCAAACAAAAATGGCAAATATATAAAGATAACATATCATCACACAAATAACAATATTTTGCATAGTGTAACCTGAACGCTGAACCTGTCAAAAATCCCCTAGACATGAGGTGAAAAATGTCAAACTCAATCATGAAGGAATGCATTTATCTCGCTAACCGTAAGGGCTCAAACCAAAAATCCTGCTGATCGTGCGGGGCATTTAATGTCCTAAAGATACTTCCAGCAGATATATGTTGGAAAAAGTTCTCATTTTTAAATTTCAAGCTATTTTGCACAGTGAAATCTGGATGCCAAAATCGTGAAAAACTCCCCAGACATGAGCTAAATAAGCTAAAACAAAATCATGTAAGAAACAATTTTTCTCCCGAACTGGAAGGCATACCTGTCAACCTCCAAGTCTCCATGCCCTTACAAAACTATCGGATTTTACCTTACAAAATACAAAATAATCTTATTTATGTAGTTTAACATGTTATATTGTACATGTGTTTCGTCATATCATATATATTTTCATTCAACATTTTGTTGTGAGATACCGAGTTGCTCGACATGAATGAGGTTTATTATGAAAAAAGTTCAAAAATGAAGTAGCTTGGACGCTCACTGTAGAAGGAAAGAATACATGCAAATATAATTAAGTAGAATAATACATTTTCTTATTCAAATTATTAATTCATTTTCTGCATTAAATTATTGTTGGTAATATACTGATAAAAGGGATAACCACAGACCTGTCTTTTTTCATTTTCTCCTTTTATACTTCCTTTTTTTCTTAACTTCTTTATACAACATAATAATTCGTAATATAATGAATCAAAGAGAGTGAGCCGTTTGAGAGCCGACTCTTTTTAATGAGTTGAGCCGAAAAAGCCGGTTCTCTAAAAAGAGACGGACTTCCTTTCACTACACAACTCGAACTCGTTTGACTTGATTGATTTGCCGTTTCGTGATGGTCGGTGTATACCGGATGGTACCCATAATTGACAAATTTGCCTTTTTCCGTACAGATTTTCTTGTACGTCGTACACGTCTTAAGATCCATAATAAACGTACTTTGTACGGCAAAAACGTACAGGTTGACAGGTATGGGAAGGGTTCAAACCAAAAATCTTGCTGCCCTGAGGGGTATTTAATGTCCCGAAGCTAATTCCAGCAGAAATATGTTGGAAAACGGTATCAGTTTCCAGTTTTAAGCCGTTTTCCATTGTGTAACCCATATGCCAAAACTGTCAAAAATTCCTTTGGTATGAGCTTGAAAAAGCTGAAACGCAATCATGAGGGAACACATTCCACGTGTCCTAAAGATACTTTCAGCAGATATGTATTGGAAAAAATTCTCATTTTTTAGTTTTTTTGCATAGTGAAATCTGGATGCCAAAACTGTCAATAATTCCCTAGGCATGTGCTTAATAAATCATGTAAGAGAGCCTTTTTCTCCAGAACTATAAGGCCTCAAACCAAAAATCTTGCTGTCCTGCGTTGCATTTCATGTGGAGGAGCAAATCCCTTCCCCAAAAACCGTCCTGGAAAGGGATGAGCGCGACCAGGCCGTACTTGCCCAAGACACACCATAGGAAGTGGTTGCAATACGACCCTGGCGTTTAAGGAATCAGTATACTGTTTTAATAGTTGACAGAGGTAAGATCATAAGCCCGCCCCAGGTCAGGCCTAAAGTGTTAATCATTACTTTAGGTTCGGGCTGGGTTTCTCTTTTGCTGATTTTTTTGAATGTATTTTAAATTTATTTTTTATTTTAGTGCTAATAGCGTGGTCCATGCTGTGCAAGAAATCTTGACTCCTTACCCACCTTGATGGGCTGGTGACCTTGACATACAGTAATTAATAAAAATATGCTGTATTTTCCTCAAATGACTACAAGAATTTAAGTAAAATATACCAGTATCAAGTTTGCAATGTAGCACTGACTTAAATGAAGTACACTTTACCAAGTGACACACGAAGCCCTCCTTGTTAACATCACACCATGTTTGTGTTATTTCCCAGTGTCATTCGTTGGATTTTCGACAAGTTCACGCCAGTGCAAACAGATTGCTGCATGCAGGATATAATTTAACTGTATGTAACTTAGTTTTGCTCCCCAAAAAACAACCCCCCACCCCAATAATAATTTCATGTTTATTTTCTCTCCTTTTATTTTATTTTCGAATTGTTTTGCATTGGCAAATACTGGAAAAACACGTTATTTATAATCATATGAGAAAAAATGTCAGCAGGAATTTTTACTTGTGAGGCACTCATATTTATATTTTCTTCTGCTAATGTTAATTTGATGAATTGTATTGTATTTAATTTATTCCAGGGTTTTCATTTTTTTATATAAATTATTGAATCCTCCCAAAATACATCTCTAGTGAGGCATATGTTATCAGTTCAATCATTTGTCCTTAAATCTAACGTATGTTTAATAGTTTAGCTAAACAAAAAAAAAATCCAGTTTTTCACTCTAGTTGACTTGTTTTAATATCCATGACTATTATTACCACGAGAGGGCAGCATCGCTACATGTAAAACTTGTGGGACTCTAGTTTAAGGATGCTGAGTAAGAAATGGCAAAGCTGAATTTATCTATATCCATCATCAATCCATCCATCCATCCATCCATCCATCCATCCATCCATCCATCCATCC
The DNA here is from genome assembly GCF_059441175.1 of Urocampus carinirostris. Lineage (NCBI taxonomy): Eukaryota > Metazoa > Chordata > Actinopteri > Syngnathiformes > Syngnathidae > Urocampus > Urocampus carinirostris. The sequence continues at coordinate 30,347,158 of NC_142354.1, read as the reverse complement.
ATCCATCCATCCATCCATCCATCCATCCATCCATCCATCCATCCATCCATCCATCCATCCATCCATCCATCCAGATGTTTCTGTATATCTTACTCATTTTGCAACTGGAAGCACAATCTTTATAAAAAACACAGAAAGCTACTCAATATATATGGTTAATACAGATGCTCCCCTACTTACGACCATTTGACCTACGTTAAACGGTAGGTACGAATTTTTCTTGGGGGATATCGAAAAATATCCGGACATTGCACTGTTAGATTTTGTATTGTGTGCACCTTTTTCCGAGTACAGGACATTACTGTAGTGTTTTTTTCTGCCGCGTGGCACTGTGAGGGGGTCACCTCGTATCCACCCCGAAGGATAAAGCCGCTTCCTCTTCCTAGTATGTGTGTAAACATTCTATACTGTATCTCCAGTGCGCTAAGAACTTTTACATTCAATATGGTTGGTGTAAAGTGTAAAGAAGAGGCGAGCCGTTTCTTTTGAAATGAAAGTGGAATAAGAAAGCTTGATGCGGTTGAGAAAATGGTCGGAAGGCTTTTTTTCGGGCACTATTAACCGCGGAGGAGGTTCTCTTGAAGAGCATCTTCAAAAAGTAAGTTAAACTCAACTTTATTTATCTTAATAGAGCATATTATTTCATGAAATGTTTATCTTTTAGTACAAAATAATACAGGTTACTTATACTCACTGTTAAATGTGGCTCTGGAGTGCCACGTCCAATTTCGTTGTCACAATATGTTCAACCCGTTTTGTAACTATGACAATAAAGGTATAGTCTATTCTATTTTACAAGCCTTAAACATACTTATATAAACCTTAAACATAGAAAATATAGCACTGAAGCAACTTATGAACAAATTCAACTTACGAACAATCTGGTTTGTAAGTAGGGCAGCGTCTTTAGTTTTTTTATACTACAATGCCAATATACATAAACAATGGAATAGTACAAAGTCTCTAATAGAGGAAGAAGACAACCATTAAACAAATAAAATGAACAAGAGGAGACTGCTAATGCAAAAATGACAACGGAATAATGTATGTTCTCTCATGCTGCCACTATTGAGGCTTAATTAACCTAATTGGGCTTATTAACCCCCCTCCTATGTCGTTCTGTTTTCTGAAATATGTCAAATTGAGAAGAATAATAACGCTGTTTTTGCTAGAGAAAAAAACAATATCTAACTCGGTTGGCAGATAATTTTTATCATTTAATATATTTTTCCCTTATTGGTATGGATATTGTTTTGATATATTTTTTGGACTTGTTATAAGTATAATGAGAAAAACACAAACCAAAATATGAGCACAATTACCTACCAATAGAAACATATTAAAATATATATTTTCAACAGCATTTTTAGGAGAAAAGTAATACTAAAGTAATAGTAAGCAATTTTTAACAATCTACCCAATTTAGGTATTTATTTATTTATTTTAATTTGAACACAAATAAGTCTTTAAATGATAGGCTGCCGGGACCCTATTGGGGATAAGCGGTGCAGATAAAGGATGGATGGATGATAAACAGTAAAGTGACCTTTTTATGTTTAAATGAAATAATTCATTTTTTGGAACAAATTTCACCAAAACATGAACATTTTCCTCGAGAAAAAATAAGAATTAAGTTACTTTTTTCATGTCAAAAGTGTTTGATAGAAATGTTTTTATTTTTAAAGGTGCCGTCCGGAATTTCAAAATGTTCTACTTTCTGATGCCATCTTCTGGCCTAAATCATCATTGCAGCCTCTGTCCCTTTGTGCCTTCTTCGAGAAACCGAAAGCAAAACAAATCGCAATGGAGTCAACAGAAACGGCAAATATTTAGTGTTCCCACATCTCATAATAAGCGTTGTTAACTTATTCAATGCCAGACATTTTTCTTGAATGGGAAGTTCCGGTGCATGCTAATTTTGGCCATTTTGACTCCTTTAAGAAGTCCAAAAGCATCTTTAGTTCTGTAGCTATATAATCGTAAGACATATTCAAAGAAAGCTTCAATCCTCATCTTTCATTAGAACAGGGGTGTCGAACTCATTTTAACTTGGGGGCCACACCATAGAACAGACTAGTAGATAAAAGAGAAAGAAAAAGAGAGATAAAGAAATAAGAGAAAGAGGGAGGGAAAGGAGAGAGGGTGGGACAAAGAAAGAAAAAGAGAGAGAGAGGGAGAGAGCGTGAGAAACAAAAGATAAAAAGTCGTGAGAGAGGGGGAAAAGAAAGGGAGAGGAATAAAGAAATCCAAAGAGAAATACAAAGACAGAAGGAGGGAAAAGAAAAAAGAAAGCGCGAAAGGTATGAAGAGAGAAAGAGAAAAGAGAGAAAAGGAAAAAAATAAGTTAGAGCATAAGAGGTTAAAAGACACAGAGAGTGAAAAAGACAAAGAGCAACAAAGGAAGAGAAAAAGAGAGACAACTCTCTGTGAAAGAGACAGAGACAGAGTGGGAGAAAAGGGGTGGAAAAGAAAGAGAGAGCGAGAGAGAGAGAGAGAGAGAGAGAGAGAGGCAGAGAAAGAAATACAAGTACAGTGTCTTTGTGAGAGGCACCTGGCTACAGCAACATCAAGTTGACATATTTCAACCTGCAGCTTGTTTTTCTCTTGCGCTTCTCTGAGTGTTGTCTCACGGGCCAGATTCAATCCCTTAGTGGGCCCGATCTGGCCCGCGGGCCGCCTGTTTGACACCTGTGCATTAGAAGAAAAAGTATGTTTCCAGCTTTTACCATTTTTTAGTAGACAACAGCTGAACGTTTCCTGAAAATACTTGTTCCCTAGAAAACTTATGAGAAAATCCCTTTTGTGAAAGGACACATTTTAAGCAGAACTTTCACTTCAATGCTTTTTTTTCCTGCAATTGCGATACTTCCAATATCTAAACAATACTCCCTATAAATACAAGGGCACTTTGCTTGCAAAATAACATTTTATTGCAAGAATGCTGAACTTATGCATGAACAATGCAGGAACCTTGCAAGAACTTTTCAGTACCCGATGTTCCCGGTGCTCACCATGGTGTCGGTGAACTTCATTCCTCTCTACCCCAACAATGACAACGGGACTTTGTCGGATTTTTCTGAAAGAAAAAAAGCTTTCAAGTGTTACATGTTGTTATATCTTTACTTTTCTCACCGCACTGCTTTATCGCGCCTACTCAAGATTTGGGCCAACAAAACACTGTTATTCACTGGATACAGGAAGCAACACAAGGAAGTGGGTGCTTGTCATTTTTAATTGTACAGACCTTAATCACCTCAAACGGATCCACAGACCACAGACTGTTGCAAACTACAGACTATTATTACACCATTCCATGATCTAAAACCTAGATGAGGGCAAGGAAAAACTCAAAAACCTCAGCATGAGGAAAATGAAGAAACCTTGAGAGGGGACCGCACATGATGACCAGGCCGACCAGGCTGGAATGGATGTTGCATTGCAAAACATTCTATCAGAGCCACTCCTGCCATCTAACGGTTATTTTTCATACTGAAATAATTCCCAATGGCTTGATACTTAATAATTCAGATTTAGAATATTTATTGTCATTGTTATAGACCACTGAAATTTTGTTTGAAGCATCTATTTATTTGTGATAAAAAAAAAAATCACAAAATAGATATCCATAAATCACAATACCCATAAATAACTCAATATAAACCCTAAAAGTGCTGACATGGAACCGTAAAAACATGATAGCTGCATAATTAAATAAGTTGTGTCGGACAGTCATAATTCTTTACTCAGGAAAAAGAGTAATGATGAAGATATACTGCAGCAATGCAACCAGTTCAGTTATTGTTAGTCAGTGACGAGCTGCGCCAAAGCCTTTAAAACTCGATTAAAAAAAAATATATGTGTATATATATATATATATACATATCTATCTATCTATCTATCTATCTATATATATATATATATATATATATATATATATATATATATATATATATATATATATATATAGAGAGAGAGAGAGAGAGAGAGAGAGATTTCGGGCAGCACGGTGGCGCAGTAGTTATTGCGTGTGCGGCACAGTTCTCTGGTCTTGGGAACCTCTTGTGTGGGTTTAAATCCAGCTACCGCACTTCCTGTACGGAGTTTGTATGTTTTCCCCCGTGCTTGCGTGGGTTTCCTCCGGGCACTCCAGTTTCCTCCCACATTCCAAAGACATGCATTTCAGGTGAATTGGCCGGTCCAAATTGTCCCTAGGTGTGAATGAGCGAGAGAGTTGTCTGTCCCTGTGTGCCCTGCGATTGGCTGGCAACCAGTTTAGGGTGTCCCCTGCCCACTTCCCGATGATTGCTGGGATGGGCTCCAGCTCCCCCGCGACCCTACTGAGGATAAGCGGTGCAGCTAATGAGATGAGATGAGATATATATATTTCCAGGGTTGGGTAGGGTTACTTTAACTGGATTACTTTCAATTACTTTTGGATTACTCCAATACCAAATATGCTAATAAAAGACAAAAGAAACTAAATATGAATAAAATTATGACTCACAACACCTGGTAAGCTTTCTCTCCTGGCTTTGATCTCTTTGATCTCCGGCAAAACTAAAATAAAATGCGACAGAAACAAAATGAAAATAAATCCAAACAGCTTGCCGACATCATTTTTGTATTCCGTTACTCCCCAAGCCTGCACAAAATTTAGTAATTTTATTCATATTTAGTTTCTTTTGTCTTTAATTAGTATATTTGTTATTGGAGTAATCCAAAAGTAATTGAAAGTAATCCAGTTAAAGTAACTTTACCCAACCCTGTATATTTCTGTTTTGGCACTTAAGGACAATGCTTATGAAAACGTATTTATATGTTATGCCACTGAATGCCACATTCTGATCTGTAGGGGGTGGTAGAGATACGTTACTTTAACTAGCGGCACACAAGCTCGTTCTAAAATGCGCCGCCATCATTCACGAGTGAGTGAATAATTGATTAGTTACTTGGATATTTCTTTTTGTGAACACATTCAGTTATTACTGTCCGTCGCTGAAGGCTCTTTGATGTGCCCTCGCACAGTCGGCAATGCTAGATTCAATTAGCAAAGAGCAGACTGTTCAAACGGAGGCCAACAAGTACTTTGCAAAGGGTAACTATCAATGACCTGGTAGAAAAACGCACACCGGCGGTGTAACAGAAGAAACACCGATGCTTATTATTTCATGTTTTACAATTTTCCCTGCATGAAAAGATTTGCATTCCCAGACTTGGCCATCGTGTTGCTGCGATCCCAGGAATAAATGAAGCAAGTTTCCTTTTTGATTCCGAGCAATCAAGCGGGATAACGAAGGGATTTAGGGAAGAGCGTTGGGAAAACTGTTCGGACTGGAAGTTCATCAGCGAGGTAATTGCTCATTACCTTTCATTTCCAGCCAATTTCGTGCGTCCGTGGAGCAGATTTAAAAAATCTCCGTCCTAGTTTGCAGGAGTCGACGGAATAATTGCGCTCGGGCTCCCGTTTCAAAGACGCGTCGACTGATTATGCACAGATCCACGAAAAAGACAGTCGAACCCTTTCTGTGTTTTATACTGGGTCTGTACGGGTGCTTGAAATTGTTGAATTTTATTTTTATGTTTTCGAGGATAGAAAAGTGCTTGAATTTTGGGGAAAGTCCTTGTAAATACTTGAATTGTTGTCGACTTGAAAATGACGCTGATACTACTCACTGGTGGCTTCATTTACCATTGAAAAGCGACTTTATGCTCAACATCGCAGTTTTTGTTAGTGTAGCATAAAAATGGTCAAAGTAAGAAAAGGCCTGTTTCAAATACATTCTTAAACACCAACCCAAACCCCCCAAAAATGAAGAAAGAAGAGTTTATTTAACCGTGTCTAAGAAGTGCATTAATGGAATGAGGCCACTTTCATGCTTTTAAGCCAGGAGATGGCGGCAGAGAGTGACAAAGTTTCAAATTCCGGACAGCATCTTTAATGTAAATATATATATATCTATATCTATATCTATATATATACACCAGAGCAATATCCCCCTAGTGGGAGGTGGCTAGAGTCAAGAACACATTCACATTTCTGACTCTTTCTGGGAGATTGATACAGAAGAGGGGAGTAGTTAGGTGACCAAAACCACCCAATTCCAACCCCTAATGCCGAGCGCCAAGCAGGGAGGCAATGAATACCAATGTTATGAGTCTTAGGTATGACCCGGCCGAGGCTTGAACCAGCAACCTCCCAGTCTTGGGGCGGGCGCCCTACCCCCAAGGCCACCGAGCTGGTTAATGTAAACATGAATGTATAATTTGTAATTTATATACATAATCAACAAATACATCTATTTGCAAATAAATGCGCTGAGTCCCGTGGTTGATTGTTCCGTTGATTTACGATTTTTTGGTTTCGTTAAGCAAGCTTTTGTTTTTTTAGTAGCTTTTCCGCTAACCTCTAAAGCCTGCTCTAGCTCTTACCTACTCCAGTGAGCTGAACCTTTTAAAAACTCCTGGTATTATGTTTTTCTAAATGTTTTGACCCCAAATGCAGAAAAATATGATAGCAGATTAACAGTTTATTTAGTCTATTTACAACTTGGGAATGGTAGTTGAGGCAGAATCAGAATACCAGGACGACAATAGAATTGCTCCAGATAAATGAGGAGCAGGTTAGCACAAAACATACCGAGAGAGAAAATATTGGTAAGAGGTTGTGGTCCAAGGCAGATATTTTCAATGCCGGTCAAGACAGAATTCCCCTGTGACAATCAAGCTTATATAGTCTGTTGATCAGCTGACGAGAGAGAGAGAGGCTGGGTAGTCTCATCACAGCAGCAGCAGCCACACCCCCTGCCACACACTACGTGCAGGTAGTAATGGGCAAAGTTAAGCCCCGTGAAACAATCAGACCTTGGGTGACATGTGTGACACATTGGTGCAATACACGATGTTTGATTTGTTTCTTATTGACCTCTGCTGCAGTAGTTCAGAATTGCAGCTGTTTTATTGTGATGTTGCAATGAAGTCCTGAAGAAACAATATTAGATCTTGGTAACTTGTTTTTACTGAACAAATTACAAGTCTCTCAATCCCTTTCGTCGCATCCCTCACCCGAGGGATTGGGAAAAGGAGAACTATGGCTTGGCTTTGCCATGTTTCTTGGTTGGGGAGGTGGGGGCTGTGGCTTTCGGTTTTGTTGGCCGCCATTGTCCCCAGGCGACCTCGGTGAGGCATTCCACCCCCTTCGAGCATATGTGAAGTCAGGAGGAAGAAGAAGAGGCAGTTTGGAGTTTTGTGTCCTTCTTTTATGAGTGAAGGAAGTCTCGGTCAAGAGGTGCGGTCTTAATCACTGTTTTTCAAATAAAATTCTCCAACTGGTTGATTATAATTATTAGAATAATTATAACTGTTGATAATAAGCAAAATTTCACTTTGACACTAATACCTGGGATGAACATGACACACAGATGATTAATCTTTTTATTATGTATGAACACTTTGGGGTTTCGAATCTTTATTATACAGCTGGAGAGTCTGGTCACTTCCTGTGCATGTCACGGACCAAAAACAGAGACAGGACCCAATTTTGTTCGTTTACTCAGCTTTATTTAGAAGGAGGAAAGGGCTTGCACTCACGATCCGGTGATCGTCAGTCACGGGTAGCACATGGCTTGTAACGCGGAAACGGCACTTCCGTGTCGAGCGAAGGCAGTGTCGAGAGCGAGGAAAAAACAGGTCGATGGCCGGTACGGAGGAGCAAAAACGTGAACGGGTTCAGAAAAGAGGTCGGCACCGGGAATCAGACGGGAAACAGGGCAGGATTGAGTGAGGAGTCAAAAAGGGCTTGCCTAGTGTAGAGCTAAGGTTCGCAGACGAACTGACAATCGTTGCCAGGAAGACGGGGGTTTGAAAAGGGATCACCAGCCAATTAGCTTCCGTGGCCGTTGGCGCGAAAGCAGCAGACTCAGGTTCCCTGCATCGGTAATCATGACAGTGCATGGCCATTTGTGGATGGTGTCGTCAGCTGAGGGCATAGTCTTTACAACATAAACTGTTTAATTCACAAAGTCATTATCATTCCTCCCAAAATATATATTTTTTCAATTCATGGGTTTTACTTTTATGTTTGCAATGTTGTCCCAGTGCTCAGCTTTAATCTTTAAGTTCTTTTTGCAGCCTCTCCATGTACAATGTTTGAGGTTCATTGAATGCTGCAAATGTGGTGTGAAAGTTAGCGTAAATGGGTGTCTGTCTACCACTCCTATTGGAACCACAATCCACCTCTCTGTGACCCTGAACTCAGCAAGGTGTTAAAAAAATGACCATGAACATTAGGCAGACGAAGTTTCATCATTCCAGGTTTTGGCTGGACATGCATTTCATGGACATCCCAGTTTTTTTTTAATTCTGTGCAGTCTTTTTCTACGGTCATGAGCAGATCACAAGGCGATTTAAAATAAGACTGCCCTTAAGAATCCAAAGGGACGGGAGAGGATTTTTAAATGGTAAGTTTAACTGAGACTGTTATCAAACTTTTATGAGTTTTAATCACACAATTAAATTCATAGCAAACCTTTGAAAAGACTCTCCCAAGTCCCACCACCTGATCATATTGCCATCATGACTCGCCAACATGGCAAAATGACTGCCCCCTAAAATGACTAAAATTGCTGGATTGTAGGCACATTAGACCTATTATTGTAAAGAAATCATTTTAAAAATGCTGTTGTCTAGTAATACAGCCTCCCTGTTTACAAGGTTTTCACTCAAAAAATGTTTTTTCGGCCCTTCGTTATGGATTTCCCCCCTCTTATATGACATCAACAACAAATTCTTTGTAAAGAGTTTGTAAAGAGTCTTAAAGAGCTAGTGTGATACAATACGTTATTTATTTATACTGCATTTTTTCACTACGGGTCCCAAGGCTTGCAAGTGATGCTAAACGGAGAAACAAGAATATGATAACCATGAAATTGAAGCTTCTTATTATTAAGAATAATGAAGAATCACTTCCCTTTTTAAGTTGCATGGCCCTAAATAATGGATAAGTGGGACACTTAGTCAGAATAACGAGACGATTAAAGTAACACACTATTCTTAGGGGATGGCAATCCTCACAAGTGGCCATTTTATCATTTTTTTTGAATCCACAGTCAAACTTTTTTAATTTTTATCATGCTTTGAGTTCTGCATTCTGATTGGCTAAACAGAGGAACAAATTTGGACATCTCCACATGTTAAACTTGCTCCGGAGCCACATGCAAGTCTTTGGCTCTCCCTAGTGGCTCCCTACCACTTTTTCAATAGCGTTTGATAATGGAGAAACATATGGTTTCTGTAAGAAAGGAAAATGTAGTTTTCCAAGACTTCCACATGACTGCAGCAAAGTATCATGTAAAGTTAAGTGGATTGTGTCTTTAATCCATACAGTTTGGCCATAAAAGTCAAAAGTTAAAATTAGAGTTTGAGAGCACATAAGTTATTTGTACAAATAAGCGTTTATTAAGTGCAGTACTTTTATTTGTTAAACAAATACTTGAAATAAATAAATAAAGGTTTCTACTTCGCTAGTTTTGACTATTGCGGGACGTTTTTGGAACGCAACCCCTGCGATAGACGAGGGATAACTGTATCATGACTCTTTAGGGGACAGGATGGATGGCTGGTAAAGAAAGATCCTGGATTCTGATCTAGTCTTTCGTGTGTTCATTGAGTTTCGGGTGAGGAGAATCTTGGTAAATTAAGAGCCTGGAGATCAACTGCTTCTCGAGAACTTTTTAATTGGCAGAAAAAAAATCTGAAAATCTTAGCAATAGTCTCTCTATGACATTTTGAACGAAGATTTTTACTTTTTTGAGGTGTTGCATAGGTCAGAGGTTCTCAAACTTTCTTCAGTGAGGTACCCCCTTAAAAATACCTTTTTAGTCAAGTACCCCCTGACACGGGCAAAACATTTTTGAAAATAAAAAGAGCTACAGAGCTGTAAGGTCAGATTTATTTAAGCCAAACAACAGTGTACCTGGCAACAAAATTCCTACAAACAAAAAAGAAAAACAGAAGACGTTGACCACCAGAAGGCAAAAAAACAGTCGAAACTCAAATGCTGCTAATAATGAATTAAATCGAACAATATACATAAATAACAAAAATCTGTTTGCAGAAATAAATCTATATCTTCATTATAACTAAATAATATTTAGTCTACAAAATGAATTAACCTTATAAATAAAGATTTAATAATGATTAACGTTAATTCTTGTAATTTCATTACATGTGAATCATGTAATGAAATGAAATAATCTGCATTTATATAGCGCTTTTCAAGTCAATGACTTCCCAAAGCACTTTACATTGTGCTTCACATTTCCCAATAGCGGCCTTGCAGCCATGTAAGGCGCTAACCTGCTTATTGGGGGTATTAGGGGTTCAGTGTCTTACCCAAGGACAATTCGACATGTAACACGGACGAGTCGGGATTCGAACTGGGATCTCTTGATCCCAAGACGAGCGCTCTACCTCCTGAGCTACTGCCGCCCACTTTACATTGTACATTTGACTTGAATTGAACAGCAATGTAACAGGCAATGATTTATGAACAGGAAAAAAAATTACTCAATACATTTCAACGAGAAATATGAGCTTGAACCTCACTGAGGATCTGTGTCATTCTTGGTGGCAAGGCGACAACTGCAGGGATCAAGCTCTTCTCCAGGCACAGTCTGTTTTTTAGCTTTGTTTTGATCAGCATCATAGCGGAGAAGGAAGACTCACATAATTATGTGGATGCGAACGGTAGCAGCTGTTCCAAAGCTTTCTGTCCCAGCTCAGGGTGCTCCTGCCTCACTGACATAGAGTCGATGCACCAAACTTCATCTGCAGGCTACGGTCAGATGCTACTTCCATCAGTTTTTTCTGACGAGTGACAAGAAGCTTGGTTCTGTTTGCTTCAGACAAGATAAATTGTTTTTTCACCCAATCCAGCAGCATAGATTTCTCATCCATGTCAGTAAAGTAGGAGTGAAAACCACTGATCAAGTCAGGCAAGTGTCCCATTACGACTAACTTCTCCGGAGCTGTCGCCACCTCCGCATTGGAGAGAAACACATCCAATTGAGGAAACCAGGTGAAATCCTCCTGGTCACATGCCCTTTTCCACATCTCTGCTTTGTTCATGAAACCACCTACATTGTCATATGGATCAGGATGTTTGTGTCCTTGCCCTGCAGGGGCATGTCCAGTCCATTCAGTTTTTCAAATATATCTGCCACATAGCAAAGCTTTGCAAGCCAGTCCGTGTTTTCAAACATGGTAGCATGGGGAGATCTGTGCTCTGTCTGGAAGGTGTACACTTCAGCTTGCAACTCAAACAGCCTACTCAGGACTCTTCCACGGGACAGTGTGCAGGAGCAGTTCTGAAACAATGTCTTTTGGGATTCCATGGAGGCGAAAGACATGCAGCTGGACCACCTGCGCCGTCTCCTTGGCGGACGGAAGTTTGGGCAAGGCCACGAAGTGGACCATTTTGCTGAACCGGTCCACTATCGTCAAAATGGTTGTCACAAAGGCTGCGGAAAAAAACGTTTGATAAGTGGCCTTGACTTGATATAGTTTGTAACTTTAAGGCTGCCGTTCAAAACATCGTGCAACACAGGGCTAATTTTTTTGGACGCTAGTGCTTTCTTGTGTATCACGCAGTGCGTGCACTTGATGTCGGGATTTTCTTTTTTAACATGTGCTATTAGCACTCGCACTCTGCGCGTCATTGATGCAGCCGCATCTATGCAGACGCTGTTGCAGGATTTCCAGCTGATAGCGTTTGTGGTGAAAAACATTAAAAATGTCCTCTCCGGTTGTTCGCCCCTCAGTTTCTTTGCAGAATAGAATGTGTTCACAGATGTTGTCTGTGACAATGTACCTCTGTGGATTCATCCAGCTGCAAAGAAAATGAGTCTGCAAGTTTCCCCACAACTTGTTCGACAATGTCTGTGCCCATGATATCTGTTCTGCGGAAAACGGTGTCATTAGACAGAGGCACAGTTTTTAATGTATCAGCTGATTTTTTGTCGAGCATAGTTTCGAACAATACCACAGCGGAGGGGAGAAGTAGGTTTTCCGCGATGGTAAATGTTTTTTTGGCTTCAGCAACAAGAAAAGAAAAAGCATGAGAAGCCTCCAGGGCTTTGGCTAATGTAATGGAGGCTTTTCGCATTGTGGCTTGGGATGACATGAAGTCAGATGGTTTTCTCCTGAAGAACTCTGGTGCCTTCCCAACATGACATCCATGTTTGGTGGTGAGATGCCGCTGGAGGTTTGCCTGGTTCATACTAGCGTTGGCTAACTTCTCTCACAAAAAAAAGAAAATTCCAATTAAAACATAGTCCTCCATGTACATTCTGAACTTTGTCGCGAATGGTTTTGTCTTCTTCTTCACTTGTCCATCCATACTTTCAGCAGCATGGCTGCTGCGCTTTAGCAACATCTCTATAGTTAGTGTTATGGTAACAACAGGTCGTTGATGAGTGTGTCAGTGGGTCAAACTAACTTGGTGTGATGGGGGGGTGGCAGTTTTATTTCAAAGGGTATTGAAACTAAATACTGAATGTAAAATTCAGTGCATGAACACATATTTATATTTTAACAAATCTTTAACAAAATATTTTTCTCAATATTTATTATTAGGACGAGCCTACTGATTTATATAGATATTTTGAAAAGCTTTACGTAACCCCTGCAGTACCGCCATGTACCACCAGGGGTATGCGTACCCCAATTTAAGAACCACTGGTATCGGTCAACAGGAAAACGCAATTTCAGTTTTTTGCTTGCCACCTGTTCCCACATTTTTATGTTATCAGGCAATCCTAAAAGTTTCAGTTTTTTTTCTTTGCACTTTGGTCTCACGCTTTTTGGACATCAGGCTGAACTTTATTCTTTCGCTAGAAGTTCCTGACATTAGTTTTAACTTGTTGTTTGCATTGAAAATATCTTTTATGATAAAAGCTTGTATACTTCATGTACAATAGGTCTACACTGGTTAGCTTCTTCACCTTACAGTTCCGATTTCGGGTTCAATTCCAGCTAATGGCATCCTCTGTGGGGAGTTTACATGTTCTCCCCCTGCTTCTCGCACTCCAATTTCATCCCATGTCCCAGGAGCATGCATGGCAGGTTCATTGGCAGGTCTGTCTCCATGTTTCTTGAGACTGGCAACCAGTCCAACGTGTCCCCTGCTCACTGTCTGAAGGCGGGAAGGATGGGCTTCAACACCCCTGAAATCCTAGTGAAGATGAATGGCCAGAAAATGAATGATTCTTAAAACAAGAGCTTTTATACTCACCACTGCCACCTTGCACCTGAATCGTAACTGCAGCTTCAACGCTGATGATTGCGGTTATGAATTTCCTCTTATCTCGGACAAGGATCTTGCCAACTGCACAGAAGACACCCTCTCCGCTGGTCGCCTTTATATTCATAAGCACCGAATGTGCGCGAGGGACGTCAGAAAGAAAGGTAGAAGAGGTCGCGCTTCCCGTTCTCCTTGGCTTGTATATCAGCGGCCGTGAGGCAAGGCTGTGGCCTGCGGCAGATTAATGGCTGTGAAGGTGTCTTCATCCAGTGTATGGGCTCCTATGGTAAATGGCGGGCTGTAAAATGTGTGACAGTCGGGAGTAAAATGGGAACGCAGGTTTAAAAAAAGAAGAAAAGCAAGCATCGAATTAATTTTTTGCAAGACCAAAGTGCAAAAAAAAGTAAATTAGAGTGTAGTGTTGGGCGATACTGAGAATATAGGTATCGTTCCAATCCAAGTAAATGAATAGTAGTATTGATCAATTCCAATACTTTTTGCTTGGAAATGTCATGATCGTTGAATAAATGAACCCTCACTCTTGAGTTCATTTATATTTACAATAAACACAGCAAAAAGATTTTAGGCACTAAAATGTTCAACTTTTTTTTAAAAGAACTACAATTCAAACCTAGTTTGATATGCATTTCTGAAATAACGACTTATCATGTTATTAGTATGTGTTTATTATGTTATTACCAGGTTAAAGTAAGGTTAAATAGACTAAATTTTTTTTTACTAGAAAATCATAATGACCCAACACCGGTGAGCTATTTTCAAAACAGTTCCGCAGGCAGCTCAGTTGTTCTTAGGAGGATGCATCACATTAGAGACCCCTGGTGTAAACAATACAATCTAAATACAAAAATAAATATACTTCTACCACAGCAAATGTTACAGAGCAAAAGCCAGGAGAGTCAAGCCCCCCCAAAAATCAGCATTGTAACAAACAAGCCCTTTTGGCTGAGCCATAGTGACAACAGATTTGCAGATTTTTGTTCAGGAAAAGTAACATGTTTACATTTGCAGCTTCTTGCTCTTTGTAAGTTGAACTTATTTAATTTATTTATGTAAATTTGCTATAGTGGTGGACAACTTTACCACACAAAAGACATCGAGCATTATCCTTTTTGAAATGAAAAAAAAAAAAAAAGTCCATACCGCGCTGTGCTTCCCGTTTGCCTCAGACATATTTTGCTTCTTACAAGGGTGTGCCCTCTTTTTGGCCTGGCAGTCAAGATGCACCAGCAGGCCAGGTAGGGATAGGTGCTTAAAGTGTGCCTGTCAGTCACATGAACAGGCAACTTACAGTGGCCAAGCGCGCTAGGTTAGAGAGAGAAGGACTGCGCTATCTACATAGAGAGCTAAGTATTGATCCCAGGACAATAATATTGATCCATTCAAAATACTTGCTTAGTATAACATCAATATTTTGGTTCATCCGCTCACAGCTAGCGTGAGGCATAGTGTTGGGAGCAACACATTAAAAAGGTTCCTGTAACGCAATTACTTTCCTTGGTAACGAGTACTGTAACGCGTCATAAATAATATTCTGTAACGCAAGTGTGGTTACAGTATAGTGCGTCACTCCGCTACTTTTTAAAAGTAGAAAGTGGATTGTCTTGTATTAATAACCATTCTTTCTTATCTCACAAAACATCGTATAAAACGTATTCTGCCAGCAACACAATATTAGAATTTAGCAAGGTGGGCGTGTTTATATCTACCTACAAAATTCAACTGAATGCAGTTACAGTGGCGCTGTCTCAAGCATAGCGAACAAGGAGGTGCA
Organism: Urocampus carinirostris; assembly: GCF_059441175.1. Taxonomy (NCBI): domain Eukaryota; kingdom Metazoa; phylum Chordata; class Actinopteri; order Syngnathiformes; family Syngnathidae; genus Urocampus; species Urocampus carinirostris. The sequence continues at coordinate 30,332,069 of NC_142354.1, read as the reverse complement.
TAATTTCTACCCAACAATATTCTGATACTCTCACTACCATATACTTATTTCCAAGCTGTATTTACAACTATAAAATAAAATACTGGAATCGGGGGATCGGATTTTGTGTGCATATTTGGTTTTGTGTCACTAGTATCGAATGATAGGCAGTGCATGGGGAGGGAGCGAGGTTTTTACAGGAACAACAAAATCAATGGGGCAAACTTGAGCATAGAATTTACAATAAAAGAGTGCTGAATTTTTTTCTTGTGAATTATTTTTGCAATACACATGCCTGAAGAAAAAATAATTAAAAGACAAAATGAATATAGATTCTCTTGACAAAATGTTGGTTTTCAAGCTCTCAAGATTGCAGAAGACAAGACATCTAGTGTGTTACCTGCTTCCACAGGTTGTTTTTTTTTTTTCATTTACTAAGTGGCTATTTTAAAACTATTTTAGGGGTCGGCTTCAATGGGTGTACATACATAATTTGTAACGAGATAGTTACTTTCAGATAAACACGATACTTTTGGGTGCCAGTAATCTGGGGGACAAATCAATTAATTTTCAGATGAAGTTGTCACGTTTGTGGATCGGACCCAAATTGCAGTAAAGGAACAACAGACGATTTAGTTAGTTTAATTGCACCACTTTTGGCATTTATGACAGCTCATAGACATGGACTTGATGAGTGACGAACAGTATTCTTCATCAATCTGGTGCCAACTCTCTTTGAATGCCGTTGCCAGATCATCTTTGCAATTTTCAATTTCCACCACTAGCTATTTGCAGGCCATGACATTGACTCAATGCGTCTTTCTCCAAGGAATACTTTCAAGTCAAGTAAAGTCAAGTCATTTCTATTTGTATAGCTCTTAATCACAAAGAGTCTCAAAGGGCTGCACAGACCACAGATTATTGGAAACTACAGACTATTATTACACCATCCCCTGATATAAAATGAGGGCAAGGAAAAACTAAAAAACCTCAACATGAGGAAAATGAAGAAACCTTGAGAAGGGACCGCACATGAGGTAATCACCCTACCAAGATGACCAGGCTGCAATGGATGTTGTAATAACAATTATTACACAGATATCATCAACAGGAAATATAAGTCATTCATAAGCTATAGAATAGAAGTATCTTTTAAGCCTAGATTCAAACAGTTCTACTGAGGTTGCAGATCGAATCTCAGGGGGAAGAGCATTCCACAACATGCGGTTCTCTTCTTGGCTCTTGGGATCACTAGTAGACCAGCATTTTCAGAACAAGGGCTCCGGACCGGAACATAGAGGAAATTCAATCCGAAAGATATGAGGGAGCAAGTCCATGCATGTATAATACCAACAGAACCTTAAAATCACATCTTAAGCTAGGGACCCAATTCAGGTTAGCTAAAATGGGGTAGTATGATCAAACTTTCTTGTCGCTGAAGCACTTTGAACCAGCTGCAGGCTCTTGATTTTGCACTTCGCGAGACTGGAGAGTAATGCATTACAGTAATCAAGACGGGAGGTCAAAAACGCATGAATTATAATCCCCGCATTGGACTGGGACAGCATAGGGCAAATTTTAGCAATGTTGCGAAGATGGAAAAATGCTGTTCTAGTAATATTTTTAACGTGTGTTTGGAAGGACAGATTGGGGTCAAATGTGACACCTACATTTTTGACTGAGTCACTCTGGGTGGTATTACATTTGTCAATGTAATATTGAGTTGAGAACAAGTCACGGCATTTAGATGGACCAATAACTAACATTTTGGTCTTTTCAGAGTAAAGGCGCAAGAAGTTAAGTGACATCCATTCTTTTATCTCAGTGAGGCAGGCCTCCAAATTTCCACAGTCTAGTGTGGCAGATTCCTCCATCGGAAGATATAGTTGCGTGTCTTTTGCATAGCAATGGGAACTGATATTATATTTGTGAATAATATCATCAAATGAAAGCTTGTAAATGCTGAAAAGAGGGGGCCAAGTACTAAACCCTGCGGAACACCAAAGGTAATACTAAAAGGCTTTGATGTTATTTCACCATATTAAACACAGTAAGTCCTATATGAGTGGTGGAATCTGAACCATAAGAGGACGGTTCCTGAGAGAACAATCCATTTTTCCAACAAGTCTAGTAAGATATTATGGTCCACAGTTTTTGCTCTGTGGCATGATACATTGTCATCTTGGAAAATGAGTTCATCATCCCCAAACAGTTTTTCATTTGAAGGAATAAGAAAGCTGTCCAAAACGTCAATGTCAACTTGTGCATTTATTGCAAATTTGATCACAGCCATCCCCCTTGTGCCTTTGCCTGACATGTAGCCCCATATCAGGACGGTGTGGATTTCGATGTTTTCTCTAGGCAGTCCTCTTTGCAAATCTCAACGGAACGCCACCAAAAAAGTTCCAGCATCATCACTTTATCCAATGCAGATTTGTGACTCATCACTGAAGATAACCTTCAACCAGTCATCCACAGACCATTAACTTTTCTCAGCCTAATGTAATATTGTTCTTATGCGTTTAAGCATCAACAATGGTTTCCTTTCAGCTTTCTTATTTGAAAATCCTTTAGGTGATTTTTTGTTTTCAAGACACATGGTCTTTAGTTGTTTGTCTTGAAGCCTACATGTCTTCCTTGGCCTACCAGTACCAGTAGCCTATTACTGGTGATTCCATACTTTTTTTGGGGGTTGTAGAAGTGACCGAGGGACTATCTCATCGCCAGGACAGGAAATTTCTCGCCACCAGGTCAGGATACAAAGGTGGCAGAAGGACAATTCACTCACCGCCGGGACAGGATACAGAATCAATGACCCGACCCCGTGTGCTGTCCAAGCAGTAATCATAAAGGGTCACGGTAATCATCATTAGGTGTGGGGAGATTGGGCACACCTTCACCAATTTCTACACCCCCTGGTTGGCGCGCTCCAGTGAAGGTGGTGTGCCAGATCCTGACATAAGTAACCAGTAACTGTAACCAATTACTTTTATCAGTGACACGCCTACCACTGGTGAGGCGTTATAAAAAACAAATTCATTTCGAGATGAGGTGACAAATAACGTATGACTCCCGCCACAGAGGGAGCATTGTCCCTTAACGTCACTTTTGAATACGAAAGAATGAGATAAGGCCACGCTGGCAAACACAAACACAGAGCCATCAACTCTGCCGGAGATGAAATCCATCCTGAAAAAAGGAAAAAAAGAAAAACCTCAGATGTACTGTCCAAAGAAAAAAAAAACTAAACAGGGACGAATAGTTCCCTGTCGAGAAATGAAACCCAATTTATTCATAGTCCTTTAGTGGCGAAGTGGGAAGATTGACAAGCGAATGATTTGCCACAACTGTTAATCTTCTAAAATGAGCAAGCAGTCAGATCTTTGCTCCGGCGCCCACACTAAATAATTCAGCGCTCTGTGCTTCAGTTTCATTCCATTTATAACTTTTTACCCCCTGTCAGCTATACGGATTCGCGCGGTTGTCATTGTCTCGTGTAGCACTTTGTTCTGCTCAAAGCCGGCAACCGATAGGCGCCATCTCAAAGAAATGAAAAGCATCTCTTCAGCCTTTTAATAACACGGAGAACCATTGCATGCAACACAACGGTGAAATATTATGTATATCATCGCTGTCATGACGATAAAAAGCATATTCCTCAAATATATTTCTTTACCAGGAAGATGAAGAAACACTTAAAAAAATAATTTAGGAGATACAGTCATCCCTCGCTATAATGCGGTTTGGTGCTTCACAGATTTTCATCATGCATTGTGGTCTGCATTTTTATTGGCTTAACAGTCCCAAAGAGAGTTGGTATGGGTACAAATCCATAGACGTGTACAGGTACACTATACAGTACAGCAGTGTCTCTTAACTAATGGGTTGGGACACAAAAATGGGTCAGAAACCGATTATCATTGGGGTGTGCGCGCCTTTACTTTGGTAAAGTAATGCAAACAAAAAAAACTGAGGGTCATTAAAACTCATTGACAGTAGATGGCACTATTTCCCTGCAAGTTGACACATTTGCCATTTTACACCAAAGAAAAAGACGTTTCCTTACACGTGTTGAGAATGGCCAAAAACAGATAGAGCGGAGAATATATGAGATATGAGTTATATATTTTGGAAGACAAAGCCACTGAAGTGAAGCGCTTTGGATTTCATTAAAATGCTGCGAATCGAGCATCGAGGGGAAGATTACTACTTGATTTTGATATGATTTTACTCATAATCAAAAAAAAGGAAGTATATTATATTATCTGTGGTTTAAACTGCACAATCCTTTCATTCAATACACTTGAGAAGTGGAATTTTCTTTTTGATTTTGGTCCAGATTGTGAACAGAGTGCGACGGTGGTTTCTGAAGTCAGACCAGTTGAGAACCACTGTTACACAGTACATTTATTTTTTTTAACGCATTCTTGGGCTTGTTAAAACATTTTATTCTTTGTTTGTAATTGAATAGTATTTCATTGTATAGTAATTAGGGCGGCACAGCAGCTGAGCGGTTAACGCGTCCGCGGCACAATTCTGAGGTCTTCCTGTGCGGAGTTTGCATGTTCTCCCGGTGCTTGTGTAGGTGTCCTCAGGCACTCCAGTTTACTCCCACATTCCAAAACATGCATGTCAGGTTAATTGGCCGGACCAAATTGTCCCTAGGTCTGAATGAGGGACAACCAGTTCAGGGTGTCCCCTGCCCACTGCCTGAAGACTTCCGGGATGGGCTCCAGCACCCCTGCGACCCTACTGAGGATAAGCAGTGCAGATAATGGATGGATGCAGAGTAATTGTGAAAAAAGGTTACTATTTCACAGATTCCACGTATCATCAAAAGGCAAGCAATGATCCAACAGCTTCTGCTGTTCACACAGTCCTTAAATACCCCTCTCCTCAGAGTCAGGTGAAGCAAAGGAATAACAGGTGTGGGGTCCTGAAGTCTGTGTGTCTGTTGGCACCTTTTGGAGTTAGGCGGCAACCCAGATCCTATCATTTGCAAACTCGAGCATTCAAATTCATATCCCCACTTATTTGGGCTCAGATAAATGCATGTGAGTACTTTATCCATAAATAAATCCTTTAAATCTCATTAGCTTAGAAGGTGCTGTGGCTAGGAAGTAGGAATAGCAAAACAACTTTTAGTCAGGCAAAATGATTCCTACTTTGTTTGCCGCGACTCTATTTTTGCCAGGCAACACTTGAAAAAGACTTTATTTATCCTTCGCTGATATAACAATTTTGATATTCCGTGGAGTGTCTTTGCTGGTCGGCTGAGCAGGAAGCAGACGTTTCCATCAGCAGAGGGGCGCCTGGCATTCATCATCAAAAGTGAAAGCAAAAGCTTCTGCTGATCAACATCTGCTTGGTATGCCAACCGTGCGAACATCCTCTTCATCCTACCCGCACGCTTATTTATTATTGCACTATGGCTTTGCCGCTTACTCGTTAGGTACACAGAGATAAAACCGCCACTTGCAATTAGGACTTCCTCATTTATGGGTAATTGCATGAACATTGGGGTGAAAGTACTTGGATGAAATGTTAACTCGCTTGGATAATGGCGGTATTGAGGAAAAAAAACAAAAAAACAAAGTTGTAAGTGATTGAAATCGTTTCATAAATACCCTAGAAAGAGACAAAGTAGTGCTGAAAAAAATAATAATAGTACAAATATTATGTCTTGTGTTTTTTTGAATTGTAATTGTCATTTATTCATTTATTTATGTTAGTTGATTTAATTGTTTATTCATATTAATTTTCACTAGTTCATGCGTGTACTTATTTATTCAATTATTTCATGAAACAATTGTATCTTATAAATGGTACTATGTAATCATATATACAAAATATTAAAAAAACTGAATAAATGTCTTCACTGAATGATTATGTTGTGATTTTTTTTCACATGTAAGCCAAAATGCATATTTTATCGACAGATTTTAAAAGCAATTAAAAAAAGGAAATTTATATCTATACTTCGATCTATCCAAACATCCACCCAATCATTAATTGATTAATTAATTCTTGCGTTCATACATTGATCTATCCATCAATCAAATATTCCATACTTTTGTTCATCCATCCATTCATTCATTCATCCATCAATTCTTACATCAATCCATTCATTCTTCCACCAGTTCCTGCATCCATCTATCCATCCATCCATCCATCCATCCATCCATCCATCCATCCATCCATCCATCCATCCATCCATCCATCCATCCATCCATTAATTTTCCCATTCATTCATTGTTTTTCCTATCAATTAATTAATTCATTCATCCATTAAATCTTACATCCACTCATCCATCTATTCATTCATTCATTCATTCATTCATTCATTCATTCATTCATTCATTCATCACCCATCCATTCATTCATTCATTCATCCATTCATTCATTCATGTATCCTTCTATTTTTCCATTCATTGATCATTTTTCCTATTAATTCATTAAATCATTCATCCATCAATTCTAAAACCAATCCATCCGTCCATACGTTCATTCATTCATTCATTCAATCATTCATTCATTCATTCATTCATCAATCTCCCTCTTAATTAATTCATTCATCCATCCATAAATTCTTCCATCCATCCATCCATCCATCCATCCATCCATCCATCCATCCATCCATTCATCCACTAATTAATTAATTAATTAATTAATTAATCAATCAATTAATTAATTTATCCGTCTATTTTCAGATTCATTCATCGTTTTTCCTATTAATTAATTTAATCATTCATCCCTCAATTCTAACACCCATCCGTCCATCATTCATTCATTCATTCATTCATTCATTCATCAATCTCCCCATTAATTAATTTATTCATCCATCTATCAATTATTCCATCCCTCATCCATCCATCCATCAACCATCCATCTGTCCATCCATCCATCCATCCATCCATCCATCCATCCATCCATCCATCCATCCATCCATCCATCCAACCATCCATCCATCCATCCATCCATCCATCCATCCATCCATCCATCCATCCATCCATCCATCCATCCATCCATCCATCCATCCATCCATCATCTATCCATACGTTAATTAATCAATCAATTAATTTTCACATTCATTCATCATGTTTCCTATTAATTCATTTAATCATTCATCTATCAATTCTAACACCCATCTGTCCATCCATACATTCATTTATTCATCAATCCTCCTCTTAATTATTTAATTCATTCATCCATCCATCAATTCTTCCATCATCCATCCAAACGCTAATTAATTAATTAAATCATTCATTCATTCATCAATTTTCTCATTCATCTACCAATCTATGTATTGACATTTTTCTTTTCTAACTTTTTATTGATCTCATTTTGAAACAGTTTTATTAATGTGCTGAACTTTCTGTGCTAAAAGCAATTCCTGTTTTATGCAGCCATCCATGAGGACGTAATGTTTTATGTGGTGAAATCAAAGCATAGAAAAGAAAAAAAAAGGAGGCATGTCTTCCAGATCCACCTATAACTCTCTTTGAAATTTTTTTCCAGTCATGTAAGTAATTCATTTATAACGTTTGAGCGGTTAATTGCAGGTTAATAAGGACTTTAGGCAAGGCTGTCGCTTTCACTATGTTGCTCTTTTTCTTATTGTAATGGCGAAGGAGGCGCTGCGCGGCATGTAATTATAGGCAAGCGCTTTGTGTATGTGATTTGGAGATGAGATGTTCTGTGCTAAAACACCCGCAATCATTTTATTCCACGTTTTTTTTTTGGATGGTGTGACAGTGGTGCCTCTCGGGAACCGGGAAGGCAGCATCTCTCGTTTTTTTTTGCCCGTGTTTCCATGGCTGTTTGCAAAATTCCGAACCCCTGGGGGGATCCTGGTCTGTTTTGACTGCAAAATGGAAGGATGTCTGGTTCTTGCGACATTCGAGCACGTTGCACATCTAAAAAAAAACTTGTGTTTAAAACTTAGTGCAGTGTTTTAAAAAACAATACCCAAAACTGAAATACTTTTTGCTTGTGTCATTTTTAGATGCTCACAGATATCAACCAGTTACCACATTTTCCACAATAGAATTTGAACTACTGAAATCCCTTTGATACTTTGAGCTTTTGTAAATCGCAGGTTGAAAAATATTCTGCGATCCATTATCCCTGATAGCATATTTCTGTGGTTGGGGGCCAGCAGAGCACATTTTTGTGAAGCTTGGCGCCCTTTTTTTGCTGTTCTGTTCATCAGGAAGTGAACTGAAATCATGCGGCCGCGTTCTGTTTTCCCCGATCACTAGTGCTGCGAACGGAGGCCGGAAGAGTGCACTTTTGTCGGGCCTGGCAGCTTTTTTTTGCCGTTACTGTATTTCCGACTAAAAATAGCGAGTCTTGTATGGCAGTAATCCATTATCTACAATCTCAGTTTGCTGTGAACAGGGACCGGCAGAAGGCAGTTTTGTTGGGAGGCTTGTCGTTCTGGGTAGACTAAAATGACCTGCACTGTTTTGGCTGCGATCCCTTATCCCAAATTGACTATTGCTTAGACTAAGGGGCCAAGACAGCTAACTGTATTGTGGTTGCTTTTTCCCCATTTTCTCTCAACCTAAAATGAAGAGCACCTATGCGATCACAATCCCAAATCCCCATTTAATTTTTGCTGTGAGTGGGGCACGGTAGAGTGCATGTAGAAAATATTAGGCTACATTTTAGATTTTTGCATATTGCTAGGGATTACAGTATTTATTTTTTCTAAGATGTTTACTTGGCTGAATGAATACATGGAAAATTATATACGGTATATAATTTCATAGACAACCACAATAGGGCAACCAATTGTTACCAATGTCGTTTACTCCTTAACATTTAACAATGAAACGAAATACACTGTTTAGAAAAAGTGTGTTAGATATCGCTAAATATGACATACAGTAACATTGTATGTTTATTTGTCATGACAAAAAATAGGGTGTTTTTCGTTTGTTGCCTTCAAAATTCAAAGTGAATGTTTTATAGATTCGATGTGAAGACAGAGGACTTTAAAGTTCACTGCTACGGGAGGTAATAGGATTTCCAGATGCCTTTCTTGAATAATTCAAGAACAGATATGGGGACGGCAATTTATGTATTTCCTATTTATGCAGAACCTGGAGTCAATCAATAAAAACCTTAAACTAATATATATATATATATATATATATATATATATATATATATATATATATATGTATTTGGTATTGTGTGTATATGTGTGCAGTTCCAAAAGCTTTTTTGTAAAGGTTTTTGTGCAGATTCAAATAAACCTTGGAAAGCTTTGAGAACTTGTGATAAACTGAAGCTAAAGAGACGTAAGGGACCTTGGTCTTTTTTCTTTGAAAAGCTTGCTTTGTGCCAGTCACAGGATTAATTAGCTGCAGGGGAAGATCTGAACGTGATTTCATCCAGGGTCATAGTGGTAGCGCTCGTCTATAGAACAACATAGAAAATATATCGGCGATTATACGTTTGCAGAAATCAGGGAGCTCGCTCAGCCTGTTTGATGCATATAGAATGCAGGCTTTGAATAGGTGAGCTCGTTACGGATTTAACTTGACAGTGTAAAGAAGTTGTTTTCCTCAAAGGGGAGAGGCAGAAAAATCCAGGTGTTTACTCTCAAATTTGGATATCAGCACTCAATGTCATACCTCACAATCTTGTGCAGAGGTGTCAAACTCATTTTAACTTGGGGGTCACACGATAGAACAAACATTCTCTCAGGGGCCGGACTAGTAGATTAGAGAGAAAGAAAAAGGGAGAGAAATAAATAAGAAAGGGAGAGAAAAAGAGAGTGGGTGGGACAAAGAAAGAGAGAAATGCAGAAAGAGAGAAAGAGAGGGAGAGAGAGAGAACGTGAGAAACAAAAGAGATAAAAAGAGAAATACTGAGAGAAGGGGTAAGAAAGAGAGAGAGAAAGAAAGAAATCCAAATAGAAATAGTAAGAGAGAAAGAGAGAATGCGAGAAAAGGAAAAAGGAATAAAGGGGAAAAGAAGGAAAAAAGAAAAAGACACAGTGAGTGAAAGAGACAAAGAAGAACAAAGAAAGAGACAAAGAGGAACAAAGAAAGAGAAAAAGAGAGACAGAGAGAGAGAGTGAAAGAGAGTGCGAGTGAGAGAAAAAGATAGGAAGAGAGAGAGAGAGAGAGAGAGAGAGAGAGAGAGAAAAATATAAATAATTATAGCGTCTTTGTGAGCGGCCCCTGGCTTTGGCAACATCAAGTAAACATATTTCAACCTGCAGCTTGTTTTTCTCTTGCGCTTCCCTCTCTGTCTCGTGTCCCGGATTTCATCCCTTAGCGGGCCTGACTTGGCCCACGGACCGCCCATTTGACGCCCCTGATTTTGAGTGAATAAAATGTGAGCCTGTCTACCTAAGGACGTCATATATTTTCCTAAATGGCGTTTTTTTTCCTTTGGGGATTTTATTATACAAGTGTACAGAATGTACAACAGCACAAGTGGTTTTAAATACGTCTTCACTCCTTTAGTGTGCAGGTCGAGGATCCTTGCTTTGGTTTCATTATTTATGTCAAGTATTCTTACTGGGACTGTAAAGCGCTTGTTTCATTTCCTGTCATTTGTATGACACGATTCCCTCATCGCTTTGTTTCTAAGAGACACTTGTGTCTTGCATGATGTACAGTAATCCCTCGTCTTTCGCGGTTAATGGGGACCAAGACCACCCGCGAAAACTGAAAATCTGCAAAGTAGCGGCGCCCCTTCAAAAATGCTTGAAAAAACGTATACAGGTATACAGTATACCCCCCTCTGTATACAGTACACCATATACAATACGGGTAGAGAGAGAGAGAGAGAGAGAGAGAGTGAAATTATGTTATAGCAAAAAAAACTGTAAAATATGTTGTATGTACACGGAATAGGACTGCGGCGAAACCACCACGAACCATTCAGTATGATTGTATTAACCGCTCTCAACCACACGCAGCCATCGCAGCTTTCGCTTGTTAACACTACCGGTTACATATTGAAAATAAAAACTGTGAAAATGTGATATTTAATGAGTGTTTGTGGAGCGTTTTGGGGAACAACAGTTAAAAAAATCTGTCTGTGTTAATTTCAATGAAAGTGAAAGAGCTACCTTCTGACAATAACAACATACTTTAGCTAGCGGCATCGAACGGCTTTTACAACAAATACACGGAATGACACACAATTAGCTGTGTTTAGGTAGTACAAACAACCGCTCGCTTTTGGTATAATAAAGTCAAACTGGAGATGAAATGTGACGGAAGAGAATATACTTACGTCGCGTCGCCGAGTTCCCTCTTTGATAAACTGAGCGCCACATAAGAAGGGGGTGTGGTAGGGGGAGTTGGGGGGGTGAGCGAAGCGACAATGACTAAGCATTGTCAGTTGACATAAGCTCGCGCTCAATGGCGCCAAGTCAATAAATGCTTTTATTGAGAAGGTAAGGCATATTTTTTAGACCCGCGAAGCTCTGAACCCGCAAAAGTGGAACCGCGAACTAGCGAGGTTCCACTGTAGATCTATGAGTTGTCTTTTTATTCCACTCGAAACTTTAAGAGCGAATGTTGAAATTCAGCGCTAGAAGCAATCAAGTGTCATAGAACTGATGCCCAAACGTGGGTTGAAACAGAGAAAACAGAGAAAGGCGGGCTGTCGGGCCTTTTTTTCTTGGACCTTGTCTGATCCAGAACAACAAAGACAATGTACATTCAGTCTTGATAATAATAATAATAATAATAATTTCCTTGTATTGTCATTCTGTGTAACAATGTACACAGAACGAAATGTCGATTGCACCTGACCCGTTGTAGCGAGCCGATGCAGCCGCAGCCAACAGAGGGCGCCGCCGACCACTTTTTAAGTCTTAGGAATGACTCGGCCGGGGCGCGAACCACCGACCTTCCAGTCTCAAAGATTGCGGGAGGAGCGGAATCATGCACTTACACTCTCTCAATTATTTGTAGCTACCCCTGGCATTTGTTTGATGCACATTAACATGATCATAATCCACCCCTTAATAGGGAATTTACCAAGCTGTATCATACACCCTGCATCTCTTGTGAAATCAGGGGCATGTGACATTCAGAGAATGATAAAAAAACTATGAAGCCGAAAGTAATGCTGGTAAATTAGTCAATGCATGATAACTTTACGCGCACACTGTAGTGTCACTATGAGGAAGCTGAAAAGAATGGACCCGACTTCAAACAGTAAACATAAGTATTAAATGAGTAACTATATAACTATATAAAACCGTTGACATCACGGAATTGAATCAATGCACGAGCGTGTGAAATCTTGCGTGGTTATGTTTACCCAAATCAAAAAAATTTCACTTTGAGAGGGCAAAAAAATTGTACATGAATTCAAAATTATATTTATTTTGGAATCGGATCGTATTGAAAAGGTTTGATTAAAATACAAAAAATACATTAAAATCTTATTGGTGTTCTGGTAAGTAGGGGGAATTTACTCGACACACGTGTTAATCATAAATACTTGAGGTGAGATTTAAAGCCCCGGACCGACCTGATATTCCGGTTGAGTCGGGGCAAAAATGTCAATCATTACGTTTGGGTTGGACTGGGGTTCGCTTGCACTTGATTTTTTTTTTTTTTTTTATCATTCACCCATCATTGTTCTTCTTGGTCTCTCTACCTCTCTCTCTCTAAGGGCCTCACTGCTTAAAGACGTATTGCTGCTGTGGTTTATCATCGAATTTTCAAACTATCCAACTGATGGACGGACCTAAACTTTTACGACAATCCTCAAACATATATTGTCAGAGATGGAAAATTGTCAGTTTTGGTCTGGTTTTAAATGTCGCACGGCGGAGACCGGCAAAAAGAATGAAATTTGGGGTCTGCTTCGGCCTCGGTACTGCAATTTTTTAGGCTCGATCTTACCTCTAATCATAGAGGCTGGGGATGGGGCATATGAAATCATTTCGACCACTGGAGGGCTGCACAACAATAACTTAAAGAGACAGTGTGTAATGTTTAGTGCCCCCTAGTTGTATGGAAAACCTTTGTTCAGTAAAAGAAAACAATGCTTTGAATATTAGGAAAAAATACAAAATAATGAGGGTTGGGTAGGGTTACTTTAACTTGATTACTTTCAATTACTTTTGGATTACTCCAATACCAAATATGCCAATAAAAGACAAAATAAACTAAATATTAATAAAATTATGACTCACAACACGTGGTAAGCTTTCTCTCCTGGCTTTGATCTCTTTGATCTCCGGCAAAACTAACATAAAATGCGACAGAAAAAAAAAGAAAATAAATCCAAACAGCTTGCCAGCATCATTTTTGCCGTTCCATATATTCTGTTACTCCCCAAGCCTGTCATGTCCTGCACGGTTGTCATGGCGCCCAGCTGGCCCCGCCCTTTGACACCGGCTGAGACGTGTTGGACTGATTGCTTTTGGAGAACTTAAACGCTCCTTTTGGGACTGCCGGTTGGCAGACCATTGTTTAACCTTCGTTGAAACCCCGTTCATGCCTGTTTGATCTGAGTAATGCTTAGTTTGTAATTTTGATTGCCTTTGAACCTGTTTTGTCTTCTTGTCCGTTTGTGTGAACAACTTTTATTTCTTGATTAAAGTGACAAATCGGCTACGCAAATGAGTTCCGACTTCCTGCTTCCCGGCCCGTTTCCTGACAAAGCCTGCAAAAAAAGTTAGTAATTTTATTCATAGATTTTTTTCTTGTCTTTTATTAGCATATTTGGTATTGGAGTAATCCAAAAGTAATTGAAAGTAATTAAGTTAAAGTAACCCTACCCAACCCTGAAAATAATACATGTATTACAAAGACATAGTTAAACAAATTTGTCTTTCTTTTACATAGTGGAATCCCTACCAAGAAGTTGCCACCATGTTTGTCTGGCATCTCGCTACTAGGCTGTGCTCTTGGCTTTTTTATTGGTTTTTGTTTGCATGAGACAACACAGTGCCAGCTAGTGGTTAAATATTACACACTGGGGCATTAAAGACATCTCCAAAAGGCAGACGAAAAAGAGTGTAGTCAATAATTTGTCTCATTTATCACAAATTACGTTCTAGTAAAAAAATCCTGATATAAAAAGGTTTATAAGTAAGAAATAAAACATCTCTGGCACCTGATCCCCTCAATACATATCCAAAGATTAATCTCATTAAATGCCACTGATGGCTTTTCCCAGTACTTCGGCTGGTCTAAAGTGAGTTTATATCTCAAAAAGTATCACAATACTTATAAGAATTCCACCATGTATTAAGATCCAGTTCAGATTGTGTTTTAAACGCGGCAGCCTAACCCCAGATAAACTATTATAGAGTTGCAATAAATGACGAGACGAGGAGAGACGAGCGAGTCTCTCTATTCTCCACATCAAAACAAACAAGGCAAGCTATTCTCTTTCAACCCGTCTCGTCTTTGAGCCCCGATACACTTCACGCTCCCTTCTAAAAGTCCCCGGTGAACGTCTCTCCCTTGCAGGTGGGTTCAGCTCACTGGTAGCATTCGTCGTCACTGTATATAATCGCGGTGGAGCGAATAGTGGAGTTGTACTGGAAAATATTGACATGTTGGTTGTTGGATCTTTGACGTATAGAGTTGTCAATTCCAGAAAACATGTACCATATTTTCTGCACTATAAGGCGCACCGGGTTATAGGGCGCACCCCCAAAATAGTTTTTGGTCCTATATTTTCCATACATAAGGCGCACCGGATTATAAGGCGCTTTTTCATCTTTTTCGGCCAATTGCAGGCTTTGTTTCGCCCCTTTAGCCCATGCGAGCCTGTAAATGATAAATAGGATCATTTCAAATCAATCCCCAGGAAATGTTTTAATTCTCCCAGATCTTTCATTTTGATTTTTTTTTTGCGTAATGACGTCACTCAATAGAAAACGTCTTACCGCAATTTCAAGAGTAAGAGCACTATAAAATTGACAAATCTTAACACATAGAGACCATGTAGGGCGGAGTTGCTCTATCCTTCCAATCTGCTGCACTTTTAACAAAACAGTAAAAACTAAATGTTGAAATGCAATCACATATTTTATGTATCTCTAAAGAAGGAGTACAACATCAAGACTAAGGAATACGGCTCCTATCTAAATCAGCGGGCGAAAGGTGCTTTTGGTAACCGCAGGTTGCTGTGCACCCGCGAGTGTGTATTGCTTTTTGTGCAGGGACGTGTCCTGCCTGGAGCTAACTTGGCTCCGTGGGACTCCGTATCCCTCCGAGAGGTGATTAAACAAAAAGAAGCGGTAGGCTTCGCGTTTGCCTGTGTTGGAGCCAAGCTAAACGTGAACGTTTTCGTGGCCCTTCCCGTGACCCAATCTGACACGCTACGTGGGCCTACATGATCAAACTCTGAATCAAATCCGAGCAAATACACAGTAAATGATGACGGTTCGGATCATATTTTTGTTTAGTTCTCACAGGACCATACGGGATATATTTCAATTTGTATCCAGAGAGCATTATTTTGTACTTTTCATGTAGAATATTTCATATCTCTTCTTTGTCTTCAAATTCAAGAATATAGATTTATAAGGTTCAGGGTGTCCCCTGCCCACTGCCCGAAGATAACTGGGATGGGCTCCAGCACCCCCGCGACCCTCCTAAGGATAAGCGGTACAGATAATGGATGGATGAAAGGTAGGGTAACAAAAATATTTGAAAGACTGAATCGAATGTGTTCATTATGAATTGATTGATATTTATTCGATAGTCTTTTTGGGAGAAATGATCTGCATTTATATAGCGCTTTTCAAGTCAATGACTTCCCAAAGCGCTTTACAATGTGCTCCACATTTCCCAATAGCGGCCTTGCAGCCATGTAAGGCGCTAACCTGCATATTGGGGGTATTAGGGGTTCAGTGTCTTACCCAAGGACACTTCGACATGTAACGCGGACGAGCCGGGATTCGAACTGGGATCCCTTGATCCCAAGACGAGCGCTCTACCTCCTGAGCTACTGCCGACATCTTTGAGTAGTATGTCATCTTTACAGTACGACCAAAATGAAAATGAAAACAAAACTGATATGGGCAAAAAATTCAACTCATGTTAAGTTTTTTAAAATATTTTAGGAAAAAATAACAAAACCCTAAACATATTATTAAAATAAAATTATTGGAGCTAGCAGGTGATTTAAAATTTGAATTAAATTTAAATTTAATTTAAATTTAATTTAAATTTAATTTAAATTTAATTTAAATTTAATTTAAATTTAATTTAAATTTAATTTAAATTTAATTTAAATTTAATTTAAATTTAATTTAAATTTAATTTAAATTTAATTTAAACATAAGCAAGACGATCTAACATTTGCTTATTTAAGTTTGTTTAAGTAAAGGAAAAAGTAAGCGAAAAAACCGCAGTTCATACTCCACCCCTCTATTTGTAACATATACTCTGCCACCCCTGCAGCAGCAACAGTCGACCGAGCATAATGGATCCTGGCCGCACGGGTTCTGTTCATTTTAGGTGGAATGAACAGTAAAAAAGCCGCCACGCATGACACCAATTTCTCCTTTCAGCCCCACTCTCAACAATATTTTCGGATGGGGAGAATGGATCATGGCCAAAACAGTGCAGTTCAACAAGCCACGATGGTTCAGTGGCAAGAATTGAAAAATATAAAAGTGTTCTGCTGGACGCGGGTCTCCACAATAGTCAACGGGGGAAGAGGGTTCGCGGCCACAACTGTGCATATCATTGTAGGTGGGCACAACAGCACGTATACCACCAAAAGTGCTGGCAACTATATGAAATTGAAGAGAATAGATTGCGGGAACGGAGAGAGCACACAGCCAAGTCTGCGCGATGATTAAAATATGAGAGTCCAGAATGTAGCAATTTCCCACAAGTTGTAGCTCCAAGTCACCAGTTTCATGGGTAATGGATCTGGCGTTGCTGAAATACAGGCTCCGCAGTAGCTTGTTAGGCTTGCTACGTACCTTAGCCATAGCAAGAGGCCAGACCAGCAACCCCGCTCCTGCTTTTTCGTTTAATAATCCACAGAGCACCCCCGTGTGATAACTATTTCTTTGCGCTTTTCAGATTTCACTCAAAATCCAATTAAATTGACGAATTTCTCGTAACGAGCTGCTAAAAGCTGGCGGTCGCTATGCTCCCCAGTTTGTTTTGAGAGTCAGCCACTCTTGCCCCCGCCCGCTGCTTGACTGACAGCATACCCCAGCCTGTCACAGTCGCATACACGGAGTCACACGCACCCAACACAGAGCCCCCTCCCTAATCTGTCCCTACTATCTGCTGTTTATCTGTGAGAACACAATGCACAATACAATTATATAAATGACCATAAGGACAAAATCAATTCAATTCAAAATCTATGAAAGTGTGAACCAGTGATAAACAAAGTGCTAAGTACCGAAGGGTCTCTGTATTACCTTACAGTAACTTGTATTACCTTTAGTTCACAGAGTTCTTCCCGCCTTTTTGTCACTGCGATGGCGTCTGCTCCCTGAAAGACACTAAGTCAATTATTTTTTATTCCACATAGGTCTGACAGTGGCAAGCAATGTTGACAGTCATTAAAATAATTATGTTTTGTTTTTGCTTTTGCAATCAGACGACAAGCAGGCACGATGCTCCGGTAATTGTCTTTTGATTTGGCGGATGTTTGTTAGTCCAGCTGTCAGATGCGAGCCCTTGAAAAATGGAACTCCATGTGCTTGCATTAAAGTCAGATTCCAAATTGAAATGCCGCCTATTACAAAGTCATCTAGAAAATGAATGCTAATTATGTTAACATCTTCAACTTTTCTCAGACTGAGAAAAAAGTAGACAATCATTTTATGCAAAACTTGTATGATTAACTAACAAATACCGTATTTTCCAGACTCTAAGGCGCGCGTAAGAACCAAAAATTGGCCGGAAATTTGAAGATGCGCCATTGTTGCGATAAAATGATACTGAACATGGTAACTGTTCTGTCTTTGAGAAACATAGAGAATGATATTTGTCGGACCTCTTGTAGTTAACATGTTAATTGTTTGTTGCTAACAGGAAACGAAAAAAACAAGTGCAGAACCTTGAGGGTAGCTCATTCAGCAAATTTCGAACGCTCATTGCGAAATTTTTGAAGTTGTTGCGTTGAACTATAATTATCCGTAAGTATGAAGAGTTTTGTTTTTGGCAAACATTTCGGACCAAATTCTGATCTCTTGCTTGAATTGTTGTTAAATGATACTGCAACTGTAACTGTTCTGCCTTTGAGAAACAAATAGTGGTCTTTAGTGCCCTGTAGTGGTTAACTAATAGTTTGTTGCTAAAATTAGTTTAAATGGTGAAACTAAATGTCATGATTATAATTTATGTTCTAAAAAATTGATTGTTTGAATTAAAATGTTTTTATTTTTTAACAACCCTAGCTCTTACTGTAGTGCACCTTATATAAGAAAATAATATGACAAATTACTAATCCAGTTGGCCATATTGTTCGGACAATACAGTAATTAGCATTCATGCAAGTAATATCATGACTGCCGAAATGTGTTTTTGTTTGTTCCTCCTCTTGATCAGGGTTCACCAACCTGGCACCAGGTAGGCCCTTAGGAACACCTGAGCAGTTCACGAACCTACTATAAAAATAGCTTACTAGTGATGGGCCATTGTGATTTTCTAGGACATTTGTTTTGCATGGGAAATCATTGATATAATTCATGTCTTCAAATAGATGGTCAATCCTTCCAAAATCTCCCTCGAATTTAGCCAGTAATCTATACATGTAAACCCCTCCTTTCAACCTTAAACCAGGGGTAGCAGTGGTGGGCCGTGAGGGACTGCGAGGCCTTCTACGCTGGCGTTAAAAATGTTGAATCATGTTTCTTTCATTATTTTTTTTCCTGTTTGCGCTGCTTCCAGATGTATGCTTTCATATTCACGCATTTAGTCAATCACATTTCAGCCATTACTTGCTGCAAGGCTCACAAATCTACAATGAGTCCTGCAGCTAAGGATCTGAAAATTTAAATTATGGAAGGCGTAGAGAAACATAACAGCTTTCACAAACATAGGGGGTTATAATACACCAAAACTATCGTGCCCACAGCAGACCGTTTAAACATTCATGTTTAACTTGGCTTTAGTTACGAAGGACAGCCTTTGTAAGTTCCTTGGCATGCCACTGTATTCTAAAAACGCATATCAAACTAGAAGCTCTTTGTACTAATCAATAACAAAGACTAGCTCTCAGCTTTAAACGGTTGGTCATTCGTAATTTAAAGTTATTTAAAGAACAATAGCCATCTTAATCCGTCTGTATTAAATGCATCATTACTTTAGTATAAAATAAAAGTAAACAAAACAAATCTCCTGAATTAATTTGGGGGGAAGAGTTTCATTCTTCTAAAAAAATTGTAGTGGAGATAAGTTCTTCACATGACAGGAACTATGTAACATTTTAAAGGCTTACAAGGTCATTTTAATGACATTTGTATGTACAGTATGTATTGTATATCCCATATCCCCTAATGCGAGGTGGCTAGAGTCAAGAACACATTCACATTCTTGACTCCTTCTGGGAGATTGATACAGAGGAGGGGATTCCCAGCCCCTTCGCGCAAACCAACCGATGTTTCGCAACACCTGTGGTTCGAAGTCATAAGGTGACCAACCCCCCCCCGAATCCAAGCCTCAAAGCCATGCAGGGAGGCAACGGGTACCAATGTTGAAAGTCTTAAGTATGACTCGGCCGAGGCTCGAACAAGCAACCTCCTAACCAAGCTGGTTAAATGAGATTTGATGAGATTTAAGTTGAAAAAATACAAGTGAAACGGAAACAGAATCATCCGAGAGCCCTCTAGGAATATCAAATAATCGATCTACCGTACATGCACTGTATATGTAAAAACAGAGAAATACTGTATTCAATGGTGTAACTAGTACCCGCAAAGAAATAAAACACGAATAATTGAAAAATCAGTTTAATGGAGAGAAAAAAGTGACACTGAGCATCTGTTTAATCAAATAAATGAAGCTAATGAAGATACATTTATTTTCCTATGCTCCCTTTGAAAAGAAACCCCACTGATTTCAATTACTTTATCTTTAGAAACTGAAAAGAAACCTCCAAAATGGAGAAAAATGTGGGAAGATTTTAGTTTGTTTCGTTAGCACTGTCAAGTTGCCCTCCAGCACATTTTGACATCTCTGCGCTCCCTTTATGTGATGTGCAAAAAGTGTGAGAGTGTGATGCAGGCTGCACAAATATCCAGCCGAGTGAAAATTTGATTTCTCCAAGGATTGACATAACGGGCAAAGCTCAGGATGTTGTGCAAAATATTTACGTTTGGATAACGTAGTTGGGACACGAGAGCCCATAGGAGACACGTATTCCAAAAATAAAAAAATACCTTTGTTAAGGTGGGGTATTTTTTTACATATTCACACATTTCCGATTTAATAAAGTGAAAAAAATTACAGTGAAGAAAATAAGTATTTAAATACGCTGCTGTTTTGCTATTTCGCCCACTTAGAAATCATGGAGGGGTCTGAAATTTGTCCACTGTGAGAGAGATAAACTAAAAAGAAAAATCCAGAAATCACAATGCATGATTTTTCAAGTATTTGAACACCTGAGAAAATGAATGTTAATATTTGGTACAGTAGCCTTTGTTTGCTATTACAGAGGTCAAACGTTTCCGGTAGTCTTTCACCAGGTTTGCACACACTGCAGGAGGGATCCTGGCCCACTCCTCCACACAGATCTTCTCTAGATCAGTCAGGTTTCTGGGCTGTTACTGAAAAAACACTGGGTTTGAGCTCCCAACAAATATTTTCGATTGGGTTAAGGTCTGGAGACTGGCTGGGTCATGCTAGAACCTCGATATGCTTCTTACGGAGCCACCCCTTGGTTTTCCTGGCTGTGTGCTTCGGGTCGTTGTCGTGTTGAAAGACCCAGCCACGACCCTTCTTCAATGCTTTGACTGAGGGAAGGAGGTTGTTCCCCAAAATCTCACAATTCACAGTCCCAGTCATTCTCTCTTTAAAGCAGTGCACTCATCCTGTCCCATGTGCAGAAAAACACCCTCAAGGCATGATGCTACCACCCCAATGCTTCAAGGTAGGTATAGTGCTCTTCCAATTGTACTCTTCATTCTTTTTCCTCCAATCACGCTTAGGGAATTACGACCAAAATGTTCTATTTTGGTCTCATCTGGCCACAAAACTTTCTGCCATTACTCTTCTGTATCATCCAAATGGTTATATGCAAACTTAAGACGAGGCTTGACATGTGCTGGTTTAAGCAGGGGAACCTTTCGTGCCGTGCATAGTTTAAAACCATGACGTCTTGGTGTATTACCTAGAGTAATCCTGGAAACGGTGGTCACAGCTCTTTTCAGGTCATTGACATCTCTTGTTGTGTAGTTCCGGGCTGACTCCTCACCTTTTTTGGAATCATTTAGACCCCACGATATGGTATCTTGCATGGCGCTCCACTCCGATTGAAATTGACCGTCATGTTTAGCTTCTTCCATTTTTTAATGGTTGCTCCTACAGTGGACCTTTTTCACATAGCTGTTTGGCAATTCCAGCCTTGTGGAGGAGTACAATTTTGTCTCTGGTGTCTTTGGACAGCTCTTTCGTCTTTGCCATGTTTCAAGTTAAAGTCTTACTGATTGTATGGGGTGGACAGGCGTCTTTATGCAGCTAACAACCTCAAACAGGTGAATCTGATTCAGGATGATACATGGAGTGCAGGTGGACTTCTAATGGGCGGACTAACAGGTCTTTCAGGGTAAGAATTCTAGATTATACTCAGGTCTTATTTGCAGCTGTATCACACAACCAAACTTAAAAAAGCATGCATTGCGAATTCTGTATTTTTTTCTTTAGTTTATCTCTCTCACAGTGGACATGCACCTGCGATGAACATTTCAGACTCCTCTGTTATTTCTAAGTGGGAGGAATAGCAAAATAGCAGGGCGTTCCAATATTCATTTTCTTCACTGTACGAGTTGGGAACATTGCGAGAAAAAAGCTTAGAAATGTATGAAAAATGGAAGATAAAATTCACGGCCAAATGTGAAGAAACAGACAGAAATGTATGAGATATACATTTGCAAAGTTGCCACTGTGACAGTTGCAGATTGTTTGCAAAATTAACATGTATATACAAAAAATAGATTAGAAAAATCTCAATTTATAAATAGCAAATCATTTGAGAAAAACACAAACTTGCCACTTTTAAAATTGGAAAAATAACATGTATTGAGGAGAAATAAATTGGCGAATTTACCATTTTATTAAATGGTGACATTTTGAGAACCCCCCCAAAAGTTTATGAAAAAATTATTAATTGGCAAAATTTGAGAAATTAACATATAATTACAAGAAATAAATTGGCAAAATCTCCAATATATAAAATTATAATATTTTAAATGACGAGATACGCGACATAATTGACACTATGCACATGACGTCAAGTTGCCTTCACTGGCAGCATAAAAACCATGAAAGACGGCAGGAGGCGATTGAGTGTACGGCAGTTGAATAAGCAGTTGAGTTTATTCCTGTGCAGTGGACAAGCTTCTAAACCCTATGGCCGATGGGCTCCAAAGGTACATTTTTAGAATGTGGCCTTAGCACACGAGTCAATAATTTAACAATAGCTCATTAAAACAACCTGGGTTCTCTCATATCAAAGTAAAAGCTTTAAAGCATTAACCCTGAGCTAATTACATGGCAAGTGAAGCTCGTAAATACATGAACTTCCAATGTGATTCTGATATTTGCATGTGGTCCAAAAGTTCAATATCCAATGTCAGCCTTAAAAAAAGTTCTACCAATTTTCTATAAAAAAAAAAAAAAAAAAGATAAACACACATTACACGCACTTTACAGAAATGCCATGTAAGCTCTAACATGAAATAGGAACCAGCTGGTCCCAAAACAACAGCTTTCAGAATGTTTATATTGGACATTAATCTAAAAAAAAAAAAAAAAAAAAAAAAAACTTACAATAACAAAATGCCTGCAAAACACAGCAGGAGTGCATCTGTCGCCTTTAATGCCTCATGGTCACACGTGACATATCACTGCTATACTTGCCATACAGCACATTTTTTTTTTATGTACACAACAGATAAATTACTATGGTAAATATCCTGAAAAGGAGCTCCCACTGAGGTTTCTTGTTTGTAACGTTAGGGAGATGCTAAGTAAGCTGGAAAAATAACCCCACTGTGACTGGCACGACAGACGTAGAAAACGCTGATGGGTGGGCCCCCTCTCGGAAGCGTTTCAAAAGCGGCGACGGAGCGCAACAAAATAATATCCGTCTGCATCCAGCCAAGCATGTGTACCATCAGCCAGCGCAATTTTAAGTTCTGAAAGCACGGCACCCTTCCTCGCCGCACCCGCAACGTTGCGGTTGTCTGATGATGAAGTAGCTAGATCGTCGTAGCTACGCTTAAGTGAAAACGGGCCTGGGAATTTTGAGAAAGGAAGGAGTAGAAGAAATGGGGAGCGTTTTTTTTCCGGCCTTTCTTGTGTGTGTCTCTGTGTGTGTAAATGCTACACAATTTAGCAGTACCTATAACTCTTCTAAAAATAAAGCGCTGGGTTAAGATTAGCATCCAAGACCCACTTTAACCAGTACAGAAACTTGTAATGAAAATACTGTTAGTCATACTCCACACCACAATCAACAGAAACATGTTGGAATAATATACATAAGTTATTCAACTTTACCATGTGTATTATATGTTTGCTTGAAATATTGTGCTTACAAAATAGGATGATTCTCACGGCAAAAATTTTCCACTGCACCCTTGCAAGAACTAACGGTATGAATCAGTTACAGATTTGACTGCAGGCCAAGGTTCTTTCCTGAAGATAGCGTGAATAGAGTTAATCAGTCACATTTCAAATAACAAGTTGTTGTGCAAGAACTGGTTTCAACTGGAACATTTAACCTTTAAACGCACCCCTTCCGTTTGGCAGTTGAAACCACATTGTAACTAGGACGTTCCTTTTCTAAATAAAAGGCAAGCTGAGGGAAGACTGCTTCGGAGTGAGTTGGAGGATTGTAACTGAAGCAGTTTTCCGTTCACTTCCCTTGCAAGTAAAACCATACACAATTCTCTGTCTTTTTGCATGCATGTTTTTGTTACAAGTGTTGGGTTGAACCTGACAAAATCTCAATGCAGTAAGCATCCATTATCTGCACCGCTTATCCTCAGTAGGGTTGCGGAGATGCTGGAGACCATCCCAATTATCTTTCGGCAGTCACAGGGCACGAAGCAAGCAATGTCAGTAAAATAATCAAAAATATCAATTCACAAATTAATATGAAATGAAATGAAATGAAATGAAATGAAATGAAATGAAATGATCTGCATTTATATAGCGCTTTTCAAGTCAAGACTTCCCAAAGCGCTTTACAGCGTGCTTCACATTTCCCAATAGCGGCCGTGCAGCCATGTAAGGCGCTAACCTGCTTATTGGGGGTATTAGGGGTTCAGTGTCTTACCCAAGGACACTTCGACATGTAACCCGAGGAGCTGGGATTCGAACTGCGATCTCTTGATCCCAAGACGAGCGCTCTACCTCCTGAGCCACTGCCTCCCCCAAGAAAAGAAATGTCGATACACCTGACCCGTTGTAGCGAGCCGATGCAGCCGCAGCCAACAGAGGGCGCCGCCATTTTACCAATGTTATAAGTCTTAGGTATGACTCGGCCGAGGCGCGAACCAGCGACCTCCCAGTCTCAAAGCGGGCGCCCTACCATCTAGGCTACTGAGCTGACCTTTCTTCCCTTTCTAACCGCCAAGATCCTAAACTTTCATATAAACAAATTTAATAAGGATTGTTTAAGACGGCAAGATGGAGAATATTATATACAATATTATTGTATATTGTTCCATACATGAGAAAATAGTACAGATCCTGATTTGCACCTATATGTATCAAGTGTTTTCCCATAGAAAATTGGCTTTGAAAGTCCTTAAAAAGTGATTCAATTTGGCCATGAAAAAGGTGTAAAAACCCAGTTTTGGACTTTCTAGTTCAATTCATGACGATAGGGTTTCCAGTACTTACAAAACAAATAATCATTTATATCAATCAATGAGACAATAATATGCCTTTTATAACCCAAATCCAATAAAAAACAACACTTG
Organism: Urocampus carinirostris; assembly: GCF_059441175.1. NCBI lineage: Eukaryota > Metazoa > Chordata > Actinopteri > Syngnathiformes > Syngnathidae > Urocampus > Urocampus carinirostris. The sequence goes on along the minus strand of NC_142354.1, from coordinate 30,306,958 downwards.
GAAAAAACTTGCAAATCAATACAAACGTAAACCTAAACGGAATGGGACAAAATGAAAAATCCAGTCTCGTCTTTAAGTTGTCACCTCTCATGAAACAATGAAACGTTTTGTGGTCTTCGCTCGGGTAATTTTACACGTCTGTTCGCTGATAAAACGAATTTCTCGTGCGGGAGAGAGCAATAATCCTTTGTAATCAACGCTCGGATCTGGAGGGCCAAACGTAAAAGGGGATATTTTTCTTCTGAGGAATGATAGCTCTGAAGACTCGGTTTCACCCTGAGCTGGTCTAAAGTGCCCCCATGCCAACACTATGGAGGACCGATCCTGCTATATGTAGGAATATATGTACTGTATAAATAATAAATGGCTACATATATATGGCATGTAAATAAATGAACACATAGATAAATCTCCTAATACCTAATCAATACATGACATAATTTTTTGTCATTCAAAATTTTGTTCAGTATTTATGGTGTTGTCTCTTTTGTTGTGTATTTTCTAGTGTTTTTGTCGTGTTGTTTGTCATGTATTTTGTCTTTTATTTTTCTGGGAATTTTATTGTGTATTGTGTATTTTATCATGTTTTTTGTTGTGTAATGTGTTGCGCATTTTGTCATGGTTATTTCCATATGGTTTTTGTCATTTATCTTATCCTGTATTTTGTTGTATTTTTTGTTTTGTATATTCGTAAGAATATGTTTTGAATCCCTGGTTAATCACAATAAAGGACGATCATTTGCATAGTAGGAAATAATAACGGTAACAGTTTTCTCGTTTCCCCGCGTCCCTGAGTCCTAGACGCATCAATTTTGCTGGGGACGCTTTGGGTCAAATCAACGTGCGTCCCCGGGACGCAACGTTTTTGACACCAAATTGTCATTATTTCCCAATTACTTTTTGTTTTTTTTAACAAAGATTTACCGCACTCCAAACTTATCGTCAGGCAGATCTGCCATTGTTGTTTTGGTCTTGCGCCGATCTGGGCAAACAAGATCTCGTTGCTTCGAGATGACGTCATTGTTGTGTTGTCGAGTGAAAGAGAAGTATGCCTCTGTAAAAACAGTTGGTACTAGGTGCAAATCAACAAAGAATTGGTAATTTCTTCAGTGTCGATAATAAGTCAAAACGTAACACAGAAAGTGGTAACAACGGCAATAATTCCGGCACAAAAAAATGGCGGAGAAATTCTTCAGAAGACTGCGAAGGCAAGGAAAACACGTGTTTTGAAGTGAACAATTCGACGAAAGACAATAAACAAAAGAATACTAGCAAGAAAAATACTTTTCTGCCCAAATGGACTAAATTATATTCCTGGTTACGCTATGAGGAGGATGATAATGGATTGGACCTTGAGAATGCATTACAACTATGGCGGGACAGCAAAAACAAAGAATATATGAACTGAAAAATTTGAAGTGATAACTCCTCTTTATTACCAATTAAATATGATTAATAAAACACGAATATATAAATATTTCAGCAATATTATTTTGTATAGTGTACAATATTGTGAACTGAAAAAATTCAAGTGATACTGTTTTGTATTACCAATTAACTGTGATGATTAAAACTGAATGAAAATATAGATTAATGTAATTATTTCAGCAATAATATTTTGTATAATGTACAATATTGTCGTGAACTGAAAAATCTTGAAGTGATAACTGATTTGTATTACCAATAAACTGTTATGATTGAAACTTAATGAATATATAGATTTATATTATATATCTGTCTCCGATTTACAATTTCAACCGCGATAACACTAAATTTTGGGGACCCATAGATCTATGTTGGAACCCATAGATTTTTGAGCATGCGAGTCCCTGGGACCCACCACTTTTCAGAGGTAAAATGAAAACTGAACGGTAATCTAACGCAGCTAGTTAGCACTAGCTTACTCATTTTGTTGAGTGTAACTTTGAAGTAACTCGTACCTACTTAACATAAAATTGCTCTGAAATACATAAAACGTACCTTGTAAAAAAGGTTCGCTGCAAATCCTGGAATATTTGAGCCTGCCAGTGTTGTGCCTGATGACACCAATCCCTTCGTTTGGCTGCAGATAAACATTTCCGTCTTCCGTCTTTATCAAAAGGGATACAATTCCAAATCGGGTTTAGAAGCTTGTCCACTGCACAGGAATAAATCGGTCATGGTTATTGGTATTTGTTTCAACTCAACTGCTTATTCAACTGCCGTGCACACAACTGCTTCCTGCGGTCTGTCATGGTTCTTATGCTGCCAGAGAAGGCACATGCTTAGAATCAATTGAAACCCATATTTTGGCATTTATTTTGTCATGTATTTAGTTTGATATTTATTTTGGCATTTATTTTGTAGTTTATTTTGTTGTGTCCCATCGTGTATTTTACCGTATATTGTCATTTGTTTTTTGGTCCTGTATTTTGTAATGTAATCATTGCGTTATTATTTTTTGTCATTTGTTTTATTATGTATTTTGTCATGTATTTTGTCATGTATCCAGTGAATTATTTTGTTATGTATTTTTCATGAATTTTGTCTAATGCTTTTCAAATGAGTGGGTGGGTCCAACTGATTGACTAATGGTTGATAGGTGTAGTAGCCAATTCGTTCATGTGCCGCCCCCTAAGACAAAATCTCATCTCATGTCATTAGCTATACCGCTTATCCTCAGTAGGGTCGCGGGGGTGCTGGAGCCCATCCCAGCCAGTGGGGACACCCTGAACTGGTTGCCAGCCAATTGCAGGGCACACAGGGACAGACAACTCGCTCGCTCATTCACACCTAGGGACAATTTGGACCGGCCAATCCACCTGAAATGCATGTCTTTGGAATGTGGGAGGAAACCGGAGTGCCCGGAGGAAACCCCCGCAAGCACGGGGAGAACATACAAACTCCGCACAGGAAGTCCGGTAGCTGGATTTGAACCCACACAGCAGGTTCCCAAGACCTTAGAACTGTGCCTGCACACGCGCTAACCACTGCGCCGCCATGCTGCCCCCTAAGACAAAATGAACGACAAAAAACAAAATACACAACAAAATAGACCACATTATAATTGACGGAGTACACGACAAAATACATGAAAAAATAAATAAATGACAAAATGCATCCATTTGTGAATAAATTGCATTTATTTATTTCGTAATTTATTCGTATTTATTGATTGATATGGCATGTATTGGTGGCATTTATTTATAAATCTATCTCTACAAATGGCAGTATTGGTCCTCCAAAAATCGTTTCTGTCACCCCTCCGAATTACAGTTGAAGCAAACAATTCCAACATCCCCCCGAGTGTGCACGGCACTTAAAGGTAACACAACACCAACAGAAGGCCGCCCGAGTGGCAAAGAGCCTCCCGGCTTTGTTTTTGAACTATTTGAATTACTCATAGCTGCAGTTAAAAGGAAGTTATGCCCACTTCAATTATGCAAGCGGCTCATTTTAATTAATGCGGCGCTTTGTCTTTGCGAGATTGTTTTTTTTTTTCTATTTTGAGTTTCACGGCGCATCCTTATCTACTCGTGCGCAAACGGAGTTATGAAAAAGCGTGTAATGTGTAAACACAAGAGCGCCTATTGAGACGACGCTTCTAAATGTGTCTTCGGGGACTGGGGCTGCTTTGTGAAGGGGAATTTAAACAAAAACCGGCTGAAACATTTAGAGATAATACTTCAACTGATATGCTAATGATGAGTTTAAAGGGAGTTGTTTCTAAAATGTCAGTTTTAGGTTAACTTGTGTATAAAAAAAAAAAAACTCACTTTGCCCCTGAGCGAAAATAATACTTTATCGTATCCTTATTTAGCTGTTAAATGTGAATGGAGCAGGTAGCACCGCAGCTGAGTGGGAAGCACGTCTGCGGCACAGCTCTGAGGTCATGGGATAAAATCATCCTGTGCGGAGTTTGCATGTTCTCCCCGTGCTTGTGTTTCATCCATGTTTCCTCCCACATTCCAAAAACATGCATATCAGGTTAATTGGCCTCGTAAATTGTCCCTAGATGTGAATGAGCGAGTTAATTGTCTGTCTCTGTGTGCCCTGCGACTGGCTGGCAACCAGTTCAGGGTGTCCCCTGGCCACTGTTCGAGGACAGCTGGATTGGGCTCCAGCACCCCTGCAACCCTACTGAGGATAAGCGGTACAGATAATGCATGGATGCGAATAGAGCACCAACCTTTCGTTGTTTTACTTCCGAATTACATGTATGGTAAACATACTAACATTTCTGATAGCTAAAATTTGATAGTTTAACTAAAGCGTTAAACCTTCTACTGGGTTCATTTCTAGAGTCAAGCATCTTTAAAGCTTTTACTTAAAGTTAAAACCACTTTTTACTTGAGAGTTAAACCGTCTTTAATAGAAATACAAAGATTTGTAATTAAAGTTAATGTTTTCTTCAAAAGTTAAAGCTGCTTCAAAGCCTAAACTTGAGTGTAGGTTTCTTTACAGCCTTAATTCAACCGTTAAATAATCTTTAAAGCTTTAACGTAAAAGTCACCTCTTTAAAGCTCTGGCTCGAGAGTTAAAGCATTTTCAAAGCTTTGGCTTAAGAGTTGAAGCATCGTTAAATCTTTAACTAGAGCGTTAACGTGTCTTTAAAGCTTTAAATTCAGCTATCTTCTGAAGCTTCAATTTGAGTTAATGCATCTTCAGAACTTTGCCTAGGAAGTTAAAACTCCTTTAAAGCCTTAAATCAAGAGTTAAATGCTCTGTAAAGCTATTTTAAGGTGAAGCATCGTTTGAATCTTTAAATCTTTAACTACAGTGTTAACTCACCTTTAAACCTTTAAATTGAAAGTTAATGTTTCTTTTAGCTTAATCAAGAGTTAAAGTGTCTCCCGAGCTTTAACATGAGAGTTAAAGCTTCTTTAAAGCCTCAATCGAAGAATTGAAGCATCTTTGAATTTTTAACTAGAAAGCTACCTCATCTTTAAGTGTTTAACCAGAGTTACCACATCATTAAAACTTTACATTGAGAGTTAACTTTTTTAGGCTTTATTTCAAGTGTTAAAGCGTTTTCAGAGTTGTAAATTGAGAAGTCAAGCTTTTTCAACCCTAATTGAAGAGTTTACAAATCGTTTAACTTGAAAGTTCAGGCATCTCTTAATCTTTGACTAGAATTTATCATATCTTTAACGCTGTCAGGACCAGAACGGAAAAAGGACCCAATTTCTCACAACTTTTATTAAAGGAAGGAGGATGGGCTGCGCCCACGATCCGGCGTTCGCTAGCGAGCGATGGAGGTGTCAAGGACGGAAAAAACGGTCGATAGCCGGGACAGTAGAGCAAAAAAAACGTGTTAGGGGTCAGAACTGGGTCGTAAGCCAGAACGGGAGAGCAGACGTGGTTGGGATCAAAAATGGGTCGTTAGTCGGGACGGGAGAGTAGACGTGGTTAGAATCAAAACGGGTCGTTGCCGGAGACAGACGGGAGCAAACATGGGACAGGTGGGAGACAGGGCTTGCCTATTGTTAACTGAGGTTCGCAGACAGACTGACAAAAGGCGACAAACAGGAGTGGGTTTAAATAGGGACAGGGAGCCAATCAGAGTCCTAGGCAGTTGCCGCCAAAGGAGCGGGCACAGGAGATTCACATTGGTAATCATGACAAATGCTTTAAATTGACAGTTTACGTTTTTTAAGCTTAATACAAAAGTGAAAGCGTCTTCAGAACTTTAACTTGAGAGTTTAAGTGTCTTTAAAGCCTTAAATCAAGATTTAAAGTTTTTTTAAATCCTTAACTCAAGAGTTGAAGGATTGTTTAACTTGAGAGTTGAAACATCTTTAGATCTTTAAATGAAGTTATCACTCTTCATAGCTTTTAATTGGGATTTAACGTTTTTAAGCTTGACTTTGAGAGTTAGCTACTTTAAAACCTTTAAGATTTAAATTATTTTTAAAGCTTTAACTCAAAAGTTGAAGTATCTTTAAAGCTGAGAGTTAAAAAAAATATTTAAACTTGACAGTTTCATTAGAGAGGGCAGCACGGCGGCGCAGTGGTTAGCGCTTGTGCGGCACAGTTCATGTCATGGGAACCTGTCGTGGGTTCAAATCCAGCTCCAGACTTTCTGTGCGGAGTTTGTATGTTCTCCCCGTGCTTGCGTGGGTTTCCTCCGGGCACTCCGGTTTCCTCCCACATTCCAAAAACATGCATTTCAGGTGAATTGGCCGGTCCAAATTGTCCCTAGGTGTGAATGAGCGAATGAGTTGTCTGTCCCCGTGTGCCCTGCGATTGGCTGGCAACCAGTTCAGGGTGTCCCCTGCCCACTGCCCGAAGATGGCTGGGATGGGCTCCAGCCCCCCGCGACCCTAATGAGGACAAGCGGTAACGCTAATGAGAGTTTCATTAGAGCTTTGATTCTGAATTTAACACATCTTTAAAACTATAACTCAAGAGTTAAGTCCCCTTTAAATCTTTAACTTATTATTTAAAGTACCATAGTTTGAAAGCATCAACCCAGGAGGTTAACGTTACCTTTTGAGATAGAGCTTGAAACTGTATCTTTGACATTACTTTTACCAACAATTGTGTACCTTGAGTTTGAGCAAAAATGGAATTTTGATCTTGTAGAGTCAAATAATTTAGTCAACCTGTTTTCGCCTTCCAGTCTTAAATCGGAACTACTAGACCAAACCTGTAGATGTAATTCTTGTAATCTCTTCCCCACAAATGTGTTTTCTATCTGTCTAATTTAAATGCCGCACATTTCTGACATCGCAATTTCACAGCTCACAGATTCTTCAGGTTTTTTTTTTGTGGTGCGTAAATTATATTAAAACTGCAATATGTCCCGAGTGTTTGTTAGTTGGTATTCGAAAAAAACGCCACAGGCTAGAAGAGCATCGGCCGTTGTCAAGAGTTTAATTCTTCTGCTAAATCTTTTCCCTTAATTGCCCTTACGGGTCACGCTTAATCTATCGAATGCATCATTGTAACCACTTCATATACTTACCAATGTGAACAAAGTCGGGACTTAGCGGCTGTCGGGTGGAACGAAAAAGAGAAAGCAATCACTTCTGTTTTTGGCAGGGTTGCTGACAGCTTGAGAAGGGAAACATCAAGACTGGGCCCAAACCTTCCGGGGGTATTTCTGAGTTAAAATGCCCCGATTTCCATAGATTTTTGTGAAACCCCACTGGGTGGACGGTCTAGGGGGTCTTGAGGGCTATAAGAAACTTTTAACAATTTACCATTCAACTTTGAACCAATGTTGGCTGAAACAACATAGAACCTCTGAAAAACACGCAAATATATAAATTAAAATGTCTCATCTCATCTCATTAGCTGCACCGCTCATCCTCAGTAGGGTCGCGGGGGTGCTGGAACTCATCCCAGCAATCATCAGGCAGTGGTCAGGGGACACCCTGAACTGGTTGCCAGCCAATCGCAGGGCACACAGGGACAGACAACTCGCTCGCTCATTCACACCTAGGGACAATTTGGACCGGCCAATCCACCTGAAATGCATGTCTTTGGAATGTGGGAGGAAACCGAAGTGCCCGGAGGAAACCCACGCAAGCACGGGGAGAACATACAAACTCCGCACAGTGAGTCCTGTAGCTGGATTTGAACCCACACAGGAGATTCCCAAGACCTTAGAACTGTGCCGCACACGCGCTAACCACTGCGCCTCCGTGCTGCCCCTAAATTAAAATGTGTAAAACAAAAAGAAAAAAATCATCAGTCTCTTCTGAATTTTCACATTTTGGGACATTTTGCTTAAGAGCCATTAATATAGTTAAAATTAGTCCAAATTAGGATTATTTTTCCTTTATAGACCAGTTCCTATTCTCAATGCGCTGCTCCCCCCACACCCCGGTCTCATCCCCCTCTGCTTAGTGAACAAATGAGAGAGATGAAAACATGCTTATCAACCAATTCACCAAAAGTGAGTGAGAGGACAAGCGAGCACACTGTTTCGTCTATGACCGTTTTAAAATGAGATATCTATTTTGATTAACTTCGCATCAATATTTATCAAAAATATCATTATTTAAAAATGTTGTTGTATTTTTATTTTATTTCTTAATAAGAAACGTTAATGATACCCTGGCGGGACTAATTAGGCGCTGGTGGCCCGCTAGAGACTTTATATGGTATGAGAAACAGTGGAGTAAATCGGGACTTAGCAACTGTCGGTCGGGACGAAGACGAAAAAGCAAGCGCTTCTGTTCTTGGCAGGGGTGGCTGACGATTTGAGAAGGAAAGTGACGATCGAGCTCCAAACCTTCAGGGGGTATCTCGGAGATTAAAGTGCCCAGCTCTCGTGTTCTCATATCACATTCAATATTATCGAGAGGGGATTTCATTTACTCACACCGAAAGACGGGAGAGTCGACTGTCAAGAAAGCTTTGGAGAACCGAAAGCCGTCAAAAGTCTCCGAGGTGGGAGCCTGCGGTTTCTCTGCAAGATGGCCAATGGAGACGGGAGAAACCGAAGAGGGGTTTGATTAATCATTTTCAGTTTTGACAAATATGCATTGAGGGACAGATGGAAGAAGCTGAGCGTGTTCAGGCTATTGCACAACCGTATGGACTTTGAATGAATACGTACTGACTATGAAAAATGTGCAACGCAATTTTTGGCAGCAGATGCTAATACTATTAAATTGTGTTTTCTTACATTAAAGCAGGAGCTAAATATAAGCCTACCGACGGTATTTCCCGCCTTATAAGGTGCACAGGAAATGAAATGAAATGATCTGCATTTATATAGCGCTTTTCAAGTCATTGACTTCCCAAAGCGCTTTACATTGTGCTTCACATTTCCCAATAGCGGCCGTGATCTGTGCAGCCATGTAAGGCGCTAACCTGCCCTTTGGGGGTAATTGGGGGTTCAATGTCTTACCCAAGGACACTTCGACATGTAACATGGACAAGCCGGGATTCGAACTGGGATCCCTTAATCCTAAGACGATCGCTTTTTTTTTTTTTTTCCCAACATGGCGGCGCGACTACACGCAGCGGCTGATGTCCCTCCAGTAAATCTTTTTACTTTAAGTGTTCTTTTTTCTCTCATCTTTTCTTTTATAAATACCTGTTCGGCAACTATCACCTTAAGTCGCCAGGAACTTATTAACCTGGGTCAAAGATTAGATTTCGACTCATTTCACGATTACAACACCAACAACAACATCCCAAAGGACATACGAAGACCACCGGGATCTCCCTGGGTTACCTGCCCGCCCATCAAGCGACGGAGACGGCGGAGGGAACGTAAACAAAAACGAGGCTCTCGGGGAGGCCTAGCGAAGAAGCTAAAAAGACGACCACACCGACAAGCGCTTCCGAGTATCTTCCTGACCAACGCCAGATCCATCGTACACAAAATCAGTGAGCTTGAGCTGCGGATAGCTACCAACAACTTCGTACGGAATAGCAACATTTTTGTGATTACGGAGTCATGGCTTGACCCGCGGATCCCCGACGCTGCAGTTCAGCTAGCAGGACGCACGCTACACCGATACGACCGCAACGAAGACTCCGGCAAAAAAAGAGGTGGGGGACTATGCATTTACGTACATAATGCGTGGTGCAATAACAGCAGAATTATTGATGCACACTGCTCGCCCGATCTAGAGTTTCTGGCGGTATCGTGTAGACCATTCTATATACCGCGAGAGATAACCGTGCTCATTGTGATAGCTGTTTACATTCCTCCGGATGCTAACGCTAGCACAGCGCTAAACCTTCTACTCGCCGCTATAAACATCCAACAGCTTGCACACCCCGACGGAGCTTTCATTATCGCTGGCGACTTTAATAAGGCATGTTTAAGGACTGTTCTTCCAAAATTCCATCAATATGTGAACTGTGCAACAAGGGGTGAAAAAACTTTGGACCGCGTTTACAGCAACCTCAGAAACGCATACAAAGCTTCCCCCCTCCCCCACCTAGTAAATTCGGATCACCTATGCCTATCCCTTACCCCCTCATACACCCCCATCCGAAGGAAAACAAAACCTGTAACGAGGACAATACAAACGTGGCCTGAGGGAGCCCTCTCCAAGCTGCAGGACTGTTTTGATCAAACTTGCTGGGAGGTATTTGAACACCATGACCTCCAGAAATTCACTGACACGGTTTTATCCTACATCCGTTACTGCACGGATGAAGTCACAGTATATAAAAAAATCAAAAACTACCCAAATCAAAAACCCTGGATGTCCAGCGAGGTGCGCACCCTCCTCAAACACCGCAACACCGCCTTCAGGTCTGGAGACAAGGCTCTTTACGGGGTGGCCAGGGCTGACCTGAAGAGAGGCATCAAGGAAGCAAAAGCAGCCTACACAAGGAGGATCGAGCACCTCTTCGCTGGAAATGACCCGAGGAGGATGTGGCAGGGCCTCCAACACATCACCAACTTCAGAGGCCACAACCTGGCAGCTGTTGAGGCTGAGGCTTCACTAGCTGAGGACCTTAATCAGTTCTTCGCTCGCTTTGAAGCTGGTAGGCCACAAACAGCCACATCACACCTACCAACAACCAGCAGCAACTCTCTCACATTTCAGGAGCACGAAGTTAGGCGTGCGCTGAATACCATAAACCCCAGGAAGGCAACTGGCCCGGATGGAGTACCAGGGAGGGTACTCAGGGACTGTTCCAATCCGCTGGCTGGGGTCTTCACCACCATCTTCAACCGGTCCCTGTCACAGGCGACCGTCCCACCTTGCCTCAAAACCTCCACCATCATTCCCATCCCCAAAAAGTCAGCAGTGGAAAGCCTCAACGACTACAGGCCTGTAGCTCTTACGCCTGTGGTCATGAAGTGCTTCGAGAGGTTAGTGTCCCGGCACATCAAAAACTCCCTGCCACTCACACTGGACCCCCACCAGTTTGCCTACAGGGCAAACCGCTCCACTGACGACGCCATAAACACAGCACTTCACACCGTGCTGAAACACCTGGACCACCGGGGGAGCTACGTCAGAATGCTCTTTCTGGACTTCAGCTCAGCCTTCAACACCATTATCCCGGAGATCCTGGTGGAGAAACTTGCACACCTAGGACTCTCTCCCTCCATCTGCCACTGGATAATGGACTTCCTCTCCAACCGCCCACAGTCGGTGAAACTCGGTACCCACGTCTCTCCCACCCTAACACTGAACACTGGCTCCCCCCAAGGTTGTGCACTGAGCCCCCTGCTTTTCACCCTCTACAGCTCCGACTGCTCACCGACCCACCCCACAAACACTATAATTAAGTTCGCTGACGATACCACCTTGATCGGCCTCATCTCTGAAGGGGACGAGGCGGCATACAGGGATGAGGTGGAGTCACTTTCAACGTGGTGTTCGGAAAACCACCTCATATTGAACACCACAAAAACAAAAGAACTGATTCTGGATTTCAGAAGGAATGGCAGGAATCCAGCACCACTCACCATAAAAGGAGACTGTGTAGAGAGAGTCCACTCTTTCAAATTTCTGGGTGTGCACATATCCGACGACCTCTCCTGGTCTGCAAACACCAGAGCGGTGGTAGGGAAGGCCCAGCAGCGACTGCACTTCCTGAGATTGCTCAGGAAAAATAACCTAAAACAGCAGTTGCAGGTGTCCTTCTACAAAGCCACAGTGGAGAGCATCCTAACATACTGCATCACGGTGTGGTATGCTGGGTGCACAGCAGCAGACAGGAAAAAGCTCCAGAGGATCATCAAAACAGCCCAGAGAATCGTCGGCTGCTCTCTGCCCAGTCTGGAGGACATTGCCTGCTCTCGCTACCTCAGCAGAGCAGAAAACATCATCATGGACTTTTCTCACCCCGGCCACCACCTCTTCGACCTGCTGCCTTCCGGCAAGCGCTACAGGTCACACAAAGCAAAAACAAACAGACTCAGAGACAGCTTCTTCCCCACAGCCATTACCACCCTAAACAGACACCGCACAAAAAAACTGAAAACTGTTGCAAAAAACTACCTCACACGAATGTAAAATGGTACTCACGTACATGCTGTCTGCACTATGTTTGTTCACTGCTCAAAACAGACACAGCACAAAAACCTGAAAACTTGTGCCAACACTACCTCATACGAATATAATGGTACTAATGTCTATGTTCTTGCACATGTCGACTGCACTACGTTTACTGCTCACCTTGCACAATGTCTGATCATTTCCTTTTTTCTGCACTATGTTGTCTATGTTTGCACCAATGCATATGCTGACTATTTTTTGCACTATGATGACTTTGCACCAAATGCAATATTGCACAACCCTTACGATACCAACGGTATCACGACAACACTGTATGTAACATCCCACATGCCGACATTTCTTGTGTAAATACCATGTAAATTATAACTATAGCCTTATCCCCCTTGTTTTATAACCTTATCTTCTCTGTTCCTTTATCTTCTTGGCTCATACCTCATTGTGAATGTGTAAAACTGGAGTGTCATGCCCAATTTCGTTGTCACAATATGTTAACCCATTTTGTAACAATGACAATAAAGGTATATTCTATTCTATTCTATTCTTCTATTCTACCTCCTGAGCTACTGCCGCCCCCGACGCACCCCCTAAAACTGTCTTAGTCATATGTTTCATATATAAGGGAAACTCGACTATAAGGCTTATGGATATAAAATTTCAGTAAGAACTAGAGTTAAATAAATAATAAATACATTTACATTAAATCAAGTTTTAAAACTAAAATTAATGAATTCATTCATAAATGGCTACTGTGCTGTCTTCACTCCGAAGCATCCTCTTTTCCCCAGCTAGACAGCTAGCGTACAATGTCCCGAATAGCCACACCATTTTCTTTAGTCACGGTTTATTCTGACAATGGCCTAAACAATTACCCTAATAAGGTCACCTCAAACCTAAAAACAATATGAAAAGCTGGTTACCTTGCTAACCATACAGATACAGTCTAAGCTAATCTAAGACATGCTAAAACCATTTCAAAGTACGTAGTTTTGTACGAAACGTTACAAAAGCAAAAATCTTCAATTTAAAAAAAGTAAACACGGAACCTTTTATACGTTTAACAAAAATAGGATTTGCAATAAGCATTCTAGGTTCTCCGCTTTTCTTTTGTTTGTTTTTAGCAACAAACAATTAACATGTAAACCACAAGACCTATCTATTTGGTACTCAAAGGCAGAATGGTTACCTTATGAGGGGCGATGCGTCTCTGTATTTCTAATTTGATCCACAGAATTTTGCAGAATTTTAAGGTACGGAAAATACACGATTAACAATATGTTATATGTAGCCCGGCTAGTGACAAAATATTTTTTCTGATGAGGATACTGGATACTACTATTTTCTTTCTGATACCAATACTGACACCGTGTGGATTTTGTTCTGAAAATAATACATTTGGATATGACTCGATTCCTATCTCATGATTATGCTCTGGCTATCTCTAATTTTCATGAATTGACAGTTTGTAGAATATAAGCTCAAGATGGATGAAAATGGGTGGATTTTGCTTTTTAAATATTACACAAATACACAGGAAAAAATCCTTTCAGGCAGATGTTTGGTCTTATTTTAAAGATCACATTTTTTGTTTTAATGTGTTAACTAAAAACGTTTTTAACCAATGTTTATACATTTTTATTTTCCTCATGAAAACATGAATTATATATAAGAAGTATGTAATATCCAATAATATTTCCCAGTTTAAGGATAATTTGCTTTACTGATTTCAATAAATGTTGAATGTATTTTTCGACAAAACAATTTTTATTATTTTATTATCAAAATAAAACTAATAATCTTTGATTGTGTCATTTTAATACACCCAGAAAATAGATACAATCAATGTCATAACTTGTTTCATTGCCACTTCATATGTGTTGTGGTTTGGGAACAGAAAGTTTGCCGAATAATGTAATCACTGAGCTCCCCAAAAGCAAGTTTTTGTGATGAAAGTATTTATGAAAGTTGAACCATGCTGACGTTTGCAGCTCATATGTTAGAAAAGAAGTCAACTGGTTAGAAGCACGTATCTACCTACCTACCTACCTACCTACCTACCTACCTACCTACCTACCTACCTACCTACCTACCTACCTACCTACCTACTTACCTACCTACCTACCTACCAACCTGCATGCCTGCCTGCCTGCCTATCTACATACTATTATCAAACTTTATACTTCTCACTGATAATTTCCAAATGTGGGCATACTGGCAACCTGTAATCTGGCATAGCTGTCCGACTTTCACACTTGGAAAGTGCATTATGAAAGGTGTGTCAACCTGTATTCAGTCATCCTCTCCAGAAATAGTGAGGAAAAAATATCTACTGAGAATATACATCTCAAAGTTCATGATGTTTTCCCCCTGACTTATGTCCTGTAGCGTTGGAGTTAGCTATCACTAGCACCAACTTGGGTTCTTCTCACGCACATAAACCAAGAGCTGGCAGTCAGAGGGCATGCCCGCTAATGATCCACTCTCTTAATTAGATGAAGCAGCGCTTTGTAATTTGCACTCTGCCTCGCGAGGACAGTAGATCGAGGCACGCACACTGGTACTCGCTGCCAAAGCTGCAATTTAGATTAGACCAGTCTTCTTCTATCGTCTGGACACTAAACAACACAAATCCCATGCAGAGTTTTTGTCAGGAAAGAGTCCACTATAGCAATAATGAGAAGGGATTGCATGCTAAAAATGGTTTTGCTTTTTTGCACAAAGGACAATCATGCATTAAAAAAACAACAACCCCTCTTGGCAATATATCCTTAGAAGCATGAATAATTGCCTCTCTCCAATGTGAAATTTGATTTCGACAGGAGGAAGTGTATACGATTATGAGTCTAGGATGTTTTAATTGTAGGGATGCAACAGTCCTGGAAATATTTCCATTCTTTGAAATTTACAACCATGATTCTCAAATGGGGGCATGTTATATCACCATTGGGAGTAAGTATGATTAAGCAAAACCGTCCATATAAAAACGATTTAAAAGCAAAGAACATGATCACAGTTTCCTGGTTGAAACAACAACCTCCTGATATAAAATGATGGAGAGACAAATTAAAGCAAATGGACAATATGGAAAAACATCACTGCAAGACATCAACTGAAATTAAATCCATTTGAGAAAAGATGGAAGCCTTCAACACAATTTCTACTTGATGTCTAAACACCTCACCTAAATTTCATTTCTTTTATTATCACTTTTGGTCATTGATTCTTTTATCTGTTATGGGAATGCCAAATGTATATATTTCTTGTTGGTGCTGTTATATGGTGGGTGACTCAACTCTGTTGAATTGTGTGTAAAATAAAAAGTTACAAAAAAAAAGCATACACGAAAAATGTCATTATTTCAGAAATATCACACATAAAACAAATCACAAATTCAAAAGGCTTCTGTCAGAAAATAAACCAATTCTGGTCAAGAGCGACCGGTCATCCACTTGGATTAAATTGTTCGAAATTGGGTTGTTTTATGCAGAACAACTGCCTCAAATTCATGTTACGTTATTCTAAAATCAAAACATTGTGACCTTGGTTCATGAGAAACAACTCAATTACAGAAACAATCCAACATTTTATTTAATTTTATTATCCATATAACCGAAAAAGTTTAATCAAATTGAGTGAAGTCATGCATTGGTATTTATTTTATTTTTTTTGCCCAACCAAAATGTTTTATATTTTTTTAAGTTAGTACATCATTTTAAGAAAAAAAATACTTAAACCAATCATTTATTCAAAAGACTACAATCTGAGGAACAAAGGAACCGGACAGATCCTCCACTTGGATCAAATTTTCCGATATTGGGTCATTTTATGCAAAACAACCACCTGAAATTTGAGTGATGTTGTATTACAACCAAAATATTGGATAAAAACGTGTCACCTATATTCATGAGAACCTAAAAAGTGTGATATTGTCTGAAACAACTCAGCATTTTAATTTTTGTGAATAATAAGCAAGAATGTTTGATCAAATTGAGCAAAGCAGTGTGTTTGATAAATGCTTGATCAAATTGGGTTATTTTATCACTATTATTTTTTTTAAATTTACGTCATACTTTAAAAAAACATATAACTAATCAAATATTCGAAAGTATACACTCCAAGGAAAAAAAAGTTTTGAAAAGAGAAGAACCATTCTCTACTTGGATTGATTTCTCCAAAACTGGGTCATTTTATTTGAAACGACCACCCTTAAAAGTCTTTTTTTCAACCAAAATATTGGGTCAAATGTGTTGTGTCATACGTTCATGACATCCTAAAAATGTAACACTCTGTCTATATCAACACAACTTTCGTTTGTACAGAAAAATCAGAAAGTTATATTAAATAGAGCATTGTTCGATTTTGGACCACTTAAAAAAACAACAACACATTTTAATGTTCTTAGGATATAGCAAATGATTTCCAGAAAAATATACATAAAACAATGAAATACTCAAAAGTATAAAATCTTAGGGACAAAAATAACTCACTTTGGGTCAAATTCACTTGGTAGCCTAGATGGTAGGGCGCCCGCTCCGAGACTGGGAGGTCGCTGGTTCAAGCATCGGCCGAGTCATACCTAAGACTTACAACATTGGTGGTACTCATTGCCTCCCTGCTTGGCGCTTGGCATTAAGGGTTGGAATTGGGGGGTTTGCTCACCTAATGACTCCCAACACAGCAGTTGGGTCTAAAATGGCGGCGCCCTGTTTGGCTGCGGCTGCATCGGTTCGTTACAGTTTCACTGTACAGATCATTTCGTTCTGTGTGCATGGTTACAAAGAATGACAATAAAAAGCAAATTCTATTCTTGTATTAAATTGTCCGGAATTGAGTCATTTTATGAAAAACAAGAACATCAAATTTGGGTCATGATGTTTCAGGATAAAAATATTGGGTCAACACCTAAATAATGTGTGACATGGTCGGAAACAACACAACTTATTTTATTGTTTTTGTGCAGCGCAACAGAGAAAAGGTTCAGTCGCATCAAGTGAAGTAGTAATATGCTACATTTTAGACCAAATGTGGGTTATTGTTTCAACTAAGGGGTTGTTCTCATAAAAGTTTAAAAAAAAACATTTTGTCCTTTTTTAAATGTAAAAATTGTAGATACAACTAATCAATTATTCAAAAATATGAGTAAAATATTTAGATATGTGACTTCGTCCTGAAACAACCCAGCTTTTTTTGGATTATATGTAACGCATTGGTTAATTTTTGACCAAATTTGGGTTTCTTTTTATTTATTCGTTTATTTATTTATTTATTTGTTAATGTGTTTAGAATTTAGTTCATGATTTTTAGGGGACATTTTGTACATAAAACCAAATATTCAAAAAGGCTATGGTCTAAAGAAAGACACAAAATGTATAAATGATTAAAAAAATAAAATAACCCAATTTGGGTCAAAAGATAACCCATCCTCAACCCGGATTCATTTTTCAAATAATGGGGTTGTTTTTGTCACAAAGGTTGGGTCGAAAAAATCCCAAATATTTTCTTCAAAAATGTACCATATGTATTGGAAAATAATATTTTGTGTTTATTTGAGATTTAAATCAAAACATAAAATCAATACAACTATGTCTGGGTGTCCCGCGTTACTTCTGGATCTGCAATCTTGTTGTAAACTCATGCTACGGCTGACATGACTGTAGCATGTCCAATCCATCTCCATCCATGTTAAAGGATTACCAAGGCAATGTTGTAAGTTTCCAAAAGTGTTTATGTGATATATAAAACAGCTATAATCTATCACAAATCGTACATATATAAAGTTAATGCATCTTATTTTGAGAACTTTTTGGCACATTGTCTTAATGCACTGTAATCTATTGTTGCAGTTTTCACCATTAGGCGAAGGAAATTAAAGCTTCAATAACGCGATCCCTGTGGTTACAGGCCTTTTTTGGTGGTTTAGCTTGCTGTCATATTGATGACAATAAAGGTACGAAACAAAACAGAACGTTTGAACAAATTTAGTAGTACAGTGGTTGATTATTGACGGAGTTTGGGTATTTTTGGATATTAAATTTGTTCTTTTAAACGTTTATAAACAGGGTTGAGAACCTATTATTACTTTATTTTTATCATAGGGTACCCTTAATAACCTTTAACCTATTAAGTAAACTTTACATTATCATTACTATTCTACATCAGGGGTCCATCCTGCTAACGATGGTCCATCGATCTGATTATGGTACTGTGATAGAGGTAAGAAAAACGCACTTCCCTCCACTTTATCTGTCACATGTCCGTTTTCTTTGAACGTAATTGAATGCGTTTCTGGGAAGGTGACCGCTTTAATTCAAGACCGATTACGTGACTCGGAATCTATTGATCACGCTGCAGCAGCATAGGACCAAGTCAGGCTGTAGGCAGCTGCTTTTCAAAATCATATGAACACTAAAGAAGACAGAAAAATAGCATTAAACAATACAGAAGGACTTGTACAAACATTTTGAGGATAAAAAAAAAAATCACAAGTAGAAGTGTTTGATAAAAGTATGTGTATTTGTTTTGAAATTATTTTGTAAAATGTTCTTTTTGTGGCTTAATAATACCTTTTTATCTGTCATTTAAATACAATTATCCAAACATTTTCAAATGGATCCCAAGAAAATGCCTTGATTCAGCTCACAGGTTTTAAAGTCTGGCAGCCGGGCCAAAACAGGCCAGTTAATTGTTTTATATGGTCTGCAAAAGCTAATCCTGTTAGTTGACTTTGTGTTTATTGCTAAGATATTGAAAATGCACATTGTTTTCCTTCTTATGACATTAAATTTGTCTTTACTATTTATAATTTCATGTTAAAACAATTTATATTTAAAAAAAGTGTTTTGAAGCGCGTCTGAATTTTCCAAACATGCAAATAATTTTACAGTTTTAGTAGTAAAATTTATAATACCCGCAGCAATTTATGATTTATAATTGATTTTGGCCGCTCAGGTTCAGTTCATTTCAGGTAGACATACACTAAAAGCAAAAAAGGAGCTGCCATGCACAAAAAAACTGTGCCATAACAGCCCCCACTGGCAGAAATCTGCGATTGGGGATAATGGATCACGGCTGTATACGTGTGGTTCATTTTAGGTGGAAACACCAGCAAAAAAAAAGCCACCAGGCCTGATAAAAGTACACTCTGCCTTCCCCCACTCGCTGGTGATAATGGATTGCGGCCGCTCAGATGCAGTTCATTTTAGGGACAAAAACATAAAAAAGAGTAACCACGTTGGACAAAATTGTTCTGCCAGTCTCGCTCAGATCAATATGGATTGTGGATAAAGGATTGCGGTCACACAAGCGTAGTAAAGAAGAAAACGGCCCAGTCTCTTGGACTCTAGATAATGGATTGTGGGTGCATGGCAATTATAGCAGAAAAGAACGGCCAGACCTGCAAAAAATGTGCTCTGCTTGTCCCCGCTCACAGTAAAATGAGATTGGGAATAATGGATTATCGCCGCATCAGTGTAGTTCATTTCAGGGATAATTAAGAACAAAAAAGAGCTGCCAGGCCTGGGAGAAGTTTTCTCTGCCGACCCCCACTTGCAGCTATATGCGATTGGCCCATTGAGTCTGCACGAGTGCAGTTCATTTTTAGCGGAAATACTAGCATAAAAAGCTACCAGGCCTGACAAAAATGCAATCTGCCGGCTCCCGCTTGCAGCAATATGTGAACCGGGATAATGGGTTATGGAATATTTTTCAACCTAAGATGCACTAAGGCTGCAAAGTACTAAGCGCAAAGTAGCGATGAATTACAGTACTCTGAGACTGATTGACATGTGAAAAAAAAACATTAGTGGGTCACTCAGAACGGGTCCTCCAACCACTTTCCGAAGACAACAGCGCATCTCTGAACAAATGTCACCGGAGTCGTTCTCCCTCTAACGAAAAGGGTTTCTATAGGTCCGGTCGAATGTTGACAGACAATAACCGAACTCGGCCAGATAATAACAAGGAAAGGTCTCGCAGGTGACATTTGAAAACGCTTGTTATTGCCACAGGAGATTGAATTATTGCCCGTGCCTCAAGAAAGAGCCGCCAGCGGAGAACGGAAAGACAACGGCGATGCGTCACGTTCGCGGGCGACGGGAAAAGAAGAAACCAGAAAGCTGTCGGAGCGTGAAGATAATTGGAAACATCCGTGAAGAAAGATCGTAAATGTAATCAAGTGTTTAGGGTTTGGCGGAGAAACGACTCCGCCCGGATTCATTTACAGACGCAACTTAAATAAACTGCAGGCGCTTGGTAGAATATAAATCACATTTACTAGTCCGGCGAAAAGAGAGCACATTTGTCATCATTTATATGACGCTCAAGAGAAGGGATTTTTCACTTGAGGTTTAGGTCCTTTCTTTTTTCATACATGTAACTGTAAACCCGCAAACCTATCCTTTCCTACCCTATCTATTTATTTTATACATCGCTGCAAATTGCTAGAAAGAGACTTTACTTTGGTCAAAGTACGATGACATTGTATTGGCGAATAAAATGCCTGAATAAATATAAATAAAAAAACATAAAAAACAAACAAAATAAACATCTGAAAAAATGAAAGCAAAAAATGATAAATATAAAACGATTGAGATCATCTTAATTAAAATAACATAATCACCTAAAAGTACTAATAAATTTAGACCGAAACCAAGTATGAAAATAAGAACATTTAGATTAAAATTACATAAATAATTGCAAGAAGGTACACATAAATGTATGAGAAACAAGATATAAATATGTCAACAATTTAAACAAATAATATATACAACAGAATAAATAATCTGGATTGAAATCACATAAATAATAGCATACAAGTGCTATCAATAAAACAACTGAAAAATATAAATTGATGTAAAAACTTTAAATAAAACAATAAATAGAAAATATAATATTGTATGGATTAAAATGACATAAAGATTTACATAAAACTACAAATAAAATTTAAAAAAAGGTGTAAATTTGTAAAATTGTAAACCAAAAATTAAATTTAACAATTAATAATCTAGGTTACAATTACATGGCTAATTATAAAATGTATCAATAAATTACGAAAAATATGAATATACATCAGAATGTAAAAAAAACAAAGAAAAAAAAAGATATGGATTTATATAGCATAATTACATTTAAGTAAGAATAAACAAGATAAACAATTATGTAAACAAATGTCAACAAAATATTGAATACAAAATACTATAGTTTTTGGGATAACATTTTTTTAAATAATTACATAAAATTACATAATCACATAAAAGTACAAAAAATATATAAATAAGAAATATATATGAATCTATGTAAAAAATTAAACCAAACAAATATAAATACTGGATTTAAATGACATGAACAATAACATAAATTAAAATTCAAATCAATAAAAAATGTCAATATATAAATGTCAAAAATCAGAAAAACAGAAAAATTATATAAAATATTCCGGTATTTTGAAATGATGAAATCTGAATTGAAATATGGATATAAATAGTTACAAAAGATAAATGCGGAAAGGTGCTAAAAGAACCCTAGAACAATATGAAGATTATTAATAAAATGTAAAGGAACATATAAAAATAACTAATTATTTACAAAATGATATGATTAGAATATATAAAAAGTAGGGATGTTCTAAACCATATCTTAAAATCCAAATTAATATAATACTGAATTCTAAATGTAACCATAGCTAAAGGTACCCCTAGTAGTTAAAATTTCTATATTTCCCCTAAAAACGATCACTTGAAGAGAATACCCCTAAATCCAGCACAATGTTTTTTATAACAAAAAATGAAAGCAACATAATATACTCTTTCTTTCCAGTTCCTGATTATAAAATGGCTACTGGTACTGATATAATACCTTGTCTTGCATAAACTGATTAAGATAAAACTAAAAAACTCTCATATTTATGTTGTTTTTTTGCTTTGCTGATTTAACCCTTGGATGCATGACCTACCAAAAAATATACTATCCATGAGTGGTAGAGGAAAGTCAGTGGGCAAAAAACCCCCCCAAAAATATTAATGATATCACGTCATAAACATGTTTTATGAAGAAAAACGGGAATATGAGAATATCACAACTTATTTATCTGTGAGGATTTTGAAGAAGAAATATCCATTGGGTCATTTTGACTCCAGTCATGAGTTAAGCATGAAATTAATCATATGATAATATATTCAATAATGATAACAATAATTATAATAATCCATTCCATTTCCAAGCACCTGTACAGAACAACCAAACAACCAATAAGCAAGAATAAAACAAGCAAGCAAAAAACAAAAAAAAAAAACAAAAAACAAAACAGTAGAGTTAAAAAGGGGGCAGTATGTGAGGTGGATTTCAAACGGTAGGGTTTGAGTCCAAATTTGAAGGTGGACAGGATGATGGAATTCCGAAGGCCAGGCGGAAATGAGTTCCAGAGCTGGGGGGCAGAGCGGCTGAGGTATAATGAGTCGGAGGGAGGAAGATGATCTGAAGGTGGGGGAAAGGTTATGAATGTACTGAAGGTGTATGGAAGGGTTTTGTAGTATGGCATAGTTAATTAGGAGCGATTGAGGTTGCTGAAAGACAGGGAAAATGTGATGGTGAGAGGGGGTTTTGGTAATGATGCCAAGTGTGCATATATTTTTTTTAATAAATTGTCTAACATAAGTGATTTTTTAAAACTTAATCTTAATATCATGCTATTATCATATCCATCCAAACTTACCGTAAATTAAAACTATAGAGCGCACCTGATTATAAGCCGCACCCACCACATTTTAAGAGGAAAACCGATTTTGAACTTACACAAGCCGCACCTGTATATAAGCCGCATGCGCCCACATTAATAGAATGTGTCACAAACACAGAATTTACCCAGACCAGACTTTTAATCCCGCGATTGAAACTGAATTTTTTTTTTTTGAACGAATGACTTTCATTAGAGTACACAGTCCAAGAGTCACAGCCGGCATAATGAATGAAAAATGATACCGGTACTTAAGGTTTGATGCAGATCTGTAGAGTCCGGGTCCCGTTGAAGGTAATCAAAGGAAAAAAGTGTATATTTCCAAAGGTAAGGGTGGGAAAAATATATATTCACTATTGTCCGCCGTGTCCACAAACACTCACCTTTACCGGTCCCCACTTCCCGTCACCTTGTGTTTGTTACGCCCCTTCTTTTTAATTGGCCCGTGCAAGACATATCAGAATAAGTGTCCAAAATAAAAACAAATAAATACATTACAAAAATATACAGTTGCAAATACATATTATACATGGTTACACATATTTACAAAGAAAGAAGATACACCGAGAGATTTTTCAAAGCTTTAATAATAATAATATAACTTTCACCCCAAACGGTGCCTGACAGGGCAGTTAATGGTTGCAACACGCTAGCAAGATGCTCGCAACACAGTGAACGGGTCTGTTAAAAAAACATACCGTATTTGTAAAAATCACGGTAAACCGTCCTCATCTTCCTCCTTAGAACTGAAGCCATCAAAGTCGTCTTCCTCAGTGTCGGAATGAAACAGTGTCATATAGACATCGCCCCACGCTCCCGCAGCGGAACCCGTTGGTTATGGTGGATTTTTTGATGCTGCCCCACGCTGTCAGGATCCACTGGCAGACTTGCGAAAAAGTCGCCTTTCGCCAGTTTTAGTGAAGTTGCAGTCTTCCTCGGCGCATATATTCCACCGGTCTAAATCTTACCTTTTGTACTCGAGCGCCGCTGGCGGCCGTTAAAAAAATTACATAAATTGGCCGCATCACTGAATAAGCCGCAGGGTTGAAAGTTTGGGGAAAAAGTAGCGGCTTATAGTCCGGAATTTACGGTATATATAAATCTTGAATTGTGTGTATGTGTCTGTGTGTGTAGGATTTTGCTCGCGCTTTTGTATACACGTGTGTGTTCATATGTTCCTTAAAGGCTCCAAAATGGCTCAATCGATTTTCGTGACAATTTACACAGTTATACTTTAACGTGTGCCCTCGTTGTGAACATTCAATGTCCCACCCTACAAGGCAAGCTGTACTGGGTGGGCTGACACGCCTTTTCCTATCGGACGAGGTTGTGACCCACCATTACACGCCCTGCAATCAATTGGCTTCTGAGAGTGGTCACACCTCAGGCCAGCCTGCTAATTAACCAGGAAGCTGTATTTAAGGACAGAGAAGAGAGAAGAGGAAATCACCAAGCTGGGAAAGAGAGAGCACCAGCGGCCAGCTGCCGAATCTTTTCTGGGAAGATAAGAAGAGGATTTTGTTTTGTATAGAGTGAAGAGAAGTCGGGATTGGACAGAACCCTGACCTTTAGGGCGCGCTGGAAGGCAGGCCTGGTTTAATTTTAACCGCCCGATCTCTCTGCTTTACCACAGAAAGCCTACCTTTGATCGGAGAAGAGACCTTTTTGGACCTCGTTTCCCATTTCCCCAAACTGTTTAGTACAGGGGTAGGGAACCTATGGCTCGCGAGCCATATATGGCTCTTTTCATGAGTACATATGGCTCCGAAATAAACTATTGCACATCTCTCTGTGGCGTTTCAAAGTCAAGTGATTTCATCCCGATTTTGGTCCATATAAAGCCGAAGCAACTTAATGCAGAAGTTTCATGAAATGAAATGAAATGAAATGATCTGCATTTATATAGCGCTTTTCAAGTCAATGACTTCCCAAAGCGCTTTACAATGTGCTCCACATTTCCCAATAGCGGCCTTGCAGCCATGTAAGGCGCTAACCTGCTTATTGGGGGTATTAGGGGTTCAGTGTCTTACCCAAGGACACTTCGACATGTAACACGGACGAGCCGGGATTCGAACTGGGATCCCTTGATCCCAAGACGAGCGCTCTACCTC
Organism: Urocampus carinirostris; assembly: GCF_059441175.1. NCBI lineage: Eukaryota > Metazoa > Chordata > Actinopteri > Syngnathiformes > Syngnathidae > Urocampus > Urocampus carinirostris. The sequence goes on along the minus strand of NC_142354.1, from coordinate 30,282,191 downwards.
CTGAGCCACTGCCCCCCCCTTCATAAAAAAACATTTAAACTGATATATAAAAACCACTTTGATTGGGTGAGCAGTACAGGTGGGCGGATCTCTGCACACAGCGCAAGGCACTTCCTTCTCTCTCTCTCTCTCTCTCTCTCTCTCGCTCAGTGCAGTCTACACCGAAAGTGAATATGACGATATGCTTATTGTTTGCAGTGATTTGTGACATTTTTACTAAAGAACTTTGCATGCACATTGTTTTGGAAGACAAATTGTAAATGGCATATTTACATTGATTCGGGACACAGGATTTGGCATTATTATCATTTCATACATTTAATTCAATCATCAATTGACACACATTGAAAGAGAGCATGTTTGGCAGTTTTTTTCAATTTTCTCTGAAAATATATGATGTGGCTCTCTCAATTTCTTTTTAAATTTTTTTTTGCTTTTATGGCTCTTTGGGTCAAAAAGGTTCCTGATCCCTGGTTTAGTAGAAGTAAATAAAACTCAATCAAATCTTGAAAGGTGTCTCTTGAGTGTCTGTCAAAGTGTAAGACCTGCCTTTGATACCCGGTTTCCATATCGTGTACTAAAGGCTCTGGAGGTGCATACTGCCATGTGGCGCTTTGGCACTCCCAAGTGGCTCCCAGACACCTTTTAAACAAACCATGGCGCCAACAACCTTGCCCAAGGAGAATGCCCTGCAATTAAGGGCCTCTCATCTTGTCTTTTGATAATTACAGTTTCTTTATTTGGGAATTATTGCCTATCCATTATAGCACAGGTTCAAAAAAACATCTCGCTTTTATTTTTCTAGGGCATAGCAGACTAATAATTGACTTACTTCGCACAGAAAACTGAAAAGCGATATCTTTTTCTGTCGGCCGTAAACAGTCTTTCTGGTGCAAATGATGAAATAAAAACGGCACGGTTGACAAGTGGGGTTCTCTGACATAAAAAGGCTTCCCCGGGCGAGATCGTCGTTTGCCTATCGCTCGTAATTACGCAATTCTGTTGCGACTCAACTGACAGATTAAAGGTTACTGAAGATCCACTATCGGTTGACGGCCAGTTGCGTCAGTATTTTGACGTTTCTGCCTTCAATTGTTGCTGTCCAAGAAAATTCAGGGAGAAATGTTACAATAGAATGACTGTATTTTCTGTACTATAAGGCGCACCTAAAAACTATTTGGGCCAGAAATTTCAATTCCGCCATATATTCCACTATACAGTGGATAACACGTACAGTATTCATAGGCGTGCATTACTACACGAGGTTTTATGGTGTACTGATAATCATCACTGGCCAAATTCGCAATCCACTGTATGCAATGGCAATCAAAACCCGGTCATGGCGGTGATGATGCTGACTGAACTAATCATCTTCCCAACGCTGCATCGGCTTTGCATATACTAAACTCAGTTTGCTGCATAATGGAATTTGAGCGTCGCCGGGGAAATTTTCATGAGTAAAATTTGATCTCCGAGCCATATGTACTCATAAAAAGAGATGTTTCTGGCTTGCGAGCCATAGGTTCCCGACCCCTGCATAAAAGTGTATCCAACCATTAAACTATTCTTACTCATGGTGCTAGAAACACTGATTTGCATAGTGCCTTTTGTTCTGCATTGTGATCAGGGTTGGGTAGGGTTAATTTAACTGGATTACTTTCAGTTACTTTTGGATTACTCCAATACCAAATATGCTAATAAAAGACAAAAGAAACTAAATATGAATAAAATGACTAAATTTTGTGCAGGCTTGAGGAGTAACGGAATACATGGAACGACAAAAATGATGTTGGCAAGCTGTTTGGATTTCTTTTCATTTTGTTTCTGTCGCATTTTTTGTTAGTTTTGCAGGAGATCAAAGCCAGGAGAGAAAGCTTACCACGTGTTGTGAGTCATAATTGTATTCATATTTAGTTTCTTTTGTATTTATCAGCATATTTGGTATTGGAGTAATCCAAAAGTAATTGAAAGTAATCCAGTTAAAGTAACCCTACCCAACCCTGTGATGTGTTACACAGTCTCTCCATTTTTTTACCCAAAAATGTTGGAAAATGGAGAAAAACAAAGTCTTTCAACAAAATATTACGCAAGCTCTTACATACTGTATACACAAACATACATACACATTTTAAACCGCAACGCTATTCACACACAGGTGAAAAAGTGGCAAAACAATTAACATATCAGATTACACAACGAAATTCACTATTAAAATCAATGTTTTTTGCATGATGAGTAAAATAGTGTTATAATGATATAAAATCCAATGCCTTTTGCTATATCATCTGTTTAATGGGTAGTGTCAGTGCTTTCACCGTTACTACCCGGGTGCGATTTCCGCAATGCTTTGTGCTTTTAGTCTGCCTCCCCCACTTTCCCAAATCCCAATTTATTGTATTCAACAGGAAATGAACACAGGTCATCACAGTGAGGGTGCTGACACTTTACCACTAGAGCACCAGTGGTACAGATTGCATACAAAAAGGCATGAGCTTAATTCATTATAACTATATAAATTTTTTTTACATTCTGCTAGGTTGAACATTCTCTTCACTTCTTCACTGTATCAGTACCAGAGTAGATTTTTGCCGGATTTTCTGGTTCCCATCCGCTGTCTAAAAACATGCAAAGCATTTTGATTGGGGAATCTGAATTGTGCTTCAGTGTGATTTTGACTCAGAGCGGTTGTTCGTCTCCATGGCAACCAGTTCAGATTTAGCAGCTCGGGAAATAAAGTGAAATAACTTGGTTCTAAAAAATTATTTTAAAAAGTGCTAGTCATATGGCATAGATATGTACATGTTAAGATTCATAGTATTTATTGTGATTGTCAGAAACAGACAAAATCACTTGCTACCTATCAAAAAAAAAACATCTTTATGATTAGTGGAGGAAGTTTGTCTATTTTCTGTATACTTATTTTTACTGTTTTTTATGTCATTGATCAAATAATAGCAACGGCATAATTATTTAAATGGATGCATTATTCGGATTCAAAATGTTATTTGCCATTACTGCATTTTGGCAGAAAACTAACTCCAATCTCATATTGCCGTGAGAGAAGACCAACAGAAGGTACTTTTATCGTGAAGCGTGCCATTCTGGCCCGCCTTAAAATAGAATGCACAGTTGAGGCCATGATCTATTATCCCCGGTTGACTATTGCTTAGAAATGATATGTTGCCGCTGGGAGGAAGTACAACAAAAGAGTTAGTACGTTTCCTACGCTAACAGTAATGGATGTTAGAGTAAACCCGAGCTGTATAGCGGTTTTACTTTTTGCGGAATCGCTACTTAGTGTGTTCTGCATTCTGATTAGCTAAACAGTCATCCCCTTTCTGTCGGTGCGTCAATGACATTACGGTCTAAGTTGTACATGTATGTAAAACAGCTTGACGGACCAGCATTATGGGCAAAGCCATCATGTAAACAAAACGCTTTGCAGCAAAAAAAGCACTTGCGGCCAGGACCGAAACAAAGTTGGACTTCCTAACCCGCTAAACTTGCTCTGGAGCTGCGTCCGGCTCTTTGGCACTGACTAGTGGCTCCTTGGTGCTTTTTAAAAAAAAAATATTGATTATGGAAAAATATATAGTTTCTTCAGGAGGACAAACAGGACACATTCTCAGAGTTTTGCAATGAATATACTTGCAGTATGTATTTCCTTTATAATAAAACTTACATATTTTTTGTGGCTCTAGACATATCCTTTTTTCCCAATATGTCTTTTTCAAAATTTTGTGTTGCCGACCCTTGCTTTGAACGTCCAGGTGACGGCAACAAAGTATATTCATAAAACAGGATTGTATCCTTAATACCTAGTCCAATATTGCAGCAAGATTATTTTTAAAATGATGATTTGACAGTACCAACGGCTTTCATAAAGTGCAGTTCTTTTATTTGCTAGACAAATTACAATTTGGGTTTTTTCTTTGATTTCAATGTACAATAGAGTATTTCATAAATAAAGGAACAAAAAAAGGTTTCTTCTTCGTGGGTACTGACTATTGCGGGACATTTTTGCAACGCAACCCCCACAAAAAACGAGGTATTACGGTTTCATTTTTTCGTTATTGATTTAATTGTTATAGTTATTTATAAATATTTTTGATTTATTTCTAAATACAACTTGTATTTACCAGTGTATATATTTTGATATAGTTTTATTGTATTGTAGTATCAGTATTGTATTTTTGTTGAATTTCTGTTGAAGTATTTTTTAAGCAGTTCCATAGTAGTATTTTTGTAGTAAATCTTTAGTTATTCTGTAGTATTTTTGTAGTATTTACACGGTACTTATTTTTTGTAATATTTCATTCTTAATATTTCTGAAGTAGTGTTTTTGAATCATAGTTTTAGTCGTGGTATTTTTGTAGTTTTTGTAGTACTTCATTAGTAGTTTTGTTATATTTCTTAGCATTTTTGTTTTATAATATAACGGTAGTAGTATTTTTGTACTATTTCTATAGTATTTTTTTGTATAGCAAATATGATTATTGATGGTGTAGTCTGAAAACCCTTTGAGACTTCTTGTGATTTAGGGCTATACAAATAAACATGACTTGACTTGACTTGAACAGGGTCTTGCAGAGCAAATTTAGTTTTGGTTCATGCCATTGTGGCCCACCTGCCTAAAATGAAAAGCAGAAGGCATTTTTTTCAGAAGGATGAATTGGACCTTTGTTTTGCCCTATGTGGAATAGTAAGGAAAGCGCTGTCTGGCCGCGATCCATTATCCCCAGAGATTTTTGCTGCGAGCACAGGCTATGAAGGCAATGTCATGCATGGCGGCTCTTTTTTTCCTGTTCTTTTCACCAAAAATGAACAGCAGCCGCAATCTTTTATCCCCAGTCTACTATTGCGGGGAGCAAGGACCGGCAGAACGCATGTTGAAAATGTTTTGGCATGTTATCCATTGTCGACAGTCGACTACTGCTCAGAGCTGAGGCTAAGAGAGCAAATTTGTGACGTACGTTTCAGCTCTTTTTTTCTGTTCTTTTCACCTCAAATGAACAGTCACCGTGTGATCATAATCCATTATGCCCGGTCGACTATTGCTTAAAGTAGGGCTGGCTGAGCCAACTCGGTCTTAGCTTAGGCCACTAAAGTGTGCCATTGTGGCCCGCCCGCCTAAAATGAAATGCACTATTGCTGAGAACGGGAGTTGAGAGAGCATAATTTGATTCATGTGTGGTGTTTCCTTGGTTTTCTGTTCTTGAACAGTGTTCATGCTACCACAACCCATTATCCACGGTCGACAATTGCTGCAAGCGAGGAGCCTGCAAAAGCACGTGTTAAAAGGGGACACATTCGAGGATTTTTTCATATCTCCGGCTTTGTGGTCCCTTGATAAATGAGGGATGACAGTATATCGGCTTCACCAAACTTGTTTTATTTTTATGAACCATTGTGAAATCAGATTAAAAATAGTCTGTGCAAGTTAACTCTTCATCTTACGCAAAACAAGCGTCTTCTTCAATCGTCACGTGAAAAAAATGTATCTCTGAAACTGTTTTTTTGTCCGATCAATGTCAAAATCATCCCTTTAATGTTTTATTAAGACAGTTATTACTTATTAGAGTTACTAGAGTTATGCAAAGAGTAATTATTTTCTAAATGTTTCAATAGAAATAATTTTGTTGCTTTCATATAAAATAGAAATCTCTTAAATTCACGTTCGGGTATTGAAGGCGAAAAACAATTCAATTATATCGCCGTGTGTTCTTTTCCTGGACCAGATCGAGTATTCGGACTTTGAAAAAATAGCGCTGGAGAGAAGCAATGCACTTGATCACATTTATTACCAAATTTCAAAAAAAGACAAAATCAAAGTGCACTCCAAGCCAATCGATGGAGACACGTCTCCCCAAAAAAACGGAAAAAATAATGTTCCGGCCCCTCTTTCATAGGACAAAGGCGTGGATTATGCAAAAGGTCAAAATGAAACTCTAACAAGCTCTCCTGGCAACTCACATTAAAAGATACAATAAATGATCTCAATGAACAAGAGACTTTATAAAGAACTGCATACAGCCGGATTTTGAAGGTTGTTTAATAAAATAAGACTAACGCATTAGAAGACCATTGCTGTGAAAGTATGAAAAGATACAGCAGGTAAATGATTCCATCAAATATGTGGATGAACATAAGTGCATTTATAACAACTCAATGAGTAATATTATTATTTAAGTAACACCGGGATGATTAAATTATAAACTTAGTATCGCTAGAAAACTCATGCGATGGTGACAAAATACTTAGTGACCTATTTTAATAATCTAACAGCACTTATAGTGAATTTTTGGTATAAGCTTTTCCCACATGACAGCAACGATATGTCGTATACTAGCTTCTTATAATATGTTAAAAAAATGGCGTTATTCTCTTTTGTTAAAGTGGCTCTCTTAATCTTTTTAAAGAATTTGCCTGCTTCATCTGAGCTGCTTCCTTAGTAATAATAGCGTAGAAACCTCAAACAGAAAATATCCTCCAGTGTCAACCTTTTCTACCTGAAATGTTAAAAAGGAAGGAAAGTGCAGCGAGACTCCAACTGCGCTTGCAACTTGACATTTTGTTTGATGCAAGTCGTCTAATTAACATTCCCGTTTGGCTTTGAAGCAACGTTTCCATGTGAACAATGCTTTCCAATCCCCGCTGGACTATTTTGTTGCCATATCGCTCGGGGTTTTGTTCGCTTCTTGTTGGCCATTATGTCAAACCTGGCAAGGAATTCAGGAACATAAATTGGAGACAAAGGTGAATATTTAAAAATCTAAACTTTTCGTGGATGCATTTGGTGGCCTTCGTGGTGAGCGTCTCAGGTTCGAAACCAGAACTAAGAACAAAATCGCAATTGGGTTGGAGCAGAGACAAGCTTCCTGCTATCTAAATACACATACTGTATATAATCATCCAAACTGGCTCAAAAAGAATTAATCTAGTACTTTCTGGGTTGTTCATCCAATATTTTCAATGATCTTGGGTGGTTGGTAACAAAATGACCCTTTCTGGGCAGACATGCATTGCGAGAGCTACTTTTTAACAAAAAAGGGCCTTTCTTTTAGAACTCTCGTGAATACAATTTTTGTCTTTCAACAGATTTACTTTTGTTTTGTGGAGGTTGTTGGAAGGAATAACTTGTTGCTTGCAGATGACACAGTTTCCAGTTTTGTTTTCGTCTATTTCTGTCCTGTTTAGTATGTCCTCCAGTTTTTGTTCCCGTCTAGTTTGTCCTGTTTATTTTCGATATCCTGTTTCATTATCTACCCTGTCTGTCCCGTCCTGTCCGGTATCGACCCCATCTGTTCGATATCAACTTGGGAAATTGGTATCGATCTCGTCGGCCTCTGGCTTCCTATCATTTTACGCCAGACTGCTGCCTAACGTGCATGACTCCCCATTTCCCGTAAAATAAAAGGTTTGTGTGAGCAGCGTCATGCGTTTGGGTCCTGATCCTGTTCTGGGTTTTCTATGAATTTTTGTTTTGTTTTGATATCTTTGTTGTTTTTTAAAATATTTTTGTTTTCCTCAAACAAATTATAATTTTGAAATATCATTTTTCTTTGCAGGGGCAGCACGGCGGCGCAGTGGTTAGCGCTTGTGCGGCACAGTTCATGTCATGGGAACCTGTCGTGGGTTCAAATCCAGCTCCAGACTTTCTGTGCGGAGTTTGTATGTTCTCCCCGTGCTTGCGTGGGTTTCCTCCGGGCACTCCGGTTTCCTCCCACATTCCAAAGACATGCATTTCAGGTGAATTGGCTGGTCCAAATTGTCCCTAGGCGTGAATGAGCGAATGAGTTGTCTGTCCCTGTGTGCCCTGCGATTGGCTGGCAACCAGTTCAGGGTGTCCCCTGCCCGATGATTGCTGGGATGGGCTCCAGCCCCCCCGCGACCCTACTGAGGATAAGCGGTACGGCTAATGAGATGAGATGAGATTTTTCTTTGCTTTTTAGAAATATTTTTTCTCCTCTTTTTTTTAAATAATTTTTTGTGTGTTTTGTTTAAATATTTTTGTCTTGTTCTGCTTTAAGAAAATAAAATGAAATTATATATATATATATATATATATATATATATATATATATATATATATATATATATATATATATATATATATATATATATATATGCAGCACGGCGGCGCAGTGGTTAGCGCATGTGCGGCACAGTTCATGTCATGGGAACCTCCTGTGTGGGTTTAAATCCAGCTCCAGACTTCCTGTGCGGAGTTTGTATGTTCTCCCCGTGCTTGCGTGGGTTTCCTCCGGGCACTCCGGTTTCCTCCCACATTCCAAAAAACATGCATTTCAGGTGAATTGGCCGGTCCAAATTGTCCGTAGGTGCGAATGAGCGAGTGAGTTGTCTGTCCCCGTGTGCCCTGCGATTGGCTGGCAACCAGTTCAGGGTGTCCCCTGCCCACTGCCCGATGATTGCTGGGATGGGCTCCAGCACCCCCGCGACCCTACTGAGGATAAGCGGTGCAGCTAATGAGATGAGAGATTATATATATATATATATATATATATATATATATATTTTTTTTTTTTTTTTTTACAACCGATCTTTATTGCCAGAAAAAAATATTACAAAGCATGAATATCAAAACAATGAAAAAGTCAAAAAAATATCTTTTCAAGTGAATGGAATACACTTCTGTTTCAAGTATTGTCTTTTTTTTCTTGAATTAAAAGAATAATCCTTAAAATTCTATCCGCCATCCGTCATTTTAGCTCATGTTCACGCATTCAATTTTACTTTACGTAGGAACTACATAAAACTATAGTCTAAATAATACTTCCCGCTATTTGAGCAAAGTGTTTTTGAAGCAAACAAAAGACATCTATTTCTCAACATGCCGTTCACAGAGACAACTCTTTTGAACTTTTGGTTCTCAACATGCAGGAAAACTCATAAAACTTGAATTCTCAATTTTACCCTGGCGAGAATAATCCATTCATTCTTTAGTGGGCTGTTTCTGTAATAATGCAAAATCGCAAATAATTTATCGACACAGCTGCTTACGACTTGGTCCCCCTGCTTATTGGCTCTCGGCCGATAACGCTGCTAATCTTTGCTAGCGATCACTTATCTAATTCATGCTCAAGGACAGTTCTGTTTTATAAAGTACAAAGTTCCATGGAGGGCATTGTATGCACGGGAACAGTCCCCTCCCGAATTTCCCCTTACTGACATCAAGGCCTTTGTCATACTTTTTGAAGTCAAATAAACATCCACAAATGAATAATTGATTTTCAATGCATTATTTGGGGTGAAAGACTCGGGAATATGCATGTTTGGAGTTCTTCAAAGACACACCTAATGCATAAGTAATGTTTTATACTTTCAAGTGTAAAGTCTCCATTTTTGCCTCAGGTGCTCAGTTTTTCTCTGTCTGCGTATTTTTCATACACTAATACAACGATTAAAAGTAAACTGGGCGGTTGGATTACAAATCTGTCGAGTTACGATCATTTAACAGAGATTTTCGTAAGGATGCGCCAAAATGAAAATATGGGTCCGGAACCGAAACCAGAAATGTAAAACGCATGAAAATAAATCAGTAAATAGATACTTACTATGCCATACCTGTCAACCTGTACGTTTTTGCCGTACAAAGTACGTTTATTATGCATTTTAAGACGTGTACGACGTACAAGAAAGGTGTACGACGTACGGAAAAACGCAAATTTGTCAATGATGGGTACCATCCCGTATACACCCACTACGACGAAACGGCAAATCAATCAAGTCAAACGAGTTCGCCGTGGTAGCCTCAATCTCTGTATGTTTTTTTTCCGTTGCAAACAAAGCGAGCGGTTTGATGCTACTGTGCTCATGCATCTGCCGTCTCGGATTTCATGTGGTAGTTATGTAGTGAAAGAAGGTCCGTCTCTTTTTAGAGAACCGGCTTTTTTGGTTCAACTCATTAAAGAGAGCCGCCTCTCAAATGGCTCACTTGCTTTGATGCATTATTTTAGGAATCATTATTGTTGTATAAAGAAGTCAAGAAAAAAAGGAAGTATAAAAGGAGAAAATGAAAAAAAAGACAGGTTTGTGGTTATCCCTTTAATCAGTATATTACCAACAATAATTTAATGCAGAAAATGAATTAATAATTAGAATTAAAAAAATGTAATATTCTACTAGTTATATTTGCATGTATTTTGTCCATCTACAGTGAACGTCCAGCCACTTAATTTTTGAACTTTTTTTTATAAAAAACCTCATTCATGTCGAGCAACTCAGTATCTCACAACAAAATGTTAATTAACAATGTATATGATATAACGAAATACATGTACTGTCAGGGAATGGACCAGGAAGCAGGAAGGGTGAACTCATTTTTGCGTAGACGATCAGTTACTTTTATTTAGAAGATAAAAGTTGTCCAACACGCAGGGACCAAAGACAAAACAAAAACAGGCTTACAGGCAATCACTCAGAACAAACGGGCACGAACAGGTCTTCAAGAAAGAAAGGCAGTAACTCAGAACAAACGGGCATGAACAGGTTTTTCCTTGAGTCAAACAAAACAATGGTATGGCCACGGGCAGTCCCAAAACGAGCCTTTAAGAATCCCATACGCAATTAAGTCAATCTGGGTCAGCCGGTGTCAAGGGGCGGGACCAGCTGGGTGTCATGGCGACCATGCAGGACATGACATGTACAATATAGAATGTTTAACTACATAAATAAACACTTTTGAAAAAAATATGGTGTAGGATTATTTTGTATTTTGTAAGGGAAAATACAACATTTTGTATGGGCATGGAGCCGTGGAGGTTGACAGGTATGCTCTGCACTGACTTGCTTAAAACGGTACAATATAGAAGGATAGACGACTGATAACTGGCATTTTAATAGATGCTAATTTCAAACGGTTAATTTATTAAATTCTCATAGAAATAATGATAAAGAAGGACGAAAAAAAATCATGAAAAATATGAAAATAAAATTACATAAGCGAGTTTAATGTACTTTAAGCAAAGTAGCTGGTTATTATCAAACATAAATCGTTTGTAGCTGCTACACTACAACCATTTACCGTAAATTCCGGACTAGAAGCTACTACTTTTTTCCCAAATGTTCAGCCCTGCGGCTTATTCAGTGAAGCGGCCAATTTATGGAATTTTTCTTGGGTCCTGACACATTTAGTAAATGAAAACATTGTAGGTGTTTTTTTGTTTTTACTTTCTCATCGTCTGTTCCCATGAATATTTTTTGTCTATTATTTTTACTCCTGTTTTTTTCTATTGAATTTTGTTTTTCTTAATCATTTTTTTCTCTCAGAAGAAAATATGACCCCCAAAATGAAAAATATATTCCCAAAATAATATTAATTAAGTAAAACAGACTATAAAAATGTCCTAAAAAACCCCAAACCCCTAGATAAACCAATCCCCGTTGCCTTAGGAATAACAGCTGTGTATTGCAATTTTCGCCCACTAGTGAAAGACAGCCTTATTGGGCTCGCCTCACCTCAGACATGATACCATCACAATATGGTTCTTTCGGAACTCTTATTTCAGTATTATTTTTTCTTTCGGCTGAGTAAAAAAAAATGGACTTTTACGCATTTTCTTTCGAAACATTTTTAGCGTTGACCATTCGGTGCATCTCTCGTTTTCTCTAGAGTCTGAACTTGAGTCAATGGACTCTGGTCCATTGAGGTCATTTGTAGTTGTTTCATGCAACCAGCATCACGTGATCATGTAACAATTCCCAGACCTCTCGCCTCCTAAACCAGTCACTGGCTTTAGGATGGCGATAATGGAAATGTAATTCAGTTGAAGAGATTAGATTCAAGCCACTTGACCCTGCAGCCAAGCTTTAGTTCTTGCCTTTGCACATCTGTTTTGACGTTAATTGGCTCGCGGGATCGGGGCCTCCTTCTCGGAATCAGACTCAGCCGCGGGGGAAGAAAAATTTGCAAGGTCTTCAATAAATCAATGTATTACTTCTGTGTAGAATTATGGGAGGCCTGTCTAGTCCATAATGACAAGCATAAGAGTGATTTTTACACTGTGTATGCTGTTTTGAGGACAAGGCGAAGGAGGATAAATTTTGTCCATAATTAGCCATGTTGTTGATTCAATTTAATACAATTTAATCGTCGTTTTCCACAACCCACCAAAATGGGATGAACTGTTTCAATTCTCAAGTAAGATAAAGGTAAAAAAGAAAATTAATAAATCTAAACCTGCTCCCCAAAAATCGATCACCGGTGAAGTTTTTTTTTGTGAATTTAGGGGGAAATTTTCAATTGGAAACATCGGATAAATAATCCTCATTATTCATCCATTCGTAAGAAAAATAAATCGCCTTTATCTCATCCAATATCAATATATAAAAGAATAGTCACATTTTGGCAGTTTTTGCAATGTCTTAAAAACTGACTGTTCATAAGAATTTCAAGATTTCTTTTGCACTCAACAAAAATCAAATCTTTGAAATATATTATTGATTTCAATACAAAGATTAAGATTTTGAAGCTAAGAACTTTTCATTCATCCTTTTATTTCCCAATAAGGCTTTGGGGAAGTTATTTTGCCCATTTTTATGAATAATGTATTTTATGATGAAGAAGTAATTTTCCATAAAGAGATTTGGATTAATCAATATTTAGATACACCTAATAAACCAGCTACTAAAGGGTGGTAGACTTCACTAAATGAAAAGCACATTCGCCAACAGGCATATATCTTGATTTAAAGGTGGTGATACATTTGTCAATTTTATAATCCGAAATATTCAGATAATTTGTATTTCATCGCTACTGATCAGTAGCCCCAAAAAATAATACTTATTTTTTTGGCTGTTTTGTGAGGCAAACCCAAGCGCAGGCACACAGGTTAAATGACAAAGGTATTTTGGTGGGCAAAGGAAGATAACAAACGGCGTTCTGCACATGGGACGGGGAGGATAAAATAACCACCACGTTGATGACCATCGCTGTACTCAAGTCATGTTTTTTTTTTTATGACCCTTCGTCACAAAAAGTCTCAAAGGTCTATACAGACAATACACGACATTATCAAAATGAAATATAAGTAATAACATAATGTCTGGTTAAGAGCTTTTGAGGTCAACATTATTCTGAAGGTATTGAATATACAGTGAGACCTCGGTTATCGCGGTTAATGGGGACCAAAACCACCCGCGATAAGCGAAAATCCGCGAAGTAGCGGCGCACCTTCAAAAAGAAAATAAAAAAGATTTAAAAAAAAAAAAATATTATTATTTTTTTAGACCCGGTTAATGGGGACCAAAACCACCCGCTAAAAGTGAAAATCTGCGAAGTAGCGACGCCCCTTCAAAAAAAAAAAAATCTCATCTCATCTCAATATCTGCACCGCTTATTCTTATTAGGGTCGCAGGGGGGCTGGAGCCCATCCCAGCCATCTCCGGGCAGTGGGCAGGGGACACCCTGAACTGGTTGCCAGCCAATCGCAGCTGCAAATCACATTAGTTCTCGCAGCTAGCTGTGTTTTTCATCGACGCACGAGCCGAGTGATCCACCGCTAAGAGTCGTACAGCTGGGCGATTTTACGTCCGCCCGGGACGATCGGAGACAAACTCACGACAGGGTTTTTATTTGCGCCGCACCGCGGGTGCCGTTCAGTCGCTCCCGCGAGTGAGCCCCTAACCCGCGGCGCGGGTACTTTCGGGCGCGATACGCACGACACCGTCACAGTTACGGGGGTCCCGCGCACGTCCGCCGCCTTTCGCCCGCCGCATGCGGACGGCCGCCTGTCGTCGCGCCACGCTACTGGGGTCGTCAGACAAGCAGGCTCCCCCCAGTTGCGGGGGTAGCCCGATCACGCCCGCCGCCTTTTCTCGCGTCGCGCCATGTAACGCCGCGTCCGCCGAACTCGCTCTGTCGCGCGGCCCGGGAGTATATATATATATATATATATATATATATATATATATATATATATATATATATATATATGGGCTAGAGTCAAGAACACATTCACGAAACTCTATGCATAATTTTGTATATTACCAACAAAGCCTCAAAATCACACCTTAAACTAACAGGGAGCCAATGCACATCAGCCAAAATTGGGGTAATGTGATCAATCTTTCTTATCTTTGTTAAAAGCCTTGCTGCAGCATTTTGTACTGCCTGCAGGCTTTTGCTACAAGATTTTGGGAGACCGGAGAATAGTACATTAGTAATCAAGACAAGAGGTAACAAATGCATGAAATATAATCTCTGGATCAGACTGGGACAGCATAAAGCGGTTCTGTTAATATTCCTAACAAAAAGTACGGATTAGGATCAAAAGTGACAACTACATTTTTGACTGAGTCACTCTTGTTGATATTACTTTTGTCAAGGTTCAGCGCAGTGTTTGAGAACAGGACTTAACATTTCAGTCTTTTCAGGGTTAAGACGCAAGGATTTTAGTGACATCCATATTTTTAATATCAGGGAGGCAGGTGTCCAAATTTACACAAACATAAGATTTACACACCATTTTTTTATAAGTCAAAGCGACAGATAGACTTACATGGTAAACATCGAGGTTGGCATTCAGTTAATTCAATGATTACTCTGGAAGCAGTATACTTTGCTATAATTCTGCTCCGATCAATAGTTGTCAAGAGAAAACGTCTCCACATGAGGAAGATTGTGAAAAGATTGATTTATTTGTGTTATTTTTAATCTGACATTCTGTCCATCGGTGATGAAACAGCTTCAGCTTGTTTCTTTTTAATTCAAGTGACATGAATTAATAACACATCAGACGATTAAGTTCAACAGTATATTAAAGTATTGACGTTACAGCGCAACCTTAATCGACGCGGCAGATTTATCCTTAGTTGTTCCTCCCTCACCTTCCATCCTCGCCACTTTCTGCTCAGGGACTGATTTACAAATCAAACCGCGACGGTAAAAAGCGCAGTTATACACTGCAAAAAATCAATGCCCGAGTCCCTAACAGCGTAATGACGCTGCCGTGTAAGCGGGCGCTTGGCAGCGCCGAACAAATGCTGCTGACTGGTCGGCGAGTGTTCGTGCCGCACCAGGACCGATTGGGTCACGTCCAATTGGCGATGTCCCTCTGGGAGCGTGTAGGAATATATGCGGGTAATTATATTTCAGAGATTCCCTAAAGTCGAGCACCGAGGTGTGAATGATAAGGGTTGAATGGCTAATAAAAGCAAGGAGGGATGGAAGTGCTGCCTGGGGTGTCACTCAGGGGGTAAAGTGCTTGTCTTGGGATCAAGAGGTCGCAGGTTTGATTCCCGGCTACTCTGTTAAATGTCGAAGACACTGAATCCCTAATGCTCTTGATAAGCCGGTTGTTTCCTTGCGCTGCTATCGGTGTGTGAGTGTGTGTGTGTGTTAATGGGTAAGTGTGAAACACAATGTAAAGCGTTTTGGGAGGTCTTCATTGACTTGAAAAGCGCTATAGAAATGCAGAGCTCAGGAGGTAGAGCGCTCGTCTTGGGATCAAGAGATCGCAGTTCGAATCCAGGCTCCTCCGTGTTACATGTCGAAGTGTCCTTAGGTAAGACACTGAACCCCTAATACCCCCAATAAGCAGGTTAGCGCCTTACATGGCTGCACGGCCGCTTTTGGGAAATGTGAAGCACATTGTAAAGCGCTTTGGGAAGTCATTGACTTGAAAAGCGCTGTATACATGCAGATCATTTCATTTCATTACATTTCAATTGATAGCGGTAACAAATAAGTCTTTAAAACCAGCCGAATGACTCAATGAACTCCACAGTTCAGGACATATCCCGGCAAACAACGTGAAACAATACGCAATCCGAGACGCCCGTGGTTATAACCCAGATGAATATCCCTCCGATTGTCCTAATGAGGCCTTGTTTTTCTTCCTTGCTCTTTTAATGAGGGTTAGGCTGTGAGGCCGGTCAGCCCGCATCCTTCTTATAAGAAACCAGCTAGAAAAGCAGAGGTAGACAACAACCGCAGAGAACGGTTTCGCATTCCACTCGCTCGAAACACGATCCCCCCCTCCGACGCATCTGGAGGATTCTCTTTGATTTGGTCTTATATCAGCAATTATCTGCGAACCCGAGAAGCCGGAGTTAATTAACACGTCGGTGCACACAACGGTTACACAATACCGGTTAGGCGCAGTCGCCATCGTCCGCTTCATGCTCAGATTTCTTTACCCTTCTACGATAACAGACCCCGGCCAAAAGCAAAGAGCGGAAATCAATGGCGAGAGATTTAACATTAAACGGTCCCCGGTGACCCCAACGAGGAAACGCATACACGGAGATGAAATTACTGTGCTTCGTAGCGCAGGAACTGAGGTTCCTCTAGGTAGTTTGTTGGGGTCACTTGGAATTAAGTGGGCCAAGTGACTAATGAGCATGATAGAGTGTAAAATTATGGAGTATGATCAAATGGAGCAAGCGCAAGATGATGACTCATGATAATTAACGTTTTGCAGGAACTCTAGGCAATTTGTAAAAATAAATAAAAAGGCTTACTGGGTTATCACAGGTGAATGTTTAGCAAAGGTATTTAAGGTGAATCTAAGTTACTTTGAAAAATAAACGCAAATATACAACCTATATATAGTATTCCCTTGCCTCAAAACATCTCTGATTTTTTTTCTATCACCCATAATTCCGGACTACTGTACATACCCCCTTTTTTGCTATGTTTTAAACACTATAAGGGAAATAGGCGAGCAGCTGTTTTTCACAACGCATGCGCACTAAATACAAAACACCTCAGTGTTCACAGGAATCATTTATCACCCCCTTTGAGAGAAATTTTTCAATGTCTTTGCCAACATATTTGTATCATACATGACGGGAGCAAAACAGGAGGTTTAACAGTACAGTAGTAAATATTTACAACATACTCACGATATTTAACCTTTTTCACGCACAAACTAAGACCGCAATTTATACATCCAAAAGTTTCTGTCAAAAATGCTACACTTATCCTTCTGTATCACCGGCAATGTCAATGCAATTTGGTTAATTCTCCTGGCAAGCACCAATGACAACAACACAAAAAGACACGCCTGTGTTGCAATATGGCACCATGCTCCACAGTATCGCTAAAAACATAGGGCTCACACTTTACGGGAAACAGCCCTCATTTACACATTATTTTGGCGCAGTAGTAAATATGTGCCTGTTTTTTTTATCGCCATCTTGAATCGTAACATGATCCAAGAACACAAGACATAAACTCAGAGCAGAACTTAAAACGACTTCAGGTGTGCAGGGGCCTGGCGGTGTTGGCATTATGCAGCCTTAGATGTTCATGCCAACTACCGAGCGTGGTTGGTGCCAGGTGTGCACCAGGCCAGAAATGTAAGACGTTGAGGTAAATTACTTCATTTTTTTATGGTTGTTTAGGCCCGCGCCATAAAATCCAGTCTGGGTTGTACAATACAAAATTCAGTTTCTGTTAAGTGTAACACCTTACTTTTCTGAATAAAACATACAATGAAGGACAAGATACATATAAATTTAGCTCATGAGGAGATACAGTCAGTTAAGTGCCGGATTCTCATTCGACCATGACTTAAGCAGCTCATCTCTTCTCTTAAAACGAGTAAAAGAGTTGTTGTAGTTCACAAGGTGATAAGACTCTTTGAAGTAAGGATATACCACTCAACTGTAAGGGTCTCTGTAATCTTTAATCTATGTGGTTAATGAATTATAAAGTTACAATAATCCTATCAATTTTATTCTTAAATTTGAGAATGCAGCTTTTAATCTGGTGCTCTTTGTAGTTCGGAATGTATGGCAATAGGTTTCACAAATAAGTACGTATGCGGAAATATGGCATCACTCAACAGGCACCTTTAAGTGTAAACCTGTCACAAGCCAGATATGGAGACAGGACCCAAGAGCATTCCTTTTACTCAGTTTTATTGAGAAAGAAAGCATTGTTTCCTTCCACGAGCTGATGACCGTCGGACACGGGTAGCTAATGGCAGGAACGCGGAAGTGGCACTTCCATGTCGAGCGAGGATAGTCGTGGGCAGCAGGAAAGCTGGTCGATAGCCGGGACAGTGGAGCAAGGGCGGTAACGAGTCCAGAAAAAAAGTCGGCAACAAGTATAAGGCAGGAAACAGGGCAAAACAGGTGGATGGCCGGGACGGAAGAGCAGGGCAGAAACGGGTCCAGAAACAGGTCGGCAACAGGTAACAGGCAGGAGAAAACAGGGCAGGAGAATGTTGGAGGGTACGGAGCTTGCCTAGCAAAAGCGTAGGTTCGCAGGACGGTCTGACAGCTTCCTCTTGGAAGCCGGGGGTTTAAAAGGAGTCAATGAACCAATCAGCGCTCAGGGCTGTTGGCACCAACAGGGCATTCGCAGGTGCCCCGAATCAGCAATCATGACAAAATCAATCAAAGAACTGAAGTTCATTCTTTTTCCCTATTTATCTTGCCCTTTTTCCATTTGCTATTATATTTCTCCTTTTGTTTCTTTTTACCCCTTTTCAAATTCTTTGATGTACAACAACTTATTTTTAGAGTAACGGAAATAGTTACTTTCCCTGGTAACTAGTACTTTTACTACAGTTACTACCAGTTAGCCAAAGATGTGACTTCAAAGTTCTCTTAGTATTGTACAAAATCATACATGGACTTGCTCCCTCTTATCTTTCAGATCTGATCTGCCACTATGTCCCGGTCCGAAGCCTACGATCTGAGAGTGCTGGTCTTCTGATGATCCCGAGAGCAAAGAAGTCTTCTGCTGGTTCGAGAGCGTTCTCCATCCGGGCACCGGTGCTGTGGAATGCTCTTCCCCCTGAGATTCGATCTGCAACCTCAGTGGAAATGTTTAAATCTAAACTTAAAACTCACTTCTACTCCATTGCATACGAATAACCTACTCCTCTTGTCGGTTGAAAATAGTTTGTGTTATATAGTGTAACAATCTGTGAAGCCCTTTGAGACTCTTCGTGATTTAGGGCTATACAAATAAAAATGACTTGACCTGACTTGACTACTAACTTTGTTACATTTTGAAAAAAGTAGTAACTATAACTATTTACTTTTTTTTTTAGTAAATTGCCTAAAACTGTTTTTAGATCGCGGCACGGCTGCGCAGTGGTTAGCGTGTGTGCGGCACAGTTCTGAGGTCATGAGATCGAATCTCCTGTGTGGAGTTTGCATGTTCTCCCCGTGCATGCGTGGGTTTCCCACGTGCAATCCGGTTTCCTCCTACATTCCCCCCAAAAAACCATGCATGTCAGGTTAATTGGCCGGTCCAAATTGTCCCTAGGTGTGAATGAGCGAGTGAGTTGCGAGTGAGTTGGTTGGCTGGCAACCAGTTCAGGGTGTCCCCTGCCCACTGCCCGGAGATGGCTGGGATGGGCTCCAGCACCCCTACGACCCTAATGAGGATAAGCGGTGCAGATAATGGATGGATGGATGTTTTTAGATCTCCTAGAAAGTCAAGATCGCACAGAGAGGAGAAAATGGATACCCTCAACCACCCTATGACTTGGGGTGGTGAATGTGTGAGATTGTATTACGATTGAGATTAAGAGTCCAAGAGAGGTGAGATTGGAAGTTTGTTTCTGAGAAGAAGGGTGGGTTGAGTGAAATTAAGTTAAAAATGATTGGTGAGGTGTGTTTTGGCAATGTGGTAGGTTTGAGTACAGGGAGAGCTAGAGAAGGTGTGACTTTGTTGATGAGTGAGAGAGTGAAAAAGAAAGTACTGGAATAGAAGGAGGGGTCCTTGAGATTGATGTGGGGTAAGGTGAAGTGGGAAATCGAGATGTGGGTGTTTCTGAGTGTGTATGGTTCAGTTGCTGAGAGACGTGAGGAAAAAAGAAAAGAATTGTGCAATTATTTGTCAAAGTGTGTTGCATCATTTGGAGTGAATTGTCATGTGGTCTTTTTGGGAGATTTGAAAGCCAGAGTTGGTAATATGAAAATATGATGGAAAGGGTGATCAGAAGATTTGGTGTCCCGGGAGAGAATGAGAGTTGCAAGAGACTGATTGAAATGTGTCTGTGAGAAAGGGTAATGAATGGTGGAATGAGAATGTGAGAGCAGCAGCCGTGGAAAAGAGAGAGGCAATTCAGGAATGGTTGCTGCGTGATTATCAGGACGTATATGATATGTATGTAACGGGTGTAATAATAACTTTTATTTTAATGAAATTCCTGCTAAAATATGTGTATAGTTTTTGGTAAATGTCCTGCAATGCTGAGTCCAACAGGGCCATCTGCTGGTATGGGGTGGGGTTTGGTTTTGGCTTCTAACATGTGACCAGGAGGCGGGGTTCGTTGTTAGTTTAACCAGAGTACTACAAAGGTAAGACATATCTTTTGGTGCTCCACAAAATAAGTTAATTTTAAACATTATAACCCCAGCTGACAAATCTCTCACCATGCATAGTAATGTGATTGATATTGTCAAGCTGTTTAGGTTTATTCTCGTGTTGTTTCTGTTTTACTAAATATTAATTCCCCTTGTAGAGATCAAAGAGATCAGACCCAGCAGAAAAAGCTAATGTTGTGACTCATCCATTTGCAGAAACTGTAATAATAAAAACCTCATCATCCAGTCCAGCGTGAATGTGGATCTTTGGTGGGACACGTACACCGCGGTTACATTGGTGCCGTGACCCGTGACTTCATTCAAACTCTCCGAACCGAGGACTGTCCTACCTGCCACATCGTTTCATGAAGTCATCAGCTCACAGTATTTAAAATTGCTATACAGTGACGTGTTACTCAGGCTACTGATTTATTTTGGGATTTTGACTCATTTACATATTCGAAACATGTTTAATCAGAGCACGAGTGACATTTCTGAGGGTGTAGCTGATCAGATGAAAAATATTATTCAGGACAGAGGACATAAATTGGCTGATAGCATATTCTCAAATATTCAGTCACATAATATAGTAAAACCTAACGCTGCTGCCACACAAGATGTAGCAAACAGATTGAGTCAGGTGGTTACGCAGAGAAAGGTTAAGGAACCGCCGTCATTTTTTGGGGATGGCTCAGAATCAATAACAATACATGAGTGGGAAGATCTAATGAGGACATTTATTAAAAGGAGTAATGTGAGACTTGAAGAGCAAGCAGAGGAAATCCTTATACATTTGAGAGGAAAAGCTAAAGATGTAGTTAGGTTTGGCGTTAGAAACAGTAATATAGACGTCTATACCCGCCCTGACATGATTTATAGTCTTCTCAGGAAATACTTTAGCTGTACCAAGTACTCTGCTGTCCCTTTAGCTGACTTTTATTCAACTTTGCCCAAAGACCAGGCAGACTCCCCTGATACTGACTGTTTAGACTTGACTGTCCCAGACCTTCAAGCTCAGGTTAATTGTGCTCAACCTGACCGTTATGGTCTTAGGGTCCGCCAGTCCATCAGGCCTCCTAGTCGTCTAATTTGTCAGATGAATGACCAGTTGGTAGGTGACAATCCTCTGTCTGCAATATCTGCTAGTTCCTAATTTAAGTTCAGTAGAGATACACTTTCAGTTTAAGTAACAAAGCTTGAGTAAGAAACAAGAATTGTGCCTATGTGAGCACTTACAACTACAGGAACAATGTTTGATATTTCAGAGATGTAACAGGCATCTTTGAGTCTGTGCTTAGTTAGGAGTTTGATCGCCTCCTTTCTTTTCACACTCCTTTTTTGGGAGAGTTTTAGAACTGACATGCACTTCAGTTTGTTCCTTGTGATAGTACCAGTTTTCGTGTCTTTTTCATCAGTATTTGCCGTTTTGGCTGTGATTTTTTTTCTGTTTAGTGTAGCACTCCCATATTTAGCAGAATTTCAGGGGGGTGTATGTAACGGGTGTAATAATAACTTTTATTTTAATGAAATTCCTGCTAAAATATGTGTATAGTTTTTGGTAAATGTCCTGCAATGCTGAGTCCAACAGTGCCATCTGCTGGTATGGGGTGGGGTTTAGTTTTGGCTTCTAACATGTGACCAGGAGGCGGGGTTCGTTGTTAGTTTAACCAGAGTACTACAAAGGTAAGACATATCTTTTGGTGCTCCACAAAATAAGTTAATTTTAAACATTATAACCCCAGCTGACAAATCTCTCACCATGCATAGTAATGTGATTGATATTGTCAAGCTGTTTAGGTTTATTCTCGTGTTGTTTCTGTTTTACTAAATATTAATTCCCCTTGTAGAGATCAAAGAGATCAGACCCAGCAGAAAAAGCTAATGTTGTGACTCATCCATTTGCAGAAACTGTAATAATAAAAACCTCATCATCCAGTCCAGCGTGAATGTGGATCTTTGGTGGGACACGTACACCGCGGTTACATGTATAGAATAAAAATAAGTTGTGTAAAGCGAATGGTAGGAGATGCAAAAAAGCCAGCAATTGATAAATGGGAGAGGGAGTTGACTGAGAGTTCCTAGGAGAAAAAAGGGATGTTTTGGAAGGAAGTGAAGAGGATAAAAAAGGGGTAAGACAGGTAGGGAGAAGGGAGTAAAAGATCAGAATGGCAGGCTGTTGGTAGAAGGGCAAGCGGTGTGTAAAAATTGGTTGAAGATTTTAATGAGCTGTTAAATGTGACTGATGAGAGGGAGGCATGTGTTGTGCCTGTTGGTGTTGGACGAAAACCTTTGTTTGGCAAATTGAATGAGAGGGAAATTGTGAGGGAAGCGGTGGAAGCAGCAGTGGGGTTGATGAATGAAGGGAAGGCTGCTGGGTTGGATGGACACATGGTAGGACATATCAGGAGAAGTTGTGAATCTGGAATAGTGTGGCTTGTGCGGTTGTTGAATACATATTTCATGCTTGGAGTGGTACCAGAGGAATGGCATAGTGCATAAGTGGTTCCCTTGAACAAAGTGAAAAGAGACAAGGTGGTGTGTAGTAATTCCAGAGGTATAAGTCTGTTGAGTGTGGTGAAAAAGCTTTATGGCAGGATTTTGATTGGACGAATAACGGATAAGACAGAAGGAATACTTGGGGCTGACCAGTGTCGGTTTATAAGAGGAAGGGGAAGGACGGATCAGATTTTTGTAGTGAGGCAGTTGTGTGAAAAGTTTACAGCGAAAGAAAGAGCGGTGTATTGGGCATTTGTGAATTTAGAGAAAAATTACGGCAGGAATTATCGGAAGAAGTTGTGGTGAGTGTTGAGAATAAACGGGGTTGGTAGCAGGTTATTGCGTGCTGTGGAAAACTGTATGAGGATAATAGAGCTTGTGTGAGAGTAGGGAGTGAAGTGAGCTAGTTGTTTCCGGTAAGAGTGGCTTTGAAGCAAGGGTGTGTCATGTCAACTTGGCTTTTCAATTTTTACATGAATGTGGTGGTGTGTGAGGTGCGTGTAAGAGCAGAGGGAGCAGGTGTATTGTGTGAGGGTGGGTTGGATGTAAGTCAGCTGTTTTTTGCAAATGACACTGCTTTCGTGGCTGACTCTGCAGCAGGAGTGCTTTGGGTGAAAGCTTTAGGTGAATGCAGACACAAGTTAGGTAATGAGGTGTTTTGAGGGGGTGGTGACGTGGGTGGATTAGAGATTTTCTTGAATGGTGTAAAGTTGCAGGAGGTACATGGTTTTGGTTCTTATGTGGCAGCAGGCGGTGGTTTGAAGATGGGTGGGTGAAGAGTGCAAGGCAATGGGTTTGCTGAACCAATTGTTCAAATTTAGAGATCTGCAAATGTATGCCAAGCAGTGTTCCGTCTAAGCTGCGCGCGTGCGCAATTGCGCACTGCTTGCATATTCTAGCCAGTGCACAAAAATGAGGGCTCAAAATTACTAATTAAAAAGCGACTTAAGTCAAAGTTACAGTGCATGAAGGTAAAAATACATGGGTTCCCCTGACGTTGTGTCCTAAATGCGGTATTTTGAAGTTGAGTTGAAGTAGAACGAAGTTGAGTAAAGTTAATAGAGTTTGTTGAGAAGCGGCTTCTTCGGCTCGGCTCACTAAGAGGAACTTGCTCTTTCGGGTCCTAAAGGGCTCTTCAGGTTGTTTCTGCTTCTTTAATCCCAACATAACCAAATATTATGTAAAATTATGCACAAAATGAATTAAAGGAAGGGGGGAATAGAACAAAAAAGAAAAAATTACCAAAATGAGAAAGTAGTGAAAAGCTGAGAAAAAAAAGAACAAAAGGAAGAGAAAAAAAAGAAGGAAACATTTAGAAAAAAGCCATAAAAAAAGAAAAGAAAGAAATGTAGGAAAAAAGTTAATAGAGAACAAAAATAAAAAAAGTAACAGCTCTGAAAAAATAAACACAATGAGAAATTTAATAAAAGTAGAAAAAAATCACACACAAAAAAAGAAAAAGTTTGTGTTGCATTCAAATAATTTCCAGTTTTATCAAGTGAATCTTGTTGCCAACATTGTACTTCCACAAAAAATGTGATTAAGTACAGTTCTGTATCTTACAACCGACTAAATATGCCGCCCAAAATGTTAATATTATGCGACAAAATACATCAGGAAGAAAAAAAGAAAGAAATGAAAAAAATATGGATATCTTGTAAAAGAATTGTAAGAACAAACGACGTTTGTAGGCCGTACAACCTTTGCAATGGTACATGAGTCAATTCATTCAAAAGAGAAAAATAATTTTGCATTGCCGGAAACTCAGCAAAATGGCCTTGTGAGACAAGCATGGAGACCGTTTATCAATCAGTTTAGGTGATCCAATCATCCAATAGGGAACAAAAAGTTGCCTTGTGGGTGGTACTGTGTGTCCTTGGGTCTGTAGCTGGAATGGAGGGTGTGGGGGCTCTGAAGCCAGGGATTCTCCCTACAAACATGTGGCATACATTTTCACTAAGAAAACAAAGACTTTGTTGAAGAAACAATACCTTCTTTAGCAATGATGTGTCACTCATGATAGAGTTTACAGATTTTTAAGATAAAATAAAACAATATAAGTAATACTTCATCGCTGTCAACAGGGGCAGAGCCCCCTACAAAATGTGACAATCTGCTCTTTCATTAAGCCCCCAAGACGCCTTTACTGACTGAGAGTATACAGCTGAAACGAAATAACAATTATAGATCTACAAATAAAAAAGAGAAATCATAAGTGCAGTTGAATTAATGGTCTTTCTTGCCTTCATACAAAAGTGCAACTTCATCTAGTGTAAGTAAGCGATTTCAAGAGCAGCTGGCTATCTTAGCATTGGGTATCCTCATATTAAGCCAAGTCTAAGTTTAAACACAACCGTCCCAAATATAGAGGTGTCCCACAAGTTGTAGCTCCAGGTCATCCATTTCATGGGTAATGATATGATACAGGCAGGGGTGGCTTGTGAGAGTTGTTAGATAGATAGATAGATAGATAGATAGATAGATAGATAGATAGATAGATAGATAGATAGATAGATAGATAGATAGATAGATAGATAGATAGATAGATAGATAGATAGACAGATAGATACTTTATTCATCCCCGTAGGGAAATTCACACTTCCAGCAGTCTACCCCAATGTTTATTAACAGATGAACATGATGCCCTAGGGGTGCTTGTAGCGGAATGGATGACGTCACGCCAGTCCAAAAGTTCGACATCCCTGCGGCAGATGGAAAACTTTTCTTTGTGAAAATCCAGGGATACACCACCTCGTGTTAGCAAGTCCGCCTCCTCTCCGATTCCCCCCGGCTTTCGTGTCTCTGTTTAGCGGCGTTGAAGCCGGATTGCTCCGGGTAGCTCCGGGTGGCTACACGTTAGCGTTCGGAATGCTAAACGTGAGCCACGTTTCCGCAAAACACAGCAACTGAGCTCTCTGTGCGCTTCGATGTTTTCCACCAGCACTCGATGATCTTATTTGGTTGTGAGTTCGCATTTACCATGCTTATGGATGGTACCGAAGACTTATAACGCCGCTAGCCGCTTCGCTAGCTCCGGCTTTTCCTCCACCATAGGCCCCTTCATTACGCCGGCACGAGAAATCTTCAGGGCAAGGAGTTGGAATTCGTTGAATAAACGCATTTCTTGTGCGTTAAAACCCATGTCCATAGGATAGAAGTAATCCATAGTGTAGTTGTCAAAACGGAAAGAAAAAAAAAACACCGAAGATAGGAGCAGACAATAAAACAATAGGGCAGCTGCTGGAAAAGGCAGCCGCTCGTGGCAGCGCCGCTTTGATTTGTTATGTAACCTAGCTGCACCGGGCCGGTCTTGCTGCCCCACTTTTGCCTTCTCTCCCTGGTGATCACTATTTCTTTGCGCTCGTATGACTTTCCTCAAAGTTAATTTTGAATTTATTCTCTGGGTAACCATCCCCTAAAATACTAGCTGTAGCCGTGTTCCACAGTTTTTTTTTTTTTTGGGGGTAGACACATTGACCTGTGCGCAAACAGTCAACCTACTGCCGTGATACCAATAGCTGTGTCCTGTTTGCTGCAGAACACATTGCACGATACCTTGATATCAATGACAATAAAAAGAAATCAAGTTAAAATCCGAAAAGTAATAAAACCGTAAATAGTTAACCACCCTACAGCGTCGGATTAACTGGGTAGAAAATAATGTTTTCCCCTTCGTCATTGAATTCCAAGGCTCTCTCATTGATGATATTCCCATGAGTGGCGATGGCGTTAGTTATTTCAGTGATAACAACAACACGGATGTTTCCCCCTCCCCCTATCATAATCCAGAAGATTTCTGAGCAGTGAGCGAAATGGAGCGCCGACTAAGCCTTAGAGCAGAGTGAATCCTGCAAAAGGGATGTTACATCCAACAAATCCTGATGTCTCCTTTTTAAGTAGGGGAAATAAAACGGGTGAAGTGAAGAGAGGAGGGATAGCCCCTCAGGCATTGCTCTACCGTCTTCTTATCAACAGCGGCAGCCTGTGGCTGAAGGGCAGCAAACAAATAAGAAGCGCTTGCTTCTTTTTTTGCTTTTAAGACAACGACGAGCGGCGCAGATGACAAACGGCGCTCGCCCTTCTGACGCTTTAATCACCCCCGAGTGCTTTTGCCAAGTGCCTGCGATATACCAACTGTGGTCCGTGTTGTATACTATTAAAATCTCCGTCAGAAATGGGAAAAAAACTGTAGTTTTCTGTCAGTGGTACACTGGAGAAGACTTGTACTTCTGAACTGGTAAACTCAGTAGCGGACCATACATTTCACACCTAGGCTTTCAGTATTGCTACGTCTGAATCAATCCAATGCTCAATAACTATTTCATGGCTATGAAACGTTTACGGTAGCTACAGCAGCGATACATATAAAAACGCATCAATAGTAACCTCATAAAATTGCAATATTATGTAGGAACATAGACTTATTAAGCATTTCACTCACCCAAAAATCTTTTAATATGTGCTGAAAAAATATTTCCCTTTCTTTCTTCACAAAGATTTTGATTACTCTTTTGTACAGGTTATGCGTGCGTTTCAGTTCCATCAAGAAGTTGTTTTTATCCAAGCTAACTCTGAAAGTTAAGCCTGTCCTGTCTGGTTCTGGCGTAAGTCTTATTTGGTTTAGGGCTGAAAATATCCGTTCGTCATAGGCCGTGGACACAAGGATATATCTACTTACCTTTTGATTGTGATACTTCCGATCCCGCTCAAGCCAATCTTTGTTTGTATTACTTCTGAGGATTTCATTGGCTATCTAGAAGGCCCTGGCTTAATAACTCAAAATCTGATTAGCTAAACCTACTTTATCTACACTTATTATATGCATCAAAACTGATTGTGAAAGCCTCCAGGTTGATTTCTGACCCTAGCAACAAGTGATTCCTGAAATGCAATTGGTTAAATGCTCAATCATGTAAAACACACATCTAGAAGCAGCATAACTCTACACTGTAGTCACTCCAAACGGACTGCTAGCATTAGCGGTTTGCCTTGTAAACGCTAGCCAATACAGCCAATATTTGAGGACACTAGTGTTAGCTATTAGGATTGCTGACTTAATGAGCTAGCATTAGCCTTGCTTGGTAAATGAAAGGGTCCTTAATGCGTGCAAATGAAGATAAATCTACAGAGTGCATTTGTTGAAAAATTGTTGACAGTCTAAACATGGAACGCAGTTCGTCAGCCATTATCAAGTTAAATACCATTTGGTAACTGTGGCATAGTATGACAAAAGCATCTTAACCATGACCACAAAACAGCACTGGGCACATTTAATACAGTTTACGTCATGCAATAATTTGTTGTTTTTAAAAAAGAAAAAGCTATTCAGGGTTAATATAGTTCATTAAAAAATCTGAATTGTTTTGTATGTTTTTTGAATTTTTTTTTGGTGCCAATTTTGTCCATAAAAGTACGTAGGGAAAAGAGTAAAATACAAAAAAAACAAAACTAATTTTGTTTATGATTTTTCCGTCATCATCATAAATGACAATGCAACTGTTTAGCATTTAGAAAAGTCTTTAAAAGGGATAAAACAAGGGTACAATACCTGACACCATTAAAATTTTTGAAACTCAATGACCACATGACGATTATCCTGAGGCAAAAAAATCCAACAGGGAAGCAGTGTTTGACAACAGTTAAGTTTAAAGTTTAGTAGACACTCAAAAATAAGGAGAGAAGGCGTCAATGGTTTTTGTACTTGCCAAGAGGACAGGGAGAAAAGTCCAACCTGTTCTAAAGGCACTAACCTGAGCCCTGTTTTATTACTTATTCTAGGTAACAAAAGCAGATCTGCCCTAAAGAGTGCGGGTATCAAGGAACAGAAACATTAATGGCATATAGTGACAATAAGGTGATAGTCGAAACCACAAACAACTGTGCTCAATAATGGTCAAAATAACAAACTGGCATCCTATGAAATCTCTTTTGTCTTACATTAAAAACAGAATGAACTCAAGAGCTTTACTAGTTTTTGAACCACATACTTAAAAGTCGAGCAGTTCAAGCTAGCCAATGCCTCTCAGACTATGACAAATCACAGAAGAGACTCTGCCCTGATTTTGTGCAGGAATTGAGCAACGTTACCAATTGTCGTAACCGACGTTTTTCTCTGCCTTGTCCATTGTGTTGGAGGAGATTATGGCTCTGCAAGTATCCGCTTGAGAGTCCAACGGATAGCTTTCACTTTCTTCGCTCTTGCTCTCTCAGCCACTTCATTTCCCCTGAGATACAAGTCCAAACTGATCCTGCTGATCTCAGTCTGAGCCACTTGCTATCCCTTACACATAGCTCGGAACTTTTCACTTTGTAATACTTGCCTTTTGGCTTCCGTTCTCACAAGACGGACGTCAACAAAGGCCTGAGTCGGTGGAATGGCCTTTAGATGAGTGTCAGTAATGTCCAACTTGTTTCCGGAATCCATTTGAAAATTTATGGAGAAGTACACTGACTTTCCGGTCCTTGTTTATTCTGTTTCAGATCAGTTGATAAATGGTTGTCTGTAGCCCCCACCGAAAATGTGTCAGATTTATTCAGACTGTTAGAATTTCTTTAACACATCCTAAAAAAAAGAGACATTTTGTCAAAATAATGTTGTCAGTTCAAAGCAAAGTTTTATACTGGCAACTCTAAAAAAATAATTATAGTTTTGTCTAAAAAAATTATTAAAATGATAACACACAACACCTACTATTTTCATAACAACTTCAGAATTTTCATCCATATTGTCAAACAAAAAAAAGCAAACAAAAACAAGTCATTTATTTGAAATACAAAACAAAATATTAGCCTGTTTACTTCAAAACTATTTCACTTTTTTTTAAAAACACTTTTGTTCCACAAAAATATTCATTTTGTTTAAAATAATTAAAACAGGGGTTTATTTAGTTTGTTCATCGCAACCATAAAAATCATTTTGCACACAAAAATCACAATTTTGTACAAAAATCACATAAAAATGGGTTATTCTTATATGAAAATGAATACAACTATAGAATAACTCTAGTATGTTTATAATGACCAACAACTTTATAGCATATCGTGAAAATAAAACAAAAATACAGATTTCACATTAAAAAACTTCTATTCAGCTGAAAATCATTTTAAAATAAATGTGCCCTTTCCAAAAAGCATATTTGGTTTTAAACATTCAAAATTGTGTATTTTCCTGTGTATAATAGACTTATACAAAACCACCCCAATCCTAAACATCGATCAAATTGTGTTTAAAATGCCCCAAATACTGGGTATGTCAGGACCAGAATGGAAACAGGACCCACACGTGTAATGTTTCTCACAAGTTTTATTAGAAGAAAGGGAGGGGATTGCGCCCACGATCTGGCGATTGCTGGACGCAGAAAGCAGGTCGCTCTGAAAGCGGAAGTGGGACTTTCGTGGCGAGCGATGGCGGAAAAAAACGGGTCAGTAGCCGGGATAGAGAAGCAAAAACGTGGTCGGGATCAGAAACAAGTCGAAAGCCAGGAGAGGAGAGTAGACGTGGTCGAGATAAAAAAACGGGTCGTTATCCGGGACAGGGTAATTTTTTTTATGGCAGAAAAGTTAACTTTTTTTATAAAAACCAAAATAAATTGGAACATTCTGTAAAAGTAAAATGATATTGTTTTATTGAAATGAACAACACATTTTGTTTTACACAAAATACAGTAATTCCACAAAAATTGTGTCGAAAAAAACAACTATAAAATCAGCTAATACTTCTTTCAAAATAACCACTGAAGGATTTGCAGTGAATGATTATGTGAGCAATTTGGAAAGCGTATGTTCCTTAATACCTGACAACCTGAAATATACGGTAATTAACTTGCTTCCATCTGTCTTCTTTAGCACAAATATCGATTTCAGCAGGTTAGCAGCCTGTCCAAAGTTAGTCCTGGTGGATCTTTGTGCTTCATAAGCATGCAAAATATGTCTAGGGACATTCATATATTCATATTTACATCTGGAATTTCATCAATTACTGTCAATACATGCCCCATCAAATTTTCTTTAAAGCATGTTTCTATTACATTTAAAAATATTAGAAGTAGTTGCAATTTTTAATAACATTTCTAGTAATTATCACGTCTATGTTTTTGAATTATAAGAGTGAAAATATAGAACTGGTCAGACCTAGTCTAAATGTTGGTGCAGTGAGTTTGCTCGATTTAATCAAGGTACATGCACATTAGGAAGGGAACAATTATGTTTTTTTTTTCAGATGAATGTTCTACATTTAATAGAGAGAGGAGCTCCTTCAAGTGGAGATGAAGTGGTCAAACATATTATCACTTTAAAAGAAACAAAACAAAAAAGTCAGGTCATCTTATAAAGTATTTGTTGAGTCAGTTAACAGCATTTGTATAGTATAAGGAGATTTGCCAATTTTTTAATATAATAATAAGTCAAATCATGTCAAGTCATGTTTATTTGTATAGCCCTTAATCCCAAGGAGTCTCAAAGGGCTGCACAGACCACAGATTAGTGCAATCTACAGACTATTATTACACCATCCACTGATCTAAAACCTACAGGAGGGCAAAGAAAAACTCAAAAACCTCAACATGAGGAAAATGAAGAAACCTTGAGATGGGAGCGCACTTGAGGCAACCCCCCTTCCAGGCAGCAATGGATGTTGTACTAAGAATTTATACACATATATCGTCAACAGGAAAAATAGGTCATTCATAAACTATCGAATAGAAGTGAGTTTCAAGCCTAGATTTAAACAGTTCCCCTGAGCGTGCAGATCGAATCTCAGGGGACAGAGTATTCCACAACATCGGGCCGGAATGGAGAACGCTCTCGAACCTGCGGTTCTCTTCTTGTTTCTTGGGATCATTAGTAGACCAACATTTTGAGATCGAAGGCTCCAGGCCGGAACATAGGGGGAAATTAAATCTGAAAGATATGAGGGAGCAAGTCCATGCATGATTTTGTATCACACCAACATAACCTTAAAATCACATGTTAAGCTAACAGGGAGCCAATGCAGGTTAGCTAAAATCTGGGTAATGTGATCAAGCCTTCTTGTCTTAGTTAAAAGCCTCGCTGCAGCGTTTTTGTACCAGTTGCAGGCTTTTGATTTTGGACTTCAGGAGACCAAAGAGTAGTGCATTACAGTAATTAAGTCGGGGGGTAACAAATGCATGAATTATATCGGACTGGGAAGGGCAAATTTTAGCAATGTTGCAAAGATGGAAAAACACGGTTCTAGTAATATTCTTAATATGTGATTGGAAGGACAGAGTGGGGTCAAATATGACACCTACATTTTTGATTAAATCACTTTGGGTGATATCACATTTGTCAATGTTTAGAGCAGTTCTTGAGAATAAGTCACGACATTTAGTTGGACTAATAACTACCATTTTGGTCTTTTCATAGTTAAGGCGGAAGAAGTTGAGTAACATCTATTCTTTTATCTCAGTGAGGCAGGCCTCCAAATTTCCACAGTTTAGTGAGGCAAATTCCTCCATTGGAAGATATATTTGAGTGTCATCTGCATAGCAATGGAAACTGATATTATACTTGCGAATAATATCACCTAATGGAAGCATGTACATGCTGAAAAGAGGGGGGCCAAGTACTGAACCCTGCGGAACACCACAGGTAACACTAAAGGGCTCAAATGTAATTTCACCGTATTTAACACAGTGCATCATATTTTAGAGATAGGATCTGAACCATAAGAGGACGGTTCCTGAGAGACCAATCAATTTTTCCAACCGGTCTAATAAAATATTATGGTCCACAGTGTCAAAGGCAGCACTAAGGTCCAGCAGCAGCAAGAGTGATGAAGTGCCGGAGTCTATTGCCAGTAGAAGATCATTGGTTACCTTAATGAAGGCTGTCTCAGTAGAGTGATTAGCCATGAATCCTGATTGCATGGATTCAAAAAGATTGTTCTTGGATATAAAATCATTCAGCTTCTGTGCCACAACTTTTTCAAGTACTTTAGAAAGAAACCGTAGGTATGACACAGGTCTATAACTACTCAAGCTTTCTGGATCAAGGTTGGGTCATTTCAGTGTCAAGTTAACTCAAGTCATGTTTATTTGTATAGCCCTTAATCACAAAGGGTCTCAAATTGTTGCACAGATCAAAGACTATTGCAAGCTACAGATTATTATGACACCATCCCCTCATCTAAAACCTACATGAGGGCAAATAATTCACATATTATCAACATACAATATAGGTTATTCATATGCTATAGAGTAGAAGTGTATTTTAAGTGTAGGTTAAATAACAGGGGACTTAAAAGCCACTGGAACTACACCTAAGGAGAGTGATATGTTTATAATATTTAGAACTGAAGGTCTAAGGACCCCAAAAAGACCTTTAATCAGCGAACCCGGAAGCGGGTCGAACAGGCAAGTAATCAGTTTGGCCGTATTCACCACCTTTTTAAGATTATCAAGTGACAGATCACTAAATCGGGAAAAATCCCTGGACAGCCATCATGTCGCGCATTTATAATAATAATAATGATAATAATTGCAATGATAAAAATAATAATCATCATACTAGGCAGCACAGCGGATTAGTAGTTAGCGCACAGCCCCATGGTGCAGAGGTTCAGGGTTCAAGTCCAGCTTGTATGGAGTTTGCATGTTCTCCCCGTGCTTGCATGGGTTTCATCCGGGCACTATGGTTTCCTCCCACATTACAAAAACGTGCATGTCAGGTTTATCGGCTGGTCTAAATTGTCCCTAGGTGTGAATAAGCGAGTGAGTTGTCTGTCTCTCTGTCTGCTGCGTCTGGCTGGCAACCAGTTCAGGGTGTCCCCTGTCCACTGTCCGAAGATAGCTGGGATGGGCTCCAGCACCCCCGTGACCCTCCTGAGGATAAGCGGTGCAGATCATGGATGGATGGATGGATGTTGACATTCATTGATACCCAAAACCCTTTAGGGCGGATCTATGTTTGTAACCTAATTAAAAAGAAAGACCTCAGGGTAGAAAATCAAAATGAAATTGTACAGCAAAAAAAAACCCCAAAAAATGATTTTGTTTTAGCTAATTTAAAACAGTGGGTCAAATTGTGTGTTTGTTAAGAAAATTTATCTGTTTTAAACCCACCAAAATTATGTTTTTATTGTTTTATTTTTGCATTGAACTAAAGAAACCTCAAAATGTTTTTGATGTTGCAACTTTTATCAACAACTCCTGCTGAGATGATATCTAGATATTAATTGTACTGAGTGGTAGTGTTTTGTGCACCAGTGTTTAATGGTGCAATCTCCTGCCAAGTTTCTATCTATGCCGGCCGGCTGCAAAAATGGTTGCACACACCGCTAGCCATGTTCCCTGTAATTTTCCACGGGTCTGAGCGTTCACACAAAGTCGGTGAGCAACGCTTGAAACAACAGTGAGCAACAGCAATCCCAAGTGTGGCAACTAAGTCATTATCAAACATGTCCAAAACTTGACACATCACGTTGCATTTTGCTGAGTTACCGGCAATGCAAAATTATTTTTCACTTTTGAATGAATTGACTAATGCACTATTGCAAAGGTTGTACGGCCTACAAACGTCATTTGTTTTTACAATTCTTTCACAAGATTTTCATCTCTTTTTTTTCCTGGTATCTTTTGTCGCACGATACTAACATTTTTGGGTGGCTTATTTAGTCGGTTGCACGATACAGAACTGTATTTAATTACATTTTTTAAGTGGAAGTTCAATGTTGGCAACAAGATTGTCTCGATATAATTGGAAATTATTTAAATGCAACACAAATTTTTTCTTCTTTTTCCCTGTTTTTTTCTACTTTTTAAAATTCCTTTTAAAAAAGAATCTTATTGTGTTTATTTTTCCTACCTGTTACTTTTTTTCTTTTTGTTCTCTATTAACTTTTTTTACTTTGTTTCTTTCTTTTTTTTTCTGGCTTTTATCTGAATTTGTCCTTCTTTTTTTCTCTTCCTTTTGTTTCTTTTTTTCTCAGTTTTTTACTACTTTTTCATTTTGGTATTTTTTTTTGTTCTATTCCCCCTTCCTTTAAGTCATTTTGTGCATAATTTTACATAATAATTGGTCATATAGGGATGAAAGAAGCAAAAACAACCCGAAGAGCCGTTTAGGACCCGAAAGAGCCGGTTCTTTTTAGTGAGCCTAGCCGAAGGGGCCGGTACTCGAAAAGCTCTCCTGACTTTACTCAACTTCGTTCTACTTCGACCTTGACTTCCAAATACAGCATTTAGAACACAACGTCAGGGGAACGCGTGTATTTCTACCTTCATGCACTGTAACTTTCACTTAATTCGCTTTTTGATTAGCAATTTTGAGCCCTGATTTTTGTGAGCTGGCTAGATTTTTTTGTGCACAGAAAAGCTCTGGGTAGTGCGCAATTGCGCACACACACAGCTTAGAGGGAACATTGCGCTGGATAGATTTTCTTGTGCGCTGAGAATGTGCGGGCAGTGCGCGATTGCGCACACGCGCAGCTTAGGGGGAACATTGACCGCTAGGCTGCTATGCACTACGGTACCGTTCAATGAATTTAAAATAATGATCATCTTGAAATAACCACAAAACAAAATTAAAAAAAACAAACAATTGCGCTATCTACTGCCAAGTTGTATGTAGTTACTCAAGTTTAGTGGTGGATTACCATGTCGGCTCACTGAAAAAACGGTCGTGCGTGTTGCCAGACTGCTACACACAAGTGAGCATTTTCTGGAAAAAATGGGGATCTTACAACAACCACAAAATACACTTTTTCGTACAATGACGCCATCTCCTGCCAAGGTTTTATCCAGTTACTCAAGTGTAGTGGTGGGGTACTATGCCGGCTGGCTGCATAAATGGTCGTGCGCGTTGTCTGGTTGCTACAAAGCACATCAACACACATCAAGATGCAAAAATTCCAATCCGTCCTTAAAGGTCCTACCTTGAGTGCTTTTAATTAAGGTTACAAACGTAGATCCGCCCTAAAGGGTTTTGGGTATCAATGAATGTCAACATCCATCCATCCATCCATTATCTGTACCGCTTATCCTCAGTAGGGTCGCGGGGGTGCTGGAGCCCATCCCAGCCATCCCCGGGCAGTGGGCAGGGGACACCCTGAACTGGTTGCCAGCCAGTCACAAGGCACACAGGGACAGACAATTTGCTCGCTCATTCACACCTAGGGACAATTTGGACCGGCCAATTAACCTGACATGCATGTTTTTGGGAATGTAGGAGGAAACCGGAGTGCCAGTAGGAAACCCACACAAGCACGGGGAGAACATGCAAACTCCGCACAGGAAGTTTGGTAGCTGGATTTGAACCCATGACCTCAGAACTGTGCCGCACACGCGCTAACCACTGCCCCGCCGTGCTGCCTTGCCGTACAATTAATTGAATAAATTAGCATGTGCTTGAGAAGAATTAGCATCTTTCAAATAAGAGGTAATACGATGCTACGGCTAAACTAAGGAAAAACTTCATTGCCATGACAATAGATGTTATTTTTTTCAATGAATCAGAAACAAAAATGTCCTTCATTCCTTTTAACAAATTGTAACACTCACGGAAAAAAACCTAATAGCGGTTTTCATCAGTGGAGTGCCCTTACGCTCATGAGAGCCGTCTGCAGCCAAGTCCCCTGAAAATCAATTTGCGTCCCTTCGAATGAGCCGCGGCCAATTCCCACGGATATGTTTATTCATTCTCGCCAAATAAGATTACAGACCAACAGAGTGACCCTGAAAATACCGTTGTAAATTAATTTCCGGATGCGTGTTAACCGCATGTCTCGCATGCGGCCGGGAAAAAATGTGAAAATTCTCCTGTAAGAGTAAATAAAATACAGTCTCTTCCATATTGAGGGAG
Organism: Urocampus carinirostris; assembly: GCF_059441175.1. Classification (NCBI taxonomy): domain Eukaryota; kingdom Metazoa; phylum Chordata; class Actinopteri; order Syngnathiformes; family Syngnathidae; genus Urocampus; species Urocampus carinirostris. The sequence continues at coordinate 30,245,585 of NC_142354.1, read as the reverse complement.
AAACCTTGAGTCAAGAATATATTTATATATAAGGTCTGCATTAATCAACATTACTGAATTAATTAAATTCTCATCTCAAGGAATGATAGCTTTCATGTTTACTTTATCAAAGAGCAGCTGATTAGCCTGAAGATGGGTTCTGCAGGTAGCTTATCAGTGAGGTTTCATTGTGATTGCCTAGGAAATATAATTTCCAGCTTTCTTTAAACGAGTCTTTCTAAATTTTGTTTGAAATAAGCCTACAATTAATATTGTTGTGTCTCATTCGGCTAGCTCTAGTGACTTGCAAATTTGTTTCTATAAGGTCCGGGCAGCACGGCGGCGCAGTTCTGAGGTCGTGGGAACCTCCTGTGTGGGTTCAAATCCAGCTACCGGCCTTACTGTGCGGAGTTTGTATGTTCTCCCCGTGCTTGCGTGGGTTTCTGGGCACTCCGGTTTCCTCCCACATTCCAAAGACATGCATTTCAGGTGAATTGGCCCGTCCAAATTGTCCCTAGGTGTAACTGAGCGAGTGAGTTGTCTGTCCCCGTGTGCCCTGCGATTGGCTGGCAACCAGTTCAGGGTGTCCCCTGCCCACTGCCCGGAGATGGCTGGGATGGGCTCCAGCCCCCCCGTGACCCTAATAAGGATAAGCGGTACAGCTAATGAGATGAGAAGGTCCGATCCCATTTAATTTCATTAATTTATATGTGGAAATGCCTATTTGTCCAAGGTCTTAAAGATTATAAAGTTGCAAGAGAGTAAAGAGGACAGGAATGTGAAGAAAAAAGGGAAAACAAGTTAAGAGTACAACCTGGTAATTATATGATAGTAACTTAGTAAAATACCCATCAGTTGGGTTGAGAGGGGACTGGGAATCCCCTCCTCTGTATTATTCTCCCAGAAAAAGTCAAAAATGTGAACGTGTTCTTGACCCTGGCCACCTCCCACTCGGGGGATATGGCTCTCGTATGTATATATGACATAGTAAAAACATTGGAAGTTTTTTTTTTAGAAATGCATTTGAAACTGGTAACCCTTTGGCTAATCAGTAGCATAAAATTAGCTATAAGCTTCAAAAAGGTTGCTGACTTATTCAAATGAAAAGTACAGTCTGTGTTAAACTGAGTAGATTTTTTGCAGGATCTTTTTTTCTTTTTTCTTTTTCATTAATAACGATTTAACTTCTGTTATTCGTGCCTTCAGCTCATCCACGTCTCTTTGAATAGAGGCCACATAGTCCAATCCTTTAAAAAATCCCCACAAAAAGATGTCTCATGGTGTGAGATCTGGAAATGGGGCTGGTCAAGACATGAGATCATGATCATTCTGTTCAGACCATCCAATCCATCTGTCGGGAAGTGTTGTGTTCAGAAACTGTCATCCCTGAGGCTCCGGTATGGGTTCGCCCCATTCTTCTGGAATTGTCTTACTAAATGTATCTAAAAACCGGGATTTCCAGCATGTCAAGGTATGTCTCACCATTGACCATTGCTTCTTTAAAGAAGAATGGTCCGTGGACAGCTAGCTTTAACATAGCACAAATCAGTAAAGCAAGAAAAACAACCAATTGAAAATGCAATGCTGGAACACATTGGGCATGATTGATGAGTGTTGTGTGACCAATGGTGCTCACTTTGAACATCCTTGAACATTCCATGTAAAAATGGAGATTACAAGCTTTCTAAATTTACTAAATGTGTTTTATATCTCTAATAGTGTAGAAGATATTCAGTGTCAAAATATGTCCAAGATTTTTGTAATAACCTGTATGATAAATGATAAAAAAATAAAAAAATAAATGAATAAATAAATACATTCATTTCATTTCATTTCATGAATAAATAAATAAATAAATAAAAGTGTATCAATCGATGTGTGTATCATGGGTCCATTTTAGAACACAGCCCTAGTGAAAAATGAATGATTACTGTACATTGAAAGAAAACAAAGCAGAAAAAAAAACAAGTTTTATAAATGTTCTCGTACACCCACTCATCTCTCCAGGAATGCGAGATTGGACTTTCTGTGCATTTGGGAAATAAATGAGATGAGTAGCCCAAGTCAGTTTGGGGATGAATCGCCGGCCGCTCAGAATCTCATTACGTTGGCCTGCAGGCCGTCCCTGCGGCTGACTACATCACTGCTACTGATTTGAAATTGCTGTCCAATGAAGTAGGACTTGATCTGTGGCCCCTCTTCTCCCTCTCACTTTTGGCGCCATCATCTCCACAATTTGATAGATCCGCTGTGTCTGTTTCCTTTGCATCCGCCCGGGGTCGGAAAGTAATTTTGGTGACAAAGAGGAGGGACATGACTAGAAATATAGAAATTTACAAAATGAGAGCTACTTTAGTATTACTGATTAGCACGAAGGGCTCCCAGTTTTCTCTGCAAATCTAAAATAACTAATTATCATGTTATAACAAAGTTGTTACCATGCTATTACAAGGTTTTGCATAAAAATCTCCAGTTCAGGGGTCCCCAAGCTTTTTAAAGCAGAGAGGTTCTTTTGTCTTTCTTATTAGCACTATTGAATTGGATTGTCTTTATTTTCAATAATATCAACGTTGTAATACATTATATACAACGAGATTAGGCACTCCAGGGTCAACATGTAATACGGACTTAGAAGAGAGAAACAAGATAAAAGACTGTCAGGGTGAAGAGGCAATAAACAAACTGTCGAAATACATCTACGCCCTATTGCTTGTATAGTGAAAATACATTTACCTGCATGATTATAAAGTACCGTATTTTCCGCACTATAAGGCGCACCGGGTTATAGGGCGCACCCCAAAAAAATAGTTTTTGGTCCTATATTTTCAATACATAAGGCGCACCGGATTATAAGGCGCTACAATGGGAACGTCGACAAAACAGTCAGATAGTTCAGTCAAACTTATTACCCCCTTAACATTCCGAAAGCTTGCAAAGACGCAAATACGTGTCGAGAACACGTGGGGATGCGGTGTCCGTACGATGTCACTCAAATGCATCGTTCCATCATTCGGAAGGTTAAAGTCTTGGGATTCAAGAAATGCCAACCATTCCTTAATATCTATTTTCTTTTTCGCTCGCAACTTTACTGTGCATATGACAATAAACACTTGGAATTGAGTTTAATTTAAAAATAGACACTCCATTCCATCCATTATCTGCACCGTTTATCACAGAAACATCGAGTTCAGTCTGAAACAAGATACAGGGACAATATAAAATCTGGAGTAGCTCACCTAAGTTGTTGTGTTCATAATAATGTGCAGCCAATGTCCTCTTATATCCGTGAGGGTAGTAAATCCAGGAGAATACAATATTTACAAATACAGAATAGAAAAAAATGCTTTCTCTATGCCGTCAGCCACATGCTATACACATTCATCTTTTTCGGACAATTGCGGCTTTGTTTCGCCGTTTAAGCCAATGCCAGCCTGTAAAGGATAAAAAGGATCCGCCCCTTGACCTCCGAATAACTTTAGCCAATAGTGATCGATTCAACTGATGATTGACACATCTTTTTCGGCCAATTGCAGGCTTTGTTTGCCGTTCAAGCCAATGCCAGCCTGTAAATGATAAAAAGGATCCGCCCCCTTTACCTCCGAATAAGTTTAGCCAATAGTGACTGATTCAAATGATGATTGACACATTGGTTACGAAATGAAACGCCGGTATATAAATCCCAGCATACACCGCGGACGACTTCGCGTTTGGGGGAAAATCTAGTCGGCGGCTGCTTGCTTTAGTTGCAAGACTTTGCAACTTAATACTGATCCATATATAAGGCGCACTGTATTATAAGGCGCGTGGTCAGCTTTTGAAAAGAATAAAGGCTTTTAGGTGTGCCTTATAGTGCGGAAAATACGGTATATCACAAGCAATCACTCTGCACCAATGTTTTAATGAGGGTTTAAGTTTAAGTTAGTCAGTTTTAACTTTATTTTCAGTCAATATTTCTCTTTTGTCCTTTGCTGTGAATTAAAAGATTGAATATGATAAATTTGCATGAATTATCTTAAATAAAGTGGAGGAGTTAAAGACATGTGCTTTTTATATGTTACAAAAAAAGGGTGTAATGACCACAAAGTCTATATGTGATATTCTAAATTTTGGGTCAAAAATATGTTTTACCCATTGATTTAGGGTCTAGACGGGGTGGAAATATTTCTTGGCCTGGAGAGGGATGGGTGCCATCGGGTTGTTTTTCCCAAGACACACCACAGGAAATGGTGCCCCTATGACCCCAGTCGTTAAGGTATAACCAAAACAAACCAATAATCAGTCTTGTCACACAGACACCGCTGCCTGTCATTGAAGAGCAGGATAATGCTGTACCAAAAAACAAAAGCGACTGGATGATGAAGGTGCTGTATCTGAGTCGGATCAGCAGGCTTTCCCTACAATGAGATCCGTTTCATGTGGGGGAGCAAACCCCTACCCAAAAAAATGGCCTGAAGAGTGATGGGCGGCGCCAGGCTGCAAATGCCCAATACACAGGAGGAAGGTGTTTTCCTATGACCCTGGCGGTTAAGGGATCCGTGAGCTGTGAGTGCTTAGAGACTGGCTTGCTTAAGTTAAAATCCTAGTGTGATGAAAAAGAAAAGTGCATCATAACAATAGTGCAATAAAAATAAGTGCAATGGCACTTAGCAGCAACAAAATTCCTAAACAATTCACAGGGTATTTTTTACAGTTTTGTGCAATATAATCTAACAACAAAAACAAATAATAAATAAGTCGCAAAATATGTTTTTCCCAGTTTTGCGCTCTCATTTAGGGTAGTGATGACCCTGAAGAAGAAGCTGTCCTTGAGCCTGTTTGCCTTTGTTTTAAGGGACCTGCCTAGGTGTAAATCAGAGGTGTCAAACAGGCGGCCTCCGGGCCGGATCAGGCTCCCTAAGGAATTGAATTCGGCCCGCGAGACAACGCTCAGAGAAGCGCAAGAGAAAAATGAGCTGCAGGTTGAAATAGGTCTACTTGATGTTGCCAAAGCCAGGTACCTTTCACAAACTCTGCACTTGTATCTCTCTCTCTCTCTCTCTCTCTCTCTCTCTCTCTCTCTCTCTCTCTCTCTCTCTCTCTCTCTCTCTCTCTCTCTCTCTCTCTCTCTCTCTCTCTCTCTCTCTCTCTCTCTCTTTTCCATTTTCTCTCGTTCCATCTCGCTCTCTTTTCCATTTTCTCTCGTTCCATCTCGCTCTCTTTTCCATTTTCTCTCGTTCCATCTCGCTCTCTCTTGCTTTCCCCTTCTCTCTTTCTCCCCATCTCTCCTTCTCTATTTCTCGTCTTGGGATCAAAAGATCGCAGGTTCGATTCCTGGCTCCTCCGTGTTATATGTCGAAGTGTCCTTGGGCAAGACACTGAATCCCTAATGCCTCCCTATTGGTGTGTGTGTGTGTGTGTGTTAATGGGTAAGTGTGAAGCACATTGTAAAGAGCTTTGTGAGGTCTTCATTTACTTGAAAAGCACTACAGAAATGCATACCATTTACCATGTAACATTCTTTCTCTCTTTCTTTCCCCTTCTCTCCCTATTTCTCTTTTTATTTCCTTTGTTTCTCATGCTCTCTTTTCTCTCTCTCATTCTACTTTTGTCTCTTCCTTTATCCCACCCTCTCTACTTTTCTCTACCTCTCTATCTCTTATTTCTCTCTTTCTTTTTTCTTTCTCTCTAATCTACTAGTCCGGCCCCCGAGAGAATGTTTGTTCTATCGTGTGGCCCCCGAGTTAAAATGAGTTTGACACCACTGGTGTAAATTGTCCTTTAAAATGTTGATGGCTTTGCTGCGTTTTCACAAGCCGGCAATGACCTTTACACAGGGCATAGAATAGCTGATGATTTTCAGGGCTGTGTTGATTACTCTCTGTATGTTTTATTATTTCCGCTAAAATGCTCTCAGCATACTACACTGTAATGCCATATGCCGGAATGGTGAACAGTTTGATATCGCAATTCTAAAATAAAAACGTAACATGTTTTTCACAATGTTGTTACTACGTTATTACCTGTTTATAAATGAAAATAAGCTTTGAGATCAAGGGTGGCCAACCTTTTTGAAGATGAAAGGTACTTTTTTGTAAAGATTAGCATGAAATGCTACTACCAAATGTATATGCATTTGTAAACTATAAACCCTTGTGATTTAAAATCACTGCCAACCTCATAAATATCTATATTTGATGTCTATACCAGGCATGGAAAACATGAGGCCCACGGGCTGGATATGGCTCGTTGGATGATTTCATCTGGCCCACCATAAATTTCTTCGTATATCACAAAGAAAAATAAAAAGTCACTTGCTCATTTCTATCAAAAGTTCATTTGAATTAATTTGAATAAATACGATTTAAAAGCTCCTTCCCGTCACTTGACATTATCGCGCAATATTTTCTGGGATTTAGTAGGCCCAGCCTAGTAGTTTCATCTAATGTTATTGCCCGTTCAACATTCCTACTTTGTATTTATTTTTCCGTTAATTTCAAAGCGGTACGACAGTTAAGCAGTGTTCATTTTACCTCTGAAAAGTGATGGGTCCCGGGGACTCACATGCTCAAAAATCTATGGGTCCCAACAGAGATCTATGGGTCCCCAAAATTTAGTGTGCTCCATGCCCTTACAAACTGTCGTACTTTCCCTTACAAAATAGAAAAAAAAAAATCTTTTTTTCCCCCCAAACATGTTTATTCATGTAGTTTAACATGATATATTGTACCCGTGTTTCCTTATATCATATATATTGTTAATGTATATTTTGTTGTGGGACACTGAGTTGCTCGACATGAATGAGGTACATTATTAAAAAAAAGTTCAAAAATGATGTCGCTTGGACATTCACTGTAGAAGGAAAAAATACATGCAAATGTAAATTAAGTAGAATAATACATTTTTTAATTCAAATTATTAATTCATTTTCTGCATTCAATTATTGTTGGTAATATACTGATCAAAAGGGATCACCACAAACCTGTCTTTTTTCATTTTCTCCTTTTATACTTCCTTTTTTTCTTAACTTCTTTATACAACATAATCATTCGTAGTATAATGCATCAAAGCAAGTGAGCCGTTTGAGAGACGGCTCTCTTCAATGAGTTGAGCCGAAAAAGCCGGTTCTCTAAAAAGAAACGGACTTTCACTACACAAGTCTAACTGGAGATCGGCGTGCAGACGAAAACTCGAAACCGCAAGACCAAAACAACAATGGCGGATCTGCCTCACGAAAATTTTGGAGTGCGGTAAATCTTTGTTAAAAAATGATAATGACAATTTCGTGTCAAAAAAGTTGCGTCCCGGGGACGCACGTTAATTTGACACAATGCGTCCCCAGCAAATATAATGCGTCTAGGACGCAGGGACGCGGGCAAACGAGAACACTGGTTAAGGCAAGCATATTTTTCCCAAATGATTTCTCTTTCGGATATTTGAAGTGTGTTGGCTCGGATGTGAAGCTGAATTTACTCAACAGTTAAAAGAAACACATTGTTAACACGTTCAATGCTAATAGATGGGAATAAATGTGTTGCGCTTAGAAAAGATCCCCTTTCATTAGTAATTATAATTTGCAGAGTAGGCTGTCAATATAGGCTGAATGATAAATCACGGAACTGAAAAACAAAGCAAAATATTTGGCCTTGACATTTTTTCACAGCTGCAGTAAAAAATTGGACCTCAAGAAAAACTTAATTTGACATTTCTGGTCTATACCAATCAATGGGTGTAATACCTTAACCGGTGAATAATGCAACCATTTTTTTCCGATTTATCCAACGTTTTTATATTTTAACTTTGCCATTCTAAATAAATAGAATGCGTGGGTATGCATGGAACGTGTGAGATTACCAAGACCTGATGAGAGCACCCAAATGCACCCAAGGGGGGTGGCAGGGGACAGCTGGCAGCGACGGGCCAGCGCCGAGACTGCCAAGGCGGCATTAGTCACACCCATTACTCATGCATTCCCAACTGGAAAACACACTGAAAAAAAACGAATGTGCCCACATCGCACAGAATTCTCATCAACGATTCCAGGGGAAGAAAGAACGGGGTAGCAATTAGAGATGGGCTCAAGATGATGATGGTAATGATGATATGGATCAGTATCAACCTCAGCACCATAATCGTCTAAATCCAGCGCTAGGTGATTATGTCGCTGGTTGTCATATTAGGGGAGTTAAGGACGAAACAATCTTCTTTGTTTTTTTTTTTTTTGGTCTTAAAACCCCGAAACGAGGTTGAAATTTTGATTTTCTAAAGTGAAGCACAGTTTGTTGCTATTTGTCATATAAAAATGGTCTTTAGAAATACGTTTTGTTCAAAAAAATGCAATAAAGGGTATTTATTGACTCATTTTAGTAGAAATTGTAATGCAAAAACAAGTCTTTAGTTACTGATTTCATAGAAAAATAATGCAAAAATGGTCTCTAGTTATTATTATGATTATTATTATCATTTTAATCTCAAATTTGGCTGTGATTAGACCAATAACAGCCAGCCTGATAACGATCGTATACCCCTCCTTAGTTAATAACTAGTGTATGTGCACTATAATAATATTATTTTTATGTGGTGGTAGCAGTACTTTGTCTTCATTGTCTTGTGCGCAAGGGATGGGAGAGCTTAAGATCAGTCAAATTATCAGCGCCGTAATCATCTTGCATTGGCACCATCGCACCGTTCAAACATTTTTACGACTACCCGAAATGTACAACAAAAACCCAAACTGATTGATACCAGAGCTCACCAACTTGGTGCCTATGGGGACAAGGTAGGCCCCAAACATCACCTGAGTAGCCTGCAGACCAGTTCTGAAAATAGCTTACCAGTGATGGGTGATTCAGGTTTTTAACCCGTTTTCTAATTATTATAACCGTGTAACAACATACTAATAACATAAATACATAATAACTAGTAACAACATAGATAAAACACAAAATTTTAGAAATGCATATAAAACTGGTTCCCCTTTGTGCTATTAAGTAACAAAAATAGTTAAGCTTTCTAAATGTTGGTGACCTCCGATTTATTTGCTTTAGAAGCAGTTAATCAAAATATTCCCAATTGGGTCAAAAATGTACCAACCGAATTCTTCGAACAAAGTGATACAATGTTTTGGATAATTTTGTACAAACGAACTTAATCATTTAACTATTTATTGTATCTCATCTCATCTCATCTCATTAGCTACACCGCTTATCCTCAGTAGGGTCACAGGAGTGCTGGAGCCCATCCCAGCAATCATCGGGCAGTGGGCAGGGGATTTACACACACTCTCTCTGTGTATTTATTGTATATTTATTGTATTTAATTTATTGTACAAAAATTAATAACCAAAGACTATGTTTTGTATAATATTTAGTGCAAAAAAGGAAAATACAATTTAAAATATATAACAAAAGGTCAATTTGTGAATTACTTTTTCTACAAAAACAGTATTAAGAGATGATTTTTGCATTATCTTTTTAAATAAAATTACTTATTAAAGACCCTTTTTGTATGATTCTTTTTTTTTCAAAACAAAATAACCAAATACCTTTTCAAAAATAAAAAAATACAACAGTTTTACCCCAAAAATATATAACCAAAGACAATTTTAGCAATTTTTTGGGGGGAGTTATTTTTGAACAAACATAAATAATATAAGGCCATCTTTTTGCATGAGTTTTTTTCTTTAAAAAAAACTAACAAAAAAACAACCTAAAGACCATTTAACGAATTATATTTCATACAAAAAAACCCTGATTACTTTTTTGCATTATTAAATCTACAAAAATAGATCACTAAAGAACTTTTTTTCTTTTCGTACCAGATAATTAGCAACAAACGGTATTATTTTTTGATATACTTATTTGGAGGATTTTTTTTTAAAACGTGAATATTTTGTCCTAAGAAATTATAGTTGTCTTTATTGTCAACGATAACAACCAGTGAAGATTGTTTACAATGATATAAATGACTCAAAACAATATTTTTTTTAAAACATTTTGAAGTTAAAAAAAACAAATGATGTAAACATTTGTATTACACATAAGCTATTTTGTTGTTTTTACCTAACAGCCCAATTTATGGAGTTTTTAAACAAACAAAGTTGCAAAATATTAAACTGTTGTTATACCAGCTGTTGCTGACCAGAACGAAATCAGGACCTAATTGTGAAACGTTTTCCTCAAGTTTTATTGAAAGAAAGAGGAAGGGCTACGCCCATAAGCCGGTGTTCGCTGGACGCGGGAAGCAAGTCGCTCTTGCACTTGGATTGTAATCCGAATACGGAAGTGGATCTTGCGTAGCGAGGGATGGCGTGTCAGGGATGGAAAAACAGGTCGGTAGCCAGGCCAGGGAGAGAAAAAATGTGGTTGGGGTCGGAAACGAGTCGTAAGCCAGGACAGGAGAGTAGACGTAGTCAGGATAAAAATTGGGTCGTAAGCCGGGACGGGAGAGCAGACGTGGTTGGGATCAAAACAGGTAGCAGCCGGAGACAGACGGGAGCAAAAATGGGTCAGGCGGGATTCAGGGTCAATAATGCCTTGTATCAACAGAAGTTCGCAGATGGACTGACCATAGTAGAGTGACAGCACTGGGTTTATATAGGGACAGGAAGCTAATCAGAGCCCGAAGCTGTTGCCGCCAAATGAGCGGGAACAGGTGATTCATATCGGTAATCATGACAGTTACAATTTTTTTGATAGTCTACACAATTAATTAAAATTGAAATGTTAGTTTGAACACTTTAAATAGTTAAATTACATCATAAAATACATCTATTTCAGGCGCATATCTAGTTTTAGGCGGATGATATGAGCCATTTTAAATTAGTCAGCAGGCCACATATGGCCCCAAGGCCCTTGATTTGAAGCCCCAGTGTAGCTTTTTTTAATGCAGTTTGCTTAATTTCGCCTCAGCTCTGCCACCAGCAGTTGTTTTTCTTTTTCTGCAATCCTCGGTGATGGCGGCCTGACTCCCATCAGCCCACTCTAATGGGTCAGAGCTGGCGCTTTAAGAGCGCTAGGCGATAATGGCGCTGCTTTTAGCTTACTCATGTGCGAGGGAATCAAATTATGACTTTGTGACTTTACCAACCCGCGACCATGTAATGCAGAGGAGTCAAAGTCAAAAGGACAGAGCGCCGAATCAAAAATTTGACGACAAGCCGAAAACCAGACTGATCGATTGTTAAAAATGAAAAAAGCTGCTTTCGTAGTTGCTAGTAGCATATTTCACTAAAGCAAAGCTAGACATTATTAAAGCTAACCACGAAATGTAAATATGTCCCCAGTCCAGGCGGACAATAACCAAAAATCTAAAAATAAGAATTAAAAACGAATTCATTACAGTGCATTCATTTTCAATTTTCCAATTTTTTGATTGAGCGTTAGATGCCAGTACTAGTTTTTGATGGTACTAACGCTAATACAACTTGTAACAGTGACTGTGATGTCAGCTGATTAGGTTGATGAGCAAAACCGGTCAAGTTGCCGGGGCAGGAGATCGGAGCATGGTCAATGGGCAAAACGGGTCAAGTAGCCGGAGCGGGAGATAGGAGCGTGGTCGGTGGGCAAAAACGGGTCCAGTAGCCGGAGCGGGAGATCAGAGCTTGGTCGCTGGACAAAAACGGGTCACTGGCTGGAGCTGGAGATCAGAGCGTTGTCGAAGGAAGGGAAAAGTCAGGGAGCCGGAGACGATCGGGAAATCAGGGACAGAAGAGCAGGATACAGATGAGAACGGGACAGACGGGAGCCAGAGTGAAAGTGCTCGCCTCGCGTATGCAGAGGTTCGCTGACAGACTGACAAAGAGTGATTGGAGTACTGAGTCTAAATAGGAGGGGCATCAATCAGGCAATGAGCAGCAGCCGGCGCCAAATGAGCGGGCACAGGTGAGGGCAATGAGTAATCATGACAGCCTTCTAGTCTGGAAAATACGACAGTGCTTATTTTTACCATACAATATCATGATATTTTTACCATTTGCATTTGGTGGACCAAAAAAAAAAGGGCCGATAGACCATATATGGCCCATGAGCTATAGTCGGCCCATCGCTACTTTAAGTTAACACAGAAACAACCAGGGTTGGGTAGGGTTACTTTAACTTGATTACTTTCAATTACTTTTGGATTACTCCAATACCAAATATAATATAAGACAAAATAAACTAAACATGAATAAAATTATGACTCACAACACATGGTAAGCTTTCTCTCCTGGCTTTGATCTCTTTGATCTCTGGCAAAACTAACATAAAATGCGCCAGAAACAAAATGAAAATAAATCCAAACAGCTTGCCAACATCATTTTTGCCGTTCCATGTATTCCGTTACTCCCCAAGCCTGCACAAAATTTAGTAATTTTATTCATATTTAGTTTCTTTTGTCTTTTATTAGCATAAATGTATTTTCCAAGACTTGCTGGAAGAGTTAATAGTTTTTGGTCCTATCGCGGGTGGTTTTGGTCCCCATTAACCGCGATAACCAAGGTCTTACTGTATAGGAGCTAGTTCAGCAAATAGCATATTAAAACTTCTTAGGTACTGTCACTGTATCCTGGGGTTCATGTGCATTCTTGTAAATTATGAATATGTAATTGTCACCCTTACAGCCTACAATAGTCCACATTCTGCTCGAAACAGTTATACTATTGCATACGAGTAATTAAGCATTTTAGGAGGAGATCAAGGTTCTGACAGACAAGCTGAAAGAGGGTGTCGCCATATGCAGGCAATACACAAAGAGGTAAGTATTAGTTTCAGGAGCGAGCAGCAGCAAGTCAACTGCAGGAGAGAGAGTGGGAAAGGTGAGATGGCACAACATTCATTTGGACAGGTAACTTAAAATTAGTTTTATCTGGTTATATCAGTATCAGAAATATTTTATTAACACTCCACTTATTGAAACATGAATATTTTGTTTGTTTGTTTGTACATGATTCAATTGTTTGTTTGTTTGTAAATGATTCAAATTGAATCTTTTCTTCCGGCGCCGTCACGAATGGCAGCCACTCCAGCAGCTCCCGTGTTATTTTCGATTGTTCTCGATTGTTCTCAGCTCAGGGATGCTGCTGGAAATGTGAATTTCCCTTCGGGGATGAACAAAGTATCTATCTATCTATCTATCTATCTCTATCTATTTGGTATTGGAGTAATCCAAAAGTAATTGAAAGTAATCAAGTTAAAGTAACCCTACCCAACCCTGGAAACAACTGATTGCAAACAAAAACGAGTGATGTGTGGAAACATTCAATCTCAAGTAGGCTTTCATTCAATCATATAAAAGAGAGAAAAGCTTTGGAGAAAACGTCGAATCAGCGCACAGACGCCACTTTCCATTCTGGCTCATTTGTGCGTCGACCGTCGCTAGCTCAGCGGCGCTAACGTGCGTCTCGGCTGAGCCGCTGAGCCATCAAAAAGCGAATAGCTGATCTTGCCAAACTTTTGACATTGACTAAAGAGCAAACTGGAAGCCTTGGACGACCACTTATGAGCCTTAGCAGATCTGCAAGGTCACGTGCTCCAAAGCCGCATTGTGAAAAGACAGTTGACCTTCAAAATGAACTTGATACCCACCGATACGTTGAGTTGCATCATCCATTACATCACATAACTCAATGCCAAGGCCCCCTAAGAAGGTATCGGACCAGAATCTGTTTCAGTCGATCAATCACTTTTTCCTCCTGGTCTGTCAAGTCACATTTATTTGTACAGCCCTAATCAAAAAAATCTCAAAGGACTGCACAGGCTACAATTACAACATCCACTTGTTTGAAACCTGCATCCAGGCAAGGGGAAAACTCAAAAACCTCTGCATGAGGAAAATAAGACGCCTTAAGAAGGGGCCACACAAAAATTAATCCCTCTTCCAAGATGACATGGCTACAATAGATGTTTACCTGGGAAACAATACACAAGACATCGTCAATATAAACAATAAACATAGGTATTAATTACAATCTGGCCCTTCTCCCAAATATTTAAAAAAAAATAAAAAATGCAATTAAAAATATATAAAAGATAATGTTGCAGGAGGCTATCGGGGGATAGGTGGTAGGGCAGGGACAGAGTTCAGAGCCCTTACAGCCCGATTGAAGAAGAAGTTGTCCTTGAGCCTGCTTGTTCTGGCTCTGAGAATCTGCAGTCTCTTCTTTGAAAGTTGTCCAGGTTGAAAATGTCATTTATGAAAACAATAATAATATTGAATTCAATAACAAGCAAAATTACACAAACTATCAGAAAAAAATATACTTTTTAAAAATACCTCTGTTTATTCTACATTTCACGATCCTTACCTTGCGGGAACTGACAAAATTAAGTATTTCCTTACTTCAAAAAGTCTTATCTTCTCGTGATCTACTCAATCCAACCATTTGCCAGTGAAGTAAAAACTGCACTCTTCGGTTTGATGTTCTCCTGTATACTATGGAGTGTCCTTTTAATCCTTTTGCCAACTTCCTCCCTCCAACAATTCTGTGACCAGGGTTGGGTAGGGTTACTTTAACTTGATTACTTTCAATTACTTTTGGATTACTCCAATACCAAATATGCTAATAAAAGACAAAATAAACTTAATATGAATACAATTTTGACTCACAACACGTGGTAAGCTTTCTCTCCTGGCTTTGATCTCTTTGATCTCTAGCAAAGCTAACATAAAATGCGACAGAAACAAAATGAAAATAAATCCAAACAGCTTGCCAACATCATTTTTGCTTTTCCATGTATTTTGTTACTCCCCAAGCCTGCACAAAATTTAGTAATTGTATTCATATTTAGTTTCTTTTGTCTTTTATTAGCATATTATTAGTACTCAATACTCCAACTCAATACAACATTTTATTTATATTTATATCTGTACATTCAAGGAAACTGTGCGGGTCAGATGTATCGACATTTCGTTCTGTATTCACGTGTACTAGAATGACAATAAAGTAGATCTGAATCTGAATCTGAATCTGAATATTTGGTCTGTGACTGAGCTGTAATAAAATTTCGTCAGAAGAGAATCAGGCCTTGAACCGATTGCATCTCCTCATGAGCTTAAGGTAATATCTCTTGTCTCCTATTGTGTGTTATTCATGTAAGGTGATAGAGCTACTGTAACAGTGAAGTTCAAATTGTCATTATAGGAATATGACAACAGTAAAATGTTATCCATCATTCTTTTCAAGAGAATATCTCGTATTATTTCTTTGTATTTTCAGTCTAACTGTAGAAAAGTCGTTTAGAAAAATGCACGTCGAATGCTGTAAATGAACTAATAAAATAATGAAAACTCCCCGGTTTTCTGAAAAGATTCCCAGCAGGGTTCTTCTAAATATTTGAGGCCTCCCCTAAACCGGTGAAAACGACTTGGTAAAAAGTGAGGACACAAAAAAAAACAAAGACTGGATCAAATTCCGAAAAAACAGGTATGAACATTATTAATTCATCCCTTCATCCATTTTTGATACGTGTTTCAGGGTCGCGGGAGCCTGTCCTGGCTGACACGGAGCGAAAGGTGCTCTCCACTTTAGACTCGGCAGCGCTCGGCACTTTCTGGGCACGTGTTCACACTGACAAGCGTTCACAGTCACAGAAATTGAGTATGTGCCGACACACGCGACTCTGTTGGGGGTCTCGCTACACCATCGGTGATTGATGATTATTTATTCATTACACATTCATCAATAAATTTATGGAGACTGTAAAATAGATCATTTAGAAGTACAAGCTCATGTCGACTTACAGTTATTAGCGGAAATACTTAACAGGAATTGGCGCTAAATTCACTTCTGCTTCAGTCATAAAGAATTAAACATGAATCATAATATTTTATTCTAGAGACCCCCCTTTACTTCACGGCCTCTGTGCATTGCAGGTTGAAGAATATTCTGCGATCCATTATTCCCGTTTGCGTAGTGCTGCAATAGAACTGGCGGCTCTTTTTTTGCCATGCTGTCCACCCAAAAGTAATCTGCATTCATGCGACCATGAGCCATTATTTCTGATCGTATAAAGCAAGCAGGAACTCGTTTTTTCGGGCCTGGAAGCTCTTTGTTTGAACTTATTTCAGGCTAAAATGAACGAAACTTGTGTGGCCACTATCCTTATATATATCTTATATTGCTGCAAGACCGTCAGAGCTAATTTTTGTTGGGCATCGCAGCTTTCTTTTCAGTGCTGTTCACCAAAAAGTGAACTATACTCGTGAGTTAGTGATCCATCGTGAACCCGAACGTCATGATTGACATTTTAGGCCCGACCCGAATTCCGGTACAGGCTCGGGTCGGGCTCATTCTAAGACCTTACTTCTACTGTACACCAAAACATGAAACCAGACACCACTCCGGCCCATATATTCTTTAACCTCGACATTTTATTTAGTACAGACTCGAACATTTGCATTGTTTTTCAAAGATGTCGAGAACAACACTTTCTTTCTTTCGATTCCGCTATTTGTTCGAGCAAACAGTAAAATTAGTCGCCCGACTGTGAAGCCGCAAGAAAGCGACAGATTTTGACGGGCCTGACCTTTCGTGCGCCCGAGAACGCCCGTCAGCGTCGCGCCTGAAAACAACACCTCCGCACCGGCGCCGTAATCGTTCAAATCGAAAAGTCGCCGAGAAAGGAGAAAGGTAGAAAGGTCACTAGCGCAGGTAAAAGCCGCCGGGCAGAATTTTGCATACGAAGGGAAAAAAGAATGAGAAAGGAGAACGAAAAAAAAAAAACCGATGAAGCCAACCTTTACAAGCAATCTTCTGCTGTGAGTTCCCGTCCCGGAATTAATAATCGGGTCTATCAAATTGTTTTGGGATAATTAATCTGCAAAGGTTTGTTGTATATTCCCGACGCGGGGTCTATAAATCCTGAGCCGGCAGCTAATATATTCGTGGTTGTGTGGGGGCTTTGGGGGGCTCCTTTTTATTGGCAGTGAGGATGCTGCTTGTTAAACAAGCTTCATCAAAGCTCCATGGGCGCCGGGCGCATGTGAAAGAGAGATCAATCTGTCCGACCCGTGTCAAGTCTTTGATAGATGAAGCGGGAGCGAGGGAGGGGGCTGTCACGGGGCCCCCACGGCCCCCAGCAGGAAGATTTGGACGCAGCAGAGCTGTCAGATTCTACCGGAAGCTCTCAATGGGATTAGGGAGGGAGTTGATTACGTTGTTTAAACTAGGAGGCCGCCATTATTGTTTCGGTGACAGTCAGAAGTCAAGAGGTCGAAAACGGAAATCCCATGATACTTTTGTCACTTTGAAAAGCTCAATTATAGACATAGAAGATATGTGTATTTTATACTCCAGGTACAGTGGAACCTCTGTTTTCGAACGCCTCTCAGTTTGGACAAATCGGAGTTCGACCAAAAATTTCGAGAAATTCTTGCTTCGCTGTTCGGTCAAAAAAATCGGAGTTCGGACGCCGGTACGCTAGGGTGCGATGCTGAGCGGCGTACGGGTGTAGATCGTGTAGATCGCCCCCACCCCTCGTGTCCAACTGTTATCACGTGCACACTTGCCTCTTTTTGCTTTCGCTTTTAATATCGGTGAACGGAGTGTTTTAGCCCCTAACTATGCCTCCGAAGAAGGTCAGTGCAAGCAGGACAGGTGAAAAAAGAAAAGTTGTTCATACAACTATTGCCTTTAAGAAAGACATAATAGCTAAATATGAAAGAGGTGTGCGAGTTTCCGATTTTGCTAGGGAATACAGCATGCGCCTTCTGCTGACCACCACAAAGATAAGAAATCCTATTCATAATTATTTTCTTTATCTTTTTATTTTTATTTCTACACGTTCGTGTTAGCGTAATCTTTCGTACGGAAGATAACGCGAACGTACGATTAGCCTGGGTTAGCTTTATGATTACGTTGAACATTCAGGTAAACATTCAGGGTTTTGGAACTGAGCCCAAAATCTAGGGTGTTGTAACGGAGCCCCCTTTCCAATGAAGCGCTAGCCAGTTGTTGTGGAGACCCGGGTGCTAAATGACTTGTAAACGACCTGATTTTTTTATTTTTACACGTTCATGTTAGCGTAATCTTTCGTACGGAAGATTACGATAACGCGAACATACGATTAGCCTGGGTTAGCTTCATGTTTACGTTAAACATTCATGGTAAACATTCAGGGTGTTGGAACGGATTAAAAGGATTTACATTATTTTTCATGGGAAAAACTTTTTCGGTGATTGAACAAATCGGTTCTTGAACAGGGTTCAGGAACGGATTATTTTCGAGAACCGAGGTTCCACTGTATTGTATTTTTTGAATTTACAAGTAGAAATGTTCCATTAGCAGGTCCTTTTAATATTTCTAAGGATTACAATGACAGGATTTTATGCATTTAATTATAAAGATTTTATACGATTGACTACAAGTTGCATGTATTCGGTTTAATGCAGTGGAGATATTCACTGACTGGGCGTTAGTTCAATGTCAGGGCAGGCTGTTCGAAATGCATAATATTTTGTCCAGGAAATTTTGATGACGGGACTCGTGGATTTGCTGACCAGACATCAAGGCGCTGGTGTATGAGAGTGTGAAGCCCAGGGGGCTTCCTTGGCACGCCCATGGGAGGACCCGAGACGCCATCTTGCGGGGAGACGCGAGCCAATAAGAAAAAGCTAAAGGAGTTCAGAAGGGGGCTTCACACGGACTCCAACGTCACTTCTTCGGCCGTCTCCTGGGTACACTTAGTTTTTCTGTTAGGAAAATTAAACATCGGCCACTGCGTGAAAATGTCGGCTTTCCTGGTCATTTTTCTCTCAAGAAACGAGTGCGCATAATTGTTGGATGTTTGGTTAATGGAGTCAGAAAACTAATTCGAACAATTTGATAAACGGTACATTTTGATAGTTAAATTCCAACACAGTAAACCCCCAATATGTCTTTTGTGAGCAAGGGCCAGTGCCTCAAAGCATCCTGCTGGACAAACATTAGTAGGGAATCCACCGTGTAAAAGAAATACAATTTTATTGTGCTATGATTATTTTATAAAAAAATATAATTAGTAAGATAGTTCACGTATTTCTGCCCAATATTCAAATCTTTTTTTTGGAATGAAAAGTTTTTTTGTATTACAAGGAGTAAACATTACATACTGTCCCTTTTATTACATACCTAGCCAGCTAAGTTTTGTGCTAGCTAACAGGTTGTTATGATATTAGCTGCTTCCTGCTTTGGATGAGGCCTGTAAAGTTTTGTTATTAATTTTTATTTATTGTACCTCCCAAACTGAAATGTGTTTGCAATATGAGTAAACATTTTATTTGCATTTCTTTTTATGTAAACGGCAAAGAAAACCAAAAGTTGCTCCTAGCAATAAGGCTAACAATTGCCACATCTCAATATCTGACTCCAGGCTTTTCATTTACCCGAACGATAGAGCCCTTTTCAAACCAATCTCTCGATAGATAGTCCTTCATTCATGAAACACTCAATGATTTCCGATGGTGCGACGTAGCGTTTAATACGAGTCAGAGATTTAAAAGTAGCTTTGTCTTAATTGCTTCCTGAGCGCTGAAGGTCCCCCGTCGGTTTGGAGTCCAAAGTCTATGCTGGGCTTAATGAGTGTTGGTAACGCTGAGCAGCCGAAGGGCAGAGATTGATGCTTTTCATTGAGATAAAGGTAACCTTATCACATTACCGTTAATAAAACATTATTCATTAGGTCAGTGATAAAGCTCCTGCCAGCTCTTCTCCAGGAAGGCTGTTGATATGCTTGACATTCTCTTTCGAAAATGTTTTCTTTGCGGTTTTGAGAACTTTGCTCAGGATGTTAAATATATTTCCCAAAATATATACTGTGATTTAAATGGATAAACGGGAAAAAAAAAGTATATCGTTGAAACTTTGCAAAAAAAACGTATTCACTTTCATTATTTCAGGTTTGCATTTTTTTTTATATATGAAAATAAAATCACGCAAAAAATTTTAGTTTAAAAAAATATTTTATTGATAAGAGGTGCAGAAAGCGTATGTATGTATGTATGTATGTATGTATGTATGTATGTATGTATTTATGTGATTTTTGTATGATAAAATAGGTAAACAAATACTTAATGATCATTGTAAGTCTTTTTTAATTACTTGAAACAATATACAAAAAAATCTGTTAAGCAAAATAGCGGATATTTTGTTAATTTTCAGCACAGTACTGTGCTCCTTATTTAACCTTGTTACAAAAAACATGAAAAATATTTGGAGGAAATATTATCAGATTGTTGTTTTTTCCCTGGGAATTAACTAAAAAAGTAAAATTCATAAATACTTGGAAATATAGAAAAAAGATTCTTAAAAAATGAAAATAATGTGATAATGTAAATAGATTCATTTGAAATTTGCAGTATTTCCTTTTTCCCTTTATCACAAGAATTAAACATATAGAAAAATAGAGTGTACCATAAAAACGACCTTTTAATGTGAAAAGCTGGCATGTATTCCAATGTGGTCCGTAACTCAAAAGGTTTACCCACCTCTGTTTTAAGACATACCAGTGGACACTATTCATAGGGTGCACTAAAAAACTACAATTCACCAAGTTGAAAATGAAGATCAACAAGTCCAGCAGATGAAACAAAACACCATTTCAAGAATTCTCATTGAAAATGTCACGCTGCCTCCCGCAGAGCCACGCCATCCAATCCAGCACGCGATATTTGTTAGGAAAAGACGCTGCGAGAACAAAAACACGGTATTATTTTGCAAACGCCGCCCCGTCGAGACCGACTGGCACCGACTTTTGATCTTGGTTGGAAAATGGAGCTCGGACAAGCAATCGCAGCGGGACGCCTGCGAGTCATCGTCCTCGGCCCGTATTTGCTTCAAAACGCGATTCAAAACGCTCGTGATGGAAATTCCCCCGTTTGTGAGGAGCCTTGTGAATTTTTTATGCCGCTGTTGTGTTCACTGACTAACGATATTTGTGAAGCGGGGCTGGAAACCAATAAACTGGGATCGTTTTTCCTGATTGTTTGGATCAGGGCTCATCAATCTTTTCGAAGCCGAGCGCTAATTTTTGTTACTGATTAGCCTACAGGGCTACCAAATAGATACACATTCCTAAAATAACATCTCATGTTATTACTATGTTATTCACTCACGGCTCGCGGCTCCCTTTACCACCAGTGTTGTAGGGTGTGTCATGGGCAGTCCAGCCTGGCGGCATCCATCCCTCTTCAGTCTGTTATTTGCGTAAGGGTTTTCTCCCCCATATAAAAACAGGTAGTCCTTGTTTCCTATCTTATCTATAGAAGGAGGACCCTCCTAATCTGACTAATATACAGCACCTTCATCATCTGGTCGTCTTTGTATTTTAGTGCATAGCGTCATTTTGCTCTTGAGAGATGAGCCGGACTTTGGCAGTGACGGGCAGCGCCATTATTGTGACAATCCTGATGGTTGGTTGGTTGGATCCCTTAACCAATAGGATTTAGGGGTACGATTTCCTATTGTGTGTCTTTGGTAGGTACAGCTTGGTGGCGTCCACCCCTCCACAGGCCGTTTTGTTGGGAGGGACTTTGCTCCCCCAAATAAAACGGATTGTACTGGTTCCCATGGTTACCTGTAGCAGAAGGAGCCTCCTAATCTGAATAAGATACAGCACCTACATCATCTGGTCAGTATTTCAGTGTAAAGCCAGCTCTTTAGAGATGAGCCGGCAGCGACATTTGTGTGATAATCCTAATGTTTGGTTGGATCTCTCAACTACATGGGTCGTAAGGGCGCCATTTCCTGTCGTGTGTCTTGGGCAGGTACAGCCTGGTGGTGCCCATCCCTCTCAAGGCCAACATTTGTTTCCACCCAAGCTTGAACTGGGGACCTTTTTCATGTTAGGCAGCATAAGGAAAAAGGAAGAGACACTGGGGATAAGAGTGGCACCAAAAATACACTTTTCATTAGTAATACTCTATTTACCATTACGTGTTATTTTTTTCACCATTTTCGGGACGGATTAATTAAAAAGTCATGCTGTAGTTTGCCCACCACTGAAAAAAAAAAGTATCACATCCAAACTATTTCATAACTGGATTGTTGCTAAAGAGTAATGAGGACAAAGTCGAGAAGACATAAAAAGATTAAAGAACCTCAGAAATTGTGAAATGTTTCCAGTGAACCCTTGCTTTAACAAGGTTCACAGTCTCACTAATTCTCTTATTTGCATTGTTCTACATTCTGGTTGACTGAACAGTCTCTCCACTTTATTCTACCTGCGCGTCAATAACGTTTAATATGTACAATATGTCCCGAGATACAACATAAATCCATTCTGGAAATTGCAAAGGGAAATTGCCGGGAATAGTAATGTGTGAAACTCCTGTGTTCCAAACCCTTAGTATCCCAGCTAAAATCGTTAAACTAACAACAAAATAATTACAACATACATGTAATGTACTTGTATATGATTAAATTCCATTACACATAAGTACACTTGTGAAGAATATTTTAAATGTAATTACCATTGGTGTAATGGGACTCAAGGGGGTACAGTGGAGTTAGCAGGTGGATGCAAATGAGGGAGGACACGGCAATGGTGGATTGAGAATAAAACTAATTTCAAAACTTCCACTTGGGAAGATTCTCAGTCACCTCCTTATTTTTGATAAAAGTCCCAATCATCAATTTGTTACAGCCAAACAACTTAGCTTTTGCCTTCTTTGTTTTCCTTGATAACAGAAAGTTCCTTTTTCATTGTTATTGTGTTTTGGCTTCTCCCTTTAGCATCACTGCCAGCCTTGGGACCATAGTACAAAAAAGCGCATGATTCTGAAAAAGTTCTATCAATACCATATTGGTGATGCCATGACGCAAATCTATAGCATACCAGGATTTTATATGATGTTGTTCAATGGTAAAAAGGTGTCTTAGAGGAGTAAATCTACATATGCATGAACAACAAAATATTTCTGATGTCCTACAGTGGAAAAATATTGTAAGGTCTCAGTACGCTAGATGGCGCTTATTGAAACTGATGCATTCAAGAACAGCACGGTCACATCCCCAGCGTCGGATCGTTTGACTTTTCAGCCCGTCCGCACTCCTTTTCTAAAACCCTCGATGCCTCTTTTGTGTCGAGTAAGACTTTTGTAAATATTAAGCCTTGCTTTCTTGGACTGTGTTTTGTTGCTGCCTCTGCGGAGTGCTTTTTGTCATTCCCATTGACCCAATTAAAATTTTCAACTTGATGAAGTTTCCCCGTCACACGCAACAAAATGCCCAAATGTCAGGGGTCAATGTATCCAAGGGTTTCATCGTACATGTACCTAAATCAGCTTTCAAATTTATATACCTTGAAGTTCAATTGCAACTCGAAGTTTCTCTGAAAGCCACAATGCAGTAGTAATAAGAAAACAAAAGATTTTACTTTTTGGATTTTGCCCATCATGTGTTCTTTTTGGAACCAAATCCTTGCGATGAATGAAATTTGACTGTATATAACTTACAAAAAAACATTATAATGAGGCAAGACATGATCATGACTTGAAATGATTGATAGAAGAGTTATTTAGGGGTAAAGTTTCCCATAAGCCTTTGGCATTTACGTGTTTTTCCTTTTTTACAGATGATTTGTTAATTTTGTGTTGAATCATATTTCTTCCCACATGCCTGAAAAAAAATAATATATGTGAAAAAAATAAAGAAAGATATCAGGTCTTAGGAGCACAAAGCAGTCAATGGGATCGATGTCTTTGTTATCCAAGAACTGCTGACACAAGGAGCAAAGGGCCCACTGATGAGTGTGTGATCCGACAGCCGGTCTGATGGGAGCCCACCCCCTCCCCCCCACTGGAAGGATGCCTTCCCAGCGCATTACTAATTTATTCCCAACATGGTCATGCCATGCTTTCCATCGGCTGCTTCACAATTTTCCTGTCTGTATCCAATTTGTGCAGTTTCTTGAAATTCTTAAAAAAGCTTGAATTGTAATACTGTGCTTGTAAGTGCTTGAAATTGTAGCCACGTTTCTCAACAAGTCTTCTCAAAAAGACTCCAACACTGTTTTATTGTGGCCTCGCTTTGCTATTGCATTTCTCCCATTGTGATCAACTGTGGGTAGAATTAGTTTGTACAGCATTGTCCTATGAAGCATCATCCCCCTATGGGTCGCCACCAAGAGGACAGGTGCATGCTACAGTTAAACAAGGCACAATGAAAAATGTTTTAGTGCCAGAATTATGTATCAATTATGGACTTTTATAAAGGGCCATGCAAACAATTAAGGTAGTAAATTGTAATGGGGGGAACTTCATGCAACTGAAAATATAAGTTACATATCACTGTCATTCTTACTACCCAAAACCTATATGGAGAGAAATTGGTCTCAAAAATGACTATATCCGTCATTTACTAAAGATCTGAAAATAAAATCACTCAATAAATGCACACGCAAGACTAAAAATCGCATATGTAAATCGCAGACATATGTTTGGCTCTGGAAAACACATAGTTCAGATCTTCACAACATTACAAAAAGTCACCTTATGCTGGCCCAACCTGATGCTAAGATTCTAATTTATGCTATTACTTTAATGTAATACTCTCCGATCTCCCGAAGTCCAGCATTAACGGCTTGCACCTAATACAAAATGCTGCAGCAGGGCTTTGAACTAAGACCAGAAAACAAAATGTTCATGTATGAAGCAGTTTGTTACAAAAAACTATTTTTTATGTTCTTTAGCTTATTATTTTATTTGAAAAAAAGTAAATTTTTTATTTTTGCTGAAACTTCTACTTTTCCCCGATTGTCGTGATTGCCTAAGTAAAGTCACCTGGTGCTGCTCAAACAAGTGCTGGTGCCGTTGTACTTGCCGAACCAGGGTGGATACGTCACGGGCTATTTGCTGTATCGCGCCTTCAATGTGGAGTAGGCGCTGCAACGCGGATTGCTGCTCGGCATTTCCGCATTCTCCGGAGGGGAGAGAAACCTCCGCTGGATCCATGTCATGGTCCGGGTATACTCTTTGTATGCCTGAGTGCTTCGCCAGACTACAAGGTACCCACGACTTCTCTTGCCTGATTCATGCCTGTCTCTCGTTTTTGACCTATTTCCGTTCCACGTTTTGCGACCTACTCTCCCGCCCCGGCCATCGACTTACCTGCTAAGCTGCACCTTCCGTCTATCCGCCACGGAGCTGCCATTCCGCCCGAAGAGGCTGACGACCAACAAGCGCCGACGTCCCAAGCCAGCTCCAACAACTCTTTCAAATAAAAACTCTGAAACTAACGCTATTGGATCAGAGAGTCCGTTCTGGTTCATGACAGAATACCCGGACCATGACATGGATCCAGTGGAGGTTTCTCTCCCCTCCGGAGAATGCGGAAATGCCGAGCAGCAATCTGCGTTGCAGCGCCTACTCCACACTGAAGGCGCGGTACAGCAAATAGCCCATGACGTATCCACCCTGGTTCGGCAAGTACAACGACACCAGCACTTGTTTGAGCAGCACCAGGTGACTTCACTTAGGCAATCACGACACCGATTGTATTTTAGCTTTTTCTTTTCAGAATTCCCAGCCAGCCACAAAAGGTCAATCTGGAATAAGAGCCACTAACAGTAACCTCTACCTAAAATCTGTTTCCAGTTTAAGAAATGAGAAACTAAGGAACAAAAGTGAGGACGTGTACACAAACCACGCTGATTATGTCAATCTTGATCGAATGGCAGATCTTTTTCTACTGGCTGTTTGTAGAAAACAGATCTTTTTACATCAGTGGTAGTCAATACGTCCATGGTAATTTATCGTTTGTTAGTGATCTACTGGTTGATCGTAAAATTTGAGAATGTTTACATCAGTGGGATTCATTACATCGATCAAGATTTACCCTTCTATCTAAAAAATTACACTGATTATATCAGTGGTACTAATAATCTACCGCTGATCATGATCTACTGGTCCATTGTAAAAATTGAGACTGTTCTCTTCAGTGGTTCTCATTACGTCAATCACAATTTGGTTGATTGGATCTCTTAACTACAAGGGTCATCAGGGCACCATTTTCTGTGGTGTGTCTTGGTTAAGTACAGCCTGTTGGGGCCCATTGCTCTCCAGGCTAACATATGTTTCCACCCAATCTTGAACCGGGAACCTTTTGCGTGTTCTAGCCACTGCACTACAAAAAACACTGGTGGATATTGATCTACAGCTGGTTCATAAAAATGTAAACTGTTTACATCAGTGGGACTAATAATGTTACCGGTGATCTACTGGTTGATCGAGATCTCCTGGTCGATGGTAAAAATTGAGACCGTTTACATCAGTGGTACTCATGACATCCATCACAATCTACCAGTTGATTGTCAATGGTACTGCGATCGTTCAAAAATCAAGACTGTTTACGACAGTGGTACGATCACGTTTCTACCAGTTGATCGTGATCTACTGGTGGACTTTGGGAGTATTACTCAAAATATGTTTTTATTTTTTTTGTGATGACTAGGCCATTTTGATTCTGATATTTTCTAAAAAGCCTGCATGCCGAAAAAGTGTGAGCACCTCTGGTGAACTGAAGATAAGCGTGATCGCTGCTAATGATGGATCGCACGCCGTCGAAATTTGCGGCGTGGTGACGACAGCCGTTTCAGGTAATTTATATTATTCTTAATCTTTGGCATAACAAGCTCTATGTGTTGGGTTTATACTAGATGCGATGGTTCACTGTCTCCTTTTGAACAGATTACAAGATAAATCCAAAGCATGGAAAGCTACAGGAAGTGATGTCCCCAACGATAACACAGCAAGCTCCATCATTCCTTGCCATCTTTACAAATGACTTTTTTTTCTTTTTTTTTTAAGCCCCACAGCACATCTTATCTCCTAGCAATAATTAAAGTCACAAAGGACGATTTTATGCTGGACATATAAACCTATTCAAAACGGAATTAAAGATGTTATCACGTCAACCGAAATAATAAAAATGCTGCCGGGAATGACAATCACGATCACCATGCGCGGCTACGGATTTTTTTCTCGAGCCGAATTAAAATGGGACGAAAAATTGAATGATACAAAAACAAAATATCAAGCTAGCAAGCGGGACGTTTTGTTTTTGAAATGATGCACTGCTGCATTTGTAAATTTCCTGTTTTCATTTGTAGATACACATTCTCCCTGAATTCCAGTGCTTTGTTTTATTTATTGAATTTACTTATCGAGGTTATCCATAACATTGCCCAGAGGTCTTTAACGTGGTGCCCTCGTAGCCCCTTAGAAAAGAACTGGGTAGCCTACAGACTTTTTCTGAAACTAGCTCTCCAGGTCAGTGTGATTTTTTTAGGAAATTCGATTTCCAACTAGGGCAGCACGGCGGCGCAGTGGTTAGCGCTTGTGCGGCAGAGTTCATGTCATGGGAACCTGTCATGGGTTCAAATCCAGCTCCAGACTTCCTGTGCGGAGTTTGTATGTTCTCCCCGTGCTTGCGTGGGTTTCCTCCGGGCACTCCGGTTTCCTCCCACATTCCAAAAACATGCATGTCAGGTGAATTGGCCGGTCCAAATTGTCCCTAGGTGTGATTGAGCGAGTGAGTTGTCTGTCCCCGTGTGCCCTGCGATTGGCCGGCAACCAGTTCAGGGTGTCCCCTGCCCACTGCCCGATGATTGCTGGGATGGGCTCCAGCACCCCCGCGACCCTACTGAGGATAAGCGGTATAGCTAATGAGATGAGATGAGATTTCCAACTAGGAAGAGTTTTTTTCAGTTGGCCATTCGATTTTACCCTACCTTTGATAATTACAACCTAGTAATAAAATAATAAAAACAAAGTAAAACATAGTGTAGTGTCAGTGATACGACACAGAGTTCAACCACCAAAGGAGGACCGGGACCACAGGGGACGTGTTGCTGAGACTTTAATGTCCTTCTTTAGATGGTGAGAACTGCAACAATACCATCCGGTACATCGAGAACATTTTCCAATACTTCCAAAACACTAAAGTGCAAAAACTTTACATCTGTTTGAACTAATACGCAATATAGTTTTTAGACATCAAGGCTCTTAGAAACGTACAGCGTTGCTTTGTTCATCCTTCAACATGGATTAGACATGCAACTGTCAAATCAGCCGTAGTGTGAGTGTTTTGTTTGCACAAATTATTAATACAAAACACTTTTTGATCAACTTACAACCGTTTTTAGCCTTGTACTATATTCAAGTTACTACCTTGCTACAAATACATTTCCCTTCGCCGTTGCAAACCACAAATTTTGCCAAAACAAAAAGGAATATCAAAAGATTCACAAACCAACATACTGATGCACAACAGTGCTCACGGACAGACATTTTCTTCACCTACGAGAAGTGACCAGACTCTCCAGCTGTATAATACAGTTTTGAACCCGAGAGAGTTCATTTGAAATCTAAAAAAATACTAAAGTGCAGATGTATGTTGTCATGATTCATGCCAGAGATTCATTTCGTTGTATGTCCAAATGAAATTTCAGCCGTTACTCAATCGGTCTTTTGGAGAACTCTAATTTGAAAAGCGTCAACAATGAACTTCGAACACGCCTTCAGTGACCAATGACCTGATCCGCATTTAAAAACGCAGGCAGAAACACCTGTGTGCTCTCTTTCTTCGTACCTCCTTCCAGGACTGCGGCCTAGAGAGAAGTCCTGGCTGGCATTCAGCCCCTTGGACAATGGGGACAGAGAAGGCCAAAATCCAGGTCCTGGCGCAGACCAACCATGAGGCCTGGATGGTGCCCATCCCACCTATCTTCGAACTGTTTGCTTGCCAGGGGCAGGCCACACAGTGACAGACAACCATTCATACGCTCACACATACAGAGTGACAATTTGTACCGGCCAAATAACCTGCTATGCATGCCTTTGAAATGTGGGGGTCCACCAGAGTGGGAAGAACATGCAAACTCTGCACAGTAAGGCTGGTGGCTGGACTTGAACCCATGACCTCCTAACTGTGCTGTGGATGTTCTTACCACTCAGCTGCCTTTGATGGAATTCCTGCTTTTTTTCTGGCTCTTTTTGCTCTGCTCTCAAGCGGCTTTTAAGATATTTGTGTATATTTGCAATTGTTATGTTATAATATGACCTAATTGTCAGAACATTTATTTGAGGGATCTTTTAACTTATAAAAATTTTGTAATACTCAACAACTTTATAGTCAATAACAAACAACTTAACAAACGTAAATTAAAAACAACGCTAAAACAAAAAAAAAAAATATGAGATGCAAGAATAGACTTCAAATTTTCAAGATTTCAAAAGTTATTCATAAAACACAGGTACTTAGGAAATATACATTAAAATATACACAGATCTCCGCAAAAATATATTTTAAAAATACAAAACTATTGTGACTTTTTATATACTGAAAAAATGTGAAGTAAACAACTCAAAATGTCACAACCAGAACGGAATCAGGACCCATATGCGTAGCGTTAACCACAAGTTTATTGATAGAAAGAGGACGGGCAGAGCCCACGATACGGTGCTCACTGGACGTGGGAAGCAAGCCGCTCACGCAATCGGATCATGCTCCGAATACGGAAGTGGATCTTCCAGAGCGGGAGATGGCGGTGTCAGGGACAGAAAAACAGGTTGTAATCTGGGACGGGAGAGCAAACGTGGTCGGAATCAAAAAACTGGCCAGAGCCGGAGGCAAACGGGGAGATCAGGAAAAGACAGGTGGAAAAACGGGTGCAAAAATGGGACAGGCGGGAATCAGGGTCAAAATGCTCGCCTTGTAACAACAGAGGGTCGCTGACGGACTGACAGGACTGGGCTTAAAAAGGGACAGTGAACCAATCAGGTAGCCCGCAGCGGCTGGCGCCAAATGAATGGGCACAGGTGATGCTAACCAGTAATCATGACACAAAATCCCTGAAAATATGTAAATTAACCAATCATAGGTGCATTCAAGAGAAAAAAAAGTGTCACAAAGGGAGAGTAATGTTTGCAAAAAATCACTAATAGAGTGTTTTTTACTGACTATACATGACAAGTACACACCTAACTTTGTGTTGCTCTCACATGTTACGCGCACGAGCCTTAAAATTGATAATAAGGCCAATTTTTTTTTTTTGAATATAATTGATTATTCAATTTACGTATCAAATTTACAGCCAATGGAATTATCTACCTTGTGCAGACGATAAATTACTCCACCGTGTTAACGGCACAGGCCGAAAAAATGAGTAATCAGGTTTAAAAATACATGTAAGTGGTCTTATTGAATTCGTGTATCGAGTTTATCAACAGCAAATGGAATGATTTAACTTATTTTCAGGACAATAAATTACTTCGACAAGCACGAAAATTCATGATTAGGTTTATAGAAAATGTATAAGTGGCTCTTATTGAATTTACATTGAATTCAGTGCTTTGTATTTGTTGGGACGTGCTGCCATCCATTGGGCAAATACAGTATGTCAGCATGGAAGTCAATTCTGTTGATGCAGCAGTAACAAATTAGAGTCCTCCAAATTTTGTTCCTGGTCTATTACTCGTATTAACATCAAATAAAAATCCTACTAGTAAGACTGTTTGCACCACTTTTTGTCTTTTTGAATGAGTGGAGAGGTGTTGTCAAAGGATAGTGGGATGTCTAGACGTGTTCTAAGGGATGGGTAGGGCACCCGTATGATGCAGCAGGGGTAAACCAGTGAAAGCTGTCGGTCCCTGATGTTGAACAGAAGAGTGTGTTGTGTCATCCTGAGCCAAGTGACATTGTCGCTTTCTTGTCTCCCGTTTCATCTGGAGGGACAAAAGCATGACCAACCTGGGTGCCTAGGTGCTTAACTTGTTTGGGTGTTTGGGCATTTGGGTTGGCCATGGTCCAAACATTTTGTGTGCGTGTTTTGATACTTTTTCTCTTTATATATTTTCTTTCTTTTTATATGTGTTTGTCTGGCTGTCGGTCACCTCTCTTGAGGGATATGACCAGGGTAGATAGATGGATGGATAGATTTTTTCTTTTGTTTTTGTTAACGATCACAATTCAAGGTTGAGTTTCATCGTGAAATTCGGGCAGGGTTACAACTATGATAATGGAACTCACATCTGTTTATAAAATCTTACAAATAATACTTTTTTACCCAATTTTTTTTTGTGCCACTCAACTAATAGTGTGTATTTTTTCCTTCAATTTTTTGGGAGCTTTTTGGGGGGTTTTGGTAATTTTGTGGTAATGATCATAGTCCATGGTTTAGTTGTAAAATTTAGATAGTGTTACTGATTTAATACCTGTACATATATAAATTTGAGACATATGTCAATAACAACACTTTTTTACTCAATGTATTTTTGCGCCACTAATCGAATGATGAGTGTTCTTTTCCTTCAATGTTTTTGGAGTTATTGGTTTTTTTTTTGGTTTGGTAATTTTCTGGTAACTATTCTACCTAAAATGTCAGTTTCATTGTGAAATTTACAATTCTAACACTCGTACTTCAAAATAAAAACGTGCTAATGACACTGTTTTACCCAAATTATTTTTGTGCTCCCATGCCAATAATATGAGGGTTTTTCCCTTAATTTAGGGATTATTTTTAGACTATTTATTTTGTTTATCTTCTCTTTCTTTTTTTCATGAATCATATTCAAAGGTTTTTTCGTCGCGAAATGTGGATACTTGCGGCTCAAATACAATTGAGTATGAGTATACATGTGTGTTTACATTTAAACATTGTAAAATAAAGAGTATTGATCAACATGCCTCACAATTATTGAAAACGCTGCTTTTCCGCGCACAAGACGAGGATTCTCATTTATGTCTAAGATGCTGTAAAAAAATCAACGCCAATTTTGGTATACCCATGGCAGAAAGTAAATGATATCGAGAAATATAGTTTTACTTATAAAGTGGCAGAAAACGTCCTGAAAATGCAGTGGTACTAAATGAAAATGGAATAACCTTTGAGGGAGTACTGAGCCTACTTTTTTTTTTTTTAATTTAAGGTACCAAATTCCACATCATCTGACTCTTTTGCTAGAATCCAACTGGGTCAAGCTAACCCCAAAATTGGGTAGACTCTGTTCCATTTCCGTATGGCAAGCTTGTAATGATGAAGAGGATTCCTGTCTGGAACAAGGAACAAGTGGGAGGCGGTGTACTTACCTACGACCCGCATCTCGTCAAATGACCTTCAACACTGCTTTACTGAGGCTAAAATTGGATTTTTTTTTACTTTGTAAGAAGAAAAACAATATACAAAATCAAGCTGTGAGAGATCATAGAACTTCTAACTGATTTATTTGGAAATATTAATACGGTAGACCTGGGTTATTGTGTGCCTACCACACAAGGTGGGATACAATGTTTTTTTCAAGGCATTGTGAAGATGCCGATATGCTATTGGCTGATCCATCCCACAATGCCTTTTTTTTTCTCCACTCAGTTAAGAATATGGAGTGCTTCTTAATGACGTTTCTAGTGCAATACAAAACTGGACTTTTTGGACTATATTTATTAACGATGGGTCACAAGGTTTGCAGTGATGCTAAAAGGAGAAGTAAAACATAATAACCATAGGAAATAAGCTCATGCTTATCAAGAAACGTGAAGAAGGGACACGGATCGATACCTCTGCTAAGTTTTATGGCTGTACCTGAAGGAAAATCGGGACAATTATAAAGAAAGACGCAGCAATTAAAGCAACTTAATCTCAAAGCGTCTCCTACCCCTTCTACATCTACTCACTAACTCCTGCGTACAAGCTTATGTCCCAAAGGTAAATAAAATGTAATATTCCCCTTACATATTAATTTATAATGTTATTTAATCATATAAACATATATTACATATCGTTGGTACTTACTCTATAACATTTACAAATGGTATGGTAAATTGATCATTTTGAACTTTAATAGACACTTAACATAAAGAGAGAAGAGATCAATGAAATTTGAACTTGTAAGGGGGACAGGGAGAGAAACCTTTAGATAAGAAAGTCCAACCCCTTCTAAAGGTCTTTTCCTGAGCCTTTCTTTTTATTCAATATCCTGTCATTACGTCAATCAATTTTGAGCTTGCATGGAGCGCAGGTGAACACTGTACAAAACCTCTCAAGATGCAAAAATTCCAATCTGTCCTAAAGGTCCTACCCTGAGTTCTTTCTTTTTATTAAGGTTTCAAATGTAGATCCGCCCTAAAGGGTTTGGGTATCAATGAATGTCAACATCCATCCATCCATCCATTATCTGCACCGCTTATCCTAAGTAGGGTCGCAGGGGTGCTGGAGCCCATCCCAGCTGTCTTCGGGCAGTGGGCATGGGGACACCCTGAACTGGTTGCCAGCCAGTCGCCGGGCACACAAAGACAGACAAATCGCGCACTCATTTACACCAAGGGACGATTTGGACCAGCCAATTAACCTGACATGCATGTTTTTGAAATGTGGATGGAAACCGGAGTGCCCGGAGGGAACCCACACAAGCACGGGGAGAACATGCAAACTCCACACAGGAGGTTCGATCTCATGACCTCAGAACTGCGCCGCCGTGCTGCCCTGAATGTCAACATGATTGGCCAAAAATAATATTGATGTAATAGTAAAAGCAGTGCGCAATACTAGTCAAAGTAACTAACTAGCATCGTATGAAGTCTACTTGGCCGGTGTCCAATATTAAAAAAACAGAATGAACTTATTAATAACGTTTAAAATGTATGCTCAATTTTAATATCTTTACCTGAGTTACCGGGGGTTTGGAATATATAAGCTTATTGACCATTTGTTTCTATCCCCTAGCTATTCCACCTTCCACTCCCCACCTCAGAACAGTTTAATGTTGCATCCTGGGGGTTCATTGTACCTGAAACTCAAAGCAGTTTACATTTAATTATCTTGTTATTGTAATACTATACCAACAATCATCATCTGGGTTGTCACACTTCAATTTATAGCCGACTCGGAATGTCAAAACGGAACGTCCACTTGGTTTCCCCGTTGGCATGGTAGGCCTGCAGACGGCAATCTGGGCCGTCTTTGTCTCCGGGCTCGGTGTTTCCTCAACACTAACAGCGTGATTAAAAACTCATTTCGGCAGTAATTCCACCGTTAAGCACCTTTCCCCATCCCGAGCTAGATTCTCATAATTCTCCGAGTGACGTACATCTCTGCTTTGCAGAGGCCATTCCGACCTGCCAGTGCAACAAATGTTTTAATTAAAGGAAGGGAAAAAAGTCAGCTTGGGTGGTTAGACATGCTTAATTGAGGTTGAGAGATGGGCCTTTCAATGGTGGCGGAAAACAAACACGGACAAAGCTTTGTTCAATACAATGAGGGGGAGAGTGATAGCTCAGATTTAGTCCAAATGAGCGCTAGCAACCGTGGAGGGGGAGCTCTCACACACCATCAGGGACATCAAATAATGTGAAGCTAGGGGTTCCTGAATTAAAGGACAGATGTAAAGAAATATACAAACATACGAGGCGAGTATATATTGTGAAAGACTTTTGACAATAAGACGCACTGGACTATAAGGGGCATCCCCCAAAAAGAAACCATATATCATATATTTTTCATATATAAGGCACGCTGGACTATGAGGCGCAAGTGTTCAAAAAACAGTAAGAGCTATTTTGTTTATTTGTATATAACCGTTGCACATTGTATACACGGTATAGATAAGTGTCGATTGCTGACCAAAATTGCAAAACATTAAACCCGGGTGATGGCAGCGAGAAACGTAACCATACATATTTTAGCGCATATAAGCCCAGCACAAAAATGACTTCCACGTTCTTTGTTCAAATCTCTCTGCAACGCTTATAGATTTAACTCCATGTTTGCTGGTTTTTGGGAATTAGCGTTTATTTTTTCTGTACAAGGGGATCTCCCAAAATCGACTAAAATTCTCGCAGAAACTTTCTGACTTTCGGCGGTTGAAAACTCACACAATCTCCGGTGACAAACCCCCCCTTCTCTTTTTTTTCTATCATTGATTCCCTGTGTTAATAAATAGTGTGTGTTCTATTTCAATCAGCCTGGTTCAATGATTCAATTTTCTTGGGATTGGTAATTAATATCAGAACTCAAAGTACTTAAAGTAATAACGTATTATTTTTTTTTTTTATCAGTTTAGGAATTCTAGCATCCTTCAGAAAAAAAAAGATTTACGGTGGAGCAAAAGCAACACCTGGAGGCAAATTTGTTAACTCAATGCATTAAACAATAATTTGTTTCGTTTTCAAACTTAAAGTCCCTAATATATATATATATATATATATATATATATATATATATATATATATATATATATTTATATATATATATATATATATATTTATATATATATATATATATATATATATATATATATATATATATATATATATATATATATATATATATACATAAATATTCGTGTAGTGGTACCTCGGTCCTTAACCGCCTCAATGCTTAACCAAATCGGTGTTCGACCAAAAAATGTTTCGATGCTCGGCACGGAATTCGGTGCCCAACCGAAAATAGCCAAGTCAAAATACGACAAATAGATTGAGGTCTAGCGCGTAACAGTTGGAGCCAAGTAGAGCCGAGTGGAGCCGAGCTGCACTCGGCGGCGCGAGTTAGCCTAGTTTTAGCAGCACTTCTATCCAGTGAACGGATGTGTCGTTTTATAAGTTATTTTTTTCTAGTTTGTGCTTTTGCGTTGCTTTTGAACATGGGTCCCAAGAACAACAGCGATAAAGGGAAGGATAAGAGGAAAACAGTGACAGGCTTCTTATTAAAATAGAAGAGGAAGGCCAAGCAGTAACCTTCCCACCCCCATTCCTGTATGCCATCACACCACTGTTGAAAGGTATGTAACCGATACAAAATTGTTTATATTTCTTCTTTTTTATGTTTATTATATATTATGTACACATTTATGGTCTTTAATATTGTTTAGATACACATTTTATTCATATTTTAGGTATTGTTTATGGGTGGAACGGATTAAAATATTTACAATTGTTTCCTATGGGAATTTTTTTTTCGGTCCTCAACGAAATCGGTACTCAACCAACAACCAGGAACGGAGGACAGAGAGGTACCACTGTCTAAATATATATATATATATATATATATATATATATATATGACCTTCTTTTAAAAGCAGCTATATCTGTGAACAGGCCTTTACTACATAGAAGTAAAAGCTAAGCATACTTTTTGTAATGAAAGATGAGTGTTCAAGCTTTTTTCGTTTTCTTATGTCTCCTATGCCTGTATAGCCACAGAACTTAATGTTCTGTAGGCCTTTAAAAAATGAGTCAAAATGGTTAACATTGGGTGTCATCGGAACTTTCTATTTGAGAGAAACGTCTGGGACTGTAAGAGTCAATAATCCAATACTTATTCCATCAAGCATTATTTTTAAAAACATAATTGTAGTAAATTATAACTTTCATTTACAAAATTTGGAGCTCTCCAATTTCTCACTGCTACGTGAGCAATACCGATGTCCATATTGACCTTCTGCTTTTTATCTCTACTTGACATTCTTGTCCTACTAAACACTATATACACTTTGACTTGATAGACTTAATGATACTCCTGTTCTAGAGTAAACAACCACAAACAAAAGAAAACCCCCAAAATATCCTCCACATTCAAATATAAATTATAACGATTTGTATTTTAATACCACACTGCACTTAAGTTATCTTTTTCTTTTTAAGAATGTACAAAGTCTCCTCAATTTATTTTGAAATAATTAGATGTTTTATTTATTTTATGGAGGGTAGATCATTTTCACAGGGTCACTTTGTAGGTAGCTTGCATGCTGAAAAGCTGTCATTATACTGTATTTTTGTTGTCATTATTTTTCTCCCACAACACGTGCACCAAGCAAACATGTTATATTTTATTGAACCTAGCTAAAAACCTATTTTTAAACGTTACCGAAAAACATCATTAACTACGCCAAACAAACAGGAAGGTTTTTTTTTAAATGCCAGACTGCCCTTTGGATCTTCTTTTGTTTTGTATAGTTTTTGGTCCAATTAATGGATGTACAAATAATCCTTAATATAATTGAGAGTTATTAGATGTCTTGTCTTTGTAGTAGAAGGATCCTATTGACTGGGTCATTTCGTAAGTAGCGGTGAAATTTGTGTCTGGTGAGGCAAATAAATAAAAACGGCATCTTATTAATAAGTTGTTTCGCACAGAAAAAATAAATATATAAACTCTACTGTAGAAAAATATGCTTTATAGTCTTACCTTAACTTATAAATGAGGTCTATGAACTTTTAAATAAAAGCATCAATAGATTGATAATCCTAAAAGAAAAGAGTCCATCCAATGAGAAATAAATCAATGGATGGCTTGACTTGCTGTGAGCTTGTTAATATTATCAATAATTCTGTTTTTTGGGGCTGAGGTGTGAGATTAATCAGAATGATGAAATGTATACATTTACAGGGATGTTATCAGAATTTTGAACTAATGCATTTATATGTATATAACATGCACGTGTGTATGTCGTACAACCCTTATCGTTTATTATATATCGGTAGGAGATCTAGTTTTACTTTTTCTCTGCTCAAACTAAGTGATGCAAGTGATTAAAGTTTTTGAATATGTGCTGCTTGGATTAAAATCATGTATTGACAATGTAAACTTTGAACACAAAACAGTGGTACCTCTACTAACGTAACCTCAAAACTTCATGAGTAGAGATGCATTTTGTATGTAAATGCGCTAATCTGTTCCAACCAAAACTTTGATTTTTGTTTCAGGTAAAGAAAAAAAAAGTACATTATGCACAGATAAATGTGGTAACTCAAGGGGAAGGGGTTCTATTATTTAGCTATCATGATATTTCCTGGCAAAAAATCAGTATCAGATTTTTATAGATCGAAGTTACCTAGTATTTACTTGAATCAGATCAATACCGTAATTCTTGGTATCACTCACCCATACTGGCTCATATGCTGCATAAGTCAAGTCAAGTCATTTTCTCTGGTATAGCCCTTAATCACAAAGAGTCTCAGAACACAGATTCTTGCAAACTACAGACTATCATTACATCATCCCCTGATCTAAAACCTACATGAGGGCAAAGAAAAACTCAACATGAGCTAAATAAGGAAACCTTGAGAAGGGACCGCACATGAGGTAATCCCCCTTCCAAGATGACCAGGCTGCAACAGTTGTTGCAAAAACAAATCAACGTGAAATATAGGTTATTCATATGCTATAGAATAGAAGTGTGTTTTAAGCTTGAGTTAAACAGTTCCACTGAGGTTGCGGATCGAATCTCAGGGGGCAGAGCATTCCACAGCACCAGGGCCCGAATGGAGGATGCCCTC
Source organism: Urocampus carinirostris (assembly GCF_059441175.1). Taxonomy (NCBI): domain Eukaryota; kingdom Metazoa; phylum Chordata; class Actinopteri; order Syngnathiformes; family Syngnathidae; genus Urocampus; species Urocampus carinirostris. The sequence continues at coordinate 30,207,409 of NC_142354.1, read as the reverse complement.
GAACCTGCGGATCTCTTCTTGGCTCTTCGGATCACTAATAGACCAGCATTTTCAGAGCGAAGGCTCTGGACCGGAACATAGGTGGAAATGAAATCATCTCAGCCAGTCGAAGTCCTCTAGTTTTGTTTTCTAGCATATTGTCGGTATTTTCCTCTCTCAACACACAAACTAAGCAAACACGAAGGATTTACGCTTCCTGGGAACGGCGTAAGCTACAACAAACACAGAAAATCAACGAAAAATGCGTTCCCTGTCGCTTTCTCTCGATTTCTTGTGTCGTGATGGTTAACAAAAGAGGAAAGAGTCATCACTCACCGAGATATGATCAGACTCAGGACGTGAATATGTTTTGCCTCAATGACATATTGATGAAATTTCATCCAGCCCGAAGCAGCGACATGTTTTGTCACCCCTTCACATTGTTTTGTTTATTCATAAAGCAAAACGCCCGCGGTCACTGATTAATTATTATATCGATAGCAGATACGGCCTGAACGGCCCTGAAACCAAGAGGAATGATGTATGTTGTACATCAACAAAGTGAGAGAAAATGTACACTGAGAACGGAAGTCAAACACATAAAATTGATTGACCGAGCCACCGATTGATTTTCTTTCCTTTTTAGCACATCACGTGCGATATTTCCAATCCTTACCGCCTGTCTGAGTTTTTTTTCAAACTGATGAGTGCTCACGGTGTGCGGTTTGTCCTCAACCGTCACCTTGCACGCTTCCGCCACCATCACGGTCGTGAGGGGTTCGTTTTTTTTTCAAAAGGAATTGGCCATTACTCATGAATCCTGTTGACACAGCCCTTGACCACCTCTGCAGTCGAGGCCGTCTCTAATTTAGGGGTTCCTAAATTCCTATTTTGAACCGCACCAGAATTCAATGACCTTTGCCTCCTCTACAGAATGTGCATACAATATTTTTTGCACAAATTGAATACACAGTAGACCCCCGGAGTTGCAACCGCAAAGCGGAATTGTCTTATAACAGGATAGAAACCTATGGTAATTAGGTAATGAGGTCCCTGTACCCCAGGTAAATCAGTAGAATTGTAGAGTATATACCGTACATATTAAAATTAAAAAACAAAATGGTATACAGTAAGTGCGACTATCTATCTATCTATCTATCTATCTATCTATCTATCTATCTATCTATCTATCTATCTATCTATCTATCTATCTGTCTGTCTGTCTGTCTGTCTGTCTGTCTGTCTGTCTGTCTGTCTGTCTGTCTGTCTGTCTGTCTGTCTGTCTGTCTGTCTGTCTGTCTGTCTGTCTGTCTGTCTATCTATCTATCTATCTATCTATCTATCTATCTATCTATCTATCTATCTATCTATCTATCTATCTATCTATCTATCTATCTATCTATCTATCTACCTACCTATCTACCTACCTACCCACCTACCCTGGATATATCCCTCGAGAGGGGTGACCGACAGCAAGACAAACACACACAAAAACAAAGAAAATAAAAAGGGGAAAAGGAGCAAAAAACACACACAAAATGTTTTGGAACATGGCCAACCCAAATGCCCAAAACCACAGACAAGTTAAGCACCCCAGCACCCAAGTTGGTCATGCTTTTGTCCCTCCAGATGAAATGGGACACAAGAAAGCGGCCATGTCACTCAGGTCAGGGTGACACAACACACTCTTCTGTTCAACAACAGGCCCTGACCGCTTTCACTGGTTTACCCCTGCCGCATCATACGGGTGCCCTGCCTATGCCTTAGAACACGTCTAAACATCCCACTATCCTTTTACAGCACTCTTTCCTATCACCAACAAAAGTTCTTGGTTCCACTATATTTAGACCTCCTTCCTGCAGTGAACTCATAACACCATCCATCCACGTCAATAGCAGCCTTCCTCTTGGTCTCCTTCAATTTACTTCTGAAACTTCGGAAACAAACCGGAAAAAACTTTTCCTTACTAACTTTTTGTTGGGCGTGTTGGGCTCATTCAGAACATTCCGGTCCTGATGTTGGGGGCTCAGCCCGTGCGGCCACCCGTCGCATGTCGGTTAGTTAGCTAGTTAGCGGACTAGCTCTCCCTCGTTTGCCAGTCTGAAATTTTTTTAATGTCGAGTTGAAGTTTCATGGAGAAAATGTCTAAAGGAACATAAGGAATAAATACATGCAAAGGAAAAAATACAAATTTGATTTACCTTTGGCGTGACATGACTTGAGCTGTTAGAGTGTATTTAGTGGGTAGATGTAGATGGTAGAGGAGACGGTATATTGAAATGAAAAAAACATTGAAAATTTCTATATGCGAGAATTGTCATGCCGTTAGATCTGTTCTTGCTTTAATCTTCTCCTTGTCCTTAAATATGGTGTCCGTAACTTCAAAATATTGTACTGGCTGACGCCATCTTTAGGGTAAAAACCTAATTGCAGCTTATTTTTAGACACACTCAAACAAAGTCTTCTTTTCTTAAGTTTGCATTTTGCATTTTTCACCATTTTCATCATAGAATAGAAGAAAAACACTAGCACGCGTGCCTCCCCCGCCTTCTTTCCTCCAGTGTAATGCGCTCTGTGGACGGCGCACTGAAGGTAATAGAAAGATAAAAGTAGATTGGAGTGGTGGGAAAATGTATATATTATATATATATATATATATATATATATATATATATATATATATATATATATATATATATATATATATATATATATATATATATATATATATATGTATATATATATATATATATATATATATATATATATATATATATATATATATATATATATATATATATATATATATATATATATATATATATATATATATATATATATATATATATATATATATATATATATATATATATATATATATATATATGGTCCATTGAGGTCATTTGTAGTTGTTTCATGCAATCAGCATCACGTGATCATGTAACAATTCCCAGACCTCTCGCCTCCTAAAGCAGTCACTGGCTTTGGGATGGCGATAATGGAAATGTAATTCACAGGGTTGGGTAGGGTTACTTTAACTTGATTACTTTCAATTACTTTTGGATTACTCCAATACCAAATACATGGAACGGCAAAAATGATGTTGGCAAGCTGTTTGGATTTATTTTCATTTTGTTTCTGTCACATTGTATGTTAGTTTTGCCAGAGATCAAATAGATCAAAGCCAAGAGAGAAAGCTTACCACATGTTGTGAGTCATAATTTTATTCATATTTAATTTAGTTTCTTTTGTCTTTTATTAGCATATTTGGTATTGGAGTAATCCAAAAGTAATTGAAAGTAATCAAGTTAAAGTAACCCTACCCAACCCATATATATATATATATATATATATATATATATATATATATATATATATATATATATATATATATATATATATATATATATATATATATATATATATATATATATATATATATATATATATATATATATATATATATAAAGGCTCTTTGTACTTAGTAGCGTATTTTTAACACATACTTCATTGAGGAGACATGTTGTTTCAAACTTTTTAAGGACACCTAAAACTATACACATACACCCCACCATTCATAATTGTCAATTGGTTATGGCCACATTCATTAGCGTATGCTTTCTTTGTATTTTTTGATAATCACACGCTTCTTGTCATGGTTACTTATGCTTAGCATAACTACAACTTTAGGGACCCATAGCCAATAAATACAGCATAGAAAATACTGTATTGTATTACATTGACTAGCAGAAATCTTTACGTAGTACACAGGATTCCAAGCTGAAGAAAGAGAGAGAGGCATTGAGGGAGGTAATTCATCCAAAACATATCGTCATCTACATGATGCTCACCAATAGCCGACCAGCATCTTATATGATATTGACCAATAGCATGCAGGCATCCTGGAGATCTAACACACAATGATGTACACAAGGATTGCAAAGTTTACATTTTGTAAATGCACATGAAATAATTTGTTGTTGATGACGTATTTTGGAGAAAACGCGTAGGCAGGAACAAACAAAAAATAGTAACGTGAAAACATCGTAAGGTAGGGACACAGTATCCTTGGGGTCTACTATACTCACCACAAACATCCATCTAGGTGAATTCGAATTTAATCTTATCTAGCTCATCACATTTATGTCCATCTCATTGAAGAAGTATCCCTCTCATGAGCCTTTTAGGGCTCATGAACACAAATCTTTAGATTGCACGTTCATTCGTGTAGTGTTAAATGAAGTCGCTGTATTCATTACCAAGCTCAGTGGATTTATTGATCTGTTTGATTTATCTTAAAAATGTATGTTCTTTTATTGATTTTTATGTAATCAAAAGTGAATGACATTGTATATGTATCTTCTCAAGTAATACACGTCACTAAATGGAAATGTGAATTTCCCTGCCGGGATGAATAAAGTATCGATCGATCGATCGATCTATCTATCTATCTATCTATCTATCTATCTATCTATCTATCTATCTATCTATCTATCTATCTATCTATCTATCTATCTATCTATCTATCTATCTATCTATCTATCTATCTATCTATCTATCTATCTATCTATCTATCTATCTATCTATCTATCTATCTATCTATCTATCTATCTATCTATCTATCTATCTATCTATCTATCTATCTATCTATCTATCTATCTAAACAAATGTTTTACGGTTAATCACCTGGCTTTAATCCCCAAAAAAAAAATCATTTCTAGAGTTCGATTGTACTTGTATCGATAAAGAAGTGTACCGATTTCCAAGGATCACAATTATAATGGTATTATGACAATTGATCCTCTTGTTCCAATGGCAGATCATATTTCTCATTTTAAGGATTCCTTTTTTATTAGAATATTGTTCCAACATGTTTATAATAAGTTGAATAAAAACGTTATATTAAATACCAAGGAATAGTGATCTGGCTTTTCAGATGGCAGAACGTTTTGTGATTTTTTTTCTATTATTTCACAGAAATAACTCTTGAAAGAAAGATTGGAATGAAAAAAAAACTGTTTTTTTAGGATTGAGGCAATTCATTAATTATACTCTATAAAGTTATTAATAAAATTCATTTGTTAAGGAACTCACAGGTTGTACGTTCCCCTTCATTTGATTGTTAGTGTGGGAATTATTCTTATATCACCATAATATCAAATAAAAATCCACCAAAAATGTAACCATGGAACTGTACATATTAAAATTATAATCATTATGACTCACAACACGTGGTATATATATATATATATATATACTGGACTGTCTCAGAAAATTAGAATATTGTGATAAAGTTCTTTATTTTCTGTAATGCAATTAAAAAAACAAAAATGTCATACATTCTGGATTCATTACACATCAACTGAACTATTTCAAGCCTTTTATTTTTTGAATATTGCTGATTTTGGCTTACAGCTGAAAAAAACTCAAAAATCCTATCTCAAAATATTAGAATACTTCCTCAGACCAAGTAAAAAAATAATTTTATAACAGCAAAACTAAATCAAACATTTGAAAATGTCCATTGATGCACTCAGTACTTGGTTGGGAATCCTTTTGCACGGATTACTGCATCAATCCGGCGTGGCATGGAGGCAATCAGCCTGTGGCATTGCTGAGGTGTTATTGATGCCCAGGATGCTTCGATAGCGGCCTTCAGCTCATTTGCATTTGTAGGTCTGGTGTCTTTCATCTTCTTCTTAACTATACCCCACAAATTCTCGATGGGGTTCAGGTCAGGGGAATTAGCAGGCCAATCAAGGACAGTGATGCCATGGTCAGTGCACCAGTTACTGGTGGTTTTGGCACTGTGGGCAGGTGCCAGATCATGCTGGAAAATGAAATCCTCATCTCCATAGAGCTTTTCAGCAGATGGAAGCATGTAGTGCTCTAAAATCTCTTGGTACACAGTTGCATTTACTCTGGACTTGATGAAACACAGTGGACCAACACCAGCAGCTGACATGGCTCCCCAAACCATTGCTGACTGTGGGAACTTCACACTGGATTTCAAGCAACTTGGATTTTGCTCTTCTCCAGCCTTTCTCCAGACTCTTGCGCCTTGACTTCCAAATGAAATGCAAAACTTGCTTTCGTCTGAAAAAAGGACTTTGGACCACTCTGCAACTGTCCAGTGCTTCTTCTCCATAGCCCAAGTCAGACGCTTCTTCCGTTGTCTTGAGTTCAGAAGTGGCTTGACCATGGGAATACGGCTATTGTAGCCCATTTCCCGGACACGTCTGTGAACTGTGGCTTTTGATACCTGGACTCCAGCTTCAGCCCACTGTCTTTGAAGCTCCCTCAAATTCTGGAAGCGGCTCTTCTTCACAATTTTGTTAAGGCTGCGGTCATCTCTCTTGGTTGTGCAGCGTTTCCGGCCACATTTTTCCCTTCCAACAGACTTTTTGTGGATATTCTTTGAAACTGCACTCTGTGAACAGCCTGCTCTTTGAGAAATTTCTTTTTGTGTCTTACCCTCCTGATGGAGGGTATCAATGATGGTCCTCTGGACAGCAGTCAGATCAGCAGTGATTTAGTTTACTGAACCAAGCTGAGTGTTTTTAAGGCTCAGGAAACCCTCGCAAGGTATTTCGAGTTAATTAGATGATTCAGGTGATTAGTTGAATAGCCTACTTGTATACTTTTTCATGATATTCTAATATTTTGAGATAGGATTTTTGAGTTTTCTTAAGCTGTAAGCCAAATTCAGCAATATTAAAATAATAAAAGGCTTGAAATAGTTCAGTTGATGTATAATGAATCCAGAATGTATGACATTTTTGTTTTTTTAATTGCATTACAGAAAATAAAGAACTTTATCACAATATTCTAATTTTCTGAGACAGTCCAGTATATATTGCGCATTATGACAAAACAAAGACAGTATTGAGGGTTTTTTTTAAACATTGTGATATGGCAATATTGCTGTCCTTGGTGTTTCTGATCAAAATGAATAGTGCAATTATTTTTTTCTATGACTAAACTTCAATTATTTAAGTATTGAGACATAACCTGTTTACCACTCTAGAAATTTATCCAAATGCTGCTGGTAAAGTTATCCATTTCTGAATAAGTATTCAAAAGTTTTATATAACACTGGATTATTTTTCTACTTTTACCTACTGACTGCAAAGAAACGTATGTATGTGAAACTGACCCTGGGATTTGCCATGCGAAAGTAAACTGCTGAGGTCAGGCTCCGGGAATGCAATATTGAATATGTATATAACCTCAGTCAGGAGAGTAAGAGTGTTCCGGTTCAATGTGGTACTGACGCCAATAGTTATGCAGCCATTATACTGTACATTGGATAATTGGCATACAGAGGTCCAGTTTGTGAACTGATGACACGAAAGAGACAGACTAAGGTCGATCTTATCATGTCAAGAGCTAGGTGCCTCGATAAGGGTAGATATATACCTGTCAACCTTGAGGGAATAAAATGTATACGGGCCAAACTAAAACACAATCATATTTTTCCCCCAAGGATCAAATTTATGTTTTTATTTGGGGATTTTATTAAATAAGCGTTCGAAATACAATTGTTAACTTAAAAATTCCAAATCAGGTGCTTGAATTTCTATCTTCTAGTGACGTGGCTGCTTTCTTATGTCCCTTTTCATCTGGAGGGACGAAAGCATGACCAACTTGGGTGCCGAGGTGCTTAACTTGTTTGGGTGTTTGGTCTTTGAGTTGGCCACGGTCCAAAACATTTTGTGTGTGTTTTTTGCTACTTTTTCCCTGTTTTTATATTCTTTGTTTTTGTATGTATTTGTCTTGTTGTCAGTCACCCCTCTCGAGGCATATGACCTGGGTGGATACATAGGAAGATATAATTTTAATGATTCACTATATCAAGATACTTCCCAATTATGCAATATGTAGATATACTACTTGTTCTTTTCTTTTTAGAATCCCTTTATGCCATTTTTGCACTTGTAATTTTGGATAGAGATGTCCAAATTCAGTGCCTAGAGTGATCACCGAAATAAGCCAATGCGCACGATCATGCAAGATCTCGTTTGGATGGTAGCGCAATCTCACTCTGTGATTATTGAGGATTATTCCCATTACTGCCCCCTTCCCTCAATATTACACCTTAATCTACAAAAACGTGTTCACGATGAGGGTTCAAAAGTCTGAATGAAGCATAGAGTGAGGGTTCGAGAGCCAAGAAGTCTGCAGGTTTGAGAGCGTTCTCCATCTGGGCCCCGGTGCTATGGAATGCCCTGCCTCTGGAGATAAGATCTAGAACCTCAATGGAAGTTTTTAAATCAAGGCTTAAGACACACTTCTATGATTGATGCCCACCTTATATTCTGTATTGTGCTGTCTTTTTCCGACTGCCTGCCTAGTGGTGATACGAAGGAGAAGGACGATTGGAGATAAGACAGCGGACCAGCGTTTGACCTGAAGCATGTGAACGCCTGCATGGACCAGCTGGCAGAGATGGGAAGCTGCGTCGTGGCCGTCATAGACTTTCTGGACTAGTATACAGGCTGGGGGTGTCTCTGCTGTCATGCACTTTCCGGACAAATTTTCAACCTGTTACCTAGTTTTTACTATGTTTGTGTACTGTAATGCTAAATGTAATTCACCCAAGTCATCCCGAAAGGGGGATGACCTCATGTGCGGTCCCTTCTCAAGGTTTCTCTTTTTCCTCACGCTGAGGTTTTTGAGTTGTTCCTTGCAGCATGTTGGTTTAAGATCAGGTAATTGTGTCATTGTAATCCTGTGCAGTCCTTTGAGACATTTTTGTGATTAAGGGCTATATAGATAAATTTGACTTGACGTAGAGTGAGGGTTACACACCCATTTTTACTATGTCAGCTTGTTTCTCTGCAGCCACGCCCCCTATGTGTTACTGAGGAGCTGTAAGCAATGGTAGCAGTCTATTGACAAATGATTTGCATTTATGCCGAACAAGATCTAGGCGAATAGCCAAAGATTAGATACAACTAAGGAAGGCAATCATTTGTATGCTAAACAGAAACCTTTCATTTCTGAATTTAATCGTATTGAAACATTTCAGTAAAGCTTGAATAAATAATGATGACATAGTGTGAGTTGACGTATATGGATGTTAAATTTTGTTTATCAATGTTGTTTGGGGTCTTTTTTTAATTCTATACTCAGACTTGTCAACTGTTACGATGTCATCGTTTCTTTTGTACAATTTCTTGCTAAAATATTTCAACACAATTGTATTTCACGAATGGATATGATTTTTATTAAATATATGATTATTTGCCCACTGTAAATACTCTTTCTTAGTTTAGTTAGACATCATTTTCTGGCCATTATTTACACAAACTTGTAAATTACGTGAAATTTCCAAGCAAGTGCGGATTAGTTCTTTATGTGATTACTTCTGGGGGTGAATTTTGACATCGTAGCATTAAATTATATGTGGAAGACAATAATAACTAGTATATCAACATCCCGCAATAATTTCCAACACCCTCATTGCTTTTCTACAGTTAGTATTGGATGTACTGGCGCAAGACACACCACGAGAAATGGTGCCCCTACAACCCTAGTGGTTAAGGGATCCAACCAACCAACCAACCAACCAACCAACCAACCAACCAACCAACCAACCAACCAACCAACCAACCAACCAACCAACCAACCAACCAACCTACCATTTAATAAAATCACTTAAAGAAAAAAAAAGAGTTTTGTCAAAGAAACGGGGGTTAATACCAATTTTTTTTACCCAATCTGCACACATTTCTGTCACTTTATTTTTATGACCATCCAAGAGTAGATCTTTATTTTTACAATTATTTGATAAAATCCCCAAAGAAGAAAATTATATGATTTTTTTTTTTGTAAGAGGATAAATTAGATTTTTACCCGTACACATTGTAGTCCCTCAGAATTGACAGACATGCCTACTGAATCCCTTTCTTTGAGTTTAATTGCTCATGATTGGAATTTCCAGGTGCATACAAATTTTGACAGATTTTACCCAAACCTTCATAAATTTTACGTCTCCAAAGTCATATGCAATTAATCACCGCAACTCATAAAACTAGAGTTGACTGCACATGAACAAAAACGTGAAGTCCAACCGTAACAAAAGACCGCAGTCTCTGCTGCATTTAGCGATTAATCAAAGAAGAAGTCGCTTATTGTTACAGCTCCAAATATAAGGCTAGGTAGTAGCCTTCCTATCTGCTACCTTCTAAAAACGCATCCGTGCAGCCGCAAGATGAGGCCTTTTAACAATAGCGTGGCTGACGACTGGTCAAAAATGCTTCCCGGGCAAGGAGGCGCCATCCATCAAGACAAACGCTGAGTCGGGTGTTTACTTACTGAAAACAAGGAGCCTGCCAACCCGCAGAGAAGAAAAAAAACGAGAGAAAAAAACACCCTCCATCAATGATAATGATCCGTTGCTATTCAAAGATGCAAACTGTAAGTGAATGAATTTTCTTGAAGCACCGGAGAGTTACAGTGCTTGGTGAAAACATTGACCTTTTTGTCATTTTGCCACATTTCAGGCTTTAGACTTAAAACTATTACACTAAAAATATTTTATAAGAATCAACAACATGGACACACAATCACAAAACGGAACATTTTATTTTAGACTTACAATGGGGAAAAAAACAGAAAAGTAGATGTTGCAAAAATAATAAAACCCTGTTATCTCCGCTCAGCCAACAGACTCTGTAATGGGTTCTGAATGATCCAATGTCGACCTAAATGAGCAACAATGACGAACGGAGTGCATCAGGCCTGGTTTTAATGCACCTAATCAGAATAGAAGAAGAATGTACTTTTTATTGTCATTCTTTGTAACAATGCACACAGAATGAAATGTCGATACACCTGACCCGTACAGTTAAACTGTAGCGAGCCGATGCAGCCGCAGCCAAACAGGGCGCAGCTATTTTAGTCATTAGTCATTGACCAAACCCCCCAATTCCAACCCTTAATGCCGAGCGCCAAGCAGGGAGGCAATGAGTACCAATGTTGTAAGTCTTAGGTATGACTCGGCCGAGGCTTGAACCAGCGACCTCCCAGTCTCAGAGCAAGCGCCCTACCATGTAGGCTACCGAGCTGGTAATCAGTGATGGGCTCAGAGGTCTGTGAAACTCTTAAGAACAGAGAGCTTTATGAAGACCAAAAAACACACCAGGCGGATTAAGGATAAAGTTGTAGAAAGGTTCAAGGCATAAATGGGATACAAGAACATTTTAAGAAGACAATTTTACACATCTCCCTGAGTACTGTGTGAGCAATATTATAAAAATGGAGAGAGCATAAAATCACTGCAAACCTACCAAGACCTGGCTGTCCCACTAAACCCAAAAGGAGAGAACTAATCAGAGAGGCAACCAAGAGACCCTTGATCACATTTGATGTCCTGCAAGAATACACGGCTGAAATCAGACAATCTTTTCATAAGACAATTATTTGTCGTACTCTGCATGAATCTGCCCCTTAATGGAAGAGTGGCAAGAAGAAAGCCCTTTCTGAAATCATACTTTTGCAAGGCACTGGAGCTGCAACAGCAAGCGAAATAATTTTCTTGAAGCACCGAAGAGTTATTTGTCGGCAGGTCGAGTTGCCGTCCTCCAAGACAAATGCTTGTGCATAGTTGTACATTAAAGAGCACATTTTTCTAAGCAAAGACCTTCAAAGAAATTGATGGTTTGTGAACTTTACCCTTCGGTTTTCTTCCCTCGATCCATTAGTGGTCAATGTAACCTTGATGTTCTTCTATAGAACGTAAGGATCGAAGTTAAGAAAACAAATAGACAATGTATAGAATATGTGACCTCGGACTTCAGTCAGTTAAAGTACAGTAAAATAGAGTGCACTTAAAGGGGATGGCATGAAAAATATGTTCTGTCAGTTAGTGCTTCCTGCGCATTTATTATGATCGGTTGTACCGGCTCTGTTTGAGAATGGTGTGGCTTGATGGTTCAAATTGATGATGAATAAAGGTAGAACTTAAGGTGATGCTAACCGTCACAAAACGCAAACATTTATACGGTCGTTTAAGCACAGTAAATACAGTCCATAGTGCAGTGGTTAGCACATTCACCTAAAAAGCCAAAAGTCCCCAGTTCGAGACTGGGTGGAATCATACGTTGGCCTGGAGGAGGATGGGCGCTGTACTTGCTCAAGACACACCACAGGAAATGGTGCCTGTACGACCCTATTTGTTAAGGGATCCAAACAAACAAAATAGAGTCCACTTGAAGTGGATGTCATAAAAAATCAAGTCAATTCACATTTATTTGTTAAGCCCTTTATCTCAACTGGTCTTGAAGCACTGCACAAGGCTCAATTACACCATTCCCTGATCTTAAACCAACATGCAGGCAAGGGAAAACTGAAAACCTCAGCACGAGGTAAATAAAACCATGAATATGGGCCTCACGAGACCTATAAAAACAAGTGAGCCTAGATGGTAGTGTGCCCGCTTTGAGACTGGGAGGTCGCTGGTTCGCGCCTCGACCAAGACATACCTAATTGGTATAATGGCGGCGGCTTCTGGCTGCGGCTGCATCGACTCGCTACAACGGGTCAGATGTATCGACATTTCGTTCTGTGTACATTGTTACAAAGAATGACAATACAAAGGAAATTATTATTATTATTATTATTATATACTGTAGCTACAACGTGGCTTGTAAAAAGAGATGGACTGACAGACGAACAGACAGACAGACAGATCGACCAACAAACCCTACATTGACTCAAAGTGTGACCAAAACACTTTTTATTCCTATTGCTAGCGACTGTACTACATCGTAGGGTACTGAAAACGCATTTATTGATTAATAATTTATTATATTTGTTTTATTTTACTTTAATTATTAATTTGATTTCAACTTTTTGCTTCCTAAATGTCCGGATGTTTTTACTCAGATGTTTTTGTCCAGATGTTAACAACGAAGAGTTTTTGAAGTGAATAGAGAGACTATCAGGAGGCCAGAACAGACCAGGAAACCCCAGAGCATTCGTTTCAGTTTTTTATTTAAGGAAGCGTTCAGGGCTTGCGGGAGACGTGATGGCCGTCAGACGTCAGCAGCGGAGCCGGAGAGATAGTTTCGGATCAAGTGGCCAATCGGAGTGCGGAAGTCAGGCAGATCGAGTTTACCGGGGCTGGAGAGGAGATCGAAGCAGGAAATCAGGAAACAGGTCGGATCGGAGGCAGGCAGAAGCAGGTAAGCAGAATTCTTTAACGAACGGGAAATCAGGAGAGTCACACAGAGTTACCAAAGTACACTCTGACGAGGAGGTCTGGGCGCAGCACGCTTAAGAGCGAAGTGCCAGCCAATCAGAAGGCGCCCACATGATTGATCCAGGTGATCAGAGTTAGTAATCATGACAGAGACATGTTATTTCATTTAAAGGGACATTGTGTAATATTTAGTGCATCCTAGTGATACAAAAAACCTTCATTCAGTAAAAAAAACATTGATTTGAATAAGGGGGTAAATACATAAACTATCATACCAAAGTTACTTTTTATAAATATTCATGTGTCAAGAAATTTGAATTTATCTGACATAGCTAAATTCATATCTATTAGTCACCGCTATGTTAGTATAACATCTTGCTATTACGCTGTGCTCGTATGGAACTGGTTTACGGTGCCATCTAGAGGTTAAATTTTACCCAATGTACTTTTAAATAATTCTGGAAATCAGATTTGTGGTTATCAGCACCAGTTAGGAGGTGTAGTAGCCGTTTGGGATTTATTAAAGGGACAGAGTTTGCCATCCTGATGGTGAAAAATATCATACATTTAATAAAAAAAACAATGCTAATTTACATAATAAGCAAAAAAACAACAACATATGAACATGTTTTTTTTTTTTAAATACCCCTGGGTAGAGAAATTTGTATGCATTTTACAAAACATGGGGCCACCTAGCAGGAGCTGACATAATTATCCCCCATCTTGCTACTACAGGTACCCAAAGACCAGAAACATTTTGAATGGGTTGGCATTCATATAAGACGAAATATGGTGCAGTTTGGTCAGTTTGAATGTCCGTAGTTTGCATTCTTCTTTGTGCTCTTAACACTCGTTTTCAGTTGCACAACACGATACAGTGACACCAAGTGATCAACGGTAACTTTCTTTGTACCCTGAAGCTATCCTCAAATTAATAACAGCGTAGCATCCTCTTTATCCTGCCTTTGGGTATCAAGGAATCCGTTCTCATTCAGCACAATCCCATGAACCAGGACTCACCTCGATTACCTCAACCACGACAAAAACCACCAATCGTATGTCACAGCCAGCCAGGAGCTCTCAGGTAAATACACGAGCGAGGAGCTGTCAGCGAGTAATAGCAGCCGGTCGGGACCATTAGTCCTGGCCATTAGACCTGTTATGATTGTTGTCTATCTCGCCCACACATCTACAATACGTGTCTGTGTTTGACCCGAGGCACTAGCTCCCAAACAGGGACCGTTCTGACACTTAATGACTTTTCACATGCCCACATGGGAATCGCACATTGCCCCCTTCAGAAATGTTTGATGTGGAACAATCACCATCCATACCGAAAATTGAAATATTCACCCAAGGCTACAAATGGATTGTCATTTGAGCAAAGATGTTGTTAAAGTCACGATATTTTAGCACTAGAGGTCGTTGTAGCTTTGAACGGAGCTTGTGCATTTGAGAAAAACACTTGATAGAAACCTGAAAGATACCACTTAGAAAGCTTTGCTATCATACTTATATTTTTTATTGCATGAATTTTAGCCATTGACAGGACTTGGAAGTCAGTGTTAACTCCCATGGTAGACAACAAAAGACAGAGTAAGCTGAATATACCCAGAGCAACTGAAAAAAAAGCAAATACCAGGAGTTGGTAGAGCTGGTGTAAGAGGCTAACTTTGGCGGCTAGCAGGATAAGGTCATAGTTTAGTAGACTGGGTGGAAACATATGTTGGCGTGGATAGGGATGGGCGCCAGCAGGCTGTACTTGCCCATAACAAACCACAGGGAATAGTGCCCCTACGACCCTAGTGGTTAAGGGATCTAACCAACCAACCAACTGACCAACCAATAACCCAACCAACCAACCAATCAATCAACCAACCAACCAACCAACCAACCAACCAACCAACCAACCAACCAACCAACCAACCAACCGACCAACCAACCAGATACTCAAAATAAGGGGACAAAACTACTCTACACGCACAAGTCTTTAATATAATAAAATGAATGAGATGGTAAATATATTTTTTCTTATCATTTGAATAATCGTGTCCAATTTAAATTTATTAATACTTTTTACACCAGCCGGGGCTGCTATACAACACACATTGGGGCTTTAAGTGAATGCATAGGTTTCCTTGGAGACAAAACGTAATAGAAGCTTTGGAAGTGAGATTTCCAACTTTTATCTGTCATCACAGAGAATCTCAAACTGCTGTCACCAGGGAAAAGACTGCAAAGTCAGAATCAGCAGGCTAAAGGACGGCTTCTTCCATCAGGCTGTCAGTACTCTCTCCCTACCCTACCCCCTCTCACCCTTCTGCCAAATCAATACAAAACTCCTCTGTTTAGATTCCGGCTTATCTTGCAAATTATTTATTCTAAACTTTATATATATATGTATATTTTATGTGAATACTTTTCTTTTTTATACTTTGTCGTGACGTTAAGCAAGTCATGCTTATTTGTATATGTGTTATTCGTATTGTCTTATCTATTGGCTCGCTACAGTTTAACTGTACGGGTCAGGTGTATCGACATTTTCGTTCTGTGTGCATGGTTACAAAGAATGACAATAAAAGTAAATTATATTTTTCTTCTGTTCTATTGCATGTTTGCACACAGGGAAGAGGAGGTAATTAAATCTGTGCTGTATGTTTTGTATATAGCCTATTTGACACTTGAAATGTTGATGAAAACTCAATATTTTTAACCGCTTGATAGAAGAGCAACTTCGTTATAAAACACAAAATCAGAAAGTCTCTGGTTATCATCAGATTTAATAATCCCTAGTCTTTAATTCATGTTGTCCAGATCCTCACTTTCATCCTCCCTTATTAAAGCTTGCCTCCCTCGGCTCAGTCAGAGCGAAATCATCTTAAAACATGACACCTAGAAATGCAACCTAATTGCAACTAAATCCCAGTCGGCAGAGCCGATAGCACATTGATCCTCTTCTCATCTGCTTTGAGGTTGACGTGTACTCGATACAATCCTTCCAGGAGAAACAAATGGGGAATTTGGACTGGGTCCACAAGACCTACAGACTGTCCCGCTTCCTGTTGCAATTCAAGTTCCTGTGATTAAGACTAACTGGCAATAAAGAACAAGGAAGCACTATGCCGTACACATATTACAAAAATCTATTCATTCAATACCATTAATGTTTATATCCATGAATGGAAGTGAACGCGAGGAATCCAGTGACATCTAAAACCGTCAATGGAAGTGTTTGTTCTAAACCCATCAAGAACTGATACGCCAGGCCATGTCTCTAAAACCTTAAAATGGCTTTAGGACTGCCTGTCTGTCTTGTTTTGTAAATGTCATAACTTGAGTACATTTCGCTCCTAAAAATGTAAGAAAATTCTGCAAGGACTAGAAAACTGTTTTATATTTATTTAGCACAAATCTCTGTCCAAACAATTGCTCGAAAAACAAAATAATTTCTTTCAGGACTACAACACTGATAAATGTTTGACACAAATCTCAACAAATTTCTCCAAACAAATGATAGAACGTCTACAAAGACTACCACACCATTAATCGTGTTTACATTTAATGGTTTTGCTGATTTTATTGTGCATTGTATTCTACTTTCTGATAAGCCAAAAAGTCACCCAGTCCCTTTTCTGCCTGTGTCTGTCTGTGTGTGTTATGTTGCGGTCCAAGTTGTATGCGTACACATAACAGCTTGACAAACCTACATTATGTATGTGCAAATCATTTTGAGTTTGGTCCGACAAAAGACAGAGGAAAATGCTTTCTATCGCCGGCAAAGTTGGACTTCTCCACGTGCTAAAGGAAGGTAAACTCACTTTTACACCACATTTTGGTTTTCTAATCATATCCACATGAGAAAGACAAAATACCATCTGAAAAAAATGTGTCCTGAAATCATTTCTCACTTGTTTTGGAATAAAAGTTGCAATACCGAAATACATTTTTTGAATTTATAATTTGACAAAACAATATATTTGTAACATAACATTTATAAAGTTCAGGGTTTAAGTACGGATACTCTACCGCTAACCTGTCCTTCTATTTGTTAAATTGATGTTTAAGCCTGTAAATATAGTTTATTCTTTTGCTTCAATCTATAATATAATATAATTTAATATACAAAAAAGTCAAGTCATTTTTATTTGTATAGCCCTTAATCACAAAGAGTCTCAAAGGGCTGCACAGGTTATTGCACAGACTATTATTTCAGACTATTATTACACCATCCCCTGATCTGAAACCAACATGAGGGCAGGGAAAAACTCAAAAACCTCAACATGAGGAAAATGTAGAAACCTTGAGAAGGGACCGCACATGTGGTAATCCCCCTTTCAGGATGACCAGGCTGCAATGGATGTTGCAAGAACAAATAGTACAGAGATATTGTGAACAAAAATATAGGTTATTCATATGCTATAGAGTAGAAGTGTCTTTTAAGCTTAGATTTAAACATTTCCACTGAGGTTGCAGATCGGATATCAGGGGGAAGAGCATTCCACAGCACCGGTGCCCGGATGGAGAACGTTCTCGAACCTGCGGAACACTTCTTGGCTTTTGGTATCACCAGTAGACCAGCGCTTTCAGAACGAAGGACCGGATCATAGTGGGAAATCAAATCTGAAAGATATGAGGGAGCAAGTCCATGTATGATTTTGTATAATACCAAAAGAACCTTGAAATCACATCTTAGGCTAACAGGGAGCCAATGCAGGTTAGCCAAAATCGGGGTAATGTGATCGGACTTTTTTTTCCTAGTTAAAAGCCTCGCTGCAGCATTTTGTACCAGCTGAAGACTCTTGATTCTGGACTTCGGGAGACCGGAGAGTAGTGCATTACAGTAATAAAAGGTTTCTTCTTTGTGGATTTTGACGATTTTTCAAACGCATCCCCTGCAGAAAATGAGGGATTATTGTGCATGTATATTTTGCATGAATGTCTGTCCAAAAATAGAAACCCTCATCTTTTACTGGAAAGTTTTACCATTGTTTGATAAAGAACAGTTGACCATGGTTAAGTTTCTTGAAAATATGTTTCCAAGAAAATTTCGGAGAAAACATTTTTAATGAAAGGATGCAGTTTAAACAGAGATTTTCCTTCGGCACATTAGTTTTTACATTTGTGATGCCTCGAATATCAAAACAATAACTTTCATAAGCACAAGGATACTTTCTTTGCAAAATAACATTAAATTGCAAGAACACTGAATTTATACATGAAATTTGAAAACATTTTTTCAAGAACCTTTCAGTACGCAATATTTCCAGCGAAGTGATCACACGACTTTGGTCACCTGGGGGCCGCCCACACACTCTCAATCGCTGGATAGAGGAAGCAAAACAACAGCAAGTGATCCCACTGTCTTGATTCACTGGGAATTGGGATATCCTGTTGCTCCGCATTTGAAGTAGAACTGAAACTAAACAGTCAATTAATCAGAGACAATTGCAGCGATTACTTGAATAATCAGATAATTGTTATTTTTTTCTTAAATTCAACATGCAGTTGATTCAAGATTTAGTAAATGATTAAAAAATGACAAAAAAATGGGTACAATGAAAAATACTTTTTCATCCAAAATACAGCTAATTCACAAAAAAATTCAAATGAAGTGATAGTCAATAGTTTGCATTAGTATGTGGTCTGTGCAGCCCTTTGAGACTCCTTTTGATTAAGGGCTATACAAATAAACATGACTTGACTTGACAAAGAAGTAGGGGCTCCTCAATGTGTGGACAAAGATCTGGTCACCAGTATTGGTGATTTATCATACAGAAATCATTCCCAGACGCCTAATTCTTGGTGCTCAGCAGTGACAAAGACTCAGAATATTAAAGAAAATAAAAATAAAACAAATAAACCAATTTTAATGTTATGACACTCAGGGACAATGGTTCTGAAAACAAATGAATATGTTATGATGTCGAATGAGCAAATTGTAACTCTGCATTTCCAATTATATCCACACGTTTTTCCGGGTATATAAAGCACACCATATTGAAGGGCACACATTTATTATTCTGGCCAATTTGGGGTTTTTGGGTGCGCCTTATAGTCCAGCAAATACAATGTTCTCACAGTAGATGTGACTATGCAGTTCACTAGTCCTTCTGGCAGGTGCACCATGTGCCGCACGTCATGCCGGATGAACATTGCGATAGACGGCAATGCCCGGGGGGAACTGTTGTTTGGACAGTGCCCCTCCATGTTTACCCCTCTGCTCAAAATGAAACCAATCTGCTGAAAGAAGGTGCCTGTCGGGCTACGAGATCCGCTGAGACATATCCTCCTGGTGCAAACAGTGCTCCCTGAGGCACACAAAAGAAGAACGTTTTTCATTGCTAAAGTAAGCTCCATGCGCCATATTCGGGTTGGAGGCTCTTTTTTTGCAGTTCTCTCCAACCAAAAATTGAACAGCACATATGAGGCCACAATCCATTATCCCAGATCGCATGTTGATGCGAGCAGGGAGCGGCAGAGAGCACTTGGTGTCCTATCCTAGACAGACTAAAATTAAATTCATGGTTGTGGCCGTGATCTATTATCCCCGGTCAAATATTGCTGGGAGCAGGGGCCGATATAGCAAATTGGTGCCATGTGTCATGGCTTATTGTCTTCTGTTCTTATTAATTGATCTGCAGTCGTGCGGCTGCCACTCAGTATCTCCATTCACATATTGCTTTAAGCAGGAACCAACAGAAGGCACTTTTATCTGGCCCGGCCCAGAACGAAATGCATGGTTGTGGCTGTGATCTATTATCCCCCGTCAACTATTGCTGTGAGCAGGGACTGAGATAGGAATTTTGTGTCAAGCCTTGTAGCTAATTTCCCTATTGTTCTTTTTGTAGGGGCTGAGAGAGGATATCTGTCATGCATTCTTTGCAGATTTTTTCATCCTTATTAACCACGGGGTCAGTGTTTAATAGAAATTTAGGTTCTATTAAAAAGAAAAAAACAAAACGAAACTCTATTTGTCTTTCATACACAAATTTTGAATCAAACAGCAGATCAAAAAATATGATTTATAAAGCGAGTATATGCACTTTTGTTGTGTCTGTAACAAACTTGGCTTTTGGCTGGAACAACAAAGAGGAAAACATGATTACTAACACCTGGAAATTTTAGATCCCTATTGTTTTTTGTCCCCCTTTTTTTTTATTTAATGTGAAAAAAAATCAAATTGATGCAAACAACTGAGAGATCGCTCTATTTTTAAGAAAATAATTCACACAGAACTATGAGCTCGAGTCAACTCCGCACAAGAAAAGTTGTTAAAGCGGAGAGTTTGAGACTTACAGTGTCACTTGAGTCACGACTTCGATGAAACTGAACAATGCACACGTCCAAAGGAACAGCAATGACATTATCCATTTATCTCTTAAAGGCACAGCATGTTTAAGAACACATTAGGCAAAAAATAAAATAAAATGTTAAATTCTGAATATCCATCCATTATCTGTACCGCTTATCCTCAGTAGGGTCGCGGGGGTGCTAGAACCCATCCCAGCAATCATCGGGCAGTGGGCAGGGGACACCCTGAACTGGGTGCCAGCCAATCGCGGGGCACACAGAGACAGACAACTCACTCGCTCATTAAGACCTAGGGACAATTTGAACCTGACAATTCACCAGATATTCATGTTTTTGGAATGTGGGAGGAAACCGGACGGCCTGGCGGAAACACACACAAGCACAGGGAGAACATGCAAACTCCACACAGCAAGGCTGGTAGCTGGATTGGATCCAATGACCTCAGAATTGTGCTGCGGACATGCTACCACTCAGCTGCCGTGTCGCCCAAATTCTGAATATATTTATATAGAAAAATACTAGCAAAAATAATCACATAAAATACATCAAAATCTTATCAGTTGAGAGATGTACTAGTTTTTCTGGTGTGTATTCGCTACTACAGCTCCCAAATTTACATTTTTTTTAGCTATGAAACTTTGGGAAAATAGCTGATAAAATCCCACAACCCATAATTGTGTGGCAATAAGTCGAAGTGATGTATTCATTTTTAAGAAGTTTTGTCTGTTAATGGTGCCTATATGCATTGTAAAGTTTTGGATGCTATTTAAGTTTAAAGTGTCAAACTTAATACGATAGCCAATGGCTATAGAACTCAGCATGATCTATACTAAATATATTCAGTGAATGTTGCATAGTTCACAACATTTTCTGTTTACTATGATTTTTATTTTAATTACTCCTCAAACATGCTGTAATATATACAGAAAAGAGCACAGTTCTTCTCCAATCCCCTTCAGAAGTTTGCAGATGCTCATGGGTCATTACTTTTAGTTTTGGAGTTTCCAAAACTCCGTTCCGCCCACTCCGCTTTACCCGCCACTAACCAAGGAAAATAAATCCCGAGCATTTTCCAGCAGGAGTCACTGCGGTGTTAATCGTATGCGATTGCCTTCCGTCGCCCGATGGAAACTGATCTTTTTGAACACCTTCAGCATCGATGTTTTTGAAACTGTTTTTGTCATAATTTGGTGTATCAAAAATGGATATCTTCCTTTCGGGTAGATAAGCAAGATTATACCGTACTTTTTGGAGCATTTCGTAAAATCTGGACGCACCACTTTTTGCGGACATTATTGGTTTTGTTCTTATACAAACCGCATCTTTATATAAGCCGCATGCGCTAACATTTAAACATGTAACACAGTCACAAGTTTATCCCAAACCTGACTTTAGGTGCCGCGATTGTAACTGCAAATATAGTACACAATCTATCCACCACATTCGGCAACATGAACGGAAAATGATACCGGTAGTTAGAATTTAATGCAAACCTTTAAAGTCCAGGTCCTGTTGAAAGTAATCCAACGAAAAAAAATTATATTTCCAAAGTTAAGGGTGGGAAAAATATATATCCACTATTGTCCGTTGCAACAACAAAGAGATTTAACTCAGCTTTACCCCACTTCCCGTCAGCCCGCGTTTGCTCCGCCTCTTCTTTTTGATTCGCTCGTAGAAAACATATCACAATAAGTCTCTAAAATAAATACATTACAAAAATATACAGTTGCAAATACATATTATACATGGTTACACATATTTACAAAGAAAGACGGTACACGAGAGTTTTCAAAGCTTTAATAATAATAATAATACTTTCATCCCAAACCGTGCCTGTGAAAGGTACCACCACGCTACTCCTAACACGCTCGCAACGCACAAAGCGTAGCTGTCAAAAAAAGCCGTACCGCAATTGCGAAATTCCACGGTAGGTTGTGCACTAGGCATTGACGCTAGGACCTTAGCTCGGCCTTTTGGCTGAGAGTAAGTGTCCCGGCTCCTTGGCTTTGTAGCTTATTATGAACTGACCGATAACGGATAATGGATAATTAATAAAGAAAATAAAACAATAACCCTTATACCCCCCCTCATTTTTCTCCTCATAACTGTCGCCATCAAGGGCGTCTTCTTCATAATCGGAACAAACCTCTGTCCTCTGTCATACGGACAATTCGAACATAAACTAAGAGGATGCAGTCTACCTCGGCGCACAATTCCACCGGTCTAAATTTTACCTTTTGTACTCGGCATATTATTTCACATGTTATTTTCACATTAAACTGCAAGTGGGCACTCTAGGCCTGAGTTGATCCTTTCAACCTTGTTGTGTTGTGCTGAAATGTTTTACCCTGTTTAACATGTGACCCCGCTCCCACCCATTTAGTATACGTCACTCATGCAAACGTCAATAGAATGACTTTGTATCTCATTTTTGGGGTAAATATAATAGAACAGTGTAGAAATAACTTTTAGGACACGAATGTTCAGAAGGCATTTTGCTAAAATAAATCTTTTCAAATTTCTCAGAAGCGATTTTTATACAAAGTGCAAATACTGTGCTTTACTGTTTCAATACATTTCCCAAAAATGAGATGAAGTTGTTTTAGTAATGTTTGTGGGAGTGAGGTATGCTAGCGAGGGCATTTGACGAGAGGGTGCTTTTTAAAATTTATTTCTATCTCAAATTGCTTTACACGATGACGTAGATGTTTTTTGTTCTTATCGATAGAATTTCCCTCAGGGCGGCACGGCGACTGGGTGGTCAGCATGAAGTCCCACGCTCTGGAGGTCCAGGGTTTAGTACTAGGTACCGCAGCATCCCAGCCGGGGATTGCATGTTTTCCCCATGTCCCCTGGCATTCCAAAAAACATGCATGTCACGTTAATTGGCCGGTGCAAATTGTCCCTTGGTGTGAATGAGCCAGTAAGTTGTCTGTCTCTGTGTGCCCTGCAACGGGCTGGCAACGGGCTGGCAACCAATTCAGGGTGTCCCTTGTCCACTGCCCGAAGAGCCTAGATGGTAAGGCGCCCGCTTTGAGACTGGGAGGTCGGTGGTTCGCGCCCCGGCCGAGTCATTCCTAAGACTTAAAAAGTGGTCGGCGGCGCCCTCTGTTGGCTGCGGCTGCATCGGCTCGCTACAACGGGTCAGGTGCAATCGACATTTCGTTCTGTGTACATTGTTACACAGAATGACAATACAAGGAAATTATTATTATTATTATTATTATTATGACTGGGACCCTGTGATCCTGGTGAGGATAAATGGTGCAGAAAATGGATGGATGGATGGAAATTTCCCCCCAAAATAGTGATCCAAAGCAAACCTTTTTTTTAAAAACATTTCTAGTCCCATATAATATATTTTTATATATTTTCAAATAATTTTTTGAATAATTATTTTTCTTATTTTTCTCTCTAATATTTTTCTATATACTTTTCATTCGCAGCTCACATCTCGTTTTATATCTATTTTATCATAAATAATGCTATAATGTAATCTAAGTTGACATTTTAGATGTCTTCTTATGAAGTGTTTTCAATCGGTTTTCAATTTTTTGGCTAAAGTGGTTGTACGAAGGAATGATTTTTTTACCTCTAAAGGGACAGTGTGTATTATTTAGTTGCTCATCGTGATTTAATTAATAAGCAAAAATACATGAGGTATCGTATAAACGTGCATTTTTAAAATACTTGTAGTTTGATTTGGATTATTTAAAAAAACACTCTTACTTCCCCACTTTAATAAATAATGACAAATATATATAAATAGATAAATATATCACACATACTGGAGATGGTAGGGGGGATGATATAGTAAGCTCAGATGTCATCTCCAAACAAAATTGGAGACCAACATTTCTCACCCTCACCGCATCCTCATCAGATCATGATGAAGAAATGATCTGCTAACACCTAAAAATATTAGGTGCTCTTCTGATGACAAGAAAACGAGCAAGATCTTCAACAAAAGTAACAATTATGAAGTTGTTGTCACTAATTACAGTAAGTATTCTGTTCTACTTTGTGGATTTTTGCATGACGGGGTCCAGTGGAGCGCAATTTTGTCGGGCATGACCCCTTCATTTACCATTTTGTCTGCCAAAAAGTGAGCTGCCCTTAGGCAGCCGTGATCCATTATCCTCGATTCTATGTTACTGTGACCGGGGACGAGCAGATCACACGTTTGTCATGCATGGTGGCTATGTTTTCCAGTCTTTGCGTCTAAAATGAACAGCACCATTGAGGCCGCGATCCATTAGCCCCATATTGCTGATTACAGGGATGTTGAGCAATAGCAAACAGGCATCTTAGCGCCATAACTACATATGCACAAACACCTTTATACGTTTTTGGCACACAAATAAGATTATGTTGTAAAGTGGGGACAATGCTATGAAGAGGGGCTAAAAAACATTGGCTCAGGAGGTAGAGCGCTCGTTTTGGGATCAAGAGATCGCAGTTCGAGTCCCGGCTCCTCCGGGTTACATGTGGAAGTGTCCTTGGGTAAGACACTGAACCCCTAATGCCCCCAATAAGCAGGTTAGTGCCTTACATGGCTGCACAGCCTCTATTGGGAAATGTGAAGCAAACTGTAAAGCCCTTTGGGAAGTCTTGACTTGAAAAGCGCTATATAAATGCAGATCATTTCATTTCATTTCCATACCTTAACTCTCCTTTTGTCCGTGGGTCAAAATGACCCGCCACTGTGTTGATAAAAAAAAAACCCAGAATCTCCTAAATCAGTTTTTCAACAGGTGGGCCAGGACCCAAAAGTTGGTCGTGTTCCTGCTTTCAATGGGTCGCGGGCCTTCTCCTTGGCAAAATAATGCTACGAACAAAAAAAAACAAGGAGGGTCGATTAAACTCCTACTTAACTTATTTAAATCTACTTAACATTAGACGGTGAAAATGCCATGCTTGATCTCCTCTGCCTGTTCAATCAAGCACGTTTGAGGGAGGATTTAAATCTCATTTCATTGCGATGTTGTTGGTTTTATTTCCTGTTTCTGCCCGTAATAGTGAGTCCCCAAAAAATGAGTGATAAGGGGATGGAAAAGTGGAAACCAGTTACAACAACAATCCAGTTAAAAAAGGAAGGGATTGGGAAATCTGAAAATGGTGTATTAGTGTATCTTTGAAGCACTGCTATAAGGCACAGTAAATGGTTTAAAAATTTTAGCTTCTCATCAGTATATGAATCTTTATTAACTGCATGATTAAATAATTATCAATGGTTAGGTACATCCTTTATTAGTATGGTGCTACTTTAAAGTACAGCCTAGTGGCACCCATCCCTCTCCAGGCCAACAGTAGAAAAATAAGAAATAACAATTGTTTTTATCCACATTTATTTGTAAGTATTCAAGAAAAGTACCAAGATGGTCCTTAAAATGAAGACAACACGCGGGTTGAATTGCGAACCTCGCAAGATTTGTCGTATCCCGGGTTCATCTTGATCCAGATTCATTGTAACCTGGGTTTTTTGTAACCTGGATTTGTTGTATCCCGGGTTCGTCTTATCCCGAGTAAGTCATGGTCCGGGGGTCCACTGCAGATGAAATAGCAGAATTTTCTCATGGCACACCAGGCAAAGTCTCAAGGCACAGTACTCAAACAACCACTGTTCTATGCGACTGTTCCTCAAAAATCTCGAATCCATGTTCACCCTACGATAAACCCTTCTGTGTTCTATAATGCATGCGGATTATTAAACGTCTTCCTTCTTCTGAAAGACCAGGAACTGCTTGAAAACGCCATTGATTACAATCAATTACGCCACACTGAAACAATATCAAAGACGACCGAAACAAAAGCTTAGCGTTTTCAAAGAGCCCGGGTAAATATAACTGCGCCTTCAAACCGCTTTCCAAAGGATGACCTTTAACACACACTTCCATTTCATCTGAATAAAATGGCGTCCGACTGCTCAATATGTAAACACGCGTGGCTCAAGTTGTGTCTTTTATTTCTGAGGCACATGAATATTGAAACCCTTTTTTCAGAAGACCCCCCAAATAACGTTTTGAATAATAATTGAATCAAGGGTTTGAATCTTTAAAGAAACATAAAAGCCTGGTTTTCAATGACGTTACGTCTTTACTCATATTAAATATAGTGGCCCGATTTTTGTTCTGGAAGGAGTGTTTTTGTAAAATGTTTGTTCCTACAGTGCGTTTAAAAACAGAAAGTCATGTCATTATACAATGTGGCAGCTGTCAGTCGAATTAAGATGATTTGTTATAACCTTAAAGGAGCCCTGAGGTGTTTTTCTTGTCAACGAACTAGTTATTTTATTATTTTACCTTGACATTTATTTCATGAATGCTGCTTGTTCGCCTGGAATTTTTGTTTTGTCTTTCTGAGTTTAGAACATTTTATTGTTTGTTTATTGACAAATATCTGTTATTGTAGCATTGTTTAAAACTTCTCTTAACAAGTCTACTCAAGTCATGTTTATTTGTATAAATAGACCTTAATCACAAGGAGTCTCAAAGGGCTGCTCAGACCTCAGACTATTGAAAAGTAGACTATTGTTACACCATTCCCTGATGAGGGCAAGGAAAAACTCAAAAATCTCACTATCTATGAGGAACATCAAAAAAGCATTCCACAACATCCGGCACGAATGGAGAACGCTCTCGAACCTGCGGATTTCTTTTTGGCTCTTGGGATCACTAGTAGGCCAGCATTTTCAGAGTCAAGGCTCCGGACAGGAACATAGGGGGAAATTAAACCTGAAAAGTACGAGGGAGCAAGTCCATGCATGACTTTGTATGTTACCATCAGAACCTTAAAATCACATCTTAAGCTAACAGGGAACAGTCGCAGGTTAGCTAAACTTGGAGTAATGTGATCAAACTTTCTTGTCTTAGTTAAAAGCATCTCTGCAGCATTTTTTACCAGCTGCAGGCTCTTGATGCTGGACTTGGGGAGACCGGAGAGTAATAAATTACAGTAATTTAGACGGGTGTATAAACACATAAACACAGTACCTTGGTTGCAAAGACAATCTCGTTGGCATTTAGTATATATAAAAAGAACTCCATCCTTGTTTCTAACTTAAAAACCTTATTTTAATCTTGAGCTACAAAATGTGATCAGGAATCAGGCTTTCTTTGCGGGCTCCTTTTTCACAAAATAGCAAATGCCATTTACTTTGTAAATAACACCTTTGTTTTTCAAGCGGCACCATAAAGATGCTAAAAAGTTTTCCGAGACTCATATTTTCCTTGAAAGTCTCCTCGTTACTCCGAAAAGGGAATCACCTTCACCACCTCTCTGGCCTCCTTGCAAAAAGTCATCAGTGAATTTTTATTGACTATAATCAGCGGTTAGAGCAGCAAATGTGAGTTTTCGCTTGCTGGACTTGCCGCTAAGAGAGGATGCCCCAGATTCGAAAACTGCTCTACTTTGAAGTACTCTCAGAAATCACCTACTGGATTTTCTCTGGATCATCAATGTACGTCTGACCTGAGTGGGTGCCTTTTTTGTTTTTTTTGCCCAAGTTTCTTTATTCTCTTCGACATCTATATCCAAAAGTATTGTACCTAACGGCCATGAACAAACTCTTCTTTTTTATTTACTGTGGCGCATTTTTTTAAAATCTTTAGCTAAACTATTAACTAAATGACTACACTATGCAATGAAATTACACTAGAAAAATATAAAGTAATATGTTAATTCATTTCATTTTAATTGTTAATACTAATTAATAATCATAATTTCTGTTGACATACCGACCTTCAGGAACTACCTACTTGCCGATCAACCTACCTGCCTACCTACCTACCTATCTACCTACCTACCTACTTACATACCTACTTACATACCTGCATACATACTTCCCTATCTTCCTACCTACCTATCAACCAACATTGATTAGTTTTACATTTTTATATTTATCTATGATACATTTGTTACCAAGTTTAATTATTTCGTTAAGAGTTTGTGTACTTTTCTCTGAGAAAGTTTTTCACTATTTCGATTCCTTTTCTAATATCTGAAGTATGTTTGTGTTCTATGACTTGTTTAACTTTTTTTTAATCATTGTTATGTTGAGTCTTTTTTGCTTTTATTTATCTACGCAGTATAATATCAAACAATTGTTTCACTGATAGAAAAGTTTTCTCATTTTAGAAAGTATTTCTATTTAATAAAATATTTATGTTGTTTTAATAATCAACACATCTTTTTGAGTATTATTCTTTTATTTGAAAAAAAACAAAAAACAAATAAAGACACAATTTTCTCTGAAAATCTAAAATAGAGATTAATTTTCTCATTTTGCTACGTAAGTAACTTTTTTTTTCAATTAACATATGCATGCTCATTTTAAGTAGTATCTTCCTTAGTGATTAAAAAAAAGTGAAAATACCAGAATACACATATCTTTGAAAAAAATCTATAAGACAATTATAGACTCCAAAAAATGTAAATAATAAAAACTATGTTATATTTATATTGTTTCACTGCTAGATTAATATTCTCACTATTTTATGTCACATTTAACTCTTTTTCTAATTAACACATTTGTGTTGAATACTTTTTAGTATAGGGCAGCACGGAGGCGCAGTGGTTAGCGCTTGTGCGGCACAGTTCATGTCATGGGAACCTGTCGTGGGTTCAAATCCAGCTCCAGACTTCCTGTGCGGAGTTTGTATGTTCTCCCCGTGCTTGCGTGGGTTTCCTCCGGGCACTCCGGTTTCCTCCCACATTCCAAAAACATGCATTTCAGGTGGATTGGCCGGTCTAAATTGTCCCTAGGTGTGAATGAGCGAGCGAGTGAGTTGTCTGTCCCTGTGTGCCCTGCGATTGGCTGGCAACCAGTTCAGGGTGTCCCCTGCCCACTGCCTGGAGATGGCTGGGATGGGCTCCAGCCCCCCCGCGACACTAATGAGGATAAGCGGTACGGCTAATGAGATGAGAGATGAGATGAGACTTTTTAGTATAACTATGATTGCTATGATTAAGTATTATTTCTTATTTGAGTAGCAACAAGTAAGACTGTGGTAGAATGAGAGAAATAAAACTAAAGTAAAACACGTTCTCCTTATTTTTTAAAGTTCATCATCTATTTTTGGGGATTATATTGATTTTTTTAGTTTTAAATGAGGCTTCTTTGAAAAAAAAATCATAGAAATTGTCAGCTTGACTTTTGCCTCACGCACTCAGTTTAATTAAAGATAAAAAGGACTCTTTCGTGAGCCTTATTGAGCTTCTCTTCATAACTTTTTTGTCCAATGTTGACTCCCGGATTTTGCCTTTCTCAATTTCCCATAAAATGTGCATATGCCTCTTTTCCACTACATGTTTCCACTTCCACGTCCTGGGTACCAAGTCATTTTCTGAATGGCCTTTTCTATTAAAAGGTCATACCGTACCATGCACGGGCGACATACCTCCCTCTTGTTACGACCTTCACTACATAAAATTGGCGGAATTTTAACCTGGTGCTCATACAGATTATTTTTTTCCTGGTAATACAATTGTTCATATTATTACTCGTGGTATTGTTTTAGTGGTACAATGAATAATATTATATCTTCCCCACCATTAATATGTATTCTTTTTCTTTCATTAAATTTTATTGATCCATTTTTACAAACTTTGTGTGGTGTAGGTTTGATTCCTTTCATCTCAGAGTGAAATGTCAAAGTGTCCTTGGGCAAAACACTAAACCCCTAATGCCCTGATAGACAGGTAGCTGACGCCCCTATCGCTGTGTGAGTGTGTCTGTGAATGGGTAACTGTGAAGGACATTGTAAATCCCTTTTAGGGGTCTTCAGTGACTTGAGCACTATATAAATGCATACCATTGGAAATGTACATATTTTATGCCTTTAATATACAATTCAATGTCTGCATATTAATATTATTGGTATTCTTGTAATTATACTAGCAGTATTTTTATGACTGTAAAATGATCATTAAGGTATGTTTTCCACTATTTATTTCAGATTCAGATTCAGATTCAGATCTACTTTATTGTCATTCTAGTACACGTGTATACAGAACGAAATGTCGATACATCTGACCCGCACAGTTTCCTTGAATGTACAGATATAAATAAAATGTTGTATTGAGTTGGAGTATTGAGTACTAATAATATACTAAATAATTATGGCTATGTATAGTATTTTACAGTAGCGCAAATAGTGCAAGAGGAGCAGCTAACCAGATGTGCAAAATGGGCAGTCAGGTAAACAAGTCAGGTAAACAGTAACAATAACACAGTAACAATAACGCTGTAAGTACAATAGTGCAGAGAAACAGATGTGCAAGGAGTGGCTAGCTATAAAGAACTGCCATTTTATTGAATTATTTTCAACAAT
Source organism: Urocampus carinirostris (assembly GCF_059441175.1). Taxonomy (NCBI): domain Eukaryota; kingdom Metazoa; phylum Chordata; class Actinopteri; order Syngnathiformes; family Syngnathidae; genus Urocampus; species Urocampus carinirostris. The sequence continues at coordinate 30,176,581 of NC_142354.1, read as the reverse complement.
CCATTTATGGACCTTCATGCAAAAATGAATCAGAACCAGGCCCTCAACGCCATTAATAAAATATTGCTACTTTTAAGTAAACATTTGTTTTGTAACTTGAAAAAGCGTGTTGTCATGGTATCGTGTGTATGGGGTTTTAGCATTAAAATGATCAGAAACTTTGAAAAACAGTTTGATAAAAAGAAAAGGAAGCACTTGTACAACCCCTAGCAAAAAATATGAAATCATCAGTCTTAGACAAGTAATCACTCTGACATTTTATTTTGTTGAAAAACACTCAGATCACAAACATGAAACAATCCCAAGGTCATTCCAAAGTGCAACATATTGGCATTCAGAAATACTAAAAATAAATTGAGAAAAAACATTGCCATGGTCAGTGAAAATTACTTTAAAAGAACAAGTGCAGGAAAATACAGATGGAATCACTCCATTCTGAATGGAAAATATGGAATCATAATAAAACAGACAAAAAATAACAATCAAAAAATATCACTCGGATTTAGTTGCACCACTTTTGTCTTTTATGACAGCTTGCAGTCTCTGAGGCATGGACTTGATGAGTGACAAACAGTATTCTTCATCAATCTGGTGCCAACTCTCTTTGATTGCAGTTGCCAGATCGTCTTTGCAGGTTGGAGCCTTGCTGTGGACCCATCCATCCATTATCTGCACCGCTTATCCTCAGTAGGGTCGCGGGGTGCTGGAGCCCAGCCCAGCCATCTTCGGGCAGTGGGCAGGGGACACCCTGAACTGGTTGCCAGCCAGTCGCATGGAACACGGAGACAGACAACTCGCTCGCTCATTCACACCTATGGACAATTTGGACTGGCCAATCAACCTGACATGCATATTTTTGGAATGTGGGAGGAAACCGGAGTGCCTGGAGGAAACACACTCAAGCACAGGGAGAACATGCAAACTCCACACAGCAAGGTTCGATCTCATGACCTCAGAACTGTGCCGCACACATGCAAACCACTGCCCCGCCGAGCTGTGCTGTGGACCATTTTTTTCAATTTCCATGACAGGTTTTCAATTGGGTTGAGACCTGGGTTATTTGCAGGCAATGACATTGACTGGATGCGCCTTTTATGAAGGAATGCTTTCACGATTTTTTCAAAATGCACTGAGTCCATATTCTAGAATTGTGTGATTCCATATTTATTTTCCTGCACTTGCTCTATAAAACTAACATCTACTGACCATTATAATTTTTTTACCTAATTTCTTTTAGGTTTTCCGAATGCCAATATGTTGCACTCTGGAATGACCTTACGATTGTTTCTTGTTTGCGATATGAGTTTTTTGTAGTATGTTGAAGGGAGTTTTTTCGTCAATGTTTTTTTACCTTAGTTCTCAGTGTTTTTATTCTCGTTACTGTTCCTTTTCTTTCTCTTCTCCATTTGTCTCCTCTGCCAAGAATTAATTAAGAAAAATAATATAACTCTCTTCTGTATCAACTTTGAAACACACTTATATAATTAAAAAATATCCCATAAAGCAAAATCAAACAGAGGAAGCGCTTTGACTCCAGAAGAAAAATGAGTCAAACAAATTTTACTTTTAATTAAAATTCTAATGATGCTAATCCCTCAAGGGGAAATTGAGTTTACAATTTGCTGTAAATGCATTTTGTGGATGTGTCATTTTCTCCAGGAATGTGTTTATTTGAATGCAGACTGCAGGCCACGCTGAGTGATTTTCTTTTTCTCGTGACACGTCGTGAGTCAGAGCGAGAAAAGCACACTACCAGTGCTTATGTACTGTACACAGTGTTGCATCTTGGGAGATTTATTCAAACAAGGTCATAATCTAAACATGAATAAACGGAGGAAACCGGCTTGTTTTTCGCATCCATATGTTAGTTCCCGGTTCAACTGCAGCTTCCATGTCAACTCTGCACTGTGTGGGAGGGGAACAAAACAGCAGGATTTTGATTTTAAAATTTGTTTTTACCTGAAGTTGTTTCACCAGTGCATTAATGCAAGATTAAACCTTTTAATTCTTTACAAACTATAAGTGGTTTAAAGACTTGCAGTTCAAGCTTTAAGGCTGCTTTAACGCTTTTTAGATGCTTTCACTCGGAAATTAAGTCTTTAAAGTTGCTTTAGCTCATGAGATAAATCGTAAAAGCGGATTTATCTCTTGAGTTCAAGTTTTAAAAGTACATCATGTAATATTTGACCACTAGGTGTCACTCTATCGTATAGTGCGACCGGAAATGAGTCCTGCAAAGCAGAAGGAAGAATAACTAACTACGGATAGTCCATTGACCAAACAGTAGCCTCTAATTCAGCAGGCTGCCTTGTTAGCCTAGCCTTGTCTGGATGTTCATCAGCACGCTAGCCTAATGTCATAGCACACGACTTCCAGTATTACCTCAAGTATTGGCTCAAGTAGTGGCTCAGGAGGTAGCGCGTTGTCTTGGGATCAAGAGATCGCAGTTCGAGTCCCGGCTCCTGTCGAAGTGACACTGAACCCCTAATGCCCCCAAAAAGCAGGGTAGCGCCTTACATGGCTGCACGGCCGCTATTGGGAAATGTGAAGTATTGAAGTAAGTATTTGTCACGCATTCAGTACTCACTTATTCCCAGAGAAAATTAGTGATATGTGTTTAGACCATTTTTATATTTTTAAGAAAAACACTATTATTGTTAGCAACCACTCAAGGAAATTGTGTTTTGGCTACTAAAACATTAGAAAGCCATTACTCTGATGCAGTTTTTTTTCATCACATTGAACAATTTGGTTCTCAGTGATCTCCAAATTAAAACACAAAGTTTACAATGGTGTCAATTTTTAAGCAAACTTTTGTTCTGGTTGAAAGTGCAAACACTGTATTCGTCATTTATTTTGAAGTGTTTATACATGGCCAATATAAATTCATAATTCCCTTTCATTATAGTTTTTTTTTGCTAAATCTTTGTCCAATTGCCTTCTGGCATACCTCCTGTGGGAATAACATTGAACACAAGACGAGCTGATCAGGGAACATGCGAGTTACTCCAAGCTGCTGTGTTAGCCAAATAAACGGTTTCCAATTTACCTGGGATCTAATTCCAAAGCGTTAATATTTGTATGTATTTAGAATCAACACTGTTATTGAGTAAATAGCACCAAAAATATAACATTACAACATTAACAAGCTAAACAGATCTTCACAACACAAAATATGAATGAATGAATCAATGAATGTCCTTCATTTTCATGATACAAGCATAACATAAATGGGATGGTTTCTTTTTTAGTGTAATTTAAAAAAAATAAAAAGGTAGAAATGTGCAAAAGGATAGAACTAAAATTAAAGAAACAATATAGTAATGATAGAAAATATGTGTATATTCACATCGGCAGTTGTATAATACACTGTGCTAATGGGAGCTGTAGATGGGACAGACAACTCCACTTTTTACCCACCTTCCAATATTGGTGTCAGGAACCAGAATGGAATCTCGGACCCAATTGCGTTCGTTTTAAAGGAATCTTTATTGGTTTGAGCTGACAAAGCTTGCTTTGGAAGCCGATGGTTGTCAGTCGCTAGCAGCGTTGGACGGAATGGCAGTTCAGTGACAGGTAGACAGAATCGATACGGCTTAGCGGGCAGGTCGATGGCCAGGGCAGGAGAGCAGGTCGTAAACGTGGGGCAGAAACAGGTCGAAACCGAAGGCAGGCAGGAATCAAGCAGGAGAGGTCTTTGGTACTAGAATCTGGCAAAACACACAGAGAGACACAAGTACGGTCTGACACTCTCTTCTGGGCGCTGACAGCTTAAGAGGAGAGTGCCAGCCAATCAGAGAGCACGCTCCTGCGCGCCAAACGATTGCCCCAGGTGTTTTCATTTTGGTAATCATGACAACATGTGAGGCAAAACAAAGAAGGTTTGTAGGAAGTAACCTAAGCAGACAAATATAGTTACACCACTCTTTTATCAAGTTATTAACAAAAAGGTTTGACTTTTATGAATGCACCACTGTTTAGAATGGTGTGGTTGTGCGACTAACCATTAATTATATTATTGTGCACCAAAGGCTGGGAAAGATGGTGATGACTCCATCTTTTCAGATGCCCGTTTACCTCATCCTGTGAATGATAAGTAGTATTTGTCCATGTAAACAATCTGCATTGACTGGATTTACCAATTTCTCGATTATTCAATTTCTTTTTTCGATTTTAAGGTGTTTTATATATTTTGCCATAAACTACACAGGCACACACTATTATTTGTGAGTATACAGTAAATATAAATATATTGGAGGATCGGTTTCTAGCTGCTTTGACTCTTGAGTTAAAGCTTTAAATATTCTTTTGTTGTTCAGTTAAAGCTTTAAAGCAGCTATAGACATTAGGGTAAGGCTTCAAAACTGCTTAAACGCTTTGATTAAACCTTTATATCTAATTTAATTCTTGAGTTATAACTTTATAGCTGCTGTGACTCTTGAAGTAAGGGTTCCTAGCTGTTTTGACTCTTGAGTTAAAGCTTTAAATTTTATTTAATTGTTGAGTTAAAGCTTGAAAGAAACTATAGCTTTTAAGGTAAAGCTTTAAAGCTGCTTTAGCGCTTCGATTAAATCTACTTTACTTCTCGAGTTATAGCTTTGTAGCTACTGTGGCTCCTGGATAAGGGTTTCGGTTAAGGTTAGCTGCTTTGGCTCTTGAGTTAAAGCTTTAAAGCTACTTTAGTTTGGTGGTTAAAACTTTAAAGCTGCTTTAGTTCTTAACTTAAAACTTCTAAGTTCCTTTAGATCTTGAGTCAAAGCTTTAAAGTTGTTTTAGCTCGTTAAGTTAAAACGTTAAAGCTACTTTAACTGTGAGTTGAAGCTTTAATGCTGCTTGAGGTATTAAGCTTTAAAGCTGATTTAGTTCTTTATTTAAAATTTGAGATCTGCTTTTGCTCTTTCGATTAATTAAAGTTAATTTATTTTTTAAATAAAGCTCATGACTTGCAAAGGCTTTTGAGTTAAAGCTTTTTTAGCTGCTTTAGCTCCTGCATTGTAGCTTTAAATCAGCTTTAGGTCTTCAGTAATAGCTTTAAATCTGCTTTAGCTCATGAGTTGTAGCTTTATGGGTTTAGCTTGTGAGATGAAGTTTAAAAGCTGATTTGTGTCTCGAGATAAAGCTTTTTTAAGCTGCTTTAACTCTTGAGTTTAGGCTTTTTAAGATGCTTTATATCTTGAGTCAACGCTTCAACGTTGCTTTAGCTCTTAAGTTAAAGCATGATTGCTGCTTTAGCTGTGAGTTTAAATTTTAAAGATCATCTAGCCATTTAGTTGAAGCTTAAAAGCTATGGAGTTATTGAGTTAAAGCTTTAATGTTGCTTTGCCTAATAAGTTAAAGCTTTTTAAGGTGATTTGCTACTTGAATTAAAAAACTAAAGTTGCTCTTATATTAAAGCGTTCACAGCTGATTTATCTCTAAATTAAAGCTTTAAAGTTCCTTTAACTCTTAGTTAAACCTCTAATGTTGCTTTAACACTTGACTGAAAGCAGGTATAAGCCTTTTTGACAGCTTTATTTACTTTTACAATGATTGATAACAATACATGAACTAATGGTTTTTTTGCCTGCTCTGGGATGGGTCAGTGTGCAAGGGGTTGAATTCCACAATATCTAATTAGGTGGTCTCACGTCAGAATAGATATCCTGAGATTTCGGAACAGCTCAATATCCTTGGTTGACCTCTTTCTCTGATTTCTTCTCTTCGGAGAGAGATGCATTACTCCGGAGAAGAGTTAGAACGTCTCATCTCTCTGCCTCTCTCTCACGGTCTTTGCTCTTTGTGGCCACAGAACCGCAAAGGTTCTTTCAAGTGTGACACCATCACCCTGCACCCGTTGGGTGGAAACCTCACTCACCATAAGTGCCTTTAGTCGAACAATAATATCGTGTGTCATGCGAATTAGAATGGATACTATTTTTTTTTCATTGGTTGAAAAAAGGGATTATTATATTATGTGTTTAATTTAGGTAATACCCAACATGTAGTCGGACTGTGATTCATGGTTGAATTTTCCATCTCTTCTGTGTTATACTTGTGTTTTGGACATGTTGAAATCCATAAAAATGCTTGAATTTTAACCTTGTTTTCCAGGTTTAAAAAGTGCTTGCATTTTGGGTGAAGTGCTTGTAAATGCTTGAAATTATTGCCATGTTTTTTGGCAGTTCGACTCAATTCACCATACATTAAATGAAGAAAAATTAAACAAGTTTGCCTAAAACAAAATGACATAGACACACCTGCTTTGGTGGCTTGTTTGCCATTGCATTTCTTCTTACCTTGTAATGGCAGCTGGCATTAGTTTGTATGTCATTGTCCCATGAAGCATTATTGCCCCCTTCACCAAAATATGGGCACTATGAAATGTGTATTAGAGCAAGGGTTATTTGTTATTTATGGACATTTATTATGGACCTATGAAATAATTAAGGTAGGCTTTCCCAGTCGGAAATTGTAATGGGAAGAACTTCATGCAACTGAAAATGTAAGCTAGATATTTCTGTCATTTTACCTAACCTCCATAATTGGGAGAGATTTGTCACAAAAATATTTACACACGTAGAGTGTTCGTCTTGGAACCGAGAGGTCATAGGTTCGAATTCTGACTCCTCCGAGTTAAATGTCGAAGTATCCTTGGGCAATAACCTGAACCCTTAATGCCCCCAATAAGCAGGAGGCGCCTTGTACGGCTGTTGCTGCTGTCGGTGTTTGAGTCTGTGTGTAGGGATGGGTAAGTGTAAAGCACATTCTAAAGCACTTTAGGAGGTTTTCAGTGACTTGAAAAGTGCTATCTATATAAATGCGGTCCATTTACCATTTACCATCCACATATACAGGGCTGGGTAGGGTTACTTTAACTGGATTACTTTCAATTACTTTTGGATTACTCCAATACCAAATATGCTAATAAAAGACAAAACAAACTAAATATGAATAAAATGACTAAATTTTGTGCAGGCTTGGGGAGTAACGGAATACATGGAACGGCAAAAATGATGTTGGCAAGCTGTTTGGATTTATTTTCATTTTGTTTCTGTCGCATTTTATATTAGTTTTGCCGGAGATCAAAGAGATCAAAACCAGGAGAGAAAGCTTACCACGTGTTGTGAGTCATAATTTTATCCATATTTAGTTTCTTTTGTCTTTTATTAGCATATTTGGTATTGGAGTGATCCAAAAGTAATTGAAAGTAATCCAGTTAAAGTAACCCTACCCAACCCTGCACATATATATATATATACGCGATTAACTCAAGATCTAACAATCATATGTCTTGCTCAATGCACACACAATAAACAAATTGCATATGTAAACCACCAATAGTTATGGATCTGCATAAAACATGATTCAAACCAGATTTCTTCTTTGGTACTTTAGGAATTGGAAAGTTGTCTTTATAGATCCTTGAATCAGTGCTTGAATTTGGCCATGAAAACGGTCTATGAACCCTGTGCGGAGATCATTTCCCAAGGAATGCAGCCAAAAGATGGTCAATTGAAGCGGCTCACTTCAATAATCTGCTTTATTTGGGAAGGACATAAATGGACAATAGATTATTACCTATTCGATTGTACATCTGTGTGACATCTGTGCCACATTTTCAGTGAGAGATGATTACTATAACTAATTATTCATTAAAATATTTACAATTATTGTCCCACAATAGAAATTGGTGTAATCGTGAATTCTAAAGTTTGAAAGATGCAAGTATAAAACTATAATTGGTGTCAGTTAAGTAAACCCCCTGCCTTACAATGTTTTTTTCGGACCCTCATTACGGCATTTCCGCCACTGTATAAGATCAGCAGCAACCTTTTGCAAAAAAAAAAAACAATACAAATTTTGCTCTGTTTGAGCAAATGTATTACCTTTTCATGTCAAGACTTGCAATAATGCCAAAGGAAGATGAAACCATGGAAACAAAGTTTGCAATCATCAAGATTTATGAAGGAGACACACTAAACACTACCAGCCGCTGATCGGTAACATTATCATGGATAAGGAGGGGATTAAGGAAACGTACTCTTCAAAGACCAAAGCAAACCTCAGGAGTAGAAATTTTAAATTCAGTTTAAAATTTTTATCCAACCCCTCCCCACCTAACCCTCGTTCCACTAACCCCACTGTAACGACTCAAGTCACGTCACACCAATGGAAAATATAATGTAATTTTTACTTTACATCTAAATTTATAATATCGGATAAAAAATATGTATATTACATGCAAATAGCACTTACTGTATCCCATTTTGTTGAATTGATTAATCAATTACCACAGGTTTATATCCCCCGCCTTACAGGAATTTTACATACATTCGCTACCTCTGAACGAGTAAATGTCATAACCCAGGTGCCTAATATATTTGGTAGAATATTGGTGACTACTTATAATTGAGTATGTATGCTAATATCGGTCTGGGAAAACAATCGTATCGATCACACCTAAGCGAAAGCAGCTGAAAAACAGGCGATCAGTCAACAAATATGGCTTCTACATTACATTCTGATTGGAGATGAATGAATAGTCAATTGACAGTCGATTGAATTTATAACCTCGTGAGGAAGCTCGGTTATTATCGTATAAGTCACTGCTGGTTAGCAGTTTCCTCAATGAGTTCTAATTGTCTAATCACAATTTATTTGTCTTGTGTGTGTTTTTCTAAATTAAATCAGTTCCAAAAAATGGCCTTGCATAAGGGAGAGTGCGTATCCATTTTACATTATGAAAAATATTTCCATAGGGCTGCGGCACAGCAACCTGATTGTACACCATCTATCATTTCTCAATGCCAACGTTTTAGAAAACAATCTTCTAAGATGCCAAGTCTGAACATATTCATTACAGGAGGCAGTTTTGCAACTTCTATCAAAAGAGTTATTTGTACGCCCTCATGAAAAAGACCATTTCAAACCACAAAAATCCCATTACCTAGTGAAGAGACTTTCATGTTTACAGGGAGAGGGTTATAAAACAGTCCTCTGTTAAATTGCTAATTTTATTTTATGGCAGCAATCAAACGACCCTTGCAGAGACTCATCAACATAGCCCAGAAAATCATGGGCTGATCCCTTCCATGTCCAGAGGACATTTCACTATCACAACAGACCCGACAAAATCAAATGTCTTTAAGAATTTTGTCACTCAGAGCGAGCTGCTCTTTTCCACAATCAACTTTCTCTAAATAAAACACCTCTGTGATGTCTGAATACACTTCAGAAGTCCTTTTGGGTGAATAAATAAGATGTTTTTTTTCCCCAATATTGTTCAACCACTTAATAACCGGGGCAAAACAGGAAGTTTGAGGGTACTTAATTTCATATTTACGATATTTACAATGTACTTACGATATTTAGACATTTTCACCCAAAAATCCAACTATTACCTTGATTTATACAACTGAATTGTACAGCAGGGAATATTACAAGCTCAATTTCTCCCGGTATCATCAGAGTAATTTCCCAATCAATGGAATTCCCTTTAATCCCCAAGGAATGATGACAACAGATTGCAATTTAAACCAATATCATGGCAACCGTGGATGACAACAACAGAAAAAGACGACTGCTCGGCTTTGTGTGGATTGTGGCCGTATTCTTCACGGAATGTTTTTTTAGTGCCCTGACGCTGTTATTTAGCATACACCATATTTTAAGTGATGCATCCCTCATTTACCTTCTCCTTTGCCACAGAAGTAAATAAGTGATCGCCTGCATAATCGCTATTTAATACTGTTGTGATTGCCATCTCAAATGATCACATGATCCGAAAACACCCAGAACTCCCTAGAAATGCTTGCTTATGTATGGAAACATGTATATTTGTATTGCATTTTTTAATCATATTCTTGCTCAATGTATTGCACTATTTTCATTACACTATTTTCTTTCCAATATTTTTCTGATGCACTTACGACTCAATTTACAAGTACTACAGTGGGACCTCGGTAATTACGGTTAATGGGGACCAAAACCACCCGCGATAAGTGTTTTCACTTATCCGCGAAGTAGCGGCGCACCTTAAAAAAAAAGAAAAAAAAGAAAACAATTTTTTTTTCTATTTTTTTAAAAAAAAATTTACATTATTTTTTTCGACCCGGTTAATGGGGACCGAAACCACCCGCTAAAAGTGAAAATCTGCGAAGTAGCGACGCCCCTTCAAAAAAAAAAAAAAAATCAAAAAAATCTCATCTCATCTCATTATCTGCACCGCTTATCCTTATTAGGGTCGCGGGGGGGCTGGAGCCCATCCCAGCCATATCCAGGCAGTGGGCAGGGGACACCCTGAACTGGTTGCCGGCCAATCGCAGCTGAACACATTCACATTAGTTCTCGCAGCTAGCTGCGTTCTTCATCGACGCACGAGCCGAGTGATCCACTGCTAAAGAGTCGTACAGCTGGGCGATTTTACGTCCGCCCGGGACGATCGGAGACAAATTCACGACAGGGTTTTTACTTGCGCCGCGGGTGTCGTTCGGTCGCTCCCGCGGGCAAGCCCCGTACCCGCGGTGCGGGTACTTTCGGGCGCGATACGCACGACACTGACACAGTTATGGGGGTCCCGCACACGCCCCCTTCCTGGTCAGTGACAAAATCCAGAACAAGTATCAAGGTAGATACTGTATCTCTTGAAACACACCAATAAGTTAATATTTTGTTCAAATATATGGACAATCACATGGTGCATTAAATACAACTAAACGAATAAAATTATTTAAAGAAAAGTGTGATGATTAGAATAACAAAGTATTGGAAAACACACACAACTATGACTATACATGTAGTGCCATATCTCAACATTTCAACAAGAGCTACGTCTAATATTGTTGTAAAAAATGTACACTACGTTGTAATGAATGACAATAAAGACGATTCAATTCAATGCTACCGTTGCAGAATACAATCTTCAACAATGCCAACCCTGAAAGTATTCATTACAGGAGGCAATTTTGCATCTTCTATCAAACAAATATTTGTACCACAGAACCCCCTGAAAATGATCACACTCGTAATAGACGATTTCAAACAACAAAACATTCCATTACCGGCGCTAATGAAGAGACTTTCATGTTTACGACAGGAGAGTTCTAAAAGCATCGTCTGAAACACGCTCGGTGACTCGCTCGGATTGAGACGTCAGCCTCTCGTGTTCCGCAAAGCGTGATGAGAAGTGACATCTGAACTTCCTTCCTGTCAAGAGTGTGTCTGATGTTTTCACCTGACAGGTCCCCAGCTTTACTTTGCACCCAAACTACCCCTTCCTTTCACACCACAGAGGTCAGGGATTCGAGCAGAGAAGCCGGTATCAAGAGAGGCTGTCTCGCTTTTCAGCCGAGCTGTCGTCAAGTCTTCTGGGGTAGGGCAGGGAGTTGGTCATCCAGCCACCGTGTCCCCTACCTCACCTTGCAGCGATCTGGGCCTGATATCAGCTTTCATTCATACTACAAAAGCACAGATCGAGTTTGAGTGGCCACTCAAGTGGAGCAACTTTCTCATTTTTCTCCAAGTGTTTCTTGTGAGGAGGGGATGAGTGTGTATGTGCAAACCACCCCTCTTTTGCTCTGTGTTTCTCAACTGTTTAATATTATCTTCAGCACATGCAGAGAGGACTGTCTTGAGAATAAATGCAGTCCTCAGTCAGAATTCAAATGTCAGATTTTTGCAGTTTTGCATCCTCAGGCGATCACACAACTGAGCCTGCCAAAAAGACAACTTCACCCACTCAGCTGTTGTTTGGGGATGTGTAAACAAATAGATCTAAACAAATACCAGCTGGTTTCTTGTAAGATATTTGCTAAAATGATCCAGACAGATGAGACAAATGATGGTTCTCTTAAAAAACTATCAAATTCATTCCTGAAAAGAAGATCATTCTAACAGAGAGGTGAATGACTGGGGCTATTTTGTTTCTTTTGAACCTAGACCTTTTTATTCAATTTTTGACGAATCGTGCTGACAATAATCAGTAGTGGTGGCAGAGTGGGGGGGTTTTTAAGGGTTATTGATCTATCTTCGTTATTCATTATCCATTATCCGTTATCGTTCAGTTCATAATACGCTACAAAGCCTAGGAGCCGGGACACTTACTCTCAGCCAAAAGGCCAAGCTAAGGTCCTAGCCCTAAAGCCTTGCTGCGATCATTGCGAATGCACCGTTCCCGGAGGTACTGCAATACCGGGCCGATGCGTGGAGTGGACAGAGCAAGCTCATATTCCATCTCCGAAATGCAAAAATCAAAGGTAGTGACTTGCACAAGCCCATCAGAGCGTCTTCGCAGAAACAACCCACTGTTCAAGTGTGTCCTTGAACTAGTGACTGGCAGAGTTCCTTTATAAGGCAACCTGCTAATAAATGGAAAATATCATGCTAACAATCAATAGTAATAATAGTGGTGGTAGGGTGACGGGCTTGGGATGCTTTGCTACTTTAGAACCTTGACTTTGTGATTGACGGTATAAACCTTGCTAACATTCAGAGGTAATAGTGGCAGACTGGCTGTATAGGGCTCTTTGGTTACTTCTGGATCCTTATTTTGTATCTAACCGTTCCCAAAATACAACATAGTGGTTGTCATGTCACAGTCTAGGGTTCCTTTGTTAATTTAGACCCTTGACCTTATGATTTCTAACAGTCAAATATATTCACTGCTGTCATTCTAACTGTCAAAGTTAGTTGTGGCAGGGTGATGATCTGGGGGCTCCATGTTACTTAAGAGCCCATGTTTTGGGATAGATTGTTCCAACAATCACACTTAACCGTTGCTGTGTGGCGGTTTGAGGTTGTTTTGTTACTTCAAAAACTTGACATTGTGATAAATAGAGATGATCTTGATAACAGTCAAAATTATTTGTGGTAGGGTGATGGTCTGGGGCTGTTTGGTTACTTCAGAATTCAGACTTTTTGATCAAATGGAAAGATCATGCTAACATTCAAAGTAAGTGGTTACAGAATGGTTGATTGGAGCTTCTGGAGCGTCTGACACAGCTCCTACAACCAGAGGGCCCCAACCTGAGTTTGAACTGGGCAGAAGTGTGTCTAATTATAACACCCCTGTGTCCAATTATGTCAAATTTTTTGAAAGGAACATGTAGCCGGATCATTGGAATTTTACTTCCACCACCACACCGGGTCCGTTTTATTTTGTCTGTTTCTTTGTTTGTTAATTTGTTACTTTATTCCTTGCATATTTCATATCCCGGTTTTGGTATTTGATTTTCGTTTATTTTGTTTGAGGATTTTGGAACATATCATGTTAACAGAAAAATGTAATAATGGCAGACTGAAAGCTTAGGGTAGCTTCATTACTTCAGAACCCGAATCTGGTTAAATAATTTGACATTTTAAGCAAATAGTCAAACAAAGTTAATGCAGAGTGATCAAAGATGGCTTTGTGACTTCAAAATCTGGCCTTACTTTTTAAAGGAACACACCATTCTAATGGTCAAAAATTATAGTCACTGGCTGAGGGTGTGGGGCTGCTTTGTTATTGCTAATGAATGGACCAAAACACTTGTTCCTTCAAGGTCATTTCCAAGATCGGGCGATTTTGGATTTTGCTGCAAGACCGAGAGTCTGGATCATACTGAAACATCCACCTCCATTAGAACAAATTAATGAAGGTCTAAACGCTGAATAGACATATGTAAAGGTACACGTGTAGGGGTGATAAAACATCTCAGCTTTATTTTGAACCAGCTGATAGATGTTCCCTTTATCCACATCATGTATTTCCAAGAAAGGGTTTCGACTCCTGGCGCAGTTCTCTCTTGACGGATCAATGCCGCTCTCCTTGCAACCTAAATTTGCTCGTTCAGCATTTTTAGTGCTTAGATTAAGTTATTCATTAACAGTGCACAACACACAAATTTGAATTCATCCATCCTCAAGCAATGTGTGTGTGCACTTGTTTTCATATTTTGTCATAGGGCCAGGTAGTTTGCGTTTACTGCTGATCCTCAGCATGGTTGCAGGGAGTGGAGCCAATCTCATCCGACATTTTTGGAGATAAGTCCAGCCATTGTGTTTTTCGGGATTGATTTGTGTGTGTGTGTGTGTGTGCGTCCACTCCACTTTCCCCTGGCACTGCTCCCATCCGATTTGTTCTCGGCTTGGAGCTTGTGCGAACACACTCGAGCATCGACGGGGAACATTAGTTGTAAAACCGCTTCTACTGTTCCTCAATTCCCCACCATCTTTACTGTACTGTTTTTTTAGATCTTTGCTTTGAAAATCCTTTGCTGGGTTTGAGGTTGCCCTTTGTTCTTAATTTTTATGTTAAAACCAGTGCTAATGGTTTGTTTCCCGAAAGTATTTATATTTGACACACCGTTTTAGTATTGTTTGTTACAAACACCAAATATTAGGGGATGCACGGAGAATTTGCAACATTTGCATATTTGCCAGAGTAAAATTATAATAGTAATAAATTGAATTCTGCCTGTACATTGTTTAACGCGTGCTAATTGACTTTGGGGATGAACTTACTGAATATCACACACAAAGTATATGTTTACAAATTAAAACTGCTGAACTAGAGGTAGTCAGTTCTGTAGTTTTAACACAGAATCATTGGCCACATATCTGCCAGCGTTTAACTAAAAGATGAAAGGAGATGGAAACATGAACTTTTCAGAGTATTTAAAAGCTTGGTAGAGCTTTCGTTTTGAAAGCTTCCTCTATCTTCTTCCCTTTCCATCCATCCATTATTTGCACCGCTTATCTTCATCAGGGTCGCAGGGGTGCTGGAGCTATGCAGTGATGGGCTGAACTGGTTGCCAGCCAGTCACAGGGCACACAGAGACAGAAAACTCACTCTCTCATTCACACCTAGGCTCAATTTGGACCGGCCAACTAACCTGACATGCATGTTTTTGGAGAGTGGGGAGAAACCCACGCAGGCACGGGGAAAACATGCAAACTCCACACAGGGAGGCTGCAGTAGCTGGACTTAAACCCTGAAACTCTGTGGGGCTGCGCGCTGCCACTTCCTTCTCATGTGATTAAAAAAACAAATACCGAGCCGCGTCATAGCTCCACTCTCTTTCGATGTGACGTCATCAAAATATTGTTCTTTCAGAAGCCTTTTTTCCAGATTCTATTTTCTGACCGCACCTGAAAATGCACTTTTTGTCATTTTTAGTCCCCGAAATTTGGCGCATGCCTCTTGAATATGGATTCCAAGAGTGCCTAATACATTTTATTAATGTACAGTAAAATTTGGGTTATTCGAATCTTCACGAAATCCGGATAAAAAGTTTGGTCGGGATGATTTATAACGTATTTCTTTCGAAAAATCTATGCTTATTCCGGATTTTATAATCCAGATCTTCGGCTAAAATGCTGATCATTTTGATCCATTCCTTAGCATTTTGCCATGTCTTTTCCGGAGTTGTATTCCAAATTGACATGCTGTAACTTTCCTTGAAAGTGTATGCCATACTTTTGTCCATAGATAAACACATTTCTCTATGCGTCTGTCTTTGTGGGTCATCTTCTTGATTATCACTGACTGACTCTATCTCATTGTATTTCGATTCAAAATGTGATCTATTTGTGCGAACTGAAACTGAAGGAGACTATGCTGAGTGTCTCATCATGGCGTCAGTAAATAAGAGGAGTCAAGAGAACCGGACATTGGGAGAAAAAATTAAGATCATACAACACTGTATCAATCACACTGAAATGAAGAATAGAAATATTGCGGCTCATTTTCACATGAAACCTCAAACATTGTCAGATTTTCAGAAAATGTGTGTGTTTGTTTTATTAATATTTTGTAGTGGGTTTACATAACTCACACTCGGAACACTGTTGTTGAGTAGAGAGTTCCAGTAGGACA
Source organism: Urocampus carinirostris (assembly GCF_059441175.1). Lineage (NCBI taxonomy): Eukaryota > Metazoa > Chordata > Actinopteri > Syngnathiformes > Syngnathidae > Urocampus > Urocampus carinirostris. The sequence goes on along the minus strand of NC_142354.1, from coordinate 30,160,749 downwards.
GGTTAGAAAGTTGCGCTGTCCCTTCTGCAGGTTAGAGAGATAGCAAAGTGCTATTGTTGTTGTGCCCTCTTTTGAAGACCTATGCCAATAAAGTTCCTGTTTGCTCTGACATTTATTACTCCACCTCAGACTGCCGTTCTTACATGCTACAGTTCTCATTTTATCTGTGCTAATATAAGCGCTTGAATTTGTGTTCAATCGAAACCAGATTCATGTATTTTCTACTAAACATTATTTGAGGTCAGGGGGTCTGAGGATAACGGACATCGGCTAATCCGGATACTCGGATAATCCGGATGATTTTACCGGCCCATTTGAATCCGGTTTAACTGAGTTTTAGTGTAGATGACTGAACAAAATTAGCACAGAGGTAAAGCTTTTGAGAATTTTTAAAACTATTTTTAGACTTCTGAAAAGAGCCAAAATCCGTGCCAAATTACAATATTCAGTGTTTTAGTAAGACTTGAACAGGATTGACATATTCATAATTTTCACCCTAAACTGTCTTCTTTACATGTTTAAAACATAAAATACACGCATACCCTCACACACATCCCTGCAATAGTCAATTCAGAGCAGTAATAAACTCTTGTATGTACAGTTTACAGAGATGGACAGACTTAAATAACTTAATGCAAACTAGTGAGGCAAAGATTAACCTTTAACCCAGAAGGGAAGAATTCTGATTTTTTTTTGAGAAAAAAAAAATGCTTGGCTCCTAATCCCAAACAAACGAGCACGTCTGCAAAGGATGAGCTTGCTTGGCGCATTTTCCAAAAGGCTGACTAATTTTTCTTGCTGATGTAACACTTGGAAGCAGCAGGAAAAAAATATCTTCATAAACATTTTGTCTATCTATCTAGGAATGCAAGTGATGTAAAGTTTTAAAAGACCAGAAATGGGCATGTGCAAACATAATGAAAATCAAATACACTAGTACCTCTACTTACGAATGTATCTTCATACAAAAGTTGAAGGTTGCTAAGTACCTAAATGGGAAAATATTAATTCTAGTTACAAAAGCGTTTCAGGATACGATGTCAAAAATACAGTACAGTATGTGCTGTTATTGGCCGCTCTCAGAATGTAAACAAACTGGGTATCGCTTCAAATCTAACTGGCATTCTAATGCGCATGCATGCTCCTCGTGTCACCGCCACAATTCCGAGACGAGGAGGAGGAGGATTTCCGGGAAGATAGCAGGGAGGTGGACGCAGCCACCACCCCAAATTAAAGACATTTTAGCTAGTCTCAAAATTTGTGGAAAATAATCACCCGGGAAAAGTTTTGACAATGTGTGCTCTTGCTACGTCTGTCATTCGCATTTCTGACTAAATCCTGCAAGAGCAAACATCACTGGATGATTTTTTTCAAAAAACACGAGGAAAAAAGGAAAGGGAATATTTGTATTCTTGACTTTTTTTTGTTTTTTCTTTTAACATAATATCCCTCTCATTTTGTTTACCGTGCAATAATATTATTTTAACATGCATTTGTATATTCTGATTCTTTTTCATGATTTATTAAAAAAAATATCGTACTGTACGTTTGGGGGGCTCGGAACGGATCAGCGCTTTGACATGCAAAATGTGTCTCTACTTACAAAGTTTTCAGTTTAGGAAGCTACTCCCAAAACAAATTACATTTATAAGTACAGGTGTATTTTACCTGATGAGCTTCGGAGTTGGACATGTTAGATCAGGTTTTTGTTGACTTTTATACACATTAAATATCTGGTTGGGAGACCCTAAAGTCAGCGGTCACCTTTTTGAAGTTGAGAACCACTTTGTTGCTAATGATTAGCATGAAGAGCTGCAAGTTTTACGTGCAAAAATACTTCATATTATTACAATGTTGTCACTATGTTATTCTTATGTTATTACCATGTTTTAGAGTCAAAATAGGCTCAGTCAATTACTTAAACAGCATACCAGTTAGAAATTAAATTTCTTAGCGAATCACAATAACCAATCACTGGTAAGCTTTTTTCATAACCAGCTCGTGGGCTATTCACGTGTATTTAGAGGGCTACCTGCTGACCACGGGAACCACGTTGATGCCCTCTTCACTGGGAAATATAATTATAGAAAAGTAACGTCATCACGTGGACGTTACAATTAACAGTATTGAAATTGAAAATCTTTGAAAACCAAATCGTACAAATTGTAGATAAATACTCAGTTGCTTCACTTTTGGTTCATTATCCATTTATGTCAAAAACACCAAATTTCAGTATGCAACAAAACACAAAAAGAAACAAAAAAACAAACAAAAAACATTTTCAAAGAGAGGCTATTTGTCATCTCTCACAAACATAATTGTTGGTTTTCTGATTATTGCAGTTTCATGGCAATTTCTCATCAGCACTTTAACAGCTGCAGTTTCACACAGATCTATTATAAACATCCAAGGACTGTTATTACACCCCCAAGTAAGAACCATTTTCATTTACCCTGACACAAAAGCATGCTGAAAAGATCTCGAGTTAAGTATCTAGTGAGCAAAAAAGTCGTTTGCCCCATTCCAGAAAGTTTAATTGACCCTCAGGATATGATTGAATCCGTTTTGAGGTGGTGATTGCTAAGTGAAAATACCCTACGGCAGTGAAATGAAATGAAATGATCTGCATTTATATAGCGCTTTTCAAGTCAATGACTTCCCAAAGCGCTTTACATTGTGCTTCACATTTCCCAATAGCGGCCATGATCTGTGCAGCCATGTAAGGCTGCTAACCTGCTTATTGGGGGTATTGGGGGTTCAGTGTCTTACCCAAGGACACTTCGGCATGTAACACGGACAAGCCGGGATTCGAACTGGGATCCCTTAATCCTAAAACGATCGCTCTACCTCCTGAGCTACTGCCGCCCCAGTGGATAGAAAGCTAATGTAACTAGCCCCAAATACCCCAGATACAACCATTGACATAACAAAATATTATATAGAACGTACTACTCAGTTAATATTATAAATAAATATAAACAAAAAAATGAAATTTTATTTACTTTTTTGTTTGATGTGACTTGAGCCGGTACAGTGGAGTTAGTGGATGGATGCAGAGGAGGAGGAAACAGCGGCTTTAAATAAAACAGATTTTAAAACTTTTTCTTTTCTTATTTTTTATAATCGTGTGTGTGTGTGTGTGTGTGTGTGTGTGTGTGCTCTTAAATATATCTATTTAGTATACTCCAGCCGTTCCCTCGCATCTTTGACTCCTAGCTGATTAAAGCAGACAGGAAACCCATAGAGGTGAATGGTAAATGTACCATTCTGATTCCTGACTTTATCCTTATCATTTCAGCATTCTGAAGCAGAAAGCTCAAAATAATTATGGGGTGCGGGGGGTGGGGCGATAATGAGGTGGTGGGTCTGACTAGCACTCGGTCTACCCCTAATTTGATTAAGGACTACACAAATAAACATGACTTGACTTACCGTAAATTCCGGACTATAAGCCGCTACTTTTTTCCCAAACTTCCAACCCTGCGGCTTATTCAGTGATACGGCCAATTTATGTAATTTTTCCAACGGCCGCCAGCGGCGCTCGAGTACAAAAGGTAAGATTTAGACTGCAACTTCTTAGCTTGTGCACAAATTAAATACGCGTAGACATATCCTCATCATGCAAATTGCAAAAAGAAAGGCACATGACGCAACTTTCAAGCTAAACGCAATCGAGCAGTCCGATATAGAAGGTAACTTTACCTTGCGAGCGTGATGCTAGCATGCTTTTGAATAACGGAGCGTGGGACGACGTCCATGTGACAAAGTCTCTTTCCCATACTGAAGGAAGTCGACTTTGATGGCGTCAGTTATAAGGAGGGAGATGAGGACGGTTTAACGTGCTTACCACAAGTGCGGTATGTTTTTTTAACAGAGCTGTTTACTGTGTTGCGAGCGTGTTGCTAGTAGTGTTTTGCGACCCTTCATAGGCACGGTTTGGGATGAAAGTTATATTATTATTAAAGCTTTGAAAACTCTCTCGGTGTACCGTCTTTCTTTGTAAATATGTGTAACCATGTATAATATGTATTTGCAACTGTATATTTTTGTAATGTATTTATTTTAGAAACTTATTCTGATATGTTTTGTACGAGCAAATGAGAAAGAAGGGGCGGGGTAAACGCGGGCTGACGGTAAGTGGAGTAAAGGTGAGACGTGTTTGTGGACGCGGCCGACAATAGTGGATATATATTTTTCCCACCCTTACCTTTGGAAATATACACTTTTTTTCCTTGGATTACTTTCAATGGGCACCCGGACTCTGCAGGTCTGCATTCAATCTTAAGAACCGGTATCATTTTCCGTTCATTTTGCCAGATGTGTTTTTTGGACTGTATCGGGTATGTGTTAATTCCGTGTTTGTATTGCGTTATATCAATGTGGGCGCATGCGGCTAATATACAGGTGCGGCTTGTGTATGTGCAAAATCGTTTTTCCTCCCGAAATGTGGTGGGCGCGGCTTATAATCAGGTGCGCTTTAGTCCGGAATTTACGGTAATTTGCCAGTTCATGGACGAACAAAAAGACATTTCATCTACCACTAATGTGACGTAGCTTGAGCTGGTACAGTGGAGTTAGTGGCTGTAAGAAGAAGAGGAGGATTCAGCGGGTTGAAAAAAAACTGATTTTAAAACTCTCAATTGTCATGACATTACCACACTTTAAACTTCACAATCCTTTCATTCAATACATTTGAGAATTGACTTTTTTTTCCTGATTTGGGTCCCACCCTGGAATTAAGGTGCAATTCTAGACTCAAGTCAGACCAGTGGAAAACCACTGCTTTAGGGCGGATTTAAGAAAAACATAAAGGGCTCAGGGAAGGGCTTTCTTAACATGGAAGGAATTTGTCAATGTGAGGGTTTTTTTATAGGGTACTGTTTTCCCTGCAAATTCCAAATTCATCGATATCTTCCCTCCTCATCTTGAGTGTCCACCAAACTTTAACACGTATCACTCTTCGTCCAAACCCTCAAATAAAGAAAACTCAGCACCAAACTGTCCGCTGCTTGTTTGATGTTCCTTTTCACTCGACATATAAATTTCTGTGCGAGTTTTATGCAAACGCGAGTGCTGCAACGAGCAAGTCGCCTCGTCCTGACCTGGCCCAGACCGTCGCAAAGGAGCTCTCCTGTCATGTAGCATGTTTGAGGCTCTGCCTACCTGTCCGGCCACCGTGCGCTTGCTGACAGGCAGCAAACCATTCCTGACAGGGGCCCCGCCAGTGTCACCGGCTCGCCGTGCCTGTCGTCATTCGTTTCCTCTCTTCTGCTCCCGTGACCCGAGACAAACAGCTCGTCTATCCACTTTCCTCTCTGCCCGAGAACCGGGGAAAATGCTCAGACGTGCCGGTCCGTAAAAAGGAACCGTTTTCCCAGGACACAGTGGTTTCATTGTGTTTAAATAATTTTCTTTCACTTTTGAGAAATATGTTTTTAAGTGCTTTAATCGTCTTGTATATCTTGTAAAGTTTAATTTTTGATTCCTATAATAAAAGGCGCTATATCATAATATACAGTGCATGTTTTCTTATTCAAACATCTGGCTTATGGGATGGATAGATAGATAGATAGATAGATAGATAGATAGATAGATAGATAGATAGATAGATAGATAGATAGATAGATAGATAGATAGATAGATAGATAGATAGATAGATAGATAGATAGATAGATAGATAGATAGATAGATAGATAGATAGATAGATAGAAGGGGGATTACCACATGTGAGGTCCTTTCTCAAGGTTTCTCTTTTCTCCTCACACTGAGGTTTTTGAGTTTTTCCTTGCCCGCATGCTGGTTTAAGATCAGGTAATTGTGTAATTTTGTAACTGTAATCCTGTGCAGTCCTTTGAGACATTTTTGTGATTAAGGGCTATATAAATAAATTTGACTTGACTTGACTTGATAGATAGATAGATAGATAGATAGATGAACAGACAGACAGAGAGATGGATAGACGGATAGAAATAGATAGATAGAAAAGGTACATTTAAAATAGAACAAAAAATATATAGACAAAAAACGTCCTAAAATAATAAACAAAATTTAAAAAAATTAATGTCACATTAAGTAATGCTTTCTAAAAGTAAAATACAATTATATTTAAAATACGGAATTAGCAATGAAACTTGATTACACTTCCTTTTGTGTAGGGGTGCGCAATGTAACTGAACTGAGATGTTTTACCATAGCATCATTTGTACTTTTTTGGTTGTCCCTTTTTTCAGTTTTTTTTTTTAAATGTTGTTATTGTCGTGCACGCGTGAAACGAGGTTGACAATGTAAGTAACACAATCAAGTTTGTAGGAGCCGAAATGTACGTCGATTTACCGTTGATTGTTATTTTTCTTCTATCATTTCAGTGGCGCAGGTTAAAGTTGAGGTGTATTAAGCTAGGGACAAGATGTCTGTTCTGTTCTGGTCTCCTGATAGATAGATCTATCAGGAGACCAGGAATTTGACCAGATTTCCGAGTTCCAGTTCTTCCGGTACGGCAACATCCTCAGCAAAACGGAGGTGAGTGATGTTGTGTCCCCAAATGCCTACTGCACTTTTATGTTAGATCTATAGATCTATCAGGAGACCAGAACAGAGAAGGATACTCAGAGCATTCGTTTCAGTTCTTTATTTAAGGAAGCATGGAGGGCTTGCGGGAGACGTGATGGCCGTCAGACGTCAGCAGTGGAGCCGGGGAGATAGCTTTGGATCAAGTGCGGAAGTAAGGCAGGTTGAGTTTACCGGGGCTGGAGAGGAGATCAAAGCGTGGGACGGAAACAGGTCGGATCGGAGGCAGGCAGAAACAGGTAAGCAGAGTTCTTTGACGAACGTGAAATCAGGAGAGACACACAGAGTTACAAATGTACACTCTGACGAGGAGGTCTGGGCGCAGCGCGCTTAAGAGCGAAGTGCCAGCCAATCAGAAGGCGCCCACATGATTGCTCCAGGTGACCAGAGTTAGTAATCATGACACAAAGGTTTTTTACTGCTAAGGTAAACCTAGGCACTATCTCACTGTTGTTTTCCCTTTGGTCAATGTGTATCTGTTGTACTTGGCGTATTTTGACAGACTTAAGTGATATAAATAGAATCGCCTTTCTTCAATTTGTAGACAATTGTAAGCATGTTACTTTAGATCACTGTAGGTCAACAGTGTAAGTAGCTAGCATGTCTGCCTAGCTCCACCCCGCGTAATGACACTCTAGTAATTCCATATTGTACAGAACTCCTATAACAAAGCGGTAAAACAAAGACTACCAACATATTTAAAATAAAAATAGAAATATACAAATGAAATTAATCTAGTTTTATGTATCAAATCGGAAATCCCAGGTGTCTCATTTGTTTCAGTGAGCGATTGCTAAATGCTTTTAAATCAGCCTTAATTCAACGTTTGATCTTCTTCACTCTTAAAACAAGATGGCCGTCTTGCATTTCCAATGTCCATTGAGGCTGCATGATGCAAGTTTCTTAACGTCTCTTCCATCTTCGCGAGCAAAAAAAAAAAAAATCATGGTTGTAAGCTTCGCAGATATGCAGCCGTTTCTCGGGGAGGCGCGGGAATCCGTTTATCCCCAAAAGCACTGCCCAAAGGAATCCCTCCGGAGTACATATTTTTGGATGTGTGTCCAGATTGCAGATATATTTCGAAAGTGTTGCTCCCTGGCGTACAGTCAACGCTTTCTCACGTTCTCCCTTGAGTTTTTGGATCTTGTTCTCTGAAACCGAAGATGCTGCTTTGTGAAATTTGACCTAAGAAACGATGGATAAAGAGCCGACGAGGCTCAAAGGAGATGAGGATGACCCCGCTAATGGAAGAACTCATCTGTTTCTTCCTGGGTAATTAGTCGAATTAGCCAATCCACACCTCTCCGGGATGACCCCGGCGTGCGGGTGAGCGTTTTATGCGCCGAACATCTTGGAAGCAGTTATTAACGATGAGGGTCATACGTGGTGACTGTGATGTAAGGTTTGGTGTATTTCAAATTAATGGGATGGAATGGAGGCAATGTGCTTATACTGGAAATATAAAGTAGACCGGGTAGGAGATTTCAAAAGTAAAAAGTAGCAACTGTAGCATACTCACAGTAGCAAAATATAATGCACACCGGATTATAAGGCACACTTTCAGCTTTGGTGAAAAAAATGTTTCATACACATGGCACATGAGACTATAGGGTGCATGAAATTAAAACGACTGTTGCATGAAATAATGCCAGGAAGAAAATAGCACGTTTAATTACATAATCATTATAAAATCTCGTTTTACCTTTTAAAAGAAAATGTTCATTCATAAATGACTACCTTATGTAGTAATTTTCATTGTAGCTATGCACGTTTTTAGGTGTACCCCATTGTATGGAAAATATGGTCAAAGGGAAATTATCTTTAGTAAGTGTAGCTCTTGAAGAAGCCTCACGTTTTGAAACTGGCATCGTAAATGTAATTCTAGGTTCACACTTCCCTTAAAACTCTGGACACCTTTATCCTCAGCTGACATTTTTTGATGTTGTCATCCCACTTTTGTTTTGTCTTCCTCTCCTTCCCCCTTGAACTGTGCCCTGGAGAATGATTTTAGCCAGTCCTGATGATGCTGTGATTTGACCAAACCACTGCAGGTTTTGTCACAGTTGACAACAGTTCTTCATAAGGCTCTGATGGTGTTTTGCATGATTTAGTTTATCACATGGACTATGTAACTGATGCATAGAAGTTTTCTTGTTGCACTGCATCTCCATGGCCTGGATTTTCCTTTCCAGTTTTCCTGGAGAGTCCATGTCCTGCAAGCGTAGAGGAAGATGGAAGTAACCGTCATTGCGTGAGTCTGATCTTTGATTTGAGCTATGCTCGCCCTGATTTCTGGTTCTGACCTCTCTTCTGATATGACAGCTCAAAGATTTGGCCACAGGTTCAAGCTCTTGGTGGTTGATAGTGATGTTTGTGGTGATGCTTTGTCAAGGAATTTGACCAAATTTCCGAGTTCCAGTTCTTCTCCTGCCGGTATGGCAACATCATCAGCAAAACGGAGGTGAGTGACGTTATGTCCCCAAATGCTGACTGTACCTTTATGTTGGTCCAGGGCTTCGGTCATTTTCCTCTCCAGGAGGATCATGAATTAGGTTGCAGAGAATGCAGCCTTGTCTCACACAGAATCATGATCGGACAGTACCAATTTTTAGTACTGCTATGTTGGCATTGGAATGCAGCTGTTCAATAGTCCGAATTATTTCTTGGCCCATGTTGTGCTTTTCCATGGTCAACCCACAAGGCGGCCGGCCATACCCTGTTAAATGCCTTCTTGAGAAAGAAGTGTAAACAACGTACACCAAGGCTATAAAGGAATAAAAGTGCTGATGAGAAATTGCCATGAAACTGCAATAATCAGAAAACCAACAAATATGTTTGTGAGAGATGACAAATAGCCTCTCTTTGAAAAGGTTTTTCTTTGTTTGTTTTTTGTTTGTTTTTGTGTTTTGTTGCATACTGAAATTTGGTGTTTTTGACATAAATGGATAATGAACCAAAAGTGAAGCAACTGAGTTGGCATGATATGTTATTGACAATAAAGACAATATTGAATCTTGAGGTTTATCTGGTGTTGTTGAAACGTCTCTTAAGGATGCGCAAATTAAATATATGATCTGTAGTGCTCTTTACTACCTTGAAACATGCCTGTTCTTTGGCTAGGATGTTTTTAGCCTGTGGTTTTAGTCTATTCAGAAAGGACCTTCAGCATAACTTTATTTGCACCGCTAATGAGACTTAAAGTTCTGCAGTTATAACATAGTTGGAGGTTTACTTTCTTTGGTAGCATAATATGCATTATATAATCCCACAATTACCACTGTGTGTAAAATCATTTCTCATACCTGCTTGAAAAACTATTCTTTTGCATTGCCATTATTCAAAAGCTTTGATTTTTGCTCATGCACATCAGTGCATCCCTCCAAGTGGATATTTAACCTTGGCGAGAGAGAGGCAGCAGATGGTTGGCCCTTATGTGTGTCTGGCGTGAGCCACAGCTAATGAAGTGATGTTTCTATAAACACCTGACAGCGGGTCAACCCGGCCTCCATTTGGAAGCCGCCGACTTTGGCCGTCGAAAAGCCACAGCTACATCTCGGCAGGAGAGTTTATCACTGTTATGATAACGTCATCTGGATACGGTGTCCTGGAATATGCTGCAGCTTTTGTGTATTTTTTTAGTTATGAATTTGATGGCACGGTTAGCTGGATGGATAAAGGAAAAAGAGATTGTCCAGTGAATTGGGATAGTCTCAAATTTTAGGAAAGATTTTTCTCTGGTTTTTTAGTTTATTATACAGAGTAGACTGAGGCGGCGTCAGATAGGAAGCAGTAGCGAGGCTTTAGGTCCGACCTACAGAGAGGCTAACAACCCTCATAAGATACCCTTGCGGAGCCTGTATTTCAGCAACGCAGATCCATTGACCTGGAGCTACAACTCGTGGGAAACAGCTACATTTGGGACTCTTTTATTTTAATCATTGCAGAGACTTGGCTCAAATCGAGGACACCTGATGTTAGTGCACAGCTAGACAGCCGCTCTCTAAGTTACTTTCAAACTCTGAAAAGAGACTCACTCCAATTTATTTTTTACTTTTGTAAAATTACAATAAAACCATGATTTCAAGTGCAATTATGTAGTGTGTTTTTATTTGTAGATCTATAGTTGTTATTTTGTTGAAGTCGTGTACTCCCATACGGTAATGACGTCATCTCGAGGTAAGTTGATCATTTTGGGGGTTTTTATGAAGTTGCTACGCTACTTCATGAATTTTCACTTTTTGCAGGTGAGTCTCGTCCCCGTTAACCACGAATATCCAAGTATCTCTGTACATCATTCGCATACCTGTCGGAGCATTTCATACAATCAAACAATTTTTTTATTAAATTATTTTACAGTGAACCCCCTCTCTATTGTGGCGTTGCATTGCAAAGAACCCGTGCAGGACAAAATCTGTGAAGTCCAATTATTAAGGTTTTTTCACTTTTATTATACAATTAAATACTTTAACATACATGGAAACTCATTTTACAACATTTATTCAAATAAATAGAAGTACTGTAAAAACATGTTGCTTTACAAACAACTAATCAACTGTCATGTGATCTTTAATTAAAAATCTATTAGTAGATAGGAATTTACTTGTTGTAGTGTTGTAGTGTAGCCAATTGGAAGTAGAAAGCCACTTATAGCAACGATTAAGTAGCATAAATAATCGTTTTTTCCCCCCAAAATTTGCCTCATTTTTTGCAATACTACCCGCAAATATTTTTTCATTATATATATATATATATATATATATATATATATATATATATATATATATATATATATATATATATATATATATATATATATATATATATATATATATATATATATATATATATATATATATATATATATATATATATCCTATTTTTAACTTTTTTCTGTTAAAATAAGAAACAAATACTTAAAACGAACTATGTTGTCTTAACTAGCACATGATGAATTACGTTGCTTGTCTTAAATATTTGTTTACTAATCATGGTAGGAATTATTGATCAAAGAGAGTGAAATCAACTGTGAGATAAGACAATTTTGTGTGTCTTCTTATTTTTTCAAGAAAAAAATGATTAAATATCTTGAAACAAGGAAAAAAGTACTTTTCATGAGCAAATGTTTCTGTTTAAACGTGAAATGTATTTGTCGAGTCTAAATGAGTGGCAAAGCTAATAGTTAGCCACTAATACTAATAATAATGTGTTTTATATATATTGCACTCTCGGAATTTTCAATTCCCACACAATCAAGCTATTATTGCACACAACAACGGTCTTGTTGAAAACAGTTGCTAATGCTGTTAGCAGCCATGGCTAAACAAATATGCATCAGATGTAGGCCATTAAAACCAGCTAACTGTGAACAATCCAAACCACTTCTTGCTTAGCCATGCTGAATCTTCCTAAACTCACAAAGCTACGGAAGCTCGTTGGGGGAAATTAGCGCATTGGCACAAAAAAATATCAAATGTGAATGACAGTATTGTTTGTTTGAAAACTAAACTAAGCTTACGCATTCGCAATGGTGATACAGGTAAGGTTTTCACAGATATATTCTTTAATGCTAGCAACTCGGCTAGATCTGTTAATGCTGTTACAAACATGCCCAAGCAAATATGCATAAAACAAAATTTCCGCTAACTCTAATAAATAGTGACCACTCCTAGCTTAGCCATGCCAAAGCTACTGAAATTCACAATAGGGGCAGCAGTGGCTCAGGAGGTAGAGCGCTCGTCTTGGGATAAAGAGATCGCAGTTCGAATCCCGGCTCCTCCGTGTTACATGTCGAAGTGTCCTTGGGTAAAACACTGAACCCCTAATACCCCCAATATGCAGGTTAGCGCCTTACATGGCTGCACGGCCGCTATTGGGAAATGTGAAGCACATTGTAAAGCGCTTTGGGAAGTCATTAACTTGAAAAGCGCTATATAAATACAAATAATTTCATTTAATTTTATTTCAATAGAAAATCTAAGGAATCTTACCTGAGTGACAACCAACATCAGTGTAAGCAACAGCGATCCATTTGAGGTTTTCACAAATGTAACCTTTTATGCTAGCATCTGTGGTGCAGCTGTTAATGCTAACATTTGTTGAAAATAGTTGCCAATCCTGCTCGCAGCTGTGTCCAAGCCAATATGCATCGATCACAGACCAGCGACTCCCATTAAGTCTGAAAAAATAGCCATTCCTAGCTTAGCCATGCCAAAACTACCAAAACTCACAAGTCTACGAAAGCTCATTTGGGTGAATTAAGTGCCCCAGTAGAAAAATATAAAATGTCAATGACGGTGCCGTTTCTTTGAAAGCCTTAACATTAACACGAGCATTTGTTTTCCCAAAAGGAACATTTCAGTCTCCGGCTCCTCGTTCGAGGACACAATTGGCTAGCGTGTCGCAGAAAAATTATTTGCATTTTTGTGGCGGCTATCTCATTTTGACTTGCTCATTTTCTAAGTAGCTCACATGTTGAACAACTGCGATCAACCCTGTCGTAGACTGACTTAACAGAACCTTTCAACACATGCGTTCGAACATTATTTGTGACTACCTCTTCCCCGTCCGTCGCTGAGTTGTATATATTTTCTCATACGTTCTTTTATTGTCTGGTAAATCCTCGCCTATTGTATATCTGGTCGGCTGCTTTCCCGCTCCTTCCTCTCTTCACTTTGCAGCGCAAGCACTTTCATAGCGACGCAGCTTAATGGGGGTTGCAGCCCAATATGTGAACAGTCAATATTTCATATCTCTACCTGGAAGGAGACATAGAGGGCAGAGCACATTTAAATAGGGTAAGGTGTATGACAACCATACGGCATTGTTAACGGTATAGTGATGGGGATTCTGATTCTTTTTAGAGAAGCTGCTCTTGCAGCTTGGCTCCAGACAGCCGTTTAGATTGTTTTTGTTGTCTTGATGCATAGATTACCAAACATTGTTTACTCTATTTTTCGTATTTAGTGTATTCTAGGGATATGTGTAAATGGTAAAGGATAGCAAAGAATGACTGATATCGACGCAAAGGATGCAGAGGGGGTAAACCACAGTATGCTCACTGGGCTCTCTGCTGATGAAGGGTTTCATGGCATAGCAACTCACCCCTTGTTGTGCTGTGGGATTATTGTTTGGTGTCAAAATGAGGAGAGCAAAGGGAAAGGATTTTTTTATGAATGTGAGTGTGTTATAGACTCTAGTGACCTTCCAATAGGGGGATCTGGCGTTGTCCGACCGACCGGACAGACAGACAGACAGACAGACAGACAGACAGACAGACAGACAGACAGACAGACAGACAGACAGACAGACAGAAAGATAGAGGAATGAAAAAAAATACTGTTAAGAAATAGGAATAGTAAGAAGCATAATCTTAAATAATTCTACCCATTCCACTTCCTTAATGATAGTGTCATACAGCCAGATCTCTTGTGTATTTACATTTACTGTTTCTGTGGCTTCAGAATCACTTCACTATCATTGTCACCAACATCACCATCACTATTTTCATTGTCACCATCATAATCATTATTATCTTTGCAGCATATTGCATAATAAGAGTACCTATTATAATAACAATAATTCTCATTAGTGGTTATGGTGACAACTGACTGTTTTGTTTTGTGTTGTCCCTCATACAAAGTATCTTTAAGCTGCTGCTAGAGGGGGGGGGGGGGGGGGGCATCCCCAAGCAGCAGGCTCACTCACAGCTAAGTGTCCTGATCTGTGCCTTAAAAAGACAAGACATGGGAGCAAGAGCCAGATACGTCAAGCATCCAACTTGTCTGCCCTAACTATGAGAAATGAAATGAAACGAAATGAATTTATATAGCGCTTTTCAAGTCAAGACTTCCCAAAGCGCTTTACAATTCCCAATAGCGTCCGTAAGGCGCTAACCTGCATATTGGGGTTATTAGGGGTTCAGTGTCTTACCCAAGGACACTTCGACATGTAACACGGAGGAGCCGGGATTCAAACTGCGATCTCTTTATCCCAAGACGAGCGCTTTACTTCCTGACCCACTGCCGCCCACTGAGTTGTGCATAAATCACTGTGTTGTGTTATTATTAAAAGTGATCTGTATGCTATTGTATCTCCATTTATTTAGTGTGGATAGATAAACAGATAGATAAGTATATTCATCTATTTATAAAACAAACATAATATAACAATACAAATACATAGACATAAAAATATTTTTTCAAAATCAAGATTTTCTTTTCATTCATATTATGATTTAATTCGAAAAACAATTTTGTATATATATTTTTTTATATCACGTTAGGTAACTTATTGTTTTCATTACATATCCTGGGTTACAAAAGCAGATGCGCCCTTAAGTCACTGTTTCATTCTGGTGATGGTTTTCCGTTTCTACAAGCAATGTATAAGAAGGACAAGATTGAACCGATGGTGGACAATGGACGCCGCATTAGTGTAGACTGTATTGTCCAATTTGGGTGATTTTTTTTTCATACATAGAATTTGAATGCAGGGCGATTTCTCACTGTGGTTTCAGGTACGATTATACCCCGGCAGTCGAAATGAATATGTATGAAAGAGGTTGCCTTCCTTGCTGCCAAGACCTATTCTTCCGTCGAAACTCAATCAACCATTCAGCTTGTGTCAACCGACCGAAGAATAACTCGGCATCAATTCATATTTCTCCCAGGTCGACTACATCTGCTCTCATTCAAGGCTCCAGTGTTCCCAGATGAACCACGGCGCTCGCTTATCGGGGTTAAAACAGTTGCTCCGAATACGGGAGTTGGGGGGGCCGTACGATCGACGGATGGCATGTTCATATTACAGATGTACCCCATCTCATGAATACTTAATGGTGATGTGTTTATTCATGAGACGTTGTTAATATTTTTTACAGTAAATCAATGAAGTTGAGAAGAATTTAGACCATAGAGCCGTGTTTTCATCCTTATTCAACGGTGAGGGCTGGATATGAAATTATAGATTCAAAGTAGACCCTCGGGATACGGAATCTCCACCTTACATTTTCACTTTACGTTGTGGTTGTTATCCACTGCCTCTTTGTGTCATTTTCCTCAGTATACGTTAATAACTACAAGTTATTATGCATGTCTAAACACAAAATTGAAACTTTGCAGTGTTCCTGTCTCTGATTTATCCCTAAGATGTGACAAGGGAGTGTTGTGATAGGAGGAAAATCAGGTTAAATGACCACAATTGTGACAAGGAAAATGTCAAGAGACATTGAGGGGAGAAATAGAGAGAAAAACCAGGAAGGAAATCTACAAAGACACAGGAACAAGAGTGCAGGAACGTGGGGGGTATTTTTACAAAGCTAGGTCGGGTTTAGAAAATGGATGGTTTTAAGATGTTGAGACAACAATGCTTGGGACGTGACATGGAAGACAATGAACTAGCACAGAGCCAAGGGGACAGAGTGAGGAAAAAGATAATCTACAAAGACACAGGAACCAGAGTGCAGTGAAGCGGGGTTAGCTTTCTTAAATGCCAGGTTCAGGCCGTTAAGTTAAACACGGGAATCAGGACTGGGTTGCATCCGGAGTAACAAATCAGTTCTGTATTTTTACATGTTTATTGTTTCATGCGTTGCAGTATACAGACACCCAAGTCGGAGGAATGATTTTGAAAGGACTTTAGCCATGTGGGTAGTGAAGTGTTTGTCCCCGTTGCCCGTCTGTTTGTTTGTTTAATGGCAGGCACGTTTTCCATGCAGACAAAATTAAATCAAGCCTAATCCACTATTTATGCCTCAGCCTACTGAATTATTCACACAACAGTTTTATGTGTTATTGCTTTTCTTTTACACTGATGTGTTTGTGCCATTATATGATGGAGCCTCCTCCTTCAATATACAGTTGTTGTTATTGTTAATTAACCCTTGTATTGAATAACTGCATCTAAAAGCAATACTTAGAATACCATATTTGCATAATGCTGCTTTAGTACCCTAGGGATGTATGTACAGTAAACACAATGGATATTTGCTTCACTTTTAACAATACCACGAGACGTGTTATCTCCTATTTCTGTACGTCATTCCCTCGATGGTCATATGTAAGGTCATACATAATTACACTTGTGAATAACATCCTTTATTTGTCATTCAAGTACATATAACATTCCAATATGGTCTCATAGTTAGCAATTGGCAAAAATGTTTCTGTGTAAACACGAACAAAACTTTCCAAACTGTTGGGCACGCTTTGAAATTTTGAATGTACACCATGTTTAATACAACATAGGATGTGGTGTTTGAACCCAGAAAATATATAAATTATAGCTGGTATGATCCTGAACAAATTATAGACAACTACCAAGGTATCATGGTACATGAAATATAGTAAATTACACCATACCGTAGCCTTTGATTTTCAGTATTATACATGTTATATCATTTTTTGACGTCATGTATCTTATGGTACAAACGAAAATTGCTCCTACAAAAAGAATAGAATAGAATAGAATAGAATAGAATATACCTTTATTGTCATTGTTACAAAATGGGTTAACATATTGTGACAACGAAATTGGGCATGACACTCCAGTTTTACATATTCACAGTGAGGTATGAGCCAAGAAGATAAAGGAACAGAGAAGATAAGGTTATAAAACAAGGGGGATAAGGCTATAGTTATAATTTACATGGTATTTACACAAGAAATGTCGGCATGTGGGATGTTACATACAGTGTTGTCGTGATACCGTTGGTATCGTAAGGGTTGTGCAATATTGCATTTGGTGCAAAGTCATCATAGTGCAAAAAATAGTCAGCATATGCATTGGTGCAAACATAGACAGCATAGTGCAGAAAAAAGGAAATGGTCAGACATTGTGCAAGGTGAGCAGTAAACGTAGTGCAGTCGACATGTGCAAGAACATAGACATTAGTACCATTATATTCGTATGAGGTAGTGTTGGCACAAGTTTTCAGTTTTTTTTGTGCTGTGTCTGTTTTGAGCAGTGAATCTATGCTATATCACATTATATACAGTATATACAGTATCCTATATCCGATGATATACTCTATGGTACATCTTAAGGTATATGATATGCTATCATATGGTATATTGTATGGTACATCAGAATATATGGTACAATGATATACGTTATATCATAATACATCACATGATACATAATATATGCTGATTTAGTTGACAAACAAAAAACAATTGGATACATTTTTTTCACTTTACAGTATTTGATGCTCATATGTTATGTTATAAGCAACACTGCAGGATCTACAGTTTGTACCGTAAATTCCGGACTATAGAGCACACCTGATTATAAGCCGCACCCACCACATTCTAAGAGGAAAACCGATTTTGTACATACACAAGCCGCACCTGTATATAAGCCGCATGCGCCCACAATTAAACAAAATTAACTCAACCCGACTCCAAGTCCCGCGATTGAAACTAAACGTCCTTCATTAAAGTCCACAGTCCAAAAATCACAGCCGGCAAAATGAACGGAAAATGATACCCGTACTTAAGGTTTGATGCAGACCTGCAGAGTCCAGGTCCCGTTGAAAGTTATCCAAGGAAAAATGTGTATATTTCCAAAGGTAAGGGTGGAAAAAATACATCAGATGAACACATTTACTCACGCAACTCCGTTTGCTGTCCCTCACCTTTAGCGGTCCCCACTTAAACTCGGCACCCCGCGTTTGTTCCGCCCCTCATTTTTTGTTTACCTGTGCAAAACATATCAGAATAAGTGTCTAAAATAAATACAAATAAATACATTACAAACACATGCAGTTGCAAATACCTATCATACATGGGTTACACATATTTACAAAGAAAGACGGTACACCGAGAGAGTTTTCAAAGCTTTAATAATAATAATATAGCTTTGACAGGGCAGTTAAGGGTAGCTACACTCGAGCGCTGCTAGCGGCCGTTAGAAAAATTACATAAATTGGCCGCATCACTGAATAAGCCGCAGGGTTGAAAGTTAGGGAAAAAAGTAGGGGCTTATAGTCCGGAATTTACGGTATAATATCATACAGTATATTTTATGACATATGGCAATATTCTGTATGCTCTTGTAAACGATGTATCACATACAATATTGTCTTTTATAAGCGATACCATCATACTATGACGTCTCAGTACTTGAGCAATTCTGTATTCGAACAAATCGGGATTATCCCCATAAATTTTAGTAATTTTGGCTTCGGTATTTGAATGATAAATTGGACCACTAACAAACCAGAACACATTCAAACACAACCGAACATATAGCCAAGTGAGATGTGCGGCCATTTTGACTACAGGAGGCATCAATTCGAGAGAGTGAACTGACAAACCTCCAGTTTAGTGGGTTTCACTGTTTTTCGCCGATCTTAGGAGTTCCCTAGAAAGTTAGCGAAAAGATGGAGGAAAAGAAGAAAACGTTGAGAATACCAATCGATTTGAAAAAGGAAATATTGTGAAATACAAGAACGTTGTACACAATTCTGAGAACGAACTGTTGCTCAAATCTAAAATAAATGCCTTAAACTTCTCATCTCATCTCATTAGCTACACAGCTTATCCTCATTAGGGTCGTGGGGGTGCTGGAGCCCATCCCCGCAATCATCGGGCAGTGGGCAGGGGACACCCTGAACTGATTGCCAGCCAATCGCAGGGCACACGGGGACAGACAATTCATTCGCTCATTTACACCTAGGGACAATTTGGACCGGCCAATCCACCTGACATGCATGTTTTTGGAATGTGGGAGAAAACCGGAGTGCCCTGAGGAAACCCACGCAAGCACAGGGAGAACATACAAACTCCGCACAGGAAGTCTGGAGCTGGATTTGAACCCACGCAGGAAGTTCCCAATACATGAACTGTGCCGCACATGCGCTAACCACTGCTCCGCCGTGCTGCCTGGCTCAAACTTGTTTTTATGTTTATTAGGTTTCATCTTTAGTTACACATTGAAATAACTATTGTTGTCTAGGTACAGGTTTTATTCATAATTGGGGTATTTATAATTGTTTTGGAACCCGTATTATTAGTATTTTGGATATTTTGCAATGCGTAGGAAAGTACTAAAATTAATAAAATTGCTTCAAATAGGGAAGAATGTTTGGTGTATTCAACAATTTCGGTGTAGTTTTAAAAAGTACTAAGGTATTATTGTACATGGTATATTGCATATTTATTATGCTATATCTCGAAATGTAGTATACTATATTGCCATTACATAAAAAATGAACTCATTCATGCCCATTTTTGCACGGTATACGGTTGAATATTGTATTATATTGTATAATTATTGTTACGTTTATAGTATAGAAGACACTCAAAAAAAGGAGGGAAGACATCAATGGATTTTGAACAGGAGAAAGCCAAAACCTGAGTCAAGAAATTCCAACCTGTTCTAAAGGTCTGCTAAGCCCTTTCTTTTTATAAAATATCATTGGTTACAAAAACCAAATCCACCCTTAAGGGTATGGGAAAAAAGAACAGTGACAAAATTGGTTGATAGTGACAATGATGTAAATAGTGCACAATAGTAAAAAAAAAAAACTGTGGTATAACAGTCAAAATAATGAACTGGTATCCTATGCAATCTCCTTTTCAGGTTTTCAATATTAAAAACAGAGTTCACTTATCATTTTTTTATTAGATACATATGACGTCAAATTGCGAAAAACAGCGTATACGGGTCTTATTACTGGACATGAAGGTGGTTGCAGCTATGTACAAGCGAGCTCGAAGGTTATAGTATTCCATCGGGTCGAAGCATGCAGAAACATTCATGTCTGCTGTGATTTCTGATCTTCTGCCGCTTCAAATAAAAAGGGAACGGCGTCGTCCATTATCTATCAGCTCCGAGCCATTGTGCGCACCTTGGAGGCAGGCGAGCTATGGTGGAACAGCAGTCAAAATTCTATCGATTCAAGCATCAGCAGGAACGCATCCCCCTTCTGTTAATTATGGACGCCCTTAGCCTTGTGTCAATACTTTCGGGACTTGATTACTTCTTCTCGAGTAACAGGCGATGGATTATATGTTTTTACATGCGCTGTTTCATACGTTGCGGTATACCAATACACTAGTCTCATATTTGGTACTTATATTTAAAAAAATATTTGCCAAGCTAGTACTGGAGAGTGCAAGTGTTGTAATACTAAATTTTATCAATGGTAATAATAAACTTACATTTGGACATTTTCACAAAGTGGTGCTTATAAGTGTATTCTATTGGACAAATACAAAGAAGATTTCATAGGGCGCCAGTTCCTTGTTTGGACTATGATTGCCCATTGTCTCTGTCGGCCATTTATGTTGCTGTTCTTTGACAACCACATCCTAAATCTTCACGATTTAATAGGAAGAGGAGAATATTAAGAGGGCTTTAGTATGGGATAGAATCATCTTATCTGAATGTCTCGCTTGGTCCTCCTTGCATTGTCCTCTCTCCTTATTTTGAGTGTCTAAGAACGTTTTTACTCGCAAGGTGCGCTCACTTTGGTTGTTAATGATTCAGCTTATTATGCTAATGATATTAAACTGCAAAATGTGGGCGTTTTTATTAAGGGATCCACTCGCTTTTGTTGTAAGGGGGTTAGTTTAATGTAATACTGATAATAAACTACTAAATTTGGGTATTTTCAGTAAGGGTGCACCTACTTTTGCTGTGAGCGATTTAGATTAATATATCACTGATAATAAACTGCTAAATTTGGGCATTGTTACTAAGGAGTCTGCTCACTTCTATTGTTAGGGATTTAGGTTAATGTTGATACTGATAATAAACTGGTAAATTTGGGTATTTTCACTAAGGGGTGCACCTACTTTTGTTGTGAGGGATTTAGATCAATATACTACTAATAATGAACTGATAAATTTGGGTATTTTCACAAAGAGGTTCACTTATTTTTGTCGTGAATCATTTTGTTTAATATACTAATGATAATAAACTTATAAATGTGGGCAGTTTTACTTGGGGGCTCATTTACTTTTGTCGTGAATCATTTTGTTGCATATTCTACTGATTGTCATGATTACTGATGCGGGGCACCTGAGTCTGCTTTGTCGGCGTCAACAGCCGCGGACGCTGATTGGCTGCTTCCTCTTTTTTAAACCCCCGTTTTCCCGCCAACATTTGTCGGATCGTCTGCGAACCTATGCTCCCAGCAAGGCAAGCTTTTGTGACTCTCTGACTCTATCCTGCCCTGTTTTCTGTCCGATTCCTGTTACCGACCTCTTTTCTGGACCGGTTTATGTTTTTGCTCCTCAGCCCTGGCCATAGACCTGTTTTTCTTCGCTGTCAACGACTACCTTTGCTCGACACGGAAGTGCCGCTTTTCCGCAGTAAGGTTGTGGGGGTGCTGGAGCCTATCCCAGCAGCCTTTGGGCGGTGGGCAGGAGACACCCTGAACTGGTTGCCAGTCAGTCGCAGGGCACACAGAGTTAGCAACCATCCACTCGCTCATTCACACCTAGGCACAATTTGGACCGGGCAACCTGACATGCATCTCTTTGGATTGTGAGAGGGAACCAGAGTGCCCGAAGGACACCCATGGAAGCACGGGGAGAACATGCAATCTCCACACAGGAAGGCCGGTAGCTGGATTTGATCCCATGACCTCAGAACTGTGCCGCGGACGTGCTAACCACTGAACCACCGTGCCACGCTTGTTGTGAATCATTTTGTTTTATATTCTACTGAGAATAATATGCTAAATTTGGGTATTTTCACTAAAGGGAACACCTACTTTTAATGTGAGGGATTTAGATCAATATGCTACTGATAATAAACTGCTAAATTTGGGTATTTTCACTAAGGGGTTCACTTACCTTTGTCGTGAATCATTTTGTTTAATATACTACTGATAATGAACACTAAATTTGGCCATTTTAACCAATGTTTTTTTTTTATTTTTTTATTGTAAAGGATTTAGCTTAATATTCCTCTAATTATAAACTGTTAATCTGGACATTTTTTTCCTAAGGGGTGCACTCACTATTGTTGCAAATTATTTAGCTTAATATACTACGAAAACAGTATGTTGTAGTATGCAATAATTCCGATTTTTCTCATAACAAAAGAAGCAACTTTGTTACAAATGATAAAAACGTCAGAGAAAAATCTGTTTACCGACAAGGTGAGTGATCCTTCACTTTTGCATGCTATATTTTGTAGCCGTAATATATTGTGCAGCTTCAAAACCAGGTAGCATTTATTACAGTTTGTCTCAGAGACAAAAAGAAAAGAAGCTCTTCATAGTGCTTGTTGAATAACAATTACATGTATTAAAACCGCTGGGGGGGAATGTGTTTAAGCATGAAAGCAAAGCTTCTATTTTATGCTTCCGTAATTAAAGGCGAAGCGCACTCTGAAATATATATTCGAGTATAAATTGACTTTAAAACAGAAAAATGCTGGCTGTTATCATCATTTTAAACACATTTTAAATGTTCCCTTTTTACGAAGCTCTTATTTTCCTTTTAAATAATATTCTAAATAAAAAGTGTTCTTTGTTATGGGTTTCTTAAGTAATGATAATGTTCCCCGGTAATGCAATAGATTTAGAAATGAGCTAAAGCACTTTAAAGCGCAAATGAGAAAAAGAACAGCAGTGTAACTTAGTCTGAGGACCCGGCCGTTTTATTTAATTGTTTTGTGATCTTATAAAAGGTTGGTAGTCAAATCTTTATGGAAAGGAAAACCTAACAGCATTTCGTTTTACACTCTAAAGGTTTAACATTTTAGGAATGCCACCAAATCAGTAAAACATATTAAAATAGAGAATGTGCACTCTGAAAATGAGATAGAGAATAAAAAAGATTGTGAAAAATCTTCTTACATTTAACTATTCAATCGTTTTGTGTTTCATTGGGAACATTTAGAAGGTCGAAATTACATAATATTTTTTTTCAAGTGCACTACACTTGGTACAATATTAATGTGGATTTAAAAATAAAATTCTAAGGTATGTAAAATTATCTGCTAAACGACTAAGCACAAAAAAGGCAGCAAATGTAAAAAATATATTTAGTTTAAATGCTGGGGGCAAAAACTTCCGATGTTGGATGGGCCAATCAGCTAAGTCGCTAGCAGACCAGTAAACAGTGTTACTTTTTCTCTGTTGGCCGGATATTTTTCTCAGTTTTGTTATTATTTTTTTTAATTTTTGAATCATTTTGAACGAAAATAAAAATAAAATAAACAAATTTTAAACAAGTCTCATATCTTAGTACTCATTTTAAGATGTATTCTCTAATAGTGTCATCATTATAAGTTATTTTGTTATTAATATTGGTATTGTTATTAGTATTGCTTTCATAATTAATGATTTTAGTAACCCAACAATAATATTTATTACAGCACTTAAAATAATACTGTTTTCAATTTTTTCAACATTCTCATGGGGATTCATCTCATCTCATCTGATTAGCCGTACCGCTTATCCTCATTAGGGTCGCGGGGGGGCTGGAGCCCATCCCAACCATCTCCGGGCAGTGGGCAGGGGACACCCTAAACTGGTTGCCAGCCAATCGCAGGGCACACAGGGACAGACGACTCATTCGCTCATTCACACCTAGGGACGATTTGGATCGGCCAATTCACCTGAAATGCATGTTTTTGGAACGTGGGAGAAAACCGGAGTGCCCGGAGGAAACCCACGCAAGCACGGGGAGAACATACGCACAGGAAGTCTGGAGCTGGATTTGAACCCACGACAGGTTCCCATGACATGAACTGTGCCGCACAAGCGCTAACCACTGCCCCGCCGTGCTGCCCATGGGGATTCAATGTTAATATATAGCACAGTATAACTTTTTAACCTTTAATCCTTAAAATTAGTAAAAAAAAAAAAAAAAACATTGTTAGAGCAACACGTTTGGTAGAAAAAATATTAAAATATTCATTGTGATATGTACAAAATCCTGAAAATTTCGTAAAAAAACATGTTAGAATTTATTACAAGAGACAAAAATAGATTTTAAAAATCCCTTTTTTTGTTTTACAAAATCTTTCAAACATATTTGCAAAACTTTGGAATTTAGCAAACCAACAAAACATCTTTGGAATAAAAAATAATAATTTATATATATATATATATATATATATATATATATATATATATATATATATATATATATATATATATATATATATATATGATCACCCACATTTAGAACATAGCTTTTTCTTACTCGACTGGCAGTTTGGATTTTTAATATTTTGAAATCAAAAGATCAATGTCAAACATTACTCAATCAGATTTTAATGGCACGTGAACGTATCCAGCTTGATGGATTGCATTTCTTTTCGTGCTTAAAGTTAAATATCGAGCAGTGTGATTTGTCTGAATTCAGGCTTTGAGAGTAAATAAGATGTACCGAAGCATCACAAAAGGCTTTGGTGGGCATATACTGGTTGATTTGCCAACCCATAAAGATGGAAAACACGCTCGACTTGGGTCTGACTCGAGGAGTTTTAACCTCAAACATTATGGTGTTACCGTGTACTACAATTATCTCGGATCATTATTTAGTTACATTTGAGGTGCGACCTAAATGTAGTACCAAAAAAAACTGAAGGATTCAATGGACGCAATATAAGCACGGGCACAGTTTCTGA
The DNA here is from genome assembly GCF_059441175.1 of Urocampus carinirostris. NCBI lineage: Eukaryota > Metazoa > Chordata > Actinopteri > Syngnathiformes > Syngnathidae > Urocampus > Urocampus carinirostris. The sequence continues at coordinate 30,135,588 of NC_142354.1, read as the reverse complement.
GCTCTCCGATATTCTTTCAGGAGAAGTTGCGTCCTTTCCTTCCTACAAAGGCTCTATCGAATCACTCATAAATGAATTTAATGCTACCGTGGCTAGTGCCCTGGATTCAGTAGCGCCCATCCGGCTTAAATCACGACCTAAAAGACGCACGCCTTGGTTTAATGATGAAACTAGATCCCTTAAACGAGAATGCAGGAAATCTGAAAGAAAATGGCGCGCTACCAAGCTTGAGGTTTTCCATCAAATCTGGTGTGATAGTTTGTTGAAGTATAAAGCGGCCCTTGCCTCTGCAAAATCAGCCTACCTTTCGAAGGTGATTGCGTCACAAAAGAACAATCCCAAGGTCCTTTTCGACACTGTAGCATCGCTTACAAGGCAACAGACTATCCAAGATAGCTCCACTCATTCTGCCCACGACATAATGGTCTTCTTTACTAAGAAGATCCAAAGCATACAGGAAGAAATCGCTAAAGACAGTATTAATTCAACACATACTAAAGCACTCAAATCTATAGATGCACGACATTGTGGCTGTCCAGGGATTTTGTGCCGTTTTAGTGAACTGTCACTCGATAATCTTAAACAGATGGTGAATACGGCTAAACCGACGACTTGCCAGTTCCCCCGCTTCCAGGTTCACTTATTAAAGGTCTCTTTGGCGTCCTTGGGCCTTCAGTTCTAAATATTTTAAACATATCACTCTCCTCAGGTGTAGTTCCAGCCGCTTTTAAGTCCGCCGTCATTAAACCCACACTGAAACGACCCAACCTTGATCCAGAAAACTTATGTAATTATAGACCTGTGTCAAACCTACCGTTTCTTTCTAAAATACTTGAAAAAGTAGTGGCACAGCACCTGAATGATTTCATGTCCGAGAACAATCTCTTTGAAACAATGCAATCAGGATTCAGGGCTAACCACTCTACTGAGACAGCTCTGATTAAGGTAACCAATGATCTCCTACGGGCAATGAACTCTGGCGCATCATCACTTTTGCTGCTGCTGGACCTTAGTGCTGCATTTGACACAATGGACCATAATATCTTGCTAGAACGGTTGGAAAAATGGATTGGTCCCTCAGGAAACCTCCTCTTATGGTTCAGATCCTACCTCTCAGATAGGACACACTGCATTAAATATGGCAAATTGACATCTCAGCCCTTTAGTGTTACCTGTGTTGTTCCGCAGGGTTCAGTGCTTGGCCCCCTTCTCTTCAGCATTGATATGCTTCCACTAGGTGATATTATTCGCAAGTATAATATCAGTTTCCATTGCTACGCAGATGACACTCAACTCTATCTCCCGATGGAGGAATCTGCCACACTAAACTGTGGAAATTTGGAGGCCTGCCTCACCGGGATAAAAAGTGGATGTCACTCAATTTCCTGCGTCTTAACTCTGAAAAGACTGAAATGTTAGTTATTGGTCCATTTAAGTCCCGTGACTTATTCTCTAAAACCGCTGTGAACATCACACAGAGCGACTCACTTAAAAATTTCGGTGTCATATTTGACCCCGATCTGTCCTTTCAAACACATGAGAAGAAAATTACTAGAACCACTTTCTTACTTCTCCGTAACATTGCTAAAATCCGTCCTATACTTTCTCAGTCGGATGCGGAAATCATAATTCACGCGTTTGTTACCTCCCGTCTCGATTACTGTAATGCACTACTCTCTGGTCTCCCGAAGTCTAGAATCAAGTCTCTTCAGCTAGTACAAAATGCCACAGCGAGGCTTTTAACTAGGACAAAAAAGTACGATCACATCACCCCAATTTTGGCTAACCTGCATTGGCTCCCTGTTAGCCTAAGATGCGATTTTAAGGTTCTCCTATAACTATACAAAATCATACATGGACTTTCCCCCTCATATCTTTCAGATCTGATTTCCCCCTATGTCCCAGCCCGAAGCCTTCGTTCCGAGAGCGCCGGTCTCCTGGTGATCCCAAGAGCCAAGAAGTGTTCCGCTGGTTCGAGAGCGTTCTCCATTCGGGCACCGCTGGACAGAGGAAGCAACACAAGGAAGTGGGAGCTCGTTGATATGTTGTCAAAGAGCTGATCTCTTGCATTCCATATGTGATTTTTCATACTGAACTAATTCCCAGAGGCCTGATACTTTCTGATCATCAGCAAAAATGCAAATCTACGTTTTGACAATCCGGGACAATTTTTCTGAAAAAGTACTTATGCGTTATGGCACTTAATGAGTTAAGCACTTTTGGCAATAAAAATGTTTATTCATCTAAAAAGACATTGCAGCCTTTATTTACAAATCCTTTGAAATTGCAACGCATTTCGTTCCGACACACGATTCAAAGAAGCGCTATTATTAGCTGCGTGGAAATGCCCCTAATCGCTGACCCGAGGCAACGTAACAATCGGCCCACGCTGAGCGCGTTCCTTCTTTGACCCCGACGCATTTTCACACTGTCTTATGTCTGCGGACGGTGTTATCGAATCTTTGCCGGAGGTATTCTTATTTTATTCTATTCTCTTTTTTTTCATTTGTCCAGCTGAATGAGTGAGTGTTTTAAAATATATAATATGTAGCCACATATGAAAAAAAATCATGAATTAGAAAATAAATATTCAAAATGAGAAGTATCTGCCATACACTCATTATTTTTAACCCCCCCCAAAAAAAATCCTAAAATAATTATTATACTCTATGTAAAATGGGCAAATGAAAAGCCTTTTACTATATATAAAGTTGTTTTTATTTTTTGCTAAACTTTTTCCCTCAATTAATATCCAAACAAGAAAAAAAATATCTTTTGAACGCTCATTTTGGGTTTTCAATTTTCCTAAAAAAAATCACCCCTGTCAATTAATATTTATATCTAAAATGGGCAAATAGGCCACTTACTAAATATGTTTGGAATTTTTCTGAACTATATGAAAAAAATATCCCAAAAATAATAATACATAAATATTTAAAATGAGAACAATTCATATGCCGTTCACTCATTTTAGATTTATATATATATATCTATATATATATATATATATATATATATATATATATATATATATATATATATATATATATATATATATATATATATATATATACCGTAAATTCCAGACTATAAGCCGCTACTTTTTCCGCATACTTTCAACCCTGCGGCTTATTCAGTGATGCGGCCAATTTATGTAATTTTTCTAACGGCCGCCAGCGGCGCTCGAGTCAGAAAGGTAAGATTTAGACCGGTGGAATATATGCGCCGAGGAAGACTGCAACTTCTTGTCTTGTGCATAAATTAGATTGGCGTAAACATACTCTCATCATGCAAAATGCAAAAAGAAAAGCACATGATGCAGCTTTCAAGCAAAAAGCAATCAAGCAGTCCGATAAAGAAGGAGCGAGCGTGTTGCTAGCATGTTTTGGAATAAGGAAACGTGGGACGACGTCTATATAAGTTTCTTTTCGACACTAAGGAAGACGACTTTGATGGCTTCAGTTCTAAGGAGGAAGATGAGGACGGTTTACCGTGATTTTTACAAGTACGGTATGTTTTTTTAATAGACCCGTTTACTGTGTTGCGAGCGTGTTGCAAGCGTGTTGCTAGCGTGTTGCTACCATTAACTGCCCTGTAACAGGCACCGTTTGAGATGAAAGTTATATTATTAATATTAAAGCTTTGAAAACTCTCTCGATGTACCGTCTTTCTTTGTAAATATGTGTAACCGTGTATAATATGCATTTGAAACTGTATATTTTTGTAATGTATTTATTTGTATTTATTTTAAAATTTTATTCTGATATGTTTTGCACGGGCGAATGAACAAGAAGGGGCGGAACAAACGCGGGCTGACGGAAAGTGGAGTAAAGGTGAGACCTGAGTGTGGACGCGGCGGACAATAGTGGATATATATTTTTCCCACCCTTAGCTTTGGAAATATACACTTTTTTTCTTGGATTACTTTCAACGGGACCCGGACTCTGCAGGTCTGCATCAATCCTTAAGTACCGATATCATTTTCCGTTAATTTTGCCGGCTGTGAATTTTGGACTGTGTACTTTAATGAAGGACATTTAGTTTCAATCGCGGGACTTAAAGTTGGGTTTGGGTTAATTTTGTGTCTGTGTTACATTTTTTAATGTGGGCGCATGCGGCTTCTATACAGGTGCGGCTTGTGTAAGTACAAAATCGGTTTTCCTCTTAAAATGTGGTGGGTGCGGCTTATAATCAAGTGCGCTTATATATATAAATATATATATATATATATATATATATATATATATATATATATATATATATATATATATATATATATATATATATATATATATATATATATATATATATATATATATATATATAAAATAAAGTAAATAAAAACATTCCAAAAGATAATAGAATAAGAAAAACACATTTAAAACAGTCTGTTGGGTAAGTAAAATAAAATAAAAAAAAACACTCTTTCAAATTGAGTTTTCAAATGAAAGTGTCAGCAATTACCCGGTCAAAGTTTAGGACCATTTGCACTGGTGGTAAACTCACAAATGTGTCCTCGGTAGGGCACAGGGCAAGTAAGGACAGAGTCAGGCACTATGATCTGAGTTGTGGTTTAATTTTATTTCAAGCCTTCTATTCAATCTAGTTATCATTGTTCCACCAGCTCGGACATCTTCTATGAACGGGTCCCTGGAGCGAGATGTTTTCTGGGAAGAGACCCTGGGCAGGACCCACTATGCAGAGAATGTGTCCCCAGGCTTTTCTGGGATTGCCTACGGGTTGCCTTGGAAGTATTCCCAATGAATCTGTGAGATGGAATTTGAACTTTTACCCCGGCTCTAAATCAAGAAATTCCCCTTTCCTGCTCAGCTAAACACATTGTGTCAAAAGTTGAGCTCCGGAATGATTGACGTCTTGTCTACCATCCATCCATCCATCCATCCATCCATCCATCCATCCATCCATCTATCTATCTATCTATCTATCTATCTATCTATCTATCTATCTATCTATCTATCTATCTATCTATCTATCTATCTATCTATCTATCTATCTATCTATCTATCTATCTATCTATCTATCTATCTATCTATCTATCTATCTATCTATCTATCTATCTATCTATCTGTCTGCCTGCCTGCCTGCCTGCCTGCCTGCCTGCCTGCCTGCCTGCCTGCCTGCCTGCCTGCCTGCCTGCCTGCCTGCCTGCCTGTCTGTCTGTCTGTCTGTCTGTCTGTCTGTCTGTCTGTCTGTCTGTCTGTCTGTCCGTCTGTCTTCCTTGTTTACTCTTTAACGTCCATTGTTTACTTGCTTATTTGTTGTTTAGTTTAGAACATTTTTGGTCCTTTTGATTATACTACAAAATCCTGCTAGTTGTGTAATAATGACTAGTCCCATACTCCTTATTACCTCATGTCTGAAACCTCCCCATGTGAGCCATTCAAGAAGAGGTGTGTAGAATTTTCCTACACCCCGCAAAAGGCTGAGCTTCAGAATGATTGACGCCGCAATACTGTCCTATTCCTTTTGATGGGATTAAATTGTCATGACCTCTCAGATATGGAAATGGAGGCACGGATCAGAGGCTCGCCAAATGTCAACATTATTAAATTGTGAGAGCAGTTAAAGGCGGAGTTCACACAGTTGCCAGGCAATTATTTCCGGCGAGGCTTCATCCAACCGCCGCTACCTTGACCCGCCCATGAAACTTTCATTATTCTCTTTGCCTCTACAAAATGGACATTAGGACATTTATGTTTTCCTTATATAACCACAGTATGATAATCCGCATCAGTTACTTTTGCAGATCCCATTTACAGAATAATTGGGGAGGAGATGATGACATCAAATCGAAAAATAAAACTCATTTTATAACTAGAATTCCTTTCTTGAATAGCTTCCTTTTTTTTTTTTAAATATTAGTCACCATCCAGCAGAGATAGGAAGCTGCGTCATTGGTATCGTGGACTGTTTGGACAATTTATACTTATTACTAATGGTTTTTAACTGATGTTCACAAAGTTTTGTGTACTGTTACCCAAATGCAAAATCTATTGGAGCCTGGTCATCCTGAAAGCGGGATTACCACTTATGAGGCCCGTTCTCAAGATTTCTTGTTTTTTTCATGTTGGGGTTTTGAGTTTTTCCTTGCCCGCATGTTGTTTTCAGATCAGGGGATTTTGTATATGTGGAGTCCTATGAGACATTTTGTTATACAGGCTAAACAAATAAATGTGACTTGACTTGACTATAGTCAATTAGATAGATAGATAGATAGATACTTTATTCATCCCCGAAGGGAAATTCACTTTTCCAGCAGCATCCCTAAGCTGAGAACAATCGAAAATAACTGAGAACAATCGAAAATAACACGGGAGCTGCTGGAGTGGCTGCCATTCGTGACGGCGCCGGAGAAACGATTCAATTTGAATCATGTACAAACAAACAAACAATTGAATCATGTACACAAAACGATTCAATCTGAATCATGTACAAACAAATTAGGTATGCCCATTGAATTTTGCCTTTATATTTCTTAATGAGGACAAACTTAGCTTCCATTTTTGTGATGTATTTGCTATTCCCTTTGGCATCACTGAGCGCCTTGGGGGTATATAGCTTATAAATATGGTACCTGAACACAGTATTTTATTGCAGGCTCGCAAAGTGTTGCAAATGGAATTCTGAACTGAATATATGAAAAGGCATCGTGGGAAACAATTCAGCCAAAAGCATATCTGCATTTCATGATGTCTTTTTGCAAACCGATAGCGGACCAACACTTCATGTGACGTCGACTAATGTTTGACGGGCATCCTAGAGACGTAGCTCTGCATCCACCTGAACATAGCGAAGTTTGAATTTTAAATATTTTTAGTCACACAAAAACACATGTTGTTGATGTCGTACAGTGGGGAAATTCAGTGAATAGGGGCCGAAAAAACATCTTATCACACACCATAAAGGCGGGGGCACTGTGACCCTGGGTTGTACCTCACATTATGAATAATTTGCAAAAAATAGGACTACTGTATGTTATTATTTTTGAGGTCCTTCTTTTAAAACAAGTTAGCTGTCAGTTTTGTAGTGGATGTGATATTATAAATAGTCGATTAAACATTGATATACTTTCACAGTCATAATAGCCCTCACGGGCGAAGCGCCACAATGATGCAGTTGGCGACAAAAATGAGTTTGACACCCCTGGGACGGTGACACTCCACAAATGTCAGTGCGATTTCATTTCCTTCATATTTCTATTTATTCTCCTTTTTTGTGGTAAATGTCTCCCTCATTTCAGAAGTGAATGCCTGTTTGCTTTGATAACTTGACTAAGTGATACCAAAGCCAAGAGGAGAAAGAACATTTTGTTCTTGGAGTGAGTTTGAGTCCAAGACGATTTTTGATTGGGATCGTGTTTGACAGTCTGCAGCACAAATTCTTGGATACACATATTTTTGCACACAATGTTTGTATTAATGCCAATGTTGATGACAATGGACTTGTATATGTATCAGGATTTGAGGAATGCACAATTTATTTGCTTGATACGAAAAAGTAATGACAAGAATGTTTGTCTCTAAGCATTCATGCGATGATAACATCAGCACTTGTGTTATCTTATGATGTTTTGGTTCAAAGGATATGCCTCATGATAGCTCAGAAATCTATGGAATTTTTCCCAAAATATTTTTTTTTCTGATGTGTGTACATCACTTGGTCCATCCGTCTGTCCTTTTATGGGTCTCTTACCAGACAGGGGCAGTGGGTCAGGAGGTAGAGCGCTTGTCTTGGGATCAAGAGATCGCTGTTCGAATCCCGGCTCCTCTGTGTTACATGTCGAAGTGTCCTTGGGTAAGACACTGAACCCCTAATGCCCCCAATAAGCAGGTTAGCGCCTCACATGGCTGCACGGCTGCTATTGGGAAATATGAAGCAAACTGTAAAGCGCTTTGGGAAGTCTTGACTTGAAAAGCGCTATATAAATGCAGATCATTTCATTTTCATTTCATTTCACTTCCTCACAACCATCCATCAGTTTGTCCGTCAGTCCACTCCTATGTCCATCTATCAAAATATCTGTCTATTCATCTGATTTTCTGCCCACCAGTCCTTTTATCCACCTAGCTTTCTGTCCATGCATCCATCCATCTATCCATGCATCCATCCATCCATCCATCCATCCACCCATCCACCTTTTTGTCCGCCCATTGGCCCATTGGTCCCACAGTCCATTATTTCTCCTCCAAACTCCGCAAAACCGCCATTTGATTTTCTTCTCATCTCCCCCCAACACTTCCCTTACTTATTTTCATTTATGTTATCCTGATAACTTACCCCACCACAAGCACTTGCCCTTTTGTTTTATTCCTGCTCGGTCTTTGCTACTCACGTGGCTCATATTGTCGGATATAATTCCTCGGGTCTTTCTACACTCCTCAGATTCTTTCCATTTAACAACGTGTTATTTATTTTGTGGTTAACCTTTCTGTGATATTTAAATTTACAGACCCTGAGATTCGATTCATTCAACAAATGGTATATTCTTGTGGTGGTAATTTGAAATCTTCACACAAAGAGTGGTCCTTGTATATTGTTTTTTCATTGGGTTAGGAACTATTATCCTTTTATTGATTACAGAGCCCAATATTTGGGGCATGCACTATTACCTTATTAATCAGACTATAAGGCACACCTAAAGACCCCGATTTGGCCAGAAAGTGGGCCTTATAAGTAAACCACATGAAACCCCAACCCCACATTTGCATATTACCCTATTTTTATTACAGTGTTTATTTTTCCCAACACAATTCAAATGCTCTTTATGAACGCGTTATATTGGGTATTTTTGTTTTCTATATCTCTATCTTTTAACACAAGGATACTGCTGGAAATGTGAATTTCCCTACAGGGATGAATAAAGTGTCCAACTGTCCATCCGTCCGTCCGTCCGTTCGTCTGTCTGTCTGTCCATCCGTCTATCTATCTATGTCTCTCTCTATATCTCTCTATCTCTCTCTGTCTCTCTCCATCTCTCTGTCTCTGTCTCTCTCCATCTCTCTGTCTCTGTCTCTGTCTCTCTCTCTCTCTCTCTCTCTCTCTCTCTCTCTCTCAATCTCTCTATCTCTTTATCCATAACCCAGTGCGCCCTATATACTGTAGAATGTGGCATATACAATTGAAAATACTTACATACAAGATACTACTGGATATTACTGCATTTGTTAAATTTTAGTGCAATGGTTGATCAAATTGATAAACATCACTGCCCGCAGGGTTGGGTAGGGTTACATTAACTGGATTACTGTCAATTACTTTTGGATTACTCCAATACCAAATATGGTGATAAAAGACAAAATAAACTAAATATGAATAACATTATGACTCACAACACGTGGTAAGCTTTCTCTCCTGGCTTTGATCTCTTTGATCTCCGGCAAAACTAACATAAAATGCAACAGAAACTAAATGAAAATAAATCCAAACAGCTTGCCAACATCATTTGTGCCATTCCATGTATTTCATTACTCCCCCAGCCTGCATTTAGTAATTTTATTCATATTTAGTTTCTTTTGTCTTTTATTAGCATATTTGATATTGGAGTAATCCAAAAGTAATTGAAAGTAATCAAGTTAAAGTAACCCTACCCAACCCTGACTGCCCAATATTGCAAATCATTGTATGCAATGGGAATCGAACCTGATTAGTGACTCTTTAAGGTGGTGAAAGCACTATGACTTTACCAATAGACAGCCAGTGGCATGGATGACATACAACAAGGCATTGGAACATTTTTCATTATCACGTTCATTTGACTAGGTACCATGAACACTGATTTGCATAGTTCATTCTGATAGGATAAACAGCATGTCCATTTCTTCACCAACAAATATTACAAAATAGCTAAAACAGAACGTCTTTAACAAATTACTATACAAGCTCTTTTTTATCCATATACATATTGATCCGAGAGGGTAATGGCGCACAGGTGAAGAAGTGGATAGGCTGTTTAACCTTGGGGGGTGAATTTATTTTAGCTCGGGGGCCACCTGGTATATAAAAAAAAAACATTCTCACGAGGGCAGGACTATCAGATTAAAGCAAATGAAAAAAGATGGATGGAGAAAAACAAAGACACAAAGACGGAGAGAGAGAGAGAGAAAGAGAGAGAATAAGAGGGGGAGAGAGGGAGAGAGAGAGAGTGATGGAGAGAGAGATAGGGGGGGCAGAGAGACAGGCAGACAGAAAGACAGAGACAGATACACGGACAGACAGATACACAGACAGACAGAGAGACAGACAGCCAGACAGAAAGACAGATGGAGAGACAAAGAGGCACACCAGACCTCAATTTTAATCTCCCTCTCAAGTGCTGGGTACCAGACGGCCCAAAAGAAAAAACAAATGCGGCGTCTGCAGCAACAGGACAGACGAGGGTCGTTACCCCTCACCGCAGAGATTGAAAACTAGGCGCGGCCGAGGGGTTTTATCCTCGCAGCCAGGACAGGAACCCAGGCACGTTCAAGAGGCTCTCTTTTTGCCACTAAACTTCTCGCCACCAGGAGAGAAACGAGGCGCGGTCAAAGGGTTTTTTCCTCGCCATTGTGACAGGAAACCTAAAGCCACCGTAGGGACAGGGATGTGGCACCTTCTCTACGGATCCTTTGGTGGTCAAGTCATTCTGTTTTTAGTGGCGATGGACCAATGTGGAGGAATCAAGAGCTAAAGGCAGGGTGATGCAGCCATCCATCCATCCATCCATTATCTGCACTGCTTATCCTCAGTAGGGTTGCGGGGGCTCTGGAGCCCATCCCACCAATCTTCAGGTAGTGGGCAGGGGACACCCTGAACTGGTTGCCAGCCAGCCGCAGGGCACACAGGGACAGACAACTCTAGGGACAATTTGGACCGGCCAATTAACCTGACAGGCATGCATTTGGAATGTGTCAGGAAACCAAAGTGCCCGGAGGTAACCCACCCAAGCACGGGGAGAACATGCAAACTCCACAAAGGAAGGTTCGATCTCAGAACCTCAGAACTGTGCCGCGCACGCGCCTGACGCTTAGATGCCATGCTGCCAGGCAGGGTGATATTTGTTAATAAAACCAGGACCAAAGCAACTAACAAAAAATTCAAAACAAGAAACCAAAACCTTAAAACAAACCGATGTAGCAATGCCAGAGGAAAAATAAAATGACCCGACGTGTTCTGTCAAAAATGTCCTTATGAAGGGTGAAGATAATTAGAATAGAATAGAATAGAATAGAATAGAATATACCTTTATTGTCATTGTTACAAATGGGCTAACATATTGTGACAACGAAATTGGGCATGACACTCCAGTTTTACACATTCATAGTGAGGTATGAGCAAGAAGATAAAGGAACAGAGAAGATAATGTTATAAGACAAGGGGGATAAGGCTATAGTTATAATTTACATGGTATTTACACAAGAAATGTCGGCATGTGGGATGTTACATACAGGGTTGTCGTGATAACGTTGGTATCGTAACGGTTGTGCAATATTGCATTTGGTGCAAAGTCATCATAGTGCAAAAATAGTCAGCATGAAACAGGAAATGGTCAGACATTGTGCAATTTGAGCATTAAACGTAGTGCAGTCGACATGTGCAAGAACAAGACATGAGTAACATTATATTCGTATGAGGTAGTGTTGGCCCGAGTTTTAAGTTTTTTTTTTTTGTTTTTTTTTTTCTGTGCGGTGTCTGTTTGAGCAGTGAACAAACATAGTGCAGACAGCATGTACGTGAGTACCATTTTACATACGTGTGAGGTAGTTTTTTGCAACAGTTTTCAGTTTTTTGTGCGGTGTCTGTTTAGGGTGGTAATGGCTGTGGGGAAGAAACTGTCTCTGAGTCTGTTCGTTTTTGCTTTGTGTGACCTGTAGCGCTTGCCGGAAGGCAGCAGGTCGAAGAGATGGTGGCCGGGGTGAGAAAAGTCCTTGATGATGTTTTCTGCTCTGCTGAGGTAGCGAGAGCAGGCAATGTCCTCCAGACTGGGCAGAGAGCAGCCGACGATTCTCTGGGCTGTTTTGATGATCCTCTGGAGCTTTTTCCTGTCTGCTGCTGTGCACCCAGCATACCACACCGTGATGCAGTATGTTAGGATGCTCTCCACTGTGGCTTTGTAGAAGGACACCTGCAGCTGCTGTTTTAGGTTATTTTTCCTGAGCAATCTCAGGAAGTGCAGTCGCTGCTGGGCCTTCCCTACCACCGCTCTGGTGTTTGCAGACCAGGAGAGGTCGTCGGAGATGTGCACGCCCAGGAATTTGAACGAGTGGACTCTCTCTACACAGTCCCCTTTTATGATGAGTGGTGCTGGATTCCTGCCATTCCTTCTGAAATCCAGAATCAGTTCTTTTGTTTTTGTGGTGTTCAATATGAGGTGGTTTTCCGAACACCACGTTGAAAGTGACTCAACCTCATCCCTGTATGCCGCCTCGTCCCCTTCAGAGATGAGGCCGATCAAGGTGGTATCGTCGGCGAACTTAATGATAGTGTTTGTGGGGTGGGTCGGTGAGCAGTCGGAGCTGTAAAGGGTGAAAAGCAGGGGGCTCAGTGCACAACCTTGGGGGGAGCCAGTGTTCAGTGTTAGGGTGGGAGAGACGTGGGTACCGAGTTTCACCGACTGTGGGCGGTTGGAGAGGAAGTCCATTATCCAGTGGCAGATGGAGGAAGAGAGTCCTAGGTGTGCAAGTTTCTCCACCAGGATCTCCGGGATAATGGTGTTGAAGGCTGAGCTGAAGTCCAGGAAGAGCATTCTGACGTAGCTCCCCCGGTGATCCAGGTGTTTCAGCACGGTGTGAAGTGCTGTGTTTATGGCGTCGTCAGTGGAGCGGTTTGCCCTGTAGGCAAACTGGTGGGGGTCCAGTGTGAGTGGCAGGGAGTTTTTGATGTGCCGGGACACTAACCTAATTAGGGACAGAAGTGTGGGTATTTGACACACGCCCCATTCCAAACCCGCGTGGCACCTCCTGGTGGAATGAGGTGCACCACACCCTAACAATTTTGCATTATTTTAACTATTCTGCATTAACATTTTACATTTAAGCCCTAACGTATTGTCATTTCAATCAACTCTTTTGACTGTATAATTGCAACAGTCGTTTCATAGCAGAGTGTTTTATTAAGAATGCTTGTCAAATGGCCATCAAAGCTTTGTTAATATAGCAGTGACGCACACACTTGCATTGACAGTATCAATGACGTTTTTTTACAAGGTTGATATACATATATGGGATTAAATACCATTATTAATAAACCTACGTTGAAAGGAAAAATGAAATTGTGTAGGGATGGCTACTTAAAAATGTAATCAGACACAGTTACTAGTTACCTGTTGAAATATGCAATAATCCAAATGCTAAATTATTGAAGTACTTCCGATTACTTTAGGATTTTTTTCATATCTGCTCACCGACCCACCTCACAAACACAATTGTCAAGTACGCCGACGATACCACCTTGATCAGCCTCATCTCTGAAGGGGATGAGGCGGCGTACAGGGATGAGGTGGAGTCACTGACAACGTGGTGTTCGAAAAAAACCCTCATGCTGAACACCACAAAAACAAAATAACTCATACTGGACTTCAGGAGGAAAGGCAGGAACCCAGCACCACTCATTATAAAAGGAGAATGTGTAGAGAGAGTCCACTCTTTCATTTCCTGGGTGTGCACATCTCCGATGACCTTTCCTGGTCTGCTAACGCCAGAGCGGTGGTAGGGAAGACCCAGCAGCGACTCCATTTCCTGAGAGTGCTCAGGAAAAATCATCTGAAACAGCAACTGCTGGTGTCCTTTTACAAAGCCACAGTGGAGAGCATTCTAACTTACTGCATTACAGTGTGGCATGCTGGGTGCACGGCAGCAGACAGGAAAACGCTTCAGAGCGTCATCAACACAGCCCAGAAAATCGTTGGTTGCTCTCTACCCAGTCTGGAGGACATTACCTGCTCTCGCTACCTCAGCAGAGCAAAAAACATCATCAAGGACTTTTCTCACCCCGGCCACCACCTCTTTGACCTGCAGCCTTCCGGCAAGCGCTACAGGTCACACGAAACAAAAACAGACTTTGAGACAGTTTCTTCCCCAGAGGCATTACCATCCTTAACACACACCGCACAAAAAAGGAAACCCCTGCAAACCTACTACCTCATACAGATGTAAAATTGTATTCATGCCTATGCTCACTTTGCACTATGTTGACTATTTTTTTCACAATGTGGCCTATTTTCGCACTTAACGCATATTGCACTAATACGATCCCAAAACTGTATGTAACATTCTACATGCCCACATTTATTTTGTAAATATTGTGTAAATTATAACCTTATCTTCTTTGTTCCTTTATATTGTGTAAATTATAACCTTATCTACTTTGTTCCTTTATCTTCTTTATTTTCTTTTATCCTCACTGTTAAATGTGAACTGGAGTGCCACGCCAAATTTCGTTGTCACAATATGTTCAACCCATTTTGTAACAATGACAATGAAGGTATCTCATCTCATCTCATTAGCTGCACATCTTATCCTCAGTAGGGCTGCAGGGGTGCTGGAGCCCATCCCAGGAATCATCGGGCAGTGGGCAGGGGACACCCTGAACTGGTTGCCAGCCAATCGCAGGGCACACAGGGACAGACGGTTAACTCGCTCGCTCATTCACACCTAGGGACAATTTGGATCGGCCAATCCACCTGAAATGCATGTCTTTGGAATGTGGGAGGAAACCGGAGTCTCCGGAGGAAACCCACGAAAGCACGGGAGAACATACAAACTCCGCACAAGTAGGCTGGTAGCTGGATTTGAACCCACACAGGAGGTTCCCAAGACCTTAGAACTGTGCCGCACACGCGCTAACCACTGTTCTGCCTTGCTGCCCCAATAATGGTATCTTCTATTCTATTCTATTCTATTCTATTCTATTCTATTCTATTCTATTCTATTCTATTCTATTTTATTCTATTCTATTCTGTATCAAATACACACCTAAAATACTTAATACTGTGAACTATCTTCATTCCTGAAAATTAATTACGTTCCAGAAATGCATTCCTTAGTAACTCCCAACACAGAGTACAATAATCTGTTATTGATAAACAAGTCCAATAATCGGGGCGTTCACTATTTTTGCACGAGTGCCGGAGTAGCAGAAGAAAGCAAAAGAAAGGGATGGATGGAGAAACAAAGAGACACAAAGACACCTCTTTCCTGCAAACTATCTTTCCTTGCGGAGTTCTTCCGATAAGAAGTGCACAGTGAGCACTTTACCGGGCCGCTCCCCCCCAGTCGTGGGTAGGCGGTGCTTCCCGTGACGTGTCGGTTGCTCCAACCGTATCTACTCTCTCTGCGCCCGGAGCACAAAACTCAGCATCTCTCCTCCTCCTCGGCGGGACTTGAGCGCCAGACAAGTAGGGACCTCCTTCTTTTTATTCCCCCTCGTTTTTCATCGCAGGACTCACGACAGGAAACGACAAGCGGGAATACCAAGCAACCTCACTCTTCTTCTTTGGGAGGTTTTTTTTTCTTACACAAAACTCTGCAAAGATGAAGGCGGGCTGCGTCATCCTGGCGTGCACCTTGCTCGCTGCAGCATCCTCGGTGAGATGACTTAATTGCTTCATGCGTGTTGCGGGAAGGCTCCGTGCGTGGCCGTGGACCGAGTACATCTTTCCTTTCTCCCGCAGTGCTGCTGATGCACCAAAAACCTTGTGGAGTGGCTTTTCCTCGTGAAAAATAACGAGTAAAGTCCGTGCCAACTCTTTTTGGTATAGCTCCTCTTTCTTGCGGGTTTGGGTGCAGAATGGGCTTTTTTTCTAATGGGCTTCTTCTTCTGTTGTGTTACGTGAACTATATTCGCTCCACGCGCATTTTGAGTACGTTTTTCTGTTTTTGGTGCAACTTTTACGCAGAGTTCTGCCACAATGTGGTTTTCTAGAGCAAGTCATCAATAGTGCGGCCACTTTATTATAGGAAGAGATGCACGTTGTGATCCTGCATGTTCAAAAAGTCTGATGCTCCCTTTCTTAGTCGGCGAGGACGAATTCCTTGACGGGTGTCTGTTGCATTGCATTTGGACATTGTTTTAACTGAAAAAAAGGAAAAGAAAAGAAAATAAACATACA